>NC_082673.1:85179627-86431127 GCF_025265405.1 Mesoplodon densirostris | reverse complement strand
GCAAGTTTTCCCCACAGACATGCGGGATGTCCGGTGCCTCCTCCCAGGCTCTCCAGTTAGATTAGTCTCTCTTCCTCTCTTGGGTAGGAAAACTGAGGAATTGAAGGACAGCTGGGAGTAGAAGCTTGGGGTGAGAGGGAAAAGCGCCCCCTTTGCCACTCGCTGGGGGCTCTGGTTCTCTCCACCCGTTGGGATGGTCAGCCAGGGTGCAACTCTGACTTTCAGAGGAGCTCCAGGAAACGCCGCCCTCACTTTTATAAGTCCCCCCCCACCCCCGCAAACTCTTCCCTCCTCTTCTTTCTCCTGGGACTCCTGGCAGCCTTTTAACTTTGCCAAAGACTCCACAACGCAGTTCCCTGAATCTAGGCTATGCAGTCTCTATTCTTCACTCTGGATCTCCAATGACACCCAGTGCTTGTCCAATGGAGACACCCAAAGGTCCTGCACTGGGATTAAATGGCCACACAAGGATCCTCCGAGGAAGGTAACTCAGGCTGCCTGTGCTTTCTCTGTGTGGCCTTTTACTAGAACGGTGATAGTTTCTCAAAGACCTCCAAGTTAATCCAAACCTGAGGATCTTCTTAGATGCATCTCACCATCTGAAGAGTCTAAATAGATAACACGGTGCCAATCTTTCTCAACAACACCCTGACGACCAGTTTTGAACGCCCTCCCCATCTACTAGTTATCCTCGGGGAAACAATGTTCTCAGGGCCCAGTTCCTAATCCATACCACTGTCATCTGTCACTGTCATCAAAGACAAGCAGAATCTCAGGGGCATCTTAGGACAACAGAGAGACACTTGGTTTCTGGATGCCAGCTAGTCTAAGCCAGTGGTCCAGATTCCTCACGTGTAAGTGAAGAACTCTCCCATCAGGAGGTTACTTTTGGTGCTGTGTTAATATCTCCCATTCACACACTTCCTCTCTCAGAAGGTGGCAGTTGAACTATTCTCTTTGTAAAGTTGAGACTTCACAGTAGTAACCTTGTGTTATACATTTTTTTTTTTTTTTGCAGGCCACCCCCTCAGACTCTCCCCTTCCTCATGCTGCATTCGGACCCTCCTTAAGTCCAGGCTCCTGTCAGTTCTGGGGTGACCTGGCTCCTCCTGCCATGATGTGTGTGCTTTGTCCAGTGCCACAGGCCTGAGCTTTGGTGGCTGCTGCCCCTACCTTGAGCTGTGG
Source organism: Mesoplodon densirostris (assembly GCF_025265405.1). NCBI lineage: Eukaryota > Metazoa > Chordata > Mammalia > Artiodactyla > Ziphiidae > Mesoplodon > Mesoplodon densirostris. Next base: position 86,429,942 of record NC_082673.1, on the reverse strand, counting down.
CATCATTTTAGTCTGTGAAGCTGATTTTTGTTGCAGCTGAAGCAGCATCCTTAGCAGCTTCCCGAGCTGAAGATGCAGGTGAGGCTTCTGGAGTTCTGAACCTCTGTGTTCTGTGAGGTCTGACACCTCCACCACAGCCTCGTCCCCAGAACTTTGCCTTTCTCGTCTTCGCCATTGTTCAGGCCTGGGCAACTGGCACAGCCTCAGTAGAAGCGAAAAATTTCCCTCTGTTGTACTTTTCCCTGTGGTCATGGCATGTGCCTCTGATGGTCCACTTTCCCCTTATTTCTAAATTCATTTCAAAATCATTTGGCTGAAATTTTAACTTGCTTCTTAAGTGGGCTTCTTTCCTTTTATGCCCCCTGGATGAGTTCTCTCTCTCCTTTTCTTTTGATTTGCTCTCTTACTGTTAAGAAAATTTGTTTTTCAAACACTGTCTGTATTTTACCTTGTAAGCACAGCACAGCAGAATAGATGGAGTCAAGAAGAGCCGGGCCTTCCAGAACTATCCATCGTTAAAATGAATCTTGACCACATGTGTCCCTCTGAGTTGTACATTCCCCCCAGGAATGGTTCCTCCATCAGGCCAACCTCTAGCCCAAGCCTTGACATCATCTCTCGTCACTTGTTTATTCCCCTGGAATAACCATGTCTTCTCTGGACCTCAATTCCATAATTCACTTGAGTGTGCATGCTCACATTTTTCTGCACTGTTTCCCTTGGATGACACTTAATATGGCCAGCCTTCTCAGGTGACCCCTTTCAAATCTGTCTAGGTGTGCGTGACCACTTGGCCTGGCTCTCCTTGGGGCCAAGCAGGGCCTCTCCAGTTGTTCCATCAATGGTCTCCACCTGTGGCTTTGAGAATGAGCTTCTATTCAATACATACTTTCTGGACCTAGAATCCCTCCTGAGAGTCACTCTCTTCTGCTCCCTCTGCTCTTGACTCTTTCTCTCTGTATTAGATTTACTTGGTCCCTGCCATTTCTTATGATCTAGTAACAACTAAAACACATCTTTCCTGTTGGCTCCATCTTTAAGGATGGTTGGGCCCAGGTATATCTTCGTTTCCTTTCCATACCTGTCCAGCTTGTCCTCTATATCTCACTTACCTCCTCAGCTGTCTGGAGTGGACCCAGATCTCAGCCCCTGCAAAGGAAACCAGCCTTCCCCTGGGCTTATCACTCTGACCTCCTTCATTTCCCTTTCCTGCTTTGGTAATAAATCTGAGGCACATTTTCAACTAGTTAATTCTTCCGTGATTTTTTTTTTTTTTCGCGGTACACGGGCCTCTCACTGCTGTGACCTCTCCTGCTGAGGAGCACAGGCTCCAGACACACAGGCTCAGTGGCCATGGCTCATGGGCCTAGTTGCTCTGCAGCATGTGGGATCTCCCCGGACCGGGGCATGAACCCGCGTCCCCTGCATCGGCAGGCGGACTCTCAACCACTGCGCCACCAGGGAAGTCCTCTTCCGTGATTTTGAAGGCAAACCATAATTAGAAAGAGAGTTCCATATGCAGAACTTCTAAGTATCTTTCTTTTTCATCACATTTGTAAAACTGTTATTATGTTTTCTAATTCAACATGAAAAGACACAATCCCTACATAACAGGGACCCTGCTACTTTTTTTTTTTTTTTTTTTTTTTTTTTGTCTCTGATGACATCCACCACCTTGTAGTGGATAGAGCAGCAATCTGGGTCTCTGAAATCTAAAGTCATGACTGGGCTCAGGCATCCGTGTGGGGAGGGACTGATTCTGAGTTCAGTGCTCCCATTTTAAGGCATAACCCTCATACATTACTGCCTCTGTAGCCCACAGGGAAGTTAGCTGCTTTTCCAATTTTAAGTCCTGGCTTATGGTCCCTGCCGAGAAACACAGTAAAAGAAGCAAAAAATTATTCCTCCCACTGTCGACTAAAAAGCCCATGCACTGAAGCTCTGCCTGTTCTGAGGCAGGCCTTCTGCAGGCAAAAAGACTCTCTTTTTCCCACAAGCGGAGGCTTGCCTCATTGGTACTTGCTCAAGTCAGAATCAGCCAGCAACCCCTGAGAATCAGGACTCACTAATGGTCTGGGTCCAATGTCATGTTAACAGTCACTGGAGCACCTGCAGGTGAAAACCCTGCAGGACAAGCTTGAAGCGCCTTGGCCATGCCAGAAGCAATGTCTCCCCACACTATTTTGGGCTCCAAGTGATAATTCCAATGCCTATCCCTGAAGTTCCAGGCAAAACCTTTTATATGTGGGATTTTAAGGGGGGCATTAAATAATACCTGTGTACCCCCAGAGTTTGAAATAAATCGAGATATGACACATAGGAGTCAGAAAAATGGAAATCAAATATCAGCTCTGTGACTGAACTGGCTGGTTTGGGGATTGTAGCTTCGAGGTGTTGCCATAATCTGAGCTTCCTACCCCTTTCTCCTCTGCCACACTGAACGTGGCCAGCTCAGTCTCCAGGCATCCCCACTGCAGGAGTGTCTGCTGCTTCTCTGAGTTTATCACCTGGATAAGCAGAAAATGTGGCTCTCCTGAGGACATCGGGAGGCTCAGTGACTTCTCCCCATCTCACTCATCAGAGCACTGACTTCCCCTACTGAGTCCCCTGGAGAAGGGGCTTAGGGTTGAAGGAAGGTCAGAAAGATGCCTCAAGTAGACACTCAAAGAATGGGACTAAGTATTCCCTAACACTAGTCCCAAGGGACTGCGGTCCTGTTTATGCCTGGATAAAACTCCAGTTCTGTGCTGAGAGCTCAAAACACCCTTTAATAAATAGTAAGCTGAGCAAAAGGCAGAGAAACAGAAAGAATTCGAGAAGTATATGAAAACTTTCTGACTCATGTGCCTGGACTTCTGCTCAAACCACAGGGCTCCTTTGCCCTGCGGCAACCTGCCAGAGAGGTGCCTGCACGCTAGCTCTGCAGAATTGGTACATCTGCCTGGGGAATCCAGGGCAGGGAGAAACTTGGGGGTGAGTCCTCCAGGACAGGGTAAGAAGTCCAGAGCTCAGAACCAGGGAGAACTCAAGTAGGGTCTCATCAGAATAAGAATATGGTTGGGATAGGAATGGGAGGAGGGTTTCAGATTGATGACTCGAATTTCTGCTATAGCAGAGGACTTGTTTTCATTGCTCAGGATGGATATAATAGTGGGTTTATTGGACTCATTTAAAGAATCTTTGTTATATAGATGAGGAAATGGAGACCTTTAGTGGTAAAGGAAGTTGGCCAAGGTCACGCAGTGGCTGAGCTAGGATCTGAACCCTGTCTCCTGACTCCCAAGCCCTTGTTCACTAGGAACAGGAGGCATCTTTTGACCCAACTTGTCAAAGCCCCCCATGACTCTTCTGTATCACTCCATCACACAGAGAAGTGCCAGGGGCGGCCGCGGTCTCCTGAAATGATCCGTAACTGACCTGCAAATCACCTCCCACCCTGACCTTGAGCATCATCACATGTTCTTAAAGAACATATGTATACATATGTATACACAACACACATGTATACACAAATACTCCCCCAGGTTTGGAGTAGGTAAGAGTCCTTCTGGCATAAGCTAAAAGGGAATAAACAAATACATGGCATGTAAAATCCTCAGTAATGGGCAAACAAATTCTAAGTTGGACTGAGGAAGAACAAAATCTTAGAGCAGAAAGAAAACCACTTGAAGAAAACGTCATAAAAACAGCATCCACCCACTGCTCACTGCTTCCACTCTCCTTCCTGTCAGCTCCGGCCAGCTGGTATCTCCCTCAGCTCCACCTGCCACAGCTTCAAGGTCCTGTCTGCAATCCTCTGTCAAAGCCTCCCCTCAGTCCCTTAAACCTGAGCCTGGAAGACTGCAGGTCCTCAACACGGCTCTTCCCCTGAAGTGCACCTGACTCATCCTCCTTGCCATTCATGTCTTAAGTTTAAATATCATCTCCTCTGAGTGGATATCACCGCCTGTCTAGAAACATTTTATGACACAGTATTATGTATTATACTATGTAGAAGACAGAGTATTCTACAGATTATTTTGGAGCACAGGGAGGACACAGAAGATGTGGTAAAATCCCCAGGAGCCGACAGGACCCCCCCTAGGTCAGATAACTTTCCATTATGGACACTCTTCTTCATGAAACAGTATGAATGGGATGATCACAAACCATTTTCAAGGGCATCCTTATGGGCAGTCTATGATCTGTAATGCACTGACACTGACTTGGAGCTGGATGAACATCTGTGCTCATGAGTATTAATGAATTTATTTCAAGCCAGAGAGAGGCTTCATGGGGTGTGCTCTAACTATGACCCAGCTAGAAGCTCAGAAGACATGCTTATTTTTGACCCGATGTTAGAAGGGGCAGATCAGATGTTTGATGGCTGTGGCAAAATTCTAAAGGATTATACAGACTGTAATGACGGACTCACACTAGCAAGATCACATTTGATAGGGAAATAAGGCTAATCCAATGTGCTGAGTGAACATAGGCACAAAAAGTCAACGGCACAGGTGGGGGACAGGGGAGACCCGATTTAACAGCAACCCACATGCAAAGTATTTGAAACTTTTTTGAATCATAAAGGTTAAAAAAGTATTTTTCAAAAAATTCACCAATGAACATTTCCACCAGCTTCAGGACCTAGTAATCCACTTCTAGAACATTCTCCTAAGTACATAATAATAGATTTTGACAGAGATATGTATATATAAAAGTATTAAATTAGTGCAGCGTTAAAGTAGTGAAAAATGGAAATAGCCTTAATTTCTAATTACAGAAATATTCAATGGAATATTATGTTTCATTAAATGTCACACTTGCAAAGAATATTTAATGACTGAGCGTAATCTTTCCGTTTTACAGTGCTATCTTTCCAACTCAAGTTGTGCCTCTGATGACAATATTTTAGCCTTCATGGAAAAACTGTGGGGAAAATTTGGAGGTAAATCACATCATGCAGTCAATCATTTTCTCAGTCTCTGTATGAGGTCATCCCCTGAAGCAGCCTAGTGTCCCAGAAGGAGGCAAGGCAAGGGCGTTTGAGGGTAAACGAGGTCTTGAATCAAGCCTGTCTCACACAAATATTGGGCCATCAATGCCATTTCCATGGTCAGCGACCCCCAGGGAGAAAGATGCTATGAGGCATCATTTCCTTTAATATTTATTCCTCAAATTTCCCCAGTATAGAAATCACTTAAGAAACTGTCAGTTTTCCAGACACTTTTATTTGCAGCTTGCAGATTGCATCAATAAAGTGGTGCGCCCATGATTCTCCCTGTATCCATCCATCATCACCAGTGCAAACCAGGCCCTTCACTTTTCCTCCTGATCTCTCCTGTAGTCATCTGCAGACCTCCTTATAGGAAAGGAGTTTAAGGTGATAAACTCCAGTTGTACCCTCTGCTTCAATTCCCAGGCATATAAGATAAATGGCGTTCAAGAAGGTGTTGTGCCTCTACTGACGAAACACCAAGGAATTCCTGGAGCACTGTTAATTAATGCATTCAGTCCTAGGACCATGCTTACAGTTATAAGAATCAAGATATTTTCAAGGTGACAGAGGGAGCTTTAGAGTCATTTTTTTGAGGTTGGTTAAGAAACTATTGAAGAATGGTAAAGCGCAGAGGCTTAAAGTCAGACTAGAACTTGTTTGAATACAAGGTCTATCACTCATCACTTAGACAAGAACTTGACCAACCCATTCCTCAGATTTTCAGAAAAAGTATCATGTGAAAAATAAGTGTCTACTTTCTAGTGACATTGGCAAGATTAAACGAGGTAATGCATACACATGTATAGTGCCCTGGCCTATCAACTTACTGCTTAATAGCTAGGAGTCATTTTATTTTTCCATAGGAAATTGCAGGGACTTTAGAATCAACTAGGCTTGGGTTTAAATCCATATTATGTTTATTAGTTTGTCTCAATGTATGTAATATACTGAATCTCCAGCACCTTGGTTTTCTCACCTATAGAATGAAGAAAAATAAAACTTTTAAAATAGTTGCTATAAAGGTTAACTGGGGACTAGCATAGTCCTGAAATGGGGTAGTGTTTCAGTTGATGTTTATGGCCTGCCTTTCTGCATTCTTCGGGTGAGAATCCAGGTACTGTGCTGTCTTTTTGATGCTAATAATATTCTTATACCATAATATGCTGCCTGTATAGGGTGTCCTTCGTTTAAGTTGGACCCCTCCCCCCTTCATTTACCCAGAACTCTGTCCTTAAAGGGGTTGCCTATGGCCATTTTGATGGTTTGGGGAGAAAATTCAAAAATAGAGTATAATAAATGTGGTTAGGAAGATTTCCTGTGGGGTAGGAAAGAGAGAAATACTCTAGATAGAGGAGCAATAGTTTATTTATATAGAAGCTCATTAAGGCCAAGTCTTAGGTAAAGAATGTGGTCCCTACCCTTTTTCTCTTTCAGCCCAATTCTTGTAATTTTCTGACTTCTCTACTGGGGGATGGAGTTAGAGACACGTTGACTCATGACTAACCCCATGAAGAATCGGGAATTCCTGGCTTTTGACTCTTCCCTTGATCATATCTATTATAGCATCCTTGGGACAGCCGGTGGATCTCTGGTCCCCAACCTTGAAACAGCGGGGGATGGGGACAAGAGTATAAGCAGAGGGTTAATTGATGAGAAAAGTCATTTTTACAATGTTCCAAGGGAATGTTTACAATGTTCCAACGTAAATTCAGAGATTTACATCACTTTTCAAGGCATAACAGCGATTACTTCCAGTCAAGGCTCAGGCACTCCTGTCCAGGGAGTCTTCCTTTCCCTCTGGCCTCCGACTGTGGTCCTTCCTATAGATTTAGTGTTGGGGGACTGAAGTGAAGGGAGGAATGGTGCAAAGGGTGCACAGAGGCAAATGGAAGAAGATGAAGTTCTGGGAAGAAAGTTCTTGAGAAAAGTTTGCATCTTGGCTCAACTTCTTGCTTTTTTCAGCATGACTCAGTTTTGGTGAGAAGTAAGTGTTTTGGCTGCTTCTCAAGAACAGCCTGTTGTCGATGAGGACTTGGGACGGCGTGCTCTCCTTCTCTCTGAAGAGCCGCTGTCCTCTCTCCCCAGATCCGTCTGTTCTGGCTCAGGAAAGAATGCTAAACCCAGCACGTATGTGTCAGAGATGCTGCACGGTGTCTGCTACAGCCCAGCCATCTGCGGGAGCCAGGGCTGCCAACTTGTCACCACGCAGGGAAATCCACAGTGCATCCTTCCCCACTTACCAGGTGTAAGTTCTCTCTTCTCTGATGAAGCTCTCTGGGGGTGGTGGTGGGGGAGGGGTGTGACCAAGGCAGCCGTATCAGCAAAGTTAGGGTTTTAAGATTTCTTGTTTCACAAATGAGACTCTTAGGAGGACAGTTGAATTTTTATAGAGGATAAGGCACACAGGTCGGGGGTGAGAAGAAATTTAAGGCAGGGCTTTCACCCTGGGAGTTTGAAAAGTAATGATATCTGATGCCACTCTCAGAGAGTCTGGTAAAATTGATAGAAGGTGTGGCCTGGGCATCGGGATTTTTAGAAGTTCCCTGGGTGATTTTAACGTGCGACAAAGTTTGAAAGCCACCGGTTGGGAAAAGTGCTTCTCAAACTTTAATTTGCATGAGAAACACCTGGGCATCTTGTTGATGGGGACAGCCTGAGATTCTTAACTTCTAATAAGCTCCTAGGTGATGCTGGGTCTGTAGAACACACTTTGAGTTGTGAGACTCCAGATTTGAACATCTTTCAACCTAGAACATAGCCTCCTTCTTTGTCTGCTCAGAGAACAAATTCAAGACTCAGCTTAAGTATCCCCTGATCTCAAAGACCTTCTTAACTTCTTATGCCATTTCCTTGCCCTCAGAAGAAGTGATCGCTCCTTTCCACGTGCCCTTACTTGAACTGACACGGCTCTCAGTCTCCCTGAAATCCAGTGCAGTTCCTGCTTCCTTTTGCATCTCCTGTGTAGTCAGGGATCATAGCAATTTACCAAATAAACAGGTATGACCCCCACCCCCACCCCGCCTCCGCTCTAGTTACTCTGCTTCATTTCACTTTATAACTGTTACGGTTATTTGCTCATTGTCTGTCTCCCTCCATTAGCATATAAGTGTCAAAAGGAAAGGGATTTTTAATCTTCTTGTTCACTGGTCTACTTCCAGTGGTCCGGCACATTGTATATGCTCAATAAATATCTACCGAATGAATGAATGAACGTTAGACAAGGCACGTATCCAAGGTAAGGCAGTGACCACCATGACACCTGTCATTTATTGGGCTGGGGGAGATGGGGAGTGTAGTGGGTGTGGGAAATTAGGCAATGCAGAGCAGTCTAGACCCACTTGTGCATTTTTTTCTTTTTGTTTTTATTATTTTTAAATTGAAGTATATTTAATTTACAATGTTGTATTAGTTTCAGGCGTACAGCACAGTGATCTAGTTATACATACATATATAAAATATATATATGTACACACATATATATATATTCTTTTTCAGATTCTTCTCCCTTATATGTTATTGTAAAATATCGAGTATAATTCCCTCTGCTGTACAGTAGGTCCTTGTTGGTAATCTATTTATATATACAGTAGTGTGTTTATGTTAATCCCAAACCAGAGCTGTCCACACAGTGCCTGGCACATAGTAAAAAATGCCTCTAGTAATCTTCTAATAATTTTTCTCTGCTTCAATATAAGCCTTCAATGCTTCTGTAAACCTCAGGGTCAACACGTTGTACATCACTACACCCACCCACCAGTCATCTACCTACCCATCCATCCATCCACATGTATTTTTTGGTAAATGTCCAATCATAAAATTTTTTTTAATTAGGCAAGGGAGTTCACTGATGTTCTTTGTTCAGCTGGTAAACACAACAAATGTATTTTTAAAAAATTCCTCTCTTTGCTGAGTGAAAAATGTAGGTTCCGAGATCAATCAGAAAAACATGCTTAAAGGTCAAAGACAGAAGCAATTCCACTCTTGTCTATATTTTCCCATTAACCTTAGCATAGATGTTCATATCCTTCTTTGTTGATTATGAACCAGAGTCAGTCAGAAATGAAACGCCTTGCTCATGGCAGAGTTCATTTCAGTGTTTTTCTGGGCAGAGTGGGAGGAGTGGGGAATCAGAGAAAGGAAAGAGTATTAACTCCCCAGGCAGACACAATGTAGAACCCTGTTGAGAGATGTTATTGACTAGATGCTTCTATAGAGACCTGCCAAAAACAGGATTGGAGGTAATAGGAATGAACAGGGTTTAGCCAGACAATCATTCTGTATTGCTCACTGGCCCAAAATTGTTCCCTGAGATGTGTTTCCCAGTTATTTGTCCAGATTTCTATGATCTTAACAGATTGCTCCTGGGTAGAAAATAGCTTGACTTCTCCAAGCTCTGACAACCCTTAATTCTCCTCGTTAATTCTTTTGTAGCCTGTGTGGATTCCAGAGGGAACACACTTATCTGGCTGTCTGCTTCAGGGGATTATTTCCCCAGGATTGCTTGAGAAGCTGTACTCAGGGAATCTTAACGCACAGAATGGTTAGGGGCAGAGACTTTTGTTTCTCATGGGAGTTTAGCCTTTGGAAACCAGCAAAGCCATGTCTCCAGGAGACAGCCAGTCCACGCGGTTTAACCGGCAGAAGCTGGCAGCCCAGGGGTAAGGGGTGGGAAAGGCAGAGGAACATCAGTTGAGCCTTGTTGGGGTGGAGGATTTTGCAGCTTCCAGCAGCTGTGAGGTAGCATCTGACCAAGGGACCAAGGGGTCCCTTCCTCTCCTTTCCCATTATGCACAGATGTCTCTATATATTTCCTAAAATCTTTATTTTAAAAAGTTGCCCATTTGATCGTTTTGACAGCTAAGACAGAGATACTGAAAGCTTGCTTTGCTCCATCACTAACCAGTGATCCAGCTTGGCTAAGCCTGTTCCCCTCTCTGCACCTGTTAGCTCATCTCTATAATGAGAAGGGACCCAGCATAGTGGTTACAAATACAGTCTCCATGTTCTCACCAGCTCTGCTTCTTAGTAGCAAGGTGACCTCTAGAAGTTGCTCAACCTCCGTTTTCTCATCTGTACAATGGGGAGCTCTACAGTATCCCATAAGTTTGTTGTAAAGATTAAATGCATCAATATATGTAAAGTGCTTGGTACAGTGCCTGGCACATGTTAAGTGCGACATAGACATTTGCTATTTTTAAGAGCAGAGGACTGCTGTTTAAGGTTCCTCCCTTCTAGATTTAAAAGATGAGTCATTACCTCAATGGATATTTTTGGCAGCCTACCCAGCATTCATTTCTCTATTTTCCCTGTTGCAAAAGCCCCAAATATCCTTTGTAGAAACACCCACAAGAACCCCCTGTGTGACAATGCAGCACCGTTACAGACGGGACTGACTCTTCTCCAATGACAGGGAAACAAGTCACTCAGGAAATTTGTTAAAAATAAATTGCAAAAAAAATATTTGGCCAAAGCATCCTTGGTAAACTTGAATAAAATCCACCCCTCCCCCCGACACACTCTTTTACCAGGTTGTTTCTGATGCACTTTATGAGATGTGCTGTATCAGAAAAGATCTCCCTTCTGTTCCCATCCGTAGTCTCGCTTTGTTATGGTTTCAAAAAACAAAAAATATGAAACCAAATCTGGACACACAGGTTTTCTGGAGGGCATGACGATGATCTGTTTCATCCATAAGGCAATTACAAAGAGACTCCATATTCATTCACTGATTTTATTCTTATGATAACATTCAGGGGCCCCATTTTGGCGGGGGAGGGGGGAACACTGAGCCTCTGAACAATACTTAACTGAGATTCTTGGAAGCCTAGTGACCCTTCTCACTGGAGGGGGAGGTGAGGCCAGAATCTCAAACATGACTTCCTCCGTTTTGAAACATTTTCACTGGATTTCTAGGAAACCCACACTCTCCTGTTCCTTTTTCTAATCTTTAAAGTCAAGGGCCTAGGACCCTGTCCTTGTCCCTCTCCTCCACGTACACTCGCCCATTAGATAAACTCCTTCGGGCCTATGGCTTTCCATACTGTCTACTTGCTGGCTGATGTGTTTATTGTCTGTATTTCATTACAATGTAAGTTTCAACATCATAGGATTTTAACTGTTTTATTCAATTCTGTACCTACAGAGTCTGAAACAGTGCCTGGATTTCATTTCCTTTGGACAATAACTATACCAATTTACATTCCCACCAACAGTGCACAAGGGTTCCCTCTTCTACACATCCTCACCAAGACTTATCTTTTGTCTTTTTGAAAATAGCTATAGGGACTTCCCTGGTGGCGCGATGGTTAAGAATCCGCCTGCCAGTTCAGGGGACACAGGTTCGAGTCCTGGTCCGGGAAGATCCCACATGCTGCAGAGCAACTAAGCCCGCGAGCCACAACTACTGAAGTCTGCACGCCTAGAGCCCGGGAGCCACAACTACTGAAGCCCACGTGCCTAGAGCCTGTGCTCCACAACAAGAGAAGCCACAGCAATGAGGAGCCCGTGCACTGCAACGAAGAGTAGCCCCCGCTCACCGCAACCAGAGAAAGCCCACACGCAGCAACGAAAACTCAACACAGCCAAAAATAAATAAATTTATATAATAAAAGAAAATAGCTATATATGTTCATACACACATAAAATATAATAAAATATTCAACCTTAAAACAAGAAGGAAATCCTGTCATTTGCAACAACAGGGATGAAAACAGATAACATTATGCTAAGTGAAATAAGCCAGACCCAGAAAGACAACTCCTTCATGACCTCTCTTATAGATGTAATCTCCAAAAGTAGAACTCATAAAAGCAGAGAGTAAAATGGTGACTTTCAGGGGCTGGGGGCGGGTGAGCGAAATGGGAGATGTTGGTCAAAGGGTACAAAGTTTCAGTTATGCAGGATGAATAAGTTCTGGAGATCTAACATTCAACATGTGACTACAGTTAACAATACTGTATCATATACTTGAAATTTGAGAGCAGATCTTAAGTGTTCTTACCACAAACACACAAAATGGTACTTATGTGAGGTGATGGACATTGTAATGAACTTGATGTGGTAATTATTTCACAATGTATACATATATCAAAACCACATAGTATACTTTAAATATGTACAATTTTTATTTGTCAGTGATACCATAATAAAGCTGGGGAGAAGAAATGAAACTGTTCCCGGAACTTAGTAGGCACTCAATAAATGTGTGAAGGGTGAATGATGTATAATTTCAAATACAAAGAACTTTCTTTGTATTCTCTGTCATTTCCGAGGTTGGCAATGCAGAATAAAGCTTCTCAACCACTTGACCGTGGTTTGCCTTTGGGACTGGATAACTCTCTGTTTGCGGGGGCCTGTCCTGTGTGTTGTAGGATGTTTAGCAGCATCCCCAGCTTCTGTCTACTAGATGCCAGTAGAAATCCCCACTTGTGACAACAACAAAAAATCTCTCCAGCCCTTAAGTTCTAGCTATGTGACAAGTAATTTACCTCTCTGAGCCCCAGTCCTCATTATAAATAAGGGGTTAGACTACCCACCCCATAATGCAGTTGTGAGGATTAAACGAGGTAATGTGTCCCAAAATAGCCAGCATGGTGTCCGCTTAATGCTCATTTCCCTCTTGGCTCTGGGACTGAACTCCTTCATGTATCCAGGTTTCATTACTCATTTTGAGTCCTACTTCTTCTCTTGGTTTTGTCTCACTTGTCTGTTTTCATGGCCTCGGATCCTCCCTCTTTGTCCTCAGAACTGGGAACTTCTTCTTACAGCCATCCTTCTAGCCACTGGATATGTCTCCATTCTGAATCCCTCATCTGGTTCTGAGATGCAGCTCCATCTCAACTATTTTCTCCCAGGCTTATTCCATACTTGAACCTCTCCTATCCTATCACCTTTCCAGCCACCTGAACTAAATCAAGGTTATTCTCAGACCAGCAGCTCACACTGGTGGGGATGAGAAGCAAATCAACATGCCTGGGATTCATGTCATCATCTTCCACTGCACACAAAGACAATTACTTCTCTGGCTCTGGACTCTCATCTCATAAATTAGAAGACTCATTAGTTGTTGGTTGGAGCTGCCTTTTCCATTGACCATGAGATAAATATCTATTTGTCTTCCTAGAACCAGCTGAATTTTAAGTTTCCTTCCCGTTTCAACCTTGTGTGTCCAGGTTTCAAACATGGGAGTGAAGGAATAGTTAAGTGTTAAGAAAGTTAAGAATTAAGGGTTAAGAATAATGAAGGGTTAAAGTGAAGACCTTCTCAGTCAGAATTATGGTTCCCTCTTCTGTCCCCATCTGGTTGCTTTCTGGTGATGGTGTGATGTAGTGAATAGGGTCCAGGTTTTGGGGTCAGATGAACTGTAGGGGATTGTCACTCTGCCACTCACCAGCACTAGCCACGCAAAAACTTAGGTAAGTTAGTTACTCATTCTGAACCCTTGACTCTCTTTTGTTCTCCACCAGAAATAGCTCTTACGCGGGCTATATGTATAATGTATGGAAAGCCCCAAGAAACAGCATCCAGCACAATATGGACCTTTGTTAGATGTCATTTTTTCTTCCCTTTATATTCCCAGTCTAGTACCTCTATTTAATCCTCCTACAATCTAGAATTATACTGTCACCTCTTTTTCGGCAAGGGTCCTGTTTCATTAATCTTTACGTTTTCCTACCCTCTATTCTTGCATATTGCTTTTGCATAGTTTTGACTCAATTAAATGGACTTGAAATTTGACATGCTGTAGGACAGGAAATAAAAATAAATCATAATAAAATATAGTTGAAAATAATGAAAAAAATCTGAATATGGAAGAATCAGAATGATAAAGAGAAATTGGCCTGGGAATTCAATCCATGCTGTTTTCAACTAGGCTTTGTGTGGGTGAGCAGTGATGAAGAGCAAGGACTTTGCAATAAGACAGAGCTGGGTTTGGAGTCAGACCAATCCAGGATCTAGTGGAGTATCTGCCACACAACAAATGTTTCCAGTAATAACTACTTAATGAAGCTTGTTAAATGTTTTAATATATTTGACTCTAATTATGTCACATACAAGCAATTATTTTACTTCTCTGAGACTTGATTTACTAATCTGTAAATTGGGAATAATGAGAATGAAACAAATTAATGTAAATAAAGAAAGTGGCCATGTGCCCAGCACACAATTTGTGTGTAACACATCGTAGATACTATTGCTGCAGAGTCTCTGCTTTACCTTGGGCTCGCTATTTGTGAATATGGTTAATAAAAATTCCTGGATGTTGGTAATCATATCCCATGGCACACTGGGCTGGCTTTTGGAATACTGAAGCTAGAAGAAACAGTGAGGTATAAATTGGACCAGCTCTAAAGCCTGCAAGCTGTGTGCTGGGTAAATCACCTTACTTTTCTGATTCTCCATGTCTGCAAGTGTACGAAGTAGTTGTGATCTAGGATCTTTTCTATTCCTAAAAATCTTTGAGTAGGACTAATTGACCTTGATGGGTCCTTCCATTTTTAAGAGCATACGATTAGAAGAGTAGGCTCTATGTCCCTAAGTATCGGCCACTGACATCTGTGTGTGTGTGTTTGGTTGCGGGGAGGAGGGTGGTACTGGGGAGAGTGTGTTGCTGATCCGGAGGGGCAGAGAAGGGGCGTAATACATGTTGATTATCTATCAGACCAAGAATATGTGTGTCACTCTTCATATACTTTATACATTCCCACAAAAAACCCTGTCAGAATTGAGTTCTGAGCTCTGCTTTCCCCATAAGGAAATTAAGGTTGAGAGATGTTAAGTAACCTGGATAAAGTCCCAAGAGGGAAAACTGGTTTTTTTCTTTTCCTCTGTGCTGCCCCTTCCTCAATCCAGCCTGTCATCGGCTAGTGCCTGGATTATTCGTTCAATCGGTGTGACTGGGGACCTCCCAGCCTGCTCCCCACCAGTCCAGCCTCTGGGATGTTGAGAATAAGACCATTTTATTTCCCTTCAGGAGCCTAGACTAGCCCTGAGGGGAAAATCCAAGCTTCTTAGCACAGTTTCCAAGGCCCCAGATGATCTGTCTCCCACCTACCCTTCCAGCTGCATTGTCACTTTCATCCTTTCATCTGTATTTACTGAGCACCTTCCTCATCCGGGACATTTTGCTGGGCTGCCTCCATAGAGGTAAGAGGTGGTCCTGCCCCTTACTTATAATGTAGTAGGGTTAGACATACCATAATCAACTAACCACACAGATACCTGTCCCGATCTATCTGTCTATCTGTCTATCTCTCTATCTATCTCTCTAACTATCATCTAACTATCATCATCATCATCACCTATTAACAATAACTAACATTTATTAAGCACTAATGATCAAGGAACTACTTTAATCACTTTAACTGTATTTTTTTCACTTAAACCTTCCAATAAGCCTATGAGATAGGCATTTTTATTTCCATTTTCCAGGTAAGAAAACTGCCTCATAGACAGTTTACATGTCTTGCCCAAGGTCACACAGCTAGGAAGTGGGAAGGCCAGGATCTGTGCCCAGGAAGTGGCCTGGACTGTTCACAACCTGCTCTACACCAGTGTATGGTTACAGATGGTGATAGGTTCCACAGAAGAAAGGCTTGGGCTACCGTCAGTGTGCAGCTAGTGACGGGGAGCCTGAGGAAACCGTTTAAAAAAGTGATTTTTTTCACCCAACTGCCCTCACTCCTCCCACCCATCATGCACACTGGCCCCCAACAGAGATGAGCCCCCTGCTGCTCTCTGCTCTCTACAGCCTTCCCATCGTTCTGGATGCCGTTTCCTCTGTGTAGAAGGCCTGCGCCTCTTCATCAGCCTAACATCTGCTCGTTCACTCACTTGCCAAGCAACTGCTGGACCTGCTACTGTGTCAGACACTGCTAGAGTCAGTGTCTACAGAGATAAACGGACACGAACCCTGCCCTCTGGTGCTCACCATCTGGAGGGGAGATGGACAGAAAGAAAAGAGAAATACAGCCTGCCTATTCCTCAGAACACTAACACCATTTTTAATAATAAAAATACTATATAGACTGTGTATTTTTAAGCCTAAGATCAGTTTTTAATTGTTACCAGATCAACAATCTGAAATCTTCTGGTGATGTTTTTCCTCCGTGCAATAGACTCTGTCTTCCCATCCCGTCCCTCTTGCCCCTTTCTCCCTTCCTCCCTCCCTCCTTCCTTCCTAATCATCCCTTGGAGGTGATGTGAATACTTCCTTTGCTTTCCCCAAGTCAGGCACTGCGCCTGTTGATCATCCTTCAAAACTCAGTCTGAGGCCCTCCTACAGAAGGCCCTTCTTGAACCACAGGTTCCCCAGAAGGTCGAGGAGGGGCCTCTTCTTTCTGCTCCCACGGTCTCCTGTGAGAACTGATCATGAGGCCACAGTGGGAAGGTCTGCTGTCTGCCTCTACTGTAGACTATTCACTCCCCGAGGGCAGGGACTCTGTATGTAGAGTTTGATACAGTGCCTGCATCATGCAGTAGATGTAGGTACTCAGTAAATATTCATTCTATGTGTACATAAATTAAATTCAGGAAGAAACCACAATGGAAAATATGCAGACAAAAAGGGCTTGATTACAAAACTCTTAAGTCTCTTGCAACCTGAAATTCTATGAGATGTAAATTCTCTGGTTCCTTATGCCAGGCAGTGTGCAAACCTAATTTCCCTTTGCATAGTCTGTCTCTTGTGATAGCAGGCATCAGACACATCTCTTTACTTAAGACTTATGTAGAATCTCTGATTTTGGCAAAGATTCTTTATTGCCTTGATCTTCCAAAGTATTAGAACCTCTGATTTTTAGCTGAGCACATGACCACCCAGAGTGAAATCTGTATCTCTTAGACTCTCTTCCAGCCAAATGCAGCCAATAGGAAGTTAGGACCCATGCTACGTGACATTTTCACTTCTGTCTTTAAAAACAGGCGACATTCCCCTACCTCAGTCCTCCTGGCTGGAATATCCATCCACCCATGTGGTCAAATATTCATTCAGACAAGGGCCATGCCCGAGGGATGGTGGAACAACAAGACAAGAACTGGTGTCTCCGGTAGCCTGGAATCCTTACTGATCTTGGAACGCTCACCTCCAGACCTAAAGGAAAGAGAGACAAAATAGACCTCAATCTTGTTTGAGATGCTGTTATGTGGGAACTCTGTTCCATGGAGCCATAGCTAATATTGACCAGTACACTGATCTTCCTTTTATAGAAACACAGATTGTCAGGGGCATATGGGACTTTAGAATTAATCTAATCCAGTGTTTCTTAACCTTTTTGGAGTCAAGAATATTTTAAAATTTGATGGAAGCTCACTACTATAAAATAACATAAAATGCATGTCCATAATAGACCATGGCCCTCTCCTGGTTAAGCATTCCTAGTTTGATTGTAAACCTTCATTTTAACTACAAGCAAGCTGTGGTTCAGAAAGGCCCTAAAATTTGCAGACAGTCCCATGGGAAATTGGACCAGTATTCCTGATTTATTACCCCCAAGCTGGTGCTTTTCCCTCCAAAAGACACTGTGCAGTTTCCCTGGGCAATGCTCCAGTGATGGCTATCTGATGGGGCTTCAGAGATATTTTAGGTTTCTTGGTAAATATTGATGACTTAGCCTTCTTTATTTATTCATTCATTCATTCAGTCATTTATCCCCTTTAGAAGCAATTACTGAGCATCTTCCAGGGTTAGGCACCGGACAATGCCCTGTTACACTATAGTGAACAAAACACAGATATTATTCCTATTATTATGGGGCTTACATCCAATGGATGAGTCAGATGTTAAACAAGTCAAAACACAAATGCATTATAATAACAAATTGGGGTAAATACTATGAAAGAAGTAAATGGGATGGTAGCAGAGAATAATAAATAAGGGGATCTGCTGGGAATGTCAATTTTGTGGAGTTGATATTTAAGCTGAGATGAAAGATGAGAAGAAACTGGACATGTGGAGAGTAAAGGAAAGGGTATTCCAGGCAGAGGGAACAACCTACGCAAAGATCTTGAGAAGGAGGAAGTTAGAATATTAAAGAGCTGGAAGAAAGCTCACTATGGTGGGCTTACCTACGTAAGGAAGAAATTGAGATGTAGGTCAGGGCAAGATCGTACAGTCCCAAGTGGACCCTTGATGGCCTCTTAACAAATTTGGGCTTTCATTTTAATTACAATAAGAAGCCATAGGAAGCTTTTCAAGAGACAGCCTTTATCACTTCTTCCACAGGGAGAAGTGATGTGATTCTAGGTTTTCAAAAGACCACTGTGGTCGCTTTGTGAAAATGAATTGGGATAGTAGATAAGAGTAGACACAGGGTGGCATTTGAGAGGATACAGTTGTAGCCCATGTCACTAATAGTCAGGTTGCACAGATGGATTTGAAATGTATTTTGGGCGTAGGAGGTACTTTGGCTTGGTGGGGGACTGGCTGCAGAGTGTGAGAGGAGAGCCAACAGGTCTCTTGCAAATCTTAAAGGATTCCTCTATGGAATTCTCCAGCAAAGCAAGCCCAGATATATTCTAAAGTTGATGAAGGATCCTTGTCAACAGCTACTGACCTGCTCACAGACCTTTCCTGGGATGCCAAAGCAAAACAAGGTTAAAATCCAGATTGTTTCAGCAGGCTAGATGCCATTTCTTAACGGAAAGGGTGGAAGTTGCACATTCAGAATAAGGTCAGAGAGAATTTATTTCATTTTTAAAAATAAATTACCACAAATAGCTCATTGATTTGATTTGGAAGAGAATAAGATGTGTGCTACAGTTTTGGGGTTATGCTTATATGAACTGACTGAAAAGGCAGAAATTTAGAACTTCAATTATAAAAGATTTTGGAAAACATTTTCATTTAATTATTCATTATAATTATGTTTCTATGGCAATAACTTGGTGTTTTAGAGCCCAAAATAGGCAACACTTGATCACTCATCTACCTTAAAGCAACAAGTAGATGAATATGGTGAAGATTCTCTGTCATTACCTCTTTTTCAGTCAGGAAAGCTGAGTCCTTCCCTGACTGAGTTCATGCCTTAGCAGCTTGCTGGAAAATCAAAGCACCCTTCACTTCCCCCCACCCTCACTCCAGCATGACAGAGAGGGAAACAAACACTGAGCACATTGTAATGCCAAGTAATTTCTTATATGTTAATTAATGTTAATTTTCACAACAACCTGGGTAGGTTTTAGTATCTCTACTTTATGTTTGAGGAAAAAGAGCTCAAAGGAAAAACCAGTAGAAGTGTCCACAGAAGAAAGTAGGGTTGAATCTCTAAAACCCATGCATTGGGTGTCACTCTCATGCAGACTTCCAGTTTAAAACTCATTTCTCAAGTGTTTCCCAGTTCTAGAAGTGAAAGAACAATATTCAGACGTTCTCAGAAAGTCCAGTACTCCCAGCAACACTTGGTTCTTAGTTCTGATATAACTTAATACCCTATATAGTAGAATTACTGGACCCAACTTTTATCAGTTTGTCCACGCCACTTTCTGAGTGACTTTGAAGTTCTTCCCACTGGAAGCAGAGGAAATACTTCTGCATCCCTTGACTTTGGGCTCAGTCATGTGACCTACTTCAGCCAATTAGATAGTAGCATTCATAAGCAAGGAAAGGCTTGAAAGGCATTGCAGGATTCTATTTGCCCTCTTGTGCTTCTACTGTTACCTGAGAAGAACATGTCCAGGGTAAGCACTGCCCCTCAGCCTGGGTCCCGGAATAAACCCAGGCGGTGCAGAGCTGAGCTGAGACTTGCAGCAAGAAGCCAAGCCCAGCTGGCTCACAGCCCAAAGCAGCACCACCCAACCCAGCACAGCCAAGATCAACCAATTCTCCTTTGACCTGCGGACCCATGAGCAAGTAAGTGGTTGTGGTTGTATGGCTTTGAGTTTTGGGGTGGCTTACTATACACCATTTGGGGGACAATGATTGATTATCTTATGATAGCGGCTTTCACCTTCTGGATGTTCTGCTTCATAAAATGTAGCCAGCAAATACTGTGTGAGCATGGGCTATGTAAAAATCAATAGGAAATTCAAACAGTGGCTTTGGGAAATTCAGAGATTAAAGCACAAGTTTCCTTCAAGAGAGCTCACAGTCTAAGGAGAGAAGAGAGGGCAAAAGGTACCAAACACATGGGATAAATAAATGGGGGACTTCCCTAGTGGTGCAGTGGTTAAGAATCCGCCCGCCAATGCAGGGGACACAGGTTCGAGCCCTGGTCTGGGAAGATCCCACATGCCACGGAGCAACTAAGACTATGCACCACAACTACTGAGCCTGCACTGTAGAGCCCACAAGCCACAACTACTGAGCCCACATGCCACAACTACTGAAGCCTGCGCGCCTAGAGCCCGAGCTCTGCAACAAGAGAAGCCACTGGAATCAGAAGCCCGCGCACCACAACAGAGTAGCCTCCCCGCTCGCTGCAACCAGAGAAAAGCCCACACGCAGCAACAAAGACCCAACGCAGCCAAAAATAAATTAATTTTTTTTAAAAAGCGGGAATGGGGAGGAGCCACTGGATATGGGTTCATTATAGAACTTATCCAGCTTCAAGGATCCAAATTAGAGGAAGGTGCCAATTTAAAACGCTGATCCAGATATGCCGTCAGTGGCAGAATGTTTAAGCAGGCTACCTGGCCAGGGGAGCGATACTGTTACCAAACACAAGTCTGTATGCTCAACGCACAGTGAGGCCAAACAATACCAAAACCTCGAAGTCTGGAGCAGAGAAAGGTTTATTGCAGGGGCCATGCGAGGAGACAGGTGGCTCATGCCTTAAAAACCGCAAACTCCCTAAAGGTTTTCAGCAAAGCCCTTTTATAGGAAAGGTGAGGAAGGAGCGTGATTAGTTGTTGCAAACTTCTTGGTGTCAAATCCTTTGTTTTCGCAACTGGTCAGGTCGAGGTCAGGTCACGATGTTCCTGTAAATCTCCATCAAAACAGTGTTATTCTCTGTTCTGCAACTTTTTATCTAAGGGTGTAATACTCTTAAAAGTCACAGGCTTGGGAATTATACAAGAAAGGGAAGGGGGCGCTTTCCGCTCTGTCTCCATGCCTCCTGGCGGCTTTTAACCCTTAACAAATCCTGTAAGCAAAGCGACATCGTTACCCCTCATTTTACTTGTTTAACGTTCCAAGGACCGACTCTTGCCCTCCGGGGTCCAGGCCCTGGCTAAGGGCGGGGGTTCCCCGCACGGCCCGTCACCCTGCCTGGGAGCGCTCGTCCAGCACCAGGTCTGCGTGCTCCCGCCAGTCCCCAGGCCCGCTGGAGAGGCAGATCTCAACTGGTGGCGCCCTCGGGGCCAGCTCCCCAGACCCTGCCCAGCTGCCATCACTGAGGGAGCCGGGCGCCCAGGACCCAGCCACCCCTCAGGCTCCCCTGGCTGCACAAACCGGGGGGGGGGGGGGGGGGGGGGAGGGGGAGGGCCGGGTCCGCAGACCACGACCCAGGGAGATCACCTTTGTGGGGACCACCCACCGCGACGCTGACCGGTGTCTGAGCGCCCCACCCTTGTTACAATACTAGACATTCCATAGGGCGGTACTAATGGATTTGTGTTTTAAGATACAGTTAATGAAAACTGACTCCATTCCAGGTTTCCTTCTGAGAACCTTCTAAAATTACCAATTTAGCCCCTTGAGGTAAGTACAATTATTCCTTTCCATTTCCTAGATTAAGCAACTGGGGCTTAAAAAGAGTAAGTAATTTGTTCCAAATCGCATGTCTAATGAGTTGTGGAGCAGGGATGAAACACTGCGGTACCGGGCCTCCAGGCTTCCAAGAGGGCCCTCAGGCCTCCTGCCCCCAGGACTTACCCGGATACAGTCTCCCCGTGCTTGTACCAGGCTCGGTCTGTGTGAGCAACGGGATACTGCAAGAGGGACGTCAGGGTACAGAGGAGACTTGCATTTCAGTCTTGCGTTCTTTCTCTCGGACTGTAATAGAGGAAGAGCGGGCGCGCGGCCCCTAGCCCACGGCACTCAGCTCTCGACTGTTATCGCGAGACCGTTATCTCGAGACCGTTATCTCGAGACCGTTATCGCGAGACCGTTATCACGAGACCGTAGGGTCCCGCTCCAACAACAGTCAGCCGGGCAGTGGTCCTCGTGGCAGAGGTTGCAGTGAGATGCAGATCGTGGCCTTCTCCCCGGGCTCCTCCCAGGCTCTCCATCCTTAGGACGCGCAAGTGAGCTGGGTGGGCCCGGGGACAGGCTGAGGGCTATGTCCTGCAGGGCTCCAGAGCCCTCGCCACGGCCGCCCACTGGCCGGGCCCAGGCCTTGAAGCAGCAGCAAACCCCTCCCCCAGCCCCACCTCTGCGACCTAATGGCGGCTGCGGTCTCCGTGGGTCGCAGTCTGCCGAGGCCTCAGCAGCTGGAGTATATGGACACTGCCATTGAGGTAACAGCTTCACCCAGCTTCAGTCTCTCCATTCAAGTTTCAAACTTTGGTCCAGCTTAGATCAGTTGTCCACCCCTAGGAGGTGGCCAGAGGTCAGGGTTAAATTGCAAGGACAGGGATTCCCTGGTGGCACAGTGGTTGAGAATCGGCCTGCCAATGCAGGGGACACGGGTTCAAGCCCTGGTTTGGGAAGATCCCACATGCCGTGGAGCAACTAGGCCCGTGAGCCACAATTACTGAGCCTGCGCGCCTGGAGCCTGTGCTTCGCAACAAGAGAGGCCGCAATAGTGAGAGGTCCGCGCACCGCGATGAAGAGTGGACCCCACTTGCCGCAACTAGAGAAAGCCCTCGCACAGAAACGAAGAGCCAACACAGCCAAAAATAAATAAATAATAATAAATTGCAAGGACATTGCACATCGTGACTGCAGGTCCACCTCTGTGATTGGGGCTATTCTCAAAGAAGGGCAATTGTGGTGAGCTGCGGAGTAAACTGATTGGTATTCGCTGCAACACATATTCCTATTGACCCTATACAAATGATTCTCTCCAGGTTAAATGAAAAGCCTGAGGGCTTGCTGGCTAGATTCACCCAGCTAAGCCACTTAAATTCCTGACCCAGAGAAAAATGAGGGAATAAAGTTTGTTGCTTTAGGCCACTTATGCAGCAACAGATAACGCAAATGGCTACTTTTTCCAAAGCCCCTAGGGTGTGATACTGCTTTAACAGTTTATAATAATAGTTTTTTTTTTAAATAAATATAAATATTTCTGTCACCTTTACAGTTTATAAACAGCTTCCTCACTTATGCTCTTTTAATACAGGAATCCATTCTCTTTACTGCACAAGATGCTGACTCATTTCAGGTATGTAAAATTTCCAGTGGCTAACTTTTTGCCTGATATTCAGCATAGGACAGCAAAAAAAAAATGTGGGCATTGGAATCAGACAGACTGGATTATCTTAACTGAGATAAAAATTATATACAGGTAAATAAACAGATTTATAGAGGTACAGTTCAATGAGTTTTGACAAATGTATTCTCCGATACAACAAAAAACACCAATAAAAATAAGGATCATTTCTGTTACCCTAGAAAGTTCTCCATAACCCATCCTATGCACCCTAGAAGGTCCTCCATAACCCATCCTATGCAATCTCCACTGCCCTAGAGACAACCAGGGTTCTGATTTCAGTCACCAAAGATTAGTTTTGCCTTCTTTGAATTTTACAGTATGTGTTATATATGATTACTTTCACTCAGTAGAATGTTCTTAACATTCATTCATGTTGCTGTGGATAACAATACTTTATAACATTTATTGCTAATTAGTATTTTGTTGAATTAATATAATTAATATAATGTAATATATTATAAAATACTGCATTCTTCTGTTGATGGGTTGTTTCCAGATTGGGGCTATTAAATTAAGCTCTTATAAACATTTTGGATAAGTTTTTTCTTAGACATATTTTTGTTTATCTTGGGTAAAATACCTATGAATGGATTTGCTAAATCACAGGGGAGATGTATAACTTTGTAAGAAACTGCCAAATTGTTTTCCAAAGCATTCGTATTATACATTCCCACCAGCCATGTATGAGGGTTCTGGTGGCATTATGTCCTAGCCAACATTTGGGGTTATTGTTTAAATTTTAGTCATTCTAGTAGATATGTAGTGGTATTTCATCGTGGTTTTAATTGGCTTTTACTTGATGTCAAAGGATGTTGAGCTCTTTCTTAAGCTCACTGCCCATTTTTATACTTCTTTTGTGAGGTATCTTTTCAAGTCTTTTGTCTGCTTTTATAACATTTAAAAATTACTGACTTACAGGGATTAGTTTATATTATGGACATGAGTCTTTTGT
Source organism: Mesoplodon densirostris (assembly GCF_025265405.1). Classification (NCBI taxonomy): domain Eukaryota; kingdom Metazoa; phylum Chordata; class Mammalia; order Artiodactyla; family Ziphiidae; genus Mesoplodon; species Mesoplodon densirostris. The sequence goes on along the minus strand of NC_082673.1, from coordinate 86,405,701 downwards.
CAGATATATGCACTGTGAATAACCTCTCTCAGCCTGTGGTTTACCTTTTCCTTTTCTTAACAGGCTTGTTTTTGTTTTTTATTGTTTGTTTGTTTTTAATGACTAGGCGTCTTTAATTTTGATAAAGTCCAATTTTTCTTTTGGGGTTATTTTTGTGTCTTTTCTAAGAAATCTTAGCCATGCTAAAGTTTGAATATATTTTTTCTTCTATTTTTTTCTATGAATATGTTTCTTCTTTAAGAAAAAGAAGATTTAATAGTATCCGCTTTTACATGTAAGTCCATGATTCATCTTGAATTAATTTTTGTGTTTGATTAGGAAAGTATTGGAATTTCTTTTTTTTTTCCCATTTGCTGAATAAAATTTTCTTTCTTCATTAAATTGCTGGCATGCGTTTTTAAAAAATTAATTGATCCAGGGCTTCCCTGGTGGCGCAGGGGTTGAGAGTCCGCCTGCCGATGCAGGCGACACGGGTTTGTGCCCCAGTCCGGGAGGGTCCCTCGTGCCGTGGAGCGGCTAGGCCCCTGGGCCATGGCCGCTGGGCCTGCGCGTCCGGAGCCTGTGCTTCACGGCGGGAGAGGCCACAGCGGTGAGAGGCCCGCGTACCGCAAAAAAAAAAAAAAAAATTAATTGATCCAAATGTCCAAATGTGTAGGTCTGTTTCTGGATTCTCTAATTCTGTACTATTGATCTATTTTTCTGTCCTTAGGCCAATACTACACTATTGATTGCTGTAGCTTTACAGTAAATCTAGAAATCAGATAGTATAAGACTTCCAAGTTTTCCTTTTTAAGATTATTTCATTTTCTAGATCCTTTGAATTTTTATATACATTTTAGAATAAAATTTTCAATTTATAAAAATCTTATGTAACTTTTTTTTTTTTTTTTTTTTTTTTTTTTTTTTTTTTTTTTTTTTTTGCTGTACGCGGGCCTCTCACTGCTGTGGCCTCTCCCGTTGCGGAGCACAGGCTCCGGACACACAGGCCCCGCGGCCATGGCTCGCGGGCCCAGCCGCTCCGCGGCACGTGGGATCCTCCGGGATCGGGGCACGAACCCGCGTCCCCTGCATCGGCAGGCGGACTCCCAACCACTGCGCCACCAGGGAGGCCCGTAACTTTTATTAAATTACACTTGTAAAGGAATTTATCCATTTCCTCTAAGTTATGGAATCCATTATCTTTTTAACATCTTCCAGATCTGTACTGTTATTCTCTCTTCCATTCCAGGGTTTCTTTATATTTATCCTGCTTTAGGTTTGCTGGGCTTTTGGGGTCTATAGGTTGATATTTTCATCAAATTTGAGACATTTTGGCCATTATTCCTTGAAATATTTTTTCTGCCATATTCTCTCTAGACTCTCCTTTGGGAACTCCAATCACACATATACTAGACACTTGATATTACCCCACATGCCACTGAGGCACTTTTCCTTTTTTCAAGTTTTCCCCCAGTATTCTTCAGATTTTAACACTTCTATTGATCTATCTCAAGTTTATTGATTCTTTCTTCTGCCATCTCTAATATATTGTCATTAAATAAATTTTATTTAGGTATTATAATGTTCAGTTTTAGAATTAAAATCATTCCTCTATTTTTAATCATTATGGCTGTCTTTTCCTTTACATCCTTGAATATTTTTATAATAGTTGTTTTAAAGTCCTTATTTGCTAATTCCAGTGACTGCATCATCTACTGACTTATTTTTCTATAAATTATGGGTCGTTTCCCTACTTTGCATATTTAACAATTTTTGAATATATGGTGAACATTTAGAAAGATGCATTGTAGGAAATCTGGATCATATTGTCTTCTTTTAAAGAGTAGTACATTCTGCTTGGGGAGGTATTAAATTATTGGTAGATCCTCTCAACTTTCCAGGCTTGGAAAGTTTTTTACTTTGTTAAGGGCTGGTTTGTTTTCATTTTGTCTATATCCTAGGGATTGATCCTGACTCTAGGTGTGGGTCCTTACTTCTAAATCTTGGCCTTTATGATGTCTCAACTAAATCCTTGAGGTGCTCAGTGAGCTCTCTCCTCTCTGGCTGGTTTTAAACTCCCATATCTACCAGTTTTCCATGATCTCTGCAATTTCAGCCCATAGCAGCTGCTCTCTGCTAGACTTTGTGGAGTCTCACCTTGTGCACATTGCAGTGGGAAGCCCCAAACATGTCTCAACCCGCCCTCCTTGAAGATCTCACCTCTCTGTGCTGAAGTTGGGAAAGTGTCTTAAAGCAGAGAGCCAGACCAAACTTGAGGTTTAGTCTGTGTGATTTTCTTTTCTTAAGTATCACAGTCCTATGCTCCTTGATGTCCAAGGCCTGAAAACAATTGCTTTATATATTTTTTAAGTTTTTATCACTGTTTGAAGTAGGAAGGTAAGTTGTACTAGTTCCTCCATTGTGACCAGAGCCAGACTTACTGTGTTACTGTGTGACATTGAGCAAGTTAATTCATCTTCTGTGTTTCAGTTTGTTTATTTACAAATGAAGACCATAATACTTAGACCATAACAGCTACTACACTGTTTATTTTGCTTATTCTGAACCTCCAATGACCCACACAGTATGTTTCATGTAGAAAGCACTCAACATGTGTTCATTATTTAACTGTATTCATTCATTCATTCAAGAAATGTTACTAAGTGAATACCTACCTCACAGAGATGTTGTTAAGAATAAATTCAATCATTTATGTAATATCAGTACAAAACTTGGCTCAGAGTAAGGATCCAGGACATTATAGATATTTAAAAGAAATAAAAACTGAAATTAATTCTATTTCTAGGCCCTAGGGTTTACAGATATTCTATTTAAAAAAAAGAATCAGTAGGATCTTAGGTAAAAAGCATAAACATGCCTTGTGTTAGAACATCACTGAATAGTTTACGAATGCCATCATTGATCTAAAACTGTATGGGGTCAGCCCGTCCTCACTGTTGATCCCGTATCTGGAGCATTCATGAGCCCTGTGTTCCCAGTTTGTTAGGGAGAGCATTGATGGCTGAATGGCTGGTGGACCAGTGGGTGTTAGGACTTTTGCCCTGGTAGGGTGAGCAGGCCGGCTGAGCTGACTTGGCTGAATCTCTGCAGCACTCCCCAAGGATGGTGTCATTGCCCACACTAATGAGTCTCTGCACGCGAATAACTTGTAAACAAGCCATGATTTCTGTCCCAGCGTGAACTCCCACTGCAGTGGGGCAGCTGGGAGAGGAGGCGCAGGAGGAAGCCGGATTCATGAAGCTCCAGGGTGATGTTCAAGCCTCCGTCCTCTGGCAACGCCCTGGCCACCTGATTAACAGTTCCTTTTCTACATCCTGCTTTACTTTCCAAAGTGCTCCTTGCACCTGTGACCCCATTTGATCCCCACAGCATCCCCCGAATGGACAAAGGGCATTATTACATGTCTCCATTTTACAGATAAAGAAACAGAGCATGAAAGAGATAACATGATTTAGCCAAGGCCACAGAGCTAGAAAATACGAGAGCTGGGTTTGGAATCCCTGTGGCAGAGGGCAAGTATTTTTTCCATTATTTAGAAACAATGGCTTTCCATCTCTTTATCCAAATGGCGGGTCATTGCAACCTGCACTTGAAAAGTGGGCTGGAGGATAGGGATACAGCCGGTCTTTCTATCTCCATACAGAGTCTTAGCACTTCAGAGCTCAATGAGACCTCATATACACATAGGTCCAGCTACCTTATTCTGTAGATGCTGAAATGGAATCTCAGAATGGTCCAGCCACTCCCTGAAGCTCAACAGCAAGTTCTGAGGGCAACCTGATACACCATTACTCATCTTTCCCTCATACCATGCTGTTTTTGCAAAAGCCTCTTTGGCCTCTGGCTTCACAGAATCAAACAAAACAAGGCCATGACAGCTTTGGGGCCTGGGTAGAGCTCAGGCCCTGACTTCACTAAGAGGCTGTGGATCAGTTTGACAGGTCACCATCAAAGAGAGCCTTTATGAAGAAGGTGCTTTGAGATACCCAAGCAGTACCAGTCAGTACGTTTTTGTTAGTTTCTCCAGCCTTAAGCTGAGTCAAGCTGTATTGATTAAAACCAGTTGGGAAATGAATTACTGAGGCTGATCTATAAAGAAATTCAATCTGGAGATGGAGCAAACTATCATCAGGATTCCTTATTAGGCACTTCGCACCATGAGCTAAATAAAGCAAACAAACAGGCACACAAAGGGCAAACTTTTTCAGGGGATGAAAATGACACTGTGGTTGGGGAATACAAGGCCATCTAATACCATAGGAATTGACCATTTTTTAATAACCAACAAATCGATCCCTCTCTAACAATGCGCCCAAGAAGTGAGAATGAGAAGGGACTATATTAACAAAGAGGGATGGAAATGAAATTAAGCCCCTAACACAGCCTTTTCAGTATCTCTAAGGTAGGAGTGTGATCCTGTCAGAAACTGCATTCTACAAAGAATCCAAAAGGTTTACCTCATTTAATTAGGAGAAAAGCGTGTGGGGAGAGAGGGAGTCTTCTGGGTTGGGGGGTGCCAGCAAAGAGATCGAACCCTCTGTTTCAAAACTTGCTTAGCAAAAGCAATTCTAATTGCTGCCTTTGTTATAAAAGATTAAAGGTAGTTATGTCCAGGTATACCTCACTTTAATCAATCAATATGTTCCTGAATGGTTATGTGCAAATCAGATTTTTGTAAACCAAATCCAATTTAAAATGCCTTCAGAGAGCTTGTTGTTTCAAGGAACCACTTTGGTGAATTCTTTGGTAAGGCCTAAGACAATCCCCTAATATATTGGGTTGGTAGGTTTAAATTTTTTTTTAGATGGTGATAAATGTTATTCCCTCTCCCATATTCAGAAGAAAGGGCTTGAAAATAGAATGGAAATAAGATGACCTAATGACTCGATGTAACAACTAATGGTATCTCCTATGATAGGTTAATTTAGTAAGTGCTGAGATTACCTCTTGTATTTTCTATGTTTGTGGCTGTGATGTTGAGTGATGACTAGTGTTTAGCATTAGGATGATGAGACTCTTAGAAAGAATTAAAAAGGGTTACTTGGAAGGAGTTTGAAGAATTATCTAGTCCAACCTCCAAAACAGAGATTTCTCTTTGCAGCCTTCCAGAATGATGACCATTTAGGCTCTGCTTAGATACTGTTTGAATGCGCTATGATATTCATGCATAAATTTATTTATTAAATATTTATTGAGCATTAACTATGTGGGGAACTAGGTTCTGGGGAAATGGGGAGAAAACTAGATATAGTACTCACATTCTGTAGAAATTAATTCACCTGGGAGGGTAGATATTCAATACATAGTAACAGAAATAATTGATACATGGTAATTCTGATAGACATTATGACGATTACATATAGGATGCTATGAAGGTGGTCAGGGAAAACTGACCCAGGGAAGTTGCATGTAGTCTAAGACCTAGAGGATGAATAGGGGCTGAGACAAAGAAGAGCAATTGGAGGACACTATGTGTGGGATTGAGACAACTTAACTTGTGGTTTGAAATGGTTATTCCGGCTGCTATGTAAAAAATGGACTAGGGCAAGAATGGAAACAGATAGGCCCACAGTCGGGGTGAAAGATGCTGGTGACTTGGGCCAAGGTGCTAGATGTGGGGATGGAGACAAGTAGATGGTCCTGACACATTACTGGGAATAGGATCAATAGGATGGGGTGATTGACTGTACATGGGGGTAAATGAAAGCAAAGAGTCAAGGATGATCTCTGCATTTCTGAGTTGGGCAAATGGAAAGATGGTGATACCATCTACTGAAACTGAGAGCATTAGCAGAAGAGCAGATTGAGGAGAAGAGATTTAGTGCAATCAATTCTGGGCATGTTAAGCTAGAGAGGTGCCATCAGTGGAGATGTCAAGCAGGCAGTTTAGTAACTGAGTCTGGGACTCGACTTACACCAATGTGGCAGCCTATGATCACCCTGCAGCAATGCCAGCACACAACAGCCCCTCAGTATTGGCTAGGGGTTCAAGGACACAGCTTCCATTTCTAAGGAAACAAAGTCCTAGAGGGACTGATATACCAGGCCAGCAGCCAAAACTATAACTGGAACATAAGACCTAGACCTAGACAGTGATTTGAGTGATGACCATGGGGACCCAGGTCATAGGAAAGAAGCAGGGCTCAATTATTAGTGTTACCACTCAATATTTATGGCTTTTCCTGGATAACTGAGGTAATAAAAGCAGTAGCCAGGAGATTCTTTCGACCTTTGATGCCAACCAGCATTGTGTTAGGAGGCAATATGCTATCAAGCTCATCGGGAGTAAACGTCTACAAAATGTTTAAACCCCCTTTGGTCACCATAGAGACGCCTGCACCATACCAGGCAGGTGCAACATTTGACAGAAATTCTCACGTATTAGGCAGCTAGTGCCTTTGTCCAGAGAGATGAGAAAAGTGAGGTAGGGTTGAATTCTGTCTTGTTTATTATCTCTCCAAATTCTGCTGTTTATGTCTTGATGTGTCTTCTGGTAACCTTATCTCCTTCCTCTGGGTTCTTGATATACCAAGGTCTAAGTCAACAGCTCATCAGAAAGGAACCTTGGTATTGTTCCATCTCTTCCAGTCGCATATGACAGAACTCCACCTAAAAAAAGCTTAACCATTTGATCGGGCTTAGGAATAGACCCATAGACACAAGCTGGGCAGATGAGAGTCAGTCCTGGGACTGCATCAATTGGGAAAGAAATGCCCTACTTCCTCTAGATAGCTGATGTTACAGAACCTAAGCCTGGAACTGCTAGTGGCACTTTTGCGATACATCAAGAGAGAGTGCCTGATAGTGGATCCAGTGCAGAGAAATGCAGAGACCTGGACATGGGGGTGAAGGAAAGCAAAGAGTCAATGGAAAGAGAACTTATCTGATGACATTATTTGCAGCCCTCGATTGAACTGTTTCTGAAGTACATCTACTCTTGGTTTTCAGTTTACTGCATAGACCCATATATTCTATTTTCTGTCTGCCCAAGTTTGGGTTGGCAATTTTGTCACTTGAAACTGAAAAACTTCTGGCCAATTCATACCTGTGATTTGGTTACTCTGACTTTAGTCATGTGCCCATCCCTCGGAGCTCTCCTCATCTGGCTTCCAGGGGATGGACTAAATAGATCACATGGTCACACTGAAGCTTGGAGTTCGAGAAGGATGGGTAACTTTGATTGACATTCCCAAACAGAATGACATGGGAAAGGAGAAGGGCAATATAAGAGGAAAGGTGCTATTACCAGGATGTTGGTAATTACGGCATATAGAACAGATGCTTTTACCTAATCAGGGTGCCTTTGTGTGCAGGAACAAGGGATTCTTCTCAAACAGTGTGCTTCCTCCCTAGAGGTGGGAATACCAAGATTATGCAGGCTATCTGGATCAAAGGGAACAGAGGGTCCTACTCAACAGTGAAAGATTTTCCCCGTGCCAAAGTCCCTCTTTGGAGGATATAAATTATGGGAAATTTTGTTGAGGTAGATTTGAAACATCTAAGGCAGACTTTTTTGTGTTAGCGGTCTGATCTCCAGAAAGAAGGACCCCATACATACATATTTGCATCGTCCCTTCAAAGTTGCACAGCAATCTAAACTGAGCCCAAAATCCAGAGGTATACTAGCTGAATATATGAGTTTTGCTAGACCTGCATAGAACTCTTCCACTGGAGGCAGGATTGGCTCTTGAGGCTGGTGCCTGGACTGCATGTTTACGGTGAGGGAAGTGGTCCATGGCCATTGCTGTGGAGAAAAGGAAGGCAGAGACTGGCAGCCAGATACTACTTGGCAGAAGAAACAGGGAACCAGCATCTCAGAGTCCAAAAATACATGCATTTCATGCTTTGGGGGTCCCATGGACTGCTGATCCGCCCCATTGTGGTTGTGCTTTGTACATTGTTCATTGTGAAGAATGCAAAAAAATAACATCCATCGTAGAAAAGCCGGCACTGAAGTCAAGTTCTCCTATGTGTCGTGTCTCCCTTCCTTTCTGCCACTTGTATTTTATCACATCTTACCAAAGCTATTTCTGTCTATGGGGAGTTAGCAGGAAGATCACATATTGTACAGTGAGCGGGGTGTTAAATTTATGCAAAGGGAAGGAATGTGTCATGGCAAAAATTATTTATTGCATGGCGTCTCCCCTGAGGGTTCGTCTCTTGTAGAGGTTTAAGGACAGCAGCTCTATATTTGTCTCATGGCAGAGCCACACTCCTGCCTGCCTCCTGCTGTCGGTGCTCAGAGCATTTATGTAGTCGTGATGCAAACCTGCCACCTTTAGGAGGCATGATCTGGTCCAACACAAAGTGTCCTGCCTTGTAGCCATTTGTGTTCTGGGAGGAATGAGTCTTTAGCCTCACTGAGAAGGAGGAAAGGCAGGAATAGAAAAGTGTTGGACGTCCTGGAATTGGGCCATATCATGGCAAAAGAGGTAGTTCAGCTAGCAGGACAATTTATGTAGCTCAGAGCATTTTAGAGGCGGCATGCTCTGGTCTAGCATCAAGAATCCATCAGACCTAAAGCTGGATCCTGTTTCTACCATTGACTAGCTATGGATTTCAGAGGAGTTAATTGGCATCTCCAAGACTTCATCTTCTTGACTATAAAATGGGGACATAATACCCATTTGCCTTGTGTTGTATGGAGTAAGTGAAATAAAGTATATGCTCAATGGCAGGTGCTGTTAGTTTTCTCCTTCCTTTTTATGAAATTAAATATTAGTTCAGTATTTTTCTGAGAGGCTTTATTCCCTGAATCATATGGGTGTTATTTTCTAGTATAAGTATGACAAATGCTTGCTAAGCCTAGCACAGCTTCCTTCTTATTTTCTTTTAGCAGACATTGCTTATTGATTATGCCGCACTTTCTTAAGAACCCCTCAGGATCCTTCTCAACACAACCCTCAAGGTGGTCATTTATAAAAAATCGGAGTTCACATAGAAAGTAAAATACTTTTTCCATCTGTGATCCAGATCATGTCCATAAATTACTCTGTTGATTATTGCACCAAGTATGCACAGATGGTTTTTAATGTACATTAAATGTGCAAATGGACCTCCAGGTGCTTGGAGGACGCAGTGCTTCTGAAAGATGTGCCAACATATTCTTATTCTTGCTTCAAATGTTGAATCATGGAATTTCTATCTCACTTGTGGACATCTGTGCCCCATGGCATATGTTCTTGAGACTAGAAAGGTGTCATCTCTTCCTCAGCTTCTCATACATATTTAGGGAACAGAACTACACAGGGATGCAGTGTGTACAGTAGAGATTAAGAGCTGAGCTTTATAGTCAGACAGTCTCTGCCATATACCAGCTCTAAATTGGTTAAGTTAATTCAGCTTTATGAGCCTCGGTTTCCCCATCTGTACGTTTGTAAATGGGTATAATAACACCTGTCCCCAGGGCTGTTGTGAGGGTTAAAAGAGATGATGCCAGTAAAGAGTGGAGCATAGCCACAGGTTTATATTCACCAGTCATCATTATTATTAATATTAATATTACCTGGAATATATTCAGGGAAGGGAGATCCCAAGATACTCAAAACCATGTCATAAAAGAACAGAAAAGGAACTGGAAATCGGAGAAGCTGGGGAACACCAGGAGCACATGGTAGCTGTGATATTTGATTTATAATAAGAAATACGTTTTTGGTCATCATCCCCTTTCCTGGCACACAGCTACTAAAATCTTTGGAATTTCCTGTGGTAAGAACGATAAAGGTATCTTTTGTTATGTTAATGAGATGGCTTGTGGAAAGCCCTTAGGTAAGCTGGATGGGGGGGCTGGTTGCTAGGGGAACCAACCTCTTGATTAGAGGTTTGGAACTTTCAGTTCCCCCCTCATGCCCACCCCCACCCAACCTTGGGGACGGGAGAAGGGATGGAGGCTGAATCAATCACCAACAGCCAATGATTTAATCAATCATGTCTGTGTAATGAAGCCTCCATAAACACCCAAAAGGACTGGGTTCAGAGAGCTTCAGGGTTGGTAAACACACGGAGATTTGGGGAGAATGTCACACCTGGAGAAGGCATGGAAGTTCCATGCCCTTTCCTGTTACCTTGCCCTGTGCATCTTTTCCATCTGGCTGTTCTTGAGTTACATCCTTTTATAATAAACCATTAATCTAGTAAGTAGAATGTTTCTCTGAGTTTTGTGAGTTGCTTTAACAAATTAATTGAACACAAAGAGAGGGTCGAGATGGGAAACTCTGATTTACAGCCAGTGTGTCAGAGGCACAGGTAACAACCGGGATTTGCGACTGGGGTCTGAAGTTGGGCAAGGGGGTGTCAGCCTTGTGGAACTAAATAAACACTTAACCTGTGGAATCTGATGCTATCTCCTGGTAGATAGTGTCAGAATTGAGTTGAATTACAGAACACCCACTCGTATCAGGAGAATTGCTTGTTGGGATGGGGATCCCCCCAAACCCGAACATTGGAATTGGTACCAGAACCTAGTCAGTAGCCATCTTCACATTTTCTGAATGACAGATTTGACTAGATAGTTGACTGTATTATAGTTCCAAAATATTGGCTACCCTCTCCATGTCAGGATCATATCTTCTCATCTTTGAGAATTGGCTGGGTCATATGACTTGCTTTGACCAATTAAACTTGAAAGGGGTGATTGCCACAGCTAAGCTTTAGGAACCTCCATCACAATTTCTCCTTGGCCCTAAAGACGGAGAATGCTCCTTCAGCCCTGAAATAAGTAAGATCAAAGAGCAGAGACTCAGCTCACCTGGAGCTGATAAGTACATGAGCAAGAAAACAATATTTGTTGTTGTAAACCCCTGAAATCTAGGAGTCATTTGTTATTGCAGCAGATGTTAAGAAGGTCAGGACATTTTCTTTATAACCTTATGGGGCATAGTTAATGCCAACAAGTAGAAGATGAAACATTTCCTTTCAATATAAAAAATAATTTTCTGTCCATAAACGCTGTCTAAAAGTAGAGAGGACTGCCTTGGTTGATAGTAAATTCCATAACAATGGAAGTATTCAAACAAAGTTGAATAATTATTTGTTTCCAATATTATACAGAATTGTAACAAAAAAAAAAAAAGAGAGACTTCTGAAGGTCAATAGTTGTTGGTATTTGGGGAGAAATTTGCTCTGGAATCAAACAGAAGTCTTTATATCAGACTTACCAGAAAGTTTAATACACTGATATTTGCTCTGCCTCCACAAAGAGATATTGCATGTATGGTGTTTTCCAAACATTTGACCAGAGAACCCTCCTCACCCCTACCCTTCACTATGGGACAAATGTTTTTTGAATCACATTTTAGGAAATGCTGGGTTGACAGCTTCGTAATTATCATTGTTTTGGACCAGATACAGTTTGAGGTTTGTTACAACAACAAGGGTCCCATGAATTAGTCATGATTTGAGCCCTCAAGGAGAATACCAAAGACTTGTTTGCAGCATGGGGGTGCTCGTTAAAATGAAGAGCTCATGCAGTATGGACCTGACTCCACTGCCTCCTGGTTATGTGGCCTTGAGAAAGTTACCTACCCCTTCTTTCTCAGAACTTATGTTCCAAGAATTTATATCTTATCCACTCTGGAAAGTTCATAAGTATATTTTTAAGCATTGCTTCTCCCTCATTCTCTCTACATTCTACTTAAATGATAGAATTTTCTCATTCTATGCCGTAGGTCTCCTTATGCTTCCCTCATATGTTTTGTCTCTGGATTCCCTGAGATGCATTCTTTGGATTGTTCTTCCAGTTAACTAATCATCTCTTCAGCTGTGTCTAATCTGATATTTAATTTATTCATTGGAGTCTGAATATTGGGAACCCAATTTTTAATGTCTTCCTCTTTATCTTCAATGTCTCTATCTTTCAAAGCAATCTGGCCTTTTCTAATAATATCTTATTGTTTTCTTGTGGTTACTATTCTTCTAATTGCTTTTAAAAATTCTTATTTTGCAGTTGTTTCGCACTATTATTTTGCCTTAAATTCTTGGGAGTTGGTCTCCCTGATGATTGTGATTATTAAAACTCCCTTGTGGTGAGTCACTTCCCCATGTATTTTGTACATTTTTATTGTTAATTCATCTTCACTGAAGGCTCATTTTCTGTCTGGTGGGAAGCTCCTGTGTTTTGGGAGTGAATCTGTGTTTCTGAGCCCTTGTTTTGGCCCCTGTCAAGGGCTCCAGGTTTACCACAAACCAGGAATCACTTTTTATATTAATCTGTTGTTTTGAGATTTTTGAACTATTTGTGTCACATAGTTCCATCTCCAAACCCATCTGTAATGAAAGTTTAGGGTTATTTTTCACCAAAGACTTCTTTTTTTTTTTTTTTTTTACCTTTACAGAGCTCTGGGTAGAGAGATGCTTCTTTGTAAATTCTTAGGGTTGGTGGTTCAAGTCTTTCTATTTTCACTAAGAATTAATTTGTGATGGTTCCAGCTTTATGCAGCCACAGTTCCAATTTTCCACCTATCACAGTCTCCAGGCCTTATCTCCTGTCAACTACAAATTGGCACTTGCCATCTGCCTCTGTAAGGATTAAATGATGTGCTGCTGCAGCTGCTGACTTTCGACACCCACTGAAGGGAGTTCAGGGTGGAGAGCAGAAATGAGACCCTCTGTGCTCTGAGAAAAACTGGCAGAACAGGCCTTCAGATAGTTAGATATTTTCAGGAGCTGATTTTATGAGCCCAATTCTTGCATCTCCTCATATCTAGAAAAAGCACCTTCATGGTGATGTCTGCTCCTCGTGTCTAGGAGAAACCCTCATGAGACTAACAGAAACCTTCTGCAAAAAGTATGTGCTTGATTGCAGGTACTCCCCCTTCACCAAAATCACATATATGCTGACCTTCCCCCCAACTTCTTTGGAGCAGTTTTTCAGAGCTATCTGAAATGCTGTTTCCTAGGCTATAGTCCTCATTTTGCCCCAAATAAAACTTAACGCGCAACTCTCACATTGTGCAGTTTTTTTAAGTTGACACTCCCGTGCCTATATGAGACTGAAACCCGAGCCCATAAACATGTGGGCATTTTTCTAGGTCTAATACTATTCCCTACCTACTAGGTTTGCCACAGTATGAGATTTTACAGTTATCACACTGGCTTTCAATTCTTTCTTTGTTTCTGGCACTTGGTAATTTTCTTTGCTTGAATACTAAGTAAGCTGTGTGCATGCGTCTTGCTTTTTAAGTTATTATACTTTTCCCATCATTTCCATTTGTAAGTAGTATGTATATATCAGGAAGGGTTCTGGATTATTCACACCACCAGGTACCTAGTGTTAGAACAATGCATACATACACATCTGTCTCATCCTCTATAAGTCTGATATAACAGCTTCTACCTCATTGGTCAGCATGAAGATAAAATACCTAATGAAATTAATGCACTCAATATAGTGTCAGACACATAGTAAATGCTCAGTAAATATTGGGCATTATTATTATTATTTTTGAAACATGACATAAAAGCAACCATACTCCAATAAAAATTAATAAATAAATAAAAAAGAAACAAGACCATATACATTTGGGAAAATAATTATAAACATGTTGGAGAATCCTAGAAAGGGATGATGATGTGTTTGTCTCTTCAGATAACATTTCTTAGCTTTTTACATAAGGACATAGTCGACTCCTGGGAAAAGTTGTTAATGGAGCCTGAAATTGCCCATCTGCCCTAGGCAACCAGAGTTTCAAATCAGAGGGAGACAAAACAAAGTCCATTTTATGACTTCTCAAGAATACCCTCGTGGGCATAGAGCTCTCCTGAAGAAAATGACTAAGGTATTTGGCTTTTTTCTCATGACCTGACTTATTACGTGAGCGGAGAGGCACTGTAGGGTTCAGCATTGTGCTGGGTCCTCCTACCCACAACACAGGGACTTGACAGTTTACCTTTGAGGGAAGGATGCACATGGTAATAATGGCTGTGATAATAACAATGTTTACCATTCTTTGAGTCCTTCCCATGGGCCAGGCTATGTTCTAAGCCCTTTCCATACAGTATCTCATTCAGTCCTTAGAAGGAGTTAGGTGCCATTATGACGATGCCTGTTTAAAGTTGAGGAAGGTGACTACAGGGTTGCAGTACTGGGGAAGCCTGACACATGAAAGAGTTGGTTCACCCTGCTTAGAAGCTTCATAAAACAGCTGCAGTTTTGGTGGTGGGCAATAAAAAAAAGCAGGAACAAGTGGTGCGAATGGGGCAATGACTAACGCCAACATGGTGTTAGTGTTAGTCCAGAAAGCACAGCAGAGAAAAAGAAAAGGTGAATTTTCTTAGAACACTTGCTGGGATTAAGACAGTTTGCATATATGCTGTCTGCTTATAATGCATTTCTATTTTAACCCCCTAGATTCTGTGAGGTAGGGATGGCTATGCCCCTTTATACGTGGATGAATTATGGCTCAGACAGGTAACTTGCTCCTGATTACCATCTACTGAGTACTACATGGGTGTCCTGACTCAAGCCTACAAAATATATCCCCTCTCCAACCCCCCAGCCTCTGAGCCTCTGAAGGGGTGGGACATGGATTTGCATCTGTTAACTCCAGTGAGGGAGTTAAATGACTTAAATGCTCAAGAGGAGAATGTGTGGTATACTAGTTTTCTACCAGAAAAAGGGAAACTTGAGGGATTTGGGGCTTAGGAACTGTGTTAGTAATAAGGAAATATAGAAGGAATATGGTAGTGAAGAAGCAAAGGTAAATGGCAGAGAAGAACTGATGTTTTTCATGGTAGGTAGGCTCTGGAGTTGTAAAGGTGAGTGGGCTTTCCTTTCCATGAGAATAAAATCCAAACCCTCATCTGGGGTGTTGGGATCTGTGTTTCCCAGAATCCCCTTTGTTCTGTGGTTCTGGTTTAGAGTTGGCCAAGAGAGGAAGTCAGGGGTGGAAGGAAAGCAGGGATATTACTCTCAGGAGGATGTCGTGGTCACATAGGGTGATGAACGGGCGCAGAGAAGGCCGGCGGCCCCCGCCTGCCCATGCTCTCCTCTGCAGCCAGCTCGTCTTCTCAGCTGCTGCCCACAGCCCAGGCACTTGGCTGTGACTCTGCAGTGGTTGCAGTTATACACGTTCAACTACCCTCTCGAGACAGCAATTTCCAGAGACCACTGAGCACCCGCCTCATTTTGGGAGGCTGAAGAGCTTATGATTGTGGGTTCCCCACAAGCTCCGACATCCCCACCTTGACTGTGCTTCAGAGACTGTTTCTCTGGTCCTTCAACTCCCTCGTTCCAGACACCTACTTCCCCGCACCTCCTACATGCCTGGAAAGTCTAACTCCTATAATAAATCCCTTATGTCTGTAGCACTTGCAGTGGTTCTAATTCCCCAGCTGAAGCCTGGAAGGCACATGTGGCCCACAGAGGCTCAGCCTGCCTCTCCAGCCTCACTCTGGCCTGTCTTCCTCACGCTCCTTCTCTTCCGCTCTCCCTAGAACATGCCATGTTCTTCTCCAGCTTGAAGTCTTTCAAGTTGATGTCTATTTTTGAACATTCCTTGGGCTTTATCCATTGAGAGCAAGAAGGTAATAGGATGTTGGCAAGAGTTTGGCAAGAGAAGGAATACTCCTTTTCACCCTTCCGATCTCAGTCCAAATGCCCCATCCTCCTGAGACTCTTCTTAACTACCTCGATGAAGAAAGTTTCTCATGTTTCCTATCACAACTCTCCATTCCTTTCCTATCCCTTCAGTCTATCTATGCATTCTTCTACTAATATGGTTGCTTTTATTTATTTATTTTGGTCCCACCACACAGCATGCGGGATCTTTACTTCCCTGACCAGGGATCAAACCCGAGCCTCTTGCAGTGGAAGCCTGGTGTCTTAACCACTGGACCGTCAGGGAAGTCCCAAATGTGTATGCTTTTAAGTTTTCTGGTTCCCTGCACTAGAATGTGAGATGCATATAGACATATGCTGTTCACTCTTGCATGTGTGACCAGCACAGTGTCTGAAACACAGTAGGGCTCTCAAAATTGTTCTGGGACTTCCCTGGTGGCACAATGGTTAAGAATCTGCCTGTCAATGCAGGGGATACAGGTTCAAGCCCTGGTCCGGGAAGATCCCACACGCCACGGAGCAACTAAGCCCATGTGCCACAACTACTGAGACTGTGTGCCACAACTACTGAAGTCCACATGCCTAGATCCCATGCTCTGCAATAAGAGAAGACACCGCAGTGAGAAGCCCCGGTGCACAACAATGAAGACCCAATGCAGCCACAAATAAATAAATAAATACACAAATTATTTATTTATTTATTTAAAAAATGTTTGTTGTGTAAATGAATAACAGACCTAGGCCACTGAACTGGCTTCTACTGTCACATCACATTGTTGTGTTGGTCGTGATGATGGTGTTGGTACTGAGGGTGGGATAGGTGGGTACACTTGGGTCAGAATGTTCTTCACTTTTCTACCTGTGGTTTTTATGAGCTTAGCTCTCGAAACAGAAAAAAAAAAGTTTTACTGAGAAAGGTAAAGGATTTAGGAGGAAAGAGCTGCATTGTTCTGATTGTTCTGGATGACAGAGGCAAGATGAATTGGGAGGACCTGGTAACATTTGGCAAGGAAGAGAGAGGATCCAGGGAACCTGGGTATAGTGGGAGGAAATAGGAAAGGGAAAGAACTCCCAGGGATCCCGTAGGGAAGGGAATTTGGGAAAGACAAACATCTAACAGGGGATACATATATTTTCTTAATTTTGCTGAGGGTTGTGCTATGTAAATTTTCTCCATTCCATAGTTGTCAGTGAATCCACATTGCTCACTAATGCTTTGGTATAAGTGGATTCTTTAGGGGGAACTGAACAGCTGTTGAAGTCTGCAGCCAGGTGGGTAATGAGATAAACTCAGAGACAGTATGTGGCCAGTGGACTTGAAGGATGGGCTTCATCCTTAAACTTATGGTTTACACTCCATAATGCTATGTAGTGAGGAGAAGTTTGGAGAAATCTCACAGTGAAACACTGAGACTTCTACTCTAAAGATATACCAAAAATAGCATGGGATTTGCCTGGCAGTCCAGTGGTTAAGACTCTGTGCTCTCAATGCAGGGGGCACAGGTTCGATCCCTGGTTGGGAAACTAAGATCCCACATGCTGCACGGTGTGGAAAAAAAAAAAACATAATTAAAAAATAAAAATATACCAAAGAAAGCAAATTAATGAAGGTTATGCAATGGTTTCCCAGTCTAAGCATCCTAGTTACTTTGAATCTCTGAGGCAGAAGAAGCCTGAGAGTTGAGAGTCATCAGATCCCAGTGGTAGGTATAAGAACCAAAGATTCTTTCTATTTAACACTATTGTTGGTGTCCACAATTTCTTGGTGGTCCTCCTCAGACTGCTGTTTCCTGGAGAGTATAAATGCAAACTAAAAATAATGTGCATTCTTAGAAGCCGGCTTCCATGTAAAAAGCTTGGTCTGGATTCCTGATTGATGAGAGACCATCTGGTGAGAAAAAGATGCCTGGCAGAGATGAAGCAAGGCTCCCAGCTAATAGCCAGCACCAAGGGCCCAGACATGTGTTTGAGGCCATCTTGGATGCTCTAGCCCATCAAGCTGCCCAGCTGACACCATGTGAAACAGAGATGAACCATCTTTGCTAAGCCTGGCCTGAACTCCTGCCCATTTTTTGCACTGGCAAAAACATGGCTGATGACAAACAAAACAAAAAATGACATGATAATACAACACATGCCACAAAGTCAAACATGCTTTTTTCCTAGTGTCTTTTGTTGTTCTGGGTTCCTTCATATTGACTTGTATGGCTGTCATTTACCTCTTGCTCTTAGAGAGGAGGGCCTCTGAAAATTTACTGGAAATCGAGTATTCTGTTCAGTTAGGGCCCAGTTAATCAAGAGTTTATAGGTTCCTTCTGATAATGAGCTTGAGGAAATTGAAATAACAAAAGACCAACTCCAGAGAGTTGACCTAGATTATGGAACCAGCTGCTGGCCAGGGTCTCTCCCCTTTTCTCCAGAGGATAATTAGCACCGGAAGTTGTGAAGTGCCCTTCACACAAGGATGCCAGGGAAGAACATTCCTGAAGACATCACATATGAGGCGGTCTCCAAGGAAGTCCAATTAAAAATGTGTTTGGTTGTAAAAGCGCCTAAGGTTTAGTCATTAAGATGCCTGTCAGCACCTATGACTCTCTCTTCACACTGTATTCTTCATCAGGAAGATTGCTCTGGGCATCGAGGGCTTCAGGTTACAGGTGACCTTCAGGTGCAGATACCTTAAGGTAGATGGCTCATGGTGAGGGCATTTGGGGCATCAATCATAAGGTTGAAGGAAGCATATGAAGGTGCCATTAATATAGTGAGAGGAAAATTCAATGACCAAAGTGCTCTAACACAAAGAAGCCTATTTTTCATAGAATTAAGAAGTTTGTTTGCACTGGAAGGAATTTTGGGTATTTCTAATTCAGGGATGCCCAGGTCATCTCAGGTGTGGTTCCTTGGGGCACAGCACTGAGAAAGCACCAACTGGACTTGGTGAAAAGAGTGCTTTGATTGAATGACAATGTGTCTTTGCAACAAGATGACAAACGTAGGAATCCACACTATGCATCTACTGTATTTTATCTGTACCAACTATTTACAGTTGGGCAAACTGAAGCCCATTTTATGGAAAGCTCAGCATCCCACATGCTAAAGGTCATGTGGGAAATTAGTGGAAGGGCCAGGTCTTACCTAAGAATCCTCCTTGAGTAGTTTGTACTATTTTTCTCACTCATATTTGGCATGGGGTTCAGATTTGTGACCCTATACTTACCTGTTACACTGAAATTGACATCCTTGGTTGGCTTTGATTTATGGCACATTTTAGGGATTTTGGCTCAGAATCTCCCCTCAAGTCCCAGAACTCAGGGAAGACAGATTACCCTATCTCCCTCCTCGGTTACCATCTTGCTTGGCCAGAACCTCACTAGGTTTTTGAAAAGGGAATTTGGACAAGTCTCTCTTTGAAGCCATTGCATCTATTACCTTTAGACTTAATAGTTTTGGAAGCATGCTTTATAATCTCCAGATGAGTGCAAGTCTATATTTTGGGGCTCTTATCTCTAGATGGGTTTGATATGTCACCTACAGGGTTCAGAGAGGTTCCAAGACTCAGACATATTGAATGGCTTCAGTCCAAGTGCTCAGTTTCTCCTCTGCTGAGAGATGGGCTCAGCTATTATCGCTGTGGAAGGACCAGACGGAGGGTGTGAGGACACTGAAGCAGCATCTGATTTCTCAGGGACTCCCGCCAGCGTTTGGAGAAGGACATGCTTTTGCGGCTTTTCCAGTCTGACTCTAAACAACCAAGCAGATCCAACTGACGTTCTACCTCTCAGCTGTTGACTCACTCTCAACCTTTGGGTACATGCTTCTCATTGTAGATGGAAATACTCTGGTTGAGGATGACTTCAAGCTGCTGACCTGACATCCGTCCTTGAGAAGATCACCTCTCCTTCCTCTAAACTTCTGCTTGCCTGCCTGGTCTCTGACACTCATTTAAGCTCTTGTAATGTATTGTTCTTCAGCCCTGACACACCCAGGCCCAGGCACACACACACGCACCTGCACGCACATGTGAACACATTTGGTGTGTCTGTGTGTATAGGGGTATTGCTAACAGAGGAAAGTGAAGCTAGAGACTTCATAGAAAAGTACCCCGGTCAATCTCCACCTCATTACTCTGATTTATTTGGAGCGTTTGCCACTGGGTGACAGGGATCACTAGGACAGTGCCTGGCAGATGCTGAGTGAGCAATGCCTGTCGGCTGCCATCAACCACTTAAAGACAGCAGAGCTACTGGGGCTAGGGATGGGAACCACAAGCTTCCTTCCCTCGTTGCCACACATCTGAGGGACCTTATTAGCTTAAACATCCCAACTGAATCAAAACAGCTCAGTTAAGAAAGAAGAAACTGGGGCCCAGGAGTTTTGTTACTTGCCCCAAGCCACACACATGCAGTAAAGCCAGGACCCGGTCCAGGTTGTCTGAACCCCATCCGAGTCCTAATCCCATCCATCCACCATCTTCACCTCTTCTCAGGACTGAAGTGTACTTAATGTGAACTGAGGCTCACCTACAGTTAATTGTTCTAGAATTAATAGTTAATAATTATGCTCATAGGTATGATATTAATGTGGAGTTACTAACTGTATTAGCAATTGAGATAAGCGTTATGAATTAAATATTTATGATGATTCAAATTATCATAGTAACGGGTTGGAGGCTGAGATCAGCCAGAAGATCTGCATTTCCCAAAGCATTTCTTATCAGATAGTCCATAGAGAGAAGGTTCTGTGGTCACAAAATTTGGGGAAATATTCTAAGTCCCTCCTGGAAATTCACGACACTCAGGAGCATATTAGAAGGCTGAGAAATACTGCAGGAAAGAAATCTGTTTGTCTGTATGTTTTTATTTGCCCACCAAACTGTCTTGGGGGGTATCTCCTGTTAAAACTCAGTGAAAGTGTTTGTGAAACAAACTGTAGTAAATGGATCACAAATTATAAGCCCAGCTAGGTACACATGCACAAATAATCTGGGCTCTCAGAGTCCCCTGCAGCTGTGGGTTTTACACTGCAGGGTTTGTTTTATCCTAAAGAGAACATTGCAGAGAAAGAGGGGGCTATGAGTAGCCTGGGGTCTTAGCCTGTTTCCTCTGTTTCAGCCAGAGAGGTTCAGCTTTTCTCTGCTCTGGACACCGAGATTCTGCATAAAATCGCCATCTACTTATTCAGCAGATATTTCCCAGCATGTGCCAGCTGTGTTCGAGGCACTTGGGATAAATCACTGACCAGAGACAAGGGAGATTCTGACTTCATGGAACTTGATGTAGAAAGAGGAGACAATGGATAATAAATGTGATAAACAAGAAGATTACATAGCATGTTCAAAGATGATCAGTGCTATGGGGGAAAAAAAGAAAAAAGAAACAGGATAAGGGGGACGGGGAATGCAGGGGGTGGTGATGCATGGGTGTCACTTTAAGTAAGGATTGAGGCCAGCCTCACTGAGAAGGTGATACCTGAGCAGAGGATTGGAGGAGATAAGAGACTGAACCCTGCACCCTTCTGAGGGAGGAGCATCCAGAGAGAACAGCCAGAGTAAAAGCCCTAAGGCAAAGTGGAGAGTTGAGGAGAGAGTGCCAGAGATGTATCAGAGAGGCCAGAAGGGGCCAGTGACCAGGGCTAAGGGTGTGTTTATATTCCGATGGGGGCTCGGGGACGTGGAAAAGAATGAACAGGTGGGAAAGAACTGGGTTGGACTATTTATTGTAACTTGTGATATACCCATCAGCAGAATCTAACCAATAAAACAGAAATTACTCATTTATTTTCCACAGCGGGAATTTAATGTGGGACGTTAATTGCATAACCGATGGGAAAATTGGGAAAAACAGGGATGATGATCAGCAATAACAGAAGACACTCCCTGCCCTAGCCTGGAGGGATAGAGGGAAGAGGCAGCGGAATGCAGCATGGGGGCAGGGCTCACCTGGCAAAGCTTGAAGCACAGAAGATCCTTGTAGGAAGAGCTACAAGGACAGAGGAGATGCAGCCTCTGCCAGAGAACCCGCTTGAGGCTTCCTCCTTCCTTCCACCCTTCATTCTCCTGTCAGTGGCTTCCATTGGCCAAACTCTTCCTGGAAAATATCACCTGCAGAGACAAGCCCTCCTCTGAAGAGTGTAGAACGGGTATCCCAGGGATTGCTTGCTGTGTAACAAACTACACCAAAATTCTGTGGCTTAAGACACAGCCATTTTATTTGCTTATTTTCCTACAGTTTGGGCAGAGCTCAACCAGCACTGTTTGTTTCTGCTCCAGAAGACCTCCTGAGAACAGCTCCCTGGGGCTGGAGGATCCACTTCTGAGACAGCTCATGCGTGTGGCTGGCAGATCAGTGCTGGACATTGGCTGGGGGCTCGACTAACACTGACTGCAAACTGAACCATATTCCCTCCCAGCCTTTGCTTTCCAGACTAAATAGTAATCTTTGTGGTCTGATGTCCTCAGCCTAGATGGTCTCTCGTCCTCAGCCTAGATGGTCTGCCAGGTGGAAATAATAGTGAAGGATCACGAGTTTGGGTATTGGAGAGATTGGGTGGGGCTGTACCACACAGCAGCAGGCTTAGGGCCAGTTGCCTAGTCTTTCAGGATGCTAGTCTGCACATCCATAACAGGAGGCATACGCGTACCTCCCTTGCAGAGTGATTTTGAGACCGAATGAGATCCTATAGGTAAAGCCCAGGACCTGTACTGAGCAAATGATTATTCTCTTAGTCTCTTCCCCCCACTAGCAACACCAGCCAGAATAAACAGAGGATAGCCAGGCTCTTCTCAGAGAAAGAACTTCCTTCTGTTAAAACTCTTGAACAGTAAGAGATGGAAGAAGGGACTGAGTTGGCAGGAAAGGAAGGATGCAAGAAGAAAGGAAGCATAGAGCACAGTCTGGCCGTTTTAGCTCTAAATATTGAGTTAAACTGACATCAATTTCTTACCAATTTCCAATCACCCTCAGTGTCCCCCAGCTTACTCTGTAATGGAAAGAACACTTGCTTTGGGCTGAAAGGACCAGAATTCAAGCCTCAGCTCTGTACTAGTAAGAGTAAGTGGATTGACCCTTAGGCAAGGCATTGTATTCTCTGACCTTGTGTTTCCACACTTACATCTGTGGATATTTCTTCCTCCCTCTTAGGTTTCTGCACAAATTGAACTAGGTAATACATGTTCAAGCGCTTTGCAAAGCTGAATAAAAATGTAAGGGATTAATTATAATTTCTATTACTGTCACTATTACTATTTTGGACTTTGATTCCAATTCCTTCTTCCTTTGTCTGCTGGGATTCTCCCTGCTTTGCTCAGAAAGCTCATTCGTTAGGCACCAAGGATAATCCCCAGACGGACAAAAGATGTGCAGCTTCCAGATCAGCTAAATTAGAAATGTTTAAATTTTTCATCTATTCCCTTGTCTACTCTTTAGTCAATAGCTTATTCTGACAACTTCATTAACTCCTAATTACTCCAAGTTCCTTTGCACATTTTCTGTGTGTGATAAAAAAAAAACAAAAAACTCCCAAGAACGGGGTTTGACTTGTGAAGTCACTCGACCCCTGACTGACAACCAAACTTTCTCTGCTCACTTGAAGGGGATTTGCTTTCTCTTTGTTGCAAATATTTGCAAAAGCGCTTCTGGTGCCTTGCTTGAGGATTGCCAACTCTCCTTTTCTGCATACTTTACCTTCCGCTGCAAGATGAGAGCGATAAGACCCATTTTCTTCTTTCTCTCATCAGAGCTGATTTATACTCTCCCTATAAATCTTTGAGCAGCCCTTCAAGAAGCTGTATCAGATGTGCCTTAATCTTTGTATTACTCATTTCTTAAAGGAATTTTAATCTATTGGGCTTTAATTTTACGTCCCTTAGAAAGTGCCAGCCTTTTCTTAGCAAGGCACTTTATTCTTGCAATTTGATAATCACTTTCACTCTCACTTTCTCATGAGGCTATACTTAGAAAATTGGAGGTGGAAGTGAGCTTTGAGATCGCCCAGCCTCCTGTGATGCCCAAACCTGGCGACTTGTGTTAATCCCAGGGCTTCTTATTAAAAATACAGATTTCCAGAAGATTCTAATTCAAGAGTGGAGCTCTGTCAAGTGTGTGTTTAAGGTGCCACACAAATGATTCTAATGAACAGGCAGCTGAAGGAACCATGAATCTAGTCCATGGATTTCAAATCAGAGATGGCTTCAGGGTGGAAGGGAAGAGCAAAGAATTTGGAGTTTGGGGGACATGGGACTGTAGCCTCTTCATACCAGCTGAGCATCCCGGGGCAAGTTCTTTATGCTCTGTGGCCTTAAGTTCCTAACATGTAAAGTGGGGATCATAGCACTACAGAGAATAGTTTGGAGGCTTAAAGTGGAAAAACATATCCAGTGGGAATTTGATCCCCTTCTCTTCTCCTAGGGTCTCTACTATTTCCAGTTTTGCACAGTCTAATTAAAATTGTGCTTTTAGGATTGCCAGTGCTTTCTTGGTTATCATCAATGTAGCCCCTAATTTAATCCTCACAACACCACTATGAGGGCAGTACTATTATTATCTCCAATTTACGTATAAGAAAAAAATCTATATAGTTAAGTTATGCAAAATCCCTCAAGTGGAGATGTCAGAATTTGAATACAGAAGGCCTGACTCCAAAGCCCATACCCTCAAATGTTCCCATCTGGCAGATAATACTTTTACTAAATTCCTTCCTTACTTGCCAGGACCAGGACCAGGACCAGGACCAGGGTGTGGCAAGCAGGGAGCTGAAGCTGCTCCATTTAAGGAGGCCCTCACTCTCACTGAGCAATCGGCCCTTGCACGGCCCCCAAGAGTAAGGGCCTCCTTAAATCTGCCACCTAAGAGTCTCTCCTTATTCACCTTGGTCAGGCCCTAGTGGGATCCAAAGGGGAGGAAGTAATAACTGAAAAGTGGTGAAAAGGACACTGGTGGCCTCTTCTGCTGTCTTCCCTTCCAAAGGGACATGCAGTGGGGCATTTATTCCCTGACATACTGAAGGGCCTGAGAGGACTGAGGGACACAATTTGGACCAAGATCTAGCACTTGGGTTAGCTTGAAGCTAATGACACTTCTCCAAATAATTCTCAAAACTGGCCAGAGGATGGAAGGGAAACTGAGGCAGGATGGACCTTCAGCTGGGAGCCAGTGGATTTGCTGTGGGGAGAGAAACTATGAGGGGGAGTCAGGACAACAGAGAGTCTTTAGATCTCCTACGTTAATATGGTCCAGGGCAACATGTTGAATACTTAAAATAACCTCGTGAGAATGGAATTCATAATAATATTTTACAGGTGGCAAAAACTGAGGGTAAGAGAAAAGGTCTATTTAAAACTAGAAGACAAGAGGGAGAAAATGACTATTAAGTATCTGTGACATGCCATATGACATGTACTATTTAATGTTATTTAGTTATCACAGGAATCTTGTGAGGGAGGTAAAAATAGATTCTTTATACAGATGTGGAGGGATGCTGAGAGAGTGTTGGACTTGCTTAATGTTACACAGGAACCATGATTCTAACCACATTGGCTTGACCACAAAGCTGTGATTTTTCTTCCCAAAATGGCACATAGGTTTCAGCTTCTGGCTGATTGTCAGGGGGTCCCAGGTGCCCTGAGTTGAGGAGAATACTGAGATGGCATCTGGGTTTGATTAGTTACGTCTGCCATGGGTTGGAGGGAAGCAGAAGTATGATGCCATCCCTACAGCATGGTGCTCTCCAGGAAACTAACCCCAACACCTAACATCAGGAAGGTGTAGGTCCAGAACCTGGACACAAGGTCTTCTGAAATCAAACTCCACTTCTTTCTCACTATCCCAAATTGTTCCCCCTGCCCCCCTATTTTTTAAATTAGAGTAAAAGTGCTTTACAATGTTGTGTTAGTTTCCACTTTACAATGAAGTGAATCAGCTGTAAGTATACCTATATCCCCTCCCTCTTGGACCTCCCTCCTACCCCCCATCCCACCCATCTAGGTCATCACAAAGCATGGAGCTGAGCTCCCTGTGCTATACAGCAGGTTCCCACTAGCTATCTATTTTACACATGGTAGTGTATTTATGTCAAACCTAATCTCCCAATTCGTCCCACCCTCTCCTTCCACCCCCATGTCCACATGTCTGTTCTCTACGTCTGTGTCTCTATTCCTGCCCGACAAATAGGTGCATCTGTACCCCAGACAGAGTGAAGTAAGCCAGAAAGGGAAAAACCAAATTGTTTTTTTAAATGCTTTCTGCAAACTTCATCCTAGGTATTTCTGTAGCTTCAATGCCTGTATCAACAAAGATATGATGCCTTCACTGAACTCATTTGATACATTTGCCTGAACTGACTGCATAGTGGAGGAGATGACAGGGATTTTGCCTATTTTCCCAGATGAAGGAACCAAGGCAGAATGTCACAGAGCTAGTCAGTAGTGAAACTAGGACTCAGATCTAGAACTGTGATCTCCACATGGTGTTCTCAGCACTAAAGCCTGCTGAGGGAGGAGGGTTGGGAGGGAGAAAGGAGTGACAGTTGTTCCAGGGGGGGAGGCCGTGGAGAAAAGAAATTGCCTCAGGTCTGTTTGTTCACACTTCCCTCTAAATAAGGGCTGTGTGTCTCAGCACATAAACAATGAAATAAACTGCCTCTGGCAGGCTCAGGGTGGAGTATCAGTGTGAGGAGACTGCCTTGCTGATATCCTTGGTGTTCTGGATCGGAAGAGGGGTAGGAGGCACAGGCACAGAAACTCTGAGTGGGAAAGAGAGGCCAGTCTGGGGCACAGACCCAGGGGCTAAACTGGTCTTTTCGGAGGAGATGACCCCCCTTTACCCTGTCCTCCATACTCCTCCTCTCTCCCCTGATTTTTGATGTTTGACCCTGCACAACCTTTTAATTCCACAAGGAGAGAAACTCAAGATGCCAGCATCCCTGAGAGGCAGGCACAGCTGCGCCAATTTCATACTAAGGTGTAAATGACTGATAGAAACAACTCATATCTGAACTCTTTATTAAATATTTGGAGAACAACAATCTGTGCAGAGCACCGTGCCTGGCACCTGCCATGGATAAATTCTACATCCTTAGGGAATTTACAAACAAAGGGAGCATGCAATGGATACGTTCTCTTCTCTGTAGTCTCACAGCCCTATGTATTGGGTTGTAACAATCTCATATGTCGTATTCTTTGGGCACTTACTCTGTGCTCTTTTTGGTGGAGGTACATAAGTCAAGACTCTTCACTACCTGGAGCTCACACTCTTGCCTGGGAGATAGCAAAGGGAAAAGAGCATCTAGTCCAGTGTGAGAGATGAACTAGCTAAAGGACACAGCAAGAGACTGGAAGGGGAGGGCAAGCCTTCCTGGGGAAGGCATGAAGAGCTTACAGGGGAAGAGACTCCTAATCGAAATTTAAAGGACAAAGGCAAGCTGGATATAGACAAAGAAGAGGGAGAACATCAAAAACTGAGAACAGCTTATGTGAAGATATAAGCTGTCTTTTTTAAAAAATCAAGAAATGATGTTTTTTTTTTTTCATGCGGCGAGAGTATAAAATCAAAGAAGAAAGGCGAACAAGAAGCGAGATTGGTGAAGTAGATAAGCTCACGATGGGACCTGTAAGTCTCACTAAGAAGTTTGAACTTAGAGGTCATGGGGAGCCACTAAGGGTTTTTAAGCAGAGAAATGAAAAGATAAATGTGACTTTCACTCTGGCTGATGAGAGGAGAGTGGCTGAGAGAGCGGCACATCAGATTATGGTTCCCAACTCTTCACTTTCTCCCTATATCTATAATTCTATATCGACAGCTTTCGTTATGCCACTTTGCAGTGACTTCCTCTAGGGTGGGATTTCTTAACAATAGTATTGGCCTTTTGTGTCGGGTCATTCTTTGCAGTGGGGTCTGTCCAGTGTATTGTAGGATGTTTAGCAGCATCCTTGATCTCTAGCCACTATAGTCCAGTAAAACTGCCACCCCTGCTCCCTGTCCCCATCCCACTTTCCTACACAGTTTGCCGCGGACTGAGATGCCGTTTGAAGACTTCTTCCCCTCCTTTCCCTGCCCATTCTTTAGACAGATTCTTTAAGGGTTTTCCCTGCGATTTTACCAATAACAACTCTAGGAAAAGCAAAGGGAATTAATAGCGTAATAAACACAGGGATTCTACCAAGTTATAGGACAAGACACGGGGAGGGGGAAGGGTAAGCTGGGATGAAGTGAGTGAGTGGCATGGACGTATATACACTACCAAATGTAAAATAGATAGCTAGTGGGAAGCAGCCGCATAGCACAGGGAGATCAGCTCGTGCTTTGTGACCACCTAGCGGGGTGGGATAGGGAGGGTGGGAGGGAGACGCAAGGGGGAGGGAATATGGGGATATATGTATACGTATAGCTGATTCACTTTGTGATACAGCAGAAACTAACACACCATTGTAAAGCAGTTATACTCCAATAAAGATATTAAAAAAAATAGGAATATCTCTGATATTGCAAAGTGACCCTGGGGGACAAAATCATCCACACTACTCCCCTAGTTTAAAACTGCCATTCTAGGAAAAGTTGGAATATACGACTCTGACCAACTGATCCGTTTGACTGAGCTAGTGGAATGTGAGCAGTTGTCATATATGGCACATCCAACCAGCGGCTTTAAATGAGCTTTCTTTCCTGTCTCAGTTGACTCTTATTATGCCATAATAAGAGTAGGCCCCAGGTAGCCTCTTTCAGCCTGGATTCCAGAATGAAGACATGTGTAGCTGGCCTGAGCCAGCCTGAAGCCTGGAGTCGGTCAAGCCTGGCTGAGATCAGATGAACCACAGCCAACCTG
This sequence comes from Mesoplodon densirostris, assembly GCF_025265405.1. Classification (NCBI taxonomy): domain Eukaryota; kingdom Metazoa; phylum Chordata; class Mammalia; order Artiodactyla; family Ziphiidae; genus Mesoplodon; species Mesoplodon densirostris. The sequence continues at coordinate 86,377,329 of NC_082673.1, read as the reverse complement.
ACACTCTTGGGCCCCAAATAAAACATTGCTTTATAAACCTCTAGAATTATAGAGTTGTTTGCTATGCAGCATTACTGTAGCAAAAACTTGGCTAACACGAGGAGTAAGGCTAGGTGCAAGGAAGTCAGTGTAGATTTGTTTAAAGCCAATTCACTGGAGAACACTCTCCCTGGGTAGATAGACGTGGCAGAAGGGTAGGACCTGGGGTGACTGGGGAGATGTGGGAATTCCATCATCCCAAGAACTCCAGATTCAGTGACTTGGCTCCCCATCCCCAGTGCAGGCACATGACCTTGGCAAGTCACGCCATCTCTTTAATGCCCCTTTTCCTATCAAGAAAAGGAAGCATTTGGTCTCCCTGATGCCTATAGTGGCCTCAAGCTCTGGTTAGTACAGAGTGTTAGGTTAACTAGAGGTACCTGCAATATCTGACCAGACATTGCCCGTAGAACAGGTCACTACCCAGAGATTCTCCAGTGACTGAGAGGCTCTCCCTGTGGCTCGGTTAGGGACAGGATGTTTTGAGCTCTTGACGTGAAAGAATCAAGGAGTTTTCTTGAGAACTCACTGAGACTGTACCTATGGCTAACTAAACTGTACTCTTTTAATCCAACTCTCCCTGGACTGACCAGGAGGAGATTTAAGTTTTAGCCCAGGCTCTGCTTCCTCCTAGCTGCACAGACTTATGCCATGACTAGATGACCTCTTCAGGAACTTTCAACCCTAGTATCCAATGAAGCTAAGAAAGCTCTCATTTGTTTCTCCAGTGGACTCTACGTATTTGCCATCCCTATACCCACCTATTTCCAACCATTGCTGTCACTGACCCTTCTATCCATCCATTCATCCAATAAGTATGTATTAGGCATCACTTATGTACCAGGAACAGCACTAGGTACCTGAATATTCAGAATGGGCAAATCTGATCATTGCCCTCTTGAAGCTTATCTAGGTTAAGGATTGCAAACCAGTGGCCCATGGACTGGTTCTAGCCACAGATTTGTTTTCTTTGGCTTATGCAATAAGGGTTCTTTTGAAAAAAGTAGATGACCTTGTAATAGTGGCCCCATGTTCTATAAGGCATCAATTGTCTGGAACAGAGGGCAGTGTGCATGTATATGTGCAAGTGTATATGTATGTGTGTGTGTATATTAATATTACCAGGGGGCATTTTTTTAAATGGTTTCTGAAAACTTGATTTCCATTTGAATCCACCACTTTCCTTATTTCTTCCACAATGAGTTAGCCTTAGCAATCATTCCTCTCCTGGGACAACAGCAATAGTGTAAATAATTACCCAACACCCATGATTGAAACCCCTAGTTCACCCACCACATAAAAGACTAAGTGATATTTTAAACATGTGAACCAGAACAAGTTACTTCTTTAATTAAAATCCCATTGCACTTATAAGAAAACTGAGATTCAGAACCACATCCCACAGAGGCTTTTGTGACCTGCCCCCTGGCAACCTCCCCACCTCCCTGTTCTCGTTTGCACCATCATCCCATTGCTCTGACCACAAGGGGCTTCTTCCTCTTCCTCAGACACAGCAAACTCGCTCCCTCCTTTGCCTGGAACACATTCCCTCCAAGGATACCTCCTCCAAGAGCCAATTCCTGATCCCCAGTCTAGAGGAAGTCACCCTTTAACTCTCCCTCAAAGCACCATTTATGTTCCTTCATTGCACAAAATAAACATTGCAACGATACCTTTATTTCTGTGGTTATTTGAGTAAAGTCCGTCTCCCCCATTATATTGCAAGCTACTCGGAGGCCATATTCTTGTAGGTCTTGTTCGTTGTTGTATTCTTGATGCTTACGGCAGAGCCTAGCACTTAGTAGGCGTTCAGTATTAATTGCATGATTAGATGAATGAATGAGTAGGAGTTGGCCAGCTGGAAGATGAGGGGAACTATATTCCAGGCAGAGGGGATACGATGGGCAAAGGCATGGAGACATCAGATTATAGTTCTTCTTTCTCTAGGATCAACTGAACCCCAGTATCCCAAAACTGCCTTGTGAACTTTGATGATCACAACTGGATGTGGCCGTAGAGGATGTCTGCTTTGAATTCTCCAGATTGTTCGTGTGGAAACTGGAGTTCAGAGATGGCGAATCCCCAGGCCAGCGGCAAGCCACGGCCCAAAGCCTGGTCTCCTAATTCTGGGCACAGGGGTTCCCACTAGCCCTCACCACGTGGGGAAGTAGGAAAGAAAGCTTGTTAGCCATAAGTGACCTACTGAGATCTCACCAAGCAACAGAGAAGAAATACTTTCAGAAACCAATTTCTTTTTGGTCTGAAAAGAGGAAAACAATAAAGACCTTAAGAGGGAAATAAACTTGAGTGGTGAGTGCCTGGCTAAGAGAAAATTAAAGGAAAACCACTGACGGCAGGCAACAAAAAGGAGCATGTAGGCACTTGGAAGAGTAGGTGAGGAAAGTAAGACAGAGTAAGACAAGAAGCTGTATATTCAAGAATTCCTGTCGCTGTGACCGAGTCAATCTCCTCCTCGAAAACCACCCATGGCTCCCCATTTCCTGGAGGATAAAATTAGAGAATCAGAGTATTTGAGTTAGAAGCTTGTCTAGTGGGTGCCTATATAGCTCAACCATCATTTAACTGAAAAATAATGTTTTTAAAGTACCTAAAGAAATATGCAGTTGTTATGGCGAAACACAAATACTACCGAAGCCGAAGTTAAGTTTAAACATATGCCTTTACCATCATTCAACCCACTCCCTTCCCCAAAAGTAACACTACTAACAGTCGGCGTGATTCCTTACAGAAAAGTCAATATATTTACAAATATTATATTTTTAAGTGATATCCAGAAATTGTACACTTCAAATTGTTCTCTGGTTTACTTTTTACTATAATATTATATATTTAGTGATTTTTCTACCTCAGTAAATACAGATCTAGGCCATTATTTATAAATGGTTGAATACAATTTTATAAAGGAGAGTTGTCATAATTTATGTGACTCTTCTCCATTTTATTAACAGCTAAAATGTCTTCAAAATTTTACCACTAAACTACTGAAATGTATATTCTTATAAAAGGAAATGTATGCTCATGGGTGTTATGTCTGTAGGACAGATGCCTATAAATGGAATTGCATATGCATTTCTAATTTTAGTACTTTCATTGACAGTGAAAAAAATAAAAACGAATCATCACGGAGTACTATGTGCCAGGCACTGCTCTCAGCATTTTCCATGGATCATTATATTTAATTTCTACATTAGAATTATTAATGTAGACTCTGATATGGATAAGGAAAGTCGGGTGCAGAGAGGTTAAGTAACTTGCCTAAAGTCACACAGAGCCAGATGTGGTCCTGGGTGGTCTGACTTCACAGCCCATGTTCCTAACCCGTTTTAATTTTTTGTCATTTAATGAAAATATCCATTTTCAAGCAACTTAAACAACATTGGATTTAATGAACTATATACATATATATATTTTTTACTAACAATATAAATTTTACATTTTTTATTTCAATGTGCATTCCCTTGATATTTTGTAGGGTTGAAAACTTTTCATATGTTTATTAGCCTTTTGTATGTCTTGTATTGATTGTCTTTTTATATTCTATGCCTATTTTTCTATGAAAAATTTAAATAATTGTAAAGAGTTCTTTGTATATTCTGATTATTAATCACTTGTTACATATATTGTAATATTTTTCTTATTCTGCATTTTTCTTTTTAATTTATGTTGTGTCTCACAAAAAAGAAATGAAAAAATTATAATCAAGTATATCAGTCTTTTCCTTATGGTCTCAAAAGCTTTGAATCCTCCATTGGACGACTTTCCCAACCTAAGGTAATAAAACTACTCCTCTATAGTTATTATAATGCTTCCCATATTTTGTTTTTAAAACATATCTTTAATACATCTGGGTATTATTTTTATATATGTTGTGAATTAGAGAGATAATTTTTTCAATGGTTATTCAATTGTCTAAACACCATTTCTTGAATTGTTACTCCTTTTCTGTCAGATTTGAAATGAAACTCTTATCATAAATTCTCAAACACCACAGATTGGATTCTAGTCTCTCTTTTCTGTTCTTTTAATAGATTTGTCTAGTCTTTGGACAATTCCAGGCTTTGAGAAAAAAATTAATTTCCATATGTCTAGAATATGATTTTATTTCTGATAGGGCAAGTTGAACTTAGTATTTCACATTCAAAATACACTTAGCTATTCTTACTAATGTACTCTGTAGGTGAATTTTAGAATCAGCTTGTTGAGTTCTATTTTTAAAAATGGGATTTTGATTCTAGCCTCTTCATTTTATAAAGGGGGACTGAGATCAGAGAAAAGAAGGCATTTATTCAAGGTCACATATGTGTAAATAACATGCAAATAATTCATTTCTAGGGTAGCTGCCCTGTCCTGACCACAGAGTCACGACCCTAAGGATCTCATCCATGTACACCTCCTCTGGGACCATATATCTTCCCTACCCTTGTCCATTGAACAAACACCAACAGATCCTCCTTTATCTGGAAGGATCAAGGAAGAAATGTGCTGTTATTCTGCTCATGCACACTTCTTCCTAAATTCCACTCCTTCTTCTCAATGGTCTCCTGCCAAGTTCGGTGTCCCCAGTCTGTGTTTTGTAGCACCAATTTCTCACAAAACATAACATTTTCCACGTTATACTGTGATGGTCTGTTGATGCATCTTGGAGGGTGGGTGTAATCATGAAGCAGTCTCAGGTTCCCCCCTTTCATTTATTGCTTAGTTGCAGGAGTTTGAAACAAAGGAATCTTGCTTTATGAAACAATGCTGGGGGAGTATTTGTATCCAATGGATTGATGTTAAATTCTACTTTAAATTCACTGGTGAAGGTCATTATAAGGTCAACAATGGTAGTACATTTTGAAAACCGAAGGACATTTTGCAAAATCACTAATTGTGATACTCACTTTTTGTTCACAAATATGTCACCGTTTCTCTTTCCTGACACACAGAAGAATTACTCTTCCTTGGCCTGTTGAAGTTAGGCCTGGCATGAAGACTTGCTTTGGCCAATGAAATAGGAGCAGAAATGATGTGTGTCACTTCCAGATGGCAGTTTTAACAGCCAGTGTGTGGACCACAGATTCCCTGCATCCTGCCTGAGTGACCATGGAAGCATGTGTTGAGATGGAGCTTCCCTTGGCCTCGTTCCCTGAGTGACCAAGATAAATAGACCACTCTCTGCCCACCCATGGTGTTCAAGTAGCATAAGTAAAGCAACAAATGTTTGCTGTTAAGTCACTTAGATTTGGGGATTGCTACCAAAGTATAGTCCAGCCTGTCTTGCCTGATACTGATTATCCCACTGCTCAGTGTAGATGCTCTTTTATTAGGAAGATGGGAACTTATACTGACTACTCTGCTGTTTCCTCTTGGTTTCTTTAACTACATTTCTTCAAACTTATTAGACTCAGGTTGTCTTATACTTTAAACCACTTATTTCCTTTACAAGCTGCTAACCCTAAAGCAAAGAGCTTCCTTAAAAACAAAACAGATCATTTGTAGAGATGTGGATGGACCTAGAGACTGTCATACAGAGTGAAGTAAGAAAGAGAAAAACAAATATCGTATATTAACACGTGTATGTGGAATCTGAAAAAATTGGTATAGACGATCTTATTTACAAAGCAGAAATAGAGACACAGACGTAGAGAACAAACGTATGGACACCAAGGGGGAAGGGGTTGTGGGATGAACTGGGAGATTGGGATTGACATATATACACTATTGATACTATGTATAAAATACATAACTAATGAGAACCTACTATAGCACAGGGAACTCTACTCAATGCTCTGTGGTGACCTAAATGAGAAGGAAATTTTAAAGAGAGGGGATATATGTATATGTATAGCTGATACACTTTGCTGTACAGTAGAAACTAACACAATATTGTAAAGCAACTATACTCCAATAAAAAAAATTAAAAAACAAAACAAAACAGGATGTTGGTGATTATAAAGTAATCCTCAGAGAATATGACAAAAATAGAGAATCATAAACTCGGTTTTACTCAAAAAATAAATTGCATCAAATTTATGGTCTGAAGTTCAGCCAGTATGTCTAGTTGGTTGAGTCCTTCATTCATCCCCGGTTTGAGGGGCCTCACCACATGCCACACCCAAGGGATAAAGAAGGGGAGAAAGTGGTGCTGTGTTCAAGGAGGTCCCTTTCCCGTTGTACAGGCAGCTTTTTCAATGATAATGATGATGGACATGATGACAAGGCTGCCAGGAGAGATCATGTGCAAAGTCTTCCAGGGAACAGAAGAAGGTAAACCAGCCTTATCTATCTAGAGCCACAAGGAAATTTTCACAGAACAAGAGGCATTTGAGTTGGATTTGAAGAATGTGCAAAGGTTCAGGACGTGTCTAAGGAGATGGATATTTTAGGCAAGGAGATCAGTATGTGGGGAAACAAGACAGTACATGGTCATGCCCTAAAGCTGGGCATTAGCCAGTGTGACATATATACACAGTCAAGTTCCTCTAGGGGCCAGTCGGGCAATATGCATACATGAAACAGAAGTGATGGGGACACTGGTGAACTGGCAGCATGTGTCCCATGTAAATGAGCAGTCCCTCCTCAGCTCCAGCTCACTCTTCCCAGATCCTAGCCCAGTATTCCCAGATCTTTTCTCCTTATTCCCTCCTCCTTCTCTTCCTCCTTCTTCTTCTTTTTCTCCTTCATCATCATCTTCTTCTTCCTCTTCTTCTTCAAGCCAGAAATCCAGATATCCATGGAAAATCTGGTTTACACTTTGTGTTCACAGGACCAAGACAGATAGTGAAGATATTTAGCAGTTACCATGGCAAGGGCACTTAAAAATAAGATGTAGACTGCACATAAACAGTAAGTGTGGTCTTTCCAGTGACTCTTGGCTGAACATTAGTTCTGCATGGGACACATTTGGACTGCCCCTAGGCCACCAGTTTACAAGCTCTAATCTCAAACTAAGAAAGAAAGAATAAGCAGTAGAGGTGAGGAGGCTGTGAGAAGGCTTGAGTGTGATCACAGTGGATTTTGCATATACTGTGTCAATTAGCTTTTTCTGTGCTAGGAAACACCCCAAAATGTAGATGCTTAAAAAAATTGATATATTTCATAATTTGGTAGGTCAGCAATTAGCCTGGGCTCAGCTAATTTCACTCATACATCTGTAGTCAACTAACAAGTCCTGCTAGCTGCCAAGGCTGGTTTGTCTAGGGAGGGCCTCAGCTAAGTTATCCTGTCTCTCATCCACATGGTCTTTCATCCTCCAGCCAAATAGCTCAGGTTTACTCACATGGCCACAGCAGCAAGAGAATGTAATTTCTACTGTCCAATGTTTTTCAAGCCTCCCTTGCATCACAATGGCTAACATGCTGTTGGCCAAGGCAAGTCACATGGCTGAGCCTAGGCAGAATAGAGTGAGTGGTGGGGAAGGGGACAGGGGAATACAGGGAGGGCAAGAATTTGTGAACATTTTTGCCTTCTACCACATTTGCTATTAAGATTATACAAAGGGTCACATTGTCAAATTAGACTCACAAGAATCGAAGATCTTATCCAATATCAAACTTCACTAATAATTCAGAGGATAGAGGTGAAGGTGACATACAAACCAAGCATGAGAAGTCCAAAAGATCACCAATCCTTCCTCTTAGGCTTTTCCTCATCACCAGGACATGCTCTGATTTAACACATGGGGTCCACCACTTTCCCAAAGGGAGATTTTCAGCATGAAGTCTCTCTGTCTTACACCCTGATTACCACATACCTGAAGCTGACATTTTCCAGCAAGCTATGGTCCAGAAATCTATAAATTCCAGGTTTGTTTACCATAGCAATCTAATCTTATCAAGTATATCCTGCTGAAATAATTCCATTGATAAGGACTCTCTTTTTTTTTTAAACATCTTTATGGGAGTATAATTGCTTTACAATGGTGTGTTAGTTTCTGCTTTATAACAAAGTCAGCTTTATAACAGAATCAGCTATACATATACATATACATATATCCCCATATCTCCTCCCTCTTGCATCTCCCTCCCACCCTCTCTATCCCACCCCTCTAGGTGGTCACAGAGCACCGAGCTGATCTCCCTGTGCTATGCAGCTGCTTCCCACTAGCTATCTATTTTACATTTGGTAGTGTATATATGTCCATGTCACTCTCACTTTGTCCCAGCTTACCCTCCCCCCTCCCCATGTCCTCAAGTCCATTCTCTACGTCTGCATCTTTATTCCTGTCCTGCCGCTAGGTTCTTCAAAACCATTTTATTTTTTTATTTTTTAGGTTCCATATATATGTGTTAGCATACGGTATTTGTCTTTCTCTTTCTGACTTACTTCACTCTGTATGACAGACTCTAGGTCCATCCACCTCACTCCAAATAACTCAATTTCGTTCCTTTTTATGGTTGAGTAATATTCCATTGTATATATGTGCCACATCTTTATCCATTCATCTGTTGATGGACACTTAGGTTGCTTCCATGTCCTGACTATTGCAAATAGAGCTGCAATGAACATTGTGGTACATGACTCTTTTTGAATTATGGTTTTCTCAGGGTATATGCCCAGTAGTGGGATTGCTGGGTCGTATGGTAGTTCTATTTTTAGTTTTTTAAGGAACCTCCATACTGTTCTCCATAGTGGCTGTATCAATTTACATTCCCACCAACAGTGAAAGAGGGTTCCCTTTTCTCCACACCTTCTCCAGTATTTATTGTTTGTAGATTTTTTGATGATAGCCATTCTGACTGGTGTGAGGTGATACCGCATTGTAGTTTTGATTTGCATTTCTCTAATGATTAGTGATGTTGAGCATCCTTTCATGTGTTTGTTGGCAATCTGTATATCTTCTTTGGAGAAATGTCTGTTTAGGTCTTCTGCCCATTTATGGATTGGGTTGCTTGTTTTTTGATATTGAGCTGCATGAGCTGCTTGTAAATTTTGGAGATTAATCCTTTGTCAGTTGTTTCATTTGCAAATATTTTCTCCCATTCTGAGGGTTGTCTTTTCATCTTGTTTACGGTTTCCTTTGCTGTGCAAAAGCTTTTAAGTTTCATTAGGTCCCATTTGTTTATTTTTGTTTTTATTTCCATTTCTCTAGGAGGTGGGTCAAAAAGGATCTTGCTGTGATTTATGTCATAGAATGTTCTGCCTATGTTTTCCTCTAAGAGTTGTCTGGCCTTACATTTAGGTCTTTAATCCATTTTGAGTTTATTTTTGTGTATGGTGTTAGGCAGTGTTCTATTTTCATTCTTTTACATGTAGCTGTGCAGTTTTCCCAGCACAACTTATTGAAGAGGCTGGACTCTCTGTTATCATTTCATCAATAAAGACCATCAGGATTTCTAATGGAATATTTACCAGATTTGACCTGGCTGTTTCTTTCTTCTTTTCATTTTTCTTTATTCATCCCTCCCTGGTAGAAAGAATGGTTGAAATTCCAACTGCTAACCTTTTCCTTCCCAACAATACTTTGGAATTTGACCTTTATATCGAATATTCACTTCTGTAACAAAAATTAAAATGTTTGGCATCATTTACCTTCTCTTTTGGCTGTGTGTGTATGTGTGTGTGTATATATACATGCATGGAAATTACTTATCATTTATTGTTGAGACTATGCATTAAGATACATTATTTAATTTCTGTGAAGCCATACTCTATCTAAAGGGAGAATTTTATTTCATTTTCTGCCCGTATCAGGTTAACTGGGAAATAGTCTTTCCTGGCAGGGGGAGAGGGTCTGTTAGAAAAACTCAAGTAACTTAATACTTGAGCTAGAACTTCTATTATGGGTTTCAGAAGAGTTTCCAGAATATTCTAGTCCTAGTGTATCATTTCTTGGGTGGTCACTTTGGGTAATAGATTGCCTTTCTGGATCAATAAAAATGAATAATATTGTTGTTAAGATTCCTCCAGAGCAAACATTTATTTGATGAGTGTAATAGGAAATACCAAATACAGGTTAGAATGAGTAGAATAAACTTTGACTTAGTGAAGAGTTTTTAAAGCCCTCTGCAAGACATGCTTTCTCTGGAACCCTAGAGGAATCCTGGCAATGAGATCATATCTGGACTATTCGGAATCTGCACTCCTTGGAATGGCCCAGGGAATTCCAGGAAGCTACACTCTGATTACAAAATGGCAAGATCTCAAGATCATTAGAAAGGCTCAAGTTCTTTCCACCTTGCCAACTATCTGCTACTTCCTTAGTGAAATGCAAAACCGTGAGGGTGCATGAGGATCTAAACGCATCATGAATGAGGTGGAAGTGAAAGGTCAACCTAAAAGAGTCAAAGAATGGCTCTATACAGAAAAAAAAAAGCCTCTGTACAAAGCAAATAAAGAACAGCTACCAAACCAACCGAACAATAACAGCTACCAAACCAACCAAACAAAAATAGACAAGGGTCAGTTTATTTGCAGAAAGGTACAGATGAGTCTGTACTTTCTATTAGAGTGGTGTCCACTGGTATACAATAAAGACCAAAGCTACAAGGTCCTTGGAGGGCAACTGGTTCAGCGCTTCCTGAAGGGTAGTACACAGGTCGGTTGATGCATGAGTTTACGATGTTATGATACTTGAATCGACCTTTTATTTTCATGTTATGTGTTCATTTTAATGAATGTAATGAAGAGGGTTTTTTGGGGGGGTGTTTTGTATTGTTTTGCTTTTTGCTATTCATCATTCAAGCTGCCTTTCAATTAGCACCCTGTTCTCCCTACTGGGGAATCTCCCATTTTGTGCTGTCCTGGGGATCCTTGATCATCTATGGCAGGCAAAGGGACCAAACTTTCATCCTCCCCACCCCTATCCCAAGGTAGACAGGGTATAGATGTGGCTTGGCCCACAAGATAATCTCTCTGGGATTTTGAATTCTGAGCAGGTGACACAGTCATGGCTGAGGGATGGCTGATGGTCATAGTCATACAGTGGCTGTGGTGTGGCAGTGGCATTTTGCAGAGACCAGAGTGGTTACTCTGCAAGACCACTGCTGCCATGCTTCTGCTGCCTTGTCAACCGGAATATTTTGATACTTGCTGCTTTCAAGTCAGATCTTCGAGCCTCCTGAAAGCTATCTGAAGCCACAGTATCCCTCCAGTAAAACCTCTTTGCTGAAGATGGCTGGAATTTTTTTCAGTTGTTTTCAACCAAAGACCTTCTAACTGATTCAATGTGAAAACATGTAATTAGCAAAGCAAACCCATGATTTTATGAATATTATTCCTTAAGAAATAGTAAAGCTTTAAAATCAGATTGATTTAAGTAAAGCTTTAAAATCAGATTGATTTAAGTGAAATTAAAGGAAAAACATTAGAGAACCAGCAGTGTGTGAATACAGAAAAACTGTGATGGTTAGGAAGGTAGAGAAGTAGTTCAAATAACTTTGTAAAGGCAAACTCTTTTTCTTCTGTTTATCCTCTTTGTCCTTAAACTTGGTATTGACAAGGCCAACAGCATGGTGCACACAAACCACATACATCCCCCCTTTCATTGAGTCATACACTGCTGAGGAATAAGACCTCTTCGCCACACAGAAACATTTAATAGACCAATTTTGGTAGTTTTATTCCTCAAGAAACAGTGCATTCCAGCCCAGCAATGACCCCCCCCTTGAGAGTAACATGGAGCACTCTCTGATCTGCAGCTCAGTGGGAGAACCATTCTTTTCCTGAAGCCATCTCATCAGCATGACTTAGGAGTGCAGTAATTAGCTTGACCAGGGAATCAAGTCCTGTTTCCTTTACATTTTTCTTTTCCTTTTTTTTTAAACATCTTTATTGGAGTATAATTGCTTTACAACGGTGTGTTAGTTTCTGCTTTATAACAAAGTGAATCAGTTATACTTATGTTCCCATATCTTCCCTCTTGCGTCTCCCTCCCTCCCACTCTCCCTATCCCACCCCTCTAGGTGGTCACAAAGCACCAAGCTGATCTCCCTGTGCTATGCGGCTGCTTCCCACTAGCTATCTAAACCTTGAAATAATTTTCCAGAGGAAGCCAACAGAGACCTATCCCTTTACCTTAACTACCCAGTGAAACAGTCCCCAGTGGTATTTCCCTTTCCTCATCCATGCCAATTACAGCATTATAACCTAGAACAAATCAAAAATTGTCCACGTGGGAAGGATGCAGGGCTCTACGGTGGGAAAGAGAACAGTCCCGAGTTTGAACCTTAGCTGCCCACTGAGTGGGGTTTGGAAGGGCAGTTGAAAAGAGAAAGGCCTTCCAGGAAGAGGTAGTGCATGTGTGGAACTATGGAATGCAAACCTATCTGGAGAGATGGGTGAACCGCAGGAAGGGCGGTATATCTGGAGAACACGGCGTGAGAGGGCTGTGGTGGCAGGAGGCAAGGCTGTACTTGATGCTAAGGAGATTGGATTTTAGCTGGTAGCTGGTGCGGTGCAGTGAATAGACCACAGCTGGGCCGTCAAATCCCCCTGTATTGGAGGTCCTGACCTGCTACTTACCAACTGTGAAATTGGGATAACAAGACTTCTTTTGTAGACTTATTTTGAGGATTAGAGATGTGTGCAGACTGTGGCACCACGCCTAGCTCAGAGATGTTCTTATGTAGAGAGTTGCTTTTTTTAGGAAATGAACGGTCATTGAAAGTATTTCTTGTGGTGTTGAAAGATCATCTCGCTGATGAATGGAGCATTGATTGAGGGGAAACTCGTTAGAAAGGCAACCCGATGGAAGGTCATTGTGCTTTACTGGACAAGAAAGAGCCTGGGGTAGGGCAGTGGCCTGGGGGAGGGCAAAGGAGAGGAGGGACCACTCAGGAGGAATTTGGAAAGTCAAATCTACAGGACCTGGGGTGCGTTGTAAGTGGTGGGCAGAGGATTGGGTGGGTTTGAGGAGCAGGTAGAGTTTAAGATGATGACCAGGCTTTTTTCTTGGATGAGAGTGGTAGCCCCACTGAAGACATAGAATGACAGAAGGAGGGGCAGATTTTACATGGCAAAGATTGGATCTTAATTTAGGTATAAGCAAAGCCAAAACCAGGAAGTAAAAATGTAATCAAATTCCCAGGTTGTTTATCTACCCTTGGTCAAAATCCAAATATTTATGAATATACAGGGACAAGGAGCTATCATCATGAAAGAGCGTTGGATTTAGATTCAGAAGACCAGGCATGTCACCTCTGTCTGTCTAGCCTTGCTGTGTAATTTTGGGAAAACATTACCAAGCTTCTCTGAGCTTCAGTTTCCTAATCCATAAAACAGAGATAATAAGCATCACTCCTGCCGCCGCCATCACAGTGTACAGTGTGGAGTGACTCCCCAGAGCCACTTGTCTCAAGACCTCGGTCCCTAGTGTCTCCGGCCCATGCAGGTATGGGTCAGCCATGGGATTTTGTGGGTCATGAATGCTCCCGTGTTTTAAAAAGCAGGTGCAGAGTTCCAAATTGTCCTGGTTGCCTTCCGTGGTAGGACTCGCCCACAGACTCTAGAGCAAGGACAGCATGCTCCTTTGTGGGAACGCACTGCACTCTCCACCATCTGCCCGAGGCAGAGGGAAATGGAGACAATGTTCTGTCCTCTGCAGGGCCTGGCGCCGCCAGGAAGAGACAGGACAAGAAGATCTGTTCCCCTCAATCCCGAGAGAATGGCTGCTGACAGTTTTCTTCGGGCTTCACTGAAACCAAGATGAGAAGGAACTTGAGAATTTTAGTAGGAAGGATGGAAGGAAGTAAATACAGAAGCCTAGAAAGAAGTGAGAGCAGAAAGGAGGGAGTCTGATCAGTAACCCGACCTCCATCTCCTTGTGTTTTCAGCACTCGGGACCGAGTACTAGTAAATGTGACCTCCAAGGCAAGTACTAGTGACCCACCCCTTAATCCAGTTTCCCCTGTTCATTCTTCATGATTCAGCCCAGATGGCATCTCTTAATCATCGTGGCCAGGTGAGATGGTCCCCTGGATGCTCCCACACTATTCTCTTTCAATGTACTCCCTTCTTTGTATAGCAATGATCTATTTACATGCCAACCTTCCTCACAAGACTGGGGGATACATGTTATTAGCACCACCATCCTTCGTAAACAGACAAGAAGGTTGGAACTCGGAGGAATTAAGTACCTTCCCTAAGGTCACAGAGCTAGGATGTGGCAGATCCAAGATTTAAACCTGCCTTACCTTGGTCCCATTCCAAAGCTCTTAATTTTCCCCATTTCAAACTGTTTTCTACAACAAATAGATTGCTAAAGCGTCCCCGTAGGAAATGTGTTTTCTCTAAAATGAACCTCAAGCTGGACACTCAAGAGTGGTCCCAAGGGTCTTGGGGCGATGGAATATTCTGCCTTTCAAAGAGAATGATCGTATAATTCACAAGTTTGCCTTTCAATTAACTGAGGACTGTGGCTCTTTATTTAATGTTATTTCTACATAATCTAATTTTGGCTGCAGGTTAATGGACCCGTGGGGAGTTATTGCTACTTCAGTTTCAAAAGCATTCAGCAGCATTCCCAGATTATTGGTTGTTAATGGAATCACCCAGCTGTTTTAACTTTCTCCCAATCCTTCTTGAGGGGACCCTAGAGAAGAGGGCAAAAATAGCGACCGTAGGACTCACTTTTAGGACATCGGGACTTGCTGAGCTCTATCCATGTCTGACAGCCCTGTGGCCACACTTGATTCCAGGTCTGAGAAAGCCACAGGCTCATCACCAGACCCTACTTGTCCCATACTATTATTCATGCAAAAAATTTACTAAGCACCTAGTATGCCCAACGTACTATGCTGGTACGGCTGGAGACACGGAGATGAATCAAGTATGGAGTGAAGTAAGAATCCCACCTGGTTGGGATAATCACTAAAGCTGCAGCTTCCTTATATGCAGGGTTCATCTGAAGTTTCATCAAGGTGCTCATCATTGCTTATCTGTTCATCCAAGTAATACGGATGGAAAATCTACCGTGCGCCAGCTACTTTCCCGATGGTACCTTCTGATGACTCCAGCTTGTAAGAGCTGATGGTCTCATCAGGGATACAGATAAATTAATAGGTAATGACGGTTCACAGTGACAAATCAGCAAAGTTGGAAGCAACAGCGGATTATAAGCACATAGAAGATTCATTCCTATTCAGGATTGAGAAGTCAAGCGATCTTCCTAGAGGATC
Organism: Mesoplodon densirostris; assembly: GCF_025265405.1. Classification (NCBI taxonomy): domain Eukaryota; kingdom Metazoa; phylum Chordata; class Mammalia; order Artiodactyla; family Ziphiidae; genus Mesoplodon; species Mesoplodon densirostris. Next base: position 86,362,171 of record NC_082673.1, on the reverse strand, counting down.
TTAGAGTTTAGTCTGAGTTTAGACCTCCTGAAGAGGAGTCAGTGCCAAGAATTAGCAAAGAGGTAGAGGAGGGGCACTGTTTAGTTGGAGGACCAGCATGAGAAGAAACACAGGATGAGAAAGAGTAAGTCATAGTGGGGAAAGTATGGTGGTTAAGTGGCTAAAGTAGAGTTCAGGGTAAAGATAACAGTAAAGAGGGATGAGGCTGGAGAAAAGAGACCCATCCAGAACATAAAGGTCCTCAGAAGTCTGCAGAAGAGATTAGACTTCATCCTGTAGATAATGAAGGTGTGTAGATGTTCTCTTAGGTGAGTGACATGAGCAGATTCGGACTTTTGACAAATCATCCGGCTGCACTATGTAGACTTGATTTGGGCATTGAAAAATGGGATGCTGGAGGAATTGGACCAAGACAGTAACCAGAGCTACTGAGGAAGCAATAAAGCTGAAGAGAAGGGGAACCAATATGAAGAAAAATTGGGATCAGTGTCAACAGAAAATATCAGAAGTGAGATGAGTTTCTGTAACTGCAAACATTGGACTTTCAGAAAAGTACAAACTAGAAAGTCAACTTCAGCCCACCTCAAGCCCAGATTTCCACCTTTTGTGAATTAGGGACACCTAAGTTAATGAGGTTTTTTTCTGTACTGGAATACTAGATCAAAGCCATTCTACTCAAGATTTTATAAATTTAATATTTGAAGAAGAAAGAGTTTGGGAGTCTAATAGCACAGATGGCTCTGATTTTAGGCTTTGGGGGTGATTCAGGATCCAGTAGGTCATGGAAAAATTTCCCCAAATGATGGCAAGGTAAATGAATGGCTTTCATTTTAATGACAGCCCAAGCTTCATTTTCATAGATTTGTTAAATTATGCTTCACTGGTAGAATATTTAATTTGCTTTAGAAAGGAAAAGTATTCTTGGTTCCTCAAAGGCATGGGGCATAAAGATTGGTGGCCTTTTTCATAGTATTCCACTCATAAAATGGCTTCAGGTCCACACAGAAGGTACTAGAGGCAGAATGTCTTACACATTTTTAGAAGTATGAAAAGTCTTCACTCTGGAGAAGGTGATGTGTCACGTTTCCTGAAAATCACACCCCAGCTTTTGTACTGCAAAGGCGTGAGCAGAAGTGGAAGGACACGTTGTCTGGAGGCCAACCGATGGGGTCTGGAACAGCTGTTTGCACCTAACCCAGCCGCACAAGTTCGGGGAAATCACTGAATCTTTGTAGTGTGCCATCTTATCTGTGAAGTGAAGGTGGTGATGAGAATCTGCCTTGCAGGGCAACTGCAAGGCGCAAGTCAGAGCGCTCTCTCCTTACTTTCAACACTGTTTTGTCGTCTGCAAGGTGAGGAGGGTAAATCCTGCCGTGCCTACTTCCCAGGCTGCTGGGAGCTCGAGGGACCCACCTGATCATGGCTCCCGTTCAGATGCTGAATGCCAAGAGGGCAGGATCTGTAAGCCCTCCTGTCACAGGCTCCTGCCTGGCTCCTACCAGCGCTCAAGGGAGTTGCCAGAATTCAATCTATCAAAGAAATTTGACTTCTGCATTGTTCACTTGTAAAACGTGAAATGTGCTGTCTTTGGAAAAGAAAGAAAGCATTGTCAGGGTGAACTGGGGCTGTGGTTTGGAAAGAGACTCTTTCTAGGTCACTTACTGACATTGGTGTTGCCCAAACAGTAGCTTAGGAAGTTCTAGAGCCACAGAGTCCCCCAGAGACCCTGCTTCACACCCCTCACCCCCTGCTTCTGCCTCACCTCCCGCCCTCTTCTGATGCCCTGATCTGGGCCAGTGAGTTGGTAAGAAGAAAGCAGAGGAAAGAGATCAGGTATTGACAACTTGACCATATGTCTCTGAAATACCCTCAGGGACAGGGCAGGGGGGTATCGAATAGCTGACTGAAAGAAGAGCCGCTTCAGCGGTGTCTTTGAAGAGCACAGTCCTCACTGCCCCTGCCCTGGCTCAGCCCTTCGTCACTTCTCACCAGAACTCTTTCAACAGCATCCTGTTCTCTCTTTCACAACATGCCTGGGTTTTTCCTCCCACACAGGTTTGAAACTTCCACACGTGCCCCGAGCCCTTCCCTTGTAAAGAGTGAAGGCTTTGCAGACGTGATCGCAAATCCCAGCTCTGCCACGTGGCCACCGCTGTCCTCCCGAGAGGTTTGCTGCAAACAGCATAATAATGCAGCTATGACACGGAGTAGCCATCCAAGAAATGAGAGCTCATATTATTTAAAAAGGAAAATTCCTGACTCCTCAGCCTGGCACTGACGCTTTTCCAGGCTCAGCCTCTTGAATACTTGTCAGGATCCTGCGCTCCAACTCTGAACTACTGTCAACCGAGGTCAGTTCAGGGGCTCAGCATGCTGGGATCTCTGCATAAAAAGGATGAACCTGGGCTTCCTTGGTGGCGCAGTGGTTAAGAATCCACCCGCCAATGCAGGGGACACAGGTTCGAGCCCTGGTCCGGGAAGATCCCACATGCCGCAGAGCAACTAAGCCCGTGTGCCACAACTGCTGAGCCTGTGCTCTACAGCCCGCGAGCCACAACTACTGAGCCCACGTACCACAACTACTGAAGCCCATGTGCCTAGAGCCCGTGCTCTGCAACAAGAGAAGCCACCGCAATGAGAAGCCCGTGCACCGCAACGGAGAGTAGACCCCGCTCACCGCAACTAGAGAAAGCCCGCGCCCAGCAATGAAGACCAACACAGCCAAAAATAAATAAATAAAATAAATAAATTTATTATTAAAAAAAAAAAACATGAACCTGAGGCTTTGGGGACCAGGGTATGCAGCTGCGGTGGGGCTTACCAAGCATTTCATGAGCATTTCATGTGACCAGTTCTGACCAATGGGCCATGAGAGGTGTCTGGAATCACTCCCCGCTTGATACAGGATCTTCTAAGTGTTCTTTCTTCATTACAATAACCTTGTTGAAATGCAGTCACGTGATCCAAGAGCCTGGCTTGCCGAGTCACTGTGTGAAGGCAAGCTGGCCTGGAGATTCTCCAGGACTCAGCATGAATAAGCAATCTTTGCTGTGCTATGCTGCTTAGATTTGGGGGTTGTTAGTTACTATAGCATAACCTAACCTATCCTAATACGTGGGTGAAATATTTATTAAACAGTTACTATTGCTTGCTTTACACAAGGCCATTAGGATAAGTGATAACAAAGATACTCATGAGCCCTGTTTTCATTTAGCAAACTAGTGATGAAGTAACACGGTAAACAGATGATTACAACACAGTGTGATACATACTCAAATACAATTTGCTCTCAGAGAATAGAGCAAGAGAATTTAGTATAGTCTGGGGTCAGGGAAACTTTCTTAAAGAAAGTAACATCTAGTCAGAACCTAAAGAATGAATGACAGGGGCTTCCCTGGTGGCTCAGTGGTTAAGAATCCGCCTGCCAATGCAGGGGACATGGGTTCGAGCCCTGGTCCCGAAAGATCCCACATGCCGCGGAGCAACTAAGCCCGTGAGCCACAACTACCGAGCCTGCGCTTTAGAGCCTGTGAGCCACAACTACTGAGCCCACGCACCACAACTACTGAAGCCCGTGCGCCTAGAGCCCGTGCTCCGCAACAAGAGAAGCCACTGCAATGAGAAGCCCACGCACCACAACGAAGAGTAGCCCCCACTCGCTGCAACTAGAGAGGGCCCGCGTGCAGCAACAAAGACCCAACGCAGTCAAAAATAAATAAATAAAATAAATAATTTTTTTTTAAAAAAGAATGAATGACGGGATATGCAGGGCTGTTTTGAGGATTCAATGATATGTTCATTATCAAGGTCATGGTCAATAAATAATTCCATCTCTCACCTTAATTTTTCAAGTACTTTTACCTGGATCTAGTTACCATCTTCCCAGAAAAAATGCAAAAGTCTCTCCCTTTAATTATTAGCACACAAAATCCTCTCTCTATTCTGAATTCCCTTTACTTGAAATTCTAGAATATCCAGACTTGCTTTATACAGCCATCCTATATTTTTTGGGCTTCAGAGATAGTACAGATGAGGTATGAGTCACTCCATCTTGTGACTTAGGAAATATGTCTTAGAAACTGAGTCATAAAATTATAAAGTCATGAAACATTTGGATGGAAGACCAAAGGGAAAAAAAATAAAACTTCTTGGCATATGAATTATCTTGAGACAAATTTGCAATAGGATGTTGAAACTGAAGCCTCTGATAACAGACAAGAAATTCAAAGCCAGGTCTCTGGGTTGGGAATTTGCAAAGGAAATGTCAGAAGACCTGTCCCAGAGTTCTAGGACCCTCTTCCTCACTGAGGATTTAAAGAGAGTTAAGGGGGATGGAAGGAGGGAAATTATCGAGGAGCTTTCTTCAGAGATGCCATTGTATTCATGGGTCCCAGCTAAAGTGTGGTAAGAGCCTTCAGTGGAATCATTCTAAGAGATTTGACGTATGTTCCCTGCAGCTGAGGTATGATTCCCAACCAGGAAATGCAGAGGTTAGAAGAGGGCTAATATGCTGCTTGGGGGGTGGAATTTTGGGAATCCTGCTGTGCAGGGACCCAGTGATTCTTGGAGAAAAGGATGTTGGTGTTTCCCATGAGCCAGTGTGGGACTCTTTGGGGTGAGGGAAAGCCAGGGTGGGACTGTTTCAATTCATCAGGCTCCCAGGGGGGCGGGGGGGGATTCTATTATCAACAACCTGGGTTCCTAGGGTCTGAGTTGCTTCTAGCTGGGTTGGGGGAGCCTCAGGGGAAGTTCTCAGTGGTAGGATTTCTGAGAGCCCCAAAATGTCGATACTCCTGCCAGGTCCTGGGGTGCTAGGGCAGCCGATGATGGTGTCATCCAAAGATGCCATCCTATTCTCTTACCTCACCTTCTTCCCCCCTCCCATCCTGGAGCAGTCAGAAGCTGCTGAGAAGCTGTGGTTTTGGAAACTGTTAAAGCACAAGACAGAGGAATGGAGAAGTCAGTCCCCAACTCCCCACCTTGCCCTGCACGGGCTTCCAACCTAAAAAAGTCTGAGCCGGGGGGAGAAGGAAGATTCACTACCAAATCTTGTTTAGATTGTTGGCTAATACCTTTGACTGGGCAATTAATTTTTGAGACTTAAAATGGCTATGGAAATGCCAATTACCTGAGAGTTATCAGAAAGGTCTTGGACTTACCTTATTTTCTTCCAAGGGCAGGAGAAGATTGCCCCATTGAATACATTTTAAAGAAGTGGTGGGAGAACAAACCACAGGTGCATTTTAACTGCTTCATAAGCTGTGCTTGTTCAACCTGTATCTCATAAGGGATTTTCAAGCATCTCTCTTTGAAACTTCAGGGAAGAAAGATCCTTAAAAATTACTTAAGAATAAGAAATGGCAAATGGATACCAATTGTACAGTGCTCCTTATCATTCACTTAGGATGTACAAAAGTCCCTTGTGTTTTCTTGATTTAGTATCAACTCTCATCCTTTCCTGTTAGGAACTCTAGTTTGTCAACCTGAAGTTCTCATCCAAGAAGGTTTTTAGGAACAGAATCCTCCAGGTTGGGTACTGCAGGGTGAGGAAATCATGTGTATGACACTTGCATTGCCCACCTTTATTCTGAGCCATTTTTAAGGTTTCTGAGTCCTGTCTATTGCTGTAACCTGGATTTAGCTATACCTCTTGGGTTGCCTCAGTCTAGACGTAAGTCATTTTTCACCACATAAACATCAAAAAAGCAAACCAACACACACACACACAAACACACGTGCACAGACATACACACACATACACACACACACACTCCAAACTACCTCCTCCTCTGTCAAATCACAAATCAATTCTTAAGACCTGAAAGAGAAAGGTTGTTTGTCTTGTTTTTTGTTTTTGTTTTTGTTTTGTGGTACGCGGGTCTCACACTGTTGTGGCCTCTCCCGTTGCGGGGCACAGGCTCCGGACGCGCAGGCTCAGCGGCCATGGCTTACGGGCCCAGCCGCTCTGCGGCATGTGGGATCTTCCCGGACCGGGGCACGAACCCGTGTCCCCTGCATCGGCAGGCGGACTCTCAACCACTGCGCCACCAGGGAAGCCCTGTTTGTTTGTTTTTAAGTATTATTTCTGAAGGCTATTTAAGATCACAGAGAGTAATAAATCACATATACCAATGCCCAGACCTAAATTTCTTCTTTAAGCATCTTTTCATTTTCTCACATTTTCCTTTCCTAAAGCAGCTGTCATCCCTCTCCATTGGCTGGAACCCTCCTCCCCTCCCATACCCCGTCTGCTTACATACCCTGTTCCTAGTTTGGCTGAACAAAGGCTCAGCCTTTAGCCAAGTCCTGACCAGCTGCCCTGGGCTTGCCCTGGGCCACTGAAATTCTCAGGCAATCCCGGGTACATTTGGGTGGTGGATGTGGTTGGGGGGTGGAGGTGGGGTCATGAACATCAGTACTGCTTAGGTGCTTCGGGTGTCTTCCTCTTTTCAGGACGTGACTGCATAGCTCCTCTGACTTTTCCTCTCCCGTGTGTTTTTTACCCCTGTAATCCTGTTCTAGCTGGGCCAAAACTACAGAAGGATTGCTTCCAGCCTCCCATGAAATGGGTCTTCACAGTCATGGAGCCTCCAGAAAGGGAAAGAGTAAACAGGACACATTCCTTCTAACTCTGCCCTCATAGGCAGATTAGTTCCTGTCATGGTGTGTGCCCAAGAAACTGGAGCTTGGGCTCCCTATTTTTCTGAAAGCAAAATATGGTCCATAATTTTACCAATTCAGTTAAGTGAAAATATTCTTATTTCCTCAGACTCTGGCCCTGCTAACCAGCTCACATTCTCTCTTTTATCCATCTTCATTACTGAATACACATGGCGGTTCATAATCGAAATATGCGTGAACGTGCAGAAAGCCAGGGAAGTTATATGATAAAGACATTCATTCCACAAGTGCATCCTAATCTGGGACCTTATTAGGGGGGCCAGTGACAAATATTTCTGCACACTTTCAAGAAAGCGGGAGAGCAGGAAAAGTAGAATACATTTGTAGAGGTAAAATTCAATGGTGTTTCATTACAAATGGTAAGCTGAATAAATTCAGATCAAGGGACATCGGTCTTCAAGGATTTCAAAGGTGGCAATAAAAAAAAATAATAAAATAAAAATCTATATCCGTTAAAAGCACCAAGACACTGAAAAGTCCAGCCACACACACACACACACAAAATCATCTCCATTCTCAGCACTGTCAAACTCAATTCTCGTGGAGGAAAGCTGCCACATCTTGCATTCTGCACAAGAGACACATTTTCAGAAAACTGTATCACCTAGTTTGTATTACCCAACTTTACTTAGTGACACCCTATTTTGCCACCCCTGCCCACGCAGCCCGTAGAAAGAGGCAATGAAGCATCCTCTGGCTTAAACTGGAGTCAGAACTAATGTTTATCAGGAGAAACTTACAGGTAATACATGATGGGCCAGACATGGTGATGGGGCAGGTGGGAGTCCAGGGCATCTGTCTCACCTCCAGTGAGCTGCAAACCCATCCGGAAAACAGGGCATATTGGGGACCATTCTGTCAAGGTTGTCTCTCTAATATCTCCTCAGTCCGTGTCCTCTTTGCCATCCCCACTGCTCCTTGAAACACATACGATACTATTCAGACTCTCTGGATGGCCCCAAAGGGTAGGAGTAGGAACAGTGGGGAGATTCTCTAGGGAAGAACTTGAAAGCTCAATGGAAGAAACATCATGATTGATATTCGGCTTTGAAAGAGTTTCCACCAAACAAATATTATTTTTTAAGTAATAACTAATTGTTTCCTCTTCCTAAATCATACATGGGTATAAATTGGCAGACGATAAATGCAAAACAGGGAAGAGCAATAAAGCACTATTAAGTGGACCTTCTGCAGCCGACACTGCTGGCTGCCTAACCAATGACAATGTTCCTCCAGTTACTTTCCAACTGTGCAACCTTGAGCAGGTACGTACCACCCTGAAACTCAATTTGCTCATCTGTAACACGAAGCATAGCAGCAGGACTTACTCCAACCCTTGAGGAATTGAATGAGATGATAATGCTATAAGGCACCCAGCACAGCGCCCGGCAGGCGGTGAGAACTCAGTCCCTGCTATGCTGTTTCTGTTCTCCACCTGTGGAGGTGTGAGGGTGTTGAACGATTTTGAGTTGCTTGGAAACTGGCTAGCTCTTATTTTCCCTTGCAAGTTAGGATAAGGACTGCTCACCTGAGCCTCATAGCAAAGGAAGCAGTATCATGCATCCTTGGAGAGGCTAGAGGGCTATGGATGGAAGGGAAGTTCAACATCCAAACCATCACTTAAGAAGCCTATTCTGGGAATTTCCTGGTGATCCAGTGGTTAGGAATGTGTGCTGTCCATTGCTGAGGGCATGGGTTCGATCCCTGGTCAGGAAACTAAGATCCCACAAGCTGCAAGGTGCAGCCAAAGGGGGAGGAAAACAAAACAAAACAAAACAAGAAGCCTATCCTACTCTAAGTCCTGTTGCTTTTCTCATCTTATTTCTAAGCATTGCTAAAAAGTAACTCAATGCTAGAGCCATTCTTGGGTCTTACCTAAGTCCAGCTACTCTGTGATTCTCCGTGCATTTGTCTAGACTGTTCCCAGGCCTGGAGAAGAGTTCTCCACCACTTGGCTGACCTGCTTCTTCCCCTCCTAGGAGCCTCATTTCTCAGCCCTCTCTGAGTTAGGTGCCCCTTCTCTCACCCTGTAGACTCTCTGCTGGTCCCTATCACAGAATTCTTTCTGCATTTGATCTCTTGTCTCCTCAGTCCCAAGCACATTTCTTGCATACATTGAGTTGTAAATAAATGTTGGTTGAATTACAACATAACCATAAAAAAATAATTTAGGGCTTCCCTGGTGGTGCAGTGGTTGAGAGTCCGCCTGCCGATACAGGGGACACGGGTTTGTGCCCCGGTCTGGAAGATCCCACATGCCGCGGAGCAGCTGGGCCCGTGAGCCATGGCCGCTGAGCCTGCACGTCCGGAGCCTGTGCTCCACAACGGGAGAGGCCACAACAGTGAGAAGCCCGCGTACCGCAAAAAAAATAAGATAAAAATAAGGTTAAACTCAGTTGTAAGTAAACACTATTCTATGCAGTTGTATACTTGATCTAGCAAAGTTATTTCTATCTTTTTTCTGTGAGATAAACCTGATATGTTTATTACCTCCACCATAATTTTTTTTCTGGGAACCTTCTGCTTTACTGCTGTAAGGAGAATAGACAGCCACCATTTTGCCGGAGTGAAACTGTGCAAAGAAACACAGCATATGTTTAGAAATTGAAAAGCACAATTAATAATTCATGAATTAAAGCAGAACTCGTAATGGAAACCTAGAAGTGAGTGATGATAAAATTACATATTAAAACATGAGTAATGCAATTTAAAGGATACTTAGAGGGAAATATATTGTCTTAAATGTATGTATTGGAAAAAATTAAATCTTAAGAAGCTACATATTTAATACACAAAATAAAAGTAAAGAACCATAGAATAAACTGAAAGAAACTTTAAAAGATAATCAAGGTAAAATAAAAAAGCAATTAAATAGAAAATAAGGATGCTGTAAATATATTTATTTTTGAAAAGGTAGCTCACTGAAGAGATCCATAAAATAGCTGTCTGACAAGACTGCTCTACAAAAAAGAGAAAACACAAATAAGCAATATTTATAACAACAAAGGGAACATAGCTGCAGTTTCAGAGGCATTATAGCAATCACTAAACAATGCTGTGAAGAGTATTATGACAATAATTTTAATAACTGAGATGAGATTAATATTTTCAGAAAAATAGAAATTACCAAAATTGACTCAAGAAGAGATAGAAAACCTGAATTGACCATTCAGTAAATTAAATTTGCGGTCAAAAATCTGCCTACCCTTCCAAGAAAAGCAACAGTACAAGATAATTTCAAGTTTTACCAAGCCTAAGAATGAACAATTCTTATCTTACGCAAGCTCTTCTAGAGACTAGAAAGAGGGAAACTAGCTGAGAGAAAAGGGCTAAGAAAAACCTTTTCTTTCTAGATGGACAAATTTGCCCGGGTGTTAACCCTGAAATCCTGCTAAAGGTGAAATGTGAGCACTGTTCCAGGCAATGTAACTTACAGTTAGGGAAGAAAAAAAAAACTCCATGACTGATTAACTGCATCATTCCCGGGAGGACTGTGGATGGACTACAAACGCCTGGCAGGACGCTGTAATTTGAGCTTCCTGTGTGGGGCAATCTGTAACTGGGTTTGTCCTTTATGGGGATATAGAAGCTATGGCTACAGAGTTGTTACAACTTTGTTGGTTCTTATTTCAGGTGATGGCTCCTAAATCCACCCAGGTGGTCTCTCTCCCTTCACCTGAGCTGTCACTTGGGTGATCTGAGAATAGCCAGTAACTGCTGTGTCAGCTGCTGTGAAGACTCCCACCCAAGAGAGATGTCCTGCTGACAGGTGTGTATGACTAGTGTGTATGACCTGCAGCCTTCAATGTCACCTGGTGCCAGGTGTGGCCTGTGGACTCAGCCCTAGAACCTAAATGCCTAGTTGAAACTGAGACCACTGTTGGTGGATACTGCAAGACTCAAATCATGGGACCAGTCTAGACTTGATAACAAATAGATGAAGATAAGAGTGGACAATAAAGTTATTGGCATTATCATTTTTGAACAAAGATGCAAACATCCTAATATTAGCAAATTGATTCCAGCAAGGTATTTAAACACACACACACACACACACACACACACACACCCCTCTCTATAAACACTCACAGAAAAAACCAAATGGAAAAATATTAGAAAAATCGATTATCAAATTCTACCTTAATGGATTAAGGAGCAAAACAATTTGACAAACACTGTTGGCTGACACATCAGCCCTTCCTACCCTTCTCCTATCTGGCCTCCACTACAATAGTTGCAGCTGTTTTTGCAAACGACCTTCCATGTAGATCAATGAAAGAGAAAGGAAATCCCAGAAAGAAAGTCACTTAGATATTTCAACTTTTAAAATAAATTGGAATTACAAATCAGTGGACAAGAAAGGACTGTTCAATTAATAATACTGAGCAATTGATTAACACATGGAAGGCAATAAAATTAGATTTCGACCTCACATCATTAATTCCTTCCTTACACAAAAGCAAATTTAACATGAATTAAAGCAAAATGTAAAACTTATAAAAAATAATAGGAAAATATTATGACATATGGGTTAGCAGGATTTCTTTAATAAGACCAAAACCCCACCATTGCTTATTATAGAAAATATCAATGAATATAATAATATTCGTGTTTGTAACAAAATGTAGCATACAGCATATTACCATGTATGTAAATTGCAAAAAGACACAAGGCAATGTATATGGAGACTTGCACAATGTTTGAAGCAGGCACAGGAAAGCTCATCCCCACGGCAAGTTGATGACAGTATGTGCCCTTGGGGAGGGGGGGCAGCGATCAGAAGCTGTAAGAAGAGAACCTCAACTCTACTTTTGACGCCTTCACATTTTTTAAAAAGCTTTAGGGCAAATAGGACAAAATATTAACCTCTGTTAATTCTCAGTGGTGGGTCCGTGGTTACTTGTCATAACAATACTATCTATAATTTTTTCCATATTTAAAGATTTCTACGATAAAAAATAATACAGTAAAATGCCTGTCTCTCCATTGTATCCTCATTCCCCATGACAACCTGGATGAAGTCCAAACAACATAACAAAGGCCAGAAAGAAGATACTCTGACGAAGATCCCCTATCTCCTCACTGCCTGATACTCAATCCTCAGGCCATGGGGAGCTATTTGTTGCTACACCACACATGCACAGACGTGTTCACACACATGTACACACACCGATGTGCATGGACACACATACACGCCCACTCAGTCACATAGCCCTACTTCTTGACTCCAAGCCCTTGCCATATTGTCCCTTCCATGTGGACTCTTCTTCCATCTCTGTCAGTTAATTCCTAACCATCCTTAAAGGACCTCACCTGGGGCCATCTTGTCTTGAAGCCTCCCTTGACCCCTTGAAGCCAGCTCTCACTGCTCCCACAATGTGTGCCTGTCTCTGTCACTGTACCCATGTCCCTGTACTCTCTCTCTGTTGCCTGTCACCCAGTAGATTGCCAGACCTTGAGTACAGTGAATGGATCTTATTTGCCTTAATGGTTTTAGTACCTAGAATAGCGCTGGGCATTTAGTGGGCATCCACTAGGTGTCCCTTGATTGAAGAGTGGACCCACTGCATGTGGACAGCCAGGAAAAGTTGACTAAGCACGTAAATACCCCAAGATGTTGATTTTTCCTGGAGTATATAACTGGAGGTCTTACTCTGATACTAGCATTTGGGCAACTCTTTAGTGTGGGTCACGGATACTGTATCAGATTTGGGGAGAGACAATACTGTGTTCTAACCCCCTTCTCATCACTAAATATAGGACTTTGACCAAGTCACAATTTAGCTTCTTGGACCTCAGAAAACTGGGGATAATAGTACCATCCTGGGGAGTTACTGTAAGGGTTCTATGAGATATAATATGTGTAAGCTTGTTGCATCTTGTAAATAGGTTATAAATCATTCAACTAGGCATGGCTGATGTTTAATACAGGCTGATGAATGGAGAGAAAGTCTAAAGATGAGGGAAGGTCTGGGAAGAACAGATTAAAGAGATGGATTTTGAGTAATTGTGTGAAAAGAAAGGTGTTCATAGTGGAGAAAAAACCCGAAGGATTTCCAGACCCAGAAAAGGGCATTTATGTAAGTCTGCTTGGTAGGAGCCAAGAGCTTTACACAGATTTAATTGTCTGTTCTCCAGTTCTGAGCACATTTGTAAGCAGCTTGGTCCCTGGGAGGGGACAGGAGCCAAAGAATGGCTGTGCAGGCTATGCTAGATTCTAGGGGTGGTGGGAAACCACCTGCTGAAGCCAGAGTGAGGAAAGTGTGGGGTTATGCACAGGCAGTAGCCTGTACTGCAATGAAAGCCAGCTTTGACATGGAGCCCGGGAGCTTTCCAAACCTCAGTTCTTCATAAAATGGAAATAAACCGCGTCGTGTGGCCACTGTGAGGATTAGAGGCATGTTTAAGGAAACAAGCACAGCGTCTGGCCCTGGTGGAAGTTTAATAATTGGTACCTGTTTGAAATATTACTGCTATTGCCATGGTACATGTGGACAGCAGGTTGAAACAGCACGGTTTCAATGTTTCTGAGTCCCGTCTACTTCAAAAATTTTCAACCCCAAATGTAGCCTGTCCCAGCGCTTGAACTCTTAGGAGGTGAAGCACTTTACAACCATTAGTGGGCCTCAGAATTCTTAACAGAGTTTTTAAAAAAGTACAGCTGATAGAGTCCATCCTGCCCTACTGGAGTCTCTGGAGTGGAACTTTTTCTAACCTTGTAACAAAGGTAATTGCCGTACACAGCCGGGGCTGAGAACCAGTGCAGGGCACCAGTGGACTGAAGCACTGCATTTCCAGGCTCCCCTGTTGGAAGGTGAATGTCACTTGGGACAGGTAAAAATTAAGGCATAGCCAGCCTTTCACACTTGGAGTACAGTCAGTCATTGGTAGGATAATTTGTTGTCAGTCAAGTAAACCAAGAGGAGATTCCTGAGATGCGTTAGAGGGAACATGGAAGCTGACACATCCTCATCTATAAAATGAAGTCACATTTCACAGAGTTGTTGATAGACTGAGTTACATGAGATGCAGTTGCTCAATATATCCATTCTCCTTTCAGAGGCTGGGTGAGGTAGGAGGGCTAGGAAGAGAGTGCAGGCAGGACACCCTCCTGGATGGTGGGTGGGCCTGGCCTGTCTTCTGTAGGTGGGAGATTTGTACAGCAGGTTCATGATACAGGTGTGTTATGGAGCGGGGTGCCCTGGAGGCTATGGAGCCTGAGTGGTGGTGGGTAGAAAGGCAGAAAACAGGCATAGAAGGATGAGGCAGCCTTATATCAAAGACAGAATCTGCCCTTGAACTGCTCCCCATAGCCTTCATGATAAAACCAAGCCTCTTGGCTTGATGACTATCTTAGTTTCCTAGGTCCGCCATAACAAAATTCACAAAAGGGTGGCTTAAAACAACAAAAGGTCTTCTCTCATAGTTCTGAAGTCCGGAAAGTTCAAACTCAAGGGCCATGCTCCCCAATAAGGTCAAATTCTGAGGTTCTAGGTGGACATGACTTTTTGTGCAACCCTATTCACCCACTACAGTGACGATGATCATGAAGGCCCTTGTGATTTTCTCCTCTGTTCTATCTCTGTACTGAACTATCAATCTCTGGCTGGTTTTTCACAATGTATAATAACCGATTGTTTACAAGTCTATGTCTCCTGCCAAATGGTGAGATCTTGAGAACAGAGCCCAATTTTTAATTTTTGTTTATTTATTTATTTATTGATGGCCGCACCACATGGCATGCAAGATCTTAGTTCCCTGACCAGGGATCGAACCCATGCCCCTTGCAGTGGAAGTGTGGAGCCCTCACCACTGGACCATCAGGGAATTCCCCTGCTTTTGTTTTTTTACACCTTTCTCTATCAAGCATGTAGCACACAGCCATGTTTATGACTGACCTTCAGTAAACGTGTGTGAAATGTCATTGATTTACAGTCATATTTTTTGCGAGACTGGCCTTTGGGATCTCCGCCCTTGAGGATATTAGAATCCAGGAGAATGTCTGAAGGCTTCTGGAGGGAAACAAATCAGGCCAGAGCTTAAAAACTTAGCTACCACCCTGCTCTTTTGCCTTTGGGGTTGGAAATCGCTAACTGGGTTCTGGTCTGTTACTCACATGTTATGTGACCCGGGGCCTGTCATTTCCCCATTCTGACCTCAGTTTCCCACTATGAATGAGAGATTTGAACCACAGGCCCCAAATCCTCTCTTCTTCTAAGCTCCCTTATCTCTAAGATCACATGGGTCACCCTCAGTCAGAACTGAGGTTATTAAGAGAGAAGCATCCAAGAGCCAGTTAGGGCACTTGCCCTGAACGCATCAGCTTCCAATTCACCATGACAAGCCTTTCCCTATTCAACAGAGGTGTCTGCCACTCAGGTGAGAAATCGCTCCCATTTCCTGGCAGTCTGTGAACGTGGTGCTGAAATTCCTCTGGTGAAGATTGCCAAGGTGCCCGAGAGCGATGATAAACATGGTCTTTTCACTCCAACCCTCCATTTAGATCCGCTTCCTTTTGGAATCTCAATTGGTTACAGCAGGCTTTTGGGGACCCTGATGAGGAGGTGTCTGGCAAACCATGAAAGGGCAAGGGCTCCCCAGAGAGGATATTTTCCCACATATAAGAGCCTTTCAAAATAGCAGGAGGAGTGAAGGATTGCAAATGGTTGGACAACCAGCTCCTCACGCGCCGAGACAGGTGGGGAACAGAATTCTCACCTTCAGGCACCACAAGATTTTCAGTCTTGAGAATGACAACTTCTTTCTGAAAGAAGATAGGACTCAGATGTTCTCCAGGAAGACTTCCCTGGCCACGCCCACCCCCAAGGCCGGGCTCCCCGCTTTCTGTCTTCCCATTATTTCTGGGCTTGCTTTCAGGCCGAGCTTGACACACTGGGTTAGAATGTCTGTTTCCCTCACAACTCAGACCCCCTTCTGTGCTGTGCTGCACAGACTCTGTTTGCCCTTCCACTCTACATGCATCTTGGTTTGGATTTTCCTGCAAAGAGATCTTGGAACAAGGTCTAGGAGGAAGGCAGTTCATCTGGAGGGTGACTGCGGGAAACATTTGTGAGGAATGGGAAAAGTGAGAAAGTAAAAGGAGAAAGGTCAACAGCAGAGTGTGTTTATAGCTGGAGCCCTGTCCCGCAGAGGACCCTCTGAAGAACCTCGTGGATTGAACTTGAGAGTTGACCCACTGAGGGCTGATGGCAAAGCTGCAGCATTTATCTGTGGATTCTCCTTCCCATCGGTTGGGAGTTTCCCATGGGAGGCATTAAATGCCTTGCACTTTGGGGCTGCCCAGTGACAGGCAGGCTGGGTGGCTCATGTGAGGTCAGAAAAAGCCCTCAAGCAGGGAAGCAGAGGTAGGACACACAGGACAGCAGAGGGCACTAGAGAGAGAGGTCAGGGTGGCCCCAGGGGGGTTCTCTCCATCCAGCACCCTCGTGCCATTTGTCCACGTAACCAGGTTTTGCCCCCCACCACTGCACCTTCATCCCGGTGTCCAGGGCACAGCCAGGGACTTTGTTGGTATCATTGTATTGAGCTGAAAGAAGAGTTTTCACTGGACACAGGGCTCTTGCCAAAGGAGGCAAGTGGTGGGGCTCTGGGACACCTTCAAAGAGGTTCCAGGGTCGATCCAAAAGGGTGTCTTAAAACAACCACAGCTGTAGTAAGTCCCCAGCCAGGCAAGAAAAAAAAAAAAAAAAAAAACTGGTCTTGGCATGTGTTGGGAAGGTCATCAGGTGAAGAAATTGATCATTCAGGGATACTGGGGGACATCTATGTACAAGGTGTGGGGAGAAGGTCATGGAACTAACATCCTGACTATCCATTGTGTCCCTGGAGGTACCATGCTAGGAACTGGACACAGGTCACCTCTAGTCTCACAAGGGACCCTCTCTGCAGATCATAGTACACTCATTACATGGACGAGTTAATGCAGCTTGACCCAGGGACTGAGTAACTCGCTCAGGTTCACAGCCAGGAACTGGCAGAGTTGGAACTCAACCCCAGGTGGCCTTGATGACTGGCTCTCATGCTGACAACACTCAGCCATACTGGAGACCACGATTTGGAGAGATGACAGCAAGAGTCAGCAGGAAGGAACCCGACCAAACAGGGAGTGTGTTAGGCAAAAGCCAGCTTAGGAAGAAGATCAGCATCATGGAGTCTCAGGCTCAACGTCACCCCCAGGGGTGTGTTGGCAGGCAGGTTGTTCTGGGAAATCACCAGATGGATGATGTAGAAATGCACCAACAAAGCACATCCCACAGGCTCTTGAGAAGAGGCCAAGGAGAAGTCACCTGAGGTCAGGCCCCCAAGGACCAGAAATCCACAGAAGTCAGGCAGGGAGTCTGAGGAGCACACGTGTTGGTGTCACGTGGACCTGGGGTTCCCAGATTGGCCCCTTAGCAGCTGGTCACATGTGGGATAGCGGCTCCACCTCTCTGAATCTCAGCATCTGTGTGGCTAAAATATAGACGCTAATATCCATCTTACCATCTCACCCACACCTGGCCCCTTACCCCAGCTGGACCCAGCTAAATGCTGACAAAGCACTCTGTCTATGTCACTGATCTCATTACCATGTTTAATAATCACCACAACTCTGTAGGAATACAAACCCAGGCAGTCCCAGGCCAGAGCCATGTTCTTGACCATATGATGCTTCCCGCCTTCGTCTGTGCAGGGCCTGCCCCAACTTGTCCCAGACGGTGAGCTCAGCCACTGGGCATCTGGTGTCTAAGCCCAGGATTCCTTGAAAGCAGATCCTGAGACAAAGACTGATGGGTAAGTGGCTTATATATAGTGCAAGCAGGGACACAGGGCCAGAAACAGAGGGGGCGGGGAAGAGGGAGAGCCCCCGCGAAGCTGTGTTCCAGCTGAGAGGAGCTGAACACAGAGGCAAGGTGGCCACTCAGGGCAACTGGTGCTCCAATTGTGGGACATTGTGGAAGACTGTAGAAAGCATCTCAGAAGTGGCACATGCATGAGTGCCCAGAGATTCCACCCTGGGGTCAGAGAAGTCCAGGACATAAGGAAAGAGACAGGTGGCAGGTGCCTCAGGTGAGGTGCTGCCCGGTCACACTTGTGAGAAGCTGGGGAAGCCATGGCTAGAGTAGGGGTAGGTGAGGTGAGGGTCCAAGAGACCCTCGTATCTCAATTCCGCTCCTCCGGGTCCCCAACTTGCATTTACTGTTTCCCTCTGCCAAACCTATCCTACCCTAGTTCCCACCATTGATCCTGCATTCCATTCATTTATTTAGTCATTCAACATATATGTGTTGGCCACACTCTCTGAGCCAGACACAGAGTTGCTGTTATCAGATCTGTTCTCCACTATGCAGGCTTTGTCCTTTCCCACCTGACTTCCCTGCTGTCACTGCTCTGAGGCCCAGCATCATGGGTTGTGCTCAGAAGGAACCCCTCATGTTCATCTCTGGCCCTGTGAATCCACCACAGACCACCCCCACCAGCTGGCTCTCTGCCTAGTTAATGGGGGATTTCTGCACCTCACCGGTTCTTTTAAAACTTAAATTATGTGCTGTAAATTAGTGTTTCCCAGAGTATGTTCCAAGTAACAGATGATCAGGTAAGAAGGGAGAGGGGAGATCTTTCTCTCCAATCAGTTTAGGAAACACTAATAACGTCCCACTGAACACTTTGGGAAATCCCAAATCTTAAGAGTTTATAGAGGGCTTCCGTGGTGGCACAGTGGTTAAGAATCCGCCTGCCAATGCAGGGGACACGGGTTCGAGCCCTGGTCTGGGAAGATCCCACATGCCACGGAGCAACCAAGCCCGTGTGCCACAACTACTGAGCCTGCACTCTAGAGCCTGTGAGCCACAACTACTGAAGCCCGTGCACCGCAATGAAGAGTAGCCCCCTCTCACCGCAACTAGAGAAAGCTCACATGCAGCAACGAAGACCCAACACAGCCAAAAATAAAAATAAATAAAATTTTTTAAAAAAGGAAAGAAGTGTTCATAGAGAGGCCTTAACGGGGTTCAGTCACGTACACCATCCAGATGATGTCAACCACACATGTTCTCCCAAGGCAGCTCATGTTCTCTTTGGAACAGCTTCCACTGTGGGAACGGGGGACAGAGAATACATTCCAAGGACGGGATGGGTGAGGAGCCTCCAATTGCCCTGTGCCAGCTTGCAGGGCGTATGGTGGTCATGTTCTCTCCATGACCTCCCCCAGCATCTGACTTGACTTCCCTACTCTTCTCCTCAGTCTCAAGGATAGACACACAGCCAGTCAAACAAACCTCAACTTCCAACATGATGCGATCCAGAAATCAACATCTGCAGCTGAGATTCGGGGGTCGTTTGTCACTCGGCAAAGCTGTCTAATACAGTGTGAGTACTTCATCTCTTAACAGGGAAAAGTGATGATTATGATATTGAACCAAATATCAACAGGTATTTCCTTGGGGGTCTCTTGGGATTAGCTGGCCTTTTGAGAAAACTGTTGCCTAAACTGGGATCCTAAACAATCAAACTTTTACTCCAGTGAGAGAAATAACATTTAGTGACCACTTACTCTGTAGAAGCTTTGCATACATTATCCTATCTTACCTTCTCAACAAAACTATGCAGGAAGTATTTCTAGGCTCATTTACAGAAGAAGAAACTGAACTAAGAGTTTAACTGGCTTTTTCAAGGTCACACAAAGGATGACCAGGATTTGAAATAGGCCTGGAATTCAGACAAAATCTGTATTCTTTCCCTCACATATGCTAAAGTAGCACTCATCAGCTACTGGGGATGCTAACAAAGCCTTCCTTTGAGGGGCCTGTAATGAGCTACATTCAGCACAAAAGGCATTTCCCTCCTGATACCATTAAAATATTTATCACAAAACAACTTAGTAAAAGAGATTCCCCCCATCCCCTCAAATTATTGAAAATATTTCTCCCAAGCAAAATGAAAAAACTCTTTTGGGATTTTTAAATTAAAAATTTTTTTAAAATTTTTTATAATTGAGTCTTTGAGTACTTCCCCAGTGACGTAATGTTGAAACAAGGGATCTTTGAATTCTAGCAGGCAGAAAATAAGGAAGTATCTCTGAGACTCTCAGTGATCCTTGGAAACATCCGCTCATGGAGAACAATTTCTGCTAACTGATGCCAGCCATGATTCTAGTCTTCTAAAAGATGCCCTGCGGACCATCTGCTTAAAGGGGCCTCAGCCAATCAATAAAGTTTTTTTTTAAAAATATTTATTTATTTATTTGGCTGCATCGGGTCTTAGTTGTGGCACATGGCATCTTCTTTGAGGCATGCGGGCTCTTTGTTGTGGTGCGCAAGCTTCTCTCTAGTTGCAGCACGTGGGCTTAGTTGCTTCGTGACATGTGGGTTCTTATTTCCCCAACCAGGGATCGAACCCATGTCCCTTGCATTGGAAGGTGGATTCTTAACCACTGGACCACCAGGGAAGTCCCCATAAGGGTTTATTGGAAGACTTTCTTGTGCCAAACACCATGCTGGGCACAGAGGGCACTTGACATACATTATCTTGTTTCTCATAAATACACCATGAACTACTATTAATCCCATTTTACTGAGCAACCAGACATTATTATGATTTTTAGAGAGCCTGAGTTACTTGCGAAAAGCCAAGGTGGGATTCTAGCCCAAGTCAGAGTGGAGCTGTCCATGTCATCACCCTTATTCTTGCCTCCCACTTTATGGAAGCTGCTGTGGCCCCCCCAAACACACTGTCTCCAGCCTGTGCACTTTAGTCCATGACCTTCCCCCTCCTGGGACATGTCTCTTCCTTCTCTGATTTCAGAAATCACACAGGTCATGACCATGTTACAGGTTGTTTAACCATGGTTTCTTAGTCAGCTCAGCTGCCATAACAAAATACAATAGAGTGGGTGAGTTAAGCACAGATCTGGAGGCTGTGAGATCAGGGTGCCCCAACATGGTCGGGTTCAGGTGAGGACCCTCTTCCTGGGGTGCAGATGGCCACCTGCTCATTGTGTCCTCAGGTGGCCTTCCCTCAGTGTAGAGAGACAGAGTGTAAGCTCTGATGCCTCTTTCTCTTCTTACAAGGGCACTAATCTCATTGTGGGGGCCCCCTCCTCATGACCTCACCTAACCCAATTACCTGTCTAAGGTCCCACATCCAAATAGCACCACCTTGGGGGTTAGGGCTTCAACTTATAAAGTTGGGGGAACACAAGCATTCAGTCCATAAAGCATGGGCAACTCAGGGGGCATCTCCTCTCCCCTCCTACCCCCTTACCTCACCCACTCATTCAGCAGATCCTGAGTGTTCCTGTGTGCCAGACATTCTGCTATATGCTGCAGACGTAACAAGGGACAGGAGAGAAGCAGCCCCTACCTTCATGGAGCTTACAGCTTCCAAGCTTCTCTTCCAGGAAACCTTCCTCACTTAACCCTCTTTTCTCTGATCTTCCCTTTGCTGATTCTCCTTTGTATCCTTTGAGCTCAGTAAAAACCTTTTGAGCACACACTCCTCTGCATATGCATTACTTATTTACAAATTATATGCATATTCTAATATATAATACAACAATACAGGTATCCCCCACTACCGGAAACCTTTCGTAAGCCAAAGTGGTGCAAAGCAAAGAAGCAATTACCTTAGAACACATCTTGCTCATGGATGCACAAAATAAATGGAGATAAAGCACAGATGCTCATAGACACAGTTCAAAGCTATGCTGGCTCCATGCTGAGATGCTGAGTGTGGTTCCCAGGGAAGCAGCTCTCGCTTCTCTGGGTGCTCACTCCCTCTATAATGGCTGCTGCAAAGCAAATGCTGAATGCTATTTTTGATTTCTTTTGGTTATCAAAGACAGGTACTAATGTGAGTTTTCCTTAATAACAAAATGGCATAAAGCAAACTCTTGAAAAGTAGGGGATACTTGTATACAAAACATCAATTCTAAAAAACACAGATAAAAAATTGGGGGAAGAGAAGTCCTAAGCGATTTCCCCACATAGAAGTGGTGTGAACATATGGTATGAACACAACCTTCTTTGGATCCTCTGGTCCACGCAGGGACCCTGACTCCCCAACACGCAAGCCCAGCACAGCTCTCACTCACCCTTTCAGAACTGACTGTTTAAAACCTGTCTATCTCCCCACCTTGAGGACTGTCTCATTCATCCCTCTGTGTGCCCAGTCACAGAGTGGACTCTGTAGACTTTTCAGGAAATATACACACAAATGAGGCATTGATATTGTTACAGTGACTATGATCACAGCTCCAAGGTTTGGAGGAGAGGACAATTCTGTTCTTAGACAGGTCTTCCCATGGTTCCTTGGTTGGATCTCCCAAGTTTCTAGGTCTTGAGACCCCATATTTCTGAAACCATATTTCTGAAACCAATGAGGTTCACCTGAAACCAATGCCAACTGAAGCATGTGACCTGACAAATATGAACGTTAAACGGTATTGAGGGCTTGCTGGCATCAGGCACGGTGCTAAGGATTGATACTTCAATGCTGCTTCTGTAATCTTGCCAACAGCCTCACAAGTGTGTTGTATGCCACTCTGCAGAAAAGAGAACTTGGACTTGGACACGTTCAGCAATTTTTCCAACGTCACGGAGCTAAAGCTAGAGGTAGAATTGAGACCAGCCCCCAAGAACCACCTTTTTAATCACTACACCAAGCTGATTCCCAAAGGACTATTGCATAAGCCCTGTGTCAATATATGAGTGTGCATTTGTAGAAGAAAGACTTCGTCTTGATTTAGGAGTATATTTCAAGCCGTCTCCATCGTGGGAATATTTTTATATCTGGGAAATAATGGGATTATGGGGTTACTGAGTGTTATAGTACGTATTGCCTGGAAAGCACCTGAAGCCCAGGTATTGGGTTTTGTTGTTCCTTAGCCCAAGGTGACTCAACTGGTCGGAATTAGAGCAGGGCCTCAGACTGAGCCCCACTGACTGTCATACCACTGTCTCTCTCATGCCAAGCTGTTCTACTCCCTTGAAAAATTGTGCAGTATTATTACTGCAAGCAAATAGCCCGAATTCTATCCTGAAGTTGCTCCAGGTGGCAGGGCTCTCAGAAAGATGCTCTTGCAGCAGCTAACCTTTAGCTAGTCTCCTCCAACTGTGACCCAATCAGGCATAATGAGTTTAGAGCAGGGTTTAGAACTGTTTTCTCCTCTCTGCTTTTCTTTTCTCCCAGCCTTTATCGGTATTTCAGCAGAAGGCTGTTTTTCCTTCTGCACTTATTTATATTTAGCCTGAGCATCCTGTTAATTACAGAGCAGTTAAAGGAGAATTAAGGACACTATATATAAATTTGCCATTTACGCAAATTGCAAAGAGAGAACAAAGAAAAATTAGCTTAATTAGTGTAATTGCTTAAAAAGCGGGAGGTGAGGCAAACACAGCTTTAATCAAAGAAGAGGCAAAGGAAGTCTCAAGGAAATGGTGACCCAAATCAGCACAGATTGGAGGGCTCTGACCTTTCAAGATTTCAAGACCTTGCTGAGATATTGGGATGACATGAGGCCATGGAGGGGAGGGGCAGAGAGTTCTCAGTATAAAAATGCCATGTGGTTGCTTAAGAAATGAAATAAGACCCTTGCACTTGGAAAGTTATTGATATTCTTATGAGTGTGGGCACCTGTGGAGGGTTTGAAATATTGCGAGACTGTCCACCAGCAAAAGGATTACAGCTCCTGAAGGCTCAGATAATGGTTAGCATTTCTTAGCCATAAAGTATTTTTTAATCAAGGTATATACATTGATTTTTAGCCATAAAGCTATTGCATACCTAATAGACTACACTATCATGTAAACATAACTTTCAGTTGCACTAGGAATTCAAAAATTTCACGTGACTCGTTTTATTGTGATACTCACTTTGTTGTGATGGCCTGGAACAAAAACTGCAATATCCCCAAGGTATACCTGTAAAAATATAGGAAGCCCAGTTAAATTTTAATTTGAGATAAACAACAAATGTCTTTTTAGTGTAAGTATGCTCCATGACTTTTGGGGGATTATTTATAATTAAAAAAAGGAATTTGTTGTTCATCTGAAATTCAAACTCACTGGGTGTCCTGTATTTTTTCCAGCACCCCTCCTGAGGAGGTACACAGAAGTTCTTAATATTTCTCCCCAGGACCACAGAAAAATCCAGGGCTTCCCCTTGAAAGCAAAAAACTGTTCCCTGGCCAGGTGCAGGTCCCTTCAGCCGAGCATCATATTACCGGAGAGGCGGAGAAGGAAAGAAGCCATGAATGGAGTCTGGAACAGTCCTGGGGCCAGCGGAGGGGACAGGGACTCCAAGGAACACTGGGCTCTACATTTCTGCACCCTGATGTCTAACCCCAACTCCCCAGGTCTTCAATAAAACCACCAGACACAGAAATGCCTGTGTACCTTAGGCGTTCTGTGTTCCATGGAAATCAAGGAGAGGGCAGGAGTTCTACATCTGGGCAGGTATGCTCGCTCTGCTCTAAGGCTTTGCATATTTTAACTCATTGAATCCTCACGACAACCCACGTGAGGCAGATTATATTGGCCTCACTTTGTAGATGTGGAGACAGACACATAGAAGCTAAGGGGCTCCTAAGAGAGTGGCTAATAAGCAGAGAGCTGGAATTTAACCCAGGCATCTGGCTCCTGATGTTTTATCACTAGGGTGACCATATAATTTATCATCCAGATTGGGATGTGTTTGAGAGTGAAAGTGTGCACTATCAAAAATTACACTGGGAAAGCAGGTGTAAATGAAGTCTGTCCTGGGTAAACCAGGATGTATGATTGTCCCACACTCATTACCTACGCCTGAGGTGGCTGCAAGTATCACAAACTTTGCAATGTCTCCTAACAGACCCCAAGCTAGACTAGCCTTTGTCTCCACTATGGGAGACCCTGGCTGTCTGAGGAGGGGGTAGGGTAAAGGAGACTCACTTCTTGGATGACACCATTCAGCCCTGTCTAAAGCAACAGAAGCAGTTCAGTATCATATAATTGCTTCATGCCCACTAGTGTGTGGGTTACTATTTTATTTACCATAATGTTATTTGCCTGTGCATTTTCTGTACCGATGTTGAGGTCCTAGAGCAGGAATTGAATTTTTTATCTCTGTATCCTTGATGATTAGTAAAATACTTGATTCAGTAGAGTCAATCAGTATAAGCCTGTACAGTGAATAATGGACTGAAAGACCTCCAGCTTCAGAATCATCCTGTGAGCCTTCAAAATGTGGAAGACACTTGAGAAAAATATAGGATCTCTTTCCTCCCTCTCTTTCTTCCTTTTCCCCTCCCTTCTTTCTTTTCTCTTTTCCTCCAACCCTGTCGACCTTCCCTCTGGTCTTCCATTCAGTGCTGCTACCATTCAAGCAAGAGGTCTAGGTCTGTCTCTGCAAAGCTTGTGTCAGCCCTGTTAGCTTAAGGTGGTTCTGGCTTCAAGTAAACTTTCTCACATGGGCTTTTGGGTCAAACCAGAGATGAAATATGGTGTCTCTCCTGAGATGTAGAAGCACCTAGAAAATCTCACCAAGGTTCAGGTATGTTCATCCCATGGTTCTCTGCAAGCCATGGCTTCTAAGAGTACTCTCTGGATTCATCCATGCAACAGTTTTTTGGTTTTTTTTTTCTTGGATAAAAGGTGCTAAAGAAGATGTGCTCTAAGATTGACAGAAATAGATATAACTACCCCCAAAGAGGGGACTCCTGGATAGCAGCAAGACTGGAAACAACTGCATGAGGAGCAGATCAAGGAAGTGAGGTGTTTGGGCTGCAAAAGAGAGCGGGCATTGTCACTGACCCCAAATGTCTAAAGAGCTGGTATCTGGGAAGGTGGGAACTTGACCAAGTGTCACCAACAGGCAGAACAAAGCCCAGTGGAGAAAAGCAACAGAGTTAGTTTTATTAAGTATGAGCCACACATTTTTAATGGATGTAGTAATAATCATTCTTTCATAACTGGTTATTTACAGATTTTTCATGTGTTGAATCTTTTTCTTTTAAGATTTGTTTTTTGATGTAGACCATTTTTAAAGTCTTTATTGAATTTGTTACAAAATCGCTTCTGTTTTGTTTTGGTTTTTTGGCCACAAGGCATGTGGTATCTCAGCTCCCTGACCAGGGATTGAACCCTCACCCCCTGCATTAGAAGGCAAAGTCTTAACCACTGGACTGCCAGAGAAGTCGCTCATGTGTTGAATCTTGTATTTTGAACCGAATGATTGATTTCCCCAACTGGTGGTGGTTGTCCCTGGTGGACAGATTGGATAAATCAGGGAATGTGTTGAATGCAGACAAAGTGATCAATTGTATGGAGGTTACTCTTTTATTCCCAAAGCTTCTGTTCCAATATATCCAATTGTCCTGGGTCTTAACCCATTTCCCTGAAGGACTGTAATCCCTCTTGGGTTTACCAGATGCTTAGAGTTGACTTGGGCACTGTGTGGGAGGGGAGCTCACTATAAATCAGATATGTCCCCGCCCTCCGAATTTAGCAGAAAAGTAAAGAACGTCAGAGTGAGTTTGAGGTTCTTTTGACTTCCAATTCTACCTCCCAGTTTTCACTGAGAAGCCCTGTCCTAGAGCCTCAGTGGAGAGGTAACTTAGAGGTAATCTAGTGAGTGTCCCAAATCTTTCATATCCTTTATCTCACCTGATATTCCCAAGGACATGGGTTAGGGTTAGGGGTGCCTATTTTGCCTATTTTCAGATGAGGGAATTGAGGTTCAGGGGAATCATGCCAGCTGCAGAGAGACACATCAAGGAAGCCCCAGAGCTGATTCTTCAGATCCTAAATCCTGCAATGACCCCTTTCCCTACGCTGAGACTTGCGACTGTTGCAGGTGGTACTGGGTAGGGAACAGTGAGCAGCACACCCTGCCCCACTGATTACTTGCGCTTTAGGTAAATAAGGTGAACCTCTGGGGATTAAACTATAACATCACTGAAAACCAAATGGCCATGAAAACTGAAAGCCGTCATGGGAGAGAAGAGCTCTGTAAACAGCACAATATAGGAACATATAACACATGTCCAGCCCCCAGGGGGCTCACACACTTAGGGAAGGAAGGCAGGTACACAAATGACTACAGAGCAGGAAATACTTGGAGCATTTTGGGTGATCCCCAAGCAAGAATTTTCATGTAGGAGTCTTAAAATGAGCTTATTGAAAGCACATTGTTGTGTTCTGTGGGCTGCAACCAAAGGATAACGTGTCCCACCAACTTAAACACACCAGGCACTGGCTCATGGAGCACATTTTGATAGTGCTCAAGAGTAGACGATATTTACAGAATGAAGTTTCTAAAAAGACATCCTGCTCTTCTAGTAGGATGAGACATACCGAAGAAAAGGGAGGGGGCTGGCCTTTTTGTGGGGAGTCTAGCGATTGGATAAAAGGGGATTACTACTCATTGGCAGATGTAAAAGCTTACAGGACTTTTTGAATGACAAGGGATGTGATTCATATTCCAAGTTCCTTCATTAAGAACAGCAGGGTTGGGCTTCCCTGGTGGCGCAGTGGTTAAGAATCCGCCTGCCAATGCAGGGGACACAGGTTCGAGCCCTGGTCCGGGAAGATCCCACATGCCGCGGAGCAACTAAGCCCGTGCGCCACAACTACTTAGCCTGCGCTCTAGAGCCCGAGAGCCACACCTACTGAGCCCACGCGCCACAACTATTGAAGTCTGCGCGCCTAGAGCCCATGCTCCGCAACAAGAGAAGCCACCGCAATGAGAAGCCCGCGCACCGCTGTGAAGAGCAGCCCCCGCTCACTGCAACTAGAGAAAGCCTGCGTGCAGCAATGAAGACCCAACACAGCCAAAAATAAATAAATAAATAAATCTATATATATAAAAAAAAAGAACAGCAGGGTTGCCCAGAAAGGACAAGTTTAAATCAGGTTTGCTTACAATTTACACGTTAAGGTGGGATAAGGAGACTGTTTCAGGTATCTATAACTGGGTAACAAATTACCACCAAAATTCGTGGGCTAATGTAACAAGTTATTTTCATCTTTCTTTGTTCTGTGGGTTGACTGGGCTCCGCTGGATGGTTCTCACGCGGAGTCCCTCAGGGGTGGCAGTCAGATGGAGGCTGGGGATGTGGTCATCTGAAGGCCTGATTGGGCTGGACGTCCAGGGTGGCTCACTCCATGGCTGCCAGCGGTGCTGGCTGTCAGCGTGGAGCTCAGTTGCAGTTCTCAACCAGAATACCTACAAGTGGCTTCTTTATGTGCCTTGGGCTTCTCACAGCTGGTGGATGGGTTTTGAGAGGGAGTATCCCACAAGCAAGAGTTCCTAGAGAACCAGGCAGATGCTTTCAAGGCTTCGTATGCCTTAACTTCAGAAGGCCCAACAGGTCAGTTCTATTGATGAAGGCCAACCTTCTCTGTGTGAGGAAGAGGGGTACAAACTGGGCCTACAAGGATAAAATGATACAGCCTGTGCCTTTGGGAAGCTAAGAACTAATCAGGACAATAGACATGTGATTTCACATCTGGGATTAACTAAAGTGGATGTGCTGATAAAGACTTTACCAGGCCATGGTGAGGGCACTAAAGGAAAAAGTAGTTTAGGAGGGTGGGGAATCAGAGTAGGCTTCATAAAAGGGTTGTAAGCTCACATAAAAGCAGGAAAGGGAAGTTACTATTTGTCCTGGACAGTGTGTGCTTGTGTGTGTGCTTATGTAGAGGGAGATGAGGGAGAGTATTTGGCAATTCAAAAGTGAGAAAACAACATAACAAAACAAACAAAACAGTCTGATGCATTCTGGGAGTTGGAAGCTATGTAGCAGAAAATCCACAAAGGGCTGCAATTGTACAGGATGCTAATATAAATCATCTAAAAGGATTCACTGAATAAGTAAGCTTAGAAACAAAGTTAAACTTCCTGTAGTACTTCTTAGATTTTATAAAATGCTATTATGTATTTTGAATTTTGGCCAATTTTGTGGGATGGTGGGCGAGCCAAGAGTGTAAAATATTTCCCGAACATATTTTAAAGGCAAATATGCAAGTAGGACTGGCATTGTCTAGATAGTAATTTGGGAAATGTCGGTTTTATACTAAGAAGGTAGTATGGCAAATGAAGAGATTGCAGTAATTGGTGAAGGCTGGACTAAGAGGTTTCACCATTATCTTCAGGACAATTTACACATATTTACTGAATGCCTACTACATCCCAGGCACTCTTCGTAGCACTGGGGGTCTCTCGGTGAACAAGGTAGAAAAAAAATCCCTATCCCCGTGTAGCTTTCCTTCTCCCTGAAAGAGACAGATAGTCAGCAAGATAAATAGGTATAATATATAGTGTGTTAAATGGTGATAAGCACCATGGATAAAAATATAAGACAAGGAGGGAGGGAAAAGAGAGATAAGGATTTTATATCAGCTGGTCAGGGAGCTGGTCACTGAGAAATGACATGTGACCAAAGACCCAAAGGATGGGGCCTGGTTCTGAGGATCTTCCTGAAGGCAGAGGACTCTGGTGTATTGAAGGAAGAAAAAGGGACCAATATGACCAGGTGGAGTGATTCTGGGGGAGGGTCCTGGAAGAAGAGCTCCACCAAGATGGCCAGATTGTAGAGGGCCTGCAGGGTCCCCAGGTCTTTGGCTTTTATCCCAAGTGAGATGTGGAGCGCTTAGAGGGCTTTGACCACTGGAGTGATGAGATTGACTTACTTATAAAAGGACCTCTCTTGTTAATCTAGGAAATAGAACAAAAGGGACAAAAGTAGAGACAGGGGACTCATGAGAAGGGTCTTACATTAATCTGGGTGAAATATGTTGCTGGCTTGTACCAGAGAGGGAGCAGAAGTGTTCTTGAGAATTGACTGGATCTGGATGTATTTTGAAGGTGGAGCCAACAAGATTTGCTGGTAGACAGGATATGGAATATGAGGAGAATCAAGAAGAGTCAGGATGATTTCAAGGTGTTTGGCTGAGCATCTAGAAGGATGGAATTCCTGTACACAGGCCGGGGAGGCTTTCAGGAGGAGGAAGATTAGAAGTTAGATGTTACAGGAGTTGGGTTCCGGAAACCTGTAGACAATAAAGCAAACATTGTGTGATTGGATTAACACTTGAGGAAAAACAAACTAAACCTCTCTGGAGCCTTAGAGAGGATGCATTAGAGAGGAAGTACGAATAGCAAGAGGTGCTCGGGAGTAAGGAGAGGCGTTTCAGGTGCTCAAAC
Organism: Mesoplodon densirostris; assembly: GCF_025265405.1. Taxonomy (NCBI): domain Eukaryota; kingdom Metazoa; phylum Chordata; class Mammalia; order Artiodactyla; family Ziphiidae; genus Mesoplodon; species Mesoplodon densirostris. The sequence continues at coordinate 86,332,309 of NC_082673.1, read as the reverse complement.
CAAAATCTAGAAACCTGATGATAAGAAGCTGGTTAAGAGCAGCAGCTTGAGAAGTAGGTTTAGATTCAAAGAGGCCGGGACAAGGAAGGCACGGAGGTAAAATCAGTAAGTTTTCACAAGTGGCCTAAAGCAGGGGAGAGGAGGTAAAAACCAGAGATGCTTACAGTCCAGGATACAGTGCGGATGGTGGCCCGTTTTCTAAGATCAGGAAAATAGAAGATGGAGCAGTTTGGTGGAAGAAGATATTGATTCTGTGAGGAACCTGAACTTGAACGGCCCTAGTAAACTCTATATGCAGATGTCCAGGGGCCAGTTGACGTGTTGACTTATGGCTCACGACATGTCTCCTTTTCCCCAGTACCTTTGCAGTTCGCAGGGTCATGTGACTAGTTCCTGCTAACTGAGTAGGGGCAGAAGTCATCTGTGTCACTTCCGGATGGGAGGATTTAAGAGCCACTGTATAACCATCCTCCTCACTACCCCCGCCACACAGACTAGAGGTCATGAGTTCAGAGTTCATAACAGAGCATCCACCAGCCTGGGTCCCTGAGTGACTCTATGGATCTCTGTCTACCAACTTCTGCTGGACACGAATCATGAGAGAGAACTGCATATTTGATACATAAAGCCCCTGAGTTGACGGTAAATTTGTTACTGCAGCATGACCTATGCTCTCCTTATTAATATGGTTGGATATATATGTATGAAACTCAGGAGAAAGTGTTGGAATTTTACCAGTATAAATATGACAGTTAAGTCTGGGAAATGAATGAGATGACTTAGTGAGAGACTGCAAAGTGAGGACAAATGGAAAGACTCTGAAAGACAGCAATATTTACAAAGAAGAGAGATAAAGAGGAGCCATGAAGTCTGAGAAGGAGCATTCAGACACGTGGAAGAACTAAGAGAGTCATGGGACACAAGACAGCAAAGAATTTTAAGAAGAGGGAGAGGTCCGAAGTGTCAAATGCTTTGGGATTCATTCTGATTCAATTCATTTCCGTTTTTTTTTTTTTTTTTTTTAAACATAGATAGACTGCCTCTCACATTCCAGGGAAGTAGAATGAGGATTATGAAGAGACCAGTGGATAGCTGATGACCTTTGACTAGAGTTCTTTCTTAGACAAGTGACGGGGAAAGGAGTAAAACTGGGACCACAAGAGAAAATGGAAGGTTAGGAGGTGGAGACCATGAGATGTGATGCTTTAAGGCTCTTGATGTAAAGAGAAAGAAGAAAAGGTGATAGTTTTGAGTGACAAGAGGTAGAAAAGTAAGTGCTATACTCTTGTTACATATTAGAGTATCTAATATCCCAACAATCCAATGATGGGGAAATTGTTTCCCCGTGCAGAAACTGAGGCTCAGAGAACCAGACCATTTACTAGCATGAACTTCCACAAGTTTTATCATCTGTAAGTTGGAGGAGTATCACCTTTCTCCTGTTCTGTTATGCGGATTGAGTAATCAGCTATCCTGGTGGTCCCAGGACTGAAGGTTTTCCCAGAGAATGGGTCTTTCAGTGCTAAAACCAGGACAGTTCTAGGCAAACTTAAGACATGTTGCTCATCCGATGGTTGAATGGATTTTAAAATGCTTAGCACAGTGCCTGGCAAATAGTAAAGAGGTAGCTACTATTACTACTGATCTTCCATGTACATCGATTTCTTTATCTGTACATGGAAGATACTAGAACTTACATAGTGGAGTTTTGTGGAGATTAAAAAGAAGATGCATGGCATGTGCTTAACTGGCACATGGTAAGCACTCAGGAGTATTCGTTATTGTGATGATGGTGATCATGATGACAGAGATAACGATGAAGAAGAAACAGGCTGAGAAAAGTTAAACACACAACTAATTAGTAAAAGAACTGGGGAGTGAAACCAAGTTGGCCTATCTCCAAGGCTCTTGATTTTCCTTTTGTGTCATGTTGTAAGCAAATTCAAGGAATGATTACACGATGATACAGAATTTGAACTAAGCCTTAAAAGATGAATTGAGTTTGACATTTAGCCATTTATTAATTCCATCAACAAATATTTATCAAACACCAATCATGCACCAGACACTGTATAGGGTGAATAAATATATGTATAATTAGAATTCAACAGATTATGGAAATTGGAGGGTCAGAAATCAGGAAGTCACCCTAGACAGACAGACGATGAACTTGGTTTAAATCTTCCTGCCCTTCTCCCAGGTCAATGTGAGTATTCACACATGTAAACATCCTTTAGACATTAAGCCCACTCTACAAATCCTGATGTAAAAGTTGACATCTAATTAGAATGTCTTTTTGTTTATTAGCTATGAACCAAGCAAGATGATTTCTCACACAGTCATCAGGCCCTGTCTCCGTGGTCATGTCAGTCCCACCTTCATTCCAGCCTGGCACTACAGGTGATGTTCTAATTTCATGCCCACAGCTAATAACACACCCAAAGAGGCTGCAGACAAATAAACACCATGTCTATTTTCAGCCTCTTGGCCATGGATTTTGGCAGATCTTCACTCTGAAATTCAAGGGTAACCTCTGAACTTCCTTTTAAGAATAAATACTCTTCTGAAATGTTCCTTTAACAAATGTAAATAGACAACAGATCCGCTATGTGATCTGAAGCTGATGAACAAGAGGCAAACAGTAAGCTCCCAATTAATGAATCCTTTGATGACACACACAGCCTCCTTTAGCAAAATCTCTCTGTCCACGGAGGCAGCTCTGAGCAGGCAGGAGAGGAGGGGTGGGAGGTTTCATTCCCAGATCCGAGGAGGACTTTATTTCAATGAAAATTCCTTCAAGGATCAGTCTGCTTCAGGTAAGCCAGAGAAATAAAGGCAAACTCACAAGGGTCAACAATAAAAGGATGAGCAGGCAAACACTGGAATTTCTCAACAGAATGTGCACCAGGAAGCTTGCAAGTGCACACCATTCCCCACGTCCCAGTGGCCTGAGAATAGCCACGCATCAGGTCATCAGGCCCCTGCACTGAGATGGACGAGCTCCGGGCCTCCCAGCAGAGCTCCAGGTGCAGTAGAACCTCTCACCCAACAGGTAGAGACCTTAAGACCTGGAGTTTGAATGGCTTCCTCCAGAGGCTGGGAAGAACCCTGGGAAAGATTTGCATCCCCAGGACCTGGATCCTTCCCAATGTGCCCAGAAGCAAAGACCCAAGACTCAGGTGTGACTCAGTGTTCTTAGATGCCCTGGGGAGCAAGCCAAAAAATCAAGATTGATTGACAAATCCTAAGAGTACGACTAGACCACAAGTCAGGTATCAGGTTTCATCCACAAAATGAAACGAAAAGAGAGCGCTTGGGAAGGCAACCAGGAGGTCCTGGGTAACTACATCAATAAATCTAAGGTACCTGGGAATGTGGAGGGAAAGGGCCATATACCCCTGGGTGGAAGCCACAGTGCTGGGATGGAGGCATGGCAACTTCAAGGACAAAAGAGTTCCCGTGAGGCCCTCTCCTTCAAACTCATCCGTTCATTCATGCATTCAGTGTCCCATTTACTGTAGTCAGTCGTTTTGTTGTTTTAGACAACCATTATTCAGTCAGTCAACTAATTCAGATAAGCACAGTCAGTAAGTCAGCCAAGCCTTGAGTTCACTCTCAGTCATTCATTCTCTCATTCACTTATTCATTTACTCGGTCTTCAGGGGACAGTTTAGTCAGTCAGTGTTGTCAATCATTTACTCATCATCCATTCAGCCAGGTAATTCATTCAGCCACGGTCAGTCTCAGGAAGTCTGATTCCTACTCACTCATTCACTCATCCAGTTAGTCCTTGCTTCTGTCAATCAATCAGTCATTAAGCAATTAGTTATTTTCACTCATCCATTCACTAATTTATTCAGACTTTCAAAGCCAGTCACTAATTCACTGTGTCCATGTATTTATTCATTTATTCATGGGTCCTTCAGATCATCAGACAGTTACTTAGGCAATCAGTTCCTTAGTTATAGTGAACTTGTCCACCAGGCTTGGAGAGAAAAGCTTCTAATCTATGCTTTTCTTCAGTTAAACTTAAATTTGCGTGATAGTCTCAAAGGCTCAGACTGTGGAGGATGGCTTTAGGTATAAACTTCCTCTCTTTGTTAAAAAATAATAATACTAAATTTCAAAGCCTGATGTCGGAAGTGTCTTTGCACAAATGCATTCATGAAATGCAAGTCCCATGGGACCTGCTGCAGTGATTAAATGGGTCCAGGCTCCAGATGGCCCATGAGGAAGGCTACACAGTGGGGGCTAGGTATCCAGGGACTGCCCTATAAGATGGGATCCCAGCACAGACTCTATCCCAGAACAGAAACAAAGTGGGTTTTTTGGGTTTTTTTAATTATGTTTTTCCTTGGATTGTAAAAAAAAAAAAAAAAAAAGAGAGAGAGAGCCACATATTCATTCAAAAATGAAGAAAGGTTTGAATAAGAAAATAAAATTCAGCCAAAATGCCACCACCCAGAGTTATTAGTTGTTAACATGTTAGTGTATACAGTTATGTAATTGTTAGTATACACTTTTACAAAAAAACAATTATGTATAGTTTTTATTAACTGATTACAGGCAGACCTCAGTGATATTGAAAGTTTGGTTCCAGACTACCAAAATAAAGTAAATATCACTATAAAGTGCATCACACAGATTTTTTGCTTTCCCAGTGCATATAAAAGTTATGTTTACACTATACTGTAGTCTACTAAGTGTACAATAGTATCTAAAAAGTGTACATACCTTAATTTAAAAATATTTTATGCTAAAAAATGTTAACCATCATCTGAGCCTTCAGCAAGTCGTAATTTTTTTGCAGTAATAACATCAAAGATCACTGCTCACAGATCACCATGACAAATATAATAATAAAGAAAAAGTTTGAAATATTGTGAGGATTACCCAGATGTGACACAGAGACATGAAGTGAGCCAATACTATTGAAAACATGGTGACGATAGACTTGCTTGACAGAGGGTTGACACAAACCTTCAATTTGTAAAACAATGCAATATCTGAAAAGTGCAAGAAAATAAGGTGTGCCTGTATTATTCTAAAAGCAATGTATGATTCATATAGAAATTTTTGTCTTTAAGAGTGTTTGGTCTACTGAGATAGCAGTTAAACTTTGTGATCACAATTAAAATGACTAATTTAGGAATTGATTTAGACTTGCTGTTTTAAGTTGAATTTTTACTAGATTTATGTATAATGCTTGAGCATTTCTGATTATCATAAGAATCACCATGGGACTTCCCTGGTAGCTCAGTGGTTAAGAATCCACCTGCCAATGCAGGGGACACAGGTTTGAGCCCTGGTCCGGGAAGACCCCACATGCCGCGGAGCAATGAAGCCCGTTCGCCACAACTGCTGACCCTGCGCTCTAGAGCCCGCGAGCCACAACTACTGAGCCCACGTGCTGCAACTACTGAAACCCACATGCTGTAGAGCCTGTGCTCTGGAATAAAGAGTAGCCACCACTCGCTGCAACTAGAGAAAGCCCGCACGTAGCAACAAAGACTCAACGCGGCCAAAAATAAATCAATTTAAAAAAAAAGAATCACCATGTTTATGAGTTTAATGAATCTATTAGATTTATACGTCTTGAGTACTTGGGAAATTCTGTTTGTTAATCAGACAATTAAAGTACTGAAAATAGAATGTATCAAAATTATAAACAGTTGAAAATCTTTAAGTTTATAAACAAGCTTAGGTATTAATCAAGGTCTCCTTATATGTGATTGTTAATTTTCGCTAGACTTTTACAAACAAAATAAGACTCATAAACTGAACTTAAAAGCTTGAGAAAGAACCCAACTTTGTTTTAAAATTTAATAAGCTCAATGTTAAAATTTAAATCCAGGGTAATCTGTGAGTGATCTTTCACGTGCAAATAAACACCCCTTGAGAACATTTAAAAAAAACACTCAATGTTACAGCCACATCAACAAGGTGGGGGCAGGAGGTAGCATCTCGTATCTTCCCCATGGACTGCCCCTTCCCAGGGGGTATGTCATGGGCAGTTGGCCATCCCTCCATCCAGGAAGGCATCAAGATGACAACCAGATTTCTGGTTTGGGCATCCAGGTGGGTAGTCTTATCATTCACTGAAAAATGCCATGTTGTGCTCACATGTGTCTGTGTAACTGTTTCTTTAATAGAAGTCTAAACCTGGAGATGAAGGAACCACCTTCCACCTCCAAGGCTCCAGAGCCCAGCCCATGCCTGGCACTTATCACACGTTCAACCAAGATGCCAATATAACAAAAGGCCAGCATGGTTAGTGCAGGTGGAGAGTGTCTCAAATCTCAAGACTGCTGGGGAGACCTCCACTCTGGACGTTTCTCCTCATCTGCAGGGCAAAGGCCATGGGGATGTAAAACGCAGGGGAGTTCTTGCTTTCTAGGACTTTCTCAGATTTGGGGGCCTCTTAGTCCAACCAATTCCTCTGATTATTCCCAAGTGTGCATTCAGACAGGCCTCAGAGGGGCTTGTCACAGTGAAATTCCTGACCTGACTCTTAGAAGGTCTGAGGTTACCTATCAGAGATGGGAGAGGGAAAGAAAAGACACGGTGGAAAACGCCTAACAGCTGACAGCACATTGTTTAAAGACCCCGGGCAGTGAGCTTGCCCATCTGTTGGGGGAAAAAAACCGAATCTTGAAACAGAAGGGCTGCCTTTTTTCCTGGAAGACTCAGTCTTAGGGGCTCCAGAGAGGTGAGGGGTGAGTCAGCTCACAGAGGCACTGGACAGCCTGGGTGAAGGTATTTCAGGAGAGAAGCAGACAACTGCAAACTGCAGTCTTTCTCCAGAGCTTCAAGGCCGTCACTGCTATCTCCCTAAAACTGAGCTCCGAATTAACCGAGCCTCTGCTGGAAGTCTCCCCATGGGGAGACTGTCCAACCCCCCCTCCATGGGGGGCTCCCTTCCCTATGCTGACTGGTCAGTGGGCACCTAGTATGGACCGAATGTTGTATTTAGGCATCACAAAGGGGACATCTTTTACAGATGAAGATATTGAAGCTCAGGGGTTAAATAAGTCACCCCACCTCCGCCATCCTGTTAGTGAGGGACGTGGCTGGGACTTGTACCCAGTGCTGCTCTGACTCCAAATCTGAAGTTCCATCCCCTGCCCCATAATTCTTCAGAATTCCATAACCAGGCAGTGCTTCCTGACAGCATCCCTTCCCCAAGCACCCTGAAGAGTGGTCTTGTACTTTTTGCATCCTTTGGTTTTTCTTCCCCAGGAAAGTTCTCCTCCACTCTCTTTTCTCTGTCTATGGAAACCTTACTCCTGATTCCAAACCTTTCCCTGTGTCTTGAGTCTGAATTTCAAAGCACTAATTAAGATTCCATCATTTTCCTGGGTTGCAGACAATTTTGCCTCATAGCTGTTAATGTCAGTCCCAGAACATCAGCTAATACTCTTCGTTTCTACAAAAAGGGTTGTTGTCGCTCTTTTTCATCTCCATTTCCCCCGGAAAACAAGGGCAGAAGAAGGACCAACGATGTCTTCCCTCACCCTTGGTAGATAAACTTGTGCAGCTTGCTGGGCTCGGTGGCAGATGAGCTGACAATGGGAATGCCCTGGAGGGACTCACAAATGTCCCCATCCTACACGTGGTGGTGGCTCAGGAAGTGGGAGCCAGCAGCCTGCACAAAGAGACCACCTGCTGGATCCTGCAAGCACTGGCCACAGGGTCCACCTGCTTCTCTGTACTCTGGGCCACCTTACTTGACAAATGGCTCTGGTTACAGATAATTTTCCTCTTGGCACTATTTCAGCCACCAATTTATGCTTAATACTAACACGACCTCAAGCTAGTCTCTTTGGAGTTTGGCAAAGATGAGTTTATTCCCCATGGGTATGAGTGTGAATTCTGATGAACACAAATGCTATATGACTTCATAATTTTCACACTCACAGCCCAGATTCCAAGACACTTCTTAGTCAGAGTTGGAGTCCTGCCAAATGTAAGTGATGGAGGAAGAGGATGACAGGAGTGAGGCTTGTCCTTCAGATTCCTCGCTGGCTTCCTCCAAGGTCAAAATTAATAATGTCCTGCGCTGTTCTCTTGAAATGTTTTATGTATATTACTGTTTATATCTGTAACAGTAGCTACTAATTGTTGAATGTAAAAGCATTTTCCTTGTTAATTTTACCCACTTTTCACACTCATGTCTGCAACCCTATATGACCATGGTCTAGTAATCAGAAAGCTTTAAGGTAAGTGAAATACAAGAATCTCGTTTTCCTGAACACCTGAGACATTTTCAGGTTATGTACTCATACACCCATGTGCACATGCAGTCTGAATTCAGTCCTTTTGCCCTTTGTGTAGGGTAAAATATCATGGAAGGCAAAGTTGAAGGTCTTATTGGAGCAAAGCAAAGGTAACCTTCTCCGAAGAAACCTTCTCTTATGTCTACAATCAAAATAAATCCCTCAGTTTGGGGAAGAGAAAGTCACTTCTTATCCATTCCTATGCATAGAAGTGTTTTTAAAGCAGTTGGACCCTTCTCCCTAGTTCTTATCACCAGTCTCTAGTCTCCTAGGCTGAATGCTGTTCATTATTATTTAATTTTTCTGCCTCCTTTGTCCCCAGTATATAATGAAATACTAAGTTCAGTCAGTTGTCTTCTGGCTCAGTGTCGCTTCTGCTCTCCTGCCCTCCCCGCTCTTGCTCTTTCTCCCATGTACCCATCCGTGCATCCATACGTGCCTCCCTCCATCCTTCACCCTTCTGTCCATCTATGCATCCACACACTCACCATTTCCACCTCCTCCGTAACTAGCTGTGAGACCTGGGATATCCAATGCTTGACTTAGACATCAAACTGTAGGAGAAATGCCTTTAGTGTGGGCTGGGATAGGACACTCCCCAAAAGGACAAGAGTTGCAGTGTGTGGAGTTTTTGATTTTATATTATGCATGGCACGTACTGACAGGAAGTACAAGATCGGCTACTTCTTTCATTTATTTTGAATGCTTTCTCAGTATCATCAATCTTGTAGTCTGAGTCCAGGGTCAAGAAGGAAGCCATGGCAAAATCGTCTCCATTTGCTCATGAGGCTTCCCTGTAGCCTCTCTAAGATGCTTCCACATGGTGCTTTCAAGTTGATTCTGGTTCTTTCCCTAGATAAGCTCTGATAATAGCTATGGATTTCAGAGGTCTAGAGTGTGGCTTCAATCATAGTGACTCCGCAGAGTCCATCAATGAAGAAATTAAGAGTACGGGGTCCTTAACATAAAAAAGGTCTTATACCATCTTCCTAAATTGAGTTTTTTTTTTTTTTTTTTTTTTTTTTTTTGGCGGTACACGGGCCTCTCACTGCTGTGGCCTCTCCCGTGCGGAGCACAGGCTCCGGACGCGCAGGCTCAGCGGCCATGGCTTACGGGCCCAGCCGCTCCGCAGCATGTGGGATCCTCCCGGACCGGGGCACGAACCCATGTCCCCCTGCATCGGCAGGCGGACTCCCAACCACTGCGCCACCAGGGAAGCCCCCTAGATTGAGTTTTAACCCATCACCTCATTCATTCATTCATTCATTCAACAAACAACTTACTGAATACCTAGAATATATGAGGCATGGTCATATGAACTGAGGGGATAGTAATAAATAAAACAGTAGTCCAGTCCTCAAGTGGCCTCTAATACAGGTTGGAAGAAAAGAAAACGGCGAATCATAGCATAGAATAATGAATACTGTGATGAGGTATAAATGAAGAGTTAATGCGGGGACAGAGAGGGACATGCATATGAGCTGAATCCTAAAGGAATTAGCCCCATGGGGCTGGTGAGGGAGGAGATGGAGCACCCCTGGAAAGGGGGAAATAGAATGAGCAAGGCTTAGAAGCTAGAAGAAGAATGGCAAGTTCAGGAAATTTCAAGGTGTAAAACTGAAAAGTGCCATGAGTTGAGATGGAGGAGTTTGCCAAAGGCCAGAGTGTGGTGACCATGGGTTTCCATGCTAAGATATTTGGATTTTATTCTGAAGATGATCAACATCTATTACACCATTTCCAAGAAGAATTGAGAAAGTTTCCAAGGTCAGTATTGTTAAAAGAAGCTTCATCGGCGTTATCCCAGATAGTGAGACTTTAAGAGAACGCACAAATAGAATTTTTCTCAATGTAAGGGAACCCTAAAGAATCCCAGGTTGGCTAAAGAGGAACATCAGCCACCCCTGCCCACCCCCCCCCCAAAAAAAAAGTTACAAAGGAAGGCTCTGCAGAGCTGAGAATCTTCCGTGGACACATTAAATACCACTATTCCAACACAGACGTTCCTTTCACAAACATATAGTCATGCATCCCTTGAGCCTGGCATCATAACAACTGCTATTAAAGACAAAAAAAATAAACAATGAAGCACACATGATATAGCCCCTGCCCTTCGTGAGCAAAAAATGCATCATTATTTTCATCAAAGCATCAGTATTTCTTTAAGTCTCCTATTTTGTGCCTCTTCTCCATTCTCTGTCAATTCTCCACTGTTCAACTAAGTTTGTGCCTGATTCCAGGCATCTCTGCAGTTGTTGATTGCAGCCAGAACCACTTAAGCACCTGAGCCTCCTCAGATCTTCAGTCTGCACAGAGCTCTCTGCTTGTCATGATCTTTCAGCTGAAAAGACGTCTCCAAGCACACTCACATGCACAAAGGCACTAATGGGGTAATGGCTGGGGATGTTTGGAGGATTTAGAACACATTGTCTGAAGGCTTCGACCTTCATAACTTGGGAGAATGGATTACAACTGTCCCTTTGCCAAGTATCCCCATCCGGGAACGTTGTGATAATCTCCATTTGAGCATCTTGTTCATTTTCTCAGCTTTTACCTTTTCTTATAGTTTTTTTCTTTTTTCCCTCAAGCACGTTCACTTTATTTGGGTCTAGAGGTCTGAACACCTTTTATTGGTCTTCCTTTGAGGTCTTTATCATGTCCCAGAGTACAACAACTTCTTTTTTGTGGATCTTAACATGATTTTGTATCCCTAATTCTGATACTTCTCAGCATTTTCTGGCCTCTGGCTGGCAGTGTGAAAGCTGTTTTCCCTGATACATTGCTATTGCCAGTGGGACTAGGTAGATCAGGATTAGAGAATGGAGTTGAAGGAAGGTTAACTCAGTGGGAGAGCAGGTTAACCTCGGTGATTAGCAGGTTGCAAGACATGAAATGGCAGAGTTGGAAAGGAGCATAGGAATAATTGAATCCAGTGCCTTTGTTTCTCAGATAAGGAAAATAAATTTAAACCCTTGTACAGCATCACACTGCTGATTACCAAATGCTACCTGAATCTGGACCCTTATCCCATGACCTCTTCTACTGAGCATTTGGACTCATCAGCTCTTACCTGAACCTAAGCCTCTGCTGCCACCTTGGATCAGAAATTGTTGGAGTCTAACTGGATCATGAAGATTCCTCTTCTCTGGGAAATGCCCAGGACTACCTCCCACTGGCAGCCATGTTTAATCACATGGCCTCACTCTCCTGACCAGACCTGACTGGACCAGTGATGGACACTTGGCTCAAACTGAAATAATCACATTCCTTATTCTGAAATGTGGGATCAGGATCAAGAGAGATCTGAGTGTTTCCCTACTTGTGGCTGGACCTGGAAATCTGGAAGGAGTCATCATCATCTAAAAGAGGACTACAAAGCTGAGAAGCTCATCTGCAGACAACTGCAGATATTCGACAAATAGGGAAACCAAAAGACAAAGAGGAGAGAGAGAGAGTTTCTGTGCAGGTGTATGGTGACTTTTCATTCCCTGGTTGCTGTCTTTTCTGGTGCCTCTTTACATTTTGCTCTTTGGAGTTAAGACGTATTTATTGAGCAGTTAGGATCTCCCAGGCATTCTTCTAGGCACTGGGGCTACAGCATGAACTGGAAAGTCACAAGCTATGCTTTTATGCAGCTTACAGTCTCATAGGAGCAGGTAGACAGTAAAGAAGTAAATAAATAATTAAATGAAATTATTTTGGATAATGGTACGTACGGCGGAAACATGTTTAAAGGGGTGAAAAAATATAAAATGACTGGGATTGGGTTGGAAGGTTATTAGAGCCCACGTCAGAGAAGACAAGGGCCATCCAGCATGGCTGTGCTGACTGTGCCTGTACAACCCTAAGACATACCATCAACATGAACTGTCATGGAAACAGTGCCCCCTGAAATTGTGCAGTGCACAACATGGACAATGATTGGCAACAATCCTAGGAAAGGGCTCTTGGAGAAACTTTCATGCTAAAATCTTTGTGACAAGAAGGAGTCAGCCAAGTACAAACACGAGAGAAGAGCATTCCAAGCCATGGGAACAGCTAGTGTAATGACCCAAAGTTGGGAATGAGTTTGGCTTGTTCAAAGAACCAAAAGAAGGACAAATGCCATTGCTGAATCGGGAAGAATGAGAAGTTAGTTAGAAGCCAAGGAATAGAACAGTGGGTCAACATGGGTTATGGTAAGGAGTATGTCTGTAGGGTCAGAGGGCAGTATATCTCTAACTGTGGAGAGTGGTGAGAAAGCACAGCTGACGGAAAGTCAGGGTCAGATCCTGATGGCTCATTAATGTGATGCTATGGAGTATGGATTTTGTTCTTAGCAGCATTAGGCACGAGAGGATTCACAGGGTGCCCTGGAGACTTGAGTACTTTTCCATGCATGTGATAAATCTAGCTGGAAATTTGAGGCTTGCAACCTAGTGGTGACCTCTGTGCACCTGAGATTCCGCAGAACTGCCATAATCTGTGAAACAAGAAAGACACCCTGAAATCCATAAATTGCATTTTATTCCAAGGCAGGAAAGACGGGAAGATGTCTCCTTCAAGAGGAGGAAAAATCCATGGTGCATGTTGCATGAAGCATTGGCAGTAACGCTAAGCCAGAGGAGTCTCTTCATTTCTGAATCATTTGAGGGTCGTTCAAAATACTGTTTTGCAAAGAGCAAAAAAGGCTCAGAAAGTCTAATAATAAGGGACGTTTCCCTCACTCACTGTATTGCCATTTGCCAACTCTGACAAGAACTAGAAATGGAAAAGCTTTCAGCTGAGTTGGAAGCTTGGAACTTAAAGTTCCTGAGTGGGCTGTAGTTTTGGCAAAAGACATTTTTCTTTCCCAAGGATTTTATTCCATCTGATTTTTCTGATTGTTGCCAAGACGGAATGAACTTGTTTTGTTTGCTTCTCAGTGAGAACTTAGATTTCCTTAGAAGATTTGGTTGCAGGGCACTGCTGAGCCATTAACGACAGTAGGAGGGAAAATAAGAGCAGGGGGCGCCTACCTGGCGGTGGTGCAAAGAATCATTCTGAGTCAGTTTAGCAAGAATTCTCCCAAACCTTGATATATGATCAAATTTCTCATTCCTCACCCATGCTATCTAAGTTCTCTACCTGCCTTTAGCAAGAATCCTGTTAAGCCTGTTTAGCAAGAACCCCCTACCCCGATGTCTAATCAAATTCTCCTTAGTAGTTTTTGAGCCATTGACCTTCACACTCTGTTCCTTGGCTATAGATCCCCAGCAACCGCTGCTGTATTTGGAGTTGAGTTCAGTCCTATAGTAAAGTCTCTCTCCCTTACTGCAATAGCGCAAGTAAAATCTGTCTTGTTATTTTTAACACACACTCAGTGCAAATTTTTTCTTTTACATTTCTCAGTACACTTAAAATAAATCCCAAATTTATTAACCTGGATATCATCTTCACTTGCTTTCTCTGTCTCCCACTAGCTCCAACCACACTGACTTTCTGTTGGTTCTGCACACACGTCAGGTCTTTCTCACCTTGGGGCCTTTGTGCTGGCCCTCCTTACACATGACTTTCACCTGATTGATTTATTATTTAGGCCTCAGTCTGAACTTCATAGCCCCACAAAGAGCCACTCGGATCCCACCAATCTAAGAGAACCACTCCTAATCCCTCCATCCCATAGCTCTTTTCATTCTGTACATCATGGTTTGGCAAACTTCAGCCCAAAGGCCAAATCTTGCCCCCAGCTCTCTTTATAAATAAATTTTTATTGCAAAGCAGCAACATCTTTTCAGTCCTTGCTTTCATGCTGCAACTATGAGATGAGTAATTGTAACAGAGACTGGATGGCCCAGAAAACTTAAAATAGTTACTTTCTGGTCCTTCACAGAAGTTTTCCAGCTCTTGGTCCACATTGTCTACATCATGAGCTGATTTTTTTCCCTTGTTTAGCTACTTTTCTTTCTTTTTACTAGAAATTAAATCCTATAACAGCAGAGATTTTGTCTTTCTCACTCAGTCCCCATTATTTAAAAAGTGTCTTACACACTGTAGGTGCTCCCAAAATATTTGCACCATGAAAGAGGTGAGGATTTGGAGTAAAACCCTAGCCAGATTTTTGGTTCTATAGTAGACTGCACTGCTGGGCACTGTAGGTGAAGAGAAAATTTCCTCCTCTATCCCTCTTGAGTTCTTCTGGCTGGACTAATAATTGACACAAGACAGATTAACAGGAGAAAAAGAAACAAATTTTAATTCATGCACTTGGAGGGCTCACAGAAATAGGACCTAAGAAGTGGCCAAAGCAGGCAGCTTTTATAGTTTTTAGATAAAGAAACAATAAATTTGTGAGGGATTAACAGGACAAAGAAAAATTTTGATTGCTTAGTGAAGAATCTAAACAGTTTGGTCTTGGGGTAGGAAGTTAAGAAGTAACAAGATGTTTTTATATAGGCTTCTTGGGCCAAATTTCCTATTTCAGGTAATAAGGGTGTCCTTCAACCTCTAGATGCAGGGTGTGTACCTTTCACATGAATCGTTTATTTCCTGCTTTCAAGGAGACAGGAGAAAAGGGTCAGGGTATCCGTCTTGCACTTGCACTGGCCATTCTGTAAGTATCAATAACTTTAATTCAAAATAATCTTTATGCCGTTGTGGCATATTTGGGGACAGCCTGCCATGGGTCCCAACACTACAGTTCTTCACCCCTCCTTGATGTAAATACGCCTCTTGCCATGTGACTTGGCAGTACTTCTCACTACAGGGAATAGAGTGTAGTTTCCCAATCCTTGATGTTGGTTCAGCCATATGACTCCTTTTGACCAACAGAATGAGACTTAAGTAACTGTGTGCCAGCTCCAAGTCTAGGCTCTCCAGTCTCTACCATCGTCATGAGAACAACACACCCAGGACTGCCCTCTGTCCCAGAAGAACGAGGGCCTCAGGGCACAGAATCAAACTGCACCAGCCAAACCCAGTCTAAATGAGCTGACTCACAACTAATGCACAGATAAGTGAGCTCAATAAATGCTCCTTGTTGTATGCTGAGTTTTAGGGTAGATGTTATGCATCACAATTGTAGCAGTTAGATAAATGATGCAGTGAACCTGCACAGTTTACATTTGCCTATCTAAGCGTCAGCTCTCTCCTCTGCTAAATGGAGATTATAATAATTACTGTCCTAGACTCTTCATCACAACAGGTGTGAAAGCCACTTCACAGATGATGACACGCCAGGCACATGTGAGCTCTTGCTTGTTATTAATTAGAGAACAACACACGTCGATCTGTTGTGAAGAGCTAAATTGAGCCTAATCAAGTGGTGAGCTGGGGAGCGCTGGCAGGAAAGCAGTGGCAGTGGCCCTTCCAGGACAGCTAACAAGCGTGTGGCTTTGTCCTGAGCCACAGCCTGCCTTGGACCACTCAACCAGAGAAGGCGGGATGAGCAGGATTGTTAGTAACCAGCCTTGGGCCATTCACCCAGGAGAACAGGGAGGGGAAAGATGCCCCAGGAGTGGACTGGGTTGGGTGGGAGGAGAACCTTGATAAGGCTCAGCCAGCGCTTTCCCAGAGACACTGCTTTGCTTGTCACATGCAACGCTTAACTAATTGGACTGAGAGGCAAACAAGAAAGGCTTCAGCTTTTGATAAATTAATCAGCGAGGGCTGCAGCAAATTGCCCACTCACATCATTAATTAGACATTCTGAAAAGTTAAGAAGGCTTTTTTAAAGTGTTGATTCTGCAGCTTTTATTTTACTTTTTTTTTTTTTTTGTAATTGATGGGCTAAGACTTTGATCAGGTGTCATTAGGCAGAGAAGAAAACATCTTCACTGTTGAGTCCATATCCCAGCTGTTGCTAGACCCCAGAGAAATGGGAGAGGCATTCTGGGCAATTCCCAGTAGAACTGGTACTGAGCTCAAACATAATCAAAGGATCAAATTGACATCTGTACCTGCCACAGTCTCAGAGACCTCAGAAAGCTTTTAATCCAGCAATGCTGTGTAATGGGATAACCTCTAATTAGCTGTCTTGACCAGTCATCAAGATTTCGTCTTTAAAAAGGCAGTTGACAATAAGGGGATTGAGGTCTGGGGGCCCCCAAGCTGTTACTATGACTTCAGTTTCCATTAGATGCTGTCCCTTGCTCCTGTCTTCTCATCAGTGCTGCATTTTGAACAGTTTCTGAAGCTTTTCATGGCCTCCCAAAAACCTCAGGGACCCCACAAGGAGAAAAGCCAATTTCTTTAAAACAGTTTAAAAAAGCAAAAGAAATCTACAGGCTTGGCAGATAAGGGGCTGTCTGAGAATCTTTGCTGGTTCCTTGGCCCCTGTCCACAGTGAGGATGAAGCTACCACTTAGCAAGGCCCAGAGGCAGTGTTACAGGGCAAGCGAGAGTCAAGGGAAGTACGGCTCCCATGCTTTCAACCGCACTCCCAGGACTGCCATTAAATATGGCAGGCTTCGCACGTCTCACTTCAGATGAGGCTGCGAGAGTCCCCAGAACCTCTACCCAGGCCCTGCTACCCATCCTGGCTCATTGTCTTTATACTGACCAATGAGACAAGGTCGGCAATTTCCAGCTGTTTTGACAGAGTCCCATTTACCTTGCAGAAAAGTACAGTGGCATCTGGGGAAGCCTTGGGGCAGCAGTGTCATCCAGACCACAGGCAGTGGGGGGGGCAGCCCCAGCCTCTGCTCCTACCTGCCCCTCCATCATTCCATTAGACACCCAAAGCACCTGGCCAGGCTGTGTTGCAAGGACAGAATTTCCCCTTCCAGAAGACTTCTCCAGTTCATTCGCCCCCAGCTTGGGTCAGACGCGCCATACTGGCATTCCCATTGAGTCCCATTGAGTTCCAGGTCCTTCCCTCATAGCATGCGTGTGTACTTCTTTGTCGTGGTCTGTTTACTTGTCTTCCTGTCCCCTGCGACTCTGAGCTACTCAAGGGCATGATTTGTGTCTTTTTCAGCCCTATTCCTCCTGCCTAATGCGGCGTCAGGCACGGATGGGCATCGGCTGTTCACTGCAGTGGGCTTTGGAGTTTGACAGCCTGGATTCATATTTTGGTTCCATTACTTACTAGTTGTGTAATCTTGAGTAAGTTGCTTAAGATCTCTGAGCTTCATTTTGGCTATCACTAGAGTAAAGGTAATATCTAATTTGGGGGGTGGCTATTGCAATGGAAAAAGAAGATAATGCGTGTAAAACCTGCTCAGCAGAGAGCCTAGTTCATAGTAAGCACTCAATAAATTCTTTCCAATGCATTCAACTTGGTGTTTGAAGCAATAGTAACTTGTTTCTTGACATCATATTTCATCATATTACCTAGTGGCTAATTAAATATTTGATAACCAGGAAAACTAACCTAAACTGGTTTGAGAACAAACATAGCTGGCTCTTAATAAGTATAAAACACATCTAGTAGTTAAAAGATGCCTGTGCGTACTAGAAAGTAGTCCACTTCCCCCCACTCCTGTTCACTATGGGTTGGGCTTCAAAGAGTGGGATTTGTATATGGGGATCATGTGTTGTAGCACCTGGAACGGAGCTGATGAGTATCTGGTTCACAGGACTCACTAACTGGTAAATATCACTATTATTATTATTAGCAGTTACTTTTATTATTGTTGTGGTTGCTATTTGGGTTCAGGTTCAAATGGGGGTCACTTAGCAGCCCCAGCCACTTCCCATTTAAGAGTTTCTCATTACATCAAAAAAGATGGAAAGCTGCCAAAACAGGCTTACAAAAATTGTGGCCTGTTTTAAATGTTGACTTTGAATAAATTAACACTTTTAGCATAGAAAATTACAAAGCAGTATAATTATGATTTGCATAGAATAATTATACAGTTTATTTTAAAACACGAATGTGGAGTACACTTCGGGCCCCAAAGGAGTTTTTTTTTAATTTATTTATTTTATTTTATTTATTTTTGGCTGTGTTGGGTCTTTGTTGCTGCGCGCGGGCTTTCTCTAGTTGCGGCGAGCGGGGGCTACTCTTCACTGTGGTGCGCGGGCTTCTCATTGCAGTGGCTTCTCTTGTTGCGGAGCACGGGCTCTAGACGCGCGGGCTCAGTAGTTGTGGCTCACAGGCTCTAGAGCGCAGGCTCAGTAGTTGTGGCTCACGGGCTTAGTTGCTCCGCAGCATGTGGGATCTTCCCGGACCAGGGCTCAAAGCCGTGTCCCCTGCATTGGCAGGCGGATTCTTAACCACTGTGCCACCAGAGAAGTCCCCAATGAGTTTTAAACTTTGAGGAAATTGACTTCAGTCAGTCCTGTTGAGAAATCCCTGTGAAGGTTAAGTGCCATTTGGAGAAAAGGCTGCATGTGAGGATTTTTATGAATATGAGGCCTGAGTCGGAAGTCCCTCCTCCCCCGACAGAGCCTGGGTTTGACCCTCGGACCGGACCTTCCATTTAGCGCTGTCTCTCTGTCTCTCTTTCACATGCACGTGCACACACACATACACACACAGCTCTATTTCTGGGGTCATGATTTTACCCAGCTCCATCCCGGTCCTAAGACCTCATCCTTGCTTTAATAAATACAGCAAGACCAGATACAAGTCTTTACCTTTTCATGAAATCAAATTAAAATTTCATGAAGGCTCATGAGTCCCTCTGCGTGGTTTTCCCTTCAGCTTCCCCACAGAAGCCAGCAAAGTCTCAGCTGAATTAACCCTTTCCCCTCAGCTGCGAGTGGCCACATTCATCTGGCAGCTTGGCGGGGGCTGTCCCTGACTTGTCTCTGGAGGCTCCAGCCCTGAGCAAGCAACCAACTGGAGGTGGTGTTTGCAAAGCTCGTGTTTACTGGTTTCCGCCAGAGGTTTCTTCCCCAACCATTTCACTTGAGCCAAGAGCTGTAACTCCTTGCAATTGGCTTCCTCTGCTCAGACTGACTTTCCTTCTTGCAGACCTGTCTTCGGGGAGCAAATTGGCTTGTTAAAGATTCCAAACATGTGAGCTAAATTCTCCCCTCAGTTTCTAACATGCTGTGTTTTTTTCCCCCTCTTTGAAGCAAGAGGTGCTGGCGCTGACATCTTTATCACTTGAAGTGACTCTGTCTTGCTGCTCCCCTTGCAGTGCTGCTCCTGACTTTGCAGTCCAGGGCACATTCATGTAGCACCAATGCTTGCAGTTGGTCAAAAGATGACACTAATAGGGCTTCCCTGGTGGCGCAGTGGTTGAGAGTCCGCCTGCTGATGCAGGGGACACGGGTTTGTGCCCCGGTCCAGGAAGATCCCACGTGCCACAGAGCGGCTGGGCCCGTGAGCCATGGCCGCTGAGCCTGTGCGTCCGGAGCCTGCGCTCCGCAACGGGAGAGGCCACAACAGTGAGAGGCCCGTGTACCGCAAAAAAAAAAAAAAAAGAGATGACACTAATAAATGCCAGAAAGTGAACAGAAAAACCAACCACGTCTCAGTACTCAGTACCACAAAAATGAGTAAGATACAACATCACTGTGAAAATACAGAAGTTACCTGTACAGCAAATCTGGACAAATAATTAAAATTAAAACTCTGTTCATATACCAGCAAAGCCCTATGAGTGTGAGAACAGGTAAACAACAAGCCACTAGGTGACTGGATTAGATGACATATTTAGGAGGAGTGGAGATTCATGGGACACAGGTGCTTAGGACATAGCTGTGGGCTACTTCGATCAATGGAAAGTGTCACAGGACACACACAGTCATGGGACCCACGAAAGTAATTACTCACAGAGACAAACAACAGGATGAGACATTTTGCAGAGCCCTCCCCAAAGGTGACAGGCCTTCTCATGTTCCGTCATTGCACACATGGGTACAATAGCAAGTTAGGAATGGATGTGGTGAAGGACAGTGGCGGGAGAGTCTGTACTCTATGCAGACAGAGAGAAACAGTCCTACGCAAAAAGTATAAAATCCTTGACCCAAGGTGGAACCATCAAAACACAGACTGTCCTGGTACATGAGACGAACTAAACAGAAAGAGAATTAATATTCAATACAGAGGCAAACAGCTGAAGAAGAGGCTTCTGGCAGGATCAGGTACTTTCCTTGGTCACACTTGACTAGGAATTTTACCACTTCCTCAAGAAGAAAGAATTACTGTTAGCATCGAGTGTGCATGTATGTGTGTGTATATGTGTGTGTTTGACTCTCTGTTAGTTGAACTGTGTCTTTCCGAATGAATCCTTTCACACCATCCAGTTAGAAGAACACTTCCTGGTATTGTTAAAATATCTGCAAGAGATTCCACGTGAAAATAAACCAATGAGGCAAAGATCCAATACTTCTCAAGAATCTTAAAATGCTTTATAATCTTTGACTCAGAAATCCCCTTGATAGGGATCCAACTTTGGGAAATAATCTGAGATGTGGAGCCCAGATTTCTGCACAAAGATTCTCAATGTAGCTTTCTAAATAAAAACTGGAAACACCCTAATTGTCCAACAATAGAGAACTTTTGGCTGCCTGTATACAATGGAAACCTTTAAAAATGAAGTTTTCAAGAAAAACATACTTACTATGTAAAGTTAACTGGGAAAAAACAGTATTTAAAAATATGCATAATCTCACCAAGTTAGCATGTATGAGATGTGTGAAAGTGCTTTGTAAATTGCAAAGCCTTCTGCACATGTCAGGAATAGTTCTGACCTGATATGGTGGTCAGAGGCCAGTTGGTGTCTAAGAAGAGTGGGTGATCGTGAAAAGAAACCCACAGGGCGCAGCCAAAGGAGGCCTGCCTGCCCACGCGTGCTCATGCATCAAGTCTCGTCACGAGCCGGCTCCGTTCTCAAAGTAGCCCCAACAGAGAATCAACTCTAGAGAATGACAACAGAGGACAGGTTACCTAGGTGGACCCAAGAGTCATTACTGAGGCTGTAACATCAGGGTAGTTAAAAGAGGAGCAGCCCACAAGGGCAGCAAAGGGGCAGCTCTGGAAAACTGGAAAATCAGGCATCCCAAGAGAAAAGGGAGCTTAGAGAGAGATGGGAACCAACTTAGGGACACAGAGAGCCCAGAGGGGGAGGACCAAGATACTCCAAAGGCAAAATTAGACTGCTTAGAATGAAATCATTATTGCTCTTATTTTTGTTAAATGCAGTGACCCTCACACCCCGCCATGCACACACTGTTTGCTAACATCACCCATGATGACAGAACAGGCTGTAACTACCACTTCTGAATTAAAGGTTTTTATGAATGGCATGAACACAGCAGCCAAGAGTCCTGGTGAGTCAGTGACTCATAGTGTGAATCCAGGTTAGCTTTCTTGCCGGGAGGATTTGCATGTGCCCTTTTATCAGATAAAAGAAAGACTGAACTCACTGTGTTCTAGGCACATGTTTGCCTTGGCTACTAGGAAACACAGCGACGTTTAGAACTCCGTTGCGATCCCAAGTGTTGGACTCTGTGTATATTAAAAATGGCAGTGAGTGTTTTTTAATGACTTTCTGTCTCTCCTTAGACAATAGCTTCTTGGGAGACAGAGACTGTCTGACTCCTCCACTCTCCCGTTTCTTCTATATTTGATAAAACTATTTATGAATGTTGAAAGTTCTGATGAGTGAATGAATCTCAACCTATGTTCTTCGTTCTGTTCTTTCTCATCTCTTAAAATATTTCTAGTCTTTTCTGTGGAAACCATGTCAGTGCACGCTTGTTTTTATGATGCAAGCTGCCTCAATTTTTTAAAGTAGGTGAGTATAAGTTAGGAAGAAAAGAAGGAAAAGGAAAGGAAGGAAAGAAGGAAGGGAAGGATAGGTGGACGGAGGAAGGAAGGAAGGAAGGGAGGGAAAGCCAAGTTCAGACTCCCTTCAGTAATGCAACGCTAAGAGCACTGCCCCCTACAGGAGCTCGAGTATGCAGTTAGCCTAGCATGGTTTAGTTTTATTCTGGTGTATACATACTTTTTATAGTACCAAACATATTCACTGAATAGGCTAATTCATATTCATTGAAAAAGATTGGGAAAATGCAGAAAGGTAAAGTAGTAACAATCGTAACAGCTATAATTTATAGCTTACTATGAGCCAGACACTTTGCCAGGGATTTTATGTCTATAATCTAATTTCCCAACACACCCAAAAGGTAGCTATAATGCCTGTTTTCAAGATGAGACACAAGGCTTGGTAACATTCATTTTCTTACCAAAGGTTGCATGTCTGGCTTTGAACCCCAGACTGCTGACACCCAATGCTTTGCTCTCTCTCTCTCTCTTACCGGGATCCCTCTTTTCTCTGCAATGGGAGGTCTGAACAGTGAAAATATATATTTTTTCATTTCAATACACTTCTGCCCCGTCTTTGCAGCAATCCATCAAAAATGGTGGATGACTGTGACCCTAAGAAGCAGAAGTGGGATCCCTGACTCTATAGATTCAGAAACAGGGCTTCCCTGGTGGCGCAGTGGTTGAGAGTCCGCCTGCCGATACAGGAGTCACGGGTTCATGCCCTGGTCCGGGAAGATCCCACATGCCGCAGAGCGGCTGGGCCCGTGAGCCATGGCTGCTGAGCCTGTGCGTCCGGAGCCTGTGCTCCGCAACAGGAGAGGCCACGGCAGTGAGAGGCCCGCGTACCGCAAAAAAAAAAGAAACAGCCAGGACTGCGTGCTCACCCCTTCCCCAGTCTTCCTCCGCAGAGCATGGGGCTTGGTCTACCATCGGGAAGAGGTGAGAGGTAGCCCTGTTTACTAACTCTCCTCTGTTTAGTCTTGCTGGTGGGCAGGGAGACCCATGGGACTTCAGCTTCAGGCGGACCTCTCTGTGCACTGATTAGCTGCCCCACCTCATCTAAGTTACATAGCGCCCCCGAGTCTTGGTCCCTTTTGTGTTAAACTGGGAATGTGAACTAAGAGAAGAAAACTACAGACCCTAGCAACTGTAGGCACTTGGAGAATTCCAAGTTATATTCATCGAGTGACGTTTGCGACGAATCATTACAGAGTTCCTGTGACCTCAGTCCAGTGCTAAGCAAAACCCATAAGGAAAATAAATTCTAAAGATAACCCACTCTGAAGAAATGAGTGGGTACTCAGATATTGCTGGAATATACAAATTTGAGGATGATGATATTTTTGTGGAGACCATTTTTTATGCCCTTAAATCAATTCTCTCTTCTTTAGTACTAGTAAGAGTACTGGCTTTGACATTTTTAAAAAAGCAGATACAGGTTTTACAAAGGCTCTCATAAAAACATGACCCTGTCCTGAGCTCTCGGTCAGAGACACAACAAGATTTTCAGGGGCGGGAGAGGAGCAAGAAAACAATCTTCTCAGCTATGGACCAAAGACCATAGTGAATTACAGTAGTGTGTATGTGTTCATGCATGTGTGTGTGCATGCATGTACACGTGCATGAGTGTTAATGGATGTGTGTGTGCATGCCTTGGGTGTGTGCATGCCTGTGTGTGTGTGTGTGTGTGTGTGTGGTTTAGCGAAGTCTACCCCTCCCCTGGGCATGCAGAGCTCGGGGAGAAGGGAGTCAGTTTGCACAACGTACCCAGACGCCTCCCGAGAGATTAAACAAGAACCCTGTTCCTTCTTTCCAAAATTCAAAGCTAAGGAAATCAGTTCAACAGATTCAATTAATCCAGACCCAGAACCATGGAAGGAAAAATCAGCCCCTGGAAAGAAAAAATTGCCCTGAAGGTCAAAAGAATTCTGGACCCGCACACCGATGCTGGCTGTAAGTTAGCAGGAGGGATGAGGGTGTGCACTAGGGCCTAGAGCCAAACCTTTATCTTTTATTTGAGCTACTTTGAACTGGTCTTCCACAGCTCACATCAGGAAGAATTCTGACCGAATCATCTCTTTACAAAACACCAGCGAGTGAACAGTATTGTTGATTTTATTTCACAGGTGCAGAAACAAAAGTGCAGAAAAGTGATTACCTATCCCTAAGACACACTGCACGTCCTGTCCTCAAACATACACCACACTGACCTCATGCTCTGCACTTCAAAGGCTCCTGTGCGCTTCTGGCTGGACTGTGTTTTTTCTCCCCAGCTCCCAATTCATGTATTTTTTCCAGAATCTGGTGGAGGACACACCCCCTTTCTTCTCCCGCCACTGATACATCCATGTCCCACCTGGCCAGAACCCACTGGGTGAAAAAAAGTAGCTGAAAATACCATGTTTGAAGGTGGTCCTGTCGGGGATTACTTCCACGGAATATTAATAGGTGTTACACAAAAGCAGTTTCTGGAATCAATTAGTTTGGGAAATTCTGAGTTAACCAAAATTAAACAGTTAAGAGAGTGGATTTTGGCATCAGACTACTGAACTCACTTCCTCCTTCCCCATTTCACCACAGAGCATCTTGCTAGTGGAACTTTTTTCTCAGCTGGAATCCCATGTGTAAGAGAGTGTGGATCATGCCATTTCAGGGTCCCAACCTCTGCATTTCAGGAAGATACACAAGATGGAGGGGACAGCAGTGCCAGGTGCCAAATGACTATGTCCAGCTCTCCATGCCATGGGTCATTGTGAGATTAAATGAGGTAATATGTGCAATGGACTTCGAACAGTGCCTGGAACATAGAACCACAAATGGCTGTTATCGTGCTGCTATTGATCTGCTGCAAGACTTCTCAGAGCCTTTACTACGCTGGCGTATAAGTTTTTCCTCCCTGATAGTAAGAATCGTAAGAAGACTATGTCTTCTATTTTGTTTTCCCAGCCAAGAGAAAAATTTTAGATTCAATTATAGCACTTATATATACCCTATGCCTTTCACCTTTGTATTATTTTTACCTCTCTTTGAAACTTTTTACCTTTATTTTTATTTGGTCCCTTTTAATTCTTCTTTATGCCTCAGCTTATAGTAAATATGTCCTGGAAAGGTGCTTAAAATTCTTTATGGTATGCAGCCTGGTATAAATAAACACATTTACTAAGTATGTTGATAAATCACTCGGGCTTCAAGGGCATGACTTTTAATGATGGAAATCGAGCATGAAGGTGATATTTTGGGTGGGGTTCCTTCCCTAAGTCGCTCAAATAATACCACATGGTTTCCCATGGGCTTGGCCTCAGATCAGCTCTGAATCAGCCTCTAAATGTGGGAGAAGGAGCCACTGTGAAAATAAGACAGTTTCCTTATGTTGCCCCCAGCATCTCTTACAGAGAGCCCTGTCTTTAGTTTTGTGGGCCCCTCTTTTCCTTATCAGGCAGAGAAAATCTTTATTTGTGCTTTGACTTTGGTGAAAAGCCTCAGGGTCTTTTCCTGAGCTAGCAAAATGGAAGAGTTCTTGCTTTTAGATGATCAAAGCTTGTCCGGCAAGACCAAAACTCCTGCCCGGCCGATGCTCCGGACAGCTGCAGGTTTTGATGTGCTCTCGGCTGCCTTCCTGGGTCCCAACCCTCACAGCAGGCGAGAACATTCTGAAAACCCTTCAAAGCATCAGCACTCCCTGGGTTTTCCTCAAGGTGACATTTCTGCAGACTGAGCCGGAAGAGGAAACAGGGGAGTCCATCCAACGCAGAGTCTCATCTCAAATCCCTCTATCATCAGATTCCTCCACGCACTTCCTCATTCTTTCAGCTCTGGGGATCCATCTTAGTTTAAAACTTTGCAGCCTGCATACACCCCACCTCTATTTTCTGTACTGTAATTTTTTTCCTCTTTATAAATAACGATAATAAATACATAATAATGTAAAATTTTATCCTGGATCTTGTATTATAGGTAAAGTACTAGGGCCCAGAGTAAGAGTAATCCATTTATATGTGAGGATCTATTCAAGGAGGGAACAGGCCACACTACTTAGCACGATGCTAAGTAGTTTTCAGTGAGAATTGCTCCACACATACTAAATACTTTAGATTTCTTGCCTAATGCTGGCAAGAGTGCAGCGAGGCGTGATCATGATCATGCTCCAGGTAAGGAAACTGAGGCTCCATGATGGTTAAAGAACTTTCCCAAGGTCAACAATCTGATTAAAGGTCAGGTCGATCTGGCTTTATTGCGATCTCAGGCATTTCTCCCTAAGTGGTGTGGTATCATTTGCTGCGGGCATTTTTATCTGGACCCTATAGAGGAGAAAAGGCTTCCTCAAAAAGTTTACAATTGAGTTGAAATCCAGAAGAGTAAAACACAAAATAAGATACTAAACAGATCACAGCAGAAAAAAACCCAGATGGCAAATGGGCTTGAGAGGATGCATCACATGGGGAGAGGGTCCCATGAAAAGGCCCCCAGAGGAAGCCAGAAAGAACTTTCCAACCAATCAGATGCTCAGGTCTCCTTCTGCCGTGCCCACCCTCATGTAAAGGGCAGCAGGCAATTACGGCAAAAAAGTAGGTGGACGTCAGACTTCGGGGCTCTCCAATGAGACCCTGAGAAGGTAGGATTTTGGACAAAGTGGATTCACAGAAGGTCTTTGAGTGAGGGGGCCGGAACTGATGCAATAAAAGCCAGAAGATACCTCATGATTATGATTATGTCATGATTATGCTGATGCAGGTTTAAGGCCAGAATTAGGGAGGAGGCCCATTTAATGAAATGTTCCCATTAGCTAAGTCAAAGAAGAAACTGACCAATTTTTTGCTTCAAAGTACAAAAAGCATGGTCTTTGACTGGAACTCATGAGAGGCTATTGCCCTCCATGTATGGATTTATAACAAAGATGGCCCCTCATAGAACTTGCCTCCATCCCCCAAGATTAGGTTAAGTTCTGCTCCTCTAAAATCCTGCAGCTCTTAAAAAGTGGAACTAATCTATCTTCCCCAAGAAGTGTATGAGGAAAATATTGTTATCTTGCACTGAAGGTGAGCTTTGTGAGTTTCCTTTTATCTTTCATTAGCAAAGGAGGTTTTCCAAGAATTTCATAAATAATTGCATACGTGTTCTCATAGATCATTTAGATGTGTTTCCTCCCCCAATCAGTCACTTCTCTTTCCTGAAGCTCATCTTTCTTCCAACACCGCTTCACTTTAAAAAGGTGTTTCTCTCCAGTATTCATTTCATTTCTATGATGAGAAGCACAAAAATTTAGGGTCTGAATTTCCCCTGCACAGTGGAACCCCAGCCGAGTGGGACAGGGCATGGGAGGGGGAATGGAGGTGACTCACCTCCCAAGCCATGAAAATGAAATGAAATCTGACCTCATTTGGGAGTTGTCTGTTAACGGGTTTAATCTTCCCAGAAAACCCTGATGCATTGTGCTATGGTTTGGTTTCTGTGATTGTCCCTGTGCACTCTTCTTCTTCTTACAGTTTACAAAGATGTATACTGGGAGCTAGATGAGGGTGGGACCTTGCCTGGGTTGCTCACTGCTGTATCCCATGCATAGGACAGTGCTCGGCATTAGACAATGCCCAAAAAATAGATGTTGAGTGAATGAATGCAAGAGGCTGAGTGGGGTCAGGAAGGAAATATTTTACTTAGCCATATCTAACCGTGAGTCTTACTAATTCTCTTGCATTTGGGGTTGGGAGGGTAGTGTGGGGAAGTAGGGGCAGTCCTGGGACTGCAGCAGGAAGAGTGCATTCTCTGTGTGCACACACTCCTGTGTGCAGAAACACGCATGGATATCAGATTAATTTCACTGTTTAACAAGCTGCACTGAGACCATCTCATGGTATGGTTTAAATAAAACCCACAGGCAGTCCCTGGTATGCAGTCAAGCCTAAATGAATGTCAACAAACTAAGTTAAGGTAATTGGATGAGTTTGATTTTAGTTAAGGTAATTTGATGATTTTTTTTGTACTTTTATCTTCCTATGTTGTTGAATTCCTACATGTTCCCTTATGAATTTTAACTGAAATAGATGGTTCCCACTGACAACTGCAGTCAAGATTTGGGTGCCCAGAGAAGGTAGACTACGCCCCTTCCTGATTGTTATGGAGTGAATGTTTGTGTCCTCCCAATATTCATAGGTTAAACCCCCAGTGTGATAATATGTGGAAGCGGGGTCTTTGGGAGGGAACTGTGTTTAGATGGGTCATGAGGGTGGGGCCCTCACGTTGGGATTAGTGTCCTTACAAGAAGAGGAAGAGTCTAGTCCTCTCTTTCTCTCTACCAGGTGAGGAGGAAGGTGGCCATTGCAAGCCAAGAGGGCTCTCATCAAACACTGAATCTGCCAGCACCTGGACCTTGGACTTCCAGCCTCCAGATGTGGAAGAAACGAATTGTCTATTGTTTAAGCCACTTGATCTGTGGTATTTTGTTATTGCAGCCTGAGCTGACCAAGGCACTAACCATGGACTTAATAAAGGTATGAAATGCACTCAGCTTCATTGGTCATCAGGAGATTCAAATTAGAATTACAATGTGATACCACTACTACCCACAAGAATGTCTAAAACTGAAAACGACAGAAAATAGCAAAAGTTGGGAAGGTAGTCAAGCAATAGGAATGGTTATGCACTGCTGATGGGAATACATTAGTCCGGCCACTTTGGACATCAGTCTGGCAGCATCTACTAAAGGTGAATATATGCACACCCCCTGAGCCAGCAACTCCAGAAATGCACACATATTTTTACACAAAGAAATATTTAAACACTCATAGTAGCACTATTTGTAACAGCCATACACTGGAAACAACCCAAATGCTCACCAGTGTAGAATGGATAACTTGTGGCATATTCATGGAATAAAATACTACCAACAATGAGAATGAACAACCTACAACTACATAGAAGAAACACAAAAACACAATGTTGAGCAAATGGGACTCTCTTATTCTGTGTTCCTAAAGCAGAAACACTAATTTAGGCTGTTAGAAATAAGGACAGTGGGGCACCAGAGGCTTCCCTGTGCTCGTATGTTCAGTTTCCTGATCTGGGTGCTAGTTAACATAAGTATATTCGGGTTGCAAAACTTCATCCAGCTTGCACACTTATGATACATGCCTTTTTCTGTACGTATAGTATACTTCAGTGAAACACTTTTTAAAAGGACATATTTCTGTCTGGAGCAAAATCATTCTGAAAACAATTAGCTCATTGGTAATAAGCTGAAATAGATTTCACTGGCCAACAGGTGCATTCTACAAACCAGCTCTGTGCCCCAGCTAGGCTGTTCCACCTCTGTATCTCAGCTTCTTCATGGACACAATATCTAAAAATATCTATAATTGCTCCTTGAAAAAGCCAAAAGGGAAGTTAGCTATTAGAGGAAGAGGATGAATATTAAATAAAAGTAATATTCAGAAAGGAAACAGTGTAATTTCAATTTGAAATATTTCCTCCTGGGGGGTCTCCAGGGGCTTGTAATGTTGAGAACCTCCCCTTAATGCACTCGAATTTTCCTATCCTTTACTTCATCTGGTGACCTCTGCTCTTGGCATGCAGGGCCTGGAAGGTGTATCTATCTCTATTCTTCTTGATTCCTTGATCTCACTCCAGCTGAATTCTTAGCCTTTTACTGACGACTATTCCAACCCCTTAATTATCTTCCCTTCCCCTCAATCAATCCATTAGTTCTCTCATGAATGCTTCTGCTCATGAATATTTCTCCTCGCCTATAGGACCTCTGAAGGCTGGAAGTGAACATCGTTCTCGCCAGCAATTAGCCTCCTGAGGTTTCTAGAACTTTGAATCAATTAACTCCACAAGGTGGAGAGTGCTCAAACGTTGCATCACTCATCCTTGGGAGGTTTCCAGAACTCCTCATCCATGAGTCCCAGGAGTTTCCAAATCATTGTCCTGTTGGGGCCTGTCCATATTGTTTTAGTTGAACAAAAATGGGCTGGAATTTCAGACCATCTTTTTGCTCCCTGGACCACCCAAGAATGTTACGTTGTGTATTTTAAAGACACGCATTCGTACAAATGAACCTATTTACAAAACAAAAATAGAGTCACAGATGTAGAAAACAAACTTATGGTTAGAAGGGGGAAAAGAGGTGGGGAGTAAATTGGGGGATTGGGATGTACATATACACACTACTATATATAAAATAGATAACTAATAAGAACCTACTGTATAGCACAGGGAACTCTACTCAGTACTCTGTAATGACCTCTGTGGGAATAGAATCTAAAAAAGAGTGGCTATATGTATATGTATAACTGATTCACTTTGCTGTATACCTGAAACTAACACAACATTATAAATCAACTATACTCCAATAAAAATTAGTTTAAAACTAAATAAAGACACACATTTGAGCGCTGTCCACTACAGTCTGTATAAATGAAGGTACATGCATAAAAAGAAACGAAATTGAGTTATTTGTAGTCAGGTGGATGGACCTAGAGACTGTCATACAGAGTGAAGTAAGTCAGAAAGAGAAAAACAAATACCATATGCTAACACATATATATGGAATCTAAAAAGATGGTTCTGAAGAACCTAGGGGCAGGATGGGAATAAAGATGCAGACGTAGAGAATGGACTTGAGGACACGTGGAGGAGGAAGCTGGGACGAAGTGAGAGAGTGGCATGGACATATATACACTACCAAATGTAAAACAGATAGCTAGTGGGAAGCAGCCGCATAGCACAGGGAGATCAGCTCGTGCTTTGTGACCACCTAGAGGGGTGGGATAGGGAGAGTGGGAGGGAGGGAGGCGCAAGAGGGAAGAGATATGGGAACATATGTATATGTATAACTGATTCACTTTGTTATACAGCAGACACTAACACACCATTGTAAAGCAATTATACTCCAATAAAGATGTTAACATAAATAAATAAATAAATGAAGACACACACATTCGGGTGGTGCCCACAGCAGTCTGTGTAAATGAAGGCACATGCATTCATTCATGCTTGTGTTCATCCACTCATTCACTCAGGTCTTCTCCACTGGGCTGTAGATCTCGCAGGAGCAAGGACCACCTCCCTCTCATCTCTGAGCCTGCCTTGCAGGGTCCATAGCAGGTGCCCCCTAAACTCCGAGCAAGGAGGAACAGAAGTGATTGCCCTGAGGGTCCTGCAGCCGGAGCCTCTCCCCTCTGGGTTTCGCTCCTTTCACTGAGTCACTCGGGTGCAGCCACCCACTCGTAATGTGATTATGCTGCAGTCTTTAGGCCATGGGAGAGAGAAAACAATGAATGCATCAACAACGCTAATAGACTTCTCAGCATCCACCCAACTCACTCATTAGTGAGAGAAGCAGACCCTGTAAGTGAGGTACCATTCCCAGAACCCAGAGCCCTGCCGACAAGAAGAAGAGCCCAGGGCATTTGCCATGAAGAGGTGGCCAAAGCTGGTAAAGGCAGGGCTTCTGGAAGCCAAATGGCACAAGAGATGCCCAGGACGACTCTCCTGCCCTCCGGGGGCTCGAGGGAACCAGAGAAGGCATGTGCCTGCCCACTGTCCCTCAGGGACCTTCCTGGAACCAGTTGCTGCCAGAAGAGGCAGCTGGAGCAGAGATCTGGCAGGACTGGTTGGGGGGGGTATAGGGTGGGGAGGAGGACAACACGCAGATGAGACTGCAGTGTGAAGGCCAGGGCTGTGAGCACATCTGTTTGGTCCTCCTGTGCCAGGGTTGGTCCTATGAGGAATACGTGTCACTAGGAAGTCTAAAGCCAGTTTGAAGACTTACTGCGCCTTTTATATGAACAGCCAAGCGTGGAGGAAGTGCCCCCAGACTTGGATCCTCTTTTCCTTTATTGTGTCGTCTTCACACAAACTAACCCTGGGAGCAAGGATCCATAGCCCCAACTTTATGTCTCACTTTATATGACGCTTAACTCAGTGAGCCCCTCACTGTGTCTTGTCCCTGGAGTCCTCCACCCCCGGTGGGCACGGTCACAGCTGCTGTGCCTACCCAGGTGATAATACACATAAGGACACTGCTGTTTACTGTGTCTCTGTGCCAACATCAGATTCCTAAAGTTACCTTATAAGGTGGGCATGGCTATTCCTGAATGAAGAAGACTTCCATTCACAGATGAAGACTCCAAAGCTCATAAAAGTTAGAAAATGACTAAGGCCCCAGCTTGTGTAACTTCATGGGGATTTTTTTAAAAAAACCAACTCCTTATTAACATAGATGCACTACTATATATAAAGTAGGTAAACAACAAGGACCTACTATATAGCACAGGCAACTGTACTCAGTATCTTATAATAACCTTGGATGAAAAAGAATCTGAAAATGAATATATATAATGTATGTATAACTGAATCACTTTGCTGTGCATTTGAAGCTAACACAACATTGTAAATTAACTATATTTCAGTGTTTAAAAATACTAAAAAAAAAAAAAGCAATCAGGTCCTTAAAGTACCTCTACAAGTTCCAATTCCTATAAAATGAAGCCAAAGCTTGTCAGCATGAACCTCAACCCCCTAGCTTCTATCCACCTTCCAGCATTTTCAGTTCATGTTGCCCACTGCTTGCCCGAATCCTGTTTACCCTATTATCTAGTCACTGAATCTCTTTCCCTCCCTAAACTCACCCCTGCACTTTTGCGTTGCTGGGTGTTTTTTTTTTTTCTAATGATGTATTTCTACCCGGAATGTCTAGTCTTACTTTCAACTTCTCACTTTTCAAGGCCTAGACATCAATGAGAGCAATGCTTCTGAATGTGTGATCTACCTAAATTCACCTGGGGTGCTTCCTAAGCGTGAAGGTTCTAAGGTTGCTCTCCTGACTTAATTATTCATATTTTTGGAAGTGAGGTTTGGGAATCTGTGTTGTTAATTGTTAATACAGCCCCCAGGTGACTATTATGTTCAACCCAATTAGGAACCTGACTTCCATAAACTCTAAGTTACAAGGGGACATGCTCCCTCCCACACTTATGTCTGGCATGGAGGCTGACCTGGAGAAGACCCTAAATACTGGGGAAACCATCACATTGAGGTGCCAGAGTTCATTAGGCAAAAATGGACTTAAGTGCAATTGTCAGATGAATAGAAGGATGGGTCATGGTTGTATAAGTGGCAGTAATTGCCCAATATTGCTATCTCTTCGTCTAAGAATGTGTCACTGACACTCCGTGCCCAAGTGGCCATAGCCATGCCCTTCTCGTGCTCCCAGCACATCTTTGATTGCATCACGGGAGTTGTCTGCCTCCTGAAGTAGTCTTTGAGCTCATGGAAGACACAGAACGTGTGCCTTATTCTTCTCTTAATCCCAACACTTAACAGAGGCCCTGGCTCAGAGTTATTGCTCGGGAAAGGTTCAGTGAACTAAAACAGTGATTAATAAGCTATTAACTGAACAGATGAGCATATAACACATGAGGAAGGATCTGGGTGAAGGCAGACCAGACACAGGCAGTTAGATGGGAACAAGAATCTGGAGATCTGTGGTTTCCTGCATTTGGCAAAAGGAAAGCACCTCTTTTTCTGCCCAGTACTCAGGGCTGGGAACAGAGGGAGCCGCCATATGGCGAAAGGAGGACAGGAAAGAACAGATTTAAGAGGGCGGCGTCCCTAACGTGCTGGCAGCGGGTGCTGCTGGGGACGTCCAGCTCTGCACGCCAGCCCCACAGGGGGGTCGTACTCTGAAGAAGTGGAATCCAAGGGCTTCAGAAGGCAGGACGTTGTAATGGAAAAAGAGGGCATGAACTTTGCAATCATAAAGACCTGGGAGAGAATTCCAGTTGCTCCGCTCACCAGCTCTGTGCTTTCTCGTCTGTAAAAATAAGCCCAAGACAGAGAAGAGGACAGGAAAAGGGATGGAGAGAGACACATCCTGATGATGTCTGATATCCTGGAGCCAGCTGTGAAGTTCCCTGTTGGCTCATGCTCATTTGAACTGGCTTTCTGCCACTTTCAACAAAGACCCCTGAATAACAAGCCAAACTGGGGGTTGGTTCAGAATCAAGATTATTAGAGAGTAAGCACAAGCCACCTGTCCCGGGACTGTCTTGAACACCTGGACAAGTGCTGCTGCTTCCAGGGAATCTTTGTCCCTGATCCTATTCATGGAGGTGGAGAAAGGTCAGATATATTTTAAAGACCATGGACAATAGACACCAGCAGGTGACAGGGGTGTATCAAAGTCACTGCCTGAGCCATGAGAAATCTAGCAAATTTCTAAGCATTTCTATAGCTAAAGTCTCAAGAGCAGCTCTCAGAAAAGAAGTAATCGTAAAAGCATCACGCTGTCGAATCAGCAGCAGTACCTACCATTAATGGAGCTCTGATTTTCAATACAGGCAGGAATAAAGGAGAGTCTGAATGTGATGCTCCTTTCTGGAATTTACCCAGGGGGAATGTGGAAGGAAAAAGGGCTTCTGGCCAAGGAACCCAAACGGGCTATTCTCCAGAATTCCGTAAACCCCGCTTCTTACCAAATCTGCACCATGAGACCCTGTATACAACTGACTGTAGCCTACACGTTAAGTATTACTTGGGGAGCTTTGGAAAGCACTGATTCCTGGATACCCCTCCCTCCCCCAGGTGCAGTGGGTCTGGGATAAGACCAGGACATCAGGAGCTTTTAAATCTCCACCAGGAGATTCCAATGCACAGCCAAGAACCACCAGACTTGAAAATAAGTTTCATGAAAGCAAGGACTAAGTCTAGTTTATTCCAAACTCTATCTCCAGCATCCAGCCAGTACTAAGCACTGAATCCTTAATACATATTTGTTGAATGAATGAATAAATGAATGAGTCAGCCCCCCTCTTCTGTGCTCACATAGCATCTGACTTTCATCTCCCTATCTTGGTACCCAGGAAAGTGCCTGCCTCATAGCTGGTGCCTATTAAATATTTTGCCACATGGATGAATAAATTTAAATCTCACTTTCTTCATCTGTAAAATGGGGATGTTCTTTGCTTCCATGCAAACAGGGCAACTGATTATTTGTGAACTTTCAGCTCAGTGAGACACAAAGCATTTTCCACCTGTTGGCAGAAAGTTTGATATTATGAGAACAGCATGGTGCAAATCAGAAAACTTAGTCTGTACCAGAGCAGAGGCAGCAATAAATGACTCCTCCTTAGGTCAGATTTAAAAACCATCTGTTCGGGCTAATTTTTTTCTCTTGCTATTCCTTATTGGTTTAGCTGTGCTAGCTGACGCATTTTAACGCACTTGTTTTTTAATCATTCAGCCCTCAGCAGGTCATAAAGAAGAAAAACAGGATCCTTAAGGTGGTACATGGATCTGCTCTATTATCATAACCACAAGTCCTCTGTCTTTATAGAGGCAAGGAGCCAAAAGGGAAGGGCCAAGGAGACAAAAACCAGAAAATATCCACCATCTTTCTATCTTGCCCTTCTATCTTTGGCTTGGCCACTAGAGCATCTAGTCAGGTTACCATGGTTACTACTAATATAGATGATGGGCAGAGGGTCCTGAAGAATTGTCTGGAAGGTGTGCCTGTATCTTCTGAAATATCTCTAGACAAGTAAATGCCTCTGACCCACCTGAGCCTGTGTCCACAATGTATCTGAATGGAAAAAAAAAAAAGAAGAAGAAAGAAAAAACTGCCTCTTGGTCCTACCTTTCAAATTTAAGAATTTTTTTTATCGCTGTCATACCCACGCATGGTTTAAGATGTCAAAATCACTAGAAGACTTACAATCAAATCAGCAGCTGACTGCCCCATCTCTCCCTATCCTTAAAAGCAACCAATTTTCACTTTTTTAGCTATACACTCTGCACTTCCCACCATATCAGATTTTTTACCCAAAATGCTATTACTGTGATTCTTGATTTCTTGATTTTGGACATTATCTAAATCTATCATATAAAAAATGCAACGCAGCACCTTTAAGTCTCCCCTACACACACCCTCCACTTTTATTCTCCCTCTCTCCTATTATCAACGTTTTTTGTTAAATCCAGTGTTTCTTATGATGATGTAAATATGTTCATGACTAAGCCAAGTCAAACTAAGAATGCAGTTTTTTTTTTCCTTATATAGCTTTTTATTTTTCACAGGGGTAATTAATTGCCTCATTTTCAGTTGTTGGCATTGGGGAATTTGCTTAGTTTTCCACGTTCCAAATTTCCTAACAAAATTTTATAACCACTTTAAATAATATTTCTTCACAAACAAGCATGCCATAAATCTCATTAATTAATTTATTTCCTGAACAGATACTTCTGCAGCCTTCACTGGCCTGCTTTAGTTTGTGTTGGTTGACCTTTCACTCACAGCACAGCTGCCACAAAAGGACTTCACTTCAACTCACTTGTTTGTGGACCTTCTGTTTTGGATCCTATA
This sequence comes from Mesoplodon densirostris, assembly GCF_025265405.1. NCBI lineage: Eukaryota > Metazoa > Chordata > Mammalia > Artiodactyla > Ziphiidae > Mesoplodon > Mesoplodon densirostris. Next base: position 86,295,993 of record NC_082673.1, on the reverse strand, counting down.
TCTTCTCTCTTGATTTGCTCCCTTCCTACAAAAAGCTAAATTGAAAGTAAAAATTTTGAGGATTCGCATGCCTGAAAATATCTTTATCCTAATCTCATGCTTAATTGGAAGAGCTAGAGAATTTTAGGTTAAAGACCTAAATTTTTTTTAAACTTTTATAATTTTATATTGGAGTATAGCTGATGAATAATGTTGTGATAGTTTCAGGCGCACAGCCGAGCGACTCAGCCATACATATACGTGTATCCGTTCTCCACCAAACTCCCCTCCCACCCAGGCTGCCACGTAACATTGAGCAGAGTTCCCTGTGCTATACAGTAGGTCCTTGTTGGTTACCCATTTTAAATAGAGCCGTGTGCACATGTCGATCCCAAACTCCCTGACTATCCCTCCCTCCCACCCCTTCTTCCCTCTCCCTTCTCCTTCCCTCTCTGTGCCCCTCCCCCTTCTATTTCCTCTCTCTCTCTATCTTGTGTGTGCTTTTAGGATCTTTTCTTTACTCTTTTCTAGAATTTCACATAAAATTCATATAAGTCTGGGTTTTTTTTGTTTTTTCTTTATTTTGTTTTGTTTTGTTTTTTGCGGTACGCGGGGCTCTCACTGTTGTGGCCTCTCCCGTTGCGGAGCACAGGCTCCGGACATGCAGGCTCAGAGGCCATGGCTCACGGGCCCAGCCGCTCCGTGGCACGTGGGATCCTCCCGGACCGGGGCACGAACCCGTGTCCCCTGCATCGGCAGGCGGACTGCCAACCACAGCGCCACAAGGGAAGCCCTATAAGTCTGTTTTGGATCTTCAGGTGGACCTTACAATTTGGAAACTTATGTTCTTCAGTCCTGGGAAATAGTCCTATAGTATTTTTTAAATTAAAATCTTAATTTTAGGATAATTGTAGATCCACATGCATTCATAAGAAAAGATACAGAGAGCTACGGTTTACCCACTTTCCTCCCATGGTAAACAGCTTGCAAAACTACAGGACAGGGGTGGTGGTGGTGGGATGAATTGGGAGATTGGGATTGACATGTATACTCCAATATATATAAAATAGATAACTAATAACATGCTGTATAAAAAATAAATAAAATTTTAAAATTCAAAAAAACCCACCACATAACAATATAATATTAATAATAATGCAGTAAAGTTCACCTCAGAGGTCCTTCATGTGGCCCTTTTATAAGCCACACCCACTTCCCTCCCTCCCCCACTGCCTCCTTAACCACTGGTTGCCATTTAATTTGTTCCCCATTTGTATGATTTTGTTTTTTTAAGAATTGTATGTAAATGGAATCATACAATGTGTAACCTTCTAAGATTTGCTTTTTTCACTCAGCATAATCCTCTGGAGATTCATTCAGGTTACTTCATGCAACAATAGTTAGTTCCTTTTTATTGCTGAGCAGTATTTTATGGTATAAACACACCACAGTTTAACTGTGTGTTCTGGCTCAACAATTTTCTTTCGGCACTTGATAAACATTGTGCCACTTCTTTTCTGGCGTCCGTGGTTTATGATGAGAAATCTGTTGTCATTTAAATGATTTTCCATGACATGTAAGTTGCCATTTTTCACTGGCTGCTTTCACGATTTTTTCACCTTTAATTTTTTTTTTTCGGTACGTGCGCCTCTCATTGTTGTGGCCTCTCCCGTTGCGGAGCACAGGCTCTGGACGCGCAGCATCAGCGGCCATGGCTCACGGGCCCAACCGCTCTGCGGCATGTGGGATCTTCCCGGACCGGGGCACAAACCCGTGTCCCCTGCATTGGCAGGCGGATTCCCAACCACTGCGCCACCAGGGAAGCCCATCACCTTTGTCTTTAATTTTAGAAGTTTAATTATGATGTGCTTTGATCTGGATTTCTTTGGGTTTATCCTGTTTATCCTAAATTCACTCAACTTCTTGCATCTGTAGATTTATGTCTCTTGCCAAATTTGGGAAGTTTTCAAGTCTTCAAGTTTTCAAGTTCTCGGTCCTCTCCCACCTTTTTATTCTCCTGGGATTATGATGACATGAATGTTATATCTTTTGTTAAAATTCCACAGGTCCTTGGGACTCTGTTTATTTTTTCAGCTATTTTCTCTCTGCTGTTCGGATTAGATAATATCTATTCTATCTTGCAGATCACTAATTCTTTCCTCGGTCCCTTCTATTCTGCTGTTGGGCCCGCCAGTGAGATTTTTATCTTGGTTATTGTGTTTCTTTTCAGTTCAGAAATTTCCATTTGGCTCTTCATCTTCTATGTCTTTGCTAAAAACTCCTTTTTTCTCTTTGCCTAAGCTTTTTATCTTTTCATTCATTTCAAGCATGTCTGTAGCTGCTTTTTAAAGCATTTTTATTTTGGCTGCTTTAAAATCAGTGTCAGATAATTCTAACATTTCTGCCATTTCACCATCAGATGTTGTTGGAATATTTTTTCTTTTTTCATTCAGTATAAGATTTTCCTGGTTCTTGGCATAATGAGTGATTGAACCCTGGACATAACATATTTTCATATTGTGTTATAAGACTTTATATCTTATTTTAAATGTCTGTTTTAACTGGATTTTTTTTTTTTTTTTTGGCCAAACGGCACGCGGGATCTTAGTTCCCTGACCAGGGATTGAACCCATGCCCCCTGCATTGGGAACGTGGAGTCCTAACCACTGGACCACCAGCGAAGTCCTGAATTTTTTTTTAACACTGCTCCTTGTATTGTTTCTATTTCCCCTGAATTACTTTTTTGGTTTCTCTCTTTCTTGTTGGAGGTTTTCTTCAAGAACATGATGATTCTATCTTGTCTGTTCATATTTAAAAGGGAAGCTACTAAAATGTTGTGAGAGTCCTCTAGGTGTGGGCAGGGCTTGTTAACAGCTATATCTCACTCGCTTCAGGATGACTGGGTAGGGCTCCAGTAATTTGTTAGGGGAATGAAAGATGCTAGTGTCCACAGGCATTTCCTTTGGGGATTGTTAGTCTCTTCTCCCTTCCTAGAGCCCAACAATGAAAGGGGTGGGGGAGTTTGCCTCTTTTATTCCCTCCTCTGCTTTTTTTGATGGCTTCTGCAGAATAAACCTGTCTTTTCCAGGGAAGGGGAAAGCTGTGATCCAACTGTGTGGGATGGGAGATGCAATATGGAAAGGAAGGCACTGCTCCTCATAGAGACTAACCAGTTCCTTGTTCTCATCCTTACCTTTCTCTGTGCCTCACGCCTCTAATTCCAGAGCACTTCTGAGCTTCAGTGGAAGCAACACAACTTATTTTTTATTGCAAGGCTCCTACTGCCTGACTATCTTTGTTTTAATAATTTTTCATCAACTTTTAAATGACTAGACATTGGTCATCTTTCATCTTATGTTATTACCCCTCCTATTCTTCCTTTTTGTAGGTTTATGCTTCTTTTTATTTCTTTACTTGCATTTCAGAATGGTTTGGGGAAGGGGAGAAGGGAGATGCCTATGTTCCATCCACTGAAGGAAAACCTCGAGGTTTTGTTCCTTCCCTGGTCCAAGGTTTGCTGTACTTACTTTGCCAGTCTCACAAGTCCATTTAAGTGTGGTATGATGCAAAGTAGGAACTCACTTTAGAAGATGTGGAATGATGACCAGAGGGGTTAGTGAGTCACCAAAGGTCACACAGCTCCTCAACTTCTGTTCTCCATTAGCCCACAATGACTTAAATAGGCTACCTTCTGCAGATCCTGTGATCCCAGAAATTATCAAACTACTTTAAAAAAACACACCAAATACAAAATTCATTTTGCTGATATCCCAATAGTTTTTCTCCTCTGTAAGATGATGATACTAACCACAGCCCTGCTATTCTTGCAGAGGGTTGGGATGATCCAAAATGAAGGTAGTTTGGGTGGCCTTTTACCAAAAAGAAAGCAATATATGTTGTAGTGGTCCTGGATGTGTTTGACTGTCATCATGACTGTTGCTGTTGGGTAATTGTTTGGTCCATATTTGGTGAAATTTGGGCAGCAGCGAGTAACTTGAAAGTGCATCACTAGACAAATAAAGGAGAGTCAGCAAGGTTTAATGAGGAGAACCTGAGCTCTGAGTTAAGACAGGCATTGGTGCAGACCCCAGCTTTGCCTCTTCCTAATGATGTGACCTTGGGAAAATCACAGAAACCTTCCTGAGGCTGTATTTGCCTATCTGCAAACTGGGGAGAGTAACACCTACCTTTCAGAGATGCTGGGAGGATTATAAAAATCTCACATTTCAAGCACCTTGCACAGAGCCCAGCAGGTGACCTTCCCTTCCTCAAGTCTCCCTTCCCCTGATTCCATCAATAAAGTCTCCTAACACCCCCTCAGGCCAACCTTCCATGTTGGACATGAGAATAAAACCTTATAGTCAAAAGAGTCCAAAGGCCCGGGGAAGAGGACATTTGCATTTTAAAAAACTGTATTTTTTCATTAACGTTTCTAATAAAACCAAAGCCCCAAGGAAAAGTAAAAGGAATTGGCTTTACTTAACCCAATAGAGAGAGGTCTTCGGTAGGTTTCATAACTGCCTTAAAGTGATGATCAAAACTGATCATCAGCAATAATGTGCGTCGAGTCCATGGACACAGTTACAGCCCGAAAACCCACATAGACAAAAGGGAAACTGAAGGAACATCGACTACAAATGTGAGGTAGAGAAGTAGGAAGCCAGAGGAAGCTGTGGGCTGTCCTCTCTCCCTGCTCTTGATTTATTCCTACTACTTCCTAGTTGGCCGCCCATCTCTCCCTACCAGGATCACTGAGCTTATTATTCTCAGAGCACATGGTGATCTTTCACGTGTCCATGCCTTTGCACGGTGTTCTCTGCCAACAGTGCCCTTCCCTTTACCCCAGCTCCTTCTGGCACACCTTCATCTTGCAAGTACTCTCTACCACCTCCTCTAGGACTTCTCCAACTGCTCTCCCCGGCCCTTGGCTTCTCCCACAGCACTTTGTACTCACATCGATTACAGGACTTACTACAGTGCATTTTACTCTTTGCTTGCATATGTTTCCCTACTTGACTTTGGGGGAAAGACTTGCATCCTATACATTGGTTTTATAACCTCTCAGCATGCTAGCTAATTACCTAGTATATGATAGGGGCTCAAAACTGCATGTTGAGAGAATTAATGAATAGAAGAATGAGTGAATTCAGCAAGCATGACCATCAAGCTCAACAAAGTTGTCCTTTTTAAAATGATTCCTCCTAGACTCTTCTTTCTGGCTTTGTAGCTTGCAGAGGTGGAGGGGAGGGGCATTAGGAGGTTGAGTTTAATCATGCAGGTGAGTTATTACCTCTCTTGCAAAACGTCCCACCATTCTATGCTCACATTTCCCATGTGCCATGAAGCCCCCAAATAACCAACTTATGGAAATTCCTGACTCAGCACTTGCTAACTCCTCTTACGAGAAAGCCCACTTCATTCCCTTCTGCCTGGATAACATCTTCTCCTCTTTCAGGACTCAGCTCAAGGATCGGTTTCTCTGGGAAGCCTTTCCTGTCCCCCTGGTTTAATTTAGGTGCCCTTCCTAAGTCAACCCTAGCACCCAATTTGCCTTTATCCAGATATTGAGAGGTTATTGCAAAAGGAAAGTAAATTGGATTAGAGCAAAGTCTCTACTACTAGAGATGGAGTGAAAAGATATTTAGATGGTCAAGTCAATAGGACTTGATAAAGAATAGGGTATGGGCAGGTAAGGGAAAAAGAGTCATCAAGAGTAAATACTTTGCCCAAGTTTACACAGAGTTGACAGACAGCACAGCTTACATTCACACATCTGATTCCAAAGCCCTTGGTCTATATCATCCTGCTATTCATTAGCAGCATTTCATTAGCAAATATTTCATTATTTCATTAGCAATATTTATTCAGTCACAAATACAAATACACAAATACACGTTGAGCCCCTACTATTACCAGACACTGTTCTTGGAATTCATCAGGGAGCACTATACGAAAAGGTCCTCACCCACATGGAGCTCACACTCTGTAGGTTATCTTCCTCTGTTGGCCTGAGCACCCCTCATTCCTCTTGTTTCCTCACTGCTCAGCAACCCTGCTTACTCAAATCAAATCAGTTCTTGATTGCTCCAAGTTTAAGTTCCTTTCCTAACTAACCCAGAATTCACTGACTTTTCTCAGAGCACCATGAAGCTCACTCTAGTTTCTATCTGTTGCCTAGAGAATTGAAGAACCCTATAATATTTGAACCGAGGAAGATTTTCTTTAAGAAAAAAGCTCACAGGATTTGAAGCCACAACATGCTGCATCTAAGCACCGTCTCTGTTATCCTTGAGCTCAATGTTTCCTCAGCCATAACAGAGGATTTGGAAGTTTAGTTGTCCAACAATTCCATTCCCCATCCTGCTTCCATGGGAAGAGAGTACCTCCTGATCTTTGATGTGGGGCTTGGCTTTGTAACTTACTTTGACCAATGAAACATGGGCAAAAATGGCAGTGTGCCAGCTCCAAGTCCACACATTAGGAGCTCATGTGTTTCCTCTTGCCCTTCTGACAACTTCAGATTCCCACCGTGGAGGAACATGCACCAGGTAGATGCCACCCATTCAGATCATCAGGTCAAGAATGAGATACATAAAGGAAGGCATCTGCCCTGGGTAGCCACTGGCTTAGCTGGATGGTTCTGACTCAGGGTCTGTCCCAAGACTACGATCGGGTGGTCATTCGTGGCTTCATTCATCTCAAGGCTTGAATGGGGTAAGATCCGCTTCTCAGCTCACTCCTGTGGCTGTTGGCAGGTCATGTCCTTACTGGCTGTCTGAGACATCAGTTACATGTCACATGGGCCTCTCCAACATGCATCTTGCTTTCCCAAAGGGAGGTACCCAAGCCAGAAGCTGTAGTCTCCTTGTAACCTAATTGCAAAAGTGACACCCCATCATTTTGCTGTATCCCATTTGATACAACAGAGTCACTAGGTCCAGTCCACACTCAACATAAGGCAGAGACCATTGGGCCATCTTAGAGGCTGCCTGCCACAAATAATAAGGTACTAACAATTACTACTGATAATAATAATCACGGTGAAGAGAAAGAGTGTTATTTTTGCTATCAGAAAGAATATGGGCTCAAATCTCAACTCGACAACCCATCTAACAAGTGACCATAGGACAAGTCACCTACCTTCTCAAAGGCTCAGTTCTTCATTTGTAAACACAGGATGATACTGAATTTTGCATAGATACTATGTGACAGAAGTGAAACAATGGATATGAAATGCATAGTGAGTGTGGCATCTGGCACAAAAGAAGAGGAAAAATAAATGATGGCATCATTATTGTATTGTGTGGGGTTTTTAGCTCCAGCTAAATGAAATTGCATTTTCCTGGCATATTTTTTTCCTAAAGAATTGGCTTGTCTGGGTTACTGGCCAATCTGTTAGACCATGAAACAAATGCATCATCTGCTTCCAGTTCCTTAGATCTTAAGAGTAGAGATAAAATGCCAATGGATGAGGGCATAAGAGCAACAGAAAACCCTAAATATGTGCTTTCCCAGGTTCTGGGCTCAAAAGCATTCTGGAAGACTCCAGGAATACACAACCTCTCCCCTTCTTCCAGGGAAAGAATGGACTCTGTTAGTCCAAGGTAGCACCACAGACTCCAGCAAGGAGGCCAGCAGAGCAAGGAGGTCTATTCTCCCAGAGTCGTGGCTATTTTAGGTTTAATATTTAGAGAGATAAACTTGCTGTGCCTTTGATATTTGTGAAGGCATTTCTCCTACTCTTGTAGCCTGAGGCCATTGCAGAGTTCAAAGGATAGAGTCAACTTACTGAGTCAGACATCAGGAGGGTCTTTATATTCAGCTCCCGATAAAGACCAAATATTAATTTGTAAGGGAAAAATGAAATGTGTTGCCTTTTAACTAAGAAAAAATAGAAGTTGCATAGATTTCTCACAACTGGGAGGAATTCATCTGGTCCCTAGCCCTTGGGGTCAGGTGTTGAAGTGAAAGCAGTCCCTGAGATTTGTATCTACTTCCACATCTGCAACAGTCGATGAGCTGAGCTGATGCGGAGGAACCACAGGAGCATGAGAAAGGCCACCAGACCCATCAGTGTCGGCCCTGATGTCCGAGTTTCTACCACTTGAGAATCCCTCCAATGGAGAGACAATATGGTTCTGGAGACGGAGCACATGAATCAAAGACAGAGGGATGAATGACCTCTCTGCTGCTTGCTGGCTACGCCCAATGGGCCTCCTGAATTTGGTTTCCTCACCTGGAAAACGGAGAGTGATGACAATACTTGTACACAGAACCTGCTTATGCGAATGTGAAAATACACAGAAAAGCATTTTGTCAATGGTGATTAATCAATTCAGCTGTTTGTTAACCAGCATTTAGAATTCTATCTTGGATGTTCACAGCAATTCCGGAAAGAGGAGAGTTCTTGCTATTCCTCTTTTACAGGAAAGAAAACTGAGGCTCAAAGAGGTAATTAACCTGCTCTTTGTCACCCTGCTAGATTTTGTAGTTGTTCCTGTTGCTGATGTTACTGGTAATTCTCATAATTTCTGAGAATTACTTATAAAATACAAATTTTACCATTCTAGTTACCTTGAGTTTTTTTTTCAGTCCTTACCTCTCCAGCTTAAACTCATTTTCTCCATTTTTATGGATAATAGAACCAAAAGAATCATATAAAATTGCTTCTGCATCTACTATGAAAGTAGCATCAAATGTAGTTTTTATTATGTCATTAAAAGACTCATATATTGTATCATGTAATAAATTCCTTTAAGAAAGTCATGTCAGGAAATAAATTTGTACTTCTTTAATAAATGGTATCCTTTCTTCTAACAGATAATAAGAGCATTTCAATCTATCACATTTTCTCCTTTGTCGCTGCCACCAAAGAGTGTCTAAACCAAATTTACTCAACATTTTCTCATATTTATTCATTCAATTTTTTTTACTCATTAACCAAATATTTAATTTGGTTAATTAATTCCTTCTGTTCCAAGCATTGTGCTAGGGGCTAAGGATACTGCAATGGAAGAAATATATTAAAAAATTTTTTCCCTCTTAGAGCTTATATTTTGTGGAGAATACACATAAATAATAAACATATATAGTGCATAAAATACTGATAAATACTATACAGAAAAAATGCAGAGAAGAGAAACAAAAAGCATTAGAATAGAGGAGGGGAGGTGATAGGTTGCCATTTTTACAGGGTGTCAGGAAAGCTGTCATAAAGGTGGTGACATTTCTCCCATTTCCAGCTATATCTTAGCCAGCTTAGATCAGACCAAGCTTCTCCCTGAAGACAACCAGAAAAAAAAAAAAGATAATTATTTTTAAAATATTAAAGAGCTATTTAACGTGAAGGGCCAAGATTCAAGAGAAAAGAGAAGCACAGAGAAGTGAGCCCTACATCCTGCCTCTGCTTGAGGTATTTGCTCATTAGTAAATAATGACCAAGAGGCCAAGAAACCAAGAAGAAACTGTGCTGAGAGGCTGAGAGTTCAGCCATATCAAAGGGCTAGGCAGAAAACACTGCAATTCAGAACAGGTCACGGAGGAGGGGACATGGTAAATACCATGGGCTTTCAGTTGGAACCACTGAAGTTCTACAACCCAGGAATAAGGGCATACTAGAAATTTGCCAACTTCCACGAAGACTGAAGACACAGCTTCAGCTGAGCGTAATCCCAGACTGGCTTATTATCCTCCTAATCCCTAAATTCCTGCCAGAGGAAGATAATTTCCTCCCAGAGTCTCATGTTAGTTCTAGAATTTTTTCACACACAGTAGCTGGAATTCAGTGAAATTTACCAGGCATATCAGGAGACAGAACCAAAAGCAAGAGAAAAAAAGCAGGCAATAGTAACAGACCCAAAAGAGGGCCAGACATAAAATTTTAAATAACTGTGGTTAATATGTGCAAGAAAATAAATGACCAGGCAGGAAATTTGACCATAAAACTGGAAACTATTTAAAAAATAATTAAATGGAAACTGTAATATTGAAAATATAGTATCTGAATTTAAGAACTTAATAGATTGGTTTAAAAGAAAACTAGGCACAAAAGAATAAAGGATTAATGAACTAAAAGACAGGTCAGTAGAAAATATTCAGACTAAATCACAGTGAGACCAAAGGGTGAAAAGCACAGAAAAAAAGAATAGGATACATTTGACACACAACCAAAAGATTTAACAGTAATTAAAGTCCTGGAAAGAAAGGACAGAAAATATCAGTTAAAGACAGTATTTGGAAAGACTGTGACTGTAGACTTTCCACAAATAATGAGCTAATGAAACATATCAAGCCACAGATTCTTGAGCAAAGACCTGAGATAGACCTCCACTACTTTACGGTGGAGCTGTGAAGACATCTTAACTCTATACTAGAGCCTACTCTGAGCCTTGGGCACAGCAAGTACAAGCATTCTAAGGCAAGGATTCCAATTTGACTGGAGATGAGTGAATAAGCAGGAAAGTAGTAAATTAAGTCAAAGGGGTGAAAGGGCAGGATCAAGTAGTCTTGTTGAACCCTTTAACCTATTTAGTTTTTATTCAATGTGACATGGTAAACCCTTTTCTCGAAAGAAATATAAAAACATAATCTGACTTATCTCTGAAAAGGAGCAATTACCATGAAGAGAACAAGTTTCTTATTATTCCTAGCATTAGTTTTCTATCGTTGCACCACAATTGCCTCAAACTAAGCAGCTAAAAATAACACACCTTTACTATCTCACAGTTCTGTAGGTCAGAATTTCAGGCAGGCTCATTTGGGCTCTCTGCATGGGGTCTCACAAGACTGAAATCAAGGCACAGGCCACACTAGGATTTTATCTGGAGGCTCTAGGGATAGCATTTGCTCCCAAGTTTATTCAGATTATTGGCTGATTCAGGTCCTTGTGGTTGTAGGACAGAGGTACTCATTTCCTTGCTGGCTGACTCTCGGCTCCTAAAAGCTGAAGGCATTCCTCACATTGTGCCCCCTCCATCTGACAATGGCACATTGAATTCCCCTCAAGTTTTAATCTCTGAATGTCTCTTCTACCACTAGAAGGAGAAAACTTTCTGCTTCTAAAAGACCTAACTGATTTAGTTAGGCCACCCAGTTAATATCCATATTTTAAGGTCAACTTATTTGGGACGTTAATTATATCTGCAAAATCCCTTCACAACAGTACCTAAATTAATGTTCAATTGAGTAGCCAGGGGACTAAAATTTTGGGAGAACATCTTTAGAATTCTGCTCATATTTCTAGTTTTCAAATGAGAAAAATGAGACACAGGGTGGTTGTGACCTGCCTAATATCACACTACTAATTATAATTGCTATTGCTTTTTTGTTACTGGCCAGTACATTAATAGACTAGGTAGGGAAGGCAGGAGAAAAGAAACCAGTTAGAGTTCTATTACAATAAACCAGGCCAAAGATGATTGAAGTGTTGATGAGGGTAGTAATAGCAGAAATTATAACAATTAGTTCTGGATATATATTGAAGGTATAGTCAGCAAGGCTTGTTGATTGATCAGATGTGGGGTCTGAAAGGAGGTGCCAAGATGACTCCAAGGTTTTTGTCTGAACAAATAGAAGGACTTTTACTGAGAATATATTTACTAAGTTTGGGAAGTCTGGAGGATGAACAGGTTTGTTGGGGGAAGATCTGGTTTTAGACATGTTAAATTAAGATGTCTCAGGCATTCAAATGAGATGTCTAGTAGGGTATAAATTTGGAGTTCAGGGGGCTTGTTAGTGAATAGATGATATTTAAAACTCTGAGACTAGACAAAATCACAAAAAGAATATAAGTATCATTAAAGAAGAAAAGAGGTGCAGAAACTGAACCCAGGATACTCAATACTTAGAGGTCAGGAAAAGAGAAGGAACTCAAAAAGGTGATAAAGAAGGAGCAGCTACTTATGTAGGAGGGAATTCAATAAAGTATGGTATTCCAGAAGCCAAGTTAAAGTATTTTACTGAGGAAGGAGTGAGAGGTCATCTTTGTGAAATGATGCTGAAAGGTAAAGTAAGAAGAGAACTCAGAACTAACCATCATATTTAACAACACAGAGTTTATTGGAAACCTTAAAAAAGAAAAACAATTTTTGGTGTAAGGATGAGGGTACAAGCCTTATTGGAGTAAGTTTCAAGAAATAATGACGAGAGATACTTTGGAGAATATGAATATAGACATCTTTTTCATTGTTTTGTTGTAAAAACAATCAGAGAATTTAGGCCTAAGACGTACAAAAGCTGTAAAGAGCATCACTTCAATCCTAACAACAAGGATAAGGGGGATAGAATACAAAATTATTACTTTCCTTGAACCCATCAGACAGCTGAATTCACGGGGCTAAAAAATAACCTGAAATGCAAGGAAAGACAGACCTTGAAACCTGGCTCACCTGTGGCAGACCACAGAAGAAAGAGATGCTGGGCACCATACAAGCAGCTAAAAAAAATCTAACAAATTGCTAAAGGCTAGTTGTGGGCTAGTATGAGAGTGTAAAACACTGGAAGCCAAAGCAAAAGAGGAAACACATACAATTCTCAATTTATCCAAAGGAGGCAACAAAAAAAAAAAAAGAGAGAGAGAAAAGAGAACAAAGAGTAAATGGGACTAATAGAAAACAGCTGTTAGATTTAAATCCAAGTGTATTAATAATTACATTAAATATAAATGGTCTAAACACTCAAAAGACAGATATTATCAGATTGATTCTAAAAGCAAGACCCAATTATATGCTATCAATGAGAAAGAAACTTTAACAATGATTGTTAAAAATAAAAGGATGAAAAATACTTACCATACAAATACAAAAGAAAGCTAGAGTGGCTGTATTAATACTAGGCAAATATAAGACAAATATGTGACAAATGTCAGACAATTTCAAAGCAAGGAAATATATCAAGGATAAAAAGGAACATTATTTAATTCTAAATTGGTGAATCCTTAATATGTATGCACTAAACAACAGAGAGGTGTTTGTTTGTTTGTTTTGAGCAGAAGGAAGGGTCAGTATCTGGAGGAGAATATAGGTTTAAGAGAGGTATTTTTAAGGTAGCAAAAATCATAGCCTATTTCCATGCTGATGGGAGTGATCCAGTTGAAAGGGGGAAATGGATGACTTAGGAAAGAAGAGGAAGACTTTATGAAATGATACCCTTGAATATGCAAGAGTGTGTGCTAACTAGGAAACCAAAGTGTGGGTTAGTCTTAGACAAGACTGGTCATAAACAGTAACAGGAGAAAAAGGCAGAGAGGTAATTCCTTTAGGATTAACATGTAGCCTTTCTCTTATATGTTGCTCAAGAGTCCCTACGCTATACTTACTTTTTAAAAAATTTTACTTGAATTATTTAAACTAAAAAAACAACAAAAAATTCATACATTTCTCCCACCTTCCCATCCCTTGCCTCTTGCAATCACCCATCTGTTCTCTGTATCTATGAGAGATCATAGTATTTGTCTTTCTTTGTCTGACTTACTAATGCCCTCAAGGTCCATCCACGTTGTCACAAATGGCAAGATTTCATTCTTTTTATGGTTGAATAGTATTTCATTGTATGCAAATAAATAGATAAATAAATAAATATATACACACACACACACACACACACACATATACCACAGTTTCATTGTCCATTCATCCATTAATGGACACATAAGTTTTTTCCATATCTTGACAATTGTAAATAATGCTGCAATAAACAAAGGGGTGCATTATCTTTTTGAATTAGTGTTTTCATTTTCTTTGGATAAATACCCAGAAGTGGAATTGCTGGATCAAACAGTAGTTCTATGTTTAATTTTTTGAGGAACTGCCTACTGTTTTCCATAGTGGTTGCACCAATTTACATTCTCACGAACAGTGCACAGGGGTTCCCTTCTCTCCACATCCTCACCTACACTTGTTATTTGTTGTCTTTTTGATAATAGCCATTCTGACAGGTGTGAGGTGGTATCTCACTGTGGTTTTGATTTGCATTTCCCTGATGATTAATGAGGCTGAGCATCTTTTCATGTGCCTTTTGGTCATTTGTGTGCCTTCTTTGGAAAAATGTTAATCCAAATGCTCTGCCCATTTTGTAATCTGATTTTGATCTTTTGCTATTAAGTTGTATGAGTCTTTCGTATATTTTGGATATTAACACTTTATCAGATATACAATTTGTAATTATTTTCTCCTTTTCAGTAGTTTTTTTCCCCCACTCAGTATATTTACTTTTAATATCATTATTGTGTAATTTTAATCCTCTTAAATTTTAAACCATCTTAAATTTTTTGCAGGGGACGAAATTTGTAATATATAAATATATTAATTTTTCAGTTTAACTACTCACACTTCAAGTTCTGGAAAAATTGAGCATGGATAAGGTAATTTTGGTGAAAGAGACAGGGGAAGCAGAGATCAAAAGCAAAGTACTCTCAGGACTTCCCTGGTCGTCCAGTGGGTAAGACTCCGTGCTCCCAATGAAGGGGGCCTGGGTTCAATCCCTGGTCAGGGAACTAGATCCCACATGCATGCCACAACTAAAGCCCAGTGTGGCCAAAATAAATAAATAAATAAATATTAAATATACATATATATATATGGAAAGATCTCTAAAATAAGTTAAAAAAAATAAATAAAGGCAAAGTACTCTCCTCAGAATGTAGACTCATTCTGTAGGTGGAGAGGAGGGATGCATTACAGGATCCTGGGCAAACAGGAAGCAGTTTAAAATCCCTGGGTTCCTATTCAGCAAACAGCCATTGGCCAGGCACAATAAATAAGCACAGACCCTGCCCAGTGGGTAAGGAATTTAAGAGCAAAAAACTTCCCTGAAAGGGACAAAATCTCTTTTTGCTTATTTTGTTAGCTGGAAAATTGAGGCAAAAATACATGTTTTCCTACCTCACAAGGCCTTTCTGAATATCATATGACAATTATAAATTGCAAAGCCTTGCACAGAAATTTGATATTTTATTGGATGAAATGCCAGCTAAGTCTACTTCCAACCCTGACTCCTCAGTTTCCATGATTATATGAGAATAGGTGATCAGATTGAAAAGAGAACCTTTGTGTCTCTACATGAGTATGGCTTTCAGGTTATCTGGACAGGATAAAAGATCTCTACACTGAGATCTTCCCACGGGCTGGCTACTATTTCTCATTTATGTGTCAACTCAAATGCCAGCTCCTTAGAGAGGCTTTCCCGAATTATCCAGTCTAAAATACCCCCACTCCCACCCCAGCCACTTTTATCTTCATAAAATTTATCACTATATAAATGACATTTTTGTATTTGTTTCTTGTTTATGCCTGTATACTGCTCCTATTATAAAGAAAGCTCCATGCGAGCAGGACATTTGTCTGTCTTCCTCACCTATGTGAGTGAATAAATGAATGAACAAATGAATTAAAACACAAAGCACAGGCTTTGGAGTAAGACAGACCTAGATTCAAACCTGACGAACTGGCTGACCTTGGGAGAGTTACTGAATTTCTGTTAGCCCCAGTTTCCTTCCTGGGAAATGCAAATAATAATTCTTGCCTGAGGGTTATTGCAAAGATGAAAACAAATGCAATCAGGACATGTAAAATACCTGATACTCTTAACAAATAACAGCTCCAAGTTCAATTATGAGGAGATATGCCATTGGCCAAAGGAAAGGAAATGGAAAAGGGGTTCAATCATGCACTCCCATCTGAAAGTAGGCTCCGCAGTGTTTCCTGAAGAGCACATGTGAGAGTGGGGTTTGATAGGGCAGTTCTGATGCAACTCGGCTGTCTTACCAGTTCCTTGCCCTTTCTCCTCTTTGAATGACTGGGACTCCATCAGTGGGCCTTCCTGCACTGTGCCATGTCTTGGGGGTGGTATAAGAAGGACTTGCCACTTTGGGACATCCGCAGTGAACTTCTTGGCCACACTTCACCCACCTCTGAGAATCAGCATGCCCAGGCTGTTGGACCATCCTCCTTCCTCTCCTTTCCCTCATCTGCTCTCCCTCCTGCCAGCTGGGCTTCCTGCCCCCAACCAGCTGGCATCTCCAGCCAAGCAAGATGATGCCACCTAAAGTTCTTCAGACTTCTTTCCAAAGGAGCCAAGCAGAGAGAGAAGGAAGCAGAGTCCTGCAGCCTTGCTCAATGTCTTGCTCATTGCTAAGTAATTTGCCCGATGTTATAGCGCTGTGGACGAGGAAGCCAGAATTCTAACACAGGAGCACATGGCCCCAAGACCTCTAGTCCTTGGCCATAACATGCTGTATCTCATAATGGATAAACATATAAATTCCTGGGGCTTTGTATAACCTGTCTTGATCACCATTCTTATTCCCTAGCTCAGGTTATACAAACCCTCTTGTGGAGTTCCTGGTGGGAGAAATAATAAATTAACTCTGCAGTGAGAACCATTCATCTGCTCAGAACCCTCCAGTGGCTCCCCTCACACTCAGGAGAAACCACATCTCAGCCAAAGTCTAGAAGCCCTTCATGACCCACCCCCTACTACCTGTCCAACCCATGCCAGCCTCTTTCTTCCTGGCTCCCTCTGGCCTGCCGCTGGCCCTGGAACATGCCAGATGTCCTTCTGTCTCCACGCTTTGGCACTGGCTGTTCCCTCTGCCTGGAACACTGTTCCTCCAGGCAGCTGCATGGCTGATTCCCTCACCTCTTTCAAGTCGGCTCAACGATCTTACGCCGAACCCCTGTCCTGCTTCCACCCCACACTCCCCTTCCATCCCACACTCCCCTTCCATTTTACCCTGCTCTACTTTAAATGCAGCACTTAATAGTTTCTCCAGTAACATAGCATGACTTTATTTATTATTTATTCTCTGTTTCCCTCTATCAGAACATAACCTCCATGAGGGTGGGGATTTTTGTCTGTTTCGTTCCCTGATGGTGCTCCAAGCATTAGAACAGTTCCTGGCATGTGGCAAGTTCTCACCATGCTTGTGGAGAATGAGCGGAGGAAGATGAAAGGCAGGGTAATGAGACAGCGATTTACAAAGGGGACCTGATGTAGTCTGGGCAGGTCACAGTTGGGCTGAGGATGACAGATGAATCGGAGGTGACGAGATGAGAGGTGGAGAGGGAAAAGAGACGGTGCTGCTGAAGAAGAACACAGCATAGGCAAAGGTCTGTGGAGGGGAGGGGCTTGTTAGCCTTTAAAATTAGAATGTTACAAAAAGAGTATGCCTGTCCTGCCCTAGGAATAAAGACGCAGACGTAGAGAATGGACTTGAGGACACGGGGAGGGGGGAGGGTAAGCTGGGACGAAGTGAGAGAGTGGCATGGACATATATACACTACCAAATGTAAAATAGATAGCTAGTGGGAAGCAGCCGCATGGCACAGGGAGATCAGCTCGTGCTCTGTGGCCACCTACTGGGGGTGGGATAGGGAGGGTGGGAGGGAGACGCAAGAGGAGGAGATATGGGGATATGTGTATATGTATAGCTGATTCACTTTGTGATACAGCAGAAACTAACACACCATTGTAAAGCAGTTATACTCTAATAAAGATGTTAAAAAAAAAAAGAGTACGTGGCTGGAGCACGGTGATGAGATGGTGTGAGTCAGTTGGTCACCCAGCCAGTGATGGATCTGAAATCTGCCCCATGCAAGGGGGTTCAGCCTACAGCCTCTTTATCCCAGACCTGCACAATCCAGTGTAGTAACCACCAGCCACATGCTGCTGGTGAGCACTTGAAATGTGGCCAGTGTAACTGATGAACCACATATTTCATTTTAATTAATTTAAATATAAATTTTAAAACTGATATTCAATTCAGTTATTGGAAAATTTGTGAGGTTTGAAACAACCTGGGTTGTTGTGAATCCAGTTTTCCTACTGCAAGTTTTATGAAATTTAAGTAAAAATCAAGTCATTCCAATAAAAAGTTAGAATCCAAAGAGAGATGTGTTAAATGTGTAAAATTCACACATTTCAAAGACTTAGTATAAAAAGGGAATGTAGAGCTTCTGGGCTGGTGAACACGTGGCAATTCAGGGAGAGTGAGGAGCTCAGAGGTCAAAGGACATAAAAGCCCCATGCCCTTCCCCCATACCTTGCCTAATGCATCTCTTCCATCTGGCTATTGCTGACTTATGTCTTTTATAATAAATCAATCATCTAGTAGGAAAACTATTTCTCTGAGTTCAGTGAGCTGCTCTAGCAAATTATTCCAACGTAAGGAGGGGTTGTTGGAACCTCGGATCTATAGCCGGGCCAGCAGAAGCACAGGTGACAACCTGGACTTGCAATTAGTATCTGATGCGGGGGTGAGGGAGAGAGTCTTGCAGGATTGAGCCCTTAATCTGCGGGATCTGATGCTCTCTCTAGGTAGACAGCGTCAGAATTGAGTTGAATTGTAAGACACCCGGCTGGTGTCAGAAAATCGCTTGGTGTGGGGAAAAAACCCATACCTTGTACTTGGAATCAGAATCTTCAGGAGTATTTTTTGTAATTGCAAAATGTTAGATACAACTTAAATGACCATGCATAGGAGAATAGTTGAGACAAGTTTGGTACATCTATAGAATGAAGGGCTCTGAAGTTCAATTAAGAAGGAGAAATCTTTGGGAATTCCGTGGCGGTCCAGTGGTTAGGACTCTGCGCTTCTACTGCTGAGGGCCCAGGTTCGATCCCTGGTCGGGGAACTAAGATCCCACAAGCCACACAGCGTGGCCAAAACAAAACAAAACAAAAAAAAACGAGAGAGAGAGAGAGAAATCTTTGTGTACCAATATGGAGAGATTTCCAGGATATATTTTTAAGTTAAAAATAACAAAGTGCCAAAGAATATCTATAGTGTGAACCCTTCATATAGGAAAGGGAGGAATATTTCTTTAAAAGTATATCTGCTCATTTTTGGAAAAGGATAGGATGAGGACAGGAAAGATAAACCAGAAACGAAGGAGAATGTTTTCTCAAGGCTCAGGGACAAGAACAGGGTATGAAGAATGTTGCCCTAGGAGCTAAGTAGTAGGGAGGGAGAGGGGGAGGGGACACTTCAGTCAGCCTACCTTTCTGTACAGCTTGTCAAATAATGAAAATCAGTCACAATGTGGGTATCCTCCCCCCCCTCAAAAAAAGGGAATATAAAATATCTTTTTCATACTGACTACACATTGAAAAGGCTATATTTTGGATATAGTATGTTAAATACGATATATTATTAAAATGAATTTGCCTGTTTCTTTGTACTTTTTAAAATATGGCTGCTAGAAATTTTAAAATTATATATGTAGCTTGCATTCACTCCTGTTGGGCAACTCTGCTCTCTGCTATGAGATCCTGAAAAGCTCAGGCTTGTCTTATGCGTATTTGTGACCCTGGTACCCAGCTGGGAGGGAAGCTGGTACAGAGAAGGGTCTCCAGGGAGGGTCCCTGTGAATTCCTCCAAGCCCCAAGTGCCAGACCAGCCTTCTCGCTCCCAGAATCCTCCAGCGGCATTCAATCTTCCCTGGAATAAAGCAAGCGCAGAGCTGTGCCAGCCAGCAGCACGCTACCTGGAAGGCACTGCTATTTATAGCTGATGCCATCCGTGAGAAGTAATAGTCCCTCAGAATTCTCAGAAGAGTTTGCCTTTCGATAAGAGCCCAGCCCGATTAGGAAAGAGAAGACAAATTTGTGGGTATTTTTAGGCCATCCAATGTACAGTCGGGAGCACTGAAATTCAGATCTGTTCTCCCCCAGGAGACTGAGCACAGCTGCAAAGTGAGAAGTGGGCTTTTGCACGAGGAAAAATAACTAGCATCCCTGTAAACAGGCTCCATGGAGCAAGTCAGTGCACGGGTCTATCTGAGGGGGAGAGAGATGATGCAGGGCTGAGGAGGGGGTCCCTCAGAAGTTAACATAAGCAGCCACTTCCTGGGAGTTTGGTGGGAGCTGCTTGGGGATTAGATTTCCATCTCATCTTATTCTCTCACTGGTCATTTGTGAACATTGCT
Source organism: Mesoplodon densirostris (assembly GCF_025265405.1). NCBI lineage: Eukaryota > Metazoa > Chordata > Mammalia > Artiodactyla > Ziphiidae > Mesoplodon > Mesoplodon densirostris. The sequence continues at coordinate 86,276,092 of NC_082673.1, read as the reverse complement.
TAGTGTTAATTGAGAAAAATTACGAAAATAAAACCCAACTTTGAGAGCTCTCCCTGCCAAACCAATACATAAAGAAATAAATTGGAATTCTCTTGGTTAAGGGGAACCAATTTGTAATCTTGAGTCTCCATGCAAAGACTCAGAGATAGATAGCCTCTTGTCTCTTCCTTTTCATCAAAATTGTGTCCAGTACATTTCAGTGACAGAAACAACTTCGCAGGAAGTGACTGGTCCTTCACTCTGATCAGTGATGAGCAGCCTTTCCCCGTTGACTGGGCTCTCTAAGAGCCACAGGCAGTGGGAAAGCCCTGAACACAAGTCTGGAGATGGTGGCGCTGATTAGTTGTTCTCGGGCATGGACATCTGGGTTACATCTGGAAATTGCCACATTGTTAAGAAGTGGTGTAATTTCTTGACATCTCTGACAACATCATGAGAGTGTACCCCCTTCGCATTTTGTCTTTCGAACTGCCTAACTCACATGCTCACACATAGGTGTGCACACCCACATATAGCTTATTATTTATAAAGCACTTTACAGTTTGCATAACACTGATCGTAGGACTTATCATTATAACATCATTAAGTATCTGCTATTATTATTCCTAGTCTCAGAAGAAGAAATTGAGGCTCAGAAAGGTTCACTGACTTGTTAAAGTCACAGAAGGAGAGTGGCAACCAGGACTAAATGCAGGTCGTCCAACATCCAGGCTTGGATGCTTCCTGTATAACACTCTCTTCAACAGTCATTCAGCAAACACCTATTCAGCGACTACTAATAATGATGACTGTGTGTCTGCCGTGTGCTATGTGTTTTCCATATATTAGCTCATTAATTCCTCAAGCAACTGCCTGAAATATGTAAATATCAGGAAAGTTAACCAGACTTCCAGTTAATGACAGAGGATTGAAACAAGCTTTTATTTTTTCTCTATGCTAAAAATCCACTAAAATAATGATGAATGAGATTTTTGAAAGGTCAGCTATGAGCTTACTACATGTCAAGGTTTCCTTTCTTTACCTGGATCACCTCAATTTTTTTTAAAAATAAATTTATTTATTTATTTATTTATTTATTTATTGGCTGCATTGGGTCTTCACTGCTATGCGCGGACTTTCTCTAGTTGCAGAGAGCGGGGGCTATTCTTGGTTGCGGTGAACAGGCTTCTCATTGCAGTGGCTTCTCTTGTTGCAGAGTACAGGCTCTAGGCACGTCGGCTTCAGTACTTGTGGCACGCAGGCTCAGTAGCTGTGGCACACGGGTCCGCCTGCTCTGCGGCATGTGGGATCTTCCTGGACCAGGGCTCGAACCCGTGTCCCCTGCATTGGCAGGCGGACTCCCAACCACTGCGTCACCAGGGAAGTCCCTGGATTACCTCATTTAATGCTCACAAAATCCTACAAGGAAAGTCTTATTATTATTCTCGCTTTACAGATTAAAAAAATTGAGGCAGAGAGATGCTAACTAGCTTGCCCAAAGATACACAGTTAAAAAGTATGGGCTTCCCTGGTGGCGCAGTCGTTGAGAGTCCGCCTGCCGATGCAGGGGACACGGGTTCATGCCCTGGTCTGGGAAGATCCCACGTGCTGTGGAGCGGCTGGGCCCGTGAGCCATGGCCACTGAGCCTGCGTGTCCGGAGCCTGTGTTCCGCAACGGGAGAGGCCACAACAGTGAGAGGCCCGCGTACCGCAAAAAAAAAAAAAGTAGTGACACTTCTCAAGCACTGCATCTTCAGGCCCTGTGCTCTGAAGCTCTACAACTGTAAAGGAGTAGAAAGTATTTAAACTCACAATGAAGACAGTACCTGCAGAAAATCCATTAGCGGTTAAGGGATTTCATTAAAGTTCTGGGAAGTAGCATGGAGAAAGGTGATTGATGGCACAGGATGGATGGAGCCTCAGCTCTGTGCATTAGCAGAGTGACATGTGCATGACAAAACTCTATCCTGTAACGCAAAACTCTGGAGATGTCCAGGACTTGGGAGTGGTAGGTGAGACTGATAGGGGGCTGAAACCAAGGTTCACCAAGATAGTGGGGGCTGGAACCAGGGAAATTAGCTAAAACACTGGGCTCAAAATAGTTTCCTTTCCTCCTCAGACACACCCTCTGTGAACAGAGCACCGCCATCCAGGTGTGTAACCCGTCTTCCTAACCTCAAACCTCCACTTCAGGCGGAACATCTGGTTGTTCTTTTTACCTGAAGATTTTGAGTGATACCTCCCCCGCAAAGGATCCCTAGTTGAGAATTTGGGATTCTCCAAGCATAGTAGCTAAAAACATAAAGAGCTAAAAACATATGAAAGAAAAGACACATAGCTATAGGGTCTAATATTTTACTAACAAGTTATCACATTTTAAGGCACCACAATAAAGAAAAGTCTCTAAAAGCTTCTACAGAGAAGTTCTCATTTTAAGATGGTGGAGTAAATCCATTTTGGCTACCTTCTCCTTCCAAAAATTTCCCCCAATAACAGTAAGAACTAGAAAAAAAGCAACGCATTTTATCTTCAATGAAACTAAGAGACATCTTAACACACTATATGGGAAGATGGACTATAGAAGGAGGAAAACAAATGACTTAGCAGAGAGAACATTTCAACCCTAAGTGCCTGCAAAGAGAGGAATCAACCCAATTTGCCCCTCCAGGAACAGAGAAAGGCTTAGAAACTAACAGGACAGGATGGGGTATCAAACGAGGCACAGGTGAGAAGGGTGGTGTGAGCAGCTGAACACAGAAGAGTGAAAAGTGTGAATAACAACAGTTTAGATGCTTGGGTCCTCGTCCCAACCCCTGTCCTACCCTCTAAGACACCATAGGCTTTTTTCTCCTTGAGTCTATACTTTGCTGAAAATAGGTTAAAAGTAAATGCCTATAAATATGTAAATGAGGTGGGGACCGTCCACAGTCCCTTGATTTGAGGATCATTCTACAGAAAAGTAAACCTACTCCAGGAAAAGCTTATAAATTTCAAATGAAAATGTCGCCTGGCCTCTACTACCCTTCAGTGGTGACCACCAGTGCACTCAGGGCCTACATCTGGGTTTAAGCACCTTTACTCATTAATGTGAACAGGCAGTTGAGAATTACTAAAAATTGGGAAAATCATCCTACTTGATAAAAGAGATCTGAACAAAGAGGCAACAGGATTAATGTAGAGAGCATAAAAAACTTGAAAGAAAGTGTAATTAATATCCTCAGAGAAATAAAAGGAGATATTATAATCCATAAAACAAGAAAAGTGCAACCATAAAAAGTACATTCAGAGAATAATTTAGAGTTCCTGGAAATTAAAAATATGATGAGTCAATTTTTTTTTAAAGATTCAAAATAAGTGCTTGACAATAAATTCAAGAAAGTTCCCCAGAAAGTAGAATAAAAAGACAGGCAATGGATTAAATAAAAGAGGAAAGACAAGAAAATTAAAAGATTAATCCAGGAGGCTGAACATCCCACTAATAAGAGTTTTCAGAGAGATCAAAGAAAATAGAAGGAGGACATTATCACCAAAAAAAAAATGCAAGAACATTTCCTAGAATGGAGATACACAAATTCTGAGTCATAAGTAAAACTTATAAAAGTCCAAAGTCCAAACTAAAGTATATCACTGTGAAACTTCAGAATAAAAGAAGATCCTAAATGCTCCTGTAATGTAATCCTAAAATTACATTAAAAAGTATAGGAATATGAACGGCATTTGACTTCCCCATAGGAACATAGGGAGCTAAGAAAATAAAGCAATTACTTCAAAATTCTAAGGGAAAATAATTTACACCTTAGACATCGATAGCTACCCAGACTGTAAATCAAGCGTGAGCATCAAGTGAAAAAATGTTTTAACGTGTCAAGTCTCAAAAATGCAGTTCCCACTCACTTACCCTTTCTCAGGAAGTGACTGGAGGAGGTGTTCCAACAAGATGGGAAGGTAAACCAAGGAGTGGAAAACCGACTTCAGGGGCGTGGGGAAGGGAGCCCCAAGGAGGATGGCAGGTGGATGTCTGGGATCACAGCTAAGGATTCATTCAGAGAGCGGTGGGTCCCAGATAGCAACAGGAGGATGAAGGCACCAGGAGGCTGCAGGAGAAAAACAGGATGGATGGAGTATTTGATAGGTTTGATGATGTGGAAAATTGACCCATCTCTACATAATTTAGTAGAGCTGTTACAGGGTGTAAGAAAATAGCCAAATGATAAGAGCAAACACATAAATAGTGCTTACTCTTTTTCAGGCACGGTTCCAATTATTTTACATATATAAACTAAGTAAATGAAAAATTAGGCAATTATTAATTCAAGGAAAAACTAAAAACTTTGAAAAAAAAAGGAAATGTAGTCATCATGCATGACTAGGCTCAGCAGTGGACAGTGTATATAATTATAGCAATAAAGTGACTTGATATAAATTTGGATTTTAAAATGTGACATAACTATTTTGAGAGAATAAGGTAGAAGAACTTAAAAAGAGCACAATTGTTCACTTACTACCTTAAGAAGAAATCCATCGAAAATGCCTAAAATATACTCCAGTGTGACCCCCATCTTAAGTTAACTAATTATATCTGCAATGACTCCATTCACAAATAAGGTCACATTCTGAGATGCCGGGGATTAGGACTTTAATATATCTTTTGGTGGGGGGACACAATTCAACCCATAACGGTCCCCTATAAAGGAATGATCATCAGAATAGTCGTGGGTGTCTTGCCAGCAGCACTGAATATTAGAAGACCAGGGAGGGACTCCCCTGGTGGCACAGTGGTTAGGAATCCGCCTGCCAATGCAGGGGACGCGGGTTTGAGCGCTTGTCCAGGAAGATCCCGCATGCCACGGAACAACTAAGCCCGTGTGCCACAACTGTTGAAGCCTGCGTGCCTAGAGCCTGTGCTCCACAACAAGAGGCCACCACAGTGAGAGGCCTGTGCACCACAGTGAAGAGTGGCCCCTGCTCACCGCCGCTGGAGAGAGCCCGCGCACAGCAACAAGGACACAACACAGCCAAAAATAAATATCAATAAATAAATTTATTAAAAAAAAAAAAGAAGACCAGAGAGCATGTTCTAAACATTGAAGTCAAGTCACTTCCAGCCTTACCTAACCCAACCATGAAATAAATGTATGTCCACACATTCAAGGGCTCTGAAAATTTACCTACATTTTGGGAAGTAAAGAAGGATGTGCTCCAGCAAAATAAGGAAGGAACCCAAGAAAGAGGAAAATATGGAATTCAGGAAACAGAGGTCCCCAGTCAGGCAAGGGTACAAGGGATGTCCAGGATGGTGGCCATGCCACACAGAAGGGAAACTGGTTCAGCCTGGAAAGGATGATAATGATTTTAATAAAACTGCTTAGTAGAATATTTGATCAGCTGGAACTCTTGGAAAAAAATATGAAGGAAAATTATAAAGGAGATTTTGCAATAAGAAAAATAAAAGTACGATAACCAGAAACTTTAGGGAAAAAGAAACTAGACATAAAAACTATATAAGAAAGAAAATAAAATCATAGTGTACCACCTGATTTTAGAGCAAATTTTAAATAGTCAAAATACTGAAAACCCTGCTAAAAAGTTAAATGATTGTTGTAATATAAATTTGTCAAGAAAATGTGCAAATATATGAAGGAGTTAAATCCTAATTAATTATAACAATACATCAATAGATGCTATCTAAAATGTGCAAAACCAAAAGAGTAATATAAGAAATTATATTTAGAAATATGGAGATAACCACCAAAAGAAACAGTTCAAAGAGTTAAAAATGATGGCTCCTAAGAAGCAGGACAGAGGTGGGGAGAGCAGGCAGTGGCTGCCCTTTTCATTATAAAAACTGTTTTATTCTATTTAATTTTTTAAAACCCAGTGACTCATTCAAATTACTACAAAAGGCCCAGGTAATTCACAGACAACTACACAATCAGTAAGTGTCAATACTGGGATTTGCTATTTTCTGCTTAAGCCTGACTCTTTCCAGTATACTTTGCTGCCCACTAATGATAGGCTCTGTGACTTACCCTCAGGACACACAGGTGAACAAAAACTGTCCATGCCCTGAAGGACATTCCAGTCAGTACGAGAGTATGGAAACAAGATATACATATAATTAAAATGTGATGCAAGAAAGGTCAAATCAGAGATATGTATAAAGCATTAGGATTTGATAAAGAAAAAACCCTGAATGTGGCTTTGAAGACTTTTATGATCTTTCCAGGATATACTGCCCACGGCGGGCGGGCAGTTCTGCAAAACCAGGAAAATAAATTCCTGTCTCTTAGGATTATTTACCCACAAAGGGGCTCTTTGGACATTGATTCAGGCAATTCTGCAGCTTCAGCTTCTTGGTAAGTAGAAAGGCCAGAGGTCCACAGCCTGGAGCATAGTGGAATCCAAGGTATAAGCTGTGGCTGAGACTTAGTGTCCTGAGATTTCCAGTGTTGAATGTTAAGACACACTGGTAATGAACATGTCATAAAACAGGTGGAGGTGAGTTTTCTGAGCCAGGCTGCTCCCACACTGGACTGGAGAAGGACAGGTCTGCTTTTCCAGGAGCAAGTTAGCAAGAAGGGGTGAGGGAGACGTACACTCTCTGTACATAAATTCAGAAAGCTGAGCAAAGGCTGGCAGAATGATAGATAATTCTCTGCATTTGGTGTACATATGCTGAAGCTGAAAAGCAACCATCAGAGCAGAGCGAAAAAATAGAATGTGGAACAGTGGGGAAGAATGAGAGAAAATAGAACCACGATGATGAACGTGTATAATCCAGCAGAACCAAAGCTAAGATGGCAAATAGATTCCTCCCATCCCAAAGTTCACCATTTGATCTGCACTGCCTGGAACAGACTTAAGAAAGATTTTAAAGGTGCTCAGGGCTTGGTAAGAAAGAACTCTGTGATGGATTAGCATTACCTGCAGCTGGCGGCAAAGGGGGATGAGATGGCACGTGGCCTTAAATTCCCCATCCTGCCTTTCAAGATTCTCAGCAAATGGATTCACCCCTTTCCAGGGATCAGCATTCTAAAGTGTTGGGAAGTGTGCCTTTTTTTTTTTTTTTTTTTTTTTTTTTTGCGGTGCGCGGGCCTCTCACTGTTGTGGCCTCTCCCGTTGCGGAGCGCAGGCTCCAGACGCGCAGGCTCAGCGGCCATGGCTCACGGGCCCAACCGCTCCGCGGCATGTGGGATCTTCCCGGACCGGGGCACGAACCCGCGTCCCCTGCATCGGCAGGCGGACTCTCCACCACTGCGCCACCAGGGAAGCCCAAGGGAAGTGTGCCTTTTAAGACAAGGAAACAAAAGACGCTTAAAGTTCCTTTCACGTAGCCATGATGCATACTTGCATTACGAATCTAACTCAAGTGATCCTTTTCATTAAAAAACAAAACAAAACCAAGGATCCCTCATTGTTGTTCTTTAGGTCAATTTCCATCCAGTTTTATGTATAGGAATACACTCAAACATGGGATCCCTTTTGGATGAGAAAATTGTAGAGTACATAGTGTTCATTTCACAGTTTGGGTTTAGTGAGACTCAATCCAGCTGAGGATTTTCTTTTATTTGTACCTCATCAAATCGGTAAATGTCTATTTGAAACTAAAGCTGGATGTTGAAAGGGCCAGTCTATTAAAAGTGTTCATGCTAAGACTGAACTGCCTGCTAACACTGAACTTTGGGCTAATTAAACATTTCTTGAAATGCTGCCCTTAGACAAAATGGAGACCATTCTTTCAAAGTTCCCCAAGAAACAAGCTTTGGAACCAACCACACACACACACACACACACACACACACACACACACACACACACACACACTGCAAACTGTTACAAAGTGACAACTCGTTACAATCAATGATTGGTTAATCAGGAGACTTGATAATTTACTAAAATAGTCCTACAGCAAATTTATCAACTATGAAGTTGGGTTTCAGTGAATGGATTTTTAATTGAGTTGAACTAGCACCCCCTTTAAACATTTTGGAATTTGGGGTGGATGTGGCCATTTTACAGAAGGAGCCAGAAGGCTTCTTGGAGGAAAACACCTCAACTCTCATCCCATTTAGAAATGAAAAGCTAAAGAAACCTGTTGGGTTGAAATGGGATAGTCTCAGCCAACATCTTCTGATGAGTAAGGACCCCAGAAAAGGCACTCACTCTGAGGATGAGAGCAGAAAGAACTGGACCAGTGTCCTGGACAGAGCCCAGAGAAGAAGATGACAGTCAGGGTTGACTCTGGGGACTTTATAGGGAGCCATGGACTTTCTGAGAAGTATGGGGAATCTCATGCTTCGTTTATTTGCAAAAATAAGGGGATGTATCTGCACCCCAGCTGGTGACACAAACCAAACTCTTCCCATGAAGAATGGAGTCTGCATAAAGGAATGTCCTGCTGGGCTGCGCTGTATGTGACAGATGAACAGAGAACAGATTCTCAGTGGATGTCTATTGTTTTGCTTTGGAAATGGAAATAGAAATGATAACTGAGTCCCTACACTTAGTTTTTATTGAGGAGAGAAGATGAGACAGGAGAAATAAAGAATGTGAAGAGATCCTTGGACTTCGGGGGGAAGATGACTTGGTAGCAGAATAATATTTGTCAAACTTTAGTCCTTTGCAAACAATCTTCACAATTGTTATCATATCTATATGTACTACACCACCTACCCTATGATTTACTTAATATATATTTTAATTGGCTCACATTTTTTTCCATTTACAATCTTTTTATAAATGAAATTCTATATTATGGGTTTTATGTGCTGGCTATTATTTTTCTCACACATTAAATGTAAAATGTCCATTTATGTAATGCCCCAAATCGTTTCAAATACCATCTTTGGCGTGTGTTCCAAACTGTGTGAAACATTGGGACAGCACAAAGAAAACATACTGGGAATCAGATAGTCACATGTCAAATACCCATTCTGCTGGCTGAATCCCTGTATGATGTGATAAACTTGACCTGTCTGGGGCCCGGTTTCCTCACCTGTAAGATGGAGTATAACGCACACATTGCCATTTCTGCCTGGCCTGCTCTCTGGGAATCACTGCATGGTTCTCCTTTCCTGCCGCCCCCAACCCACAAGGGGTTTACGGCAGTCATGTTTCTTGCTGCAATACCTTTTCCCTCCAGCTGCAGCCGATTGTCCCTTTTGCTGGGTATTTAGAATTGGTACAGAGAGAAAGGTCTGTTGAGTGACTGCATCCGTGACATGTAAAATTAGGACACCCCTGTTGCTACCCTGTTGTTTTATTGAGAGAGAGAGGCAGGCACAGGTGCACACTGAGGGGCTCGAAGAGGAGCAGAGATGGGGCAACAGCAAGAAAGTCCACCCCAGTTTGCAGGCTGTGGTGTGAGAATCTTCAGGAAGCTTCCTAATAATTCTTGCTTTGGGGCTGCCTGAAGCACTCCTTTACCTTAATAGTAACCCCCTTACTTCTTCTGGGGTTTAAATGACTTGGACTACTACTGGCTTGCAGAGGAAATAAAGCTCATGTGTGGGGTTAATAACTTCTCATCCAGATTCTTCTTACAAGATTCAGCAAGAGGACTTCCCTGGTGGCATAGTGGTTAAGTATCCACCCGCCAGTGCAGGGGACACATGTTCAAGCCCTGGTGTGGGAAGATCCCACATGCCGTGGAGCAACTAAGCCCGTGCGCCACAACGACTGAGCCTGTGCTCTAGAGCCCGTGAGTCACAACGACTGAGCCCACATGCCGCAACTACTGAAGCCCGCGCACCTAGAGCCCGCGCTCTGCAACAAGAGAAGCCACTGCAATGAGAAGCCCGCGCACCACAGCGAAGAGTAGCCCCTGCTCGCCGCAACTAGAGAAAACCCGCGCGCAGCAACAAAGACCCAACACAGCCAAAAATAAATAAATAAATTTAAAAAAAAAGAAGATTCAGCCAGAAGGAATACTCAAAGGGGCTCTCAGAAGGGACGGTTACTATCATCTCTGTGACATTCCACTACGTATCTTCATCTTCCTCCATCCTTCCTGACTCCTGAGGACTAAAGAGGAAAGTGCTCTCAGGGCTGAGAGAAGATAGTAACAGGAGAGGAGGCTGTGATTAAGAAACCCAGGACCTTTGTGAAGACACAGGCAGGATGTGTGACAAAGCCCATTATGAGAAGCTGCTGATGAGCCTCAGGTTTGATTGGGCAGGAGGTGCACACCTTTGAACTTGCGTTCTGTCCCCAGGACGCCTTCTAGAGGAAGCCCGAGGACGGGTGAGGAGAACGCAAGACCACAGACCAACCTTGACTCTGACGCCTGTCAGCCCTGCCTCCCTGGCATCGGGGCTGAGTTTGCTCTTTGAACAAACTGGGAAATTCCCACCCGGGTCCAGGATGGTGGGAATATACGTAAAAGAAACGATGGACTTCCAAGCAGCAAATACAAATTAAGTACCCAGGAAAGGCTGGCTTTCTTCCTCCCTCCCTCCCTCCCTCCCTCCCTCCTCCCCTCCTGCCTCCTATTAGGTGTCGTAGAAAATGCCCAGGCTTGGGGCGGTCACTTAGAAGAGATGGAGGGGTCTGGGAGGCACCCACTGCTCTCTGTGCGTCCATAAGCCACTTTCTCAACAGGGTGGAAAAAATGACCACAGTGTCTCTCCTCCCTGGGGCCTGACTCCTCCCCTCTGGTCCCCCCACTCTTCCCCTAGTCTCTGCGTGGATACCTCCTTGGTTTTTTTTGCGGTACACGGGCCTCTCACTGCTGTGGCCTCTCCCGTTGCAGAGCACAGGCTCCAGACCCGCAGGCTCAGCGGCCATGGCTCACGGGCCCAGCCACTCCACAGCATGTGGGATCTTCCCAGACCGGGGCACGAACCCGTGTCCCCTGCATCGGCAGGCGGACTCTCAACCACTGCGCCACCGGGGAAGCCCGATACCTCCTTCTTATCCTTCCTACTGTAGCTCAGACTTAGCCTCCTCTGTGAGGCTCCACATTCTTGCTGGTAGACCATATCATGATTTGTAATTACACATTGATTTGTTTGCTCACCTGTTTAGTTAATGCCCCTCCCTCCTTCTGAACATCTGTTTGGACACTTCTCTAACTGCTCACCCCTCCCTGGCCCCAGTGAAGTGTCTTCTGCCCTGTTTTCCTATTTCCCCTGTTGCCTGGCTTGCTCCTTCTCACTCCATGATAGCTGGCTGGGCAGAGATCCCAGTGTGCCTTGCAGCCATGTCTGTCCCAGTGAGGATAGAGGTAGAAGCGGGAGGAGAGGGGATGGTGAAGCTCACAGCTCACATCTGGAGCAGTCTGGAACCCAAGTGTTTTATTCCAAGTCTATGCCTTCATACGGAGTGGCTGCCTCCTAGAGTGCCCACAGCATATTTCTCACAATAACTCTGCAAACCATTGGAGAAGGGACAAACATGAGCTACATCCAGCTGCTTATTCTTTAGTATGAAATGGCTTTGAATCCTTCTTGAAGTATACTTTTCCCGCAGGGGTATTTAGCAGGGCCGGAAGAGAGAGACCAGGAGGTGGGGAGGAGGAGAGAGAACTTAGGAAAGGGGTAGAAGGAAGGTGCCAACGAACAGGGACTCTCCAAAGCGGGCTGGGGTGGAGACCACCTACCCACCTCCACCCTCCTTTATCTAATGTCCTAAGAAACATGTACTGATCATTTACAATGCACTAAACCCTGCGCAATGAGTCCAGACCTGTGCCAGGATATAAGGGGAAAATTTAAGTTCAGAGCATCTCAGACCCAGGCAATTAATAAAAATCGGTGTTATAAATTAATGAATTCACTAGTTTTCTACAACAGTTCAAGAACTTTCATAAACAAGAAAGATCAACCTAAGTTCCCATTTCCTAATACTGAGGGTCCTGAAGTTTATTTCTAGAGACAATCCCATTTCCTGCCTGCATGTGAACACAAGCATTTCATAGCTCTGGTTTGAAGCTAAAAGGTTTTTTTTTTTTCCTTTATATGGTTAAAAAAAAAAAAAGATCATTTTCTGCTAGTGCACAGACATCTGAAGAAAGGAAAAAGTCAGGAAGATATTCTTAACTGGAGACAAAAGTGAGCGGTCCCACACCCCACCCCCATCATTTCCCCATGTATCCTTTTTCTCGCTTTACTTCACCTGCAAATGGAGGGGGGGATAAAAGCTCTTTTTTTTTTTTTTTTGAAAACCATCTTGCCTCTAAAAATGTCATCTCCCTCATTTCCTTTTTCTCCCAACTCCCTTTTAGTTCAACACCTGGGCATTGGGAGAAAAGAAGGAGATCTTTGGGAGGATTTTGGAGAAGCAGTGGGGCAGTGGGTGAATGATAAACTGCACTGGACCTGAAGCCGGAGCTGCTCCAGCCAGGCTCTGCCCTTCTGGCCAGGCAAGTTACTCAGTTTTCAGATCCTCATTTTTCTCATCTATAAAATGAGGAAATGAATCCTCAACTTCAGAATCTTGCAAAGCTCCCTTACCCAACCTCTCCGTGTACCTTGTTCACAACTGTGAACCCAGAACCACTTACAGGACTTCAAGAAAAATGTGTTTAATGAAAAGCAAGGGTGTCTATGAACATGTAATAGGAAGATCTGATGCCAAAAGGTGAAATTCAAAGGGCTCGGGAAGCAGCGAAGCCCAGACCCTGACTGAGAGTGTGAGTCTGAACAAAGTTGGCCAGAGTCAGCCTGGCGTAACTAGTAACAGTATTGCTGCTGGTATTATTGCTATTATTACCGCCACTATTTTATCAGTATTTTCCAAGTGCTTTAGTTTTTCAAAATATCATCACAGATTTTGTGCATTTCACCTGCACAACCACTTCATAGCATTGGTCACAAGGTTACGATGATTTGTACTTACAAGGGGTCAGAGCCCAGCAGGCTGAGATGCTCACTCAGGCTCACACTGACAGAAAGTGAACAGACACCAGCTCTGGGCTCCAGGATCTCCAGACTCCTGGGCTGAGGCTCTCACCACCATCCTATCCCACCCACTCTCAGTCCAGGCCTCCCAGGAGGGGAGACTAGAGCAGCTGGGATTCCTAATGAGTGATTCTCCACCAAGACCCTCAGTGGCCATAAGAATAAATGGCTCAGGGCTTCCCTGGTGGCGCAGTGGTTGAGAGTCCGCCTGCCGATGCAGGGGACAAGGGTTCGTGCCCCGGTCCGGGAGGATCCCACATGCCGCGGAGCGGCTGGGCCCGTGAGCCATGGCCGCTGAGCCTGCGCATCCGGAGCCTGTGCTCCGCAGTGGGAGAGGCCACAGCAGTGAGAGGCCCGCATACCGCAAAAAAAAAAAAAAAAAAAAAAAAGAATAAATCACTCAGTTCCAGGACTATACCAAGCCAGCAGTCAGCTCCCCCCGGAACAGTGAGTTCAAAACTGTGGAACACAGCTGACCACTTACCAGCATCAAGGACCCTTGTCCAGTATGCTGCCCTTGAGGAAGGACTTGGAATTATTTCCCAGCAAAGAACAAAAACCGTGTAGAATTTACAATATTCAACACTATTTTGTTCAGACTAGCAAAAGGAGGGCTGTCATTTTCTCTTTCTGTCTGTTTCTCCCTCCCATCCTCCTCTCTCTCTCTCTCCTTTCCCCACCTAACCCCCCACCCCCCCACACACAGTCTTTTTTTTTTTTTTTTTTTTTTTTTTTGCGGTACGCAGGCCTCTCACTGCTGTGGCCTCTCCCGTTGCGGAGCACAGGGTCCGGACACGCAGGCTCAGCGGCCATGGCTCAGGGGCCCAGCCGCTCTGTGGCATTTGGGATCCTCCCGGACTGGGGCACGAACCCGTGTCCCATGCATCAGCAGACGGACTCTCAACCACTGCGCCAACAGGGAAGCCCCAGAACAATATTTTCTAAAGAATAAAATTTAAGATTACAAAGGAAACCAATTACATCAAAATGTAGTTATCAAATATTAAAAATGAAAGTGGTAGTATAATAATTTATGCACATCATAATTAACACGTTAAAAAATGAGACTGATCAGCTGTCTCATAACAACTCTGATTTCAAGGTAGTGAGTGTAAATGATATTTTGAGATATCCGTAAGGTAATAGGAAAATATATATCATTTCTGTTGGTAGTGAAGTCCCAGGTATTGCAAATAATACTGTAGTTTGGTATTACATTGCTACTATGTTGCTACATAGTAGCAATGAACGACTTTTCAGGCAGACCACTGGTTCTCAGAGTGTGGTCCAAGCAACACAGGCATCAGGTAGGAACCATCTGATATGCAAATTATCTCCTCAGCTCTACTGAATCAGAGACTCTGAGATTGGGGCTACAGTGACTGGCTCATCCCAATTTGCTGAGGAGGCGCCTTAATTTTAGCACTGAGAATCCCACATCCTAGGAACCCCTTACTCCCAGACAAACCAGGATGGCTGTTTGCCCTAGTGGAGGGCCATAAATCTGTGTTTAAGGAAGCCCTCCAGGTCATTCTGCACATTTGAGAACCACTGACATGGAAGTTAGTGAAATAAAGATGTATTTCGCCTATTCAACTTAATGGAAGCCCTGAATTCCATGGACCCAGGAAAAGAAGCTCCAATTTAAACAATAGCTCTGCCCTCAAGGAATACACTTTTCAGAAGAGGAGGCAATCATTAGGCAGACAAGTGTAGTTCAGTGTGAATAGAGCCTGGAAACGTAAGCCCAGGCAGTGCGGGGAGCTTGAAGCAAGGGCATCTTTCCAACAAGATGCCTCTTTCTAGGGAGTAGGGAGATGGGCTATAAGATGATGATGATGATGATGATGATGAAGAGGAAGAGGAGGAGGAAAAAATAAGTTAATATATATTTAGTGCTTAACTCTTCCAGGCTCTGTTCTTAGTGCTTTATACTGTTATTTAATTCTCAGGAGGCAGAAGCCATTAGTATCCCCATTTAACAGGTAAGCAAACTGAGGCACAGAGCAGTTCAGAAACTTGTCCAAGGTCACACAGATAGCAAGAGGAGGTGAAAGTAGTCTAGCCCAAGCAATCTGGCTCCAGACCTCATGCTCTTAACTACCATGTGATTTTAATGGTTATTTGGGTACTTGATTATTTTAAATGTTGTCATAAAAACCACAAGGGATTCCTTTTCCTCCCCTTCTCTGAAAATAAATTCAAACTTTGTTGATATTTATAAACACAGCAAATGTGAAGGGTGTAAAGCTCATTAAGTCATGGCGTGGTTTCAGTTTGGGCATCTGGGGCCACTTGGGATCCATGGATGGAGACAGCTATAGAGTCAGCTTCGCAGAGCCTCCTTGTCCCTCTGTCTGCTGACTGGGGTGGAGGCTGGGAGCAGGTGAGAGGGGAGAAAGTGTAAAATAAGCATAGGGGTCTGATTTTAATCTTAAGACAGGATGGAGAAGTGGCAGGGCATGACCTAATTTGACCCTTGTGGAGAAGGAGGCGGGGATATTGAGAGGGGAATCATAGGTTGTGGTCTCAGGCCAGGTGGGTGCAAATCCTGTCCTGATGACCGGCAAATCGTGTAACCTTGACCAGCGTATTCAACCTTCCACTCTGGTCCTCAACGTTCTCATCTGCTCACTGGGGATGATGATATTCACATCATCTTTATTCTCATGGTAACAAAAGTCCTTGGACCAGGGTAGGTCATCAATAAATATATGTGCCCCTTCCCTTTCTTGCCAGTTAACATGGAAGGAAGTGGTGTCCTCACTCCAGGGCAGACGCTGTGCCAGGGCTGGGGACCCAGAGATGCCAGAGGAATATTTAAAAAGTCAAAGTCTCCCACCCCAGAAACCCCTCCCCGACCATGCCCAGCTAGAAATGCTGTATGCCTAGGGGCTCCACTGTAACTTATACTCACCCATATATAAACACCCAAACACTGTTAGGACCCATCATGACTGCTTGACAGAAATCCTCCTATTATTCCCCATAAAATGTCACCCACCTGTCGGGAAAGAGACCTTCTTTCTCTCCTCCAATCCCTACCTGCCTTTGAAGGAGCCAGGAACCAGGCAACAGAATCTACAGACTCTCCCTCGTTGGGTGAGTTGATTTTTTTTTCTTTGTTAAATTGGAGGCAATTGGATATTTCCAGACAGCAGAAAGAATAGATTGAGGGTGAAGGCAAAATTGTAAAGGAGGAAGAGGGATGGTAGGTAAAGAGAACAGGAGGAATGACCCTCAAGATGAATAATGATAAATAATTGTTATATTAGAAGGCAATTTCTGGGCCAAGCCCTGTGCTAGGCACCTGAAACTCACATACTTCAGCTCCTATCCATGATAAATAACCCTCGGTGGCTTCATATAACATTCAGTATACAGTGGCCTAATGACCTAAACCATGGCCTCTCAGCCTCTGCAGTGGCAGTCCCATCTCGGGCCACTTGGACCCTCTCACTCTACACTCCAGGCCCGAGTAACTCTGTGCAATTCCTAGGCAGTGTCACACCATCTCCAGACAGCTTTAGAGTAGCCCCTGCTCTCTGCCTACACTGGCTTTCATCCTCACACCCTCTGTCTGGCCCTACACCCACACACGCGGTCTTTACCAGGCCAATATCCTCCTGATTTTCAGTTCTCACCTTGAATACCACTTCCTCTGGCAAGCCTTCCATATCGCCCCAGAATAGGTCCTGACGCCCGCCCTTTATTTTCCCAAAGCACCCTGTGCTCCGCCCATCACTAGATGCGTCTCATGTACTGAGCTGATCTCTACACTCATCTGACCCAGCAGCAGACAGTGAGCTCTTTGAGGTCTGGGTGTTGCCTGGGGCTTGTCTTAGTGTGGCTCCCCCCAAACAGCCTGAAACCAAGTCTCAGGTGCAGGCAGTTTGTTTAGGAGATGAGTCTGGAAAGGAGAGTGAGGCCGGCATCAGGGAGAATGAGGTAAAGACGGGGGAAAAGCCAGTACTGGGGCGCATTTCAGAGTTGTTGCTGTGGCACTTGGGAGCTTGATTGGATGGGCTCAGAACTCCTTCCAGAACCATCCCTCTGAAGGACAGGGGAGGGAGCTTTCACCCACCAGTTTCTTTCCTTCATTGATGTCCTGATAACATCATCCTTAGCCTAAAATGTTTTCAGCGCTGCCCCATAGATTCCAAGAAGCTTTTAGCCCTTGGGCTGAGCACGGGCGGCTTTCCTAGATGCAATCACAGCCTCCCATTCAGCCCTCACTGTGGAATCTTCCCTCATCTCCTTTGGTGGATCCTGCTTTGTCTCCTCTGGCCTCCGCCCGCCTTACCCTTCCCCCCCAGAGAGCCCTTCCTCCACCTTCTTCATCCAACTCCTGCCCAAGACCCACTCAAGCTCTACCTTCTCTGAGAATCATCCCCAAATCTCTCGGTCCAGTATTGTTCTCAACCTTGGCTGCAAACCAAAATCCCCTGGGGAGCTTTAAAAAACAAAAAAACAATACTGACCCTTGGGTCCCACCACCAGGGATACTGAATTAATTGATCTAGGATGGGACCTGGACAACGTATTTTTAAAAATCTCCCCAGGTGATTGTACTATGCAGCCTGGACTGAGAACAGTTTGCACGCCTCTGTTTTAACTGCACTTCCTCTGGGTTTCCATAGGCCCTGTGTTCCCCCTCCTTATTATTCTGTATTGTTATCTTCTGTTCATCTCTGTCTCCCCCGTCATCCGAGGGCTCATCAGGGGCTGCACTCACATCTCTTCCCTCATACACCCTGTGCTCAGCTCACAACACGTGTGTTGAGGCTGCCATCCCCACAAGCTGGGCTGCTTCTCCCCTCACCCCACCCCGCCCGTGCTCTCCGAAGCCTCATTTTCCAGCCCCCTGGAAATGCAGCCTGCGCGTGCTTCAGTGCTGCCAAGATGACTGGCTCTCGGCGGCACCCTTCCCCGGCATTTCTCCTTCCATCTCCGCTCTCACAGCCTCTGACACTTGGGCTCTCCAGCACCCAGCAGTCAGCAGTGTTGACGGCCGCTGCTTTGCCTAAAAGCCCTGCAGTGAAGTGCTAGGAAATCCCTGGAAATTGCTCCCTGGAACCCTCCCCACTCCCAGGCTCACTGCCCTGAAGAGGAAAGGCATCTGGGAAGGAGCCGCTGCCTCCCCTCCTCTGGGCAGGGGCCCTGCAGACCTCAGAGGCCAAGGGGTCCAGGTCTCTTCCTCCAAAGCACATTCAAATCCCTGAGTCCATCTCGCTCTGCCATTCCAAGTCATTGTCGCTTCTGTTTCCACGTGTGTTTTAATCTCCAGGGGCAAGGACTGTCATCCTCTCTGCAGATAAAGATCAGCCAGAGACTCTCCCATCTCAGCCTGGCCTCTTCCTAGCTGTGCGGCCTTAGGTTACTTAACCTCCCACATTAGAATAAGCACAAACAAGGAGTTTCCATCACTGTCACCATGAGCTAAACGTGGGACACAGGATGGAGGCGATGTCGCATCGTGCTACAGACATGAAAGACAGTCCCCAGGGTCTGTGGTCTAGTAGGAGAGGCAGATCAGCAAATAGGCAATGACAAAGGAGTGCAGTAAGTGTTAAGGCCGTGGGTCCCCTAGGTCACTAACTCTACGTGTGACAGGAGCAAAAGGCAGGAAATTGTGGTCAGAGGGGTTTCCAGAGAGGGCGCCAGCCAAGCTGAACCTTGTACTGGTTGGCCCAAAAGTTCGTTCGGGTTTTTCTGTACGATGTTGGGCAAAAACCCGAACGAACTTCTTGGCCAGCCCGATAGAATTGGCCACGGGGAAGGGGAGGGCTTGGGGAGGAGGGGACAATGCTGCTCCAGGCCAAGCGAACAGCGTGTGCAAAGGCCTACCTGGGGAAGCACTCTGACTTTCCAGACAACTCTTAAGTGCAGTTATTAAACTGTCCTGTCCACTAATACCAAAACCTCAGAGCCTTACCCTGTTTAAACATCTCTTCCCCCACGTCTGCCTGCCCTAGGCTGAGACCCCCATTCGGGGGATGGGTAGTGCTCGTCAGTATCATTCCTCTTTCCTCCTCCCTCTGGGCTGCCTCTGAATCCTCCAGGGCTGGGTGGGAAGAGAGGGACCCCTGTGAGGAGAGAAGGAGCAGAAACTGTCCCATTCACTAGAGCTGTCATCCAGCGTTGGGGGCCCTGAGGATATGGCAGGTGTCTAAATACTCACCCTTTTCCTCGTGGAGCTCTTTCGGGAGAAATATGTCCACGGGGGACCTCTGGCTGCAGTCCCCTAACTTGACTGATGTCACCTCTGGCTTGTGGCTTATGATGTCCCCTTAGCCCCCGCATCCAGCTGACCATCCCAGGACACACCTGGGCCCACGGCCAGACACTCGTGGCTGGCTTCCTGCCCTGCGTGATCCACATGGCTCTCATTCCACCCCCCTGGGCCACTCCGACACCCTGAAATGCCCAAGACCGAGCTCTTTAAACGGTACTAGGGAAGCCCGCGGCCCCCTCACCTGCCCTGCCGCCCCCGTCGGAAGGGCACAGGACGCCCCAGCACTGCAGAGAATCCCACCTCCGTCCCTTCCATCAACCTCCCTGCAATTCTTTTCCACCCTCCCTGGGGGTGAGGGGCCGGGGCCTTTAGACTGATTTAGGGGCCGCACCTCGGCAGTGCTTCACAGATTCTCTCTCTTCACTGCTCAGAATCTGTGGCCACTTAATACCATTTGTTCTCAACTTTGGAGGCTCAGCCAAAGTTTAGGTAACAAGAAAAGTGCCATTTAAGTTCCCACGGGGTGAGCCCTTACTTTTACTGTTCCTGAGCACAATGAATCCCCCAACGTAGACCTGCAGGACCCTGAGCACCTATCCCTTCTGTGACCCTTGCCCCAGGGCAGCCTGCTTTGTGCCGTATGTTTGTCCCCCTCCAGACCATGAGCTGCTGGAGGGCAGGCCCGTGCCTCCTTCCCCTGTGTTCTCAACACCCAGGGCCTCGCAGGCAACCAGGACACCTCTGCTCAATGAACAAAGGGTTGAATATCTTAAATAATACTGTTCATTGAACAATCAGGTGCCAGGTCTCACTTACATGGAAGAAACGGCCTACAGGTGCTGTAAAGTGTAAGAATAAATGGGTATGACTCTATGTCCAAAAGTGCCGTAACAATAATGGACACAATCATTACAACAAATAACACTGACTGACCTAGTCAATTTGCTCCAGTTCACATACCTATGTATTCAGTCTTCACAACGAGTAAGATGGGTACTACCATTTTCCCATTTTACAGATGAGGAAACTGAGGTACACAGGGTTTAAGTGTGAGCTAAAGATTCTAGAAAATATACAACCAAGAGCTAAGAGTTTTAAGGAGAGTTCAGAGATGTAAGGGATGGTCTGTCTTGAAAATGTTCAGAAAGGTCTTCTTGGAAGAGGTGCCATGACATGTGAGCCTTAAAGAGTGTGATTCCCGTAGGTGGACGTGGGGAAGGAAGGCCTACCAGGTGGACCAACAAGAACCCAGGTGCCCTACTATTGAAGGAAGGATAGCAGATGACGTGTGCTCCAGAACCAGCCAGGGACTCTGTATTGACCAGATGTGAGGGGTACGCGATCTAAAGGGGATTCAGAGCTTGGAGTCTGTCGAGGCAACAGGGAGTCACTGAGGATGCCAAGCTGTTTTCCAGAAGGTTAATCTGACAGTGCATGTTTCCTGAACTGACAGACAGAGACTGGAGAAGCCAAACTAATCAGGAGATTCCCTAATTATTCAGCACCGATTCATGGAGTAGCCAGAGCTAGAAGAAAACTTAGAAGTCACTGTTATGGGACTTCCCTGGTGGTCCAGTGGCTAAGGCTCCACGTTCCCAATGCCAGGGGCCCGGGTTTGATCCCTGGTCAGAGGACTGGACCCCACATGCCGCAACTAAGGGTTCACATGCCACAACTAAAAATGTTGCATGCCGCAACTAAGACCCAGCGCAACCAAATAAATAAATAAATATTAAAAAAAAAAAGAAGAGAAGAAAAAGAAACCATTGTTATAACTGCACCTTGCACACCAGACCGAGTTCTCTGAGGGAGCAGGCAGGGTGATGCCTGACTGCCTTTCCCAGAGCAGAACACAGCACCTGCTCAGGAGGTGGGCGGTAGGTTTGTTCAACAAGTGAACGAATGGGAGAATGAACAAACCAATGAGTGACACCTTCTATCCCAGAGCAGGAACTTGGACTTAGGGCTGATTGAGGGATGAAGACAGGAGCAGTAGACATTGTCAGGGAAGGCTGGATGGAACTGCAGGGCGCTTGGTTGTATCCAGAAGCTCACTCGACTGGGAGCTTACTTCTCTCCGGGCCTCAGTGTCCCCTTCTATCCAGCAGTGGGTGGGAGAGGAGGATTGGCCCAGATGACCTCCAGGGTCCCTCCTGGCTCCACTCTTCTGGGAATTGAGGAGAACCCAGCTCCCCGCTCTGCACCCGTGCTTTCCCTTGATGCTCAATGGGGCCACTGGCAACCAGAGCCCTGCACGTCGGCAGCGACTCCTGCACCTGCCCCCGTAGGCAGCCCCACCCAGGTTATTCTGGGCTGGCTTCACCGCACCAGCCTCCCTGTCTTCTCCCATACCAGGCTTTTGTGAAGGTCCCTAACAAGCCCCGTGCTCTTATGCATTTTAGAAATCTCATCTAATAGGGGCTCGTGGAGTATAAGTTAACCCCGAGGAGCGGAGCTGCATTAACCCCTGCGGTGATTCTGCATCAGCCGAAGAACTTCTTTGCCTGTTTTAAGCAGCCGAGCCCAGGCTGTCTGGGGTGCTTTTCTCCTCTGTCTCTGTCGCCAGCCATTCACTCACTTAGAGCATCTCCCTTTATAATGTGTCCTCTTCCCTCCCACCCCACAC
The DNA here is from genome assembly GCF_025265405.1 of Mesoplodon densirostris. Lineage (NCBI taxonomy): Eukaryota > Metazoa > Chordata > Mammalia > Artiodactyla > Ziphiidae > Mesoplodon > Mesoplodon densirostris. The sequence goes on along the minus strand of NC_082673.1, from coordinate 86,254,353 downwards.
GCCCGGCCCAGCCGAGGAGGCCTAGGAGGCTATGGTGCAGCAGCAGGGGTGCATGAGCCTGTGTCTGACACGCCCCACCTCTCAGGCTAGTCTGTCACCATCCTCGTGACCTTGATCAATGTACTTCACTTCCCTGAGTCATGGCTGCCTGACTTTAACCAGTGTTGTTAGCGGCAACCTTCCAGGGTGTTCGTTTGTAGAGCGCCGCAGGCATGGTGGGCCCTCCCTGCTGTTACCACCTTGCCTGTGTTAATATGACCAGAGCTGAGGACGGCTTTTCTCACGTGGAGTGAGAAAGATCCTAAAAAGTTTCAGCTTCAGGTTCCTGCTCCAGGGTTGAAAATAGAAGTCATTAATATTCTGAAGGCATTAAGGAGGTCTTCAAAATCAAGCGAAGAAAAAACTCTACTGTACATTCATCAAAGGTGTGTTTGTACCTAGCTGAGGACTTTCTGGAAAAGAAACTAAGGCGTGACTACCCACACTGCCCGCCACTTCAAGCTTGAGGCACACTACTTTCCAAATCAAAAATTATAATTATAGGCTTGTCTTGCAAGCCTGCAAGGCCTTTCTGCTGAGAAGTTCAGAAATGTTGCTATTCCGGGGACAGCATCTTACGAGGAACAAGCTCACCTGGGACCCCGGCCCCTGGAGGAGTGGGCCCCCATCTCGCACGGCGAATGTGGAGCCCCAGAGGCACAAAGGCAGCGGTTGGTGGCCTGACTCCTCCCTCCCTCAGCACCTGACATGACTACAGCTCACACACACAGGGCTTTGCTGCTCACAAAAGCCTTTTGGAGATTTTTATCTCCTGTGGAAATTGCAACAATTCTGAAGGGCTGGCTGAGCAAGGAGACGAACATCACGCCTGCTGGACAACTGAAGACAGAATTAAGAGAGACTTCCCCGAAGTCACAAAGGCAGAGGCTGCTCTCTGCACCACCTTGGACAGCAGCGCTCAAATGCGGTCTTGGATCGTCCTCCACCTATTTTATCACCCCCATTATACTGGCATCCCCTTGAAGACGTCCGTTTTTGGCGCTACGTTTGACAGAGAAGACTCTTGAGTATAAATCCATGCTTAATACATCATTATTGCCTATTAAAAATAGATTACTCCATAAGTGTATCACATTCGATACTTACTCCTCCAGACCAGCCTGTGAATTAAGCACTATTATTATCCCATTTTACAGGTGAGGAAACTGAGCCTCAGAAAGGGTAAGTGACTCTAATCCAGGTCTCAGGTAGTAAGGGGCGAATCTGAGACTCAGCACTGGATGTGACTGCCCACTCCTTCCATTCAGTGTGTTTGCTTATTTATGCATTTGCTCAACAAACACTTGGGCATGAAGCCCAAAGAACACGGGGGTGGACAGACATGTGGGCTCTGGGATTACAGCACCCGCTCGCGTGGCCGTCACTCATCTGATCCAAACACACCAATGTAGATTCCGCCACACAAAGCTAAACAGCCCCTTGTTTCATGCAGCAAGTGCCTAGATGCCCCAAACACTTGTATCTGCTTGGTTTCTGGTATTTGTGACTATTTTTGCCTTTGTCCTGGATTCCTAGTTCATAAAAAGGGTGTCCCAGCATCTTTGCAGGCAGCGTCTCTGATGACCAGCAGCCTGCCCACAGCTAGGGAGGCTTTGATTGGACAAAGAGGAATGCAACAAGCTGGAAGTCATGTGGTCTGGGTCCTGTGTTCCTCGTGGTCCAACCTAGCATGGGTCCTTGAGCTGGTCATTTGGTTTCCCTTCAACTGGACAGCTTCATTCAGAAAATGAAAAGTTGGATTTAGAACTCTGATGAGACCAAACACAAAGCCTTTTGAAAAACCAAGAATCAATTCTTAATTTGTTCTTTATTGTGGTACTGTAATAACATAAAATGGACCATTTTAACCAGTTTAAGTGTACGATTCAGTGGCATTAAGTATATTCACAACATTGTGCAACCATCACTATTTCCAGAACATCTTCCTCACCCCAAATGGACACTTTGTACCCATTAAACACTAACTCCCCATCCCCACCTCCCCCAGCCCCAGGTAACTAGGGTTCTGCCTTCTGTCTCTATGAATCTGACTCTTCTAGATACTTCACATAAGTGGAATCACACGGTATTTGCCCTCCTGTCGCTTGTTTCACTTAGCACTACCAAGGGTCACTTTTAAGCCCAAAGATCAGCCCCTGGTACAGATCCTGTGTGTTGGAATAGAACTCGAGACGGGATGCAAGTTTTCCCACACCTTATCTCCTTTGTGCCTCCAAACTACCTCCTCTGCACTTAACCAACGAGGAAAGTGAGATTAGGCAAGTGTAAGGAACTTAGCCAAGGCCACCCAGACTGAGAGAGCCAGGTCCTCTGTCCACAGATCTTCTGACTCAAATTCAGGGGTCCTTCTAAATCACTTTTTTTTTTCAAATCTTTATTGGAGTATAAATGCTTTACAATGTTATGTTAGTTTCTGCCGTACAACTGAGTGAATCAGCTATATGTATACATATATCCCCATATCCCCTCCCTCTTGAGGCTAGAAATGGCAATAAAACCCCAGTTAACTGGATAAAGCCCCATATACATTAACCACGAACCCTGACGTGGTTACTTTAGAGTCTAGTCAAGGGGCTCTGGCAGAGGAAATGCTATTCATCTCAGCTTCAAAAGAAATAGACCCCATCCCTGTCCCTTCACCCACCCACCTGTTATTTCTTCTGAAAACACTGAGATTTGGGACCCACCAAACTTCCTGGAAGGCGTGAGCCATCACTGAGGATCCCATAATTCAACTTTCCCGTCTCTAAAGGGGGCCGAATAAAACTTGCTTTGCCCACGTTTCCAAAGGCCAGTCCACCTGCAAGTGTGAAAGCCATTGGAAATTGTAGGCAGTTCTTGCTCGGCAGAGTGTCATGGAAAGAACACGGACAGTGTCGGAGTCCAGCTGGGCCACACTCAGGTCAGATGACCTCTCTGGGCTTCACTTTCTACAGACATCTATTAAGCCCCTTTAGGTGTCAGGCGTAATGTTAGATGCAGGGGTGCCAAGGCATAAGGAAGATACACCCACACCCTCCTGGTAGGTTGAAGGGAAGGTTCAAGACAAGACAGGGCAAGCACTCAGCTCAGCATTGGCAGATGGCAAGCACCCGATATTTCATAGCCTTTTCTATAATGTATTCATTCAGCAAGCATTACTTGAGTACCTACCATGGGCTTAAGCAGGGCTTCTTAACCTTGGCACTACTGACATTTGGGGAGCCCAGTCCTTTGCTGCGGGTGGGCAGGGCTACCGTCCCTGGCACTGCAGAATGTTTAGTCACATCCTCTATCCAATAACTGGCAGTGTCACCCCAAGTTCTGACACCAAAAATGTTTCCAGACCTTGCTCAGCATCCCTGGGGAGCACAATTGCTCCAGTTCAACAGCTCTGGTTGAATGTTATACCAGGTACTAGGTATATAGAGAGATGAAAGGGACAAGGGCTCCCCCAAGACTCCTGGTCTAAGGACACAGACGTGAGGACCACCTTCCATTAGGCAGGTGTGTGAGCGGGGAGGGCAGCTGACACTGGGGTAAGGGGCACGTCAGACGCGGCGCTTTCACGGGACCAGAGGGCACGGCAGTAAGGAACGCAGTTAGGAGGCGGCCACGGTCTAAGTGAGGGAGGACGTGGCCCTGAGCCAGGCAGTGCTGATGCAGATGGACAGACGGAGACGGGCTGGAGAAAGATCCCGAGGCAGAATGGACAGGAATGAGGGGGCGACAGGCTGGAGGACATTGGAAACCAGCCAAGCGGGACCTGACCAGGCACACGGGGCAGAGAGTGGGGCTGCGGCTGTCACTACACAGTGTCAACGGGGTCTAGACAGTGCTGGGTTTTCGCCTCCGTGAACCGGGAGACACTCCCAGGTCCCCCTCCTCTGCCAGCCCTGACGCAGAAGCCCAGGTACCTCACGCAGCTCTCTCCCTCCCACTCTCCCCTCCCTTGTTCCACAAGTTTCTCTAAAAAGGAGAAAAGAGAAAGCCCAAGTTCTTCCTGGGTCCCGGGAGGCTCATGCCTGGGGCCCCCCCCTGTTCCACGTCCTCCCACCAGGAAGGCTCGCGGAGCCTCCTCCAGCTAAAGGGTGTGGGGGGCCGCCGAGCGGGACTCGGTGACTCACGTTGAGCAGATAATGAGCTCTGGTGACAAGGGACCTAGCGTTAAAAGGAGCAGTGCCACCTCTCCCAGGATGAGGTCTTGGGCCCACGGGCTCATCCATGGGATGGAGGCTGAGCGAGTGTGACAGCTTCCCTGGCATCATCCTCTCATCGCACCCCAGCTCCACCGCCCCCGCCTGGGAAGTCTTGCTCTTTTAAATGTGCATTTTGCAGTTAAGACAGTTAGCTGCAAACGCAGGAGGCTCCTGGAGGCTTGAAACTGGAGGCTCCATCCTTGACTTGGGCTTTCTCACTTGTCCTTTTAAGCCCAAGCTTTAGCTGTCTCAGCACTTAAAATATCAAAACATGTTTCCTCCGCCCACTTGATCACTGATCCTTTCAGCTCAGTCAACCCATTCACACCACAGAGCCTGCCTGACCACTAAAATTCAGCCATGAATAACTGCATGGGTTCCAGTAACGACAGCAAGGTGAATAGCGTACCCTCTAAAAGTGGTGTCTTCGTAGATGTGTGGTTTAAACTACCACGTAGTTAAGGCTGTAACAGTGTTAAGACTCTGACGATGAAAAGATGATGGACTAAGTAATAGAAGAGCAAGACCCTGAGGCAGCGGGAGAATGCAGCCACGAGACGGCACGTGTTTCACCTGCCCTGAAATATCCCTGGGTAAATAATGAAGCTATGTAACGGTCAGGGCCCTGGCAGGGGAGTGTGGCACCTGCAAGCTGGATGCACAAGGGCTCAACAATGCAACTACATGCAGGAGGGAAACCAATAAGGGACAGCACAGAATCTACGTGCTAGAAGAAACAGGGCCAGTTACCGTCCCCCAGATCCAAAGAAGCAAAGAGGGGGAGAAGTTACCAGAATCCCAAGCGTAGCTACATGGAGAACAATCTCCCAACAGGAGCTGAGGTCCTCAGTAAGAGTGCAAACCTGATAGGGAGAATGGGTGCCCCAGTTCACCAACCTCCCTCCTGAGCTTCCTACTGGCCAACCTCAACCAGGCGTCCGAGGGCAGGTGAGCCTGTTGAAGGAGTCCATGCAGTCAACCTCCCCCTCTTCCCATCGTGTCTGGTGTCTGCACCTCACTATTTGGCAGTTCATTATGGCAGACGGATGGGGAGGGAAGGGAAAGGGTGGAGGGGGTGGAGAAGGACAGTGAGTCCTCTCCTTCATACTCCAACCAGGTACTTAGGGATGAGGAAATAATTGTAACGTCTTCAGTAGAGACTTCTGGGTGGCCTTCCCAGCATCCAGCTTCCCCTCCCTCTTTTCTGACAGCTCTGAGGAAGCCGACTCCAGTTCCAGGTGTGGAAGATACAAGCTAGGCTAAGCCAATCAGAACAGTGCATCCCCTTGGAAACAGGATAGACGTTTGACCTAAGCCTGATTTGGCTACATGACTTTTCCTTGGATTTCTGGGAACTGACAATCCTGCTTTCTGGCTGGTTATAAATAAGGAAGAATGGAAGTCCTCAGATGTGGGGGAACGACTGGAGCTGTGAAGAGAGCTAACGTAGGAGTGAAGTGGGCACCATCAAAGGCAGAATGGAGAGGCAGAAAGAGATCAAGTACCTAGTGACATCACTAAGCTACTGAACAGGCCTCTCTGACCTAGTCCTGCCTCTGTGCTTTTCAGCTCAATAACAATATATTTCCAATCTGAGTTGGATTTTCTCTTAATTACAACCAAAAAAGCTTCCGTTGATCCACACTCCAAGAGTTAAACAAAATAAAAAATACAGAGTAGAAAGAGACAATATATCGACCAAGCCCGTGAGGAAAAATATACTGACAGTAGTTTGGTCATCAAGGTTTACGCATACTACTTCAGTATGCAAAATAGGAAAGAAAGGCCATCTTTGTTGGTCATACCTACCAGTGTCCGGGGCAGAGATACCAACTGCCAGGGACATGACCATTCTTGTCACTGAAGAGGCAGTTCAGTGACTTGTCTAAGAGCACGTGTTTTGGAGCCAAACAGAAGTGGGTTCAAGTCTCCAAATCCTCTGCTTGTGAACAATATGAACCTGGGAAAGTGAACTCTAAGGCACTGGGATTCCAGAAATTGAGACGAACTAGAAACTCTTTGACTCCCAGCCCCACTGCATCTAATGAGGCCCACTGAGGGAAGGATCCACTGGTGGTTTCATTTTTTTCCCCTCTTTTTTGGATTTCCTTCCCATTAGGGTCACCACAGAGTATCGAGTAGAGTTCCCTGTGCTATACAGTAGATTCTCATTAGTTACCTATTTTATACATATTATTGATAGTGCATATATGTCAATCCCAATCTCCCAACCACTAGTGGTTTTATACTATGCAGGCATATCCCAGATGTAAGAAGCCACAAGCTTCTGGCAGAGGACACTCATATTTCTCACTGAAAAAATATCTCTCTCTTTGTAAATGGGTGTTTTGGTATCTGATTTGATGTGTGTGTGTGTGTGTGTGTGTGTGTGTGTGTGTTAGGTTCATGTCAGTCTATCATTGAAATTTTCCTCTGCTGTGTTCAGAAATTCTTTTAACTTAATTTTTAGTTTAAGAACCTGCAAAAGACCTTGATGGAGTTACATCTATGAAAGCAGCTCACCCATGAAGCCTCCTGAGGGGCAGCCTCCCAGCTTCTGGCACCTCCACCAACTCCCATGCCCCCTTCTGCTCACTGGACTGAACGACAAGAGGAGTTGCCTTGATAAGGGGCAGGGGATGGGTGATAAGACCCCCTATGATTCAAAACACAGGCTTACCAACCCAGGTATGCTGAGAGACTTCAAGAAGGGAAGCTCCATTGATCGACCTAGGCACCCACGGCTTAAACTCATGTTGGTGTCACCTTCAGATCCACCTTGACATGACTATTGTAAGGTACTCTCCTGGGGCCATGACACAACAGATCCATACCTTGATGGCAGATGATGATCTAAACCCATCTCAAGGGCCTCCCTGGTGGCGCAGTGGTTGAGAGTCCGCCTGCCGATGCAGGGGACGCAGGTTCGTGCCCCGGTCCGGGAAGATCCCATATGCCGCGGAGCGGCTGGGCCCGTGAGCCGTGGCCGCTGGGCCTGCGCGTCCGGAGCCTGTGCTCCGCAATGGGAGAGGCCACAGCAGTGAGAGGCCCGCGTACCGCAAAAATAAAAAAAATAAAAAATAAACCCATCTCAAAACTTGATTTCTCTAAGTTTCTAGGCTAGGCAGAAAAAAGCAAAAAGGTGATGCCAGGAGGGCCTGGACCTTGAGCAGAGACAAAGCAAGGGGATCCCAGACCTTTACATTTATTGATTTAAAACATTCATTTTTGAGCATCTTTTACATGCAAGAATCTATACCAGAAAAAGAATTGGCCATTGCTTCATTCCACAAACATTTACTGAGCACACACTTGCCAGGTACAGTGCAGAGATATAAACATGAATAAGCCTGGAATCTAGGCCATTCCATTATCCTCATGGATCAGTGTTTCTAAATGCATGAGACTTACCGTAAGTGGATACACGATTTTAATTTTTTTTTAGTTCTACAGAGAGAATTTTTGTTTGTACACAGGTAAGACATTAAATAACCAAATTACACAGTATGAAAGCCATCCTCTTTTTCATTTTTTTCCCTAACTCCACTTATTACTTTGAGAATAAAGCCTAAGTTAGGTACCATATGTTGTTAGCATCTTAAAACTTGCCAATTTCCTTCTCTTCTAACAGAAAGAGAGACGGAGAGAAAAACAAAACAAAACATAGAGAGATGGAGACAGAGAATTTGCCTTAGGTCCAGAGCCTTCAAAAATAAAATATCCAGGGAGAATTTAATATCATTCTTTCATTATCCCTGGTTTTACTTTTTATGGTAACCTCTTTAAGTAATACTGGTTTTTAAAGAAAAATGACAAGTAAATACTGATAGCTGTCAAATAAGTATGGTGAAATTATGATTGAACTTTAGAAAAATAAGAACATGGTATTGTGTTACTTTTTTTTTCATTCAGGACTGCTCAGATCAATACTGTGTTACTTTCTAACCAAGTTTTCCATTTTTCTCTCCTCAAGGTGCTTTACCTTATGTGAGGATTACACAGCCCTATTCTGATGAACTCAAGAATCATCATGTGACTCTTCAGCCAGTGAAATGCGGGAAGAGTAGCATGTGTCATTTCCAGGAAGAAACTTGAAGAGCCATTACGTAATTTGCCATGTCTTCTTCCCCTCTTCCATGGGACAGGAGATATTACACAGACAGCCTGCCCCATTTGACTGGATCTGGATTTAAGCTGACATGGAGTAGTTACAACCAAGCCATGCTGAACATAAAGCAGGAGTGAGAAATAAGTGTTTGTGCCTGTAAGGCACTGAGACTTGGGGGTTGGCTGTTAACTGGCATTACATAGCCTATCCGGACTGATGCCAAAGGCCACAGCAGCATCTAACAGAGATGCAGTTGGTTCAGAAGAGTCTACCCTCACTCCTGGGGAAAAAAAACTCAAAATTTTAACCCTAATGCTGGATGCCCTATGAAGACACATGATGTTCCCAATGGGACACACTCAGGCATCTATTTAGGAGCAGCATCAGTAGAAGGCAACACCACAAAGGCCGATGAGCCTTGTACATGAGTAATATGAACTCAGTTTCATTAGTAATATGGACCAGACAACTGGATGGTCTTGAAGTCTTTAGGATGAGAGAGAAAAGGGAAATTACATACCTTAAACACACTATATGCCAGAGGCAATGTGCCAGGTCCTTGCTACACTTTCTCCTTTGCATCTTCTGAAGAATGGATATGTCCAATGAGAGTTGAAAAAATGAAGGCTCTGTCACACAGAGTCATCCAGCCAGTAACCAATGGAGCTGGGACTAGAACCCAAAGCCTCTTGAGCTACATTCCTTCTGGGGCTTCTCTGTACTACACTGTCAAGATAAGGCTGGAAGAACGCCACCAGCTACATGCATTTTCATCACATCCTATGTCGATATTTATTGGAAATGTGGAATATGAAGGCTTCAGTTAATGATAGTAGATTCGTCCCCACAGTCATCATCTTTTCTGCATCTGCAACATCCAAATTGAATCTGGGATGGAGGTGGCAGAATTTATTAGGAATGGAATAATTCAATGAATGCTGCAGTGGGGTTTCTCAATAGCCTGCAGGCTGAGTGTCGCAGTGATTGGGGAGTATTCAACCATCCTTCTCAACTTGGAAATTAAAGCTTTTTTTTTTTTTTTTTTTTGCGGTACGCAGGCCTCTCACCCCTGTGGCCTCTCCTATTCCGGACGCACAGGCTCAGTGGCCATGGCTCATGGGCCTAGCTGCTCTGCGTCATGTGGGATCCTCCCGGACCGGGGCATGAACCCGTGTCCTCTGCATCAGCAGGCGGACTCTCAACCACTGCACCACCAGGGAAGCCCCGGGAATTAAAGCTTTTTAACCATGATTATATGGCCTAACATTCAGCTAAACCCAGTGAAATTACACTCAAATAACTATTAATCATGAGCAGCGCTCCCAGAAGCCCTCCCACATCTTCTCCTCCCCTTCTCCCCTCCTTCTTGGTTTCCTTACCACTCAGCCTCCATTCTTAACCTGGCAATAAGTATAGTCCTCAATCCATTCACCTCTGAGGTAGCCAATAAGCAGAGGAGGGAAAAAGAAAAGGTAGAGGGAGAGGAAGAAATGATGAGGGAAAAAGTGTGAGGGAAGGAAATGAAGGATAATTGATCACTTGCTGTCTCTTATGCACCATTATAGGCAGGAGTTTCCATCCAGCCTCTCATATGACTCTTAGAGCCATCTAGATAGATCACCATTAGTAATGATCATTCAGGGGCCGCTAGGATAGGAAGATATAAAAGACATTTAAGGAGCAACAAATTTGATCTCTTGGCCCAGAATGGCCAAGAGAAGTTGTGTTGAGTGATATAAACTGTCACGCATAATCTCCTTGAAGGCACACCAAGCTTTCCCAGTCCTACTCTATATAACCTTACTATCCAGTACATAGTTTGCGTCTATAAAGAATAATTCTTCTACCTATGCTTAAATGCCAATAATATTCCTCAGATTCAGTTATTCTTTTAGTTAGCACTCATTCAGTAAGTACTGACTGAGTGCCTAGTATGTGCCAGGTACTGTTGTAGGCATGAGGAATATAGCAGTGCACAGAGAAATAACAAGAAATCCCGCCATGCTGGAGCTTACATTCTAGCAGGTGGAGATAGACATTAACAAAATAATAAGTAAAACATATACTATTTAAGGAAGTGTGAGGGGTTACAGAGAAAAATAAAGCAATGAAGGGAAGTTAAGAGTGTTGGAAGGAGGCGGGGTGTGATTTTAAATTGAATACTCAGAAAGTCCTCACTGAAAATACGACAGTTGAGCAGTAACTTAAAGGAAGTGAAGGAGCAAGTCATGAGAAAATCTGAAGGAACAGCATTTCAGGCAGAGGGCACAGGATGTGCAAAGGTCCTGAGGTCTGAGTATGCCTGTGGGTTCAAGGAACAGCAGGAGGTCAGTGTGGACTAAAGTGGAGTTAATGAGATAAAAAGGGCAGTAAGGAGACTGGGCCAGAAAAGCAATGAAAGGACAGATCCTGTTGGCCCATAGGCCTTTCTCAGCTTTTACTCTGAGAGAGTCGGGAAGCAATGAGTTCTGGGCAGGAAAGTGGCATAATCTGACCAGCATTTTAACCAGATATTTCTTATTGTTGAACTAAAAATAGACTGTAAGAGAGGACAGGTGGAATCGGGGGTACAAGCCAAGGGCTATTGTATTAATCCAGGCAAGTTGCCTGGGAGATTTGGGACCTGGCTATGCCATTTCCATGATGGTTTGGAATTTGTTTCTTCTTCATCATCTACACTGACTCTGTCACAATTCAGGCCCTTATCACCACTAGCCTTTCTATTACAATAGCTTCTTTTTGGGGCGGTCGGGGGCGGTTAGAGAGGAAATTGTAATGAAAGTTTAAAAACAGAATTACCGACAATTGCTTAATACAATTCAATTAAACATGGAAAATTCACCAAGGAAGACAATATACTTGATCATCAACAGATTTTCACTAAATTTTAAAGGATTATAAATAAACACATACATGCTTTAACTGCAACTGTATTAAATTTAAAATCTGTAATAATAAGACATTACGATAGCTTCTTTTTCATTTTATTTTATTTATTATTTATTTCTGGCTGTGTTGGGTCTTTGTTGCTGTGCACGCACTTTCTCTAGTTGTGGTGAGCAGGGGCTAGTCTTCCTTGTGGTGTGCGGGCTTCTCACTGCGGTGGCTTCTCTTGTTGTGGAGCATGGGCTCTAGGTGTGTGGACTTCAGTAGTTTCAGCACACGGGCTCAGTAGTTGTGGCACGCAGGCTCAGTAGTTGCTCCACAGCATGTGGGATCTTCCCGGACCAGGGTTCAAACCGGTGTCCACTGCATTAGCAGGCACATTCTTAACCACTGCACAACCATGGAAGTCCACGATAGCTTTCTTTTTTTTTTTTTTTTTTTTTTTTTTGCAGTACGGGAGCCTCTCACTGTTGTGGCCTCTCCCATTGCAGAGCACAGGCTCCAGATGCGCAGGCTCAGTGGCCATGGCTCACGGGCCCAGCCGCTCCACGGCATGTGGGATCTTCCCAGACCAGGGCACGAACCCGTGTCCCCTGCATTGGCAGGCGGATCCCCAACCACTGCGCCACCAGGGAAGTCCCCACGATAGCTTTCTTAACTGGTCTCTGTCCCTAGTCCAGTCCCCTGTGTTAGTCAAGATAGGAGAGGCTCTGCTGCAACAAGGGATGAATCCTGGAATGTCAGTGACCTGATGCAGTAAAAAAAAACCTTCTCACTTGAGCCATCATCTGATACGAGTCAGGCTGACTTCTTCCACATTTTGTCTGTACCCTCTGAAACATGTGGCCTCCACACTCTTCATAGAAGAGGAAGACATGGAGGATTTTACAACTGTAAGCCTTAGAAGTGTCTTACAAATCTCTGCCCAGGTCCACTGGCCAGAACCCCATTATGTGGCATTGACCTAATTTCACAGAAGGCTAGGAAATGTAGAGCAGCTCATGAATCTTTGATATGCACCAACATTCTCTGCCACACATCCTCCCATCCTTATGCTCTTTCTAAAGCATAAATATCACCATGTCCCTCTCATGTTCATAACCAGGTGATGTATCCCCATCCCATCACAGTTATCATGATATAATCAATAGCTCTTCCATTCGTTTCCCTCCTTCTTTCAGTAGTCTTTTCCTTTGTAAACAAACATTCTTGCCTTATACAGGGTCTATGGCAAAAAGAATGGAAAGGAGCTACTGATACAAGAATTGCCAAGGCCTATCCAAGATTCTGACCCTTGGAAGTGAACCTATAACCCATGTCTTCTTTCAACACTTTGAGTGTCTACACTGTGCCAAACACCACGTCAGGCTTGTGGGTGCAAAATTAACCACATCCTCGTTCTCAAACAGCTTGTGGTTGGACCTAGTGGCTTCCTGAATGGCCAAAAGGAAGAAATGGCCAACTCAACATTTCTTCCCTCCATGCCTTTAGTCCCAGACACTTACATACACACTTGCATACACACGTGCATCTAATACTCCAAAAAGCAGGAATCTACGTCCATAGAGACTCAAATATGGCCATTGTAAGCACTAATCTTTGATTCAGGGAATCTGGGGTCCTTCTACTAGTGTCACTTCCAATAGTCTACTACCATAATTTTAATCTCTCCATATGTAAAAAGATAGACTTGGGGGCTTCCCTGGTGGTGTGGTTAAGAATCCGCCTGCCAATGCAGGGGACATGGGTTAGAACGCTGGTCTGGGAAGATCCCACATGTCGCAGAGCAACTAAGCCTGCGAGCCACAACTGCTGAGCCCAGGTGCCACAACTACTGAAGCCCGCATGCCTAGAGCCCATGCTCCGCAACAAGAGAAGCCACTGCAATGAGAAGCCCGCGCACAGCAACGAAGAGTAGCCCCTGCTCGCCACAACTAGAGAAAGCCCGTGCACAGCAGCAAAGACCCAACACAGCCAAAAATAAATAAATAAATTATAATAAAAAAAAAAAGACTTGGACCAAAGAAAATCTGAGGCTTCTTCCAGCTCCAAAATTCTGTGCAGACCCATTGAGTGTCGTGCAGAGGCCACCTTATTAATTCAAACCTAGAAAAGAAATTCTCCTAAGTATAGAATTATTTATCATTCGCAGGAAGAGCTGAGCAGAACTCAAGCTGTTCAAGTTCCCTTCTCCTCGGCCAAGCACGATTTCCTTGCAAAAGTTTTGGGTGGGATTTTTTAAGCTTCCAACTAGGCTCTAAAGACTTTTTGGACATTGATCTGTACTTTTATACCATATGGTTTGAATTGAGTGGGAAGAAGTCAAGAACAGACAGAATGTACTGCTGTGAGAAGAACCCAGTAAATTAGAAAGTTCCAAGAAAATGGATGGCTTAAAAATGCCAAGAAAACAATTGGGGGCAGGATGGGCAAATCCAAGGAGGTAGAGAAGAATGAATGTTCTGAAAGTCTGATGTATCCGACTTTCTGCAAGACAAACCACTCCAAAACTTAGTGGCTTAAATCAACAACCACTTATTTAGCTCATTATTCTATGGGTCAGGGTACCTGGACAGTTTTTATGGTCTTGGCTGGACTCTCTCTCTCATCTGCATGGACCATCATCCAAGACTATTCAGATGTTGGTGATAGGAATCTCAAGAGAGTAAGTGCCATGATCACTTTTCAAGTCTCATGGCACATCGGCTAAAGAAATCATATGCCCACTCCAGATTCAAGGGGTGGAAAAATGTCACACTTCTTGATGGGAAGAACTAAAAAAAAGTCAAGTAAATATAGATACGGAGAGGGCGAAATGTGGCCAGTTTTACAATCTACTACAGATTTACCAGTTTTACCATCTAGACACTGGAGAATTGGTATAAATTCACTGGGATTTCACCTTGAAAAGTGAAGACTAGGGGTGGGAGAAGATAAATAAGGGGTTGACAAAAGGTGATCACTACTTTCAAGTATTTAAAGAGATCTCACAGATAAGAAGAATTACAGGACTTCCCTGGTGGCATAGAGGTTAAGAATCCACCTGCCAATGCAGGGGACACGGGTTAGAACCCTGCCGGGAAGATCCCACATGCCGCAGAGCAACTAAGCCCATGCACCACAACTACTGAGCCCATGCGCCTAGAGCTTGTGCTCCACAAAAAGAGAAACCACCGCAATGAAGCCCACGCACCACAACGAAGAGTAGCCCCTGCTCGCCGCAACTAGAGAAAGCCTGCACACAGAAACGAAGACCCAATGCAACCAAAAATAAATAAATAAAAATAAAATAAAATAATTTTTTTAAAAAAGAAGAATTACATATGTTCTGAAGAGGTTCATACAGAAATATTATTGTTAATGGCACCAGTCACATAATGCAAAAGGAAGACCCCTTGAACCATCAGAGCTTCCCATATAGGTAATAAGGAAGGGATCAGACATTAAGCAGCTGCCATGAATCAGAAAATTTATTTAATGCTCTCAAAACACATTTCCTTCCATATTTTAGAGATGAGGAAGTAAGCCTCGGAGGGTTTAAGTGACTTTGCTCAAGTTCACAAGCTAAGAATTGGCAGATCTAGGATTTGAACCCACATCTCTTTAATACCCAAATCTGTACTCTTTTGACACCATGTCATGCTGCTTTTAGGCTCTTTCAGGATCAAAGGAACAGAGACACACCCAGGTTCCGTACGAAAATAGACATTTGTTGTAAAGATAGATGGGGAAGAACAGATATGCTGGGAAATGTCTCAGCAGCATGGCTCAATCTGTTATGCACCATCTCTGCTTCTAGCCACTTGCCTGGTTCCCTTTCCTCTCGCACTCCTAGAAATCAAGGACCCAGAACCCCACTAAAATATGCTGTTTTACAGCTTGCAAATATGTTCATTTAAATTCAGTTACAAGAGCGAGCCTTTCCCTGCAGTGTTTGCATTTTAAATAATCTTCTGGAAACCAAGATATCATAACAAGAGTTACCATTTGCTTAGCACTTTGTATACCGCTCCTGATTCTCACCAAAAACCTACTACAAGTCAGTACGAGTATTAACAATTTATAGATAAAAAACTGAAGCTCAGGATTCAAATCCAGTCCTGTCTAAATAACCAAATCCAGTACTTTCTCCATTATACTGCACTCCCTCTTGAAGCAAGAGATGTTGGGAGTCAAGCAGGCAGTGTGAAAATGGGTGGTAGAGATAGTTTTTTATCAAGTGAGCTTTCCTTGAATTATACCACATTCTACCAGAGTTGATGTATGAGAAATTCTGGTCACTTGCAAATGAACTAGATCTGATTATTCTTGTCATTAACCTTAAAAGGTTTTGGAAGATTCTTAAAACTTCCTTTATAAATAGAAATTTTCAAACATATGTAAAAATAAAGCAAAAGACATGATGAACCTTCATGTACTCTTCATCCAGTTTCAACAATTTTCAACATGTCGTCAATCTTGTTTCTTGGCAGGTTTCTAAGAGATAAATCCCAAACCTATGGTTGACCATGAGCTGCTTCTGCTTTCCCCAAAATTAATAGCCAAGGAGTGTTGGAGCAGGAAACCATCCCCCCAGCATCATTTGGGATGAATCTCTCATTTTTAAGGGAAAAGGGTAATGTGAAGAAATAGAACTGGACTTGCTCAGAGTCACACACTGAGGGAGCAGAAAAGGATGAGGACCAGGGTCTCCTGGCTCCAAGCTCAGAGCCCTCCCCCATAGAGCAGCCTTCTCCAAGGCATCAGAATACTTTCTTGGAACCCACTGCCTAAGCAGCCACTGCCACCTCCAGAGGAGAAAGAAGAAGTCAATGCAGCTTGGATTTGGTCTCCACACAGCAGGATCAATGGACTTTGTCATTTATGCCCTTCTCTGACCTTCTTACTCTTTCAAGGGTAATTAACTAGCCAAATGGGTTCCCTCTACTGAGACTTGGCATCCAAATAATCACAACCCCGCCAACTGCTGGTGACAAAATCACTCCTGAGAGGTCCCACTCGGAATATTTGCAGAGTAACTACATTTGCAAAATCTTTTCTGAGTTCCTCTCTCCTCAACTTAACAATGACTCTTTTCTTTTTTTATATATATATATATATTTATTTTATTTATTTATTTTTGGCTGTTGGGTCTTCGTTGCTGCGCGCGGGCTTTCTCTAGTTGTGGCGAGCAGGGGCTACTCTTCATTGTAGTGCGCGGGCTTCTCGTTTCAGAGCACGGGCTCTAGGTGCGTGGGCTTCAGTAGTTGCAGTGCGAGGGCTCAGTAGTTGTGGCACATGGACTTAGTTGCTCCGTGGCATGTGGGATCTTAGTTCCCTGACCAGGGATCAACCCCTTGTCTCCTGCAATGGCAGGTGGATTCTTAACCACAGCGCCACCAGGGAAGTCCCAACAATGGCTCTTAATGTGAGGATTATCATAGCCTCTTTTTATAGATGAAGTAAGTAACCAAGGTTCATAGGGGATGTGACTTGCCAAGTACCTAGCTAGACATTAGGACTGACTCTGAATCCTGAGCCTTTTCCAGTCCATCCCAGTAGAGCTAATTTTGAATCTGAGGGTATGTTCCTGCTTTTCAATGGGGTGTCTCAGCTCTGGTCCCATGGAAGCCCACAGTGAATAGGGTATATATGTCCTGCTTTGTGCAGGACAGTCCTGGTTTATACCTGTGTCCTAGTATAATTAGTAATACTGCCTTTTTACACTTTTAAAAGAGTTCCTGTTTGGATGAAAAAATTAAAAAGCTACCTTAACCCTGAGCAACACCCTCCTCATGTCTGGATCTGCAAAGCAGAGCAGTAAGTTTCTGCAAACTTGCTTCCTACCAGGAACACTGTTGGAGAGCTCTTACTGAGGGGTGAGAGCCACAGTGGAGACTAAATTTAGGACAAGTGGAGAGAAACTTTCTAGTTTATTCCTCCCACTCTCACTTCCAGCCCCAACTGACTATGTAGACGGGATTGTTCTCTGAGTGGAAGACTCAGAAAGAAGAGAAATAAAAGGGGAGAAGAAAAACCAGAACAGCCTGTTTGCCCTTCCCTTGCTATATGTTTGTTCTGCTTTGTTTTGTTTTGTTTTGTTTTTTGCGGTACGCGGGCCTCTCACTGCTGTGGCCTCTCCCGTTGCGGAGCCCAGGCTCCGGATGCGCAGGCTCAGCAGCCATGGCTCACGGGCCCAGCCGCTCCGCGGCACGTGGGATCTTCCCGGACCGGGGCACGAACCCGCGTCCCCTGCATCGGCAGGCGGACTCTCCACCACTGCGCCACCAGGGAAGCCCCTAGAACCCATCTCTTGATGGGAGGAGCAGCAAGATGGCATTGTGAGAGGTCAGGAAGGGGGACCACGTTTACAATCAAGCTACAGTGTAGCAACTAGTGGCACCTCAGCTAGTACTGTCGCAACAGATGGTGACGGCAGAGCCAGGATTCAATTCCAGACCTGATTAACGTCAAAATTGGAGCCCTTTTTAGGATACCATAATAACACTTTAAGGAAAACAAAAAACAGCTTTGAGGAAACCAATAATAACATCCTGAGGCAAACTTCCCCAAATCTACAAATGGACAGAAAAAGGTCTGTTCTTCCCCTCATTATCCAAGGCTGCTGAAGACGGAGAAGCTGCTTTACTTTGTTACTTTCCAGGATTAGTGTTTCAGATGCAGAGTCACCTCCCTAATTAGTTCTAATTAGATGCATAGTTCACATTAGGTCACAACAAACCACAATGTGAATAATTTAAGAAGGACCCAAAGTCAGTGGCAACAAAACGAGCTCCGTGGTTACCTGGGTGATGGCAATTCTTCCTCCACCTGAGTTGTCAGGTAGCTGACTTTGAATACCAGATGTAGGCTGTTAATAGCAAGGGGGCAACGTTTATGCATTCAATGGGCCTCAGACCTCCTCGTGGAAGGAGCTGTAAACCTCCTTCACTTTCTGGGAGTGGGTGGCCCACGGTGACATTAAAAGAAGCAGGTTTCTCCATTTCTCCAGCCAGACAGACCTCTTTGGAAGTTTTGGGCATCCCTTGAAACTCCCATCTTTTCTCCTCCCAGAGACTCACCATCAGAGGACATGTGACTTGGAAGTACCTGGTTTGTCACCTCATCCAGTTCTACCATATTACAGAAGGGACAATTTGAAGTCCCAAAAAAAGAAAGACTCTTTATCCAAAGCTATAGAGCTAGTGAACAGCAGAACCAAGGCTAGAACCTGCATGACGGTATGATAGTATAACAGAGGAGGCAGCATTTTTAGATTCAGCCTGATTTGGTTCCAATCTCAGCTCTACCAGTTATGCTGTGTGACCTTAGGCAAATACCCAACCTCTCTGTGCCTTAGTTTGCTCATCTTTTAAAAAAGCATGGTTTAGGGATGGACCTTCAACTTGGCAGAGGGGTAAGATGTGGAGATCACCTTCCTCCCCACAAATACATCAGAAATACATCTACATGTGGAACAACTCCTACAGAACACCTACTGAATGCTGGCAGAAGACCTCAGACTTCCCAAAAAGCAAGAAACTCCCCACGTACCTGGGTAGGGCAAAAGAAAAAAGAAAAAAACAGAGACAGAAGAATAGGGACGGGACCCGCACCAGTGGGAGGGAGCCGTGAAGGAGGAAAAGTTTCCACACACTAGGAAGCCCCTTCACTGGCGGAAACAGGGGGTGGCCAGGGGAGAAGCTTCAGAGCCACAGAGGAGAGCGCAGCAACACGGTTGTGGAGGGCAAAGCGGAGAGATTCCCGCACAGAGGATCCGTGCCAACCAGCACTCACCAGCCTGAGAGGCTTGTCTGCTCACCCGCCGGGGCGGGCAGGGCTGGGAGCTGAGGCTCGGGCTGCGGAGGTCGGATCCCAGGGAGAGGACTGGGTTGGCGGCGTGAACACAGCCTGAAGGGGCTAGTGCACCACGGCCGGCCAGGAAGGAGTCCGGGAAAAAGTCTGGAGCGTCCGAAGAGGCAAGAGACTATTGTTCTGGGGTGCGCGAGGAGAGAGGATTCAGAGCACTGCCTAAATGAGCTATAGAAACGGGTGCGAGGCACAACTATCAGCGCGGACCCCAGAGACGGGCACGAGATGCTAAGGCCGCTGCTGCCGCCACCAAGAAGCCTGTGTGCAAGCACAGGTCACTATCCACACCTCCCCTCCCGGGAGCCTGTGCAGCCTGCCACTGCCAGGGTCCCGGGCTCCAGGGACACCTTCCCCCGGAGAACACATAGCATGCCTCAGGCTGTTGCAATGTCACACCAGCCTCTGATGCCACAGGTTCTCCCTGCATTTCATACCCCTCCCCCCCCACCTGAGTGAGCCAGAGCCCCTGAATCAGCTGCTCCTTTAACCCCATCCTGTGTGGGCGAAGAACAGACGCCCTCAGGCGACCTACACGCAGAGGCGGGGCCAAATCCAAAGCTGAACCCCAGGAGCTGTTTGAACAAAGAAGAGAAAGGGGAATCTCTCCCAGCAGCCTCAGGAGCAGCGGATTAAAGCTCCACAATCAACTTAATGTACCCTGCATCTGTGGAATACATGAATAGACAACGAATCATCCCAAATTGAGGAGGTGGACTTTGGGAGCAACTGTAGACTTGGGGTTTGCTGCATGCAACTGACTAGTTTCTGATTTATATGGTTATCTTTGTTTAGTTTTTAGCGCTTGTTATCATTGGTGGATTTGTTTATTGGTTTGGTTTCTCTCTTCTTTTTTAAAAAATTATTTAAAATATTTTCTTATTTTAATAATTAAAAAAATTTTATTTTAATAAGTTTATTTATTTTATTTCTTTTTTTCTTTTTTTTTTCCTCCCTTTTCTTCTGAGCCATGTGGCTGACAAGGCCTTGGTGCTCCAGCCAGCTGTCAGGCCTGAGCCTCTGAGGTGGGAGAGTCGAGTTCAGGACACTGGTCCACCAGAGACCTCCCAGCCCCACATAATATCAATCGGCCAGAGGTCTCCCAGAGATCTCCATCTCAATGCTAAGATCCAGATCCACTAAACGACCAGCAAGCTCCAGTGCTGGACACCCCATGCCAAACAACTAGCAAGACAGGAACACAACCCCACGCATTAGCAGAGAGGCCACCTAAAATCATACTAAGTTCACAGACACCCCAAAACACACCACCGGATGCAGTCCTGCCCACCAGAAAGATAAGATCTAGCTTCATCCATCAGAACACAGGCACCAGTCCCCTCTGCCAGGAAGCCTACACAGCCCACTGAACCAACCCTGGCCACTGGAGGCAGACAGCAAAAACAACAGGAACTACGAACCTGGAGGCTGCAAAAAGGAGACCCCCAAACACAGTAAGTTAAGCAAAATAAGAAGACAGAGAAATATGCAGTAGATGAAGGAGCAAGGTAAAAACCCACCAGACCAAACAAATGAAGAGGAAATAGGCAGTCTACCTGAAAAAGAATTCAGAGTAATGATAATAAAGATGATCCAAAATCTTGGAAATAGAATGGAGAAAATACAAGAAACATTTAACAAGGACCTAGAAGAACTAAAGAGCAAACAAACAATGGTGAACAACACAATAAATGAAATTAAAAATTTTCTAGAAGGCATCAATAGCAGAACAACTGAGGCAGAAGAAAGGATAAGTGACCTGAAAGATAAAATAGTGGAAATAACTACTGCAGAGCAGAATAAACAAAAAAGAATGAAAAGGATTGAGGACAGTCTCAGAGACCTCTGGGAAAACATTAAACGCATCAACATTAGAATTATAGGGGTTCCAGAAGAAGAAGAGAAAAAGAAAGGGACTGAGAAAATATTTGAAGAGATTATAGTTGAAAACTTCCCTGATATGGGAAAGGAAATAATCAAGTCCAGGAAGCACAAAGAGTCCCATACAGGATAAATCCAAGGGGAAATACGACAAGACACATATTAATCAAACTATCAAAAACTAAATACAAAGAAAAATATTAAAAGCAGCAAGGGAAAGGCAACAAATAACATACAAGGGAATCCCCATGAGATTAACAGCTGATCTTTCAGCAGAAACTCTGCAAGCCAGAAGGCAGTGAAAGGACATATTTAAAGTGATGAAAGGGGAAAACCTACAACCAAGATTATTCTACCAGCAAGGATCTCATTCAGATTTGATGCAGAAATTAAAACCTTTACAGATAAGCAAAACCTAAGACAATTCAGCACCACCAAACCACTTTTACAACAAATGTTAAATGAACTTCTCTAGGCAAGAACCACAAGAGAAGGGAAAGACCTACAATAACAACCCCAAAACAATTAAGAAAATGGTAATAAAAACATACATATTGATAATTACCTTAAATGTAAATGGATTAAATGCTCAACCAAAAGACATAGACTGGCTGAATGGATACATAAGCAAGACCTGTATATATGCTGTCTACAAGAGACCCACTTCAGACCTAGGAAAACAAACAGACTGAAAGTGAGGAGATGGAAAAAGATATTCCATGCAAATGGAAATCAAAAGAAAGCTGGAGTAGCAATACTCATATCAGATTAAATAGACTTTAAAATAAAGAATGTTACAAGAGACAGGGAAGGACACTACATAATGATCAAGGGATCAATCCAAGAAGAAGATATAACAATTATAAATATATATGCACCCAACACAGGAGCACCTCAATACATAAGGCAACTGCTAACAGCTGTAAATGAGGAAATCAACAGTAACACAATAATAGTGGGGGACTTTAACACCTCACTTACACCAATGGACAGATCATCCAAAGTGAAAATAAATAAGGTAACAGAAGCTTTAAATGACACAATAGACCAGATAGATTTAATTGATATTTATAGGACATTCCATCCAAAAACAGCAGATTACACTTTCTTCTCAAGTGCGCATAGAACGTTCTCCAGGATAGATCACATCTTGGGTCACAAATCAAGCCTCAGTAAATTTAAGAAAATTGAAATCATATCAAGCATCTTTTCTGACCACAATGCTATGAGATTAGAAATGAATTACAGGGGAAAAAACGTAAAAAAACACAAACACATGGAGGCTAAACAATACGTTACTAAATAACCAAGAGATCACTGAAGAAATCAAAGAGGAAATCAAAAAATACCTAGAGACAAATGACAATGAAAACACGATGATCCAAAACCTATGGGATGCAGCAAAAACAGTTCTAAGATGGAAGTTTATAGCTATACAAGCCTACCTCAAGAAACAAGAAAAATCTCAAATAAACAATCTAACCTTACACCTAACGGAATAGAGAAAGAAGAACAAACAAAATGCAAATTTAGCAGAAGGAAAGAAATCGTAAAGATCAGAGCAGAATTAAATGAAATAGAAACAAAGAAAACAATAGTAAAGATCAATAAAACGAAAAGCTGGTTCTTTGAGAAGATAAACAAAATTGATAAACCATTAGCCAGACTCATCAAGAAAAGAGGGAGAGGACTCAAATCAATAAAATTAGAAATGAAAAGGAGAAGTTACAACAGACAGCGCAGAAATACAAAGCATCCTAAGAGACTATTACAAGCAAATCCATGCCAATAAAATGGGCAGCCTGGAAGAAATGGACAAATTCTTAGAAAGGTATAACCTTCCAAGACTGAAGCAGGAAGAAATAGAAAATATGAACAGACCAATCACAAGTAATGAAATTGCAACTATGATTAAAACTCTTCCAACAAACAAAAGTCCAGGACCAGATGGCTACACAGCTGAATTCTATCAAACATTTAGAGAAAAGCTAACACCCATCCTTCTCAAACTCTTCCAAAAAATTGCAGAGTAAGGAACACTCCCAAACTCATTCTATGAGGCCACCATCACCTTGATACCAAAACCAGAGAAAGATACTACAAAAAAAGAAAATTACAAGACCAATATCACTGATGAATATAGATGCAAAAATCCTCAACAAAATACTAGCAAACAGAATCCATAGCAAACAGAATCCAACAACACATTAAAAGGATCATACACCATGATCAAATGGGATTTATCCCAGGGATGCAAGGATTCTTCAATATGTAAATCAATCAATGTGATACACCATATTAACAAATTTAAGAATAAAAACCATATGATCATCTCAATAGATGCAGAAAGACCTTCTGACAAAATTCAATACCCATTTATGATAAAAACTCTCCAGAAAGTGGGCATCGAGGGAACCTACCTCAACATAATAAAGGCCATATATGACCAACCCACAGCAAACATAATTCTCAATGGTGAAAAACTGAAAGCATTTCCTCTAAGATCAGGACCAAGACAAGGATGTTCACTCTCACCACTATTATTCAACATAGTGTTGGAAGTCCTAACCATGGCAATCAGGGAAGAAAAAGAAATTAAAAATTGGAAAAGAAGAAGTAAAGCTGTCACTGTTTGCAGATGACATGATACTATACATAGAGAATCCTAAAGATGCTACCAGAAAACTACTAGAGCTAATGAATGAATTTGGTGAAGTAGCAGGATACAAAATTAATGCACAGAAATCTCTTGCATTCCTATACACTAATGATGAAAATCTGAGAGAGAAATTAAGCAAACACTCCCATTTACCATTGCGACAAGAAGAATAAAATACCTAGGAATAAACCTACCTAAGGAGACAAAAGACCTGTATACAGAAAACTATAACACTGATGAGAGAAATTAAAGATGATGAAAACAGATGGAGAGATATACCATATTCTTGGATTAGGAGAATCAACATTGTGAAAATGACTCTACTACTCAAAGCAATCTACAGATTCAATGCAATCCCTATCAAACTACCACTGGCATTTTCCACAGAACTACAACAAAAAATTTCACAATTTGTATGGAAACACACAAGACCCCGAATAGCCAAAGCAATCCTGAGAAAGAAAAACGGAGCTGGAGGAACCAGGTTCCCTGACTTCAGACTATACTACAAAGCTACAGTAATCAAGACAGTATGGTACTGGCACAAAAACAAAAATATAGATCAATGGAACAGGATAGAAAGCCCAGAGATAAACCCACGCACAAATGGTCACTTTATCTTTGATAAAGGAAGCAAGAGTATACAATGGAGAAAAGACAGCCTCTTCAATAAGTGGTGCTGGGAAAACAGAACAGCTACATATAAAAGAATGAAATTAGAACACTCCCTAACACCATACACAAAAATAAATTCAAAATGGATTAAAGACCTAAATGTAAGGCCAGATACTATAAAACTCTTAAAGGAAAAAAACATAGGCAGAACACTCTATGACATAAGTCACAGCGAGATCCTTCCTGACCCACCTGTTAGAGAAATGGAAATAAAAACAAAAATAAACAAATGGGACCTAATGAAACTTCAAAGCTTTTGCACAACAAAGGATACTATAAACAAGATAAAAAGATAACCCTCAGAATGGGAGAAAGTATTTGCAAATGAAGAAACTGACAGAGAATTAATCTCCAAAATATACAAGCAGCTCATGCAGATCAGTATCAAAAAAATAAACAACCCAATCCAAAAATGGGCAGAAGATCTAAAGAGACATTTCTCTAAAGAAGACATACAGATGGCCAAGGAGCACATGAAAGGATGCTCAACATCACTAATCATTAGAGAAATGCAAATCAAAACTACAATGAGATATCACCTCACACTGATCAGAATGGCCATCATCAAAAAATCTAGAAACAATAAATGCTGGAGAGGGTGTGGAGAAAAGGGAACCCTCTCGCACTGTTGGTGGGAATGTAAATTGATACAGCCACTATGGAGAACAGTATGGAGGTTCCTTAAAAAACTAAAAATAGAACTACCATATGACCCACTAATCCCACTACTGGGCAAATACCCTGAGAAAACCATAATTCAGGAAGAGTCATGTACCACAATGTTCACTGCAGCTCTATTTACAACAGCCAGGACATGGAAGCAACCTAAGTGTCCATCGACAGATGAATGGATAAAGAAGACGTGGCACATATATATAATGGAATATTACTCAGCCATAAAAAGAAATGAAATTGAGTTATTTGTAGTGAGGTGAATGGACCTAGAGTCTGTCATACAGAGTGAAGTAAGTCAGAAAGAGAAAAACAGATACCGTATGCTAACACATATATATGGAATCTAAAAAAAACAAAACAAAAAATGGTTCTGAAGAACCTAAGGGCAGGACAGGAATAAAGATGCAGACATAAAGAATGGACTTGAGGACACGGGGAGAGGGAAGGGGAAGCTGAGACGAAGTGAGAGAGTGGTATGGACATGTATACACTACCAAATGTAAAATAGGTAGCTAGTGGGAAGCAGCTGCATGGCACAGGGAGATCAGCTAGGTGCTTCGTGACCAACTAGAGGGGTGGGATAGGGAGGGTGGGAGGGAGATGCAAGAGAGAGGGGATATGGGGATATATGTATACATATAGCTGATTCACTTTGTTGTACAGCAGAAACTAACACAGCAAGGTAAAGCAATTATACTCCAATAAAGATGTTAAAATAAAAAAAGGGAAAAAAAATCGTGGTTTAGGTACTTCCCTGGTAGTCCAGTGGTTAAGACTCTGTGCTCCCAATACAGGGGCCCAGGTTTGCTCCCTGGTTAGGGAACTAGTTCCCACATGCCACAACTAAAGGTCCCACATGCCACAACTAAGACTGGTGCGGCCAAATAAATAAATCCATAACTTTTTTTAAAAAGGGCCTGATCCTTAAAAAAGGCATGGTTTACCTTTCATGTAAGGTCATTATGGTATTGAAATGAGATAACATATATAAAGTAGTTACCAGACTTCCTGGCACATAGCAGGTGCTCAATAGAAGATCA
The DNA here is from genome assembly GCF_025265405.1 of Mesoplodon densirostris. Taxonomy (NCBI): domain Eukaryota; kingdom Metazoa; phylum Chordata; class Mammalia; order Artiodactyla; family Ziphiidae; genus Mesoplodon; species Mesoplodon densirostris. The sequence continues at coordinate 86,228,343 of NC_082673.1, read as the reverse complement.
CTATTATGCTAGTCACACAGCCAGTGTGGGAATGGAGGTGGTGATGGGAGGCAGAAGCTATGGATATTTCCTCCATAACAATGGACGAGAATGACTTTTCCTGAAATTCATTCTTGAGATGTGTCTCTTCAATAGCATGTGTGTTCCACAGAGAGCAGAAACTTGGTCTATTGTATTCACTGCTGTATTCCTAGAGCCTGGTTATGGAGGACAATATCCATTTGTTTAATCAGTGAATTGATTTCTCTTGGGTCACTGGGGTAATGGATTGTGCAAGTGTGGTTCTTTTCTCTCCAGGGGGTAGGTTAGAAACTCAAAAGATATGTCATCAGTAAGGCTCCCTCTCCCACCTTCATCAAACTAACACACAAAGAAGGAAGGCAGGAATTAATAAGGACCTACTGTATAACACAGGGGGCTCTATTCAATACTCTGTAATGGCCTATATGGGAAAAGAACCAAAAAAAAAGGGTGGAGATATATATATATATATATATATATATATATATATATATATATATATGGCTGTACACCTGAAACTAACACAACATTGTAAATCAACTATACTCCAATAAAATGTTTTTAAAAAGAGAGCAGGCAGGGTACCTCATATGCTAAGCTTAATGGTCTCAGACCAGAGAGTCCTGGATAGGAACCCCAGTTCTGTCATCCATGAGCAGGTGATTATAAGTGTGTTATTTATTTTCTTTGAGGTTCCACTTTCCATGTATATAATGAGAATGATAAAAGTGTCTCTTTCAAAGAGTTGGTCTGAGTGACACAGGGGAGCAGGGATGCTTGTTTAACTTTACTGCCTGACATCAGGTAGGAGTGTCCATCAATGGAAGCTGAACACACAAAAATAAATACAGGACAACACCCCATCTCCCTCTTGGTGGGAGGGGAGACTGGCTTCTCTGTTAGCATCCTAGGTGGGCTCATCTAAGAAAAGAGACCATGGGGACCCTCCCAAGTCTCTCTGCCCCACTGTGTGTCCACATCATCTCTGAGCCACAGGACCCTAGTCTGTTGCAAAAAAGGCCAGTGGTTACAAAGTATTTATAAGCCAAGTAGGGGAAAGGGAAGAAAACTTATCATAATGGGCACCAGTACTGTGCCAGGCAGGTTCCTATGTGTTATGTCCCCCTCTGGAATTGAGGACAAAAGGAACCATGTCACTCATGGCTCTTCCTCATTTGCATTGGCCAGCAGGAGGCAAATAACCCAATTATGGCCCAATTTGAATGACTACTTGGGATTCCTATGTTGGCATATCTCTGTCCTTTCTTTCCTTCAACCTTATCTCACTTATTTTCTTTATGTTTTCTTTTTCTCTTTTAGTATATAAATTCTGATCGAATACCTCAAATACTTTGTAAAGACAGATATTAATCAATCAATAATCCCATTTATCTTTTCAACAACCCCGTAAAAAGGCATCACTATCTCCATTTTATACATATAGTAAATAGTCTCAGTGAGGTCAAGTGACCTGCCCAAGGTCTCACAGGTATTATCAGTGGCAAGAGTGAGATTCAGACCCACGTCGGTCTGGCCCCTTCACTCTCCACTCCACCAGGACCCTCTCATTGAGACTGCTGGATCCTCTGTTCTCCTTGACTCTGGTGGTCTCCTCCTCCTCTCTGCAGAAAACCACTTCTGTATCTAGGATTATCTCCTTGGGGTAAATTCTCAGAAAAAGAGTAACGGAGTCAAAGGCTAGGAACGTATTTGCGGCTCTTGTCCAAATGCTGTGGAAAGGCAGGCCATCACGTTCCTGAGGCCAAGTGATCTGCGAAACCGAAGAGCTTATTCGTGATGGGACCAGAGCTGCAGCCAGTTCCCGCCACTTGGAGCCTCACGCTTCTTCTAAAATCCAGCGCTGCCTCCTACCCGTGGAGGGTTTGAAGGGTACGACAATAGCTTCCCACCCTTTCCTGAAAACCTCCCAGCCAATATCAGGGTGTTCTAGGCACTGGCAACCATCCTTCAGGGTTACAGTTTCCCAGGAAAAGCAGTAAATGATCGCTATTCCATTGGTAGGAAGAGGCACATCCCCTAATGCAAACACCACTGCCATGTCAGAGAAGAAGGGCCCTGGAACCTGAGGCTCAGAATGAGGGAGGAAAGTAGAAGCCCTTTTCTCTCCCAAGAACTCTGCCTAATGTGAAGCGCAAAAGTGCCCTCTAAAAAAAGTGTGAGTTACGTCGCAGATGTAGAAAACAAATTTATGGTTACCAAGGGGTAAGGGGGCGGATAAATTGGGAGACTGGGACTGGCATATACACACTGCTATACATACATGATAACTAATAAGAACCTACTGTACAGCACAGGGAACCTTATTCGGTGTTCTGTAATGACCTATATGGGAATGGAGTCTAGAAGAGAGTGGATATATATATACGTGTAGCTGGTTCACTCTGCTGTATAGCAGAAACTAACACAACATTGTAAGTCAACTATATGCCAATAGAAAAAATTAATTTAAAAAAATGTGAGTTACGCAGGACAACGTACACTAGGTATTTACACAGGAAACTGTGTGTCTCAGACTGTGCTGTCCCCTTCTGGTCCCCTTTGACTTGTCCTAGCCTCAGTTTATCTGTCAAATCTTAGTGAGCTGTGGCAGCGGGGCTGCTGTGAAGATTAAATGAAGGGACCCAGGGAAAGTGCCATCACAATGCCCAGCAGGCTACCAGGGTTAATAAGTGGGATTTGCATTCACTGAATTTGTAAAGTGTTTTTCAGTTTACAATGGATGTTCACATTTATGCCAGTTACTATGGGTTCAGTAAGTTACAGAACTTGGTGGCCTAAGACTAATCCAGATGGAGAATAGGAAGGAGAGATGATAGGATCAATGCTAGCTTTCACTCCACTCCCCTGGGTTCTAGGGTGACCAGAAGTCCCTGTTTGCCAGGGACAGTCCTGATTCACTCGTTATGTTGGAGTGACAATGAATGGTCGCCCCCTTTACTCCCAAGAGTGTAATGGTCCGGATGGTAAGCTGTATGATCACCCTACCTACAGATAGTCCTATATTCAGTGTTTTGATGAAAAGACACAGAATCGTGAAGTTGTCACAGGCTTGAACCTAGATTCTGATTTAATGCAGTTTGGGTCACTTAGTAGCTGGGTGATGCTGGGCAAATAACCTCTATGAATTTCAGTCTCCTTACCTATAAAGTGAGGACAAATTAGGACTCACCTCATAGAGTCAGTGTGAAGGTGAGAGATACACATAAAAATGCATGATGGGCACAGAGCAAACACACAACAATCATTAGTCATTGATATTAGTTCTTTGGGAAAAATAATTACTTAACTCAAAATGCTTCTGGAGTCACATTTTGGCACGCTCAAACCATCAAAAAGTTCAAAAGGTAAAGGACTCCACTGGCTCATAAATAAATAGTCACTTTTAAACATGCAGTCAACAGGGGCTTCAGGCATCTCTTGGTCATTACAGATGCCAACTGTGAATGTTGACATCAGTGAAATTTTGCCCTCAGCTTCCTTCACAGAGTCACCGCCAATGATTCCTGGTGATTGGTGGCCCATTCGTTCCACTGCGGGATGTGTAAAATATTTGCAGTCGGTCAGCATTGGATGGAAGACTTTGGTGGCTATATTTAACGTGGACCGTAACAACACTAGCAGGATGAAGTTGCCCACGACCTTGGCTATTCATTACCCTCTGTGACTCTCTCCTGGTGAGCCTGCATCTCCTCTTTTCTCCCTGTGCACGCACAAAACAGGTGGGGATAAGGAAGGATGGCTTTGCATCCACATATAGCCCTAGGGCTCCAGAAAGGCAGAACAGTAAAGGGCTCTGCCTAGAGACCACTCTCATTGCACACATGGGGAATCCGGGGCACAGAGGAACGTGCTCAAGGTCACAAAGCAAGTTAATGGGCGAAGAGGACCTGGGACCTCTGGCTTGAGGCCATTCTCCCTTCTACTACACCAACTTTTGTGACACTGTCCAAATGGGTCCTTAAAAGCATTCTGGATCCTCTTCATGCCCCTTCCCCAGTTTGCTCTGGGAAGATCACATGGCACCAATCACATTTCTTGGAGACTGAAAGAAAAGATTTTCATCTTCATTCACTAAAGCTTATGTTGGGACTTCCCTGGTGGTACAGTGGTTAAGAATCCGCCTGCAGGCCTTCCCTGGTGGCGCAGTGGTTACGAATCTGCCTGTCAACACAGGGGACATGGGTTCGAGCCCTGGTCTGGGAAGATCCCACATGCCGCGGAGCAACTAAGCCCGTGCGCCACAACTACTGAGCCTGTGCTCTACAGCCCGCAAGCCACAACTACTGAGCCCACGTGCCACAACTACTGAAGCCTGTGCGCCTAGAGCCCGTGCTCCACAATAAGTGAAGCCACTGCAATGAGAAGCCTGCGCACCGCAATGAAGAGTAGCCCCCGCTCACCACAACTAGAGAAAGCCTGTGCGCAGCAACGAAGACCCAACACAGCCAAAAATAAAATATAAAATAAAATAAATTAAATTTATAAAAAAAAGAATCTGCCTGCCAATGCAGGGGACACGGGTTTGTGCCCTGGTCCGGGAAGATCCCACATGCCGCGGAGCAACTAAGCCCGTGCGCCACAACTACTGAGCCTGCGCTCTAGAGCCCGCGAGCCACAACTACTGAGCCCACAGGCCGCATCTACTGAACCCCATGTGCTCTAGAGCCCGTGCTCCGCAACAAGAGAAGCCCACGCACCACAACAAAGAGTAGCCCCCGCTCGCCTCAACTAGAGAAAGTCCGTGTGCAGCAATGAAGACCCTACACAGCCAGAAATAATAAATAAATAAATTTATTTAAAAAAAAGAATGAGAGAGTTCTAAAAAAAAAAAAAAAGAAAGCTTATGTTGGAAAAGAATTTGAAAAAGAATAGATACATGTATATGTATAACTGAATCACTTTGCTGTACACCTGAAACTAACACAACTTTGTTAATCAACTATGCACCAATATAAAATAAAACTTAAAAAAAAAAAAAAAGAAAGCTTACATTCCTCACCAGCTTCACAACACAGGCCACGCTGTCAACGCACTCTTCTGGCTTGACCAGCCAAGCCCTCCGCATCCTGGTCACGTCATGTCGCTGACCCAACGGTGCCCCACCGCACGCCTTATACCACCTGCTTTGTGCCTCGTGTGCAGGGTTTCCCCATCAACACTAAGGGAAAGACACTTGATAGCACGTTTCCGTACTCACTGGCTCCCCCAGCTAGGCCCACAGGGATGCAGGCTGTAGGTCCGCAGGGAGTGCCATGGGCTCACGCCCACTCAGTGCTGCCACTGCTGTGACGGGTCTTGCTTTCCAGGTGGCTGCCACGAGGGTCAGGTCACACCTGGCAGTATGGAAGAACTCCCACTGGGTGACCTTTGACCACTGAGGGATGGGAGACAGGAAGGCGCAAGCTCCTTTCACCCCTGGATGGGCTCTTCCAAGACACAGTGTTTCCGTGGGGCTTTTTTAGAGGCATCCTCCATGACCCAGTAAATGGTTGTGTTTGTAGTGAAGCCGTGGGCAGCTCCGTATCACACCTTATATTTGCTTCCCCTACCCTGCCTCAATTTCCCTCTTACCCCCAGTCTTGTTTCTTTAGGATGTTACCCACCAGGAGAGCATCAGCACATGTTTTTCCTCAGGCTCCATCGCCTAAGAAACCCACGCTATTAAATCAACTATACTTCAATAAAAATTTTGAAATAAAAAATAAATAAAATGTTATAAAAAGAAAAAAGAAACCTACCCTAAGACAAAGGTAAGTTCTAGTAAAAAAAAAAAAAAAAAACAACACATCAAGGTCGTGGGTCACAGCAGGGCTGGACAACCCCAAATAATGACAATATGACCACATGAGGGCAGGGATTGATGTCTGCTTCATTCACTGAAATAGCCCAAGCTTCTAGAACACTGCCTGGAGAGAGTAGCACTCAGTAAGTATCTGTGGAATGGACAAGTAATACCATACATGTTTTCAAGCATCGATAGTTGAAAAGTGCTTTCACACACATGATTACCATGTGATTCCCAGGCCACCCGTGTGAGAGCTGGGTTAAAAGCACATTCCTGTTTTTGATTATGAGGTCACTGAGTCTCAGAGAGCTGTTCCACGGTCCCACAACTGGCCAGTCAGACAGCCTGAACTTGCAAGTCTGAACAAAAGCCTTTGGAGTGTCGTTTTGGGATGTGTTTCATTCTATTAGGTATCAGGGTCTAAAAACAGGCAAGAGTTTTGGGAGAAATCAACCCAACGAAGCACACGTTAAGGACCGAGCAGTTGCTAGAGTCTGGAGTTGACAAGAGGTCTGAAATTCCATGAGACAGAGAAGCTGGCACCAAGCATCATGGGGAGGAGGTCCTGCACCACATCTCCCTCTGTCCAGAGGTGCTCTCCAGCGCTCAAGAAGGCAGGACTGTGAGCCCACTGACATGAGGAGGGTACCTGAGAACAGGAAGGGCGAGATGGCAACGAGGACGCCTCAGTTTGCTAAGCACTCACACACGTTATCCATCCATGATCTCACAATCATCTGAGAAGTAAGGGAGTGTGTTCACCTTTGCTGCATAACCAGCCAACTCAAAACTTAACGGCTTAAAACAACAGCTATTTATTTAGCTCATGATTCTGCAGGTTGGCAGTTTGCACGGGGCTCATCGTAGGGGCTCTTCTGTCCCCTGAAGCTCACTCCTCCACATGTGGTTTGCAGAATCAGCTGGGAGCTGGCTGGTCTAGGGAAGCGTCCCCCGGGATAACTCACCTCTGTTCCAGCAAGGGTTCTGGGGGCTTATTCTCAGAGAAGAGGCAGGGGTCCAAAAGGGCAAGCAGAGGCGAGCAAGGCTTCTTGAACTCTGAGTTCCAAACAGACAAACTGTCCCTTTCACAGTAGCCTATAAGCAAGAGCAAACTAAAAGACCTGCCCCTATGCAAGGGGTGGAGAAACGGACTCCAACTTTGAAGGAAAAGGTTTCAGAGCCACACGTTGAAGGGTGTGAGTGGGGAAGTGTGAACCACAGTGACCACTTTTGCATTCTACCACAGTGATGTTTACCATCGTTTTACAGCTGAGGAAATTGGAGTTACCAGATGTGAGGGATTTGCCCAAGGCCACACAGCACAAAAGCAGGAGACCTGGGACAGACATCCAGGACCCTTCCCTCTAAATCCAGAGGGACTAAGCATGCCGCTCAGCCTTCTACACGATGCCTAAGCCCAACAAGACGAGCCCTGCCTGGAGACACTCAGGATCCAGTAGGGGAGAAAAGCCAAACAGAAAACCAAGGTCCAGTATAGTAAAGGCTGGAGAGAGATGCCAAAAACTCCCTGGAGAAGGCAGAGATCAAAGATTTTCAGCAGTAAACTCAGATTTATGACAGCAAAGGGAGTATGACCCACTTCAAGGACCACACTCAACAGAAAGCAGCTTTGTGCTTGGGCATCTGAGACTACACCAATGGGACAGCTTACACGTAGGTACCAAAAATCATGGGAGGGAAAGAAGTTACATCCTCGGAGTCAAGTGAATGTTAATCCAAAAGTGGGAGCCAGACTAGAAGGTTATACAGTTGTCATTGCTATTGTTTGTTGCATTAATTAAGTAGGTGAAAGTAATACATGAATAAATAAGAAGCCATCAAGAGGAAAGAAACCCTTGTCTTAAAGGGAAGTAATGACCCCAGAGATTGAACTAGACTAGTTACAATCTCTTTCTTCTACCTTTACCAGCCTCTTCCTCAGCAGGCTCTCCCTTCCTGATGGCGAGATGGCCAAAAGCATCAGCATCTTCTTCCAGGACCCCAGCAACATTTCAGTGCATCTATTTTGGCTTCTATTTGTTCACATGCTTATTCCTGAACTGATCGCTGTGGTCACCATTGAGAGACACTTTATTGAGAACCAGAAAACACACAAACTACAGGTGGATTTAGTTCCACAAACAGCAGCAACAAGGAGTGGGAGGAAATAGTGGATCTTGAAGCAAAAATCAGAGGTCCTTGCAGGAAGAAGAGGGTATAGACAGCGAGAGACAATGCACAACCGTCCGCTGCCCAAAGAGCACGATGCTAGGCTACTTAATTAGCCTCACTGAACCTTAGTTTCCTGGGGACAAAAAGATGATTACAATGAAATCCTTGCCGGGCTTTTTGTGCCATTTGAAAGAAATCACATTAAAAGCTTGGAACCGTGTCTGGCAGAGGGCAGGAAGCACGAATCACATGAAATCATTCCCCTTCTTTTAGATTTAGTTTCATTTTGATTTTATAGGGATTTACTCCTCTTTCTTTGCAGAAACTTGTCAGGGATATCTTTATTAGGACACAAATGTGCCTTCTTCTGAATAAAACAAATGTGTTATCCCCTGCCAAGTTCAGAGGCACCCAAGGTTAGCAGCGTTCTTCAGCACACACACCATGAAGGAGGGCCGAGAGCGGAGGCTCGGGAATTTTCCACAGGCCTTGGAGCCGTCCAAGTTATAAAAAGAATGTTCATGTTTAAAAATTAAATGTTTGGTTTAAATATTTAAGTGTTCATTTTTCCCCCTGCCTGGTTGTTAATTCAGTATTAAAACAGAAGAGGAGATGAGTTACAGCCCCTGACATGAGCCTCTAGGGCTTTCCAAGTAGAAGCTCTCAATTCTTTCTTCAGAGTCAGAATTGTTTTCAAAGTTCACAATTTTCTGAGCATCTACCCCATTCCGTGGTTGGGACGGGGACTCGCCAGGGATCAACTTGTTTCCTCTTGACCTTAACTCTGCAAAGAACTATGATCCCGTTTTTAACGAGTGAGGAGACTGAGGCTCAGAGAAGTTCAGTTAATTTGTCCAAGATGACCCAGCCAGCCTGTGACAGAAGAGGATATGGGATATTGATCCAGGTCTGTGTGACATTAAAGTTGATATCCTTTCAACTGATAATCGTAGGTCAGGAAATCAGATTCCAAACCTGCCACGATTCAGGACAGAGCCATCCCTGGAAGACCCACTTCGGCCTCCGCACCAGTTGCTCTAAGGGATTTACAGAAATCTGATTAGGGCCCAACGAGGCGCTTGCAAAAGATGAAAGACTGCAAGATTGAACCAAGTTCTTGTTATCAGTCATGCCCAGCAAAGACAGGCATTTTGAAGTAGCACTTAAAGACACATCATCAGCAAAGTAATGAGATATTTATTGTTTTCCAGATTTACTGGCACTCTAATAAATGCCAGAATTGACATCTGTCAGTGTGGGTGTAGGATTCTGCAGAATGATAAGCTTAAACATTCCTCTTAGCACTTAGGAGGAAAACATGGGAGCAGGTTGTGGCTCACGGGACGTGCTGTTTCTGGTCGATCTGTGGGTCCTTGTCAGGGAGAAACTTCTGCCAGTTTCTGAGTTTTCAATCTGAGACCAGGAAGGAACCTGAGAATTCTCTTCAACCAGCCATCTATTGTACAGAGAGTCAAATGAGGACCAGAGAAGGGAAGTCACTTGCCCAAGGCCACACAGCAAATTGGTGAAAGGTGAGCCCAACCCAGGGCTCCTGGCTCCCTGGGCAGAACTATTTCTACTCTGCCAGCAGCTGCTGGAATACGCACTGCTTAGTGCATAGGTCTTAAACACCTCCTGTGTTTGGCTGAATTTCTCAAACTGGTGGGTTTTTTCTAAGCCCTTCAAAAACAAAAGAAAGTCCTTTCCAGTAAACACTGATTGACTGGAGACACATCATCAGCAGAGATGTGGATTGTAAGTGGATTCTCACACAAGCCAAAGAGGAGGAGGCCGGAATGAGGCCTCTTAGCAGAGTAAGAAAGAGGAGGAGCCAGACAGAGCTAGAGACTTACCCTGGGCAAGGGCAGCCCAAGCACCGCCCCGTGGAACTGCAGCAGCGCCAGGAGCCCGAAGAGGAGGCGACTGGTCACCTGGTGGACTAATGGCCACATATAAGTGAAGGAGAAGCAGCGCCCCAAAGCCTTCCTCAGTAGGGCCTAAAGATGGCAGATTTCACACAAACATTCATACAAGAATGTCCTGGAGTCATGGACAGCATGACCCTCATCTCACACACACACACACACACACACACACACACACACACACACACACACCCCATACACACACACACATGCACCCCATACACGCCACATACATATACCCCATACACATACATACACACACACACACACACAATCATATGCCAAGTTAAAAGATTGATGATGAGGAAATTATATTCAAGCCTCTAAAGCAGACTTTCTCAGTCTTGGCACTATCAACATTGGGGACCAGATAATTCTTTGTTGGGGGATCTGTCATGGGTGCTTCAGGGTGTACAGCAGCATCCTGATCTCTATCCACTAGATGCCCGCAGCCCCAGCCCTGCCAACTGTGACAACCAAAAGCGCCTCCGGGCATTGTCAAATGTACCCACCTATACTGAGAAGCACTGATCTAAGTGATGACTGGTAACACTTCGTGAGTTTAGCTTTAATTTTTTTAAATGTTGTTTTGGTGGCATCCTCTGTTTGACTGGAAGAGTACTCAATGTTTACCTTCACTTCCCCTAAAAAAGGAAGGCATATATTTTTCAAATTATAAAGCAAATTACTCCCATGGTGAACAGTGCTTCTGAGAAGTTCGGCAGTTTCTTCCATCTGGTCATCACTGAGTCACATCCATCCACCCAGAACTAACACACATCTTGTTTGAAAGCTAAAGCCAATGAACAAATTCAAAGATGTCCAAAGGCTGCTTTGATAAATCCCATCCTGTCCACTGAGTGACTGAAATACAAGGCTGATTCTCAGGACCTCCTGAGAAAACCTTGTAAAGATACGTATTTGTGAGTCCTGTCCCAGGGATGAAGTCCTGGTATCTGTGTTTTAAAAAAAATTTCTCGGGCCTCCCTGGTGGCGCAAGTGGTTGAGAGTCCGCCTGCCGATGCAGGGGATGCGGGTTTGTGCCCCGGTCTGGGAGGATCCCATGTGCCGCGGAGCGGCTGGGCCCGTGAGCCATGGCCGCTGAGCCTGCGCGTCCGGAGCCTGCGCGTCCGGAGCCTGTGCTCCGCAGCGGGGGGGGCCACAACAGTGAGAGGCCCGCGTACCGCAAAAAAAAAAAAAAAAAAAAAAAAAATTTCTCTCTAGGACATTGTGGTGATTAGACAGGGGTGGGAGTCATGGTCAGAGTTGGAATTCTTTGTTCTTATTCAGTTTAGGAAGGTGAAAAATTCAGGAGATGGATGATGGTAAGAGCTGCACAGCAACATAAACGTACTTAGTGCCACTAACCTGTACAGTTAAATGTGGTTAAAATAGTATGTCTTATATTAAAAAAATAAAATAAAATAAAATTCATCATTGAAATGTGCAAAAAAAAAAGTCAAAATTGTTCTGTTCTTACTGTCCCGTGACTGCAGCAGTGGGTAATGTACTGATGCATAGATTAACACGGGCATTTTCTGCAATCATGCACGATATCCAGATTTATTCACTCAAAGAGCCACTTTATAGATACAACTTGAGAGCCACTGTTACTAGTCCATGTCTGAACAGCTAAAACTGGTGATTCCTGCTAATGCAACTGAACTTGGTCAACCATTCCTGCTAACACAGTTCACTGTCATGCCCTAAACAATGAAGAGGATGTGCAGCCCTAACAAAGCCCTTACTCGGGTAGTACTTGAAACTCTTCCAAACACACCAATCAAAGAGGGAACACCAATCAGGAAATCAGGAGATCTCCCAATTTTCTGTAGTCCTTGCCCTGCCACTCATGAACTGTCTGACCTTGGACATGTCACTTCAATTCCCTGGGTCTCAATGTCCTTGTCTGGAAAATCAAATTAAATATTGATGACTAAAACAGAACTTAAATGGATTACATAACTTGCCTAAAGGTAGAGCTAGTCAGAAGCAGAACCGAGATGGAAACCCAGGTCCCCTGTTCATGCTTCTCCCCTTACAGACACTCAGGGTTGCCCCTCTGCTTGCACTGAGCAACTTGCCTGGGTTACGGTCCTCTTGAGATTATTTCTTCAGAAGACTGAAGAGACCTTGAGGACTTATCTTTTAACCCCTATCTGCCCCTAAAGCAAGATGAGAACTTGGACATTTCCTCTTCTTGGATATTTATTTTCTTCATCTGTTCATAGAGTGGGTTTGACTACATGAATGAGAAAGAAGTAATGCGGTCATGAGCTCTTGTTACTTAGAGCAGACACAGCAGATGGTGTTTGTTGCTCACCCAGAAGCCGCTCTCCCCACTCTCTCCCTTGCTAACGGACCCCCATTTTTCCCAGCATGACCATATGCCAGGCCCATGTGATGGCCCAGGATGACTCCCAGGATGCTTTGCCAGATGCTCACTTTCCCAGAACCCCTTGCAGCTAGACGTAGCCACGGAATCCAGTTGTGATGAAGGAAACACCAAGTCTAAAGAGGAGTTTCTGAGGAAGCTTTTGATTTCCTGGGGAAAGTGACAGAGAGGAGAGCTTGCTGGCTCTGTCCCTGAACCTGGACTTCATTGTACTCATGGTCCCCAGAGCAGCTGCAGACAGCCTGGGAAATCCAGGAGGCAACAAGCGTGAAGAGAAGACTAAGGATGGCAGAGGCGAAAGACAGGAGACCGAGTCCTTGATGACATGGCTGACCTGCCTGACCATCCCCAGAAGGGTCTCCTCAGGACCTCTGATTAAACAAATATTATATGTCCTAGTGGTTGAAGCAACTAGGTTATTTAAGGATTCTTTAAAGTTACACAAATGCAAACATCTGTTCGCTTTGCCTGGGGCTGGAACTATATCTATTGATGTGGTCATGGTGATTATCTCCTGCTGATCAGAAGCTCTTATCAGTAGCCGCATGTGCCTTTGAATAATAATAAACAGTGAAATGAATCGCTTTGTAATAAATGCAGTTTGTTTGGTAGACAGAAGCCCTTCTAAATATAGAGCTCCTGAAGGAAGAAGAGAAATATTATAAAGGAATCTTTGGTGGTGAAAGAGAAAAAGAAGGCCACCATTACTGTGCCAGCTACTGTTTGTCACATGCATTCATTTTTGAGCACTTACTCTATGCCTAGCAGTGTGCAAGGTGGTGGTGCCCCTGAACAAGACAGGCAAGGGCTTGCCCTCGTAGGGTTTAGGGACAGTGGTGTGACAGGCTATTCAAGAAGGGATTATTGTGAATATTAATAACACATATACCTTCAAGTTACACTTAAAAGTATGATCATCGGGCTCCCCTGGTGGCGCAGTGGTTGAGAGTCCGCCTGCCGATGCAGGGGACACGGGTTCGTGCCCCGGTCCGGGAGGATCCCACATGCCGCTGAGCGGCTGGGCCCATGGGCCATGGCCGCTGAGCCTGCGCGTCCGGAGCCTGTGCTCCGCAGCGGGAGAGGCCACAGCGGTGAGAGGCCTGGGTACTGCAAAAAAAAAAAAAAAAAAAAGTATGACCATCTGTGGAGACACTAGGTTTAGCAAATGGAGTATTTGCAAAGTAAAATAAAAATTTCATTTGATTACCAAAAAAGAAGAAGAAGATGATGAAGAGATTATAGATGAGATGTAGGTTACAGAAGAGGAAGCAAGGTGCTGTACGGAAGCTCTAACAGCAGAAGGAGCCAACTCATTGAGAAGGTCAGGAAGGGTCTTGCTAAGGAAGCAACATGTCAGCTGACAGCTAGAAAGTAAGTAAGAGTTAACCTGGAGTGGAAAAGAGAATATAAAATTCCAGAGAGAGGGAAGGCTTACATTCACTCCTCAGAACAATCCTGTGCTATAGTATATGAAGAGAGATGAGCATTTCCATTTGTATCAGTCAGTATAGGCTAGGTTATGCCATGGTAACAAACAATCCAGAAATCTTTAAAGGTTTCAAGCAAAAAAAGTTTATTTCTTACATATCCATCACAGGTGGACAGGGGTTCTGCACACTGTAATTCCTCAGGAACCCAGGCTGATGGAGGTTTCATCTAGATCCATACTTCCACAATCATGGAGACAAGGGAAAGAAACCATAGCAAGCCATGCGCCAACTCTAAAGCTTTAACCTAGAAGTGTCAACGTCACTTTTGCACACCTTCATTGGTCAAAGCAAATCACATCATCACAAGTATAATCCCCCTGCAGGATGGGGCATCAGTGATATATTCTACCACCCCATTGTACAGATGGAAAAACAGAGGTTTAAAGAGATCCTATGAGGGCCTCCCTGGTGGCGCAAGTGGTTGAGAGTCCGCCTGCCGATGCAGGGGATACGGGTTCGTGCCCCGGTCTGGGAGGATCCCATATGCCGTGGAGCAGCTGGGCCCGTGAGCCATGGCCGCTGAGCCTGCGCGTCCGGAGCCTGCGCGTCCGGAGCCTGTGCTCCGCAACGGGGGAGGCCACAACAGTGAGAGGCCCGCATACCGCAAAAAAAAAAAAAAAAGAGATCCTATGAGGTGTTCAAGGTCACTCAGCTAGGAGGTGGCAGAGCAGGGATTTGGAGTCAGAGTTTCCAACTCAGTCTAGAGCACTTTCAGCCAGAAATGAATTGAAATGCCTGGAAAGGCTTGGAAATCCTATAGCAGATACCCAAGGAGAACACCACACTTCCTGGGCAAACTGGACTCTGCATGCTGGCCACCCTAAGCAGACTGGTAACCATGGTGCCCATTCAGAGATGTTTCCTTCCAGCCAGCTTGGCCAGCAGAATAGAGAATGTGGGCTCTCCAGCCCCATCCTTATTGTTCTGCGGCATTCAACTCTTCTTCAATCTGCTGCTTTGAAACTCAAAGACATCTGTGGGTCTGTGCTGCCAACATGGGCCCCCCACCCCCTCCTCAGGCACCTTCGTCTTGGAACAATGGGTTTTTCCAGCACAGAAGGCTGCCGTCACCACCTCAGCTTGTTCCCAGTGTGGTTTCTGGCTTCTCGCCTCCTCAAGGATGAACTACCACTTCAATTTCTCAATCCTAGCAACATCTTCTTGGTTTCTGTCTCTGATCCAAGTCCAGACCAGGTAACAGTCTCTCTCTCTCTGTCTCTCTCTCTGTCTCTCTCTCTGTCTCTCACACACACACACACACACACACACACACACACACACACTTTAGACGTTTGTGAGGCTTACATACACACACACACACACACTTTAGATGTTTGTGAGGCTTACAAGCCGTGATCTTGGCTAACGTCCACATGTGTGGTGGCGAATTGTTTCCTCCTCTAAATGTAGTCAAGGATAATCAAAATATCTAAGGAATGCCTGTGAGACTTGAGTGATCCTTTTAAGATAGCATGAAGGCCACTTTAAAAGCTATTGAAGTAAATTATGTTTCTGAAATAAACTCAGTATTGCATCCTGCATTCAGTCGGTCAGAAAATCCTATTGGATCTGCCTTCAAAATGCATCCACAGTCTGACTGCATCCCACTAGCCCTCAGACCAAACCCGGGTCCGGGCCACCATCCTCTCCCCAGTGGACTCCTTGTCCCTTCCTGTCTTTGCTCCCCTATAGTCAATTCTCCTTATTGATTCCAAACATCAGATGGAGAGTCCTCTTTCTGCTGCAAACCTCTGCGTGGCTTCCATCTCCACGAGCGCGGAAGCTGCAGTCAGTCGAGAGCCACGCTGGCCTCTCGTGATCTGTCCCCGTGTCTCTCTGGTCTCCTCGGCCGACACTCTCCTCTCTCTCACCCCCCAGCCGCGCTGGCATCCTGGCTGACCTTGAACACTCCAGGCACTGCCCTGCCAGGGCCGGAGGCCTATGCATTCATTCCTTTTTCTGTCACATTCTCCCCGGTGCATGGTGCACACCTCACCTCTGAGCCTTTGCACACATGCTGCCTTCTCTGTGGGAGGGGGTGCCTGTCCCCCCCGGGCTTAAAATTGAACCACTACCCCCAGCTAGCCCAGCCCTGTGCTCCCTACCCTTTCCCTGCTTTATTTTTCTCCATTGCACTTGTCACCATCCAACATATACTGTCTGTTATATAGTTTATAATCTGTCTCTGCCCATTCGAACAAAAGCTCTATGAGGACAGAGCTGTTTGTCCCTTTTTATTCACGGCTGTAATAACACCGATCATGGAACAGTGCCAGGCACACAGTCGGAGCTCTGTGAATATTTGTTAAATAAAGGAATTCCATGAGAACCTTATGGCAGTCACCTTAACCATGACCCTTCCTGAGCCAGAAAAGAAAGAACACTGCAGTCTCTCCAGCAATGGGATGCACAGGCTTTGGAGGGAAGGAGAGCTGTGTTCGAATCCTGGCTCTGGCACTTGCTGCATGAGATGCTAAGGGAAAGTTACCTAATAGCTCTGAGCTACCACGTCTCTGCAAAATGAGACATTATTTCTCGAGGGTGTTCTGAGGAATTAACGAGATGATGCATGTGGAGCATGTAACACAGTGTCTGGCCCGGAACACACACTTGGGAACTGGCAGCATCGCTTCCTAATTATCGCACGACAATGTCAAGATGCCGCACGGCCAGCGGCTCTCTTACCTGCCCAGCGCTGGCTCCGGCGAGCTGGTCTCGCAGCTCTTGACATTCAAGCTTTGCCTCCACGAAGTTACAGATTGTCGTTAAGACATGGATCTTCAGGGATTCTGAAAAACAGTCAAAATCACATGGTTAAGTTTCACACACCAAGGTTTCCTGAAATATTCATTCACATTGGAAAAAGAAGCAACGCAGTGGAAAATGACAAGACTTGAAGGAGATTTGTAGAATTAAACAATTTCAACTCGCAGGGTCCATGCAGAATGTCCATTCCTGACCCAGATGCGCGGATTCCCAAAAGAGTCCACCAGGGCCTGGACAAGCGAGGTCGCCCAGGCCCACAGCTCTGAGGGAGAGCACATCCTTAAATCGTGTGCCCTAAGAGACCAGCTTGCCTCTAGTCCCAGCCCTACTGGCCAGTAGGCAAAGAATCACGGGTGAGGTGGAATAGAAAACTGCCAGTGTGTCTCTCACAGTGCTCCCGTCGTGCTGATAAACTACAGAAGCTCTAGCTAATCTCTCTCTTCTCTTTCTTTGGTGGAAGCCTGCACGATTCATAGGGTGCAAGACCCCCAGGTTCCATCCCAGCTCACAGTGCACATCTGGATTAGCAGTGGCCACTCAACTTCAGATTGGCCACATATGCACAGCCTGCCTTTGGCCAGGGCAGACCAGATGGGGAGCAGAGATCCTCCACCCCAGCTGCCGTCCTGTGTATGAAATATCGCAGACCTAACCCCTGGAAACCCCTCTCCCTCAGCTGTGGCACATGCTTAAATTGCAACCTGCCTCTTGCCCTTCTGTGAGCTGGTCCAGCACCCACATGCCTGGCAAAGCTGTGACTCTTCTGTCACTGCTGTGCTGGAGTTTTCAGAGTCACAGTGAGGCCATCAGATCAGCAGCCAGGTCAAGCGGGCGGTTCACGGGAACGTGCATGGGCTTTAATGCCAGATGCCCTGGGATTAGTACACTGACTCTACTCTCACTAGCTCTGGGTTTGTAGACAAATCTAGCTGCTTCCCTTTCCTTATGAGGAAAGGCAGTGTTGAACACAGTTCAGGGCTGTTATGAAGAAGAGAAACACTGTATACAAGAGCTTGGTACAGAGTGGACAACTGTAGCCTTTTTATTATCTTCTAAAATATCTTTGCTTCTATGCCCTCTTCTCCATCTGGTACTTGGACTATTGCAGTATCCACCCTGGGGGGCTCCCTGCCTGTAGTCTTGCCCCTTCCCATCCTTCCTCCAATGCGGCCAAAGAGATGTTGCTTAAAACCTAGACACAATTATGCTACTTTCCTGCATAAATCTCCACAAGAGATCATAGAACGCACTTTGTGAGTGAATATCAAGAAGTGGACATTGACGGAGAAAGCAGAGCTGAGGGAACCTAGTTTTCTAAATACCTTCCAAGGACTTGCCCTCATAGGTCACCGCCAGAGCTTGCCACAATTCTATCTTCCATGGATTATTTGATTCAACAAGCATCCACTGAGCACTTATTCCATGGGAAACACTGCACTAGGCGCTGAGAATACAGCCATCCCCCAGATTTTTCAGTTTCAGTTACTCCAGGTCAGAAAATATGAAATGGAGAATTCCAGAAGTAAACAATTCGTCAGTTTTAAATTGCATGCCATTCTGAGTAGTATGATGAAATCTTCCTCCTTCCCAATCTGCCCCACCTGGATCCCCACCCATAGGCACCGTTTGCTCCTGACATGCAGCCACTGCCATCATCCATGATCCAGGGTCACCGGGAGCAGGTCATCCTCTCTCTTGACATATCGTCAGAAGGTCAGTAACAGCCTAAGCCTGCATCACAGTGCCTACATCATTCACCTCACTGCCTCTCATCCTGTGGGTATTTTATCATCTCACGTCATCATCAGAAAAAGAAGGGTGAGGGGACTTCCCTGGCGGTCCAGTGGTTAAGACTCTGCGTTTCCACTGCAGGGGGCACGAGTTCCACCCCTGGTTAGGAAACTAAGATCCCGCATGCAAAAACAAAAAGAGCAAGGAAGTGAGTAGAATACAATATTTTGAGAGAGAGACCACATTCACATAAATTTGACTATAGTATATATATTGTTATAAATGTTCTATTTTATTAATAGTTATTGCTGTTAATCTCTCAGTGTGCCTAACTTATAAATTAAACTTTATCACTGACATGTATGTACAGGAAAAAACATAGTATATATAGAGTTCAGTGCTATCCTTGGTTTCAGGAATCCTCTGAGGGCCTTGGAAAGTATCCCTGCAGATAAGGGGGTCTACTGTACAGAAGTGAAGAAGGTAAATTCCCTGTCCCCAAAGTGTAAGAGCCTAGAGGTCCACAGGTAAATGTCGAGGTGCCCTGAGGCACCACAAATATAACAGATTAGGAGCTCAGCGGAGGGGGTCGGTCAATCCACTAGGGATGTTCAAAAAGCATCTTCATGGAGGTGATGCTCTGTGGTTGTAGGATAACGTCAGCCCCCTCCTTGAGAAAGCAAAAGATTCATCAGAAATGTGTCTTCCTCGAAGAAGAGAATCAGCTTTTAATTAAAAGGAGCCTGTGAGGCGAATCACTTGGATTAAAAGTACTTTGTTATTCAGATGCTGGGCTGTAAAATATTTTAGGGTATGTTGATAAGGAAGCAAGAAATGCTTTTGCCCATTTCTAAACCTAAAGCAACAGGGAACCCTGTTCCTATTCCAACACGCTCGATCTGTGAAGGATGGATTAACAGGTGTTCCCACACAGAGCGCACAGGGCGGTCATTAGCTCTAAAACCCCAGGGTTACCCAGAAGCCTCCATCGCATTTGCTAAACTCTCAGCTCCTGAGCACCAGCCCCCAGAGAGAGATGCAGCAGGAATGGGCTGGGGTCAGGCTTTCACACTTCCAGCAAAGTCCCCAAGGCTTTCCAAGGCAAAAGGTGCACAGGTCACACTTCGAGAACTCTGGAAGAGGGGCAGGGTGTGGCATGGATGAAGGCAAGGGTGTGTGGGATCACACTGGTGTCTTCAAGGACTGGCAAACCGTTCCAAATGGGAGGCCAGGGAGTTCAAGCTGGAGACCACAGCTGGGGGTGGGGTGGAGGGGACCAAGGAGCGTCCATGGAAGAGAATGGAAAAGATGCCTCTAAATTCAACGCTGAGCAGTGCGGTTCAGCAGCTTCCCAGGAGGGGCGGGGTCTCCCCTGCAGCCACAGTACGTTGCCCCTCCCCCAGCAGAGTTCAGATCCCAGATCCCGTGAGGTTTTTTGCACACTTTTTTTTTAAACATCTTTATTGGAGTATAATTGCTTTACAATGGTTAGTTTCTGCTTTATAATAAAGTGAATCCGTTATACATATACATATGTTCCCATGTCTCTTCCCTCTTGCGTCTCCCTCCCTCCCACCCTCCCTATCTTGTTCACTCTTGAGGCCCACGTTGTCACAGAAATGGATGTGGTTTATTCTGAATCAGAAGCCTCTCTCCCTTCCAGCCCTCCACAGCCCTCTTTCCCTGGATCGATGGGATTAGAAACGGCTGATTTAATTAGTCCAGTTGCAGTTTCACTTTATTACTTTCTCATTTACAGTGAAATAACGGGGAGCAAGCAAAAGGCATTTGTCATTATCTAAGGAACCGACGAGGCTGGAGAGGATGCCAATTTCTCGACTGAGCTGCAGCCCTTAGCTCCAGGCAGACCAAGGAAGTCACTGCCTTTCCAGGAAAATCAGGATTTGTGACAGTTTGTGGAGTCCCAAGACCTCAGTGTTTCTAATAATCACCCAAGGGACCTGAGTGGGAAATCTGCTTCTGCCGCTTTCTGTGTGACGATGGACAGGTCGCTGACCTCGCTGACTGAACCTCCAACGCATCTCTGCATTTGAGTCACCTCTGGAGAATTTCTACATCAGGATACCAGGTGCTGGCCCAGTGATGGTGATTCTTTGGGTCTGTGGGGGGCCCAGGAGTCCGCCTCCTTAGACGAAGTTCAGGTGATTCTGATGCACGCTGACACTGACAGCTCCTCAACTGTGCATATACAGCCTTTGGTCCCAATGGGCCACCCTGACCTCATTGCTTATACTCACCCTCACATACATCATAGGTGTTGGCTGCAGAGAAATTCTCACCAGTGTCCAAAGGCCCCATCTCTTCCCACTTCCACCTACACATGCTGTCCCCCCGCCGAGGGTTTCCTTTTCCTCCTCCACCACCACTTCTTTCTCCAAATGGCAAACTCTTCCTCCCTATAAAAGCCCCAAACAAGTATTACCACCTCCATAAAGCTCACCCTGATTCTCAGAGACAGACCCTCTCACACTGTCCCCTGTGCACACAGAGCATTTTGTACAGCTCTTTGTAAGAGTACACATTGAATTACATATACTTTTTTCAAGTCTTCACCCAAAACAGATCATGAGATCACTGGAATTATATTCTGTTCATTTCAGTATCCCCAGAACCCAGAAAAGTGTCTGACACCCGGTGGGTATTCAAAACGTGTATGTCTGAGGAGAGAATCAATCAATCAGTCAATCAATTCATTTTGAGCCAATCTCATTGTCTATGAAGCCCCAGCTCTCAGCTTAGGAATGATAAAATGTATAGTTGTCTAAGTGACGTGATTTCAGAGAGATCAATAACTCACTCGATGCCGCAAAATAGCTTCCCTCAAATCCTGTTATGGTGCATGAAATTCTCACCATTAGTTTATACTCATTTAATTCAACAAGTATTGATTTTGACAAGAACTGTACGAGATCAACTTGAAACTGCAGTTGGACCCTGTCTAGCATGCCCATCTGAGAGAAGCACTGGAGAGCTACTCTTCCTATGGAGGGAAATACTTAACCGTGGAAGGTTTTCAGGAAGAGTTTCTGGCTCTTGGAGAATTGGTGGCCCTACTTTCTGAAAGAAGGGAGAGCACGGGAGGAGGAACAGACGAAGTGGGTAGAAGGGGATAAGGAGTTCTCTCAGGGGCATCACTTGGGGAATCTATGGTACGTTCTCGGAGGAGGTGGCCGGTAGGTGATGGATACAAGCCTCTGCAGCTCAGAGGAAAAGTGTCCTGGGATTTTATGATTGAGGGAGTCACCCAAGCATAGGCAGGTCCACAGCATGCAATGGGGTAGATGACATCACACAAGGAAAGGCTGCAGCATAAGAAGGAAAAACAGCCAAGGACCAAATATAGGGGAAATCTCATAGTGGAGAGAACTTAAGGCACCTGACATCTGGCTAAGCTCTTAAGTATAATATCATCATCTTGCTCAATTACCATTTGCTGAATGAATAAATAAATAAAGTGAATGGATGAATTTTGTGTTGTAAATACTATCATTATTTCCATTTTCTTTTTAAATAAAAAGATTGTAAATAAATAGGCAATTACAATTTTGTGTGCTTAGTGCTAAGATGAAAATAGCACAAGGTACTGAAGGACACTGGAGAAAATGGCCCCAACTCAGACTCGGGGTCAGGGCAGCCTACCTAGGGCACAACAGATGAATAGGAGTTAGTCTATCAGGAAAGAGGGGATAATATACTAGGAAAATGGATCTAATATAATGTTTCCCAAAATAGGGAGTATGTGCCATCAGAGAAGACAATTTTAGGTAATGTGGGGAGAATCTTTCTTTTTTTATTTCAATAGTTCTACATTTATTTTCCTGTGCATTAGAAAAAAATATGCATACACACATACACATGTGTTCAGTACATTAAACCCATGCTTTTGCACCTATAGTAGTTAAGGTAAAACCTACTTTTTAAGTAACAGTTCATCTTTAAAATAAATATTAACAAAATAACGGTACAGGTGGTACCGGACTACGGCAAAACTGTGAAGGTGATACTTGAGTACCTGGAGCTTTGGAAGCACTGAGCAAAGGCAGGGAGATGTGAAACAGCATGGAGCAGGTAAGCGCTACAGGCAATTTACACTGATGAAATCATAAACTAGATGGGGGAGTGCTGTGCGGACAGTTCTGGGTGCTTTGGAAGGGACCACATCATGCAAGCCTTCAAACACTTGCCAAATAGCTTGGGATTTCTCCTGAGAGCGGAGCAAAGGGAGAAGACAGAGTCAAGGAATTTGCCAGGATTTTTGTTTAAGCAAAAGGGACACTCAGTCCCACACTTCAAGAGTCTTGAGAAATGCCTGCCAGCTCAAACAATCAGAGATGCAAGCCAAGATAAACCTACAGGGATATTCAGGGTAGCATCATCTACGATGGCGAAAAGCTACAAACAAGCTAAATGTGGGACAAAAGATTGAGTACAAAGCAGCAGATCCATGCATGAAGGGTGCAGCCATCAAAGTCATTTTCAAAAATATACAATAACGTGGGAGAAATGTTCACACATGAAGTTAAGTGAAAGATCTAGATACAAGTCTGTATATTCGGCAGGATCTATAGATACATATTCATTACAGGAAAAAAACTGGAAGGATATACATACACAAACACACACATATATATTATAAATATAACAGTGTTTAGAACTGATGATATGCTTACAAGTTTTTTAAACGTTCAGATTCTCTAAAATTTCTACCACAAATAGTATTTCATTTATTTATTTTTCTTTCATTTCTTTGATCTATTTTTATTCAGGGGGGAAAAAAAGCTGTTTTTAAGAAGAAAAAGACATTTTCACCAAGGTGGTGCTGAAAGAAATCCCTTGCTCTCCAAAACGGAGCCCAAAGCAAAGGCTCCGAAGGCCAAGAAAGCAGTGATAAAAGGCGTCCACTCAAAAAAAAAAAACAAAGACCCACACGTCACCCACATTCCATCAGATAAGACCCGGCAGCTCTCAAGGAAGCCCAAGTTTAAAAAAGCCCCTCTGAGAAAACCACAATTCAAAAAGAGTCATGTACCAAAATGTTCATTGCAGGTCTATTTACAATAGTCAGGTCATGGAAGCAACCTAAGTGTCTGTCGACAGCTGAATGGATAAAGAAGATGTGGCACATATATACAATGGAATATTACTCAGCCATAAAAAGGAACGAAATTGAGTTATTTGTAGTGAGGTGGATGGACCTAGAGTCTGTCATACAGAGTGAAGTAAGTCAGAAAGAGAAAAACAAATACCGTATGGTAACACATATATATGGAATCTAAAAAAAAAAAAAAAGGTCGTGAAGAACCTAGGGGCAAGACGGGAATAAAGACACAGACCTACTAGAGAATGGACTTGAGGATACAGGGAGGGGGAAGGGTAAGCTGGGACAAAGTGAGAGAGTGGCATGGACATATATACACTACCAAATGTAAAATAGATAGCTAGTGGGAAGCAGCCGCATGGCACAGGGAGATCAGCTCGGTGCTTTGTGACTACCTAGAGGGGTGGGATAGGGAGGGTGGGAGGGAGGGAGACGCAAGAAGGAAGAGATATGGGGACATATGTATATGTATAACTGATTCACTTTGTTCTAAAGCAGAAACTAACACACCACTGTAAAGCAATTATACTCCAATAAAGATGTTTAAAAAAAAAGAAGGAGGGGAAAATGGATACTACTTAACAAAAATCACTAAGGACAAATACAAAACTAATGTAGGGCTGATATTCAGCTGGTTCTTATCATAACAGCCAGGCACGCTGTCTGTTCTGTTCAGTTGTTCAGTCTGTTGGTAAATATTTAGAATATTACTCCTGAAAATAATCAAACAGATTAATTGCTGTAGTGGATAGAAAATGGATGGATGGGGTTCAAAGGTACTATGTAGACTTTTTATAAATCTTGTTATTTAATCACCGTGTTCCTCTTCAAAATAAATTAAACAAATAATTTTTTAAACAAAAATAAATAAATTAATTAAATAAACAATAAATAAAAAAGCCCCTCCGAGAGGAACAAACTCAACCATTATTCTATCACCAAACTCCCCTGACGACGGAGTCAGCCACAAACAAAATCAAAGACAACTACATGTTCACGTCCACTGCAGACGTCCAGGCCAACAAGCACCAGATCCAACAAGCTGTGATAAAGCTCGATGACCTTGACAAGCCAGGGTCAACCTCTTGATTGGGTCTGATGGAGCGAAGAGGAGGACATTCGATTGGCCCTGGATGCTTGGGGTGTTATCACCAAAACTGGGATCATCTAACCTGGCTTTGTCACCTCCAAAGACAAAGAAGAAAAAGGAAGTCACAGAGGAATATTCGCTGTTGCCCCTGTAATAATCTCCCAGGAAAACGAAAAAAGAACGGATCTTGTGACTAATTTTAAAAATCAGAGCATGTGTTCAAATTCCCTTTTATAGTCACTACCCTTTTGTCTCCTGCCAGCTGAGTGCTAATACAAGGCACTGGGCTTTTGTTCCTGTAATACTGAGCTTGTCTTCATCAATAACGGTGTGCCAGCACCCTTTTCTGAATCAAAACTGGGGCCGTGGAAGAGGAGGATTTCTGATTAAGCCCCAGTGTCTGTCCTGTACAAATGAACTTTCCAAGTGGGACAGAGAGAAAATGAGAATACAATATAAGGGAAAAAACTATTTTCTTTATACTCCAGCTAATTCCTTTAATTATCTGATCCTACTTAAGTAATGAACTAAAATGGAGTTAAATCTTGTATTTGTACTTTTTTAATGTTGTCCTTTTCCTCTTCATTCATTACTTGAATCGTAGAATCTCAGGGTTGTGAGAGGCCCACAAGCTCATCTAGTTCAATCCTTTCATTTTGCAGAAGGGAAACCAAGGCTCAGTGCTGGACTGATTCAGAATTTAGTAAAGGAAATAGTACAAAGACAAGAATGAGGAGGAACAGCTGGGATGTACTGAAAACTATGATACAGTTTGAAATAAAGCAGAATTCCAATATTCCTTAGCCATGTAACCCTCATAAATTTCTTACCGCCACTGAGACTGAACTCTACAAATATAAATGGGGATAATATCACCCATTGAGTGAATGTCTGGAAAATAGTGGGCCAGGGCTGGGCGTACAGTTGGGTCTCGATATTGGCCACATGCCGTACAATGCATGTGACACACACATGTCATACGTCATTGCACGTTGACCGTGAGGTCAGGAGGGGCAATTATCATCCCCTTGTTACAGGCTAAGAAGCCAAGTTTACATAGCTAGAAAGTGGCAGAGTCGGTACTCACACACAATCACAAAATCAGGAATAAGAGCTGTTAAATGCCATTATACCCTGTGCACCTCAGTAAGTCCTACTTCTTTATACTGATTTTAAATCAGTAGTGAAAGCACTATAAAGACTGCCAAGTGCTCAGAATTTAAGGAATGACCATTTTTTTCAAAATATCCAAAGTGGTGGGGGTCCTTCTGAGTCAAAATCGATCTGAATCAGCAGTTTCATCTCTAGAATGCTCTGCTAAGTGATAACTCAGGCTCATTTCAGGCGGTTTCTCAAGGTCATTTGATTATAGTTCCGAACATACAGATCATCTGATTGCCTTGGCATAAGTACATGCAGGACCGACAAGGTCCTGGGTATGAAGTAGAAAAATGTAACTCCTAGAGAAAGCTGCAGCGCTAGCAGTCTGGAACCCCGCAGGCCCCCTGCTGACTCCACCACTTACAGCCCTCGTGACCAAGGACGTGCCCATCAACCGTGCTGAGGCTCAGTTTCTGCATCCATAAAATGAGGACTGATATTCAAAAAAGGCAACATAGTATCGTCCCATGTGTCTTAGCCAGATACTGACAAATTTAAATTGGAAGCTCAAGATTCTCTGGTCCAGGGGTCACAAACTCAAATGCCTATAGGTGCTGGGCAGATAATAAAATGAGTGAAACAAACTTAGTGTTAGACAACAGGGAGTGGTGGGGATTGTGGTGAACTAAGGATGCTCACTGAGAGAACTGTTGAATTCCAGCTTTGCACGGAAATAGGGGCTCAGGAATTCTAGATTTCTCCCATTATCAATGGAAGGCAGAAATTTCTTTTTTTTTTACATTTTTATGGAAGTATAGATGATTAACAAGGTTGTGCTAGTTTTAGGTGCAGCAAAGTGAATCAGTTATACATATACATGTATCCACTCTTTTTTAGACTCTTTTCCCATACAGGCCATTAGAGTATTGAGTAGGGCTCCCTGTGCTATACAGTAGGTCCTTATCAGTTATCTATTTTATAGATAGTAGTGTGTATATGTCAGTCCCAATCTTCCAGTTTATCCCTCCCCACTCTCCCCACCATTAACCATAAGATTGTTTTCTACATCTGTAACTCTATTTGTTTTGTAAATAAGTTCATTTGTGCCATTTTTTTAGATTCCGCATCTAAGCAATTATCACACAATATTTGTCCTTCTCTGACCGACTTACTCACTCAGTATAACAATCTCTAGGTCCATCCATGTTGCTGCAAATGGCATTATTTCGTTCCTTTTATGGCTGAGTAATATTCCATCATATATACATACCACACGCCTTTATCCATTCCTCTGTCGATGGACATTTAGGTTGCTTCCATGTCCTGGCTATTGTAAATAGTGCTGCAATGAACACTGGGGTGTATGTATAAAACCTATTCTGACTTTTAAATGCTGATAATTAAAGTATTTTAGGGACCATATAGGCCAAACGGACATTTGTGAGGGCTAGATTTGTCCCTTGGACCGATGGTTCATGACCTTTGAGTCTAACCCATCTCCCTCCCAACCCAGCCAAGGACACTGAGACTCTGTGAGGTGAAGACTGGCCTGTCACCACCAGGACCAGAATCCACATGTCCTGTCACCCAGTTCTGGGCTTTTCCATAGCAGAGCTGCTTCTTTGATTCTCTGGAGTGGACTGGAAAAGGGAGATTACAAATTCAACATAGCAGCAAGAAAACTCAGATGCCCCACCCTCCTCCCTGGCCAGGTCATTTGGTCAGAGTACAAGGCAGAAAAGAGATGATTTGCTTCCTGGTCTTCTGACTGTGAGGTAAGCAGTGGGAGGAAAGAAACACTGGACTCGTGTCAGGGTTCAGAGAGATTTCATTCTCTTTCAGACACTGATGTATCTGCATATTCATCAAGTCTCAATCATTATTCTAATAATGCCCACCATTGCTGCTCTATTTTCTCAGGTGTTACCTCTTATCTGCTGAGCAAAGAATACCCCCAAAGGGCTGGACTTCTTCCTCCCCCAGAAAGATAGGCTGTTGCCAAGAGAACCAGCTTCAAAAGTCAGAACCATGGAGAACAGAAGGCATCAGGTTACACAGAAACAATTATGCCCAAGACCCTAATTGGATTATTAGCAGCCCAGAATTCAGCTTTAAGCAATTATCTACTCCACGCCTATGAAAAAATAAAGCACAAGTCATTTCTTGACTGTCCTTTCTAGCGAAGGAGAGGAAAAGATTCTTCTTGCAATGTGTGGAAGAGTTTCTACTAATGAGGCAGAAAACAAATTCTTGGAAGAAAAAAATTGCATATATCCACACAACCCACTGGTGACTCTTCTTCCATTATTAAAAGGTTTTTTAAAAGATTGAAGAAAGCAAGTAATTTAAATCTCTAGTCATAGCCCAGTTATATATCTGTATCAAGGTCTGCAAAAGATCAGATAATCCTTTTCAGATTTCCCAAATGACTTCTTATCTCCTGTGAATCACCAGAGCTTCAGTTCAAGACAGCATGGATGGATTTCAGACCACCCATATGTCAGTCCCTGTGCTAGCTCCAGAGGTGAGGAGGACTGATTGGTAAGACCTCAAGAAGCTGAGTTTTCTGAGCTCAGAGCTTAGGGGTGAAGAAGCTGACACCAAACCAGCTTATCACAGGACAATGCAACACGTGTGAGTCTGAACGTCTACACCAAGTTCTGTGGAAACAGAGGATCAAACAACTAGCAGTATCTGGGAAAGTCAAGGAAGGCTGCATGGAAGAGGTGACATTTATGGTCACTGAAGGATGAGTAGGAGTTTGCCAAAGAGACAAGGTAGTAGATTGTCATCATGAGCAGAGAAGACAAGTAATATATGGTCACAGGTGTGAAAATCCTTCAGGAGACCCTGTGCAGTTGGTGATGGGGTCCTCTGGGGCACAGGGTGGAGTGCAGCACCTGTGATTTTCTGCAAAGTGTTTTCATCTCATTATTTTATTTTATCCTTAAAATAGCCCAGAGCCCATGAAGCCAGGACTTGTAAAGAGCCAGGCTCTGGGGTGAATACTTTGCATTTATCATTTAATTTAACCTTCCCATCAGGGCTTTGCAGGGGATATCCTTCCTATCCCCATTTTGCAGACCAGAATCCAAGGCAGCAGGCCATTAGTTACCTGCCCCAGGTCAAAGCAGGAGAGATGGGATTCAGACCCAGGCACTGTGGCTCCAAGCGACACACTCTTCACCATGCACCTGCCATCATGTGGCCCAAGGTGATCAGTTTCCAGCAAACCCACACAGCCTACAGTCTCTATGGAGAGCAAGAGTTTGGGCAAACAGGCACCAGATACCACCGGTGGCTGTGACATTTCAAATCACTGGCTTTTCTTCCTTCCCTGCACACAGGCCTGGGGATTACAAATCAACCAGCACAGCAGCTCTGCTGGAAATTCTCCTTGTCAACTTATTAGAGCCACCCTCAGACATGAACTGATACACTTTCCCCAGGACGTTTTAATTTAATTATTTCTTCCCAACCTTGGCCTCCCCCTCCCCCCGTCACACACACCAGCACCACCCATCTCTAAACCTCTTAAAAGTGGAAGGTGGGCCAACTCAGAAGCAGAGGGTGAATTTGAATCCCAACTTCGCATTTTATTAACATCTCAGGAATGGAGATCTCTTGGCTATAAAATGGGATTTATCCATTCAACACATATTTATTGGGGACCTATAATGTGCCAGACACATAGAACTCATGGTCAGCAAAATGAACCTATGCCTGCCTCACAGAATCTACAACGTAGCAAGAAAGAAAAGCAATGAAATCAATCACTGCGATCAATTTGATAAGCATTCAGTCAGAGGAAGCATGATTTTTAGAGCCGGGAGGGTGATATTTCCAACTCATCCAGGGTGTTGAAAGCAGACCTACCTCCAGTGCCTGGGAGCATTTTGGAAGAAAAATGGTGAGAATCAGGAGGCTGTGGAAAGAGGAGAGGCTTTAGATTCAGACGAGATCAGGTGCCACCGTTCACTGGACACACTTTTCCTCACCTATAAAATGGGTATAGCAGCAAGATCTACCTCTCACATTTGTTCTTTTTGGGGGGGGGGGGCGGGGAGAACTAAATAAGATAACGTCTGTTCCAAGTCTGGAACATGCTGGATTTTCAACCTGTAGTCATTCCTGTCCTCTGTGCCCATGAGTGCAAACGACAGCACCAGCCCCATACTGCAAGGCCTGAGCTCGGAGCAGCATCAGGACACACACAGTCACCGAGTCACTCTTTTAATCAGCCCCTTGTAGGCACAGTAAACCCAAAAATATACACGAAGCAGTGTGAGAAGCAAAGAGGCCTGAATAAAAACATAGAAGAAATCTGGTTCCAGCCACAACCGGGGACCAACTTCCCTGGGCCTCTCTGGTCAACCTTATTCTCACCTGCCAACAGGACAGTAGTATCTACACCAATCGTCCCATTAATGGTATAATGGTAATCGTCCCATAATGGTAATTAATGGTATAAAGATCAGAATCTGATGAAACAAGTAAATGACAAGCCGTGGAAAGCCATTCAGGTAGAAATGATTAATGCTCTTATAACTGTCATGATTCTTATTGTTCAGAGGCTGGACCGTGGTCTTAAATGGAGTTTATGATAAATCGTGGTGATGATGTGCCCACTTTCCTTACCATGGGCAAAAGAGAAAGATCATGGTCATCACAATCAGAAGACAAAGATTAGAATCCTATCTTGGTCACTTTCAGCTGTGTGACTTGGTGATGTGAACTAACCTCTCTTGAGCCTCCAAGACTTCATCTGCAAAATGGGGAAGAGCAATACATTCTCCATAGCATAGTGTTCTGAGGAGTAAAAGAGCCCACGTCAAGTTCCTGAAATATCTTAGGAGCTCCATTAACATGTGAATCCAGGTGAGCAATGTCAGCTTCCCCCACCCCCCGCCCCTCGGAAGCCTGACTCCCCAGCTTCTTGCTGATCCCACACAGCCAAGCGTTTCCTGACCCTAAAATCATGCTCATCTCCAGGGAAGTTGCTCTCTGAGATCCTGCCAGCATCGCGGAAGTTCTACGCCATCAACAGCTGGCCCCTCAGGCTCCTTCCTCTTCCCCTCAGCATCCTCCTTTCCCCTCTCAGGAAAAGGTCTCCCTTCTCCTGTCTAAGTCCAGCCCCTCAACCCACACGCTCAGGCCCTACCGGTCCAAACTGGCTCCACAAGGCAGCAGCACTCTCTTAAAGGGCCCTCCCTCCACCTAACCAGCCTCAGAAGGTCTTTACTTCCACCTTCTTCTAAGCTCCTCCATCACAGCTCAGTCTTATCTGTTGCTAATGACAGAACCCATTTCTTGCCTCTCAGCCTAATTCCTTTGGGCTTGTACTTCCAAGCTGGTTCTTTCTGTCTCGCTCCTTCATCCTGGCTGCGATGCTCAAATTCCTTATGGCTCCAGGAAACCACAGGACTGCACTGACCACTGCCCACACACGTATCCAATAGCACCGTGGTCCTGCTCCCCTGGGAGGAGAGTTCTGACAACTCCCACGCTTCATCTGGGACCCTGCTCCCTCATCAAATGTCTTCCACTTACAACCTAAGCATGCTGATTACTGCACTTCTAATTACTTAAAATCTAGCCCATTAACAAAGATTTAACGAAATTTCAAGACACCAGGGATGGCAAGTCACCAGGGATGTCCATCTGAACGCTGAAACAAGGAACCATCCTGGCCATGAAGATTCTGTGGGGTCAGAAGGCTGACGGAGAAGGAGGTCCTCCTGTCCAGAGCTGCAGGCAGCTCTGAAATCAAGAGCCAATTTGGAGTCTAGCGTGAGAGGGGACCAGAACTCTGGGAGCCAGAGGAGAGTCTGGCCAGCCTGAAAGCTGAGGGCAGGACCAGAAGAAGACATCAGAGCCAGCGGAGGGGCTGCGAACTCAGGAGCTAAATGCAGGGAGCGAGAGGCCAGACATCTAAGTGACCGGGTGGGTCCGAGCCAGCCTGCTGCCCACGTGGCCGCCCTGGTGTACTGCCTGAGTAAGAAGGTTTCATTTACGAGGTCAGAGATGCGCGTGGACAGCCTCCTCATTGTCAACCCCAGTGGTCACTTCCCAGGACTCTTCCTCCTCAAATGCCACACGGCTTGATCCCACTCGCCATCCCCGACCACGCTTCCTACCTGAACCTCTCCCCTCTTCAGCATCCTCCCCGACCCTCTGCTTCTCTGGATTCAGTTTTCACGTCCTCGCCTCTTCTTTTCCTACACTTTCCCACTGTCGGTAAGATCACCAGGTTAGTAAGCAGAAGAACCAGGACACTGTCTTCCAACGGCCAGAGGCTCTGCCTGTCCCACAGGTGTCGTAGTACAGACAAAAAGCAGCTAAGAAACCAAGACCGTTTGCTGTTTAAAATTCATCAAACACTTACTGGGTCTGGATCTATGCCAGGTGTGGTGGATAATTCTGAAGCCCTCAAGGAGCTTTAGATTAGAAGGTGGCTGGAGGGTGGACATTTCACAGCAGACACAAGGCTTCCCAACCCTCTGATCTAGAGTCATTTTTAGACCAGCGAGAAGGCGCCTCTCCAAGGTCCTGATGAGTATGTGGGTACCCAGTAATTGTTCCCGCATGCACTTGTATTTTTCTACAGCTGCTGCATGCTGTATCTGCAAAAACTATCAGCCTCACCATCAATCCCCAAGCTTGTATGGTCTCTGAATTATTTAATGCTACATTCCAAGAGGCTGTGAATAATGGAATGGGGTATAAATAATCTTATCTCTGTCTCTACATGCAGAGATTGTGAAGGGGCACCTAAAGAGGCTCTATTCTGCCAGAATCTTACAACACCTGTGCATGATTAAAAACCAAACCAAATGCCCCCTAGATAACTGCTATTCCCTAGTGGGGGAAAGAAACGAGCAAGTGTCTCATCACATTTCATACAGAGAGAGAAGCAATTATATATCAGGTTTCAGGTTCAAGTGCATCTAGGATAATTACAGCACTGCTTTCGAGTTGTATAGAGCCTGACAGATCACCTAGTTCTTTCTGCCTTACAGGGACGGGTAGGGTGGCTTTCCTAATTGACAGACAAGGACACTGCTCCCCAGGGAGACTACCTGGCTTACAAATAGGGTTACAACGATGAAGAAGCAAGCCTGGGGTTTGGGTCGTCTGACTTCCTTGTCAGCAACCTCTCTTTTCCACCTTCCCACCTGGCTACTGGGGCATCACGCAAACATGCCTTTGTCTCCCAGTCATCATGCAGTGTTCACGTGACCTGCCCACATTTCAGGCTTGTCTTCATGTCAGGTAGATTTTCGTGAGGGCATGGGAAGGGATTCATGTGATTTTCATGCCCCACACTGAGTGTCAGACGCTTGCCCTATCTACTCAGGTTAATGAGCCACTAAGGTAAAGGAAGGAGAAAAATGAAAATATTCAGGAGATGAAGGGCTCTGTCAATGAGCCCCCGCTAAGCACTATGGTGTGGTAGCAGCAAGCTCTGGACCAAGAATCAAGAAATCTAGAAACCAGTTCTGATTCTGCCACTACCAGCTATATGATCTTGGAGAAGTCTCATCACTGTAAACATCCAACTTCTTATGCAATAAAATGAGATAAATAACAGTTCAGACCCCACAGGGTTGGGGGGGGTGGTGACCAAAATGGGAACCATGTACATTAGTGGAAGTGTTATCCCCATCTATGAATGGATGTGCCTAGGACTGTAGTCATGATGCAGGAAGATAAATGCTCATCAGACCTGGGGCAATTTGGGAGAATCTTCAATCTTCCCAGAGACAAGGAGCGAACACAAAGGCAGAAATGTGAGTTCCTCAAGCCTGCTTCACAGGAATAGTCCACGTTAACCAAAAGTCTTCTGTTGTAAGTCCCCGTCCTCTCCCAATTTCAAAATCTCCATCATAAAAACCTACCTCCCTCGGGCTTCCCTGGTGGCGCAGTGGTTGAGAGTCCTCCTGCCGAAGCAGGGGACGCGGGTTCGTGCCCAGGTCCGGGAAGATCCCACATGCCGCGGAGCGGCTGGGCCCGTGAGCCATGGCCACTGAGCCTGCGCGTCCGGAGCCTGTGCTCCGCAACGGGAGGGAGAGGCCACAACAGTGAGAGGCCCGCGTACCGCAAAAAACAAACAAACAAACAAAAAAAAAAACTACCTCCCTGGACAAGGATGGAGGAGAATATGGTCAGAAATGATAAAAGCAGTAAACACTCCACTGCTATCTTCACCCTCATTTCAGAAGTGTTTATCCTCAAATTTCTTTCTTCTCTTAGGAGCTCGGAATCTCTTGTGACAACTGTCGCCTACCCACGTGTCCCTAAAGGACCCTTTGAATCTGTGTCTCAGTACACATCTTGGGTCCTCCCTCGTGTCCACCTTAACTGGACACCTGACTACCAAAACCACGTGGACACCAACCAGGAGGTGGGTGAACAGCATCTTAAGCTAATTAAGGAAAGCAGGTTATTATAGGGAGGCCCTGTTCAAAAAAAAAATAAGGAAATCCGGTATGACAGAGAGCTGAAACATCACCTAATTGGGAGAACAATTGCAAAGAACTATTAACCAGAGTAGATTCAGTTCCAGACACCCCACTGCTTAAGTGTCAAGACCAGAATAGCTTCCCAAAGTCTGATCGATGACTCCACTTCCTCTCCAACACTGTGGAAGAGCATCAGGTAGGATGATAAAAGATTATACAAAAGGTGAGGTTTGTTCTCCCTGTTCTAATCCTTTCTCCTCTTCTCTTCCCAGCTTTATTTATTTATTGTGCATTGAATTGTGATTATATCTCTGATACTTCTGTGTGCATCCTGAAGGGAGAAAACTGTACCTCATTTTTCTTTATTTACTCAATGATTCACTGAATATCTCCACACAGGTGATCCACAGACATCTTTAAATCAAAATGTCTAACAGTGAGTTCCTTAACTGTCCCTCATATTTGCCCTTCTTCCGAATACCCTGCCTCAGCTGATGGCACTGCAAACACCCTCATCACCAGGCAAGAAGGTGATTAGCCACCCTTGACCCCCCCAACACCTTCATGCCCTACATCCATCAGCCCTAAATCTGATTCGTTTTTGCCTTAGTCTTCAATTAACTCCCTGACATTTGTTGAATTCCTTACGTGTGCCATGCATTCTAGCTCCAGGGAAATCAGGGTGGACAAAATGGACATTATGACCTCATGGGTTCAAATCCAGCTACATCCCTTACTAGTTTGGGAAAGTTACTTATCCTCTGTTTGACTCTGGGTCCTCATCTGAAAAATGGAGATAAAAATAGTGCCTACTTCTGGATGGATGAATGAATTTTAAAAACTGGTATATACATATGATGGAATATTATTCATCCTTAGAAAGGAAGGAAATCCTATGTCATGCTACAACATGGATGACTTTTGAATTATGCCAAGTGAAATAAGCCACGTAGAAAAGGACAAATACTGTTGATTCCACTTAGATGAGGTAGCTAAAGGAGTCGAACTCATAGAATCAGCAAGTAGAATGGTGGCTGCCAGGGGCTGAGGGGAAGGGGCTCTGCGGAGCTGTTATTTAAAGGGTATAGAGTTTCAGTTTTGCAAAATGAAAAAGTTGAAGAGCATTATTGCACAACAGTGTGAATATACTTAAGACTACTGAACTGTGCACTCTAAAATGGTCAAGATGCCAAACTGAGAAATCCTGGGATGGATGTAACTTTAAGCATGGCTAGATTCAGGGGCTCAAAGGATGTGGTCAGGGAGGGCCTAGTCCCCATCTGCTGGCTCCGCCTTCCTGGAAGGGTGATGGGGGTATTTCAGGATGGCCTGACCCCAGGGAGCCACTGGCTTTCAGGTTTATGTTCTGTCACAGCCCAGTAATCCCTGCAGAAGGAAAGCCTCTCTTTCCCTGTAGTTCCAATAAAAGTCTCAAGGTTGACTCTGAATAAATAAATAAATAAATAGAATGGGCAAGATGATAAGTTGTGAATTGTGTCTTTTTCACCACAAGTTAAAATTTTTTTTAATCAACCTAAGAAAATAGTGCCTATCTCGCAGGATTTTCATGAAGATTCAATATGTGAGTTAATACGTGTACAGCACTTAGAGCACCGTAAGTGTTCATAGCAAGTACCATGTGTGTTTGCTGTATACAAATGCTCATTGTAATAAATGATACTAAAGAATAAGGGCTCCCCCTGTGCCCTGGTGACCTTACACATAGGCACATAAACCAGGCAGACAAAGCCTCAAGCCACAGCCCATCTGAGTCTTGGCAGAAAGAAGGACCTGACGATGGGAGGCGTCTAAGAAGCCACTACAAATTCATCTCCACTCACTCCCCATCCCCCCTGGGAAGCTGTTAGGAGATAGTTTCTCATGACTTCTGATGAGATATGAGACTCTTCACCCCTCCCCCTTCCCACACAGCTGCACTCAGCAGGGAGTGTCCCACCACTTTGCTACATTGTCATCTGGGCCCTGTGGCTTTGGCGTTCTCCTTCTGGGGTGTGGGACAGGGATCTGAGTAGCTAGCGGGTGGCTTGGGCTCCTCTTCGTTTCACTGTCTATGTGCGTAATAAACTGTCTCCATCTAAACATGGACGATTGT
The DNA here is from genome assembly GCF_025265405.1 of Mesoplodon densirostris. NCBI lineage: Eukaryota > Metazoa > Chordata > Mammalia > Artiodactyla > Ziphiidae > Mesoplodon > Mesoplodon densirostris. The sequence continues at coordinate 86,192,152 of NC_082673.1, read as the reverse complement.
ATCTTGACTGGACAAATCTGTCAGCCTTTGCCCTTGTGCTCAACAAAGAGAAGGAAAGTGTCTTGTATAATAAAGAGACTAACAGAGGGACTGTCCACATCAAGAGCATCCATAAGAGGCTCTCCATGGACTGCCCCACATTTGACCCATCAGCAAATACCATCACTTCTGCCTTTAAAATACACCATCTGGTCTCTCCTCCTCTACTTGTGGTCCCTCCCGTGAGGTTTCCTAGAGGAACCAGGGCAACCTTGTAAATATACAGAGAATCGTGTCATTTCCCTGCTTCTTGCTCTTCAAAGACTTCCAGTTATATCAAATAAGTGCCATTCTTAGCAACGCCCTACGAGACCCTTCACGACCTGGCTTTTGCCTACATCTACAAGCTCTGTCACGAGCTAAGCTCTTGCCACACAGGCTTCTTCTGGCCCATCAAACACGACAAGAACATTTTGCACCGTAGAGCCTTTGCACACGCAGCCCTTCCCCCTCTGGAGCTGAGGAGAAGAGAAGATGGCAGAAGACAAAATCCTGAAGGAGTCCTAAGAATAGGAAGCACGTGATGAGCAGGTGGAGATGTGGGGCCGTAACTCAGAGAGCGGTGCCGGGAATCCAGGTGAGGAGAGCATCTCAGGAAGGAGAGCTTAGTGGACTCCGTGGTCTGATGGGAACTCACGTGGGACGAGGCTCACGGTGTTCAACAATCCAGCACGATGCGAGGCCACTGGTGGCCTTATTGTGAGCAGCCCTGGAGAGACGGGGGGTCAAGGCCAGCCCGCGGGGCGTCAGAGAAAACCAGTGAGAACCAAGTATGAGGAAAGGCTGGAGATGAGGATGAAAAGGGAAACTAACAAGAATGAAGCTGTGAGACGGCAGGAGAGGATAGATTCCAGAGAACAGCAGAAGCAGCAGCCTTGGAGGAAAGGAAGATGCTCGAGAAACAAGAGTAAAAGGGAGGAGAGGGGGTGCTTTTAGACGTCCCCCTGTCTTTTTTCTCAAACGCCACACTGAACTTCTCATGGTTCAACCAAATGCATCACACTGGCCTTCTCCTCTGCACTTTTGCTCAGACTCTTTGTTAAGAATGTCCTTCCTGAGACTTCCCTGGCCGTCCAGTGGTTAAGACTCTGAACTTCCACTGCAAGGGGCGCGGATTCGATCCCTGGTCAGGGAACTAAGACCCCACATGCCGAGCACCTAGGCACCCCCACACACACACACAAAAGTCCTTCCTACTCTCCTTTGCCTACCTGCTCCTAGTGACTTTGCGTGCACACTTTGAAGACCCCCTCTTCCCACTTGGGTGACGTATTTCTCCTCTTAATTCCCCAAACCTACCCTTCATAACTCTATCACTGCATGTGTCAATTTGTTTTATATTTACAATCTTAGCAATCTGTTTCCATCATGAATGCATGAACTCTCTGTGGGTAAGATGCTAATCCTCTTTAGGTCTGCATCCCCAGGGATGTCTAACATAAAATGGGCACCACTGTAAACATTTGCTGAACGACTAGAATTAGCGGCCCTGCACCGAGTCACAGCTTTGCGATTTGTTTTTCCTCTGAATAGTTTTAAGCAAATTGTTCCATCTCTTTGAGCCTCGGTTACTTACACTATATATAAGGAGACCAAACCCAACTGAGCATTGAAGGAATCGAATGTAATATTGATCATGATAGTGCTTTCGAAAAGCATGATTACAATGATCACATGATTACAATATGATGTATTACCATCCGTCACTGTTACGTTTTAGGGGGAGCTGTTCCTTTAAACTTAATCAGTTCTAACAGGAGTATCCACGATGTTCATGAGTTTCGGGTTTGGTTTTTGGGAAATTGGAGAGGTGGTGGTGTGGTGGATTGACGCCTGGAATTGGACTCAAGTTCCTAAATAGACTTGGGACTCAAAGCGAATCACTTAATTCATCAATTTGATTAGTTATAAATACTTACTGAGCACCCACCAGGCATCAGGCACTGGGGATGCAGAAGTGAGAAGGTTCCGTTCCCACCTAGAGAGAGAGAAACTTGCACATCAGCGGTGAGAGTTCAATATCTCACAGTAACGGCTGGGATAGAGGTGGGAGACGGCAGAGCAGTAGCACCGTGGAAGGAGAAGGAGGCAGTCAGAGAGCCTTCCCAAGGAGAGCTGGGGGTGCATTTGAGCTGCCATTTGGGGGATGGGTGGGACTTGCCACAGAGAGCCAGGGGAGGGGACTGCAGCATGGGTAAAGGCTGGTGTGTGTGGCAAACAGCCTTCAGGGTGGTCCCATGATCCCCACCTCCTGCTATTCATGCCTTTGGTAATATCCTCCCCTTGAGAAGGGGAAGAGCCTCTTCTAACCAATAAAAAATGGCAAAACGGAAGGGATATCACTCCTGTGACCAGGTTACATTATACAAAACCCTGTCTTGCTAGCAGATTGCTCTAGGATACTTGCCGACTTTGAACAAGCAAGCTGCTGTGAATCCTACAGCTTCAAGGAAACGAATTCCAACAACAACTGAGAAAGCTTGAAAGTAGATCCTTCTCCAGCTGAGCCTTCACATAAGAATGCAGCCCAGCCAACCCCCTTGATTGCAAGCTGGTGAGATCCTGAAGCAGAGAACCCAGCTAAGCTCTGCCCCAGATTCTTGACCTATGGAACTGTGAGGCAATAACTGTATGTTGTTTAAAGCTGCTTCATGTGTGCTCATTTGTTAGGCAGTGATAAAAATATATATATATATATATAAAGTGTGAGGCAACACACTTTTAAGCTCAGAAGAGACATGGCCATCTCCTAAGCCTTGGTTTTCTCAAGCATAAAGCTGGAATTGCCACAAGATCAGACACGCACACTTCTCTGGACCATTGGGGGAGGCTGGTGAGATGGGAGTTTAGCTGTGAGAGCATTTGTGAATTGCTGGATGCCATAAAGTTGCTGGTTGATCCCATCTCCTTACAGACACACTTAACCACAAAGTTCCCAGAGTCTGCCTGCCTCACCCCTATTTAGAAACAGTAAATGTTGGGAAGTAGCCCCGCTGTATTCAGGTCTCCCCAAAGCAGTGTACTTTCTCATCTCTGAAGCTTTTGGCCAGACTGTTTCTTCTACAAGAATGCTCTTTCTGGGATTTCCCTGGTGGCGCAGTGGTTAAGGATCCGCCTGCCAGCACTATTTACAATAGCCAGGACATGGAAGCAACCTAAGTGTCCATCAACAGATGAATGGATAAAGAAGATGTAGCACATATATACAATGTAATATTACTCAGCCATAAAAGGAAACGAAATTGAGTTATTTGCAGTGAGGTGGATGGACTTAGAGACTGTCAAACCCAGTGAAGTAATTCAGAAAGAGAAAAACAAATACCGTAGGCTAACACATATACATGGAATATTTTTTAAAAAAAGGTTCTGAAGAACCTGGGGGCAGGACAGGAATAAAGACACAGATGTAGAGAATGGACTTGAGGACACGGGGAATGAAGGGTAAGCTGGGATCAAGTGAAAGAGTGGCATGGACATATATACACTACCAAATGTACAATAGATAGCTAGTAGGAAGCAGCCGCATGGCACAGGGAGATCAGCTCGGTGCTCTGTGACCACCTAGACGGGTGGGATAGGGAGGGTGGGAAGCAGACACAAGAGGGAGGAGAAATAGGGATAAATGTATATGTATAGCTGATTCACTTTGTTATACAACAGAAACTAACACACCATTGTAAAGCAATTATACTCCAATAAAGATGTTAAAAAAAAAATCCACCTGCCAATGCAGGGGACACAGGTTCAGTCCCTGCTCCGGGAAGATCCCACATGCCATGGAGTAACTAAGCCCGTGCACCACAACTACTGAGCCTATGCTCTAGGGTCCGTGAGCCACAACTACTGAGCCCCCCGCTCCACAACTACTGAAGCCTGCACACCTGGAGGCCATGCTCCACAACAAGACAAGCCACTGAAATGAGAAGCCCATGCACTGCAACGAAGAGTATCCCCTGCTCACTGCAACTAGAGAGAAATCCCACATGCAGCAGTGAAGACCAAGGCAGCCATAAATAAATAAATAAACAAACAAACAATCTACTTTATAAAAAAAAAAAAGAATGCTCTTTCCTCCTCCTCACCTCTCCTGTATCTTCCTACCTACTTCTCATGTACTTTTAGCTCAGACTCTGCTTCTCCCAGGCTCCCTTCTACGGCAAGGGGACATCCTCCCATCCTCCGTGCCCCCAGGGCACCCTGACTGACCCTTGTGACATCCTTCACTACAAGTTCCTATTTACCTAGTGTCTCCCATCTCACCTCCAATGAGCCGTGACCTCCTTAAAGGTGAATGTTATTCACCTTCATGTCCCTAATATCTGGCACAATGCCCAGTGCATAGCAGGTGATATTATACATATATATAAAATATATATATAAAGTGTACCATTTATATACACATATATTTATATACGGTGGAGGCAGCTTCCCAGTCTAGAAAAATGATACTGATACATGTAGTGCAGGAAAGACTCCACCAACATACGCCCCCGGGGAAGTATATCCATTTATAATTTTATTCCATTTAATAAGAGGATGTGTGGGGGCTTGTTTAAACCCTTTTCTTTAAAAAAAAAAAAACACAATTGGAGAGTATTTGGTGTTCCTGCAGGTATAGACAGCTCCCCTGTTCTAGGCTCCCTAGGGGAGCTGTCAGAGAAAGTTTGCTGCTGTCTGAGTTGCCTTCTCTTCTGAGTTGTCAACTCAACTGCTTTTGAGCAGCCATCCTGAGAGGTGGGAGAAAGAGGAGGTGACTTTGCTGGTGTTTAAATCAAGAAAAGGAAGCCTTAATTATCAGGGATGGGGCCAGTCCCACTCCCTCCGGGAAGGCACAGGAGAGAGACAGGTGGAGGGGAGAAAGGAGGTCCATGCAAGCCCTGCATTGAGGCACCAGCCCAAGGACGCTGGTCGGGGAAGAGACGGAGCGACGGCATCTCACTCCGGCTTCTCCCCCAACCCAAGTCAGGGGCTCTCCTTGGCTGAAGCCATAAGGCGGAAACAAGACCACCCACCCCCTCGCTCCCAGCCGGGAGGTGGGGCTTCCCTCCCCTTCCAGCCTGGCTTTGAATTCAGGCTCCACCACTTGCCAGCCGTATGACCCAAAGCGAGTCAACGAACCTCGCAGAAACCCAGTTTCCCATCTGAAAATGGAAAGAGCAATCCCAGCCTCAAAGGGTTGTTGAGATAATTAAACAGGGTTAAGTGCGCATGAAGCCTGGGAGAGATAAATGATTTTAAAATGTCAGTTCCACGTCTCCCCAGCCACTTCCCCGAGCATGGCAGCCACTTGAGCCCAAAGAAAAATGCACTGAAGGAAAACGAGATACCACAGGAGATAGCACTTTGAGGTGAGTAAAACCCCAGTGTGTAAAGTGTAATCACCATTCTTACTATTGAAGAAAACAACAGGTATTGCACAGAGGCAAATCACAGTGGCCGAGAGCCCGCTGTGCTCGTGCTTGCTTGTGTACATGGCATCGCACACTGGGTTGCTGAAGCACATTGTACCTCATCTGACCCTCAGACTGTATCCATATTTCAATATTGCCTCCATCGTACAAACGAGGAAACTGAGGCTCAAATATTACAATGGATTTCCCAGAGAGCCCCACCTAGGACTCAGGAAGATTGGAAACCAACTCCAACTTCCTGGAATTGCATGCCCTTTCTTCACACATCTACCCATGAGCACTCCTGATCATTCAATCCCTCACCCTGTGTGTTCCCCCATCACGGACACATCTCACACATTCTCCTGGCTTCTCCCATCATTTCTAAATGATAAGAACGATTTCGATTGAACGTAACACAAACTCAACTCAAACGAGATGAACAGAAAGGGAATTCACTGACTCCTATGCCTGGGATGTGCAGGGTGTGGCTCAGGCTTTAGAGATAACCAGGTCCAGGTGCCTTGTGGAGAGTGCCAGTCAGGTTATAAATACAAGGTATCACCAAATCCTACCAGGTCCTTCTCTTCCAGCCTCACTGCCTTCACTAGCAAAGCCTGTACTACCCAAACCCTCGATCCTAGACAAAAACGGTCCACAGAGCACCTCCTCCAAACACACGTGGACTGTCCACACCTCTGAGAATTGCCTCAAAGAAGGTGGAATAGCTGTCCCACCTGGGTCCCTTCCTTCCTGATGCCAACTCTCCCTTCTCCGTGATCCTTCTCTGACCCCTCCTGGCCATAGCCTATAGTCTTGGAGAGTTGATGTAGCCTGGGATCTGATGGGCAGATCTGGAGTTTGGTTTATGGTTTTGTTTTTAACTGAAATAAGCTTTTAGGATTTGAAGGTTGGCTGCTGCTTTGTTCTATTTTTATAGTGAACACAGCAAATCCTTAGATAATCTACTTTAGTGGCCATTTAATTATATGCACGTGAAGCAAGGAAGAACAGCACTGGGGGGAGGGTACACTGGGACTTGGACAATAGCTGTCATTCTCTTCTGAGAAGAACATGGAAATATTGGCCTAGGAACCCAAGAGCCTTTTGGGAACAAAATGATTTAGACCCCAAGCCCTAACCTTTTGATGTTCAATGTTCGTGGACACTGAAGACTGAGGGGGTTAAACCATGGCAGCCGGCCATAAGTGGGCCTTATGAACAGGGCCCCACTCCCTCCTGCATCACCCTTGTCCAAGATGCCCTCTGTGGGCTCTCTGCTCTGGCCCCTGAGTGGGCGGAGAAGGCAGAGCTCACCTCCTCTGTAGGCCTGGTTCTCTTCCACTCAGGGTAGATGGGTAGGAAGACCTGCGTTGGCCTCAGTTAGAAGCCACAGTCCCCAGCTCAGTTTAATAGAGGCCCCACATTCTAGAAATTATAAGGTATTTGCCCAAATTCATAGAGTTATGCTTTCTCTTTTGACCTCCGTTTTCTGTGTATACACTCCCAAACACAAAGAGAGGTGAAGATGCTTTTTTTATAGTGCCTTAGAGTTTCACCCCAGCCTCTGTTTTGCTTTGTTTCATTTTTCCTACTGGGCTGGGGACAGTAAGGACAGAACCCAGAAGAGGAGTGACTTCCCCAGGATGGGCAGAGCAACACAAGCCCAAGGTGTCGGCGGCCAAGCAGGTCTGTGTCCCATCTGTGTCTCTAACCCTCACCCACCGCGCACTTGAGGTACCATCTCATTCCTTCCTCACAGCAACGCCCCGACGTGTCCATGTATGACACCCAATGTTTGGGATAAAGTGGGTGGAGAGAAGCTAAGCAACTAGCCCAAGGTCACCTGGTCTGTGAGTGGCAGCACCAAGCTTGTGCCCTGGGTGGCTTTGCATCCAGGACCTGAGCAGGTGGCATGTGACACCGGACTCTACCTTGTCATGCACGGGTCCTATGCGTTTTATTGGCTGAAGCCCAGTAAAAGAACAAATGCCTTTAAAAACTAACTTTGCATATAGCATTTGCCAAACCATTTAAGAAATTAAATACACAAATCAATTTCTGTTTTATTATGAAGCTGATCTTGTCAATACTCTCCTTGGGTCTTCAAGGTTCCTCCCTCCAAAACAAGTTGAAAGGAAAGGCTGAGAACAGTGAATTCGTCCTGGGCTGGGCTGACCTGCCCGTTCACAGGGCTTCCCCCCACCCCATGACCATCAGCCCACACTTCAACCCACTCAGCTCAACAGAAATTCTCAGGCTCCCGGTGCTCTCCTGCCGTCCTGGATGGCGCCGTCTGCTTTTCCATTGCTCTCTCTGCTCTTTCCCTGTCTCAGCGTCTCCACTGTTCTCCAGCTATTTTCTCCCTCCCCTGCCTCTCTGCATCTCTTCCACATACATACACATAAACTCACTTTATGTTTTATATATCAAAGCTAATTTCCTCCAAGGTGGGGAGAAAATCTGTCCTGAAAAAACAGATATATGTTCGCCAGTATCGCCAGGTGGTGGTAGTTTTCCCCAAAGCCCTTAAAATCCCTGTTCCTTCCCTGTGTCCAGGGACTCTTCCCTGAAGGGCAAAGGCATCTGTTCATTAATCAGGGAGCGCTGAAGCCCCATTTCTTCCTCCTGGGGCTTTCCTGACCTGCTCGGCCCTGCCCCTGGGGGCCCTGGGGCTCCAAAGAGACCTCTGGCAGGAGCCGTGAGAGTCCCCACCAGATGCTCAGCGTGGCCCCTTTCATGTCCTTCCCTGGGCTTCCCTTCGCGGGTCGAGTTCCCTCGGCCAGGGCTCTGTCTAGTAATGCCTCAGCACAGGACACCCACACAAGACAGGGAGGCCAGGTGGACCGGGGTGGGGGGGGTCCCACACTGACTGAGGGCTGTCACTGTAAAGGTCAGCTGGCTGTGCAGGCCCTTCGTCTATTACGGCTGATGATGCCCACAGCTGGCTGACCCTGGGTGGACCCCTGGGTGGACCCCTGGGAATTCCCATCTCAGAACTCAGCAGCTTTCTCAGGAAGGAGTGTGTTTTACAGATGAAACACGGGCAGGCCCTGAGTGGCAGGCCATCTGTCATACTCACTGCATCCCATGGAGGCCTTCTCTCTTTTCCCCTGAATGATGATTTTTCCTGCTCTGATTGGACCTAAGGACATGTCAGATGTAGACAAGAATAGGAGACCCCTGCGGATGGCAGTCTTCTCCAGCTAATCAGCCTGCTGATGGCTGTCCAAGAAGAGCACAGACACAAGTCCCATGATGTCGTGGAAAGAAACATGAGCTTCAAGTGAGACTGAACTCCAATCCCAACCCCATCACTTCTAGGCGTGTGACCTTGGGCCAATTACTTGGTTTCTGCATTCTGACAGGGAACGGGTCGCACACTCAGAATGAGTACCATGGGGAGAGTTTAACAGACAACTATTCAGATGGGAAGGGTAGCACTGGAGGAGAGCTAAAGCACCAGTAACAGGAGGGGAACCCTGACCAGCCCAAAGCTTGAAGGGTGGACGGGAATAGCTTCTGCGTGGACAGGAGCTGCAGCCTTCAGTAGAGGGAGGCAGCCAACCCGCAGCAGAAACACCAGAAGCTTCCTCTCCTCCCATCTCACATCTCCTGGTGCCCCCCACCCTGACATGCCGCACCAAGGGGCAAGGGACCCATGGAAGCAGTCCATCCAGCTCAGCTCCGGGAGAGGAGGGAAGATACCCAGAACACGCTGAGCTGTGGTTTCCATATTTATAAAAGAGAAGCAGTAATAACCATAGGATTTTTGAGAAGATTCAACAAAATAATATCCTCCGGAACACAGGAGCTGTTCTGCATTTCCTCTCACCAATACCCTGTGCTTGTCTGGGTCTCCCCCAAATCAGGACACATTCCTTCACCCAGGAGCTCCCCCAGAAACGGTCACCAGCATCACAGGATGTCCTCTGTTTAGAAAACACTGACACCCAAAGTTTAAGCAATGGTTTCCACAGCTCTCGATCTGATTTAATGCCCCCAGCAGCCCCAGCAGGTGAACGTGCTTGTCCTCATTTTACAGACGAGGAACTGAGGCTCAGATTAATTACTTTGCGAAGGTATATGTGTCATGAATAAGAGAGCCATGACTCAAACACTAATCTTTGCCTTCTGGGTCTGTGCTTCTTTGAATTTATTTTGCACCTCACACCAGAAGGGTAGTAGAGTTTTCTGACCCACCCAGAGGAGAGGGGAGTCCTCCTTTGTGGCCAGACTCTGCAGATCTCTTTTGAGTGTACCCTCCCCCTTCCTCAGCTTCTGTAGACTTTTTGTTTCAACGCCAAACCTGAAACTTTTCACAAGGGGACTCCTCTCGGGGCTCTGAAGCACTTTGCCCCATGCTCAAGGACAGTGGGAAGCAGCCCCTGCTGGAGGTCCTCAGCCAGTGACCCCAGGTGCTGGAGAATGACGCAGCCCCCCTGCTTCTGGGCGTGACCCTCCAGGCTGAGGCACAGCTGGGCTTCAGAGCTCCCTGAAGGCTCAGGCTGTGGTGTGCTCCTCAGGACTTTGCTGAAATGGCACCTTAATTACTTTCCTCCCATTCCCAGTCCTGCTTGCATGCCCATTCCTTCTCTGGCGTCTCCTGAGAGCACATCCTTCAAAAACCCCCTGCACACAAGTGCTTGTTCCAAGGTTTGCAACTGAGGAACCCCTTTCCCCAAAGCCCCTTCATGGGTGCTAGAAATATCCTCACAACAATGGAGAGATTGTCAGACTGGACCACTTCTCCCCAAATCAGAGGCAACCTCTTTTCTGCTCCAGACCCTCGAGCTTTCTGTGAAATTACACACTATCCAAAAAAATTTAAAAACATCATTCTCCAAGAAGTCAGGAAAATCTCCATGATTCCTGGCCCCAGGTCTACCTATATAGCACAGTACACAATGTCCTCGATGATTTTTCTCAGGGATGCACAAATAGTCCTTATTCCCCTCAAACTCCATCTCCTCTGCAAGTTCACACCTGAAATTCCACTATCAGAGTTTTGGTTGCTGCACCAAGAAAACATCCTAGTGGGAGTCATATCGAAGCTGTAATCTCAAAGCTGTTACACTTTAATTTGAATGAAATATCAGTTTCTTCATCTGTAAGACAAAGATAATGCCACGATCTTGGGGGCTTAAAGACGAATAAAGGCATAGTACGTGTGAAAGAGCTACAAAAGGCATATCACGATTTGAGAAACTGACCATTTCATCCAGGAGACCTTCTGGGGCTGAAGGCCAGTGCTGCTCCCACACCCCCCCCAGCTTCTAGGGAATGAGGCTGGTCAACCTAGAAAACCAGTGATAATGCTGTCTCCTGTAAGGGACAGACTCAGAACGGCTTAGGCAACGCAGAAGAGTTACCTGCTCACATAAAAGAATCTCAGCATAGGTTTTCCAGGACTGGTTAAGTCACAGTTCAATGACTTTATCAAGGACCTGAGATCTCCCCATATTTGCAGTGCCTCATCATTACTCGTTGGGGAAATGCAAATGAACAACACAATGAGATACCCTGACACACCTATTCAAATGGAGACAATTTTGAAAACTGACCACACCAAGGGTTGGTGAAAATGTGGAGGAACTGGAACTTTAATATACTGTAAAATGGTACAACCACTTTGGCAAACAGTTGGCAGTTTCTTAAAAAGTTAAACGTATACCCACCACCACATGATCCAGCCATTCCACTCCTGAGTATTTACCCAAGAGAAGTAAAAGCATATGTTCCTACAAAGACTTATCTATGAATATACATGGAAACCTTACCTGTGTAGCTGAAAACTGGAAACAATCCACAAGTTCATCAACAGTTGAATGGATAAACAAATTAGGGTACCTGCATACAACAGAATACCACTCAGCAACGAATAGTAATGAACTGCTGATACACTCAACAATTTCGATGAATCTCAAAGTAATTATGCCCCATGACAAAAGCCACGCAAGAAAGAGTACATACTGTATGATTTGTTTATATAAAAATCCAGGAAATATAAACTAATGTATAGTGACAGAAAGCAAATCAGTGGTTGAAAGGGGACAAGACAGCGAGAAGGACAGGAGAGAAAAATCAGGAGAGAAAGGGGTGAAGAGTAGCGTCGAGAGACTTCCGGGGAAGATGGCGGAAGAGGAAGACGCGGAGATCACCTTCCTCCCCACAGATACACCAGAAATACATTTACACATGGAACAACTCCTACAGAACACCTACTGAACGCTGGCAGAAGACCTCAGACCTCCCAAAAGACAAGAAACTCCTCACGAACCTGGGTGCGCGAGGAGAGGGGATTAAGAGCGCTGCTTAAAGTAGCTCCAGAGACGGGCGCGAGACGCGGATAAAAGCGCGGACCCCAGAGGCGGGCGTGGGACGCTGGGGCTGCTGCTGCCGCCGCCAAGAGGCCTGTGTGCGAGCGCAGGTCACTGTCCACGCCCCCCTTCCGGGGAGCCTGTGCAGCCCGTCACTGCCGGGGTCCTGGGATCCAGGGAGAACTTCCCCAGGAGAACGCACGGCACGCCTCGCGGCCGCCGGCCACCACAGGCTTGCCCCGTCTCCGCTCGGGCTGGTGCAACGTCATGCCGGCGCCGCAGGCTCGCCCCGCCTCCGTGCCCCTCCCTCCCCCCAAGCCAGAGTTCCCTAAGCGGCTGCTTCTTTAACTCCGTCCTGTCTGAGCGAAGAACAGACGCCCTCCAGCGACCTACACGCAGAGGCGCAGCCAAATCAAAAGCTGAGACCCGGGAGCTGTGCGAACAAAGAAGAGAAAGGGAAATCTCTCCCAGCAGCCTCAGGAGCAGCGGATTAAAGCTCCACGATCAACTTGATGTGCCCTGCATCTGTGGAATACATGAATAGACAACGAATCATCCCAAATTGAAGAGGTGGACTTTGAGAGCAAGATTTATAATTTTTTCCCCTTTTCCTCTTTTTGTGAGTGTGTATATGTGTATGCTTCTGTGTGAGATTTTGTCTGTATAGATTTGCTTCCACCATTTGTCCCAGGGTTCTATCCGTCCATTTTTTTGGTTTTGTTTGTATTTCTTAATAATTATTTTTAATTTTAATAACTTTATTATATTTTATCATACTTTATTTTATTTTACTTTACCTTCTTTCTTTTTTTTCGTTCCTTCCCTCCTTCATTCCCTCCTCCCTCCCTCCCTCCCTCACTCCCGCCTTTCTTTCTTTCTTTCTTTCTTCTTCTACTAATTCTTTCTTTCTACTTTTTCTCCTTTTTATTCTGAGCCGTGTGGATGAAAGGCTCTTGGTGCTGCAGCCAGGAGTCAGTGCTGTGCCTCTGAGGTGGGAGAGCCAACTTCAGGACACTGGTCCACAAGAGACCTCCCAGCTCCACATAATATCAAACAGTGAAAATCTCCCAGAGATCTCCATCTCAACACCCGCACCCAGCTTCACTCAACGACCAGCAAGCTACAGTGCTGGACACCCTATGCCAAACAACTAGCAAGACAGGAACCCCACCCATTAGCAGAGAGGCTGTCTAAAATCATAATAAGTAATAAGTCCACAGACACCCCAAAACACACCACCAGACGTGGACCTGCCCACCAGAAAGACAAGATCCAGCCTCATCCACCAGAACACAGGCACTAGTCCCCTCCACCAGGAAGCCTACACAACCCAGTGAACCAACCTTAGCCACTGGGGACAGACACCAAAAACAACAGGAATTATGAACCTGCAGCCTGAAAAAAGGAGACCCCAAACACAGTAAGATAAGCAAAATAAGAAGACAGAAAAACACACAGCAGGTGAGGGAGCAAGATAAAAACCCACCAGACCTAACAAATGAAGAGGAAATAGGCAGTCTACCTGAGAAAGAATTCAGAATAATGATAGTAAAGATGATCCAAAATCTTGGAAATAGAATAGACAAAATGCAAGGAACAGTTAACAAGGACCTAGAAGAACTAAAGATGAAACAAGCAATGATGAACAACACAATAAATGAAATGAAAAATACTCTAGATGGGATCAATAGCAGAATAACTGAGGCAGAAGAACGGATAAGTGACATGGAAGATAAAATAGTAGAAATAACTACTGCAGAGAAGAATAAAGAAAAAAGAATGAAAAGAACTGAGGACAGTCTCAGAGACCTCTAGGACAACATTAAACGCACCAACATTCGAATTATAGGGGTTCCAGAAGAATAAGAGAAAAAGCAAGGGACTGAGAAAATATTTGAAGAGATTATAGTTGAAAACTTCCTTAATATGGGAAAGGAAATTAATCAAGTCCAGGAGGCACAGAGAGTCCCATACAGGACAAATCCAAGGAGAAATACACCAAGACACATATTAATCAAACTGTCAAAAATTAAATACAAAGAAAACATATTAAAAGCAGCAAGGGAAAAACAACAAATAACACACAAGGGAATCCCCATAAGGTTAACAGCTGATCTTTCAGCAGAAACTCTGCAAGCCAGAAGGGACTGGCAGGACATATTTAAAGTGATGAAGGAGAACAACCTGCAACCAAGATTACTCTACCCAACAAGGATCTCATTCAGATTTGATGGAGAAATTAAAACGTTTACAGACAAGAAAAAGCTGAGAGAGTTCAGCACCACCAAACCAGCTTTAAAACAAATGCTAAAGGAACTTCTCTAGGCAAGAAACACAACAGAAGGAAAAGACCTACAATAATGAACCCAAAACAATTAGGAAAATGGGAATAGGAACATACATATCAATAATAACCTTAAATGTAAATGGACTAAATGCTCCCACCAAAAGACACAGACTGGCTGAATGGATACAAACACAAGACCCATATATATGCAGTCTACAAGAGACCCACTTCAGACCTAGAGACACAGACTGAAAGTAGGGGAATGGAAAAAGATATTCCATGCAAATGGAAACCAAAAGAAAGCTGGAATAGCAATTCTCATATCAGACAAAATAGACATTAAAATAAAGACTATTAGAAAAGACAAAGAAGCACACTACATAATGATAAAGGGATTGATCCAAGAAGAAGATATAACAATTGTAAATATTTATGCACCCAACACAGGAGCACCTCAATACATAAGGCAAATAGTAACAGCCATAAAAGGGGAAATCAACAGTAACACATTCATAGTAGGGGACTTTAACACCCCACTTTCACCAATGGACAGATCATCCAAAATGAAAATAAATAAGGAAACACAAGCTTTAAATGATACATTAAACAAGATGGACTTAATTGATATTTCTAGGACATTCCATCCAAAAACAACAGAATACACATTTTTCTCAAGTGTTCATGGAACATTCTCCAGGATAGATCATATCTTGGGTCACAAATCAAGCCTTGGTAAATTTAAGAAAATCGAAATTGTATCAAGTATCTTTTCCAACCACAACGCTATGAGACTAAATATCAATTACAGGAAAAGATCTGTAAAAAAAATACAAACACATGGAGGCTAAACAATACACTACTTAATAACAAAGTGATCACTGAAGAAATCAAAGAGGAAATCAAAAAATACCTAGAGGGCTTCCCTGGTGGCGCAGTGGTTGAGAGTCCACCTGCCAATGCAGGGGACACGGGTTCGTGCCCCAGTCCGGGAAGATCCCACATGCCGCAGAGCGGCTAGGCCCGTGAACCATGGCCGCTGAGCCTGCGCTCCGCAACAGGAGAGGCCACAACAGTGAGAGGCCCGCGTACCGCAAAAAAAAAAAAAAAAAAAAAAAAAAAAATACCTAGAAACAAATGACAATGGAGACACGATGACCCAAAACCTATGGGATGCAGCAAAAGCAGTTCTAAGAGGGAAGTTTAGAGCAATACAATCCTACCCTAAGAAACAGGAAACATCTCGAATAAACAACCTGAACTTGCACCTAAAGCAATTAAAGAAAGAAGAACAAAAAACCCCCAAAGTTAGCAGAAGGAAAGAAATCATAAAAATCAGATCAGAAATAAATGAAAAAGAAATGAAGGAAACAATAGCAAAGATCAATAAAACTAAAAGCTGGTTCTTTGAGAAGATAAACAAAATTGATAAACCATTAGGCAGACTCACCAAGAGAAAAAGCGAGAAGACTCAAATCAATAGAATTAGAAATGAAAAAGGAGAAGTAACAACTGACACTGCAGAAATACAAAAGATCATGAGAGATTACTACAAGCAACTCTATGCCAATAAAATGGACAACCTGGAAGAAATGGACAAATTCTTAGAAATGTACAACCTGCCAAGACTGAATCAGGAAGAAATAGAAAATATGAACATACCAATCACAAGCACTGAAATTGAAACTGTGATTAAAAATCTTCCATCAAGGGCTTCCCTGGTGGCGCAGTGGTTGAGAGTCCGCCTGCCGATGCAGGGGACACGGGTTTGTGCCCCGGTCCGGGAAGATCCCACATGCCACGGACCCGCTGGGCCCGTGAGCCATGGCCGCTGAGCCTACGCGTCCGGAGCCTGTGCTCCGCAGTGGGAGAGGCCACAACAGTGAGAGGCCCGCGTACCGCAAAAAAAAAAAAAAAAAAAAAAAAAAAAAAAAAATCTTCCATCAAACAAAAGCCCAGGACCAGATGGCTTCACAGGCGAATTCTATCAAACATTTAGAGTAGAGCTAACACCTATCCTCTCAAACTCTTCCAAAATATAGCAGAGGGAGGAACACTCCCAAACTCATCCTACGAGGCCACCATCACCTTGATACCAAAACCAAACAAGGATGTCACAAAGAAAGAAAACTACAGGCCAATATCACTGATGAACATAGATGCAAAAATCCTCAACAAAATACTAGCAAACAGAATCCAACAGCACATTAAAAGGATCATACACCATGATCAAGTGGGGTTTATTCCAGGAATGCAAGGATTCTTCAATATATGCAAATCAATCAATGTGATACACCATATTAACAAATTGAAGGAGAAAAACCATATGATCATCTCAATAGATGCAGAGAAAGCTTTCGACAAAATTCAACACCCATTTATGATAAAAACCCTGCAGAAAGTAGGCATAGAGGGAACTTTCCTCAACATAATAAAGGCCATATATGACAAACCCACAGCCAGCATCGTCCTCAATGGTGAAAAACTGAAACCATTTCCACTAAGATCAGGAACAAGACAAGGTTGCCCACGCTCACCACTCTTATTCAACATAGTTTTGGAAGTTTTAGCCACAGCAGTCAGAGAAGAAAAGGAAATAAAAGGAATCCAAATCAGAAAAGAAGAAGTAAAGCTGTCACTGTTTGCAGATGACATGATACTATACATAGAGAATCCTAAAGATGCTACCAGAAAACTACTAGAGCTAATCAATGAATCTGGTAAAGTAGCAGGATACAAAATTAATGCACAGAAATCCCTGGCATTCCTATACACTAATGATGAAAAATCTGAAAGTGAAATCAAGAAAACACTCCCATTTAGCACTGCAACAAAAAGAATAAAATATCTAGGAATAAACCTACCTAAGGAAACAAAAGACCTGTATGCAGAAAATTATAAGACACTGATGAAGAAATTAAAGATGATACAAATAGATGGAGAGATATACCATGTTCTTGGATTGGAAGAATCAACATTGTGAAAATGACTCTACTACCCAAAGCAATCTACAGATTCAGTGCAATCCCTATCAAACTACCACTGGCATTTTTCACAGAACTAGAGCAAAAAATTTCACAATCTGTATGGAAACACAAAAGACCCCGAATAGCCAAAGCAATCTTGAGAACGAAAAATGGAGCTGGAGGAATCAGGCTCCCTGACTTCAGACTATACTACAAAGCTAAAGTAATCAAGACAATATGGTACTGGCACTAAAACAGAAAGATAGATCAATGGAACAGGATAGAAAGCCCAGAGATAAACCCACGCACATATGGTCACCTTATCTTTGATAAAGGAGGCAGGAATGTACAGTGGAGAAAGGACAGCCTCTTCAATAAGTGGTGCTGGGAAAACTGGACAGGGACATGTAAAAGTATGAGATTAGATCACTCCCTAACACCATACACAAAAATAAGCTCAAAATGGATTAAAGACCTAAATGTAAGGCCAGAAACTATCAAACTCTTAGAGGAAAACATAGGCAGAACACTCTATGACATAAATCACAGCAAGATCCTTTTTGACCCACCTCCTAGAGAAATGGAAATAAAAACAAAAATAAACAAATGGGACCTAATGAAACGTCAAAGCTTTTGCACAGCAAAGGAAACCATAAACAAGACCAAAAGACAACGCTCAGAATGGGAGAAAATATTTGCAAATGAAGCAACTGACAAAGGATTAATCTCCAAAATTTATAAGCAGCTCATGCAGCTCTATAACAAAAAAACAAACAACTCAATCCAAAAATGGGCAGAAGTCCTAAATAGACATATCTCCACAGAAGATATACAGACTGCCAACAAACACATGAAAGAATGCTCAACATCATTAATCATTAGAGAAATGCAAATCAAAACTACAATGAGATATCATCTCACACCAGTCAAAATGGCCATCACCAAAAAATCTAGAAACAATAAATGCTGGAGAGGGTGTGGAGAAAAGGGAACACTCTTGCACTGCTGGTGGGAATGTGAACTGATACAGCCACTATGGAGAACAGTATGGAGGTTCCTTAAAAAACTAAAAATAGAACTACCATATGACCCAGCAATCCCACTACTGGGCATATACCCTGAGAAAACCATAATTCAAAAAGAGTCATGTACCAAAATGTTCATTGCAGCTCTATTTACAATAGCTCGGAGATGGAAACAACCTAAGTGTCCATCATCGGATGTATGGATAAAGAAGATGTGGCACATATATACAATGGAATATTATTCAGCCATAAAAAGAAACGAAATTGAGCTATTTGTAATGAGGTGGATAGACCTAGAGTCTGTCATACAGAGTGAAGTAAGTCAGAAAGAGAAAGACAAATACCGTATGCTAACACATATATGTATGGAATTGAAGAAAAAAAATGTCATGAAGAACCTAGGGGTAAAACAGGAATAAAGACACAGACCTACTTGAGAATGGACTTGAGGATATGGGGAGGGGGAAGGGTAAGCTGTGAAAAAGCGAGAGAGAGGCATGGACATATATGCACTACCAAACGTAAGGTAGATAGCTAGTGGGAAGCAGCTGCATAGCACAGGGAGATCAGCTCGGTGCTTTGTAACAGCCTGGAGGGGTGGGATAGGGAGGGTGGGAGGGAGGGAGATGCAAGAGGGAAGGGAGATGGGAACAGACGTATATGTATAACTGATTCACTTTGTTATAAAGCAGAAACTAACCATTGTGAAGCAATTATACTCCAATAAAGAAAAAAAAATCACAAAGGGGCATGAGGAAACTTTTGGAGGTGATTAAAATATTTCTTATCTTGAATGGACAAACAACAATACCGTACTGTATAGCACAGGGAACTATATCCAATCTCCTGGGATAAACCACAATGAAACAGAATGTACATGTCTGTAAAACTGAGTCACTGCTGTACAGAAGGGTGGCACAACATTGTAAATCAACTATACTTCAATAAAAACAAATGTTTCATACATTTGATGATAGTTTCATACATATATCAAAACTTACCAAACTGTATGCTTTAAATATGTTCAGTTTACTGTAAGTCAATGATCCTTGGTAAAGCTCTTTAAAAAAAAAAAAAACTACTTGAACAGCATGGAGCATGGAAAAACAACAACAAACATAGAATGGTTTTCCACAGGTGAAAAGTAGTTCACCTCCACTTGGGAAGACCCAATGAAATATTCTGGTGATGGACCAAAAGGCACCCCTTTAGTGACCAGAAGGATTGGGATCATTTGTGCATTTGTGCCTCTAGACTTCTTTATTGAGTGTCTACTATGTGCCATTCATGTGCTGTATGCTGGGGATGCACCAGTAAAGACTCTGCCCTCTGTTCAAACTCCAGCAGAGGAAGTCGGCAAGAAACAACAACAGCAAAATGGCACTCGCACTCACTCCCCAAAGCGTTATGTCTCTTGGTCCTACTCACTGACCAGTTTTGCTCCTCTGAATCTCAGTTTTTTTCTTGTGGTGATCATCCATCCTCCTTTGGGAGCACATCGTTTCTTCTAATGATCTTCCATCATTGCTTAAGCTATAGTCAAGTGCCTGCCAGCAAAGATTATACGATGCTCTGTCTTCATACTTCACATTGACTTTGAGGACATTCAACCATCATACTCTGAATCCATCAACCACATCTTCGACTGTTCCCTTTTTGCATCCACCTTGCCTTCTATTAGTAGATTAGGAGAAAGCATGCTACAGCAAAAGGACCATGGGTTTTGGTAGCAGACACACCTGGATCCCAACCCATCTCACCACTACACTATCTGTATAACCTTGGAAAGGTAATAAGTCTCCCTGATCCTCAGTTTTTCCATCCATACCATGGGGATAATATATAACTTCCGGGATTAATGTGAGGATGGATAAGAGATAATGCATGTGAAGAATGAAGTACAGTGCCTGACACATAGTAGGTGCTCAGCAAATCGAAACTATCAATATAATAATAATGATGATTCAAAACCAGGCTCTATGGTTCATTAGCACTGTGTCCTTGGGCAAGTTATGTTACTGCTATCGTGTCCAGTTTCTTCATTTGAAATGTGAGAGTTACAATGTTGATTCAACAAGCTGGATGTCAGGCTTTCCATGAGAGTCACATTAGAGACTCATTACATTAGCACAAACTGAGCACTTGCTAATTGCCAAACAATGTGCTTGGTGTTGATACCATAGAGATGGAAAAAAGAAAGACAGAGTCCTTGGCCTGCAAAAGCTCAGAAAATATAAGCAGCAAACTATACTGTAGTAAGAAAGGAAGTTCTAGAGGCTAAGAGAGGGTAGAGAGACACTTCTTCCAGTCTGGAGAAGAGAAATCAGGAAAAGCTTTTTGGAGGGTGTATTATCTGAGTCAAGGCTGAAAGAATCCGTAGGGCTTATCCAAGGAGAGGGAGAGAAGAAATACTTTCCAGATCAAGGGTCAGCAAGAGCTGGTCTTATCACAAGACTGCAAGTCCGGCATGGCTGGTGCTGAGTTGGGTAGCATGCCCAGCACCTTACCTGACCACAGAAGGCACCAGGTAGAGGCTGGTCTCCCTTTCCATCTCTCCCCCATGCTGTTCCCGCCCCATCAGCAGCCAGCACGGAGCTGTGCTGGCAGAAGAAGAATTTGGCCCAGTCTCCATTTCCAGACTGACCCATATGCAAGCATCCCCAGAGACATAACATCTCTCCTCCTGTCAGGCCCTCCAAAGTGACTCCCTGCCTCTGGCGCTGACACAGCCTGGTGACAATTACAGGGTAAGAGCGACTCCCCACCACAGAGCTTTCAGATCGGTTCTATTATCTTTATGTAACATTTATATTTCCTTTTGTCCTCTGCAGCCTTAGGACTTCCAGCTCCTGATTAGTCATAGAATGTGACTTCTGCTGAAGAGGCTGGTGCAGGAGAAAGCTTCTGGATGGCTTTATTCGGCTCCCTCTCCGGTCCCTTTGTTAAGCCGTCCCCTGTTCCCCACCCCACATGCCCGTGTCGGCTGATTCCCCACGGCAAATTGGGAACAAGAAGAGAGAGACTGCCAACTTTTTGGAGCCACTATACATGCTGGTAAGTTTCTGCCCATTTGTTACACAGCAAGAGAAAACTAACACAGGTTCTCAGGCAGAAATGGACTTGATGCTTAGAGAAGGGAGGGAGAGGGGAGGGACGGAGGGAGGGGGAGGAAGGGAAGGAGGGAGGAAACGAGGGAGGGAGGAAGAGAGGGAAGGAAGGAAGGAAGAGACGGTAGAAAGGGCGAAGGCCAGAGTGGACAAAATATGCTGAGAGAAGTCAAGTGCAGGATGAGATGAAGTCAAAGCCAGGCGGGGGCCAGCTCATATAATGATTTGTTTGGCATGGCAAATAGTTTAAATTTAAATGCAAGTGGGAATTTTTGAAGGTCCTTAAGTGGATGAGTGACAAGATCTGATTACAGTTTTCAAGAACACTCAGTATGCTATATAAAGAACAGACTCTAGGAAGCAATGCTGGCAACGTAGAGACCAGTTGGGAGACTGCCGTAAAAGCTGAGGGAGAAATGGTGGCGTCTGGGGCATTTGCAGCAGCAGGGGAGTTGGAGAGAAGTGAACAGATTTAGAATCTCTCTTAAGGAGAGCACCCACAGGGCTCACTGGTGGGCTGGATGTGGGGTGAAGTGCTTAGATGATTCCCGGGACTGGGGCTTGAGTGACTGGGGAGAAGATGGTGACATTTACCAAGATGGCGAACAGTAAAGGAGGAGCAACTTTGGAGGTAAGGTGAGAAAATTAAGACTTTTTTTGATGTATTAAGTTGAGATGCTCATTAGTCATCTAAGTGGAGATGTCAAGTCACAGGATACATGAGTCTGAAGCTTCAGGATGTTAGTGCTGGAGATATAAATTTGGAAGTCATTATCATGAAGATGGTATTTAAAGCCATGGAAGTGGATGAGGTCACCTAAGGACAGTGTGCAGGTAAAGAAGAAAAAGGGACCCAGAGTTGATCCAACATTCAGACCCAGAGCAGGGGAGGGCATCCAGCAGAGAAGACTGTGTGAAGACGGCCTGGGAGGGAGGGGTGGGAGCTGGAGGAAGCTGTGGGAGTGAAGCTAAAGCAGTTTCAAGAAGTCACAGAGGAGCCAGGCATGTGAAGTATGACTAGGAGATAGATGTGATGACACAGAAGAGACCCTCGAACTCGCCAGCTTGGAGGTTGATGGTGACCTGACAAAGCAGTTGCTGTAGCGGAGGACGGGGTCATATTCAGCCCAAACGGTGGTGGCAGAAGAGGGAATGGATGATGAGGAAGTCAAAGGACACTGAAGATGTGATCCTATGATGGAGAGCAGAGGAAAGCACCCAAAGCTAGTGGGGCAGTGGTCAAGGCGGAAAGTATTAGAACATGAATCATCCCAGTAGAGGAGTGACCCTGTAACGCAGACCACAGGTGGGAGTGTCCCTTTGATAGAAGCAGGAAGCATCATCCACTGAAACAGGAGGAAACGGAGAGAGAGCAAAAGCAGATGCAGGAAGGATTCCTAACCTGATTGCTTCTAATTAATGCCATTTTGGTGCTGGGACACCTAGTGGGCAGTGGTGGCCAGAGAGCATGATCTTCTCAGTGGAGGTCTCAGAGATGGCCCTGGGGTGAATGGCTCCAGATGCCTGGGGCAAATCACTGAGGGGAAGAGGTCGGGGAACGCAGAGGCCAGTGGGTTACACGTGCTCCTCCTGGATGGCACTGGATTGGCCTGGAGGCCGCTGCCAGAACACTTTTCCCTGCTCTGAATTGCCTGACTCCTTACTCTCAGGCCCCAACTCAAACGGCCCCTCCTCAGAAGAAGTCTTCCCGTGACCACCCTGTGAAGTACGTCACCCACCACTCTGGCCCGCCCTTACACTCCATCACAAAACATTGTTTCTTTCATTACATGAAACAAAGATTGTAGTTATTTTATTTCTGTTCACTTGTTCATTTCCTTATCCTTCCTTCACTGTCCCATAAGCTCCCATACAACAGGATCTGTGTGATGTTTTGCCTGTACCTTCAGCGTATAACATGCAATCAGCAAAAGTTCGCTAAATAAATGAGGGTAAGTCTGTGACATTCCCAACCAATGACGAGCATGTGTGACTTGCCCTGCCCTTTGGATGCTCAATCCCCCTCACTTTCCCTCACTTACAATCTCTAAGGTTGACACACAGGGGCTGGTGCTTGTGCATTCGTTAAAGTATAAAACAGATGGACATGGGATGTGGAAAATTAAAAACAAACAAAACCCCAGAAATGCTGTCTGTGCAATCAGGAGACCAGATTCATGTCCCAGGTCTGAACCTGACTTTCTCTTTGACCTTGTGGCACCTCCCTCCTCACCACTCCTTGGTCCCCAGACTGTGTCTATTCACCCGTTAAAGGTCAGAATTGGACTAGATCTGTGGTTTTCAAATTTTCTTTTCAAATAAGCAGAACTCCTTTGACAAAATCTTCAGGGCTGGTCTGAGGTATGAAAGAGATAAAGGCAGGCTGGTCTGATTAAGAGGCTGATGGAATCTGGTGCCCATAGCTCAGCCACCCCCAAGTTCCCATGGTGGTTTCTCAGGCCTCTCCCAGAGCAAGTGGCTCCAAGGTGCCCAGTCTGTGAACTGCTGGTCCAGACTCCTGCTGTGCATGTGCCTCCTTGGTGCCTCCCTGCAGACATGTCCAGCAGGTACAGCCCCTTATGGCCCCCTTGCTTCCTGGTGATGGAGCTCAGCTCGGCTCCAAGGCCCCTCTGGCTGGGTTACTGCTCTCTTGGTGATCATGATGGATGCTGACAGCAATTAGCAGAGAGAGAGAGAGTTCCCTGTAGAAAGATGGGAACATTTATTAAGCACTGCCTGCCAGGAGGCAGAACACAGCCCAAAATTCATTAGTATTTAGGTCCGGCAAGCCATCCCATTCTCACTGAAGAGTTAAAGGGAAACCCAAACTCCATAAATAAGGGCTACAAGGACCTTTTAAATCTTGGCTTGCAGTAGAGTTTCCATCTCTCTAACTTGCCATCTTATTCCCTGGACATGTCAGGGCTGATACGAGTCTGGGGGTTTTATTAAATCAAGCACCTGTCAGGTGGAAGCTGGCTTCACTGTCAGTGACATGGCCAAACCAGCTATGGGCGAATAACCAACAGGAACCTCAGCTGCAGAGCTTCTGATCTGGCTGCCTTCTCTGGTACCCTAAACGCTTGGGGTTGTTTAACAAATCACATTAGGGGCTCTTAGCATATCAAAATGCTGTCACTTTGCTTTTGTCTTTCATGTCTCAGTCCCACTCTCATGGGTGGTTTTGAGTCCATCCATGAATGCACACTGAGCACTTTCTATGCAGTAGGCTGTGTGCCAGACCCTGGGGATGTAGCACTAATTATTCCTATCTAAATGGTCCCTGCCCTCAAGGAAATCTCAGTGTTGGGATAAGGGTGAAGATCCTTGTTGGAAAAAGCACCTGTTATGCAAAGATATAGGAGGGGAAACTGAGCCGCTCTCAGAAGAGTTGGTGAGAGCGTCTCAAAGCAAGAGCACGTGCGAAACAGGCAACCAGTGGGGAAGGGCATTCCCAGGAATGGAAACTGCACGTGCAAAGTCACAGAGGAAGAGGAAGCAGGATGGACTTAGGGCTCCACAAGTTTGGAAAGGTGGGAAAGTAGAGGACAAGTGTATACAGAGAAAAGGGAGGCCAGTGAGTTAGGCAGGAGCCAGGTCATCAACTCTCAGAGGTTTAGCCAAGGGATTGGAACTTTAGCCTGAAGAGGAAGGAGAATCACAGAAAGTCCTAACGTGCTAGCAACAATCAGTCTTTTTTATGTGGGAATAATAGTTACAAGAATTAAGACTCTTTCAGTTGCAAGTAATAGAAAATCAAATCTAATCAGCTTAAATAAGAAATTCTAGAGATGGTTGGCTTCAGGTATGGATGGATCCAGGTGCTCAAGTGATAACATCAGGATTCAGTCTCCTCATGTCATAAACCTGTACTGACTTCAATGTCAGACAGACTCTCTTCTCATGGTGACCGTTGGCAGTTCCAAGCTAACCTAACAACTGATATTAGCTAATATCTATTAAGTGCCTACTCAGTCCTGACAATATTCTAAATATTTCTTAAATGTTCAGTCATTTAAAACTCTCAACATGGACTTCCCTGGTGGTGCTGTGGTTAAGAATCCGCTTGCCAATGCAGGGGACACAGGTTCGATTCCTAGTCCAGGAAGATCCCACATGCCACAGAGCAACTAAGCCCATGTGCCACAACTACTGAATCTGCGCTCTAGAGCCTGTGGGCCACAACTACTGAGCCCACGTGCCACAACTACTGTGCCCACATGCCACAACTACTGAGCCCAGATGCCTAGAGCCTGTGCTCCGCAACAAAAGGAGCCACCGCAATGAGCAGCCCACACACCGCAAAGAAGAGTAGCCCCCACTCACTGCAACTAGAGAAAGCCCGTGTGCAGCAACGAAGACCCAATGCAGCCAAAAATAAATAAATTAATTAATTAAAAAATAAAACTCTCAACAATGCCACAAGGGGGGTGATATTTTCATCTCTTTTCATAGGTGGCAAAGTTGAGTCACTGAGAGGTTAAGTAACTCACCCAAAGTCACACGGCTAATAAATGACAGAGTTGAAACAAGAATCTAATTTGATTCCAGAGCCCACACGACTAGCCGACACCTTAAACCACCGCCATACGAGATCCTTGCATCTTATAATCACAGCAGAAAATCCCCCTTCCTGATTGTTCCAGCATAGGATTGCATTTCATCAGACTGACCCCTGCCCATCCCTAAATCAATTAAGTCCAGAGAAAATGGAATTTAACAACTAGCCAGGTCCCTCCTGAAACCGGGAGAGTGGGAGTAGCCTAGGCAAATCTTGGGAACTGAGAACACGGAGGGGAGGTTGTGCGAAGCAAAAGCAGGATGATATTACTGAAAAGAAAGGGAAAGGCTGCTGGACCAAAAAAAAAGAGATATCTATAGCAACAACAACCTGACATGTGCATCCTGCATTACATTTTACAAGCCATCCTCTCACGCACTGGAGCTTTGATCTCCATCCCAATCCTGCAAGAAAATCACAAGCCAGGCACGATTAGATCCATGTTTCAAACAAGGAACCGCACTGGGGGCAGTAAAACAACTTTCCCAAGATCACAGTGAGGAGAGGCAGCCCCGGAACCGAGTCCCCAACACCAACTGCCTCCTTCGGCCCCGTGTGCCCAGCTTCCTCTCTCCTCCTCCTCTTCTTTCTCCCAGAAATGGAAGAAATTGAGGGGGCGGGGACAGAAACGGGGTTTGTCACCTTCATTTAATTCTCCCAGCAGCCCCAGGCAACAGGTACAACTGACCCCTTTCCAGATTCGCAGCAGACCCGAGGCTCAGAGAGGTGGGTAACTTGCTCGGGTCACACAGCAGGAGAACCCGAAGCACCGGCCCTCACACCACCGCAGATCCGAGGACATCCTCCCCACCCGCGCCCCCTTCCTCCTCACCCTCCACACGCGCCTCGGTGCCCGGGGAACCAGCGCCTGAGGCTGAGCGGCGCGGGGTGAGCTGCTAACCGGTGGGCGTGGGAGGCGGGTGCGGGGGGGAAAGGCGGAGTGATTACTGGGAAACCAAGGTCAGGCCTCAGACACAGTGAGAAGCATCTGTGAAATAAAAATAAATTCCAGGGAAGCCCTGGTGGCGCAGTGGTTGCGAATCTGCCTTCCAGTGCAAGGCACACGGGTTCGAGCCCTGGTCGGGGAAGATCCCACATGCCGCAGAACAACTGGGCCCGTGAGGAACAACTGGGCCCGTGAGCCACAACTGCTGAGCCTGCGCGTCTGGAGCTTGTGCTCTGCAACAAGAGAGGCCGCGATAGTGAGAGGCCCGCGCACCGCGATGAAGAGTGGCCCCCGCTCGCCGCAACTAGAGAAAGCCCTCGCACAGAAACGGAGACCCAACACAGCCAAAACTAAATAAGTAAATAAATTTATTTAAAAATAAAAATAAATAAAATATTAAAATTCCAATAACAAGTGCCATCGAAGTACCTACGATGTGCCGAGAACTGCGCATGCCCCTCCGGGTATCCTCAGCACCCCGGGCGTGGGGGCAGCGAGAAACCGGATCCTGATTGAGCAGCAGTCATAGCAAACCCTCCCTCAGTGCGCGCTGCGGGCCACGCCCTGTTCTAAGCCCGTCACGTGCATTAGCTGGTTTCGCAGCACCACGACGAGAGGTGTCATGCCAGTACGAACTCCTTTTACAGACAGGGCTCAGCGTGATCCGTGAACCTCCCCACCACCGTTCAACCAGTAAGAGCAGAGCCAGGCTTGGAGGCCACGTGGAAAGACTCCAGAGTCATGCTCAGGCCCCAAATCAAGGGCGAGAGCAGCCAGGGCCAGAAGCTGGAGCACCAGGGGCAGGACAGATGGCGTTCACGGGGCAGCTCAGGCCTGCGGTGCCCGCTGCAGACTGCCATCAGCAAGAGGAGGCTGAGGCCCGGGCCGCGGGGGATCAGAGCCTGTGCGGCCTTGAAAGTTCCGCCCTGGATACCGCGCTCTTTCCTGCCTCTCTGCGTGCCCAGGACTGCTGTGCCTCCCTCTCACCCTTCTGGAAGCCCCACCCGTCCTTCACAGCCTGGCTCAGGCCCATCCCCACAGACAGCCTCCTGGCCTCTCCAGCCGGTTCTGAGTCCCCCTTTGTCCAACTCCTCCATCACCTTTGGTCTGCACTGCTGCAGGACAGCACTACGTGATATTCTGGTATCCAGTGGTCAGTGTTGTTTCAGAGGCCATCGAAATGGGGAAAGTCAGAATTAGAGGGAGAATTCATTCATTTACCCATTCACCACGAATGCACCCAGCACTTCCTACATGAAGATACAGAGGTGGGTAAAGTGGGGATGGTTCCTGTCACAGACACAAATGTTGCTGGGTCCCTGCCCTGTGGTCCATTCAGCCTCCCCGGGGGCCTCCTACTGACTCCCTGGACTCGCCATGCTCCCTGCATCTCTCTACCTACGGATGTGCTCTGGCCAAAGGGCAGGCTGGACAGGCCAGGGACTCAGTGATCCAGGAGCAACCATGGAACCAACCACGGATAGAGTTGGTAAATGAAGACCCCAGGGGTGGGGTTGGTGGATGAAGACCCCGGCCTCCTCGACCTGCAGCAGGACAGTTCTGGGGTGTGTCCGAAACTGTCTCCCAGAGGTCCCCAGTGAGATGGACCTCCAGCCGCCTGCTATAGCAGCCCTTCATCAATACATTCTTTGTGGCTTTCCTTCCTTCCCCAGGACCCATCCCACTGTCATGCCAGTGCTTCCTGGGATCACATCCATAATAAACAAACTGCACCCAAAGTCTTGCCTCAGGGTCAGTTTTGAGAGGAGCTTACAGCGTAGTAAGAAGACACATCTGGTAAAAACAAGTTCCTCGTGTCACATTTGAAGAAAGAGAATAAGATTCCTTGAGATATTCACTTTATCTCCATGTCTACAGGAGAAACTTCTCAAAGGCTGAGATGATGCCTGTCTTCTATTTCTTCAGTGTTATTCAGACACCAAATACAATGCTGGGCACATGGTCGGAGCCCAATAGATGCACACTGAGTTGAGTTGAATAATACATGCGGTGAACATCTCCCCAAACTCTGATGGTTGACACAGGGCTGGTTCCCAGCGAGCTGCTCCACCAGGGCACGTGGACCTAAATTCCATCGGTTCTCACCATCTTGGATGCACAGAGATGAGTACATCCAGCTTACCCTCAGCGCAAACAGACCTAAGTTTAAATAATGGTGGCTGACATTGGGCCAGTTACTTTCCACATTCATTCCACAAGGCTTTCCTGAGCACCTGTGAGGAGCCCGTGGGGACACAGCTGTGAATAAGACAAATAAGGTCACCACCCTCTTTCAGAGTAGTGTTAAAAGGCCAGGATGTGAATCAGCTCTCATTTCTCTCCCTTTGGAGAGTCCAGAGGGATCAGACCCAGGGTCAGCCCTCAGTGGGGGGTCTCATCGCCCCTTTCTCTTTCCAGTGGTTTGTTTCTCTTTCTCAGACAGGCGACCTGAGCCCTCTCAGGGCCAGACACTGCGGCCAAGAGCCTGTTTCTGCCTCTTTCTCTCTCCCGGGTTCCTTTTTCCTCTAGGGATGGGAGCTTTCTCTATTTCAATCTCTGCTCACTGAGGCAATAAGGCAAAGAGGTTAAAGAGAAACCCTGGGGCGAAACTGTCAGGCTCAACCACACACCACTGTGTGACCTCGAGCAAATGACTGAGCCTCTTCACGCCCCAATTATCTCATCCACCGAATGGGTGCAATAAGAATGAATTTCGTTCCAAAGAGTCTTGGAGAAGCAGCTCACGAGTTGCAGAGCATGTAAAGCACTGCATAACGCTTGGCTGTTTCTAGCAGCTCCAGGCCAAGGAAGAGCTTCTTCGGCTATTAAGGAGCCCCAGACACCCTTCTTCATTTACCAGCCTTCTGCACCAGGTTTTGTGTCTCAGGGTTACTTATATAATAATCCTGGGTCATTTCCTTCCCTTTTCTATGTTGGTGCTCAGCCCTGTTGCTTATTCCTGGATCCCCTGGCTGTTATATCATCAAAAATCACCCGGTGTCACCACATCGTCTTACACAAACCCTTCTCTGTGATTAAAAAGGTTTGGCTGTGACTTCCTCTTGTGCTGGGAAAGCTCAGCATGAAGAGAAACGCCTTCTCCCTCCTGCCTTCACCCTGACGTGCATGCAGCAAGACAGAAGAACAACGTTACCCTTTCCAGACAAGGCTCCCAAAGCAGCTGGGAACGGCCCCCACTCCCACCCCCCTGCTCCTGTTCATATGGTTTTCCCCAGGCCAGCAGTGGGTGGTGAGGAGTGGGCGTGTCCCCGACTCCTAGCCCTCCCTCCCGGTGTGGCATTGATCGTATTAATCAGAGAGGCGGGCTGCGGCCATTCAGCCTGAAGGCCACCTGTGTTCCAAATCTGAAAATCCATTCACTTGGGAAAAGCAGAGAGTCCCATGGGGAGTCAATGGATTTCACTTCACTGAACATTGCTTTGGGCAAATAAGCAATTTTATTTCCTCTTCCCTACCCCCTTAAAAACATCAATGAAGAATTTTGTGGTGTTGCTGACAGCACATGTCACTTCGAAGCTGGAAATAAAATCTTCTTTGAGCTATTTATAACCGACTGGCAAATGGAAGGAAAGGAAGACTAAAGCTGGAATCGTGGGGTGAGCTGAGTGCCAGCCCCTACAGATCCTGCCTGTGCAGCTCTGCATAAGTCACTCAGAGTCCCTGGACCTCTCTCTTCATCTGTAAAGGAGGCTGGATGACCCCTACACTTGCCTACAGAGGGTATAAGGCAAGACTGTGGAAGGAGGTGCTACGGGAATTAAGAGAGGGCACACCACAAGCTCTGCAGGGAAAAGGGGCATGCTTTATAAGCTGTAAAATGCTTCTGCAGTTTCAAAGAAACTGGGTGATCCTTTTTTCAAAGCAGGGGTTTTTAACCTGGGAACCAGGTTCTAAACAGCTTTAGAGGGTCTGGAAACCACCTGTAATTTTATGCAAAACTTTCAAGTGCAAAGCACATCTCTCTGGAGAGGTCTTTAACTTAATAAAATTTCAAAAGCATCTCTAACCCAGTAGAGTTTAAACCCAACATTCAAGGTGGAATGGAGGCTGCCAACCCAAATGCCCACTGGATCCAGGCAGGTACCCTGGAAGAGAAGGTGAATGAGTCTGTGAAACAGACAGATCCATGAGGACAGTGGCAAACTGGGAGCTCCAACCCCAATCAGCTTCAAGACTTGATTGCCAATCAGGAGTGTGGGCCCAAGGATTCCCCAGTTTTTTCTTCTTAAGAAAATAAATCAAAATTCAGATTTTGACTTATAATCCTCCACTTCTTTTTTTCCTTCAGCTAATTCACAGCTTTAAATTTTGTCTGGGTAAGGCCCTAAAGCTCTTAAGAATACCCCCCAACACTCCCGCTCTTGTTTGCACGGTTTTTGCCAAGCTTGAAGGAGAAAATGTAACTCTTTATTTAATGCCCTCATCTCTCCCACTGGACCTAAGCCTCATGAGGACCGGGTCTGTATTTGGGCGCTTCTATAACTCGGTTCTCAGAAGCTGTCCTGGCGCATTGCTAGGGCTCAAGAAATGCTTATTGAAATGAGTTCAATGAATACCTGACATGCCATCCTTCACCAAATCCCTTTGCCCTGCCAAACGCAGCTCAGAGCCTTCAGCCCCTCTGGACCCCATGATCATGTCAGAACCTCCACCCAGAAACAAGCTTCTGATTTATAGGGCCACCCTTATAACACAGCACTCCATGCAGGGTCTGAGCAGGCCAGGGCCCTCAGAGCAGAACTAGTTCCTTCCCGTGGACAGTCCCCTGCTCTGAGTATGCCTGAGACACGGTTTGCATTTCTGGCAGCGCTATCACCCCACCCCGTGGGCCAGGGGAGCACTGCACAGAGGAAGGGCTGCACGGAGGAAGGGCTGGAGCAGCCTGCAAACTGCTACCAGAAGGATCCAGATTCCTCTGCTTGCAGGGGGCTGCCGCTCCACACATGCAGCAGAGGACTGGATCTCTTTACAGATGAGTAGACACAGACCCGGAGAGAGACATGTCATCACAGAAACAGGGATGGAATTGATCGGGGGGAGAGAGAGAGAGAGAGAGAGAGAGAGAGAGAGAGAGAGAGAGAGATCCCCCGAGGGATAAAGAGTGAGCTGAGTTGTTGAAACACTGTGGTTTGAAAACAGACAAACCTCCAGAAACAGAAAAACAAGACCAGGACGACATGAGACATTAGTGCCCAGAAGGTTACCTGCTGGAGGTTTTCATGAGATCTGCCTTGGTGACAGTGTAGAGTAATGAGTGGAGAAGTAGCCTTGACTCCAGAGACTTAGTTCTATGAGATCCAAGAAAACAACCTTCATCTCCCCAAACCTATGTTTTCTTCTCTATTGTAGTAGGTTGAATTAGGTCCAGTTCTTCACACCCCAATAACAGTGTCTGCATCCCTTCCCCCTTACCACACTCCAGCTGTGGCTTAACTACACGCCCTGCTCTATCTAGTCAATGGGGCATTAGCTGTCAGGACAGGAGCGGAGACTCGAAATGTGATTGGGCTGCCAGTGGGCTTGCTTCTGTGCTCTGGTGGTCTACCATGACCTGGGAGACCTTCTGTTTCTTCAGCCCAGGACCAAGACCTGAGCCCAAGCTGCAGTCAGACCTACAGAAAACCAGAGCCACCAGGTGATCCCAGCCCAGGTCAGCCTAGATACCATAGATACAGTCAACAGGAAGACCCATGAACATGGGGATAATTGCCCATTGCTTTATCCCGCTGGGATGTTTGTTACACAGCAAAACAGACTGGAATCCTCGTCAAATGGGGGCAGCACCAATCTTGATGAACTCTGCGCTGTGCTCTGAAGCAGAAGCCAGTGGATTAGGGCAAACCTCTCATACCCTGTAACATAGGCCAGTGGTAGGTTGTGGATATCGTTAATGGGTAAATAATCCAAATATTTCTCAAATGAGGTGAAAAGAAGAAAATGATTGAATGTGAACATAAAAGCAAAGTGAATTATATCATCTCACAACCCAATTCAGCCTTTTTGCAGAGATCTGCTCACGTCATTACTCTGTAGGGAGAAATGATCCCTGCAGACCGTCCCCCTGGAACAAGCCTCCATTGCCCCAGCTCCTGAGAGCTGCTTGCATTCCTGGGCCCAGGGCTCTCTGCATCCAACACTGCAACCTTGTGCCCATCCTCACACCTCCTTCTCTGACTCTGCTTCTCCCACCTCCCTCTTTCCTTATAAGGATCCTTGTAATGCTGTTGGGCCACCTGGATAATCCCAGATCACCTCCCCATCTCAAGATCCTTCATGGAATCATATCTGCAAAGTCCCTTCTGCCACGGAAGACATATTCACAGGTTCTGGGGAGTAGGACCTGGACATCTTTGGGTGGCCATTATTCTGCCCATCACAGTGATTTTCTGACTTCTATCTTAGAAAAGTCGAATTCAGAAACTAGAAAATTCTCCAAAATCAGGAAAGGATATGCTGACGGTCATTAGCACATATATGTTCACATATACTATAGTTCTCTTTCCTTCTGGTCACATGGTAATATTGTACTTCCTTGTTCCCTTTGAAAACAGTCATGCCCGTATGACTTGCTTTGGCCACTGAAACAGGAGAACAGATTGTGACACTTCTGAATAAGAAGCTTCCTGTTAGCAGTGTGACATGCACCTGCTCTTTCACTTTTCTCCACCAGGGCCACTGGCAAATGGTGGCCTGTCTGTCAGCCTGAGTCCCAGAGGGAGGTAGACCCCCAGATGTCCCATGATGAACACACAGTATAAATGAGAAATAACTTTTATTGTTTAAAGCCATGAAGATTTGGGGGTCTAATCTAACCCACCCCAGTGTTCAAAGGTTCAGGGCAACCAAAGGCATGTCTACTATAATACTACACTGTAATTGTATGTTTCCAAGTAGAACTCCAAGAACTTCTACCCACTGGTCCCAACTGAGCTGTCACAGCCAAGGTCCAGCAACAGTGAAACAATCCAGAGAACAAACTAAGACCTTCTAAATCCAGCTAAGTGTATCCTCCCATTACTCCCTGAGTGCATGCACGTGCATGCACACAGAAACACACGCACACACACAGAACCAAGCTGTATATTCTCATAAAACCGCCCCTTCCTTGCCTTCTTCTGGCTTCCCAGTTCCTTGCACAACCCCAGGCCAGGAAAGCCAGCGGAGTGGAGAATGGGGCTGCAGAGGGAAATGGCAACATTAATTCTAATGCACGAGGTCTCCCCAGAACCTAAATGGGGATGAAGAGCCAGGTCGACTGACACAGTCAAGAGATGCCCAGCTGAACAAATAGACTCTACAGGCTAGTTA
Organism: Mesoplodon densirostris; assembly: GCF_025265405.1. Lineage (NCBI taxonomy): Eukaryota > Metazoa > Chordata > Mammalia > Artiodactyla > Ziphiidae > Mesoplodon > Mesoplodon densirostris. The sequence continues at coordinate 86,158,185 of NC_082673.1, read as the reverse complement.
TGATTGTGTCTGTCACAAGTCCTCACGCCAGGAAATGCGAGGAGACAGAAATCCAGACAGCCTGCGTCCTGGTGAGGCAAGCTAGTTAAGGAAAACCCTCCCCGACATGTGTACTCACTGGAAAGGGCTTCACGGGTGATGGCTATTTGCCAGAGAGACAGGCCTGGAAGACAGCTTGAAGGAAAAGGAGAAAACGGTTGTGCGCGGTGGTGCGACTTGGGGGCCTGTGTATGTCAATGTGTGGGTTGGGATGCGTAGGGAAAACAGAACTCAGTTTATCTTAGAAATAGAGGAACTTTCCTCCAAGGGTGTATCTGGCACAAAGGTGATTCTCGGTGCATGTAGTAGACAGGGGCTCTGTAATTTGGGGGAGATTAAATGGTGAACATGGTTTTGGAATCAGGCATACCCAAGTTTAAATCCTAACCACTGAGAGTACGCTTAAGCCTCATCTTACTTAACATATATATTATTTTTAATTAATTTTACTTTTTAATTTTTTAAATATTTTTAAAATTTCAATTAACATATCAGTTTTTGTTTTCCTTGCATTTAGTATCATACTGAAACACAGATGTCATTCCTCCATCCAATCATGTATTCATTCATTCACTTATTCATTCATTTATTCTGTACTGTGAAAAGCATAAATGGAGCAGTAATCCTATAATCTTGGAAGAGATAATTAAGGCACAACCTATGCCCTTTAAAAACTCATGCAGAGGGCTTCCCTGGTGGCGCAGTGGTTAAGAATCCGCCTGCCAATGCAAAGGACACAGGTTCGAGCCCTGGTCCGGGAAGATCCCACATGCCGTGGAGCAACTAAGCCTGTGCGCCACAACTACTGAGCCCGCGTGCCACAACTACTGAAGCCCGCGCGCCTCGAGCCCATGTTCCGCAACAAGAGAAACCACTGCAACAAGAAGCCTGCACACTGCAATGAAGAGCAGCCCCCATTCACCACAACTAGAGAAAGCCCGCATACAGCAACGAAGACACAACGCAGCCAAAAATAAATCAATCAATCAATAAATAAATTTATATATTAAAAAAAAGAGGACAGCAAGATAAGAGCACTTGATTCATCCTTATCCACCTTCCCATTGAAATACTTATGAAAATAGACCCAGGAGAATTAAAGGTGCAATAACACTGAAAACCAGAAATAATGTGCCATTATCTACCAGAACCCAAGAGGTATTTCTACTAAGTGGAGAACTGAGTGCTGTTATGAAGCAGAACAACTACACCAACCCGAAGACAGGAGATTTTCAGCATCTCTACTGTTTGTCCCTACCTCAGAGACCAGAACGTCTTTACCAACAGGAAGGACAGCAAGAGAACTGTATCAAGTATCTAATGCTGTGTGACAACTAACCTGACATTTAATGGCTTAAACAACAAGAACCGTTTATTATCTCTCCCAGTTCTGTAGCTCAAGGATGCAGGAGCAGGTTGGTTGGGCAGTTCTGGCTCAAGTTCTCACAGGATGTTCTCTCTAATGGATGTTGGCTGGAGCTCCAGTCATCTAAGTGATGGACTGAGGCTAGGAGATCCACTTCCAAGGAGGCTCACTCACATGGTCAGCAAGTCGGAACTGCCAAGTTGGTTTCTCTTCATGTGAGCTCTCCTCAGAGCTGCTTGAGTGTCCTTCCAACATGGCAGCTGGCTTCTTTCAGAGAAAATGACCCAAGAGACCAAGGCAGAAGATGCAATGCATTTTATTACCTAGGCTTGGGTATCACACACTGTTACCTCCACCATATTTTATTGGTCATACAAGCCAGCCCTGATACAATGTAGAAAAGGACTACACAAGACATGGATACCAGAACTGGGGACCATGAGGCTGTAGTAGAGGCTGGCTACCACAGAAGCTAACTCACCAGGGATCATTGCTGAGGTAGCCAGAACCCTCTTCTGTCTCCTTGTCTCTCTCCCTCTCTCATTGTTCTTAATCTCTTCTTTATCTGTCTACATATTTTCAAGAACTATAATATCCACCTATGAAAAGGTAAAATCTTTATTGATCTCACAACTAGTACTAATGAAGGACTAATGTAAGCACAAAAGGAATATAGTAGGGCCTCCCTGGTGGCGCAGTGGTTGAGAGTCCGCCTGCCGATGCAGGGGATACGGGTTCGTGCCCCGGTCTGGGAGGATCCCACATGCCGCGGAGCGGCTGGGCCCGTGAGCCATGGCCACTGAGCCTGCGCGTCCGGAGCCTGTGCTCTGCAACGGGAGAGGCCACAACAGTGAGAGGCCTGCGTACCGCAAAAAAAAAAAAAAAAAAAGGAATATAGTAAAGGCTATTAGCTCAGAACATCTCTGAGAAGAGCAAAGAATGGACTCTGAATCTACCAAGTGCAAACACACTTGTGGGGATCTTCTAACAAAAACATCACAACTGCCACTATGTAGCAGTTGTAATGATTGGGACTGGATGACAGAAATTCCACCACCGCTGCCCCCAAAGAGCCAAACATCTCCACCACTTTCTGGACGAGGACCTTCCCCAGCCAGACTAAAGCCTCATGTTGCTCACTTCTGATTCCAAGTCTCAAACAAACTCATCTAACTATAGGGACCTAGGTCCTCTGCTACTATTATTGACTGAAAGCAAGCCTGAGGATGAAAATTTTCTGGATTCTACCTTGATAAGGCAGGAGTCGCAATGTGAAAAACGATTAAGACATACAGAGGCTATTCAAAAGATATTGGACAATTGCAAATGACATAATGTCAACTGCAGAGACAAAATTAGCACAAAGAATATAAGTTAATGAGAAGGAGAAGGAAAAGGGAAGGTGTTTCCCATCCATGGCTACCCGGCCACACTCTCCAGGAAAATACCAAGACAGATATCGGTATTGCTGCCATCAATGCTGATTGTTACTGGAAACGTGAGTACACTTAGGGTTGTACACATTCGAATCCATTATCTTATTTATTCTCACAGAGTCTCAATGAAGTCAACCAGTTTGGGGTTCTGAGACTGAGAGAGAACAGGCAAGACAATTCACTGGGGCTTCCACTAAACAGCTAGAGATACAGAAAGGTGAGTCTCCCTTGGCACCTGTATCTGCATCTCTGCAGGGGATTCCCCATTACTTGTCTTGGTAGAAAACCTCAGCTCTGTAGACTAGAAATGGGTCCACCTTCATCTACAAGCATCCTGTTATAATTTCTTTCATATGGAATCCAGGGACACAGATGTTTTTCTCTATCAAAATTCATGTGTAAGCTTGTTTTCCCATTCCCTTTCACCAAAGCCACCATAACTACCAAACAGAGCTGCAGGTAAGCACAGCAGGACTGGAGTAACAGGTGCAGTAGTCCTTTGTCATTTTTTTGGTTACCCAGAATCCAAAGTTCTTTCCTGTTTGGCAGAAATCCCCAAACTGTGTGATAATCTTGGTGGGGGACCGCATCTATGGAAACCTAAGGAAGCTAGATAATGCCTCTTCCCCACCCAGCAGGTGGGCAGTCACATGGCCTCAGAGTGTCCAGTTGGACCTCCCATCATTTTTTTTAATGTTATTACCAGTGTACTTTTTTTTTAAATTTATTTTTGGCTGCATTGGGTCTTTGTTGCTACATGCGGGCTTTCTCTAGTTGCAGCAAGCGGGGGCTACTCTTTGTTGCCATGCACAAGCTTCTCATTGCGGTGGCTTCTCTTGCTGTGGAGCACAGGCACTAGGTGCACAGGCTTCAGTGGTTGTGGCTCGTGGGCTCCAGAGCACAGGCTCAGTAGTTGTGGTGCACGGGCTTAGCTGCTCCGTGGCATGTGGGATCTTCCCAGACCAGGGCTCGAACCCGTGTCCCCTGCATTGGCAGGGAGATTCTTAACCACTGCACCACCAGGGAAGTCCTGGACCTCCCATCTTGAACACTGAAACTCACCTGTGTTCTCAGATGCCTTGGCTCCCCTGGTGTCCATCATTTTTTTGAGCCTGGTTTTCAGCCTTTTTATCAGTGCTTTATCTAGCCAGCACCCTTCTCAAAGATTCCTTTCTTGCCTAACTTACACAGAGTTGGGTATGCAGAGACAACTTTACATCTTTAATGTAATGCTAACCACTAAAGAAACCAAGGTTTTTGTTAGTCTGCCCAGCTTCATCAGGGCCAAAGAACAACTTGTGTTGGACTTTCTGAAAGGCCTCTGTATTTCAACAAACATTCATTGTTTGCATTTTCTGTACCAAACACTCTTTTATGGTGTAGACTCAAAGATGAATAGGCAGCAATCACTTCTAAGAGTCTGCAATTAGAGGGAGTCCAAAGCTGTTTTAAAGCTCCCCTATGCCCATCACTATCTTTTTAGAGACCTAGAAATCAGGTTAGAAACCATTGATCTAACCAAAATTTCTTCTTCTTTATTTAAAAATTTAAAAACTAAGAACTAGAGAGGTAAAGAGATTTCTCCAAAGTCATAAAAGCAATTTCCCAGCACAGCTAGTAGCAGAAGTCAACTTCCCTGAATTCCAGGCCAAAGCTCTTTCCACTTCATCACCTCACTTGCAGGGGATTTAAACGGCAGACGTCATCTGCCCTTTGGTTGATTTTTGCCAATTGGTCAACCCTGAGATGCTGGCAGATAGACTAGTGAATGCCCAGTTAAGCCCAGCTGGAGTCATCTGCAAAATGGAGCACTACCTGAGAAGGAAAAGAGTCTCATGAGGCCCCAGGGAGACACTGAGGAGGACAGGTTTGGAGCTAGCGAGCCCAAAAGAGAAATGGGAAGAGGATGCAGACATCGGAACCTGCCAATCTGCCTTTCCAGCACACCAGCCCCAGGAGCATATGGCCCATAATTAACCACCCGGGAGAAGGTTATTGAGCCACAAATGGAGAATTATGGCTTCAGGTGAGAATCAGCAGCAGGAAACCAAGCCCTTAAAAGACAAAGAAAACCCCATTTTCCTGCAAAAGACTTCAGTAGCTATAAACAAAAGGAGACAGAGAGGGGCCTCGGGATGACAAAGTGCAGGGCTGCTGCCGCCGCCATATCAGACACTGAATTTCTGGAAGGTCTTTTAGACCCAGCAGAGTCTTCCAGGCATTCCTCACGGGCCCTGGGAACCCCCTCTGATTTACTGCCCAACTGCAACCTGGGAGTGTCCCCTTAGGGGACACAGTTGAGCCTGGGGTTCCAATGACATGCTTTTTCTGGTTGGGAGGATCGACTTTACACCTGAGAACTGGTCCAAGGTCCTCTAAACAAGATTCCTTTGGACTCTTTGCCCACCACTCTCCGTTCCCTTCCAGACCACTCGAGACGTAGTGGGGCAGAAGAATCAGGAGCACAGACTCGCAGGGTTGACCCCTGAGGCACCACTCCTGGCTGTGCAACCTTAGGCTCTCACTGTGCTTCTGTGTAAAATGTGGAGAGAGCTGTGTGGAAAACGTAAGTTATGACACTGAAAGCTCCTAGAAGAGTGTTTGGCACATTATACGTGTTCAGTAAGGGCTGGAGGTCCCTATTAATAAAGTCACAGATCAGCCTTGTCTCGATAGTAATGGAAAACATGAGCAGGAGGGAGGGGAGGAGGGGGAGGACAGGGGAGGAGGTGCAAAGGGGAGGAGCAGAAGGAGGGGGATGAGAGGGAGGGGGAGGGGGAGGGGAGGGAGGAGGTGCAAAGGGGAGGAGCAGAAGGAGGGGGATGAGAGGGAGGGGGAGGGGAGGGGAGGGGAGGGGGAGGGGAGGAGCAGAAGGAGGGGCATGAGGGGGGGGAGGGGAGGGGAGGGAAGGGGGAGGGGGAGGGGAGGGAGGGGGAGGGGGAGGGGAGGGGAGGGAGGGGGAGGGGGAGGGGAGGGGAGGGGGAGGAAAGGAGGAACTGACACTGAGTGTCTAGGTGCTAGGTTACCATAGGCACTTTGCTTGTGTAGCAGACACAACTGTCAACCCAAAGATTTAGATGTTTAGGAAATATCACTCTCCTCCATTCTTTGAAATCAACCTAATGTCTACTCTGTGCCCCTATCCCACGTGGGCTGCCAGGAAATTCCCTCTTGACTGTGTGGTTGGGGCCCTTTCACTTTCTAAGACACGCCCAAGCCCAGGCGTCCCATGTGGCTCCCAGGGAACAGGGAGCAGCTTCTCATCTCCACCCATTCCCGGTTGCGGATGTCATCCTCATGCCCCAAGGGCACATGGCCCCTTATAGCCTGGGGGCTGCATCCACACCCACACAACCTGGGCACTGGGAGGCCTCTGAGGACACCAGCACCCCGAGACCCAGGGGCCCTCTTCCTACCTCCTTTCTTGGCATTCTGCTCCACTTTGTCTCCAAGCCCTGCCGAGGAACAGGACCGGGGTTCAAAGCTCCCCCAGAATCAGACTCTTAGGCCTGACCTGCTCCAGTTTGGAACTTCTGTTGATCCAACCCACCTCACCTTCAATTCCCACCGACATGGCCACATGCAAGCTCTGGTCCCACCCAAGTCCTGGGCCCTCTTGCCACCTGCCTGCCTTGTTCCTCACCTTGAGCCAGCTCTTGAGTCCCCAGGCACCTGAGTCCCTGAATTCCCCATGCACTGGACTCTGCTGGCCACCCCGCCTGGGCTCTCCAACGCAGCTTCTCTGGGTAACGACCCTGCCGTGCACCATCAGCAGAAAAGGCCCAGCTCCCCTGAGACCAGACCCCTTACTCCCTGAATTCAGTGGTGGTGACTTCTTTCTGTCTTCGCAGCAGGACACTGGAGCACAGAGGACAGCAAGCTTTCTCTCTAAAGACCCAGATAGTAAAGATTTTAGGTTTTGTGGGTCACAAGATTTCTGTCACAAGGACTCAATACTGCCACTGGAGTTTAAACGCCACTGTAGACAATAAGGAGACAATTGACATGGCCGTGTTCCAATAAAACTTTATATATGGACACTGAAATTTTAATTCATGTAATTTTCATGTATCACCAAATATTATTCTTGTTTTGATGTTTTCAACCATTTAAACTGTAAAAACAATTCTTAAAGATGTTAAAAAACCGAGCTGAGCTCCCTGTGCTATACTGCAGTTTCCCTCTAGCTATCTATTTTACATGTGGTAGTGTATTTATGTCAAACCTAATCCCCCAGTTCATCCCACCCTCCCCTTCCCCCCCATGTCCACACATCCATTCTCTGCGTCTGTGTCTCTATTCCTGCCCTGCAAATAGCTTCATCTGTACCATTTTTCTAGATTCCACATATATACATTAATATATGATATTTGTTTTTCTCTTTCTGACTTGCTTCACTCTGTACGAAAGACTATACTCCAATTTAAAAAATGTTAAAGAAAAAAAAAGGGGGGTTACAGGCCATACACAAAGAGGCAGCCAGCCAGGTTTGGTCAGGGGCCACATTTTGCCAACCCCTTGGGTTGAGGAACAAGCACTGGGTTTAGGATCACAGCCATATCCCAGTCCTGCTTCTCCACTTCCTGGCCCCAAGATGGTGACAAGTTACTCCCTGTCTCTGGGTTTGTTGCCTCATCAAAAAAACTGGAAAAATAATAGTGTGCTTCTCATAGGATTGTTGTCAGCCTTTACAGAGATACAACATAAAATGGCTTTGGACACAATTACCCCACGTAATAAATTTTAACTTAGGACAGCAGTGACTCTTTGTTTTTATGGAAGAAAAATCTGGAAGCTGGAAAGTATGAAATAGAGGGGGAAAAATCAGCTTTGGAATCAGAAAAGTCCTGGGTCCCACCCCTGACTCCACCACTTAGAGCTGTGTGACCTTGATCGAGTTACTTAAGCTCTCTGAGCTTCAGTTTCCTCATCTATAAAATACAGATAACACCCTCACCTCACAGGATTATTTCACTGGTATAAAAAGTACTTGGCATATAGTAGACCAAAAAAAAAAAGACAGCTATTATTTATCCCAATGCCATTCCTTAAATAAATTTATTTATTTATTTATTTGTTTGTTTGTTTATCTTGGTTGCTTGGGTCTTCGTTGCTGTGTGCGGGCTTTCTCTAGTTGCGGCAAGAGGGGGCTACCCTTCGTTGCAGTGCCTGGGCTTCTCATTGTCGTGGTTTCTCTTGTTGCGGAGCGCAGTCTATAGGCACGCGGGCTCAGTAGTTGTGGCTTGTGGTCTCTAGAGAGCAGGCTCAGTAGTTGTGGCGTACAGGCTTAGTTGCTCCGCTGCATGTGGGATCTTCCTGGACCAGGGCTCGAACCCGTGTCCCCTGCATTGGCAGGTGGATTCTGAACCACTGCGCCACCAGGGAAGTCCCCCCAACACCATCTTGATCTTTTTTTTTCTATTCCAGATTTCTTTGTCAGAAGAAGCCAACGTTGTTTAACAAAAGCCTGTCTCCTGTGTGTCTCCAGAACATCTCTTTTTGATCATTCCCCTGGGCTCCATCAACACAGCAGGCTCCTGCCTCCCCAGGGGAAACCTTGTTGCTGGAAAGTGGGGCAGCCCTTTGAACTGGCATTTTTTTCCGCATGCTGAGAAACAACATTGTGCAGTGTGCTGGGAGTTGTTTGTTTCCTCTCCTTCATCCTTGGACTCGCTCTTTCTGGGTCTGAGGTTGACAAGGGACTAGCCCTAGGAGGGGCACTGTCTGCCCAGGCCTGGGATGCAGCTGCAGGGGCCCCAGGTCCCTGTGAGCTTTGTGGGTCAGGATGATGACCTTTCCCAGCCTGGCGTGTCTCTGATCTGTCACAGGCAGCCCTGACATGGGCTAGGTTTGTCTTCTCACTGAGAACGTTTCCAGACACATCATTTAGGGTAGAGGCCTGTTCAGGGCTAAAAGGCAGGCATGGCTGAAGGAGCCATGATGGTTTAGGGGAGGGAGGGTGAAAGGCATTCCTTCTGGCTCTCTGGTCCTCTTTCCCCTTGCAGGAGATGGATGGGCCGAGGTTTGTGGCCAAGAGGATAGAGGCCAGAAACAGGAAAAGCCTGGGTGAACGCAAGCCCAGAGAAGGGGGCGGGGACAGAAAGCTGGGTTTAGTCACTGAATCTGATGAGTGAGGACAGAGCCTGAAGCAGGACAAAGTCAGAGTTAGACACCTTCAATTCTTATGTGTTTAGTGCTTTCCCTACACCAGACACAGAGCCAGGTCCTGGGATTTAGGACAAACATGATGCAGTCCCAGCCTCCTAAAAAACTTGATCTCTAGGCAAAGGGTGTCCATGTGTAGGACTTCTACGTGTTCCTAAAACCCAGTTCACATTATTCATAGCACACAGCTGACCTATGCTTGCTGGCTTCTTTGCAGTGTGAGTTGTATGAGTGAGTCTGGCCAATGGATACAGGTGATGGGGGCCACCGCCAGGCCTGACCACAGAATGTTCCCACAGCCTCTTCCTCCATTGCCTGCTGAATGCAGAGTGTCCAGAAGAGGGCCCATGGGCCCTGGGGAAGGGCAGAGCCACAACACAGAAGGAGCCTGGGCCCCTGAGTGACTCTAGAAGACCGACTGCTGGCCAGGAGCATCTGCAACACACTTGGTGTAAGAAATAAACATGTAACATGTTAAGCCACTGTGATTCAGGGGTTGGCTTGTTATAGCAGTTACCCTATCCTGACTGACATGTTCAAGAAACATATAATATAAAAGCTGTGACACTATAAAACAAGACGACTGAACAGAATAAAACCCAAACTCCCTTCCAGCTGGAGAGTTCTAATATTTGAGCATCCTCCTGGCCCTGATCAGAGGTGTTCCAAGTCAAACCTGAGCTGTTGCTGACGTACATCTCTGGGCCTCCCCACTGACCCAGCCTGCTGTCCACTCTTGACTCATCCAGCCCCTCCCAGATGCCCGCTGCTCCCACAGCTGCTGGCTGTCCCCAGTCAGTTTCTCCAGGGTCTCTGAAAGCTGCCCATGCTGACCTTCCCTAGCATGAGTTGGGTCTTCCTCACTAAGCTGGAGCTCCGCAAGGACAGTGGCTATCTCTGCATCAAGAGTGTCCATCAGAGAGCAGAGAATAAAGCAAGGTTTGGATCTCTGCTTGATGAACAGATACATGCTTCCTTGTCCTCTGTAGCTGGCCAGATGGGTAGCTGTTACTTTGTACTGCTCGCCACATCCTTCCAACTGCCTTTGACCTATCTATCCATCCGGCGGTAGATTGCAAAGTGGCCACAAATTCCCTCCACTCTGTGCATGTGCTCCTTTGCAATGAGACTTGGCCACTCTTGGGGTTCATATTTCCACTATTGAATCTGGGTATAGTCATATGACTTGCTTCAGCCAATGAGACATTAGCAAATGTGATGCAAGCTGAGATTGATAAGTCTATGTGCCTTGGGACCTGCTCTTTCTTCTCCTGAGAAACCTTCTGCCATCTAGTGACCAAGCCCAGACCAGCCTTGCAGTGAAGGTCCCAACAAGTGAGTGAAGCCATTCTAGACCATTCAGTTCTAGCCACAACAGTTCGGAGCAGAATACCACCCAAAAGGGCTTCCCTGGTGGCGCAGTGGTTGAGAGTCCGCCTGCCGATGCAGGGGACACGGGTTCGTGCCCCGGTCCGGGAGGATCCCACATGCCACGGAGCGGCTGGGCCCGTGAGTCATGGCCACTGAGCCTGTGCGTCCGGAGCCTGTGCTCCGCAACGGGAGAGGCCACAACAGTGAGAGGCCCGCGTATCACAAAAAAAAAAAAAAAGAAAAAAGAACTGAGCCTTGTGTTCTTTACCCTGGAAACGAGGCAGGCTTTTGTAACCACCCCAAGCTACAAAGAAGGAAAGAAGTGACGCTGCCTGATTTCCAAGACTAGGACAGAAAAGACAATATGGCTCCCACCTGGCTCACTCACTCGGGATGCATGCCTTTTGGAGCTCTGAGCCACCGTGATGGATAGAATATATGGGAAGATCACACGGAGATAGAGAGCCATGTCCAAAAAGGCCCAGCTATTTGAGCCTTCCCAGCCCAGCCGACTCCCAGTCATGTGAGTATAAAGCCTTGGAGATCACCCTAGCCCCAGCCACTGCCTGGCTGCAATCTCACTGGCGATCTCAAACGTCAAAGAACACCCAGCTGAATTCCTGACCCACTGAAAGCATAAGATGAGAAAGAATTATTGTCATTTAAAGTTTTGAGATGACTTGTTACCCAACCATAGTAAATGAACAGTCAGAACTATTCTAACAGGTGATAATCCATCCATTATTCAAACATTTTGAGTCCTCCCACTGGGTCCTCACAACACTGCACCCAAAAACACCGTTTTCCCCTGTCTTCTTCCAAATCCTTCCTCACCAACCCATCATTCTCCTCCACATGCATATTTTGAGTTCTCCCTAAGACCAACCCTGGGTCTTCGTTTGCTATCTCTGAATTCATCTCCAGGCCCAGAGGACCCCCTACTCCAGACTACAGAACTCAAAGGTCTTACATTCCAAAAGAGACTATTGTCATGTCAACAGTCTGGAAAGACGGAGACCCCACTCAAGAGATATAAGGACTAGAGCTAGACCCTCACAGAATCTCCCCATGGGAGTACTACTGACATTGGGGGTAGGACTATCTTACACATTGGGTAGCATTTAGCATCCCTCACCTCTGCCCATCAATGGCTGGTTTCACTCCTCAGTTTTTTGACAACCAATAAAAGACCTTCCACACTTCCAACCACCTTTGTCTCGTTGGCAGTACTGACCTCCCCCCAGTGGGGAGCACTGCTATGATGATCAAGCTTTGGTGAACGATTGGGATTAAGAGCTGAAAAGTGCTCCCAAGTTTCTGACCTAAGCAACTTGGCAGATAGTGCCACCTCCTGAGACAAGGCCAGGAGGATAATCAGATGTGGGGTTGGGACAGCTCATACCGTGCTGGAATATGGACCGTGATCGTGGACTCTGCTCGGCCCTGGTAAACAGGTCAGATAAGGCCTCTGTTCTCCCAAGTGTACACTCTAATGGGGGAAGAAACAAAAAAGGGTGTGGCCAAATGTGCCACAATGACCAGATGGCGCCAAGTGCTCCAGAGGAAGTAAAGAAGGTGACGAGATGGAGCTTCTTTTTAATAAGGGGGTCAGGGAAAGCCTTTCAGGGACATGACCATTAAGTTGGGACTTGAAGGGCTGGGGAAAAAGCATTCAAGGCTGAGAGGCCAGAGTTTACAAAAGCCACAGAGCCATGGGTGTGGATGGGATCGTCCGGGGAGAGTGCCTGGGATAAGGAAAGCAGAGGCTCACGGGGGACCCTGGTAACCCCCAAGACAGCAGCATTGCAAGAGGACAGAGGAAGAGGAATCCAATAAAGATTGGACTGAGCAACCAGAGGGGCAGGATGGAAACCAAAAGAGTACAGAGTCACAGACGCCGAAGGAAGAAAGCATCTCAAGAAGACGGACGTGCACAGCCGTGCCTATTGAATTTGGCCACAATCAGGTCATGGGGGTCCTAGGTTGGGCCATCTCAGTGGAGTTGCAAAAAGAACAATAGACAGGAAGATGGACTCTTGGTTCTAATCCTGGCTCTACCCCTAAGGGGGTCCCTTTTCCTCTCCTGGGTCCGGACTGCCATATGGGAGGTCCATTCTACCTGTGGCAGTTCATGATTCTAAAGACTTTGACTCCAGTTTTTCACTTGCATTTCAAATCACTCATATAACAATCCTATTCATGTGCTTGGAAACTTGCTGTACAACAGGCACCATGACTGATATTTTCATGTATGTGTTCTAATGCCCCTAACAACACGGTGAGGTAGGTAGCATTATTCCCATTGTTCAGAAGAAGTACTCGAGACAGAGAGGATGAGAGAGTTTCCAGGATTTACAGCCAGGTCCTCCTGACTCCAGAGCCCCTGAATCTTTCCACCAGTAGCTCTGATTCTCTGATGGTTCTTTCTGTTTTCTGAAAACACCCCAGTTATGTTGCCTAGTGGAATCAGCTCTAGGTTGGCTTGAAAGCCAGGGATTAAGACCCAGATCTGCCCTGAAGTCACTCTGTGACCATGACCCCCTGTGAGACCATTTAATTACCAGGAGGAACTACAAGCCTGGCTCTGAAAACTTGCAGAGATGTGGGTGGGATCAGATGTGTTTCCAGATATAAAAATGCTTTAAAGAGGGAAACTGTCCAACCAATATAAGATGGTGCTTATCCTGTGTGCATCAGACCTCGCTGAGAGCACAATTCTGAAAGCATCTGAATACTCTAAGCATTCAGAACTTGTGGAGAAGAAGAAATAGGTACGTAATTTTTTTTGGTTATTGGAAGCTCAATGAGGGATTTCGAAATTGTGACTTCCAAAGCTCACAGCTTTGAGTTTCTGTGGACAGCTGGGCCTGGAGATGATGTCATCTGGCATGAGAGAGAAAGCCTCCCTTTAGCAAAAAGTGATTTGCAGGAAGGGAATTTCTGAACACCCCATGTGGGCACAGGACAACCAAATGTTCCCTGGCATTCACACTTCATTACCAGTAAAAATGGAGTCCCATCCTCAACCGTCCACAGGGAAAAAAGAATATGAAACCAGACAAAACCATGTCCACTCTAACCCAAAACTGAGATCCTCAACACACTTTGGAAAATAAGGGAATAATTTGATATGTACACAAAGATATGTAGACACACTTATTACATCACTATTGACATTATAAAAAGTAGACACAGCCTAAAACTTCATGAGAGTGAATTGGTTACATCTATTTTATGGCAGATCCATTTATCAGAATACTGCAATGTTATTAAAGGGATGTTTTCAAAGACTTGTTAATGGAATGAGGAAATGTTAATAATGTGAATGTCCAGGTGTCAATGGCCAAAAGGTACATGAGTAACTGGTAACAATGATGCTCTGAGAAAAGAAAGTGTGTGGCCAGCAGACAGGGTTAGGAAAGAAACTTTGCATTGCTCATGGTCTCATAACTTTTGAATCTTCAAGTGGGAAAGAGCCATAAATGCTCAGCACAGGAAAGGAAATAAGGTCCACACTAAGACACTATTATAAGATTCTATCAACTTCCAGACAGAAAAAAAAAAAAGAGGTCCCATACAAAAAATTGGACTCAGAACACCATCAGACCATTTCTAACTGAAGAAGCTAAATAAAGACATTTACAGATATTTGCAGAGTCAAAAATTATCTTCTATGTATCCTTTCTTGGGAAGCTACTGGAAGTTGTGCTTCAGTGACACAAGAAAGTCAAGAGGAAGACGGCAAATCTAGCCCAGGCAAAGGGAAGATCTAGAGAGAGCAGCATCCCAGCCCAGAGGACCCCCACCCCAGATGGGGGAAAGGGTCAGAGTGATCCTGGAGGGAGGTCTTCAGGAAAATAAAGCAGACTGATGGCATGTGTGATGTCAGGTCCCTTGGGAAAAAAAAGTAAGTAATAGCTAAAGGTAAGTAAATGAAATACACAAAATGTTTTTTAAATTTTCTACAGTACATTACTTAACTCAGGGTCGGAAATTATCCACAGTCATCATGTTGCATGTGTTAGTTTGGGTCTTCTGAGAAACAAATACTGTAAGATGTGCACAATATTTATTGGGGGAAACACCTGTAAAGGATAAAGTGAGCGAGTCAGAGACAGAAGGGAGAGCCACCATGCCACTCCAACACTTGGGAAGGAGAGAAAGTTAACTTAAGAAAAATTTGGCCAGGCTAATGGGGAGCCCACCAGCCAAAGTCCCCCATTAAAGGAGTCCCAAATCTAGTCCACCCAGCACCCTCCCACTGTTCCCCAGCTCAAGGTCCTTCTGCCTCGGCAAACCCCTCACCTTCTTCTTGGTGGCTGGGAATTTCTATTCCTTTTATTTGGGATTGTATCCCTGATTCTTTCCCCTCTGGAGAATCAGCCTCCATCCCCAGCCCTACCAAGAAGGGACTGAGCCTTCATCCACTGGTCAGTTCCACCCTGGGGCAAGGGAGGTCCATCCCTCCAAGACATGAAGACTTCCACTCTGCCTTAGGAAAGGGACAATACTTCTCCTCCCCCCGAGAGAACTGTTGTATAAGTGGTCCACTGTGTTAGTCCAGGAGGTGCCATTCATATCAATAGCTATCATAGATTGAAATACTTATTAAGGCCGTTTCTAGAATACTGAAATAAATTGAGGAAGGGGAGGACTCTCTCTTGGGCTAGAGGTGGGGCTGAGGGGAATCCACCACAAAGCAAAGCAGGAAAAGTCAAAACACCATTAATTTCTCAATACCTCCTCCTGTTAACATTGAGCACCTACTACATCCAGGCACATCTCTAAGTACTTTATATGCATTGTATCACATAATCTCCAAAATGATCCCATGAAGTAGACAACATGAGAACCCCCATTTTACAGGTAAGGAAACCAAGAATTAGTTAAGTAATTTGTCCAAAACTGTATACCTAGTAAGTGGAAGAGCTTGGATTCGAACCTATGTCTGCCTGACTTCTCAGCCCTCACTCTTAACCTCTATGGATGATAAAGACACACCAGGACTCAGCCTTGGGCAAGGAGGGATCAAAAGAAACTTACAAGGTGAACTCAATTTTTGTATTAAAATCCTGCCGATGTCTCTTTTCACAGAGTTCCACAATGGTGGAATCATACAGTGTGAGGAAGGGGTCTGTATGTTCAGAAATCTGATTGGAGGCCAGTACCACCAGCTGGCATGTGCAACTTCGGACAATTTGCTTAAGATATCAGAGCCTCAAATTCCCTCCCTGCAAAACTAGGGCTGATGCTAATTGCTTTGCAGGAGGGAGGATTAAATGATGTATCCTATATAAAGTGCCTAGGATACATAAATAAATAAATATACATTTATAAATAAATCCTACATAAATATGATTTTCCCTTCTGCCAACTACAGATTGGCACTTGCTATCTACCTCTACAAGGATGCAATTATGAGCTGCTGCAGCTGCGGACCTTCAACATCCCCTGAAAGGAGTTCAGGGTGGAGATCAGGAATGAGGCCCTCTGTGCTCTGGGAGAAACTGGCAGAACAGGTCATCAGATAGTTAGATATTTTCAGGAGAAGACTTTATGAGCCCAATTCTTGCATCTCTTCATATCTAGAAAAAGCACTAAAATCATTAATGGAGGCATCTGCTCCTCGTGACTAGCAGCCAGCCTCTGCCAACATATGTGCTTGATGCACATGCCCTCCTGCACTAAAATCCTATAGAACACTGACCTTCCCCCCCACCTCTTTGGAGCGGTTTCTCGGAGTTATCTGAAATGCTGTCTCCCAGGCTATAGTCCTCACTTTGCCCCAGATATATTATCTGAAATGCTGACTCCCAGGCTATAGTCCTCACTTTGCCCCAGATATAACTTAACTCACAATTCTCACGTTGTGCTTCTTTTTTTCAGTTGACACTTCCCACCACCAATTCTCCTCATTCCTAAATCCCCACCATTGAGTCTCCAAGGAACCTGCCTTTTCAGTGAAATTCCTGGAGTGAGCTGTTAAAGAGAGACCTGAGTTGGGTTTTATTATCTGATGCAGATAACTTTTTTGATGTATATCAATCATTTTCACTTGTAAGGTGGGTGGATTTTATATATCTATATCTAGCTGCTGTGAGAAAAAAATCTTTAAAGCTTCAAGATGGGATTTTAAACCATCTGTATAGATGAAAAGAAGCAAAAGTTTAACTTTCAAGGAAAATAAAAGAGAACATGAACTCTATACTTGAACACGTACAATACAAAAAAAAAGACTGCGCCTGGGATTGCAAATGTATGAACTTGACATCCATTGTTCATGCAGCATAAAAAGGATTATTTTCACCTGTGTTGGTAGAGAATGAATGCATCAGATGATTTCTAAAATCCATCCTCATCCACAGCACTGCCAGGGACCCTGAAACCCATTATTAGAGACACTTCATTCATTTATTCATTTATCAATTCTGTCTCCCATCAACTCTCTCCACTCATTCATTCATCTAAGTATCTCTTCGCAAGTGATTACACATTCCAGGCACTGTGTTACCTGTTGAGAGCACAGAAATTATTGGCAACCCCATTACACGTACAGAGTGAAACAAGCATGTACACATAATCATAAAATGAAAATAAGTTTTATCTATAACATCCTATAAAAGCAATAAAAAAAAGTAAGACTCAATTCAAAGATACACATGTGTCTTGAGGTGGTAATGAGAATTCACAGAATCAAAAAGCCTTGACGTTGCCTGGGAATATTAGAAAAGGTTTGTGGGGGAGGAGTGGTAGTCTCTGAGCTGCAGTAGTAAGACCAGCAAACCACGAAAAGAACGTATCATGGACATTTTCATCCCCCGGTAAAAAATGAATTATGCGGGGCTTCCCTGGTGGCGCAGTGGTTGAGGGTCTGCCTGCCGATGCAGGGGACGCAGGTTCGTGCCCAGGTCTGGGAGGATCCCACATGCCGCGGAGCGGCTGGGCCCGTGAGCCATGGCCGCTGAGCCTGCACGTCCGGAGCCTGTGCTCCGCAACGGGAGAGGCCACAACAGTGAGAGGCCCGCGTACCGCAAAAAAAAAAAAAAAAAAAGAATTATGCAAGAGGAATAAACCAGGTCATCCTAACGGCCCATTCATGTATTTGCTTCCATAATTCTTTAGTTTCCCTGATTGCTTTCCAGGTCAAGGCTGTGAAGATGTAAAACACAGGACAGGTAGATTTTATAAACGGTTGGAATGGAAAAGGCTTTAAGCATCACCTGTTCCAACCTTGTCTTTTTCAGATCAGCAATTTCAGGCCCAGAGAGATTTGCCCAAGACAGCACAGCAAATTAAGACCTAGAACCTGGGTGGGATGAATTGGGAGACTGGGATTGACATATATACACCAATATGTATAAAATAGATAACTAGACTCTCCCTCTTGCAAGAACACCAGAATCACAACTAACTGCTGAGCAATCATTGACAGGAAGACACTGGAACTCACCAAAAATGATACCCCACATCCGAAGACAAAGGAGAAGCTGCAATGAGATGGTAAGCAGGGTGCAATCACAGTAAAATCAAATCCCATAACTGCTGGGTGGGTGACTCACAAACTGGAGAACACTTATACCACAGAAGTCCAAACACTGGAGTGAAGGTTCTGAGCCCCATGTCAGGCTTCCCAACCTGGGGGTCCGGCAACGGGAGGAGGAATTCCTAGAGAATCAGACTTTGAAGGCTAGTGGGATTTGATTGCAGGACTTCGATAGGACTGGGGGAAACAGAGACTCCACTCTTGGAGGGCACATACAAAGTAGTGTGTGCACTGGGACCCAGGGGAAGGAGCAGTGACTGCATAGGTGACTGAACCAGACCTACCTGCTAGTGTTGGAGGGTCTCCTGCAGAGGCGGGGGTTGGGGGGAGTGGCTTTGTCTCACCGTGAGGACAAGGACACTGGCAGCAGAAATTCTGGGAAGTACTCCTTGGTGTGAGCCCTCCCAAAGTCTGCCATTAGCCCCACCAAAGAGCCCAGCTAGGCTCCAGTGTTGGGTCGCCTCAGGCCAAACAACCAACAGGGAGGGAACCCAGCCCCACCCATCAGCAGTCAAGAGGATTAAAGTTTTACTGAGCTCTGCCCACCAGAGCAACAGTCAGCTCTACCCACCACCAGTCCCTCACATCAGGAAACTTGCACAAGCCTCTTAGATAGCTTCATCCACCAGAGGGCAGACAGCAGAAGCAAGAAGAACTACAATCCTGCAGCCTGTGGAACAAAACCACATTCACAGAAAGACAGACAAGATGAAAAGGCAGAGGTCTATGTACCAGATGAAGGAACAAGATAAAACCCCAGAAAAACAACTAAATGAAGTGGAGATAGGCAACCTTCCAGAAAAAGAATTCAGAATAATGATAGTGAAGATGATCCAGGACCTCGGAAAAAGAATGGAGGCAAAGATCGAGAAGATGCAAGAAATGTTTAACAAAGACCTAGAAGAATTAAAGAACAAACAAATAGAGATGAACAATACAATAACTGAAATGAAAACTACACTAGAAGGAATCAATAGCAGAATAACTGAGGCAGAAGAACGGATAAGTGACCTGGAAGATGGAATGGTGGAATTCACTGCTGCAGAACAGAATAAAGAAAAAAGAAGGGCTTCCCTGGTGGCGCAGTGGTTGAGAGTCCACCTGCCGATGCAGGGGACACGGGTTCGTGCCCCAGTCTGGGAGGGTCCCACATGCTGTGGAGCAGCTGGGCCCCTGAGCCATGACCTCTGAGCCTGAGTGTCCAGAGCCTGTGCTCCGCAACGGGAGAAGCCACAACAGTGAGAGGCCCATGTAACGCAAAAAAAATAAATAAATAAATAAAAGACACATGCACCCCAATGTTCACTGCAGCACTATTTACAATAGCCAGGTCATGGAAGCAACTTAAATGCCCATCGACAGACGAATGGATAAAGAAGATGTGGTACATATATACAATGGAATATTACTCAGCCATAAAAAGGAATGAAATTGGCTCATTTGTTGAGACGTGGATGGATCTAGAGACTGTCATACAGAGTGAAGTAAGTCAGAAAAAGAAAAACAAATATTGCATATTAACACATATATGTGGAACCTAGAAAAATGGTACAGATGAACCGGTTTTCAGGACAGAAACTGAGGCACAGATGTAGAGAACAAACGTATGGACACCAAGGGGGGAAAGCAGTGGGGGGGTGGGGATGGTGGTGTGATGAATTGGGCGATTGGTATTGACACGTATACACTGATGTGTATAAAATGGATGACTAATAAGAACCTGCAGTATAAAAAAAAATTTAAAAATTTAAAAATAGGTAATAAGAACCTGCTGTATTTAAAAAAATAATTAATTAATTTAAAAAGGACCTCAAACCTGGGTTTTTCTAATCCTCTAGATGCCTCCCACTGAGAGAGCATAGCACAGTATAGGAACAGCCTTCACACGCTCTGATAAAGCAGGTATCAACATCTCCATTTTGCAGACGAGGAAACAAAGACTGTCTATAGGACAGGTAGCGACTTGCCCAAAATCACACAGCAGAAGTTCCAGGCAAAAGCAGCGCTAGCTAGAACCCCAGTGCCCTGACCAAGGCTCCAGAGTGCTTGTCGTTATGCCATGCTGCCCCCTAGAGGCCAGAGCTTAGAGCAAGGGGACCGAAGGAAGGCAGGCTGTCTCGGCGAGGGCAGGACCACAGTGGGGAAGGAGGGATGCTCAGAGAGCATCCTCAAAGGCACCTTTCATCTACCGCTCAGCCTAGCTGGGGACCACCTTAGTTCTGCCTCCCGCTGCTGCCTGCACGCTTAAAACTTCCTGCACGTCCCTCCAGGGGAGACTCTTGTAAGTTATACAATCTGATGTTGCGAACCTAAAATTGAGACTGTAAATAGGTGCACCTTGCGCGACAGGGATCATTTTCCATCCTCCTCATGACGAGCCTATGGAGCGAGGAAGGCAAATCCCTTTGAAATAGTTGGCAGCAACCTGTGGGTTCTCACGACAAATCTATGAATCTTTCAGAGCATAGGCAAGGTGGTGTCGATCCTGCAGGTACCATCCACGCAAAAGCAGGTACAAGAGAGTCGGGATGCAGCTAATCATCCCATTCGTTATTGATCATTGTTATGTGACATTATACATTGTAAGTCTAACTGTTGGTAGCAACCATCCTCTTGAATAAATGCATTGTTACAGAGCAGGAGACAATGGAGGGACCCAACTGCAGACCAATAGCGCCGCCTAGTGGTAGACTAAAAGACGACAACTTCATCTCCCCATCATCCGAGACTCAGAATACACAAGAGACCGACCTCATTTTGGTGGGAAATCGAACTCTAGAGAAACGCCCACTGCTGCCCAGACCTAATAGTTCCACTAACATCTTCATAGTCCTGCTGTGTGCCAGACACCAAGCCACGCTTCACAGAATCGATGATGAGTATGACGTGGCCCCCGTCTCACGGGAGAAGAGTGATATGACACGAAGGATTCAGCAGGATCTGGTAGAAGCTAGAAGAGAGAGCCCACAGTGCCTGACAGTTTGTAATCAGGTCAACCCCTCTTTAGCAATCCTGCCCCTTTTTTCCACATGTTCAAAATTACTTCCTCTCTCTGGCAATTCTGGAGAGTAAATTATATCCATCAGGATAATTCTTGATGGAGCTAGTTTTAATTGTCTAAAGCACTTGTTCTTAGCTTTTCTGAGTTCACATACTGAGAATCTGGTGAAGCCTGTGGGTTTGTGCTCCCAGAAAATGCACCAATGTTATAGGTAGCAACATGCTGCATGTAACTTCAATCTAGAGTTTTTCAGGCTCCGTGATGCTCCTCCAAGCACCCAACTAAGAGAATCTTCCCTCCTGATTACTCGGAAATCTGTGCTTTAGAGCAAAGTGGGAACTCTTTCTACTTTAGTGAACTATGTCATTGACTTAAATGCAGTTCATCAATGAAATAAGAGAAATTATGGAGGGCCCAAAACATACTCAAAAAACTCCCTTACAAGTTGGCTAGGGACACAGAAGTATAACCTGTAGCCCCTCCCATTGAGAGTCTGGATACCACAGATGTTCAGGGCCCAGGCTTTGTGTTCACATGCTGGCTTCAGCCTCAGGACAATCACTCAACCTCTCTGAGCCTGGGTTTTCTCATCTGCCCAGTGGGAATAATGATGGTAAGTTCCTCACACAGTGCTAGTTAGAATTAATGTAAATCACAGTGGCTGACAGATACTAAAAGCTTAGACATTGGCTTTTATTGTCAACATTATGATTAGGTTGAAATAATTCTTTAATCCATCCAGTGAAAATTTAGCTATTTCCCACTGCTTACCAGGTGACAAGTACTAAGTACTGGGGACAGATTCGTTCAGATACTGTGTAGCTAGTTCCAAAGTTTTGTCCAAGGACAGTCACCAAAGGTATTGCCCAGTAGCTTGTTAGGTTGTTTCTATGTCTTGGCTATTGTAAATAGTGCTGCAATGAACATTGTGGTGCATGTATCTTTTTGAATTATGGTTTTCTCTGGATATATGCCCAGGAGTGGGACTGTTGGACCACGTGGTAACTTTAGTTTTTTAAGGAACCTCCATACTGTTCTCATAATGGCTGTATCAATTTACATTCCCACCAACAGTGCACGAGGGCTCCTCCCTTAACTCCACACCCTCACTAGCATTTATTATTTGTAGACTTTTTGGTGATGGCCATTTTGACTGGTGTAAGGTGGTACCTCATTGTAGTTTTGATTTGCATTTCTCTAATAATTAGTGATGTTGAGCATCTTTTCACATGCCTGGCGATGGCCCACCTTTTAATTCAAGATGTAGCAAACAGCAGCACACAGGTACATCTGGACAGGGCCTTGCCTTTGTTGGACCATATAACTCTGGTTTTCTGTATCAGCATTGTTTCTTTAACTTCTTGTGGGACACAGCTGAGGACTAGCTCAGCCATTCTGGTGCATGTGCAAACCTGGAAGGTGCATGTGGACATCCCCTGTGTCTACTCTTCATGAATGGGAGGTGATAGCCAGTGATGAAGATGCTCATTCTCATCTCTCAGGTGGAAAATTCCAGAAGGCATTCAGCACAGTTCTCCTGAGAATCCTCAGCAAGACCGAGCTCCAGTTGTCCACAGCATCAAACAGCTCAGTTGCTCACCTGCTTTGGTTTCCTCTCTTTCCCTGTTTCAGTCTTCTCAATTCCCCGTCTGCTTCCTTAGGATCACTGTCCTAAAGAAACTACACGTACACAAGCTCAGGTCAGGCTCTGCATTGGGAGGAAGTCAGGCTAAGTCCAAGAAAAACATTCAAATGATGGTGAACACATGCTCCTGAGTCGGTGTAATATCTTTCATGTCATCAGAAAGATCTTCTAGGGTAAATGTCATCCTTCAAAGGCCTGATTAGTGCTGGGGATCCTATGCTAGGTTCTAAGCTGCCTCTGTTTCCCTAGTACAATCAGTCTGCAGGAGACCATGAGCAGACATGTCCAATGAGAAGACAGAGATGAAAGAAAATGCATGTTAATTCTGCTCCCTTTGCATGGGGGTTGAGGTTGGGGGGAGGGTCTGTAAGCAATGGCCCTTCCCTGCATCACTAGCCTGGGGTAGCCCTTAGCCCCTCTTCACGCAAAACCCAGCCTCATAATAAACACAGAAGCATCACCCAACTAGCCTCTCTCCCGAGTTCCCTAACCAGCGTAATGCTGTGCACTGTGCAAAACCTTGATGGGTCAAAGTGAAAAAAAATGTCATTTTATCTTGCCGTAATGTTAAATGTGAATCTGATCAAACCTCTATATCTAATTACCGCTTTATAGGAAATATGGAAGATATAGGAATATGTTAGAGTACAGTCCATCAAATCCAGAACACAGAAAAATCTAGACAATAAATGATTTCTTTAATAAGAAATTGACAAGAGTAAGAGAGAGCAAAAGAGTGAGAGACAGAGAGACATTATCTGAGATTAAATGAAACTTAGAAACACATCAAACAAATACAATGTATAGACTTATCCAAACAAAAGCAATTGTGAAAAGATTTTTTAGTCCATCAGGGAAATTTGAAACCTCTCTGTATATTTGATGCTATTAAGGAATTATTTTTAAGTTTTAGGAGTGATGATGGTATCGTCATTATATTTTTTAAAGACTTTATCTGTTACACATACTGAGTCATTTATAGATGAGATAATTTGCTGTCTGGGATTTACTTTAATATATCCCAGCATGGGGTGAAAGACACAAAGAGGGATGGAGTACAGATAAATGAGATTGACAAAACTGTGATAATTGTTGCAGTTGATTGATGGGCTCATGGGAGTTCATTACACTTTTCTCTCTGCTCTCAGATAGATTTGGGAATTTTCCGTATTAAAAAAATAAAGGAAATGAAGTGGGTGGAGGGGAGGAAGGAATAGAGAGATAGAGACAGACTGAGAAAGCTGTCATTTTAAAAACTATAACAAAACAAAAAGAGACTCACAGATACAGAGGACAAATTAGTGGTTACCAATGGGGAGAGGAGTGGCAAGAGGGGCAGGATGGGGGAGGGGATTAAGATGTTCAAACAAGTAAATGTGAAACACAAAAGACACAAGGATGTCAGGTACAGCCCAGGAAATATAGCCAATATTTTGTAATAACTTTAAATTTAGTATAATGTATAAAAAATATCAAATCACTAAGTTGTACACTTGAAACTACTATTGTAAATCAGTGATAGTTCAATTAAATAAACAACCAAATAAATAAATAAATATTTAAATAACACTAGAAGAGATTTTGTTGTTGCTTCTCTAAAGATATCTTGATAGTACGTTTGGTAGCAAACTGCCACCAAATGATAATAGCAATAATAATAATAATAATTATAGGGCTTCCCTGGTGGCGCAGTGGTTAAGAATCTGCCTGCCGATGCAGGGGACATGGGTTCGAGCCCTGGTCCAGGAAGATCCCACATGCCGCGGAGCAACTAAGCCCATGCGCCACAACTACTGAGCCTGCTCTCTAGAGCCCGCGAGCCACAACTACTGAGCCTACGTGCCACAACTACTGAGCCCACATGCCTAGAGCCCGTGCTCCACAATGACAGAAGCCACCGCAATGAGAAGCTCGTGCACCACAATGAAGAGTAACCCCCATTTGCTGCAACTAGAGAAAGCCCGTGCGCAGCAACAAAGACCCAACGCAGCCAAAAATAAATTAATTAAATAAATAAGTTTATATCTAAAAAAAATAAAATAAAATAAAAGCAATCGTGACGGTGGTGCCCGTGCTAAGGTAGGACCAACACCCTATTCTGGAATGGGCTGGGGGTGAGGAGCCTGACTGCTCCAGGAAAAGACGTCAGCGGTTGTCCTCATTAGGGTGTCCTTGCTACCAAAAGTACTATCAAGACGCCATCTTTAGAGAAGCAACAACAAAATCTCTTATAGTTTTATTTAAATATTTATTTATTTTGTTGTTTATTTAATTGAAGTATCACTGATTTACAGTATTAGTTTCAAGTGTACAACTTAGTGATTTGATATTTTTTTATGGATTATACTCTATTTATTTCTTATTTATTTATTTATTTATTTTTGGCTGCATTGGCTCTTTGTTGCTGCGTGCCAGCTTTTCTCTAGTTGCAGCGAGCCGGGGCTGCTCTTCGTTGCAGTGTGCAGGCTTCTCATTGCAGTGGCTTCTGTCTTTGCGGAGCATGGGCTCTTGGCACCCGGGCTTCAGTAGTTGTGGCATACGGGCTTAGTAGCTGTGGTGCATGAGCTTAGTTGCTCCGTGGCATGTGGGATCTTCCCGGCCCAGGGCTCGAACCTATGTCCCCTGCATTGGCCGGTGGATTCTTAACCACTGCGCCACCAGGGAAGTCCCTCCACCTCTTCTCTTAATTAACTTCCACTCATTGCTAAGGACCCAGCTGAAATGACACTTCCTCCAGGAAGCCTTCTCTGACTGTTAGCAGCACATAGAACCTACACTGCACCCTAAGTCCATGTTTACTTGTCCCCCCACTAGACTGCAAATCCATGAGAACTGGGACCACCTGCCCTGTGCATCCTTGCATCCTAGTCCCTAGCTCCCTGACATATCACAGTCATGAATTAATCACTTCAATATGAATTATTAAGTTGACTCTGTAATATCCCAACAACATGTATAAGGAAGGAGCTGGGGTCAAAAGTCCTCTACCAAGAAGGATGGACAGGAGGTGATAAGGACGGGAGACCAAATGTAGAGCCTCTACCAGTAGGTGTTCTGTCAATGTCCACTGAATTGGAGTCCGACTTCCTTTCTTTGTTTTTCTGCTCCAAGCACCAGTCATAAGCTTCTTCCTCAAAGAAGATGTCCTCAAGCTGGCATCCGTTATACCTGTGAGAATCTTCTGGCCCCTGAAAAGTAAACGATGATGGGACGTGTTTCTGCTGTCGAGGGGCAGAGTCTGGTGGGGACAGGAATACACTGCGGTGGGTGGGATAATTTTGCCCAGCCCACATTCTCACCCCCTTTATTCTGATCCATTCATTCATCCAACAAATATTTACTAAGGGCTACCATGCCTGTGGCACCATTCTAAATTCTGGAGATAGAGCAAGAAACAAAACAGGCAAAACTCCCTGCCCTGTGGAGCTAATACCTAGCAGGATATTGCTTTAAAAAAAATAGTAAATAAGTGAACAATTTCATATTTTTGGATAGTACAAGTGCCATGGGGGAAATAGAACCCAGTAACGGAGGATCACGCACCAGGGAGGGTTGCAGTTCTACCAGGGATGAGCAGGAAACCCCACGGAGTGCTGGTGTCCAATGAAGGACTGGGGAAGAGGGGTTCCTGGCGAATGAAACCACTGGAGCCAAGTTCTGAGAAATCGCAGGGAGGCCAGTGTGGCTGGAGGGGTGTGGTGAGCGGTAGAGCGGGCAGATATGAGATGGGAAGAGAACGGCCAGGTGGGTGGGACCTGGGACCTGTTAGGGCTCTGGCGCTCGCTCCACATGGCCTAATGGGAGTAGTAATGTGTCCGAGTCACTATTTACAGGAAAACTGTAACTACCATCTTGAGAATAGACAAGAGAGGGCAAAGAGAGGCAGGGGCAGGCTGGGCGCTGACCGGAGCATCTGAGGGAGAGGGGGCGGGGTGGATGGGGGAGGGGGCAGTGGAGGATTCGCTGCTGGATTAGGTCCGAAAGCAGAAGGGATCTCAAGAGGTCTGAACAACCAGAAGGTGGTGCCAGTAACTGAAATGGGGGCATGTGTGGGCAGGGGGGCATGTGTGGGCAGGGTGGCGTGGCGGAGGACTGAAGTAGAGTATTGGGCTGGTGAAACCGACGTCGCTGGCTCCTGGGGCCTCCCCCTCTCCTGTGTGGTCCTGTGAGCTCCTGGTCATGGTGAGGAACAGGGTAGTCATGTGACCCGGGCTGATAAAGCCTCCATTACTGGCTCAGAGATGGGGTCCAGTGCAAGGAGGGCCAGTCAGTCTTCCCTGGGATTAATCTGCAGATAGAAGACACCTCTTCTTATGAGGGGCCTTAACTGGGAGGCTGTGAGCCCAGGGCTGCCAAAAGCTCTCTAGCCTGACCCATGGGGAAAAAAACAGAGAATAAAATCAGGAGACAAACAGAACAAAGAGATGAAAAGAATCTATTACGTCTTTTGGACTACCTCTGGATCCAGCCTTCCCTGAAGGCCACAAATCACCATTAACCACCATGCCAATTATCCACTGATTGCCTCTCAGCTCCAAATTCAGTCTTCATCACCGGCTCTGGGGAAATAGACCTGGATCCTTTAAATATTTCTCCTTTGCCAGTTGGCATAACGCTAATGTTTGTCCGTAGACGGCGCCAGAGAGAGGCTACCGGCGTAGGGGACATGCCCCTGGTTCCAGGGCACCTTAGGCAAGCTCCTGGGGCCACAGGGCTCCTCCACCCAGCTCAGGCGACGCCCCCAGCCCAGGCTCCTGCAGGGCACAGTGGCCAGCAGCTTCCCTGGCCACCCCCTCAGGGTGAGTGCAGAGTGCCTGGTGAGACACCTCCCTGTGAACAGCTTTCCTTGACTTCATAGAAAGCAGATCTCTTGCAAGTTCCAGTAAGTTCTGCTGGCCCAGCACCACAGCAACTTCTCTTGCCATTCAGAGGGTCGAAGCCATGCCGTCCGTGTCCAGTGCTGTCTGGGCCTCCCTCGGTCGCCCTATCTCAGCCCGAGGGGCAACGGCCACTCCTTACATCACCTCTTGCTACATCCTTTTAGGGTTCTCTTGCCCTCCTCGGGCCGACCCTTCATCACTCTAATCCCTCGTTACAATGAAGGCTCCTTTCTATCAAACTTGCCCTGTTTTGTGCACTGGGTTCTTTCTCTCCTGACTGTATCCTGACCACTAGAACCTAAACTGATACAAGTTATCAACATGATAAATCCCCTCTTTGCTTAAACTAATTTCTTTCTTTTTTTAATTCACCTGTACTTCATTTATTTATACTTCCTGTGACCATGGCAGTATACATATATGTACTGTATAATATATGTATGAATATATGGATATAGTATACATACATATATAGTATGTATGTAACACTGTATATTATATAATATGAAATATTTTATATTATATATATTTTAGATATAACTGACATACAACATTATATTCGTTTCAGGTACACGACATAATAATCAGTATTTGTAGATATTGTGAAATGGTCACTACAGCCTAGTTAACAGCCATCACCACACATAGTTACACATGTTACATAGTTACACATAGTTTCCTTGCAGTGAAAACTTTTAACATCTACTCTCTTAGCAACTCTCAAATATACAATAGAGCATCATTAACTACAGTTACCATGCTGTACCTGACATCCTGTGACTTGTTTATTTTATACCTGGAAGTCTGTGCCTTTTGACCCTATTCATCCAGCTCCTGCCCTCACACGCTTTATTTCTGTCCCTTGCAGCTGAGAGTCCAGCCCGATGAGCAAGTAAAGAAAGGATAGAAAGTGTGTTGATGTTGCTGATTCCCAGCTGCCAAGATAGCTCAGGGAGTAGCCTGACTCCCCTAGAGATGCCTGAGCTGAACTCTGAAGGGCCCACGCCCATCTGTATTCCTGTCTACAGCATGAGGCCAGGGCCACTGAAGCCAAGCCGAAAGATCGGTTGCTCAAAAAAACTATCCCAGAGCGCTCGGCTAGAAGTCCTTCCCCTAGGGACTTCTCTGGTGGTGCAGTGGTTAAGAGTCCGCCTGCCAATGCAGGGGACACGGGTTCGAGCCCTAGTCCGGGAAGATCCCACATGCCGTGGAGCAACTAAGCCCGTGCGCCACAACTACTGAGCCTGCGCTCTAGAGCCTCTGAGCCACAACTACTGAAGCCCGTGTGCCTAGAGCCTGTGCTCCGCAACAAGAGAAGCCACCACAATGAGAAGCACATGCACTGCAACAAAGAGTAGCCCCCGCTCGCTGCAACTAGAGGAAGCCTGCGTGCAGCAACAAAGACCCAATGCATCCAAAAATAAATAAATAATAAAAAGACTTCACCTTTAAAAAAAAAAGAAGAAGTCCTTCCCCACCCAGAACCTCTGTGATCTCTCTTAGGACACCCAGCCCTTCCAAGCTCACATCACAGCCACATGCTGACCCCCTTTCCCCCCGCTCCCGTCCATCAGGCTGAATGGAGAGGACACTGAGGATCCACAGAGGAAGGAGTCACAAGATGGAAGGAGCCTGGGTCCCTGCCCTGCCACACCTGCATCAAAAGGGGAGGGGCTGGGGGTGAGTGAGAAACATTCCTTATGTTAAACAACGGAGATCTCAGGATTTCTCTTTCATAGCACCTGCCTCATCTCCCTTAATCATATACCTTTATGTCTCCCCTAAACTATGAGATACTCAAAAGAGTCTGTGTCTTACTCATCACTGGATACCCAACCCCTGGCTGCCGTATGTGCTCAGGAAATGTTCTTTTGGGACATCCCAGGTATCTGTCTTGTTCTCAGTCTTTTGAAATTTAAATGAAATTACCCTGAGTCCCACAACCAGGGCAATCTCCCCAAGAATTTGGGAGATGAGGCAAGACAGAGAAATAGAAGAAGGTCGCTTCTATTTTCTTCTTGTCTCTGTTTTAAATCCTCTTGCCCCATATATAGCCCTAGACCGTTCCTCTTGACTTGTGCAAAGAAACGTACTTGCGGAAGGCGTGGGGCTTTCTTGCAGAATGTTTGAATATGTGAGGAGAGAGGAAAGGAGTGATTGCACCAGCCCAATGCAAATGACTCAGATTAATTATTCCTAAAAACGGCTTGGGAGGACAACGTCAGTGGGGACGAGGTGGAGTGAAGCCCTTCAAACATCCGCTCCTCCGTAAATGCAACAATCTAGGAAACAGTTGTTTCAGAAAAAAAGGCTAAGTCCATTCTTTCGAAAAAAGTGAGCCATGTGGCATCTTCACTTGCCGTGTTCCCATCCTTCCTCTCCAGCTTCACGACTGGCTTGAATACCACAGCCCTAAGTCACAGTGGAAACCAGCAGCCTGTGGAGGGGGGCAGGGTGGGACCAAAGCCCCTCCAAAGCCCCCTTCTCCGAGCACGGTCACTCCGGGACCTGTCTGGCCGTTTGCTGGAACTGTCCACTCTCACGGCCTGTCTTTATTTGACCTGACTCAGAGCTCGCCAAGCGGGAAGAGACTTTTTCCTGGGACATTTCTGGGAAACACTTCATGGCAAATGTTCCACGTGACAGCTGCCCACGGAGGGTTGGGGAAGCAACCAGCTGAACAGACAGGGGAGTGAGATATTCATAGGTGGCTTTGGAAAGTTCTGACACAACTCCTAGGAACCTAGGAGGTCACACGTGCACACAGGGCTGCGCTCACGCTCAGTAAAGCCCTGGGAAGGCCCTGAGCACACCCCTCCGGCTGCCCTCGTGGTTTTGTGCAAGCAGGAAGTGAAGGCCAAGGCAGAGTTGTTACCTGTGTGAATGGGTGTTGAAGGCAGGTAGCACACACACACACAAAGCCCTTTGGCATAGTCTGGGCGACTTACTGGACTGGCATTTTAGGAAATAACTGTCCAGTTATGAGCACACAACTAAGCTAAGCAAACAGAGACTTCAGTAGGCACACAAAAAAAAACCAGACAGAATAGATGACAACAGCCAGGCCAGGCTGAGAGCATCAGGCCAGCTCCTGGATGTCAGGGACCAATTTTCTCTTTCCCAATGTCATCTAATAGCCAGACTGTGTTCAGTTAACCACAAATGTCTCCAAATGCGTTTTTCCAGTCTATATATTCAAATCACCCATTCGGGTGGATGAATGCCTCTCTGGGCTGACTGTATCTCATGATGTCAGGCCATGTTCTAGGACTTTACAGGCATTATCAAATGTCATCTTCACAGCAGACCGAGAAGGCAGTCATTATTCTATTGTATTCCCACGAGCCAGTCCCATTCTGGGGAATAGCAGAGCAGCTCTTAACCACATTACATGCAGAAACTCAGCTAACGCTCACAGAGCTGTCTATGCAAGAGGTACTATCATCTCCACTGGACAGAGGAATAAACTGAGGTGCAGAAAGGTTCATCACTCAGGTCTCCTAAGCACTCAGTACATTAGCTGGCCCTGCATCAGCAGCAGTCGCGACAATTGTTTCTTCTCCAGCAAAGCTCAGCAAAGGAAAAAGGTCAGAATAGAAATGTATGTCCCTACACACTACCATATATAAAACAGATAAACGACAAAGACCTACTGTATTGCACAGGGAACTATGGTCAATATCTTGTAGTAACCTGTAATGGAAAAGAATCTGAAAAAGAACACATATATATGTATATAATGCTCTATATATAACTGAATTACTTTGCTGTACACCTGAAACTAACACATCATTGCCAATCAACTATACTTCAATTTAAAAATTTTTAAATTAAACATAGGGAAAAAAAGAACTGTATGTCCCTTTTTGAGTGAATTGTGTCTCATACACCCCGCTTGCAGGTACAAGTGGCCACATTTGGTTTGCTTCTAATTAATGTTCTTCCCCTCTATCAAACACAGAGGGACTCAGTCTGATTCTCCACCTTCCAGAAGCTCCTGGTGTGCCTGGGAAGACAGGGGAATACTCACAGGTACCTCGAATTCAAGGCAGATGCTGAAAAGCCCAGCATATAATAGTAGTTTCTCAAAAGATAAGTGAAAAATGCGTGGATGAGTAATAAGGACTGAGCAGGCAGAAGTTATTTGCGGATGGAAATATAGAAGAACGTCATGGAAGAGACAACATTTGCCAGGTCTGTGAATGGTAGGTACACGGAGTGAAGCACAATAAATAGGTTGGTTACTTAGTAAACAGTAGAGAACAATGGAGCGTTTTGTTTGGGGTCTGTGGGGTTGTCATTTCCCTTTGAGCCACCGGAGGGCACTCTAACATGCATTGGGATTGAGGGGAAGAAAGTTGGTTTTGGTTTTGGTTTTTCTCTACCAGTTGTCAGCAAGGTCTTGTAAGTTTCCAGCTGCTGGGAACTTGGCTACTTCTGAGCATTGCTAGTGTCCCTACCCATGAAAGGGTGTTGACTGAAATGCGAGGCTGTAACATTTGTAAGGAGAGATGAGAGAGGATTTTTTTCCAAGTTGGACCTCGTCATGCTCCCTTCCTTCCCCCAACGCTCCTAGTAAGAGGGTCCAGAATACCCAGGCCAAGCACCCTGTTCCCTCTGCCCAGATTTCCCCCCAACCCTTTCTCCTCCTCATCTTCCAGGACCACCTTCTCTCTGAGTCCCCATAACCAGACAAACTTAGTGGTTCTGTTAATATTTATTCCATTGGATTGTATACATGTTATTTTAATTAAGATTTCTTAACAGTCAGAAAATTACTCTTAGTTTCTAATTTGTCTCAGGTGCATGTCGTAAAAGACCAGAGGATCATGTACCTTTGTCCTGTACCCTTCGGGGAAGCTGACTTTCAACCTCTGCTGACCAGTGCTGGGCCAATACTTTCCTTGTGTCCCCGTAGCAGGAACTGCTGGAGGCCGGGGATGTACCCCAGCCCACTTTGTATCATCGGGGCCAAGCAAAGTGTTGGGCCGTGGTCGGTGCCCAAGGACACTTGCTGGATGAAGAACGAGAGGATGAATGGAATAGCTGTTCTCATTCCATGACCAGAGCTCTAACCATGAGGCCGCACCACTGGCCTCTGAGGCTGACACATGCACCACAGCAGAGGGGCTGGTGTCAACAAAATGGCAGCATTTCATGCGATCCTGTCCCTCCCGCTCTCACAGCCTCCGTGGCTTTCTAACGCACTTAAATGAAATCGTAGCGCCTCACCGTGACCTACGAAGCCCTGCATCCCAGCCTCCTCCCCCACCTTATCTCTGCCACACTCCTCACCCGCCATGCTCCCGTGACACAGCCTCTGTCCACACACACCCATCCTGCCCTCACAGTGGGGCCCTGAGCCGCGCAGGTTCCTCCCCCTGGAACACCCCTCCTTCTAATCACCCCACGGCTGGCTCCATTTCGACATGAAGATCCCAGTTTCAGTGTCACTTCTCTGAGAGGCCTCATCTGGTCAACCAACTCGAAATAGACACCCATCCCTCCTGAACACGTGAGCCAGCTGTACTGCTCTGTAGAGCGTTCACCCGGGTTTCTATATGTTGATTCGTTTATTGTCTGATTCCCCACGTAGATGGCAAGATGCAGAAGGCCAGGTGTATCCCCAGTGCCCAGCACAGAGCCCGGCTCAGAGCAAGCCCCTATGTGCCAGGCAGATGCTTCTGAGATGAAGACCACAACTACCCCCGGACCAGACCCTCTGCTTTCCCAGCCTGCACCCTGCTGACTCCAGACTCTGCCCTTGGGCCACGGTGAGGTGAGCCACACAAGAGGAAGAAGGCCAAGGTTCAAGAAGACGTGAGTCTGCTGACACAGAAAACAAACTCATGGTTACCAAAGGGGAAGGGGGGTCGGGGGAGGGATAAATTAGGAGTTTGGGATTAACATACACGCACTACTATGCATAAAATAGATAACCAACAAGGACATACTGTATAGCACAGGGAACTATACTCAATATTATGTGGATCCCTATAAGGGAAAAGAATCTGAAAAGTTACACACACACATATATATGTATGTATAACTGAATCGCTGTGCTATGCGCCTGAAACTTAAGTGATACTGTAAATCAGCTATACTTCAATTTATAAATTTTAAACAAAAGGGCTTCCCTGGTGGCGCAGTGGTTAAGAATCCACCTGCCAGTGCAGGGGACACAGGTTCGAGCCCTGGTCTGGGAAGATCCCACATGCCATGGAGCAACTAAGCTCGTGCACCACAACTACTGAGCCTGTGCTCTAGAGCCCGAGAGCCACAACTACTGAGCCCTCGTGCTGCAACTAGTGAAGCCCACGCACCTAGAGCCTGTGCTCCAAAACAAGAGAAGCCACCGCAATGAGAAGCCCGCGCACTGCAACGAAGAGTAGCCCCCGCTCTCCAGAACTAGAGAAAGGCCGCGCGCGGCAACGAAGACCCAACGCAGCAAAAAATAAATAAATTTATTAAAAAAAAAAAAAAAAAAAAGAAATGAGTCTGGAGAAAAGTACAACAAGCCGACCAAACAGGGATCTGGGATTTAAAAGCCAGCAAATGCACCACTTAAAGCTCTCGGAGTTGCCCGGATTTCCCAAGGTGAGCAAGAGACAGAAACAAGGAGTAGTAAGGAACATAAGCATGGGTTCTAGAGAGCATGGATTTGATTCCAGCTCCTTGGCTTACTAGAGATGACCTTGGACAAGTTACTTCACTGCCCTGTGCCTCTGTTTTCTCATCTGTAAAATGGAGATGATAATCATAATATCTGTATCGCATAATATCTGCATCCTCGGTTTTGGTGAACTTAAATTACTTGATGCTTTTAAAGCACCGACATACAGCAAGCATGTTAGCCGTTATTATTAGGCATACGTGCTCTCTTATACCAAGAGGGCTTTTTTGTGTATGTCTCACTAGCAAAGCTGTCAACTCAGAGAGGGCAGCGGGGGTGACGGTGCCCCCTTCTTCCCGGCTACCTGGCACTTTCCATCCCATGAGGATAAGTGAGGTCTCTCTGGTCTCCAATGAAAACCAAGGGTTTTTGGATTCGGGGACCTGCCAATCCAGCTGAAGGCACTGGGTTCTGCTTACACACGCTTCTGTTTCCTCTCCTCTTCGTTTCCTTAGCTTTAACAAGCCGTTTGCAAGTCCCCTGTTTTCCAAAAGGAGCTGCTTCACAAGAGTGGGCTGGACCCATATGCAGGAGACGCAGCTCTGCAAAAACATTAAAATAGATGCCTTTCCTTTTAGGTTATTTCTGCTTCCCCACCCCCTCGTGAGCAGCATCACTCCATCGCAAGGCCCCCCGGAAAAGCTCTCTCCAGGAGGCATGTAATGGATGTCCCACAGAACTGCCAATATTGCAGCCGATTTCCAAGGCGAATTGCCCTCTATCCATCAAAGCAGGCCTGAGCCAGACGTGCATTTGCAAGGAAGACCCCGAGCCAGCCTCTCCAGAGGGTCTTCTCAGAGGCAGCAAAAAGAAAGCCGCTGCTGGAACAAAATAAAATGAGAGAAACAAGGAAGGAAATGAAAGCCACTGGAATCAATAGATATACCCCCACGTAGGCCCCTTGCCACCTTTACCAAACTCAGGGCCACACAGCATCTTGCAGTCCCGGCAAATGAGCTTTCCAACCACCTCCTCCCAAGCGGGGCAGAGGGAGTGGAGGTCTGGCTCGGAGCTTGGAAGGCTGTGCAGCCACAGTTGCATGGGTGGCTGTCCTCAGGGCCAGGCTCCTTCCTGCGGGGAGACCCATCGGGCCGGTCTGCCCTCCCCTCTCATCCGTCAGTTCCACGGCTGCCAGGCAGGCAAGGCACACGTCCCTCTGGGGAGGCTAATAATGAAGAACAAGGCCACTAAACCCATTCCTACGGGATCCACGCAGGCATTTCCTCTGGGGTGACGGAGCCCAGCTCTTCTTGAACCGAGCAGACAGCCGGAGGGGAGGCAGCCCCTGAGCTCGCCCCCAAGGACCTCCAGGAGCGCTGAGGATGCTGCACTGAACTTTCCAACCTTGCGTTCTCACTGAGCCCCATGGCCCTGTACCTCTGCATTTACAGATGACCAAGCTGAGGCTCAGAGAAGCTGGGGAAAGCGCCCAAGGTCACAGGCATAGGGAGTGGCGGGGACTGGGTTGGAAGCCAGGTCCTCAGGAACCTGCCACCTCCCGTGCTCTGGCCGCTGCCTCCGAGCCTGGATTCCTGTCTGTGCAGCAGGGTGGGGAACAGCAAGGATGCAGGTAACACAGGGAAGCACCTGACACAGGCCCCCCTCGTGAGTTCCCCAGCCGCACGGGGGGACAGACACTTCTGCTTGTGCCAGCCCCTCCTCGGCTGGTCACCGGCCAGAGTGTGTCCTCCCTGGAGAAGGCGCCCCTCACTCATCTCTGTGTTCCTTCTGCCGCACTCAGGTCTCGGGCGTGATGGGCACACAATCGGTGCTTCTGGGGCTGAACTGAATTCGCTGGGCCCACCGTAAGTGGGGAAGGTGGGAAGGACGAGATCTCTGCTGAGGCGCATGATAATAATAAGACCCGGGTCTCCTCAAGCCCAGCAGAAAAATGAAAAGATGAAATCGAGGAAGATGCCGGCCCCAAAGCGATCAGTGCCTCCCAGCTCTTGACTCGCTCGGGCAGCCCGGCTGCAGCACGAGACACATTTCCTTTCTTTCCTTTGGGAAAGAGAGCAGCAATCTGGAGTTTGGCTGGAATCAGGGGTTTCTCCACTTACGTGCTTATTTGTATGGAAAATTCGGAGTAAAGCTGCAAGGCCCCAGCAAGCTACCTCTGGAGTGACTTGAGAACACAAGTGACGGAATGACTTCCAGAGGTGAATACCCCCAATTGGTAGATGATGAAAGCCAGCCGAGTGATTCTTACGGTTACCCAGCAAAACCCCTGGCAGACAAGGAGAGGAAGTCACACTTCTCTCCCTCATGTACAGCCTCAGCTTCATTCAGGAAGCTCCTCGGGGCTCTTCATCCACGCCAGGCACCAGGCTAAGTGCCGTGGGGAAAGCAGAGGCTGGGATACAGCTGGAAGGGCAATGCTGGAGCCTGGAGTCTGGGTGTGAATCCCAGCCCTGCCACTTTGTAGTTGCAGGACTTCGGGCACATCACCCCAACCCTCAGGGCAAGTCCCCTCTTGGACCAAGTGAGTCAGGAGGCTCGGGGAGTGGCAGTCACATGTTCCATGTCATATAGACCCACTGGAGCAGACCGTGATCAAACAACATCTGTTCTCAACTCTGTTCTGTAGTAGACCAATCACATTCCTGGAGGCACAGGAGAAACCAAGAGGGTTTGCTGGCCCTGATTTTATGTCTATGAGCATTCCACCAAGAGGTTTATGTAGAAAAAGGAGACCCTCGGCTATGCAGGATGGTGGGCTCCGAGGCTGCTTTCTCTGACCATTTGTCGGTTGCCTACTCTTCCTTTGGGTGAAACACACCAGGTTCAGGGTAAATATATCTGGCTCAGGTTACCTAAGGGAGTTCTTTCACTCAGAAATCCTTGAGACAAAAATAATAATAATAATAATAATTGAGAATAACAGAACGCACCGTGTGATGAACTGTATACAGTTTGTAAAACAGTTAACGTACAGAGAGTGTTCAGAAGTTGAAGGGCGGCTCTTTGCACATAACAGCATGTGTGTGGGGTTCACTCCAGCCCCTTCTCCCTACAGAACGGTAAAAGCCCCAGCTGAGCACGAAGACGAGAACGCTCGCCGTCCTCCTTCGGCCCAGCTCCTCTTCTCATGAGGCGTGACCAGATGGAATGTTCTCCAAGGGATGGAGCTTCTCTAGAACAGCACTGCAGTGAGGTATGCGTGTTAGAGACACCCACATGGGGTGTAAATCCAGATCATTTGAGGTCGTTTGGTCCAGCGTGAACCACAGTTACCTCATCTATAAAATGGGCATAAGCATACCTAGCTCACAGGGCTGTAGAGAGAATTCTAGGAAATAGACCAAAAGCACTCAACACATAGACGTTCTCAAAATACGGAAATTAATCTTACAGTCTGTCAGTGGAGAGGCCTTCCAGGAGCAGAGCCTTCTTAGCTTTGCAGAGTCAGAAATCTGATTTTGTCAGTCCATGGAGAGTTTAAACCACATACCCTGAAACGGAAACATAAATCAAAATGCCAATTTATTCATTTATGTTGAGAAATCACTGCCACGGTGTACTAGCTTCCTCTTGCTGCTGTAACAAATCACCACAAATTTAGTGGCTTAAAACAACAGAAATTTATTATCCTACAGTTCAGTAGGCCAGAAGTCTGGCACCCGTCTCACTGGGCTAAAATCAAGCTGTCAGAAGGCTGCGTTCCCGTGGAGGCTCTAAGAATCTGTTCCCTTGCCTTTTCCAGCTCCTAGAGGTGGCTGCATTCCTTGGCTTGCTGCCCTCTTCCTCCATCTGCAAAGCCAGAGACACTGGCTGAATCCTTCTTACATCTCAGCGCTCTGACCTCACACTGCTGCTACTGCATCCCTCTTCCACTTTTAAGGACCCTTGTGATTACATGCAGCCCACCCAGATAATCCAGGATAACCTCCCTATTCTAAGATCAGCTGATTAGCAACCTTAATGCCATCTGCAACCTTAATTTGCATTTGCCATTTAACATAACATAGTCACAGCTTCTAAGAATTAGGACACCTGACGTCTTCGGGGGTGGAGAGATTACTCTGCCTACCACATATGGGAACAAGAATACTTGAGTTCATATAACCAATACGTTATTTCCCTGTAGACAGGTCTACCCAACAGGCTTGGTGAGCATGAAACTGGAGCCACAACTGTGTCAGACTTAACACAGTCCAGGGTGTCCACCTCCACCATGGACGTGGCTTAACCAATGGACACAGGTATGACTCCTTCCCTGATGAGAGCTGGGCTGGTCCTGACAATATTTGCCTCTATGACTCCCTTTTCCATTCCTCCAAGGTTGAGTAACCACCACCAACACCACCACCAGGAGCTAAGGCTGCCTACTTATGGACATGCTTTTTCTTTAACGGATGATACTGAGGTCTTAGGTGACCCGGATGTCTTCATGCTTAAATGGCCACATTTTGCATCTCTGTTGTAATCCATTATGGGAGGGATTTAGAGTTGAATACTCTAAGTGTAAACTTATCTCTAAGTTCTTAGGGAACCTCTAACTATGTCCCCCAAGTGCTCAGGACAAAAGGAACCCAATCCTTTGGGTGCTCAGAAAGGCCTTCTTAGTGTCAGCAGCACAGAGATGTACTGGAGGGTAAATCAGATGTAGCCCCAGATGTGAGACATCGCATCCCAAGACCTTCAAGAGAGGCTCAGGGCTTCAGAGGAGAAAGGGGTCTGTAAGCTGGAGGGAGTTGAAAAGAGGATCCAGAGCTGTGGCTTGGCTGTTTCAACACTAACTGAATCATTTGACTGTGGAAGGCTTTGTACTGTGACCCATTTTCATCATGCCCAGACTTGATTGTGGGCAATTTTCCCTTAATTTTAAATACTAACCCAAAGGGAAAAGAACAAGTTGTTTGTTCTTATGATCACACAGTAGGTATGAAACCATATGCTGTTTTACAGTTGCCAAGATTCTTAATTATGTTCTTTATGCTCTGCACAGTGATGAGTATGTATTGGGTGGTTTTTTAGGATCACTGGGGTGGGTGTTATCTTTTATCAGGTA
Organism: Mesoplodon densirostris; assembly: GCF_025265405.1. Classification (NCBI taxonomy): domain Eukaryota; kingdom Metazoa; phylum Chordata; class Mammalia; order Artiodactyla; family Ziphiidae; genus Mesoplodon; species Mesoplodon densirostris. Next base: position 86,119,055 of record NC_082673.1, on the reverse strand, counting down.
CCAACAACAGCTGACATTTACCGGGTGCTTTCTTCTTGCCAGGCACTGCACTCAGCATCTTCCTTGTATCCCATCACTCAACCCTCACAATAATGCTAGGAGTTAGTTCCTATGATTATCTTGAGTTTTGCAAATGAGGCGGCTGCAGCTTGGAGAGCTCAGGGAGCGTTGCCAAGATCGTACCGCTGCATCACATAGCTAGAGCCCAGATTTGAACCCAGCTAAGCTCCCATCAGAGCCTATGAGTGTAAGGGCTCGGCCGCTTCCATGCCTTGTTTACTCTTGACGGGAGGATTTGTATTGCAAGCAGATGAGACAGAAATCATAATCTTAAATGTGGGAAAATACACATAACATAAAATTTACCATCGTAACCGTTTCCAGTGTACAGTTTGGTGCTACTAAGTGCATTCACACTGTTGTGCAACCATCACCACCATCCATCTCCAGAACTCTTGTCATCTTCCAGAACTGAAACTCTGTTCCCATTAAACACTAACTCCCCTCTCCCTCCCTGCCCCCCAGCCCCTGGCAACCACCATTCTGCATTCTCTCTCTATGAATCTGACTATTCTGGATACCTCATACAAATGGAATCATACAGTGTCCTCCTGTGACTGGCTCATTTTACTTAGCATAATGTCCTCAAGTTTCATCCATGTTGTAGCAGGTGTCAGAAGACTTGAGTCTATGTAGCCAGAATTTAATTTATCTACTCATCCATTGACAAACACTTGGGTTGTTTTCACCTTTTAGCTATTGTAAATAATGCTGCTCTGAAATGGGTGTACAAATTATCTCTTTGAGATCCTGCTTTCAATTCTTTTTGGTACAAACCTAGAAGTGGAATTGCGGGATTATGTGGTAATTCTATGTTTAATTTTTGAGCAATTGCCACACTGTTTTACCTATAAGCTGCACCATTTTATATTCCCACCAACAGTGCACAAGGGCTCTAATTTCTTCACGTCCTTGCCAATACTTATTATTTTCTGTTTTTTTTTAATAGTAGCCATCCTATTGGGTGTGAGGTGGTATCTCAATGTATTGATGTGCATTTCCCTAACGATTAGTGATGCTGAGCATCTTTTCCTGTGCTTGTTGGCCATTAGTAATCATAACCTTAATATACTTACCCACACCAATAATGAAAATACTGAATAGACCCAAGCTCTCCTGCAGGGCTGTTTTGAGGATTAAATGAGAAAAGAGACATGGAAAAACTAACATGGCACCTGGCAAAGAGTGGGTATGCAGCAAATGGTAATTCTGTACCGGTTAGCATGGACACAATAGTGCTACATAACCAATCACCTAAGCTGAGCAGCTGAAACAACAACCATTTATTACTGCTCATGAATTTATGGGCCAGATGATGGTTCTGGTCTTGACTGGGCTTATTCATGCATCTACAGTCAGCTGCAGGTTGGACAGGCAACTCTGCGGATTTTGGCTGGGCTCTTTCACATGTTTGGAGTTGGACTGGTTCTAAATTGGTCTAAGCTCTGACTGGGATGCCTCAGAGCTTCTTTACATGTCTCTTCCTTCCTTCCAGGAGACGAGGCGGGCATGGCCTCACAGTAATGCCAGGGGCCCAGCAGAAACATGCAAGCACATTTCCAAGCTTCTGCTTGAGTCAAGTTTGCTACTGTCCCACTGGTCACAACAATCATGGTAGACAGAGTTCTAAGAGGAGCCCCAGTGAGTCATACCCATGCATAACCCCCTACTCCTGGATACAGAGGGCACCTGTGCCTTGTTTCTGGTCAATAGAATATGGCACAGGTGGGACTGTCCCTCACATGATTTCCAGTGAGTGATGTCCTGCTAACAGCCTACCTGTTAGCGGACCGGCCTTAGAGTTTCTCCCTCTGGCCTTGAAGAAGTGAGCTGTCATGCCGGGCCACATGGAAAGGAACCATGAGTGACCTCTAGATGCTGAGAGTAGCCTCCAGCTGACAGCCAGCAGGAAAACAGACACCCGTCCTACAGCTGCAAGGAACTGGATTCTGCCAAGAGCCTTCCGAACGTGGAAGAGGAATCTGAGCTACAGAAAGGAAGACAGCCCAGCTGATACCTTGATTGCAGCCTTGTGAAACTTTAAGGACCCACCAAGCCATGCCCAGATCCTTGACCCACAGAAACTTTGAGACAATAAATGTATGTTGTTTTAGGCTGCTACGGTTGTAGACATTTGTCATGCAAGATAGGAATCTAATACAACAAGTTGCATGGCCAGTCCCAGGGCCAGCATGCAGAACACTTCCAAAGGGTGAGACACAGAGAAACGTGGACCACTGGGAGGATGAACACATGCCATCCGTCACCCTCTCCAGCACCGACGAGGTTGGCTAATGCTGGCAGCACCTTGTCAAAGTAACACTGCACCACCATGACTGCATGCTCTACAAACTTGGATCAGCCTTGCTTTTTCTTATGTTTTAGAGATCATATAACCTGACTATGCAGGCAACGGCAGATGCAAAAAAAGGAGGAGTTTGGAAATAGGATCAGTGTACTGGATAAGAACAAGAATTCTGGAGCCAGGTATCATGGGGTCAAGTCCCAGCTCTCATACCTATCAGCTGTGTGACCCTGGACAAGTTACTTAACCTCCCTGTGCCTTAATGACATCAGTGAAAAAGATAACAGTCCTATCTTAGGGTTGTTTTGGAAATTATGTAAGTTAGTATACATGAAGCACTCAGAACAGTGCCTGGGATCTTGTAAATACCGTGTACGTGTTTGCCACGTTATTCTGTTTTTAAATGGTCGATCAACATAATGATTACAGTCATTCCAACAGAATACCCTAAGGAGAAGCTCTATTCCCTGATACTATGGATAAACACACATTTTCTTTATGTGCTCCAAAACTCCTATAAATACAAGACATATAGAAAAATGCACAACTAAAATACTCGCTGTAAAACATACAACCAATATGTCACGTAGAGAGGAACAAGAGTTAACCTGGAAAGTACATCATTTTCACAGTAAATTCCTTTTAGAACTGTAAGCCTCATAGAATAATCCTATTTTATTGAGATGTCTTCTGCCTTTTGGAATTTATCACGGGCACTTACTAACAAATTCTAGTTCTTGCCTTTTTATTTCCAAGGAATGTATTCCCTAACGCATAGGTTTTATAATGCTTATAACAAAGTACATAATAACCTCAACTTCACAAGTCAAGGTGGGAATCCTGGATTTTTCCCTTGTAACCAGGACAAGCAGCCAGGCTTTGGAAGGACGCACAGTGCCCTTCATGGCAGGGGACCTGAAGTCAAGTCACCACTTGACTTCTTACTACTTGACCCTACCACTTACTACTTGAAGGGGCTGAGCTGCCTGGGCCTCAGTTTCCCTGGTAACATGAACAAGCCCTGACTTACAAGAAGGAAATGAGGACCAGAGGAGAAAAAGGATGCAAAGGAGCTTTTTTAAACTCTACTTGAAATTAAGAAGTAGTATGTCTCAGGGTCCCATCAGGAGACACAAATTCTACCAGTCACTTGAACAGAGAGAAGCTGGTATAAAGAATCATCAACCAGGTACGAGAGAAATGAAAAGAAAAAAAAGGGAACACTGGGAAATCACAGTCACAACTGCAGAAGCATCCAGCAGCTCAGGGCTGGGACACGGAAGGAGAGTCTGGGGTTACTAACGCTTCGAAGCTCCGAGGAGGGGCCCTGTGGAACTGGAACAGGGACAACTAAGGAAAGGGCTGCAGCTGGCTAGTGGGGGGCTTTCTTTGTCGTGGGCACACGGAAGTTGACCCTGGAGTGTGGAACCTGTCAACGCAGCTCATCTGACCCCTGGGGTCAACTAGTGACAACTGAGAGGAGGAACAGACTGAAGTATACAGTGTTCCTGTGTCTTCATAGACACCCTCTGGCACCTGCTATGGAAGAACCTAACGCAGAGCCCGTGGGGGGATAGAAATGTGGTTTCAGAGTCCCAGTCCCAGCATCTCAGAGCAGAGTAGAAAAGGCTGGGTTTAGGGCTGAGGGTCAGTGAGTTCAAGCCCAGCATTAGAAGGTGGAGAAAAGGGCATGAAACCCATCGTCAGGGGCAGCCCCTTCTGAGTGGTGTGGAGCCCCATCTGCTCCCTGCACCACGATTTCACCAGTAAAACTGGACTGTTAGACCTAGGCTGTGGATGCTTCATCTCTGACATGGGAGTTTCTGAGTGTGGGACCTCTGTAAAGGCTTCAATGGGCTCCCCTTCTGGAAGGTGCCCTCCCTTGGTTGATTTTTCTTTGAGAGAAAGAGAAAGGTCGACAGACACTGGGTTTCCTGGAGGCTGAGCTTGGATTAAGGGATCCAGAGGCTCCTTGCATCTCAAGGTCAAGGACGGCTCGCACGACTTCCAGGTGCTGGAATCACAGGTGGGGCCCATCAGCCTGGGGCGGACTCCTGGGTCCTGTGTGTACCCGCCAGGCACTGCTGCTACCTTACGGCGGCGCCCCTGAGCCCACTGCAGAGCTGGTCCACACGGCCCTCTGTCCGGCTCACCACCATCCAGCCCACGGGTCTCCTGCCTCAGCCTCAAGCTCCCCGAGCTCTCACCCACCTCAGACATCAGACACTTGGCACCAGCCTCTGTCTGGATTGCCCTTTGCACATCTTTGCATGCCTGGCTTGTAATTCAGATCCCAGCTCAAGTTTCTCTTTCTCCGAGAGATACCCTCCATGCCTTCCACCTCTCTCTCTCAGATACTCTTTGGTACGCGGGCCTCTCACTGCTGTGGCCTCTCTCATTGTGGAGCACAGGCTCCGGACGTGCAGGCCCAGCGGCCATGGCCCACGGGCCCAGCCGCTCCACGGCATGTGGGATCCTCCCGGACCGGGGCACGAACCCATGTCCCCTGCATCGGCAGGTGGACTCTCAACCACTGCGCCACCAGGGAAGCCCTCTCAGATACTCTTGAATTTGACCCTGCTTCACCTCCTTTACAGTATATGTCATTGTTTTTAACTTACTTGTTTCCTTTTATTTTCCCCACCTAGGATGCAGAAGCTGAGGGTGGCAACCTTTTCTATCCTGTGCACGGTCACATCCCATGCCCAGCACAGTGACTGACTGTCCCATCATAGGTGCTCAAGAGTTGTTTGTTGAGTGAATAGACAAAATATTTTTAACTCCTTGGAAGTGGGTTGTGAAGCTGGGCCTTCGAATGCCCGAGAGCACTTAGCGAGACACTGAGTATACACAGGGCATTAAATCAGTTCCTGATTGAAGAACAACTCTCCCCTGGGAACCCTGCAACTCTTGTCCTCACAGCATCAGACCCACCATGCACCTAGTTTGGGGGGGCTGGGAAGCATGTGGCCTAATCCCCAGGTCAGAGAAGATACCTAACCTCTAATCCACCTGAGCTGCAATCAGTCACCTGGAGGGGTTGTTAAAACAGAAATTGCTGGGAGGATCCACCCCCAGCGTTTGTGATTCAGTAGGTCTAGGGTAGGGCTGGAGGATCTGCACGCCTAAACAAGTGCCTAGGGATGCTGTTGAGCTGGTGCAGACCACACGGGGAGACCACTCTTTAAAGCTCACTGGGTAATTACAGGAATATCCACATTGAGACACTCTGCTGTAATTCCCACCTCACACAACTGTAAGTATCAAATGCAATTATTCGGAACGTGCTCAGCACCATGCCTGGAACTCACTTCGCGTTTATCCGTATATAGTTGCCTCCCCTGCGCCCTCACGTCTCACCTGGAAAACCTGGTCAGCCTCCCTCAGCCTCTCTGCCCCGTCTCCTCCACACAGTGCATTCCCCACCCCACTTCCAGAAACACGGTCCTCAAGTACAAATCCGAGGTCACTGCTCTTCAAAACACCCCAGTGCTTCCCTGATGCCTGGAGAACTGAATCCAAATGGAAGCTGTGAAATACAAGGCTTTGCACAACTTCCTCCAATCTACTTATGTGTTTTTCTAGTCTCATCTGCTTCTGAATAACCCCCCCAGACTAGTCCTAATTTGTTAGGAGAAACCTGTCAAGGAATGATGTACTAGGGCTGTGGAGTGCTGAGGTCGTGTGGAATCGGGGTGGGGGGGGGAGGGGGAAAATGGAGTGGGACCCTATGGGGCTCCCAGGCATGGATGACTGTTTTGTCCCCTGTTGATTGTAGGCAAGACTCCATGACCTTCCCTGAGTTCCAAAGGATGGATTCAACAGTTGCTAATCAAGGGAGGGGCAGCCAGAAATCACCTGAGGCAAAGATTATAGGGACCAGAGGAGTTCATCAAGACTAGGACACTGGGCTTCCCTGATGGCGCAGTGGTTTAGAGTCCGCCTGCTGATGCAGGGGACACAGGTTCGTGCCCCAGTCCGGGAAGATCCCACATGTCACGGAGTGGCTGGACCCGTGAGCTATGGCCGCTGAGCCTGTGTGTCCGGAGCCTGTACTCCGCGACGGGAGAGGCCACAACAGTGAGGGGCCCGCGTACCACCGCAAAAAATAAAAATAAAAAAGGATTAGGACCACCTGAGACAAGATTAAAGGGAGCAGGCCCTGCACACACCCTAATCTTTTCAGAGACCCCGTCCTTGAACCCTTGTTATAAAACCCCTCATCAAATCCTCCAGGGGCTGGGACACCTAGTTATTTGAGGCCCCCTTTGCCCGGCAAAGCAATCAAGATATCCTTTTCTACCTCGCCCAAATCTCTGTCTCTGAGGTTTGATTCAGCACTAGAGAGGCGGAGCTTTTGACATCAGGGGCGCGGGGAGTGTAGGCCGTGCGGTCGGACGTCTGGGATCCAGGTTCTGCCTCTGCCTCCTTCTGGCTGTGTACCTGGGCAGGTTGCGTCATGGCTCTGTCCTCGGTTTCTTCAGTCATGACGTGGGGATCTGAGAAATCCTCTCCTCAGTGGGTTGTTAACTGAAATAATCTATGAGAAGCATCTAGCACAGGACCCAGTGCAGTGAGTATTCAGTAGAGTACGACTGACAGAGAGTAGCTAGAAATAGGAACGATTAAGATGACCGCTGATCTTACCTGCAAAGTACAGGAGATGGACCAGAGGTGGGGTGGGGTGGGGTGGGAAAGGCAGGACCCTTCAGGGTGGATTAGGGCCCTCGTCTTCCTGTTAGTGCCTTATAGACGCCCCATCCCAGGGTGTACTCCTGTCAGCATAGTTTCCTTTCCAGATCTCTCTTCCCCACTAGACTGTGATGTCCTTGTGGGCAGGGACTGTCTTATTCACCCCAAGGAGGGAAAGAAGTGCTGTCACAGATGAAAGGGAGTCACCCATTCTTTGGCAGAGAGTACAAATCAAAAGGGTGGTTGTTACAGAGCGAAAATCCTGAAGAGCCATCTCCAGAAGCCTGCTCTCCTGTCCCAGGACTAGGCAACTTGGCCTTGCCTCAGAGGGACCCCTGAGGTCAAGTGTCCAGTTTGGAGCCTTGAGATGGGTGTGGCTCTGTTCTCAGCCCAAACCCCCCTACTCCCTCCCCTCTCAGCTCCCTTCATTGCATCGTTTATTTACACACCTCCCCTCCTAGAGTTTAGACCCTGTTAAAACCTATTAAGAAAACGTCATCCACACTTGTAACTATGCGATCAATAAAAGTGAAACAAAAATCAGTACCGGAAAAAGAATACGTGCTGGTCCGTAATTCAACGTAAGGAAAAGCTTGCAAACTGCTAAGGCTTTCAACAGAATGAAGGACAGCTGCGGGACAGCCCCACTCCCGCCACCCCACCCCACCGCCTGCCCCCCCTGGGAGTTTTGCAAACAAGAGCTGCAACCACCTGTTGGAAAAGCTGCAGCGTTGCCTGCAGTGAAAGTTGGACATGATATCGGTAGGCACTGCATGACTTCCCTGGGCTCCTCCAAGAAAAATGTTCTGGGTACCAAGGTGTCTAAATCCTGCTCTGACACCCCAGTCCCTTATGTCTGCACAGAGAGAGGGAGAGAAGCCTGGCAAGTAGCCATCCCAAGTCAGAGGGACCCCAGCCTGGCCGCTTTGTGGTCACTGAACGTTACCCTCCTTGAGCCTGGCTGACCCACTCTCTGGACGCACTCCTAAGGCCAGCTCCACAGAAATGCCAGTGCCAGGTATGCAATTCTTAATTGGATACTTGGCAGAGAATGAGGACAATTCATTGGGTCCACTGCCCAAGGCTACATGTACGCAGGCAAGGGAGAAAGAGTCCCAGGCCAGAGCAAAGGATGCCAATTTCCACTTGGCAAAGGGGCAGGCATTTCAGAGAGGATTACAGAGGCAGTTCTAACCAGCTGTCACAAGGGCCGAGTGTTGTTCTAACCAGTTGCCCCTGTGTGAACCCTCCTCTCCAGCCAGGCCAGTCTGCCCTTTCCCCTGAGCACCCAGTGCTAACTCCTGCCTCACCCCTGCACACACTGTGCCCTCCCCTGGGGTGACTCCACCCTGCTGGCAGCCCACTCACATCCTCTCCACCCTCCAAGGCCCAGCTGCAGCCCATCTCCTTTCTGAACCCTCCCCAGACCCCCAGACCATGGGGATCTCAGCAACTCCAGAACCACCGATTGGCTATTAGAATAATAACGACCACAGTGCCATGTATTAAGCTCTTACTGTGGGCCAGAACATTGCCAGGCATTGTGCTAATTCTCAAAACAATCCTGCAAGGAAGGAAGCTGTCTTAAAGATGAAGAAACAGACTTTACCCTATTACCTGAGCTAGTGGATGACTAAGCCGGGCTTCCTGGCCCCAGATCCCACATGTCTTCCATGCAGAAATCAAATGTAGTTATTTTTCTCATGGGCTCCCCTTGCTCCTGGGAAACATCCTACACTCCTTGAGATCAAGGACATAATCCCATGGTCCCTGAAGTTCTCACCGCTGGATACAAGCAAAAGTCTTTCCACTAAATTTTTCCCTGTACCTGATCCATTACAAATTGGCTTTCTGTCACTTGTCACCAAAAGAATTCTAGAAAATGCAGTTTGGTAATGTCCTTCTAAGTGGGGCTCAAGAATTCACCTACGGGAGGTCATAAGGCTACACCCTGGGCATCCTCATACAAGGCAGCGAAGGGCTGTAACTAAGCATTTGTGTACATCTCCAGTCCAAATTCCCCAAATTTGAACCATTTGGGGAGATAAAAGTTTCCCAAACTCTTGAAGGTGTTGAGATGTATATTTAAAAAGCATGTTATGTAAGAATTCCCAGGAAACGAGAGCAAAATTATTTCAGTGCTGTCCCAGCTGGGAGCCATCCAACTTGCCAGAGAAGGTGGTCTGTCTCATCACTCCCTCCCTAGCCTTTGCCAGCCCGACCCCTGTGCTCCCTCTACTCCGAGCCTGCTCAGCCTATGCCTTTAGAATCTTGGAGCGTTGCCTCTGAGATGCACATAAACCGCCTCGCTCCGTGCCCGACACACAGTGGGGCAAGTCACCGGATGTCTTGGCATTAGTGTAAAAGAGACCTTGGAGGGATCTAGAGCAAGGACCATAAGCTCCAAGGCCTGCCGAGGCCTGGCAGGTAATAGAGAAGCGTGAACGACAGCCGTGCCAGCTCAGTGCTGACCAGTGGCTGCCTGCACCCTCTGCATCCCAGCGGGAAGAGCCTAACAGCTTTGGCCAGGCAGCAGCTGCCCTGTCTGCCCGGTAAAGTCAGGATCAGAGTTGTTAGCCCTTCACAATGTTTCAGAAGCCACAGGTCCATGATATTCTGTGAAATCTACCCATTTTTATTTTATTTTATTTTATTAATAAATTTATTTATTCATTTTTGGCTGCGTTGGGTCTTCGTTGCTGCACACGGGCCCTCTCTAGTTGTGGCGAGTGGGGGCTACTCTTCGTTGCGGTGCATGGGATTCTCACTGCGGTGGCTTCTCTTGTTGCAGAGCACGGGCTCTAGGCATGCGGGCTTCAGTAGTTGTGGCACGTGGGCTCAGAAGTTGCGGCTCGCGGGCTCTAGAGCGCAGGCTCAGTAGTTGTGGTGCACGGGCTTAGTTGCTCCGTGGCATGTGGGATCTTCTCGGACCAGGGCTCGAACCCGTGTCCCCTGCATTGGCAGGCGGATTCTTAACCACTGCACCACCAGGGAGGCCCCCCATTTAAAAATATTGGCCATTTATTTAAACTGCTTTTAAAAATTTACCTGAATCAATAAACCCCATTGCAGCCTGGATCCTGCCTACAGATGGCCAGTTGATGACCCAACCACAGAAGCAAGACCTGAGTCCAGGGAGGCGAGGCGACCAAGGGTCCACAGCCTGCTGGTGGCAGAGACAGCATGGAGACCAGACCTCCTGACGGCCAGGCTCCAGCCCAGCCCTTGCTCTGCAGGTCTCAGCAGGCGTGGATCCCCGCCAAGGTTGCTCTGATGAGCTACATCTGCAAGGTCACCTTTGCCAAGGTCCCTGCACGTCACTGCCACGTTCACCTCCCTAACCCACAGCTCTTCAATGAATCTAGAAAAACGGTACAGATGAACCTATTCCCAGGGCAGGAATAGAGACGCAGACGTAGAGAATGGATGTGTGGACACAGCGGGGTAAGAGGAGGGTGGGACGAACTGGGAGATTAGGATTGACGTATATACACTACCATGGGTAAAACAGATAGCTAGGGGGAACCTGCTGTAGAGCATACGGAGCTCAGCTCCGTGCTCTGTGATGACCTAGGTTGGGGGGATGGGGGGTAGGAGGGAGGTCCAAGAGGGAGGGGATATATGTACACATACAGCTGATTCACTTCATTGTACAGCAGAAACTAACACAACATTGTAAAGCAATGATACTCCAATAAAAATTAAATTAAAAAAATAAAGTTTCAGTGATTCCCAATTGCTTCTTGGACTCACATCCACTCTTCTGAGCTGAGTATAATGTTCTTTCTCTTTCCTTGCTTCCTCCAAGGTCATCCTGGGAGCTTTAGAATTTGACTCATTCATGCACCTACATGTCCTGAGTACCCAATGTGCAGGGCACACTGCTCAGCCCTGGGGACACAGAGTCAGATAAGACCCAGGCTCTGCTTTGAGGAGCTGTGATGGTCCGTTTTTTGTATCAGCTTGGCTGGGCCATAGTGCCCAGGTGTTTGGCCAAACATCAATCTAGATGTTGCTGTGAAGGTATATTTTAGATGTGTTTACTGTTCATATCAGCAGACTTTGAATAAAGCAGATGCCCCCTGGTAATGTGGGTAGACCTCATCCAATCAGTTGAAGTCTTAGAGAAAAGACTGAGGTCCCTGGAGGAGGAGAAAATTCTGCCTCCAGACTGCCTTTGGACTCAAGCTACAATATTAACTCTCTCCTGGGTCTCCAGTCTGCCAGCCTGTCCTGCAGATTTGGACTTGTCAGCCCTCACAATCACATGAGCCAATTCATTAAGATAACTCTCTCCACTCCAGATAGATAGACAGATAGATAGATAGATAGATAGATAGATAGATAGATAGATAGATGATAGATAAACACACACACCCCTCATTGGTTCTGTGTCTCTAGAGAACTATGACTAACATAGGAACTCATAGTCTAGTGGGAAGTATACTGACTATGACTTCCTTTCATCATACTAAATTCACACTTGATGTGAAGGCACAAGAAAATGAAGGAAAGGACAATTTTTTCCCCAGACTTGTAAGCAAGAATTTGTGTATCTGTGCTATGTGCATTTTCCAGAGAAAAGTGTCAAAGAATTTTGGCATCCCCCAAAACTCAAGGACCACTAAATTTCCTGGTCTTGAATGGCCCTTCCAGTCTGATTTTCTGTAATGTAGTGGGACATAAAGCATCTCTCTGGTTTGTTTTGATCTCATTAACCAGAGACCTAGAAGGTTTCTGGTGCTGATTCCGAATGAAACCACTGAGGAATGATAGAAAGTGTCCTAAATCCAGAATCTGACATTTGTGGATCCAAACTCTGTCTCTGCTGTTTACTCGCTCAATAACCCAGGACATGTCACTTAAACTCTCTGAGCCTCGATTTCTTCATCGGTTAAATGGAAATAATACCATCCCACGGAGTGGCTGTGAGTCTTAAATGAGGAGGCAAATGTGACTGATCAGCACAGAGCCTCACCCACAGAGATCACTCAGAAAATGTCCAGTTACTAATTATTCACACAGCTACACTCAAGGTCTGAGGAGCCACCATCCTCAACTTGCAGGACTTCAGCGTAAGCCGACCAAGGTCAAGTTGCTTTCTGTTTAGTCACAGACACACTGGCCTGCTGACTGGGTTTGGACCCAACCCATAAGGAAAAGAGTACATAATGCACCTGCTCCTTTAAATCCAAACTCCTAAGATAGGACAAATATTTTTCTCTTGTAGAGATAAGAGGATAATTATACCTCCCTCAAAAAATTGTCACAGTGCCAGGACGCAAGTGCTTTACAAATGCCCGCCTGTCCTTCCTCAAATCCTGAAGGCGAAAGAGCGTGGAGGCCTGGAGCCTGGGGTCTGGAGTCAGATAATCCAACCCTGCCGTTCTGTCTGATGGCATCCTGGTCTTCAGGCCTTGGTTTGCCCCAGTATCAAGCAAGGTTGGTAAAATGAGGCATCTCGTAGTTTACAAGGATTTAATGAGACAAGTCATGCAAGACCTAGGCTCCCTCTCTAGTAGGGACTGGGAGCAAGTCCTATTATTATTACCTTAACTTTTGCAGGGAAAGGTGGTCACTGCTGGCACCGAGTTCTTGCTGTAAATTTCTGCTTTGCCTAAGCACTTTTTTTTTAAATCGATCTTTATTGGAGTATAATTACTTCACAATACTGTGTTAGTTTCTGCTGCACAACAAAGCGAATCAGCCATATGCATACACATGTCCCCATATCCCCTCCCTCTTGAGCCTCCCTCCCACCCTCCCTATCCCACCCCGACCAGGTCATCGCAAAGCACGGAGCCGATCTCCCTGTGCTATGCTGCTGCTTCCCACCAGCCAGCTATTTTACACTCGGTAATGTACGTATGTCGATGCTACTCTCACTTCGCCCCAGCTTCCCCCTCCCACCCCATGTCCTCAAGTCCATTCTCTGTCTGCCTCTTTATTCCTGCCCTGCAACTAGGTTCATCAATACCATTTTTCTTTAGATTCCATATATATGCGTTAGCATACGGTATTTGTTTTTCTCTTTCTGACTTACTTCACTCTGTATGACAAACTCTTTTGAACAGGCATTCTCTCACCTGCCAGCAAAAAAGCCCTGGCAAATGTGTTTTGGAAATGTACTCTCTCACTTTACATTTTGGATCACTGTGCTGGGCGGGCGATTACCTCTCATCCCCCTTTCCGGATGGGATATCTGAGGTCTGAGAGATGAAGCCACTTGCCCAGTGGGGCATGGTTAGGAAGCAGTGGAAGAGTTTTATCCACTTCCGATATTTCTGCCTCATCTTGCTGACTGCACGGGGGTCAGAAGGTTGATATAGCAGTGAGGAAATTTGGCAAAAGCTTCTTAGTCAGGGGGTCACAGAGCAGGAGAAAGCATGGAATTTTGCCCCTAATTATGTCCTGTTTAACTTGGCCTTCCCTGTAGCCAACAAAGCTAAACTGTCAGCAGAGGTCTTGCCCTTGGGTAGCCATCAGGAATTCTGACTTCTAATTTGGGCTGATCACTTTGGACAAGTTGTCCAGCCTCCCTATTCTCATCTTCCCATTTATAAGTCTGAGATAATAATAGCTTCCCAGTGGCCTTTTTTTTGGAACAGGGTTACATCATTTGTTCTCCTTAATTTGCTTTGTTTGGGTAGGCAGGAAATTATTTTCAGCCAGCAGCCAGTAATTACTAATCACACTGACAATCTGTAAAAAAAAAAAAAAAAAAGAACTGCCAAATGTATTTCAAGACCAGACCTCTATCTGCTAATGAAACATTCCCCTGGGAGTGGGTTTCAGCTGACATTCGGCCACTACTTGGCTGTGATTGGACCAGAATAGAAAGAGCAGTGGACTGTTGGGGAGCCCCAGGTGAGGCTGGGAGACCCTGGAGAAGTCATTTTACCCGAGTCTCCCACTGGTTCTTCAACCATAACATGAGGGAGTTGGACTAAAAGACCTTTAGGGTCCTCTTCAGCGGAGCTGCTCTGACTCCACCTATAATAATCATTTAATAAAAGTAGTTCTCAGTCACCCTGGTCCCTCCCAATCCGCACCCTTCCTAGTCACCCTCCAGACAGCTACCAGTGTAAATCTAATGGCGCCACCCGCGGTGTGAAACTCCTCTGAGAGCAGAGGAAGGGACATGAAGATCATGGTGTGTCCATGCAAATGTATAATAAGCAGTCTTTTAAAATAAAACATAAAGAGGAGCTTTCAATAACGTGGGGAAATGAAGAGCTTAATTTAGGTGAGAAAGGCAGGACGCAAAATTATGCAATAATATGTCAATAATTAAAAATGCATAAGACAAAGATTAGAAGGAAATGTCACAAGATGTGAACAGTGGTTAATTGACTCAGCCTACTAAGTAAGTGCCAGAGCTGGGACTCGAACCCAGGTCGCCGAGGGGAAGAGCATGTGCACAAGTTGTTAGAGAAGTAGCATGAATAATAAACATCCAGTACTTTGAAGAATTCAAAGACAAAAGTATCGGATTTGTGACATGGACCGAGAGACCCTATTTAGAGAAATCCTCATGGTTATCTATCATGTACTCTACCATGGATCATAATCGAATAAAGTAAGTGAATGTATTTTTTCCAGATCATTCACTTTATTCCTTTCCTTCAGCAAAATTTGTTTACACATTAAGAAGCCATGTTTTGTTCATCCTTTAGACTCATCCTCTAAATATCTGTAGAAGCTAAGCAATAAATCTTCGGCAACTTAAGCAGTGAATCTCTCTTTTTTTTTTTTTTTTTGCGGTACGCGGGCGTCTCACTGTTGTGGCCTCTCCCATTGCGGAGCACAGGCTCCGGACGCGCAGGCTCAGCAGCCATGGCTCACGGGCCCAGCCGCTCCACAGCATGTGGGATCTTCCCGGACCGGGGCACGAACCCGTGTCCCCTGCATCGGCAGGCGGACTCTCAACCACTGCGCCACCAGGGAAGCCCCAAACAGTGAATCTTTTTATTTCTTCCATTAGATTGTCATTAGAGGTACTAGATTAAATAGCTAAATGACTTCATAATTCAGACAAAAATCCTGTCCTTTTTCTCTGGGCTGTATCACTGCCTTTGAAATTACACTATTTTAAAAAAAATAGTTCATTTATCCTGGTCTTAGCAATTCAGGAACCCCAAGATGTTCCAGCATGCCAAACCTAACAACCTCCTCTCCCACTAATTACCCAGGGTTTTCTGGACACGGTCCTAATCGTCACACTCACTGATTGCAGACATATGCCCCTAGCTGAGGCTCACTTCCTGAATAACAGGAGGTAATATAAACTAGATAAGTATAGCCCCAAGCGGTAGGTAAAAATCACTGCATGTATTATTTAATTAAATAAAAGGATCAGCTTTAAACAAACAAAAACTACCCTGTTTCTAAACGATGGTGTACCAGGCCACTGTCACTAGGAAAACAATTCCACCTAAATGATTGAGAAGGAACAATTCATTCATGTTAACCAGTATTCCATGGGGCAAATCTCTCAAGACAGAGAAAACATGTAAGACAAGACATCAGGCAGTATTTTCATGGAAACAGTGCTGTGCTTGGAATTGGGAGTCCAGGATTCAAATCCCAAGTCCTTACGTTTCCTCCATGGGTTTTTTTTTGGGAGTTCCCAAGCATCCTTAATCTTCATTATTGCCGTCCAAAAACACAGGGCTAAAAGATCTAGCACTCCAGAAAATAAGGGGAATAAATAAATAAATAAAATTAAACATAGACGGGAAAAAATCAACAGTTCTTCTTACATATATATATATATATATATATTTTTTCAAATATAGGGCTCATGAGAGCACTGTGTTACCTATCATTGTAGACTATTAGTGCTGAGAGAGACCTCAGGGCTCATGAGTCCAGAGGTTTTCAACCTGGAGCAATGCACCTCTAGGGGTTCCATAGATACACAGCCTTCAAATGTGAGATGGACGTCTGCAGTTTTTGCCTTTCCAGTATGCACTGTCCCATCTCATGGAAACAATATCCTAACTTTGAGGGAGAAAACCACCCCATTTCACTCTCCATGTGGTTCGAGTGGAGCCTGCCCTCGCCATGTTACAGTGACAGGAGTGTGGCCAGTACAGCATCCATCCCTCTATCCACAGGGTAAACATCAGACCTGGGCTGGACTTCTGATAGAACCATGAGAAAAAGTTGTGCCCTTTATATTGGGGTTGCTCAGCTGCTGGACTGTCAGCCTGAGTTGCTGATGGACATATTTGCCACCACGTGGGGAGACCCTTCCTAAAAAGAAAGTCAACAACTCAAACAGCAGTGTCAAAAGGTAGAAAGAGATAGGTTCCTAATGGCATCCCTTGGGCTCCTGGATCCAGCCAAGCCTAAAGCTGAAGCTTCTCCAAAACTTTTGAGAACCACAGACACGACATTGCCTTTCGGTATATACCAGTTTCAGGTGGGTCCCTGAAACCAAAAGAACCCTGACCAATACATGAGATTTCAGGAATTCCTTGAAATAGTACACAAACTTTCTGTAAATATGCAGAGGTATATTTTCCTAGAGAGAGGATCAGTATTCATAATGAGTTCCTGAACTACAAAGATTAAAACTGACCGTTCACATCTTACAGTTGAGAAAGCAGAGACCCAAGTCACGAGTAACTCGCTCCGCATCACACAACAAGTTGGTGACAGAACATAGACCAGAATTCAGTTCTGCTGACTCATCATAACCCGACATCTTCCTCCTTACCAGTGGAGCCCACCTCTGACCACTCAGACTCATTAGGGAGCTGATAACCATCACCACGTGCAGGCTTTCCCCTAGACCAAGTGAGTCAGATCATCTAGGGATGCAGATTTGAGCAGGTATTTAAAAAATCTCCCTGGAAGATTCTAATGTGCACTGAGGATGGGAACTCCTGCCTTACAACATGAAAACAATGAAGCATACACAACCCAATGTGTCCAGTATTCATTAATAAACTTAAATAAACACCTTACTAACATAAAATTAAACATCTGACTCTACTCATGCACTATGCTGGGTGTTAAGCTGCAAAATTGAAAAAGACATAGGTCTTGCCCTCAAAACCACCTCATCTCTCATGCAAAAGAAAGTAAAAACCATCCATCAAGAAAAGGGGGTGGAGGGCTACTTTTCATCTGCAGCAGAATGGAATTCTTGGCAGCTCTGCCTTCAAGCTCTCAGCCACCTAACTCTTCCTTGGTCTCTCAAATTAAGTAAGGAGTTCCTTTAGAAGATACAATCAAGTGTTTGCATCTGTTTGAAACAGTTTCATTTAGGCAATGTAAGGCATTTGAGTATATTTACAAAAATTTCCTTTAAGGGTAGAGTTTTTCTGTGATCGAAGTTAAATTGCTATCAGCATAATATGCACTGTTATATCTATAAGATGTTTTATGTAAGCCTCAAGGTAACCACATAGCAAAAACCAGACTATTTTCGTGTAGATTCACAAAATATAAAGAGAAGAGAATGAAAGCTTACCACCACAGAAAATCATCAGTTCACAAAGGAAGGCAGCAAGAAATGAAGAATGAACAAGGAAACTACAAAATAGCCAGAAAACAATTAATAAGATAGTGTTAGTAAGCCCTTACCTATCAATAATTACTCTAAATGTAAATAGATTGACTTTTCCAATCAAAAATGACACAGAGTGGATGGATGCATTAAAAACAAAAAACAGAAAACAAAAAACAGGACCTAGCTATATTCTGCCTACAAGAGACTTACTTCAGCTTTAAGGACACACATAGGTTCAAAGTGAAGGGATGGAAAATATTATTTTATGCAAGTTGAAGTAAAAAAGGAGGAGGGATAGCTATGCTTATAGCAGACAAAACAGACTTTAAGCCAAAAACAGGAACAAGATACAAGTTTATTATGTAATGATAAAGGAGTCAGTTCATCAAGAAGCTATAATAATCATAAATACATATGCAGTCAACATCAAAGCACCTAAACATATTAAGCAAACACTAAAATATCTGAGATCTCTACACTAAAAACTATAAGACTTTGATGAAAGAAATTGAAAAAGATACAAATAAATGGAATGTTACCCCCATTTATAGATCAAATAGTTGATACTGTTAAAATACCCATGCTACCCAAAGCCACATATAGATTAATAGAACCCCTATGAAAATTCTAATGGCATTTTTCACAGAAGTAGAAAAAACAATCCTAAAATTTGCATGGAACTATAAAAGAGCTTGACTAGCCAAAGCAATTCTGAGAAAGAAGAGCAAAGCTGGAGGCATCACACTTCCTGATTTCAAACTATACTGCAAAGCTATTGTAATCAAAATAGTATGGTACTGGCCTATCAACAGACACATAGCCCAATGGAACAGAATATAGAGACTAGAATAAACCCTCACATATATGGTCAACTAATATTTGACAGACACATAGCCCAATGGAAGAGAATATAGAGCCTAGAAGTAAACCCTCACATATATGGTCAACTAATATTTGACACTAGAGCCAAGGATACTCATTAGGAAAAGGACAGGCCCTTCAATAAATAGTGCTGAAAAAAAAACTGGATAACCACATGCAGAATGAAATTGGACCTGCATCTTACACCATGTGCAAAAATTGATTCAAAAAGGCTTAAAGACTAAGAACTCAAATAGTAAAATCCTAGGAAAAAAAAAAGAACAGGAAAAAGTTCCTTGACATTGGTCTTTTTTGGATATGATACCAAAAGCACAAGTAACAAAAGCAAAAATTAATAAGTGGGACTACATCAAACTGAAAAGCTTATTCACAGCACAAGAAACAATCAACATGGGCTTTCCTGGTGGTGCAGTGGTTAAGAATCCACCCACCAGTGCAGGGGACATGGGTTTGAGCCCTGGTCTGGGAAGATCTCACATGCTGCAGAGCAACTAAGCCCGTGCACCACAACTACTGAGCCTAAGCTCTAGAGCCCAAGAACCACAACTACTGAGCCCGTGTGCCACAACTACTGAAGCCCATGTGCCTAAAGCCCGTGCTCTGCAAGAGAAGCCACTGCAATGAGAAGCCCGTGCACCACAAGGAAGAGCAGCCCCCGCTCACCACAACTAGAGAAAGCCCGCCTGCAGCAACAAAGACCCAATGCAGCCAAACATAAATAAATAAAAAATAATAATTAAAAAAAACAATCAACAAAATGGAAAGATAACCTACAGAATGGGAGCAAATATTTGCAAACCTTTTATCTCCTAAGCAGTTAATATCCAAAGCATATAAAGAGCTCATACAACTCAATAGTAAACAAAAAAATACAGTTAAGAAATGGGCAGAGGAACTGAACAGACATTTTTCCAAAGAAGACATAAAATGTCCAACAAGTACATGAAAAGGTGTTCATGTCACTAATCATCATGGAAATGCAAATCAAAACCACAATGAGATATCACCTCACACCTGTTAGAATGGCTATTATCAAAAAGAAAAAAGATAAATGTTGGTGAGGGTGGGGAGAAAAAGGAACCCTTGTTCACTGTTAATGGGAATATAAACTGGTGTAGCCACTATGGAAAACAGTATGCAGGTTCCTCAAAAACTAAAAATAGAACTACCATATGATCCAACAAGCCCACTTCTGGATGTATATCCATAGGAAGTGAAAACAGGTCCTTGAAGAGATATCCACATCCCTATGTTCATTGTAGCATTATTCACAGTAGCCAAGATATGGAGACAACTTAAGCATCCATTGGTGGATGAATGGATCAAGAAGATGTGAGATATGTAACACACATATATATAGTTATAATTATATATTTATTATATATGCAGTTATATATAGTTATATATATTATATATATTTATACCTATTATATATACAGTTTTATACACGCACACAGACACACATACAGGTGACCTTTCAATAACATGGGTTTGAACTATGCAAATCCACTTATATGCAGATTTTTGTTCAATAAATAGGTATAGTACTACACGATCCATGGTTGGTTGAATCTGTGGATGCAGAACCATGGATACAGAGGGCTGACTATGGGACTTGAGCATCCTCAGATTTGGTATACGTGGGGGCTCCTGGAACCAATCCCTCATGGATATGAATGAATGACTGAAAATACAGATATAGATATATAGCTATAGATATAGATAAATGGAATATTATTCAGCCTCAAGAAAGAAGGAAGTCCTACCATTTGCGACAACACAGGCGAAACTAGAGGGCGTTATGCTAAGTCAGGCAGAGAAAGACAAAAACTGTATGATATCACTTTTATTTGGATTCTATAAAAGCCATACTCATAGAAACAGAAACTAGAGTGGTGGTTACCAAGCACTGGGGTGGGGAATGTTGGTCAAAGGGGTACAAACTTCTAGTTATAAGATGAATAGGTTCTGGGGAACTAATGTACAGCATGGTGATTATAGTTAATAATACTGTATTATATACTTGAAAGTTGCTCAGAGAATAGATTCTTAAATGTTCTCATCACAAAAAAGAAATGGTAATTATGTGCTGTGATGGTGGTGTAAGCTGACGCTAAGGGGAATAATCATTTTGAAACACATAAGGGTGTCAAATCAGCACATCAAATGGCTTTAAACTTACACAATGTTATATGTCAATTATATTTCAATAAGTTGAAAAAATATGTTAAGAATTTTAAAATTCTCTTTAAAGAATGTGATATACAAATAAGTTTACCCCTTGTGCTTTTCTAAAGACACCTACTGACTTTCACTAGATTTAATTTTACATCACCCTCTGGGAATTGTCCCACCCTACTTCCACTCTGTTCTTCTCCCATTATAGGGACTTTAACTCAATAAGCATGTACTAATCAGCTCTCTCTTAGTCAGCTAAATCTTCCATAATAGAGTACCATAGACTGAGTGGTATAAACAACAGCCATCCCTTTTCTCACAGTTCTGGAGATTGGAAGTCCAAGTTTCTGGTAAGAGCCATCTTCCTGGCTTTCAGAGAGTCACCTTCCTGCAGTGTTCTCACATGGTGTGAGGTGGGGTGGGGTACAAGGGAGAGAGGAGATGGAGGGGGGATGCAGGTGGGAGAGAGTGTCCTGGTGACTTTTCTTAGAAGGGCACTCATCCTATCAGGTCAGGGGCCCACCCTTATGACCTCATTTAACCTTTATTACTTCCTTAAAGTCCCCGTGTTCAAATACAGCCATCCTGGGTGTTAGGGCTTCAGCATATGAATTTGAGAGGGGACACAAACATTCAGTGCATAACAAGCTCCATGACCCAAGCTCTATGTGAGTGTCTAAGGCTGGAAAGGATGAAAAACAATATCAAAAAGAAAAAAACACAATCGAAAAATGGACAGAAGACCTGAATAGACATTTTCCCAAAGAATTCATGCAGATGGCTAACAGGCACATGAAAAGATGCTCAACGTCACTAATCATCAGGGAAGTGCAAACCAAAACCACAGTGAGATATCACCTCACACTTGTCAGAATGACCATGATTAAAATGACCACAAATAACAAGTGTTGGTGAGGATGTGGAGAAAAGGGAACCCTAGTGCATTGTTGGTGAGAATGTAAATTGGTTCAGCCACTATGGAAAACAGTATGCAGCTTCCTCAAAAAAACAAAAATAGAACTACCATATCATCTAGCAGTTCCACTCCTAGGTATACGTCAGAAGAAAATGAAAACACTAATTCAAAAGGGTACATGCACCCCATGTTTATAGCAGCAATGTTACAATACCCAAAATATGGAAACAACCTAGGTGTCTGTCAACAAATGAGTGGATAAAGAATATGTGATATACATATATGAATATCATTCAACCATAAAAATGAATGAAATTTTGCCACTTGCAACAATACGAAGGGACCTTGGGGGTATTATGCTAAGCGAGATAAGTCAGACTGAGAAAGACAAACACTGTAGGTTATCATTCATATGTGGAATCTAAAACATAAAACAAACTAGTGACTATAACAAAACAGAAACAGGGAGGTTGGTGGTGTGATGAATTGGGAGATTGGGATTGACATATATACACTAATATGTATAAAATGGATAACTAATAAGAACCTGCTGTATAAAAAAATAAATAAAATAAAATTCAAAAATTCAAAAAAAAAAAAAGAAACAGACTCACAGATATAATGAACAAATTAATGGCTACCAGTGGAGAGAGGGAAGGGAGGAGCGGCAAGATAGGGGTTGGGGATTAAGAGACACAAACTACTATGTATAAAATAAATAAGATACAAGGATATATCGTACAGCACAGGGAATATAGCCAATATTTTATACTAACTTTAAATGGAATATAACTTATAAAAATTTTGAATCATTATATTGTACACATGAAACTAGTATAATATATCAACTATACCTCAATTTAAAAAAGAAAAAGGAAAAAGCACAGTTACTGCCCTCAAGGTGGTAATGGCCAAAATGAGGAGGGATCAATAAATACACATTTATTTCTAATGAAAGCAAACTGTGATAAATATTATAATTATAGTTATATCCCCACTTATTAAGTGTCTACCACATTCCAGGTACCATGCTAAGCATTGTACATGCCTAATGGCATTCAGTCCTCACAGCAGCTGTTGACGACCTGCATTCTACAGGTAAGGAAACAGATTTGGACAAGTCTAGTCATTGGCCAACCCTCAGCTAGTTAGTGGCAGAGCCAGGATTGGCCCTGGGTTCTGTTAGCTCCAAACAGGTAGTATCCCTGGCTGGAGTAAGGAAAGTGTCAGGAACCAGGAAAGCCAGGTTCATTCCTGGAGCCACATTTCTACCCACTAGCAATAAAAGGGGGGAAATCGAGAAACAAGATTCCTGCTCTTAAGGAGGTCAAGCCTAGAGGGGGAAGTCAAATGGCAATTTTAGAAAGTGTTAACCACTTTAAATAAAAGAATTGAGGGAGTTCCCTGGTGGCACAGTGGTTAAGAATCTGCCTGCTGATGCAGGGGACACAGGTTCGAGCCCTGGTCCAGGAAGATCCCACATGCCGCAGAGCAACTAAGCCCATGCGCCACAGCTACTGAGCTTGTCCTCTAGAGTCCGTGAGCCACAACTACTGAGCTTGTCCTCTAGAGTCCGTGAGCCACAACTACTGAGGCCTCGTGCTGCAACTACTGAAGCCCATGCGCCTAGAGCCCATGCTCTGCAACAAGAGAAGCCACCGCAGTCAGAGGCCCGCGCACCACAACAAAGAGTAGCCCCTGCTCACCGCAACTAGAGAAAGCCTGCATGCAGAAACGAAGACCCAATGCAGCCAAAAATAAAAATTAATTAATAAATTATTTTTAAAAAGAATTGATACCATAGAACATAGTACTAGGGAAAGCATAAGACATAGAATCCAGAGAAATTTTTTTATTTCAAAATTGGCCCAGGTGGACAAAATTCAGACAAGGGATGTAGAAATTGGGAGGCGGGTGTAGCTGATAATATTGACACCTCACACTTGCAACCTTTTCCAGAGGCTCACCATTGGACACATTAGAGTCCCCTTACCTGGAGATGCACCACAGACAAGGATAAAAGACGCCCCACCCACTCAACCCAAATGTAGACATTGTGCAACCCAAGCTGGGCCAGCACTTCCGTCGCACATGCTTCATCCCATTGCATTTAATAAAGCCGCACGTGAGATGAAGTGACACCACCTAAGCTATAATATGTGCTGGGAATTGGAATGGAGTTACAAATGTAGTATTTCTGGAGCCCCTGAATGTCTGAATTCTGCCCTGCCAATGACCCCTCCCCCCTGTAGAGGTCCCAATAGATCTACAAGAAAGAGTGGCCACAAAGGAAATAAAATACCTTTCTGTTATTAGCTGGGCCAGCACCCAGCACCTGAACTCAGCATTCCCTGTTAAAGAGGAATTAACATAAACATGTTAGACCACAGACTAAGTGTAGCCTCTTCATCCCCAAAAATCCACATCCAAATGTTCAACGTGGCTTAATTAATCCTGGTTTTCTAAATGGAAGTAATAAAGTTTATGAATGAAGCTGCCTGCCAGTCTTTTCTATTTGGTGCAGCTGTGTTGTCTGATACAGTAGCTATTAGCTACATGGGGATATTTATATTTAAAATTAAATTAATTAGAATTAGATAAAAATTCAACTCTTCAGTCACACTAGCCACATTTCAAGTGCTCAACAGCCACACACAGGGACTTCCCTGGTGGGGCAGTGGTTG
Organism: Mesoplodon densirostris; assembly: GCF_025265405.1. Lineage (NCBI taxonomy): Eukaryota > Metazoa > Chordata > Mammalia > Artiodactyla > Ziphiidae > Mesoplodon > Mesoplodon densirostris. The sequence goes on along the minus strand of NC_082673.1, from coordinate 86,094,816 downwards.
AGAATCCACCTGCCAATGCAGGGGACATGGGTTTGAGCCCTGGTCTGGGAAGATCCCACATGCCGCGGAACGACTAAGCCTGTGCACCACAACTACTGAGCCTGCGCTCTAGAGCCCGCGTGCCACAACTACTGAAGCCCGCGTGCCTAGAGTCCATGCTCTACGAGGAGAGAAGCCACTGCAATGAGAAGCCCCATGCACCATAACCAAGAGTAGCCCCCGTTCACCGCAATTAGAGAAAGCCTGCATGCAGCAATGAAGACCCAATGCAGCCAAAAGTAAAATAACGTTAAATAAATAAATAAAAAATAGCCACGCACAAATGGCTGCCATATTGGACAGAGTAGATGAACTACATGCCTATCACTGCAGAAAGTTCCACTACACAATGTTGACCATGGAGGAAACAAGAGGACAAGAGAGAGAAGAATGTCCTTAGGCAGGGCTCAGTTTATCTACCCAGCCCCTGGGGGAAAAAAGGAAGTCAGAAAGAGAGACGTGAAAACCAGTCTACCACCTTCAACACACCATGAACCCCCCAGCGATGAGCCCAGCCTAATCTGTGTTTCAGACTCTGACCAACAAACTCACATCACCCCCTCAAGGAGAAACAGAGATGAGACAGCAAGGGAAAGGGTCCTCTCTGCTTTCAAGATGGGTATGGGAGACTCCCATCAACCTAAAAAAATCAAATTAAAAAAAATGTGGTCTACAGCCTGGAGTAAGTCCACTTGCCATCCAGAATAAGTATGGAATCCCAGAGAAGGACTGATAGACCCAGTTAGGGTCAGGTGCACCCCCCACCTTGGATCAGTCATTCTAACAGAGGTTGTAACAACATGGCAGCCAAAGAGGCAGCTTTGTGATTGGAGCATGACTGCTACTGAGATACGCAGACAGAAAGGCAGGGGTCCACCGCACTGAGGACACAGCCCTCATTTCACTTCTCACTTTGTTTAGCCAATCTTGACTTGCTTCTTCCTGGTCTTGAGGTTTTTCGAGGGTAAGGAGCCCGTTTCCTCTGCTATGCCCAGCACAGCACCTGCCTCACAGTTGCCTCTTCTTCTCAATAAATATTTAAGTGAGTGATGGAAGATGGCATTTATTGAGCCCTGTCTTGGACCAGGGACATTGCTATGTGCTCTATATGTATTAACTCATTTAAGAATTACAGAAACACTATGTGATGGATTTTATTCACCCTGTTTTTTAGTTGAAAAGAACTGAGTCTCATCAAGTAACTTGCTCAACATCACACAACCAGTAAGTGACGGATGTGGAATTCAAACACCCATCTATAGGACTTCTCATGATGCTAAATATTTAAACTTAGTGAGTGAATGTTAGCATAATTGACTTGATTAAATACCAAAAACTACTCACAGAATAATTGTTTTAAATTGTACCCTACTAAAAATCAGATAAGTATGAGGCCATGTTCAAGAGGACTTCTGAGTATGAAAATTGATGTCTGTTTTCTGTAAACGCAAACCCACATTCACACCGTATTTTAGGAGCAAAAACGTGGGCTGGCACTATGTTAGACACAGCTTAATTAATAATGATATTCTAAATGGAAACAATGAAATTATAAATGAAGTTGCCTGCCAGCCTTTTCTACTTGGCACAGGCAGCCTATTCTTAGGCCCTTACCCATCTGCATTATATAGTTGACCTCTCAATGTCAGTGACTTACTGTCTATAACTGATGTACAATTAGCATCCAGCGTGCTCTGTAGCTTACATTTCTCTGCTCAAGCCAGTAGCTAAAGAGTAAAAGCAAATTCTAACTTCCTCAGTTTCTTAGTTTCTAACCCAAGTACTCTGAGTACTGCCTCCTCCCAATACTCTTCAACAAGTGATCTACAATCTAGGCTGCTTACTAGTCCTAGAGCAGATCTTGCACATTCCTTCCTCTACAACTTTGCTCATACTGTTCCAGCAGTGGTATTGCTTTCTCACCTCACCTAGGACTCACTTAGCCCTTTGTTTTCTTCAAGGACCAATGAAACCCACACAAAGTGAATATGAGTAGTTTAAATACTCCTCTGCTACCACTGTCCTAGGAGATGTTTAATATTTGACATAGGAAGTGCCAAGGTGCTGCAAATTGGGAGCTCCACGTTCAACCTGAGCTTTGTACCAGTCAGTTTTGCTGTGTAACAAATAAGAACAAAAATCTCTGCATCATATGACAGTATGCTTACACATCTACAGGGCATTTGGAGTTCTGTTGATCTAGGCAGAGCTTCTTCAGGTTTAGCCCCAAGTGCAAGTTGAGTCCAGGTGTGCTCCCCGTGTTCCTCATCCTCCTTGGCGTAGGCACTTCCTAAAGCATGTTATTCTCATGGTAAAAGGCAGGAGCACTAGTAAGCCCAACCATGTAAGCATAGTTCAAGCTTCTGTTCACAGCACATCTGTTAACATCCTATTTGCCAAAGCTAATCACGTGGCAAGGTCAAAGTCAGGGAGTAGAGACAGTACTTTCCTCTCATGGGGGTAGAGGGAAGGGAGTGAATATTGCTGAACAGTAAATAATCTCTACAGGCACTAATGCATTTAAAATATCCCTTCTTTTGCCATAGCAGCCTGTAGAATGCAAATAAAGAGGCAGAAAACATGCCTAGAGCATTCAGATGACACAGAAACAAAGCAGAGCTGCAGTGCACAGAGCCTTTCCTCGGGTAACGAGTAAAGAAGATGGAGCACTTCGGAGGGCATGGGGGAGGGCAATAACATCTTCTCAGTAAGAATGTGTTATTGTGGAATTCCTTGGTGGTCCAGTGGTTACGACTCAGCGCTTTCCCTGACATGGCCCAGGTTCAATCTTTGGTTGGGGAACTAAGATCCCACAAGCCATGGCGTGCAGCCAAAAATAAATAAAGAATGTGTTATTGGCAGGGACTTGGAGGGAACTCCGCTCTGGTGTCATCATACACAGTGGATGGGGACATGAGCTGATGGAAACATTATATAGGGAAATTTGTCAGTATATTTCACAGTTAGTGAATGCACATGCCCTTTGCATTCCTAAACTTAAGCGAAACCTACAAAGTACGCACAGATTATACTCATTTGTTTTTTATAGCAAAAAAAATTAATAAAAATAATCAAGAGTGGAAAAGAAAGAGTGAAAACAAATGGAGTATCCATCTCTAAAGGCCTGGTTAAGTAAGTTATGGTACATCATACGGGATGTAATAAAGCCATTAAAAAGAATAAGCTAAATCTATACATGCTAATTCATTCATTAAAAAAATAAAAGATTGTATGTCTACTACATGCCAAATCCTGTTCTTGGCACTGGAGACGCAGCAGAAAATGAGCAGGGTCTCTCTTCTCAAGCAGAAAGAGTGGTGGGAGACAATTAATAAGCCAACAAGTAAATAAGATAATCTCAGGAAGTGATAAATGCTATGTGAAAATACAGCAGGATGATGTGCTAAAGGGAGCCTGGGAGAGAGGATACCTTTCATGGGTGTCTATGGAATGCCTCTCTGAGCAAGTGATGTCTGAGCTGAGACCTGAAGGACAGGGGGCCAAACCTTTCTTGAAGAACATGAAGATCTAGGAGAACACTCTAGGGAGAGGAAACAGCAAGGGCAAAGGCCGTGAGGTGGGAATGAGCTTGGTTTATTCAAGGAAAGGACCAAATGCCAACATCATTAGAACAAAGTGGGGAGAACAGTGGTACAAGATGAGGTTGGAGAAATCCTAGGAGACCTGTCTTTCTTCTGTCCTGCCCATTATATTTTTGTCCCTAGTTTCTCCATCTATAAAATTGTAAAATGGAGTTGCTAATCAGTGACAGCTTTTTTTTTTTTTTTTTTTTTTAGGCTGCATTGGATCTTCATTGCTGCATGAGGGTTTTCTCTAGTTATGGCGAGTGGTGGCTACTCTTCATCAACGTGTGCAGGCTTCTCACTGCGGTGGCTTCTCTTGTTGCAAGGCATGGGCTCTAGGTGCTCGGGATTCAGTAGTTGTGACACGCAGGCTCAGTAGTTGTGGCTCATGGGCTCTAGAGTGCAGGCTCAGTAGCTGTGGCTCACGAGCTTAGTTGCTCCACGGCATGTGGGATCTTCCCGGACCAGGGTTCAAACCCATGTCCCCTGCATTGGCAGGAGGATTCTTAACCCCTGTGCCACCAGGGAAGTCCTCATTGACAGCTTTTATCTGCTAGGGTCTCTGCAAGAAGTCTGTGCAGAATGCAGGACAGGCGTTAACATTCCCCACTTTACCGGTGAGGAAACCAAGACTCAAAAAGTGACCTTGCCCCAAATCACACACATTTTGATCAACAGAATCAGGACTCAAATTCACCTCTCCTGATCCTTATCCCAGTGCCCTTTCCATTACATTATAACCTCCTTCACCTCATTTGTGTATCCCAGTAATAGCAAACACAAATTTTGAGACAAGTCTTTATAACCTCCAATTCTTTTTAAGAGAGATTTAGCCCCAGTGTTGTAGATAAATTGAGTTTTCCAGCCTGCAGCATGGAGCCACCCAAGGGTTCATCAGTTTTATTTTCAGTATAGTTTGCTGTTTACATATTTATCTCTCCTACCAAAGTGTGAGATGTCAACGTGCTGGAGTGATCCATGCTATAGAACGTGGGTAGGCAGAGAAATTGTGGGTGAAAGATAGGGTGAGGGGCAAAAACCGTGCCCATGCTACATGTTGAAGGTCACCCAGCTTGTAAATTAGGAGGCCGGAATTTGAGCTAATATGTATCCAAGTCAAAGTGGGTGCTCTTGGGACTTCCCTGGTGGTCCAGTAGTTAAGACTCTGAGCTTCCAGTGCAGGGGGCGCGGGTTCAATCCCTGGCCAGGGAACTAAGATGTCACATGCACGGTGCATTCACACACACACACACACAAAAAGTGGGTGCTCTTTCCAATAACTAGGACCACATGTGTGAAGGATCAAGCAGGGGCCTGACATGTGGTAATAGCTCAGTTAACTGTAGCAGCTATTACTGTATCACATGTGTTCTTAGAAGGCACTCTCCCTAGGCAGCAGTCATCCCGTCTAACGATGGCAAAGCCTCCACCCAGAGATGCTCGGGATTTAAAAGATCACGTTGTGGGGGCTTCCCTGGTGGCGCAGTGGTTGAGAGTCCGCCTGCCGATGCAGGCGACACGGGTTTGTGCCCTGGTCTGGGAAGATCCCACATGCCGCGGAGCGGCTGGGCCCATGAGCCATGGCCACTGAGCCTGCACGTCCGGAGCTTGTGCTCCACAATGGGAGAGACCACAGCAGTGAGAGGTCCGTGTACCACAAAAAAAAAAAAAAAAAAAAAAAAAAAGATCACGTTGTGAGCACACCAGATGATTCCCCTGTCGTGAATCTTCCCTCCATAATTCACACAAAAGCCTGACAGTCTCGCTTCATTTCTCAGAACAGAATCTGCTGGGGACTGCAAGATTAATCAGACTTCACTAATTCTACAAAATAAATCATGGCATGTTTACCCACGCGCTCAGAGGCACTATCATAAATCACTAAAATTAAAGCTCACCTGTCTGAGCAGAGGCTTGGCCCGCACTCGGGCCCTGGGAGCAGAAGGTCATGGCATCAGTGGCTTTTCCCAGTGGCTTCATTTCTTCCTGAGCTTTCGTGTGACCAGCAGGACTGCTGCATATGGTGCTCCAGTTTGATCATTAACAGAGTCATGACCGAATGGTCATGCAGTTGAGAAGGGGCTCTAGAGCTGTGTGTATTTTAGCTCAGAATAAGTAAAGAGACTAAACTACACTGAGAGGAGATTAGGAGTTTGAGAGGCAGTGATTTGTTTTTTCAAGCCATAGCTTCTTAAGGCCAAAGTCTGAATAGGCCTTCGAGATCCGGAAAGGATTAGTAATGTGTCCGAGGTCACACAAGCCATTAACGGCAGATCTGGACCCAGAGCTCAGGACTCCTGATTCTCAGTCTGGCTCTCTTTCCACTTCAATGCATGTGCCTACAGGTTTGGGGGAGATTAGAATACATTCCAAAATATTTACTCCCTCCTGGGACAAGCGTACTGCATACCTTGGTCTTCCGCACATGACTTTCTTTGGCCTTCGAACAGAAGCAGATCTACTGCAAGCAGGGGTGGGAATGTGCTTGAAGGGTGGGTCATGAGACCCTCACAAACTCATGGGTCCAAGGAAGATGAGAGACTTGTGGGGGCAGACTTTGCCCCAGCTTAGAGGCACCCAGTCGTTCCCAGCCTAGATCAGCCGGTCCCCAGATGATGCACAGACACAGGAGTGAAACGGATGCCTATCCCTGAGATTTTTTTGTGGTTGCATATTATGCAACAATATGGCTGATTCAAGGCTCATCCTGCAAACAAATGTATCATTCCTGTGATGCAGAATGATGCATTAGAAGGATCCTGAACTTTGACAGAATTCATTTGAATCTTTTATTTTTTAAGACTTTTTTGATGTGGACCATTTTTAAAGTCTTTATTGAATTTGTTACAATGCTGCTTCTGCTTTTTGTGTTTTGGTTTTTTGGCCATGAGGCATGTAGGATCTTAGTTCCCCAACCAGGGATCGAACCCACACCCTCTGCATTGGAAGGTGAAATTTTAATCACTGGACCACCAGGGAAGACCCTCAGAGAGTTTTAATGATTTTCCTGAGGTCCCAAAGTAACTAAATGCACAAACCAAGATTCAAAGGAGGGACTTCCCTGGCAGTCCAGTGGTTAAGACTTCACCTTCCAATGCAGGGGGTGCGGGTTTGATCCCTGGTCTGGTCGGGGAACTACGATCCCACATGCCTCGTGGCCAAAAAACCAAAACATAAAAAACAGAAATGGGCTTCCCTGGTGGCGCAGTGATTGAGAGTCTGCCTGCCAATGCAGGGGACGCAGGTTCGTGCCCCGGTGCGGGAGGATCCCACATGCTGCGGAGCGGCTGGGCCCGTGAGCCATGGCCACTGAGCCTGCGCGTCCGGAGCCTGTGCTCCACAACGGGAGAGGCCACAACAGTGAGAGGCCCGCGTACCACAAAAACAAAAACAAAAACCCAGAAGCAACATTGTAAAAAATTCAATAAAGAATTTTAAAATGGTCCACATCAAAAAAAATCTTTAAAAAAAACCACAAAAACTCTCTGAGACTCAATTTCCTGAACTCTAAAATTAAAGTAGTAATACTTACCTATAAGGAGATGCTATGGACTGAATTTTCACCATCAAAATTCATATAGTGAAGCCCTAAACCACCGCTCACCAACATGGTGCCTATATATGGAGGTGGGGCCTACAAGGAGGTAATCAAGGTTAAATGAGGTCATAAGGGTAGGGCCTGATGTGATAGGATTAGTATCCTTATAAGAAGAGATACCAAATACCAAAGCACAATCTATCTCCTCTTTCTCTTTTTCTCACTGTCTGCAAGCCAGAATGAGATTCTCACCTGCAAACAAATGTTGTTGTTTAAGCCACCCAGTCTGTGGTGTTTTGTTACAGTAGCCTGAACAAGAGGATGATCAGACCTAGAAATTCAGAATTTAAAGTTAACTGCCTAGCACATAGTGGTGTTCGGATCACAAACCTCTAGCTGGAGAGCTGGGAAGAGATTGAATGTGACTACATTGAAAAATCAGTAATGTCAGAAATGCATTCTCCTCTAATGTTGTCATAAAACCCTGATTTTTATCTGGGTACATGGCACCCAACATAAAAGCTGTATTTCCTAGATTTTTTTTGCAACTAGTGATGCTGAAAGCTCAGCCTCTATGCATGGGTGCCGGATCAAATCTCAGAGAGAAGAGTTTTGGGTGAAGTAGAAAAGGATAGCTTTATTGCTTTGCCAGGCAAAGGGGGACACAGCAGGTTCCTGTCTCAAAAAACTATGTGTTCCAACCCAGGAGGATTTGATGAGTTTTATAACAATACTTCAAGGGTGGGGTTTCTGACAAGATGAGGGTGTGTGCAGGGTCTCAGGTAGTGGGTCTCCTAATCTTGATGAGCTTCTCTGGTCCCTTTAATCTCGCCTCAGGTGGTCTCTTGGCTGCTCCTCCCTTTAGCAACTGTTTGAGTAGCCCTTTGGAACTCAGGGAAGGTCATGGAGGCGGGAGTCTTGCCTACAAGATATGGGGGACAAAAAAAAGCTTCTGTGCCCAGGAGCCCAAAGTTACCCACCCCCCAACTGGTTTCACTAGTGTGATTTAACTATATGACCAAGTGCTTCTCGAGAAGATATAAGTGGAAGTGCCATGGACAACTTCTGGAACATGTCCTTAAAAAGAGGGGACATCCTCACCCCCTTCCTCATTCTTACTGACTTGAATGTGGACACAATGGCTGGAGCTCAAGCAACCATTTTGGAATAGGAAACCACATGCATGTACAGCAGAAAGGATACAGAAGCAGCCGAGGTTCTGAGACCATAGTACCAGCCCTGGACCACGTGCCTATGAATTTCTTTAACATAAGAGAAAATAAACCACTAACTTGATTAAGCCACTATTTAGGGCAGCCCTATTCAGCACTATTTCTCTGCAAATTCTCAGTCCCCACTACAGAGCTGCTCTGAGGTCCAGGAATCTGTGTTTCAACAAGCTCTCCAGGTGATTCACATACTCAATAAAGCTTAAGAGGCACTGATTTAGAGTTTTCCACCACATATGCCTAACTGATAACTGATAGAGTAGTCCTAAATTGCAGGTTTTGTCAAGGACTTGGTGAAAGCTTCAAAGGCAGATGATATAAAGCCAGGAAAGATGGTGAAGGCAATAACTGGCAATGTCAAGCTTTAAAATTATTTTGACAGAGTGGAACACTGGACCAAAGCCAAGAAGATGAATGTAATAGGGATATAAAAAAAGCAAATCTAAACATTCTTTTCTTATTGAAGGAAATAGAAAAATGTTCTATCTTTGACTTCATAAATTAAAAAGAAGAAATGTAAAATTACATATTTTAAAATACAGCAGGGGCTTCCCTGGTGGCGCAGTGGTTAAGAATCTGCCTGCCAATGCAGGGGACACGGGTTTGAGCCCTGGTCTGAGAAGATCCCACATGCCGCGGAGCAGCTAAGCCCGTGAGCCACAACTACTCAGAGCCTGCGCATCTGGAGCCTGTGCTCCGCAACGGGAGAGGCCGCGACAGTAAGAGGCCCGCGCACCGCGATGAGGAGTGGCCCCCGCTCGCCGCAACTGGAGAAAGCCCTCGCACAGAAACGGAGACCCAACCCAGCCAATCAATCAATCAATCAATCAATAAATAAATAAATTTTAAAAAATACAATAATGCTATAAATCAATGCCAATTATGGCTAGTGAAAGGAACAAGGGAAGGAAAGACGATCCAGAAAGGGAATGAGAACAAAATCTGACATAATGAGGAGATACAGTCAAGGACAAAAAGGAAGAGAATTGGGGCCCCAGTTCAGCATCACTCTGTAGATCCTCAGATGATCTGCGCATCTGGAGGTAATCATGATAATGCATCAGATTATATTAAAACTTACTAGGCGCCAGGCACTGTATTGTGTGAATTGTGCAAACGTATCCTCTCAGGAACTCTATGAGATCAGATCTATTATTATCATTGTTTCTCAGATGCAGAAACTGAAGCAGAGAGAGGCTGAGTGAGTTTCCAGTGGCCACACAGCTAGCACAACGCAGAAGCAGGATAGGAACCCAGGTGACTAGACTCTGGGGCTGTGACCCTCAGCCCCCCTGGTGTACTCTACCCTTTGGTACTGCCCCACTGTCATGACTGATCAGTTTCTATTCATTGATAGCCTGGCATAAGAATAAGGAAATCCATTACCTCCTGTAACTGTAAACCCAGAGATTGAATGGGGATCCAGATGCAGTATGGTTATCAGCTCAAAGATGGCATCAGAGATGCAAGCTGTTTCCATTCCTGTGTGCTATTGTCCTCAGCATCTGGGTTATTCTAAGGCTGGTTTCCCTCATAGTTCCAAGATGGCAGCCAACAGTCCTGAAGCCTTGCGCTTTCTTTTTCATGGCCAGCAAGAGAGAGACGTCTTCACCCCAAGCATGGAATATACTGGAATGTATACACTTTAATTCAGTTTATTGTACCAATGAAGGCAAATGACCATCCTTAGACAACAGAGGTCATCAGTGGGAATGCTACATGTTGACTGGGGTAGGTAACTCCCTGCAGTCAGAAATGGGCTCACCACATCAGCGCTCTGTATTACCCAGGAGCTCCGCTCTTAGTTTTTGTGATTCTCTCTCTTTTCTTTTCTAAAGCAAATCAAGTTTGTTTGTTTGAATTCTGGCAAAATAATAAATACTGAGAAAATCATAAAATATTCATTAGAAAGCACCTTGGGTATAAAACAACACACCCCTCTTTCCAGCCCTTCAACAGCCTTCCTGTTCGTCAGAGGCATCATAGGAGAAGATGCTTTGGGGCAATAACCCTCCTGCTTTCCTTTGACGGGTAAAATCATACTCTGTCAGGAGGGGCCAGCATGAGGTAGTGGTGGTAGCATGTACGTTTGGAGGAGAGAGCTGTCCAGTCTATACTGAATGTCTAGACACCAAGAATGACGTCTCATGCTTTATTATTTATTTATGTTAATCATTACAAGGGACCATATTATCCCCATTTTATAGATGAGAGAACCAAGGCCCAGAATTTTTGTGTGTGCAATTTGCTCGGTGCCATTCAGCTTGCCAAGTGGCAGAGGTAGATTTCAAAGTCAACTCTATATGATTCTACAACCCAGGTTCTTTCCATTCCTCCACACAGACCCAACACAGGACCATTTTCATTTGCTGGAATTATTAGCATTGAATCTTTTAACTGAGATTTCTTGGCTACTTCTTACCTGCTCTCTGGCCCGTGTTAGTCGAAAGAACTACTCTACCTTGCTAAATGTTTTATGTATACAATCTCAGTTTATCCTGCCAGTAACCCTTAATGCAGTTTATTATGGAGAGTGCTCTTAGCTGCAAGTGGTAGACTCCAAAATCAAACGTCATGTGCCTATGGCCACATCCCCAATTCTTTTCTACTTATGATTCTCTCTAGACTTAATTGCAGGTATTTTGAGTTTATTTTTCTTCAGTGGGAGAACCACATTTATAATCTCTTTTCCCAGAGTCATTTTGTCCGGTTGAAAAGATTTAATTGGTGCCACCTTCATCAATTCAGGGGTTTTCATAGAGGGACCATACCTTCTATTGATCCTTGGTACAAGGCTGAATTTTAATCAGCCTTTGTCACTTAAAGTCCTCAGTGTTATCTTTTGTATGGAAATCAGAATCAATTACATTCTCCTCTGAGCCCTCAAATTTCTGGACATTTCTACTCCCTTCAATCTCTCCAAAATGTACAATTTTTTCCTAAACTCAACTTTTTCGTATAATATTTCATCCCATGCAGACCGTAGCATCCCAGGCATGTCAGTAACATTCCGTTCCATAACCTCTTTGTCTAAAGCCACAAGGTCATTCAGTACATATCTGTCCTCCTGGTGATCATAGGTGAGAGTTTTACCAAATGTATTGCCACTAGATAACATGAGTTGCTGTTTTTCCATCCTTCAATGCATATTTTTTTGCTTCCCACTCCTAAGCCCCAGAGTTAATGCCCCACAACTTAGGTTTTCCACTCTGGCAGCCTCAATTGTAAGTCCCAATTGCTGTATCAATCAGCTCAGCCTCAGTAATGCCAGAGTAACAACAAGACCCAGATCTTTATAACAGGAAAGCTGTATCCCTTGCTTACGTCTATGTCCTTTACAGGTTGGCTGTGATTTTGCTCCACATCCTCTTTATTCTAGGACTCAGATTGTAGGCACAGACACTATGTGGGACGTGCCAGCTTGTGGCAGAGGAAAAAAAAAAATGGGCACACTCTCCTCCGCTTAGAAATGGCACATGTACTTCCGGTCACATTCCATTGACCAAAGCAAGTCATAGAGTCAAGCCTGACTGCAGTAGGTGAAAAATATTGTCCTCTCACAGGGAAAGGTAGTATACAGACCCACAGGGAAGACAACAGATATTTTGGAGCAAATAATACAATCTAGTCAGTAGCATGCTGGTAAACGTTTAACTGCCTCTTGGGGAATAAAAGTCCTGATTTGTAGCATTTGCCAATTTACATGGGGTAAGTACTCCCACAAAGGCTGATTTCAAAATACCAGTGAGACCTCACTAAATGCAGAAGGAGGAAGCCTTGTGTGCCGTCAGCTTTGTGAACAAGTGTGAGCAGGCTATAGCTCAGCAATGAATCTAACCCCCACTTTAATTAAATCAGTTACAGTTGGGCCTCCAGACCTCCGTATCCACAGGTTCCGAATCCGTGAATTAAACCAACCATAGGTTGAAAATATTTTGAAAAAAAAAATTCCAGAAGGTTCCAAAAGGCTAAAAGTTGAATCTGCCATGCACGGCACTATTTACATAGTATTTACATTGTATTTGCAACTATTTACATAGCATTTACATTGTATTAGATATTATAAGTAATCTAGAGATGATTTAAAGTATGTGGGAGAATGTGTGTAGGTCAAATGCAAATGATATGCCATTTTATATAAGGGACTTGAGCATTCATGGATTTTGGTGTCTGTGGAAGTCCTGGACCAATCCCCTGGGATCCTGAGAGATTACCATACTAAACATAAGTTAGCTATACTTGTTCCACAGTATGACTATGAAATCTTGCTGTGGACTAGAGCAATCATACGACTCAGCATAACCCTGCCTTAAACCTAAACTAAGGATTTGCAGTAAGGAGGAATAGGACCCAGACGACTAAGACTTAGTCTTCACATCATTTGCTATTGCTGTGTTAATTGGAAAATTCAAGTGGAGAGTAAGAATGTGAGACTGAAATTTAAAAAATCTTTTGCCTCTATAAATAAGATTCAGCCCCAGGTTCCTCTTTTGCAGAAACTCTTATTAAGAACTTGGCTCTGCTGCAAGGAAAATAAGATAGAGATCCTTCAAAACCCTTTAATTCCAAATTATTCATGATAGGAGTTGCTTGACGAGGACACCTCGCTATTCTCAATGTTTACCATAGGAACTTTTTTCTAGTAAAAATTTGCTTAAAATGTCCCTGAGCTTGGAATCAGCTCTTACATACAGAAGTCTTTTTTTTTTTTTTTTTCCGAAGAATATACTTTAACTACATTGATATCACCACTGGGGTGACATTGAGCAAGTTGCTTATGTGCCCTGAATTTCTCTTGCCCCGTCTACAAGATGGGATAACAACTCTTACTTCTTGCTATTCCTTATAACCTTGCAAGGCTGTCATGAGACTTAAGCATCCGGCACACATAAAGCACCTAAAAGAGTACCTTGCACGTGGTAGCCAATCAATTAAATAATCATTACCATGCATTATGGAGGATACTGATGAGCATTTTCATAATTATTGTTGAGGCATGGGACTAGAGGGTTTGAGTTACTATTTAAAACGGTACAGGGCTTTATTCAGTAGCTCGGAGCATTTAGCAGGAGTAATTTGGCTGTTGATTTTGAGTACATCTGACAGGAATGACTTTTGCAGCTTCCCTGGAAGTGTGGATGTTATTGTAATTTAATAGAACTCACCTCCCTAGTTTTTAGTCCGTTATGGCTTTTGGCCCCTAGCATGGCTCAAATTGCCAGTCCAACAGAAAGACTGAACAGTCCGCCCCAGGGCAAAATTGTGGCCTGCAGGGGGTGGATCCTGAGCCCCATCCTCGGGGAGAATAAACCGCTCACTCACCCATGCTGCAGCCTTTCATACCGACGCTCACATAAAATATCAGGAGCAAATCCTACCTCCAACTTTACAGTAATTCTCGAGGAGCTGGAGGGCCACTCAAACACAGATGCCTGGCATCATGCTGCATGCCACCTGAGGTCACAGGACAAACAGCACAGAGAGACTGTGATGATGATTCATTAAAAGGACAGCCCACTACCTTCCTGGGGTCACCTCATTCATTCTTCCTGAGTTGTTGCGAATATTCTGGATTATTATTTCAGATTTCTTTAAGCCTCTTGACTTAAAAAATAATGATGAGGAAGATGCTGATGCTGATAATGACAATAGTTAAAGTGGTAAAAGTTACCTGAAAGTCTGCATACTACTGTGTTTGTGTGTGTGTGTGACTCTATGTATGTATGTGCGTATTTGTTCCTCCTGAGTGGCTTTTTTAAGCTAATTATCAGCTTCTGGAGCTGCGCATAACAATTTTCCAGTAGTGACAGTCACACATAGTTAGACCATCCAAACACTTGGAAGCAATTTAATAAAGACTGCAGGCAGAGCCATCCTTAATTGGGTTCCAAAGTTAAGAATGTAATGTTACTTGTATGAGCAGCTCAGCAAATTTGGGGTACAAACATGGCCATATTGTCTCCTTCTCCAGTGAAGGTGTTGAGTAGAGCTTGCTGCTACAACAAACAAACCCCCAAATTTTCATTTATTTCTTGCTCATCTAACAGTCCAAATGAAATGTTTCTAGGTGGAGATTAGCATTCTTCCACAGAGTGATCCAGGGATCCAAGACTGATTACACTCTTTCCTGGACAATGCAGTCACACACTTACTCTATGAAAAATGGTTTCCCTAGTGCTTCCAGGAAACCTTTAAAGCAGCCAACTTAACTTTCTGGCCCTTCTCTTGATAGAGCTAGGAGGGGAAAAAAAAAAAAAGTATGTAAAAAAAAAAAAAAAGTATGTTGGGCTTCCCTGGGGGGGAAGTGGTTGAGAGTCCACCTTCCGATGCAGGGGACACGGGCTCGTGCCCCAGTCCGGGGGGGATCCCACATGCCGTGGAGCGGCTGGGCCCGTGAGCTATGGCCGCTGAGCCTGCACGTCCGGAGCCTGTGCTCCGCAACGGGAGAGGCCACAGCAGTGAGAGGCCCACGTACTGCAAAAAAAAAAAAAAAAAAAAAAAAAAAAAAAATATATATATATATATATATATATATATATATGTAGAAGCACAAAGAGGCTTTGGAGACTACCTTCATATGTAAAGTGGCATAAACAAACTGCAAAAATGCATAAGCTTTTATTTTTGAAGGAATCAGTTAATAGTTTTTGTAAGATTTGTAGTTAGGGTTCAACACGTTTGTTGAATCCAGCCTTCTGAATCATGCCTGGAACTTAGCTGCTCAATTGTTGTTTATTAGAATTAATAAATGAATGGTAATGCTATTAGTCTAATAAGCACTTTGAAATATGCACAAATCGTTAGAAATAACTTTGTACAATAAAAGTCATTTAAATTTCTGAGATGATAACTGGCAGGCAGTCAATAAATATTTATTTATTTGTATTATCAAAGGTTTAATCAGGATCATTTAAATTGCCAAAGTAGACAGAGATGTGCCTTGAATATATTACAATCAGGACGGCTACACGTTGAGTACTGTACAGAGGATGTCATTCATATAGACACCCATGTAAATAGCTCCCCCTAGGGTTGTGCAGTGTACAGCATCCACATAGCTGCTAATTTCAATATATCAGTCTGAACAGGCTATGAGGGTAGAACAGCTGGTTTCCCTTGCTCATCACCAGGCCTGAATGAGCTGGTCGGCTAACCGGGTAGATGTGGGCTCTCCCTTCCCCGCTTCTTCCTCATTCACCACCTCCCCCAACAAGTCTATGTTCTGGTCAAAGATGTTGACCTTCCCAGAGAGGGGAGCGTGCCCTCCAGTCAAGGGTGTGCTTGTAACTCTGTGGGAGCCCCACTCCAACTCCAGGGGCCTCTTGGTACTGTAAGCCTGGAGCAAGAGACTCCCTCCAGACAGGAACCAAATGTTCTCCGCCTCTTCCTAATGAGGTACTTACCCAGTGTCTTTTTTCCTAACCCAACTTTTTAAGGATTGCCTTTTAAATACTAAGATTCACCTTAGCTCTTCATGAACTGACCATGTTACTAACCCAGAAAAGTTTTCATTTTCTAGCCTCCAAAATGGCCTCAGCTGGGTCCTTCATATCCCAAAGACCAATTTTAAACATTTTATCCTTATATGTGCAACATTTGTATCCTAAAACTAAGTAATCTTTATTTCAGTTACACAAAAATAATTCTGGAAAAAAAAAAGAAAAAGAAAAAATATGACCCCTCCATTTAGCTTGACTTGTACATATTGACTGCAGGTAATGCAATCACATTTCTTCCCGTTGGAGCACAGGGAGCACTGATTTCTCTGATAAGAAGCAGGAACCTTCGGTTATGACAAAATAGATGTCAAAGTCGTCTTCACCAGCAGTACTACCACCATCACAACAGCAGCAGCAGCAGAATACCTTCCATAATAGTCCATTTCCAAGTGAGGTGAACTTGAAATCAAATCCTGGCTTGGCCAACAACTAACAGTGTGACCTTGGCCCAGTCATGTCCCCTCCTTAAGCTTTGATTTCCTTATCTGCAGAATGTAGATACCAATGTCTCCAGTATAGGGTTGCTGGGGGATTAAATGAGCCAATGAATGGAAAGTATTAAGTTTAGTCCCTGATACATGGTAGGTTGTTTTGTTTTGTTGAAAGAAGTTTTATTCGGGGAGATACACACTCCACAGACAGAGTGTGGGCCGTCTCGGAAGGTGAGGGGTGCATGGTAGGTTTTTAATACCTCATTACTACCCTTTCATTCATTCGTTGTTACTTTAAGTACCTACTTATTACTTCCGTGATACTGCGAAGAATCAAAGAAATGTAATACTTTTTTCCCTTCATGGAGCTCATAATCCATTCATTTATTCAATAAACAATTATTGAGTATCTATCCTGTGCCAGGCACCCTGGTAGCTGTTAGAGTTCCATACAGGTATAAAATATGCCAAGACCCCTGCCCTCAAGTAGCTCACATTCTAGTGAAGATAAGACATGTGAGCACATAGAGTATATTCACAACACAGAATAAGAAGAGCTATGCCATGGACACATATACACTAGCAAACATAAAATAGATAGCTAGTGGGAAGCAGCCGCATAGCACAGGGAGATCAGCTCGGTGCTTTGTGACCACCTAGAGGGGTGGGATAGGGAGGGTGGGAGGGAGGGAGACGCAAGAGGGAAGGGATATGGGAACAGATGTATATGTATAACTGATTCACTTTGTTATAAAGCAGAAACTAACACACCATTGTAAAGCAATAATACTCCAATAAAGATGTAAAAAAAAAAAAAAAAAAAGAAGAAGAGCTATGCCAGAGGGATGAAGCATGACTGTCTTCATAGACCTAGAAAGCACAGATGCAATTAACCTGGTAGAGAGGGCCTGGGCAGAGAATCGCAGGTAGGCGAACCTGTGAGCACAGAGAACATGGTATGTATGAGAAGCTGCAAGTTTTCAACATCCGCGGAGCAAAAGAGTTCTTGCAAAAGTAGTGGGAGACGTGGCTGAAGAAATTGGTTGAGGATGAAGCATAAAAAAACCACTGAAGTGTGATCTTTTTTTCCTGAGGAGGCATGGAGGAGCCATGGAAGATTTTCAAGCTGTTTGAGGACATGGTCAATTCTCTGGGTTTCAGAAAAGTCCCTCTGGAGTCTGGGATGTGGTGAAAGTTGGGCTGGACCTGCCAAGATGGGGTGAAATGACCAATTAGGAGGGTTTTGTCCAGATGAGAGATATGAGGGCTCACACGAAGCCTGAGGGCAGCTCATGGCTACCACCGCCATTTAAGAGGAAGACGTTATGGGACTCAGAGACTGACAGAACGGAGATGGGGATAAACTGAGAATGACTGCTGCTACTGGGTGTTTGGCAGTGCCATTCACATGATGAGGAATAAGAGGACTAGATTTGCTAAGGATTTACGCACATCTACACACACACACACACACACACACACACACACACACACACACATAGGTAGTTAAATAGCGTAGCAGAAGGAGAACAATATTACACACAAGAATAGCACCAGGCTTTAGATTCTTGTGTCCAGTTAGGCAAAGGAACAAATGCTTCCAGTTCAGAGTAAGCAAACACTGCTTGATCTCTTTTCCAAGGCTCCTCTTTGCATAACTGTTCCCCTTTTCTGGGAGGAACATCACTGACACACCTTGGAGGAATCTGCTTGATATCCTTAACAACATTTGAAAATCTCTCATTCTAGGTCCACAGCAGCAGTTAAGAAATCACCTCTTTTTACCTGGGTTTCCTACTTCTTGCTCTGCTCAGCATTTTATGCTACTGCCAAAGCCTTCCTTCATTGCATGGGTGTGACCATGTAATTTCTGGTGCCTTTTAGAGTAGTCCAAGATTTATAACTTTCCGGAAAATCTTTAGTTCTGAGATATAAATACAAAGTAAAGTCTGCCCCTAAGAACTTTATGCAGTAGGCAAGGAGCCCATTCAGCCATTCAATACCTAGTCGTTCTATAGCTGTGGTATTGAGGTTAATGCTGGAAATGCAAAGTGGAACTAAACATGTTTCCTGCCATTAGAGAGTTTTACATCTGATGGAGAAGGTAAATAAATCAAACTGTAAAGGAACTGGTAAGGAGCAGTATATTAGACCATAAGATGCTATGAGAGCAAGGAATAGGAACAGCCAATGCATACATGGATGTTCAGAGAAGTTTTCTCTAGGTGACGTGCACAAATCACAGAAACAAGGTCTACTAGGAACAATGTCCGAAGCAAGGAATGTACCAAGTGCTCAGGAAAAGGGACTAATTCATTCTGAGTAGATCCAGCAAGACCTTTTGGAAGCAAGTACGTTACAGGTGGAATTTGAAAGGCTCAAGTGAATTAATTTCTGGAGAGAAAATGGGGAATATAAGGGCATGTTTGAGGAGCTGTTGATGTCCTTTACCAAGATCAGATTTAGGTATTTTGGTGAGGGGGGGTGTATAAGACAGGAAAGGAGACAAATACTTTAAAAAGTTAACAGCAAATCTAGAGTTAAATAGTACTATATCATTCAAGAAATACCATGAGACAGTAAGTGATTAAGAGCTAAGTCAGAGAAAGGACTAGAAGCACAAGGAACTATGAGGTCACCAGTGGGTCTGAATCGTAAGGTACCTGCACAGACCTGAGGTCACAGGCCTTTTGTGGGCTGGAGAAGCATTCTTACTTACTCAGTGGATGCTGGGTAAACATTGGTTAACTGAGTTAATCTTTCCTCAGGTAGCTAGAAATTGTGGAGGAACTGGAGCTCCTTGCTATTGTGTTTACACTTTAACCAAAACTTTAGAAGAAATTTAGGCTCCCCAAGGGAACTGAGGAAAGCACCATTCTGTTGCTTGTTCAGGGACAAATCGAGAGCCAAATAACTGCTCTCCAAAAATTGCACCAAGGCTGTCCAGCCCTTATGTCCAGAGTTCTAATCTTTTGGGGGGATGGGAAGATAATTGGTGTGGATTAAAAAGGGATCCACAGAGAGCAAAGGATCTTTACATGTTTTTCTGTAGTGTGTTTTTTTCCCCCTCTCCCTGAGGGAAGGCCATGTAGGAAAGAGTACTGAACTTGAAGCCTGGGTCTCTGCCACTACCTGACATTGAACAGGTCACTTAATCTCCCTGAGTCCTGTGTCCCCATTCATAAAATAAGGAGGCTGTGGACTCCATACTAATAACTAAGTGTTTGGGGTCTACAATTTGCCGGGTGAGGCGTTTTCCACGCTTTTACTTCTCACAACCACAATGGTAGATTTTAGTAACCCTATTTTACTCAAGACATTCAGTTCAGAGAGGTTAAGTAACACGTCCAAGGTCACACAGCAACAGCGGCCGGGCCGGATTGCAATCCGGGGTTGCCTGACTCTCACACCACGCAGTCCCAGTTCGATACCAGTTAACCTCCCCTATACTGGGCCCCGGAATTCCCTTCCCTCGACTACCGGACCGCCTCCCCCTCCACCCACCTAAACTCAGGCAATTCTCACCTTTCACCACCGGGCATGCTCAGTCGCTCAGGAAAGGTTTTCGCTCTGCCTTGGGAAATTTTTCACGCCGCTCTGGCAGTTGAGCTCGCCCCGCCCACGGCTTCTCCTCACTGGATTGGTTGAACTCAGGGAGGCTACCAGGAGGCCCAGTTGACCTCCCAACTCCCCCCCCGTTAACGCTCTGGGCGCGCGCGCTCCGAGCGTGCGTGCGTGCGTGCGTGTGAGTGAGCACGTGAGGCCGCGGAACGTGCGCAGAGGGCGGGGCAGGAAACAGGCGGCAAGGGGCGGGGCTGCCGTTGCCATAGCAGTGACGTCAGGCGTCGGGGAGCGAACCCGGCCCCTTCCCCGCGCGCGCGCACACACACAGAGAGACATGCACACGCGCGCGCATCGTCGCTCTCCCTGAGACACACTGGAGGGAAAGGTCAAACTAAAGGCGAGGGAGCCGGGAAGCCGGAGGGAGCCGCAGCTGCCGCCGCGCGCCATGACGGACGCGGCTGAGCCTGCTTTCTCTCCGCCGACGCCGCCGAGACGCTGCTCTCGCCGCGCCCCCTGCCCCCGCCTCCCGCGCCCCCTCCCCCGGCGCTCGCGCGTCCGCGCGCCCCCTCCCCCCCGGCGCTCCGGGCGCGCGTCGGGCCCGGGGCGCGCGCCGGCCGGAGCGGGAGAGGGAGAGGGAGAGGGAGCGGGAGCGGGAGGGAGGGTGGGGGCTGCGGCGGGCGGCCCGGCGGCCTCCTCGCGCGACTCCCGAGCCCCTCGCCCGGCCCCTCGGCCGGAGCCCGCCAGGTGAGTGCGGTGGGGGGAGAGGGTGTCAGGAGCGGACAGGGCACCCGGCGAGCTCAGCCCCCCTGCCTGACCCCTTCCGGGGGCGTTGACAGGCGCGCGGGACCCGGCCTCTGGGGGGCGTCGCGGGGTCAGCCTGTCTGGGGGCCCCTCTTGGAGCCCCTGACCCTCGGGGTCGGCGTCCGGATTGATGGGTGCTCGGGACCCGGGGGAGTGCAGCCTCCGGGCAGGAGTTGGCTGGGCGACCCGGCCGTGGGACAGGCGACGAGAGGCAGGTGGGCCCCTGTCTGGGGCTTGGTAAAGTGCGGGGAGGGGTCGAGGGGCCCGGCCAGGTGCGCGCGGGGGGCCCGTTGGAAGCGCTCAGGAAATGTTTGCTGGGAGTTGGGAGAAACTCTGCCCTGGGGACGAGGCCCCTTGCTTTTGCCCGGGCCAGCGAAAGTGGCGGATTTTACAGCAAAACTCGGGGAGAAGCCTTGCTGGACTGGACGAAAGCGAGAGGGACCCGGAGGACCCGCCTGGTTGGGGACCAGAGACGAACAGATCTGCCTGGGGGTAGCACTAGGGCATGATGTGTGGACGTTGCCATGCCAATATTTGATGTTTGTTGCTTATGGTTATTTTAGGACTAAATGATATTTTAAAAAGTTATTACTAGGGAGAGAGGGAACTGCTTGAATGGTCATGAGTTTTTCCCTGTGTGTGCAGGAAATGGGTTAATCTTTCACATCACCACTACCATCCCCAACTGAATCTATGCCCAGTGGGTTTTAAAAGTAATAAATACAAAACTCTAAAGCCCCGAAACGAGGTAATGTTTTTCTGATGAGTTTCAGGTGTCAGGCCCCTGGTTGTGTGAGAGAGAAATAGAAGCAGGACAGCGAAGTACTTGATATGCTCAAGCAGTCGTCTTTTTGTCATAAGCTTTGGAGCCCATCAAAGTGGAGTTTAGTTGTAACTGCCAGGGTTAAGTAATCACATTGACCCAGTGCCGCCCACCAATCAGGAGCTTCCCTGAAAGTAACTTGGAAGACTGCTGTCAGCCCAGTTCTCTGCTGATTGTGAAAACCCAGTGCTTCTGCTGATTTTTTCCCCCTCTTTAGTTTTCTACTATTATAATGCATGCAACCTATTTACCAAACGTTGGAATGAATTATCCATAGCTGAATTGGTCTCCGCTAAGTCACTTTTAAATTTTCAGGTGCTACTTCTGACGTATGTTTGTTTCATATTTGAAAGTTGTTTGGAAATTTGAAATATAGTAATTTCACATGATAAGGATTTTTTGCGTATAAGTCCAGCTTAAACAGATTATACCAAGTGGGTAATGTGTTTTAGAGTTTAAGTCTCATCAAGAAAACTTCTGGTTTATGAAAGGTTGGGGATTGTGACAGCTGAGGAAATGTCCGAAGGAATCTTTGGTAAAGAATGAGGGAACACCGGGACACCTGGTGAATTTCACATTAACTAGCAGGCTCAGCATATACAAATTTACTTCTTACCTGAGCATTTCTGATATGCGGGTGCTTCTTCGGTTGTTTGTGGATCTTTGGTTGTTCGTCTTTTTTCAAGAAGCTCTGTCAGCAGAGAGTCTCACTTTGAAATTGAGTCGTTGTAGCATGTAGCCAGGGTACCAGAGGTTTTCAGTACAAGATGTAAGGGAGGATTTTTCAGTTTGGTATCTTGTTAATTCTTTCTGTGCAGCAATTTTTGTACCTGGTTCTGTGCTGTGATGCCCCTTTTATGTCTTGCTTCTGTGGCTGTTGCTGACATATGTCCATATACAATTCTGTAATGGGGTACTTGAATGTTACGACTTAGAACATCATTTCCTTTCCTGTACTATATAAATACATTTTTATTTTTATTTATCTTCTCTCTTTTTAAAGGGAGCTGTAGAACTGGGCACATCAGCACTTACTCAGCATTCCCCCCTCCTGTATGTCTCGCTGACCTTGGTGCCATTGTGGAGGTCATGTGTTCCTGGAGATAAACAGTTCTTGAACAGTTTTCTCCAGGTGACAAAGGCACGTGGGAAAGTGATTTAAGAAATGCATATCTTGATTTTTTAAAAAATCATTTTAATTCGACACTTATTGTGATCATTGCCAAAAATAATTCGTGGACCTATCTTTGGGAGTACATACATTTCTATTTTACATTAAAAAATCACTTAATTTCTTTTTTCGACTTTCCTAGTGTTGTATATTCTACTACAGATGAAAAGCTGGTTTTTTGGGTGACATTTTTAAGACTTGGGAAAGAGAGAGAAGGGCAGTGATGCTGGGATGTATTTAGCCCAAGAAAGCAGTTATGCTCCACTTAAAGAACTTTGATATTTACAAGTCTAAGATTATAAAACAAGTAGTGGTTATGTTATGTGAGACTTCTAAATTTTACAAAAAGGATTCACTAAAAGGTGCCTTCAAATAATCCCTTTTATATGGTACTTATCAAATGTGATTTGATTTATGAAAAGTCAGTTGCCGTACAACAATTTAAGAACAAATTTTGGGGATGTCCCTGCCCGTGCAGTGGTTGGATCCCTGGTCGGTGAACTAAGATCCCTCATGCTGTGCAGTATGGCAAAAAACAAAAAACAAAGAACATTTTTTGCATAATGTGAAGATTTATCAGTGTGTTCCTTGAATTATCCCTTTCCCCAAAGTGTTTGGGGGCAAAGTTAATGTTTATGGGCTTGCTAAACTCAAAGTTGTGCCACTTATATGCTACCTATTAAGGTTTTAACTGAATGGAAAAATTGCCATGTGATTTAGAGTTGTACCATTTAGAGTACATTGAAACCAAATTAGAATGCCAAAATTTTCTGGTCAGGTTTGTCTGGAATCCTATCCAAGGTAGTTTAATTAGTAAGGTATCAAAAGCAGCTTGTTGTAAGATGCTCTCGCTAGGACGGTGGTCCTGCAACATAGGCCAACAAGTGGCTACACCCAAACTTCAGCAAAGTCAAAATAAATAGATTTGGTCTACAGTCCACATGCAGTGAAAACCATCACCTTGAATTTTTCTCTAGGTGCAAATTATTCTTCAGAATTAAAGGCTTGATTTTCCTAAGCTGTAATTGTGTTTGGGTCACTTGTGAAAAATCTATTTTGATAAAAGAACAACTGCATACTCTAACTCTCAAGGGAGCTTTTTTCTCTTTTTGTTAGTGCATTTGGGTTTATTTGAAATCGCAGGAGATATTGAATGAAGTACTTGGGGAGTCTTCATTCTGAAACCATTTTACTTTGATAACTTTGAAAAAAGGAATGTGAGTTAATATGAGTAGAACTTGCTTATGAGTTAGCTCAAACTTTATGGTGGGATAAGGGGGAAAGGGAGGAACTGGACACAAACTTAATTAAGGATAATCAATCAAATGTACTTTGCTTTATGCTATTCATGCCTGGCTGTGTAAGAGTGACACCCTTCCTCCCCAATTTTAGAGAAGTCTTATTCCTAGAGAAGGGATTTAAGGGTTAAGAGCTAAGCATGTGAGTATATGTGTTCAGAGTATCTTTTGAGTACTTTAATAGTTTTTTGTTTTGTTCTTGTGCATGAGACAGAAAGCAAGAAATTACTTTCATGTTGAATATGGGTTGAGAGCACAACTTTGGGATAACAGGCACAGTTTTATTGCTCTTAACATAATTGAATATTATAAAATTAAGGGAAGAGCTAGAATGATGCCACTGATTTTTTTTTTTTTTTTGGCGGTACGCGGGCCTCTCACTGTTGTGGCCTCTCCCGTTGCGGAGCTCAGGCTCCAGACGCGCAGGCTCAGCGGCCATGGCTCACGGGCCCAGCCCCTCCCGGACCCGGGCACGAACCCGTGTCCCCTGCATCTGCAGGCGGACTCTCAACCACTGCGCCACCAGGGAAGCCCCCATTGATCTTTTTAGTATAGGCTGTTAGTTCCTCTATTGAACAAATGAGTAAAAATGAAGAGTGGCCCCCGCTGGCCGCAACTAGAGAAAGCCCTCGCACAGAAACGAAGACCCAACACAGCCATAGATAGATAGATAGATAGATAAATAAATCCGAAAAAAACAGTTATTCCTTTAAAAAAAAATGAAGATTGAAGTTGTGATGTTAAAAGAAATGTTTTCAAGTTTTTTTTTTCGTTTTTTTTTTTTAAATTTCAAAGGACTACCTCAAAGAATTGCTAATTTAGAGCATAGGTTAAAATTTCATTACTTGGATTTATCATTATTGAGGGAATGTAATTAAAAATTTTTTAAATACATGCAAAATAATACTGCATTTTAAAAATATTTGTGCCAAGATCTGTGAGAATAGAAATAATGATTAGAAATTTTAATTGGAACTTAAGTCTGATTTATGTTCTCAATTTCATTATTTAACCCAATGTCACTTTCAAATGTCATTTAATTTTTCTTTTCTATAAAATGCAATCAGTAGTGCAACATACTTTATGGAAAATTGGATTTTTAAATAATATTTGGTAGACTTCTTAAGCATAAAACATTACCTAATACTAATAAGTATGTTTAAGTCCACTATATAGGATTTTTAAAAAGTTTTTAGACTTTGTAATCTGCAGAAATTTGGGCAAAAATTTTAGAAATAAGAAAGGCTGAGCTCAGAATTTTAATCATAGATGATCCTGTAAATTGCATTTTCCTCATTGGCCTTAAAGGGTTTTCTTTCACTGTTACGTATTTATATTTTGCAGACTCCAGTCACACTGGTTTTTAATGTAGTATCATCTTATCTACAGCATCAAAGTTCTTTTTTAAAACTGTCCTCTTTATTTTCTCCCAGCTGCTCCATCTGGGAGATGTTTGAATCTCAGTTATTGAGGGTGGTTTAATCCAAAGTTATCCTTAATAGAAAGGTTATTGCAGTTTTCACAAACTAGGGAAAAATATAGATTTATCTTAAGATAATTTATGAACTTCTTTGTATTAAGGCAAGGGCAATTAAACATTGTATATAATTTAATATTTCTAACTATTATTAGTATTTGTTCTAAGTTAACTTTACTTGAGGTATTGTTAAAATCAACATAGTGGTTGTACAGTCTATTTAAAAAATATCTATTTATCTGTGGAATATTTTTCAAAAAACTTGCCCTTAAGTGGAAAAGACATGGAAATTTTACTCTGAAACCTTCTACTTGAATATATATCAGTAGTTAAATGTGTATAGTTAAATGTTTGATATTGGATATTGTTTTGATAGTTACATATGAGGACTCCTTGTATGTTTTTGTAGGATTACTTTCAAGTATATTTTTATTTATAAAAAGCTTTTGTTTAAAAGTCAGTTTGTTCTTAATGATTATTTGAGAATCCTCAGACTTTTATATTTGAAAGAAATATAAATGAGTAACTTACTAAGCTGCTTCCCTAAAATGCATGTGATAAAATTTATTTTACTATAATGAAGAGAGTTATCTTCATCCCAAACAAATTCATAGCAGAATAGTTGGCTATTTTTGCAAATTTAGGGAGTGTAGAGTGTGCCCCGAAATGATGCATTGAATACTAAGTTTTGGACTGAATTTGCTATATCATATGGAGAAGGTATTTTCCTTATAGTAATATTTATATTGTTTCTGTTTAAGGACCATTTCTTAAACATGTCCGTAAGTGAATATATTGTACATGTTGGTCGAATGATATATTGAAGAATTTAATTTGTATCTTGTGCCTGTCTCCCCTCTTCCTCCTTTTAATAATTGTCACTGGTGGGCTTTGAACCACATGCTATGAGAGAACTTTTAACGCATGATAAGAGTGGCCCAGGCTGGTTGTTGGTATCTTATGTGATAGAGAAAAGTGAGATTGTTCTTTAACTTTCTTTTAATACGTGTTAAACATTGTTTTGAACATTTGTTTTTAATCAGTCTATTTTTAAAGGGGATGATATTTTAAAAATTCTTGAGACTGTGTAAGTGGTTATGTTCCCCACAGTGGGGAAGGAGAAGGGTAGAGGGAAGGATTATAGGGATTTGATTAAATTGTATGAAGTGAATATAATAGTTTTGATATAAAACATGTTAAATTAATCATTATATACCTTTTCCATAGAATGGTAATCTTGCTTTTTTTATTAGCACACCTCACTGTGAAGAATCAAGACTAGTGAATTGCAGGAGAGGCATATGCATACCTTTAATCAGTTTTACATGTTATTGCTGGGGACATATTAGATGGCTATGAGGAGGATAAGCAGTTTCACACTGAAGGTCATTTTCAGAGATCTTATTTAGAGCTCCAAATTCTATAAGGTGGGAGAACAGATTCTCAAGGGATAGATGGGGAAGCATTTTCAGGTACAAAGTCATTGTTAAGAAAACAAGTATACCAATCTTTAAAACATTACATCATACCAGTTACAATCATATATCCTATATTTTCCAGCACTGTACGGTTTTGAATATTCTGTGGCCATAAATACACTAGTATTTGTTCAACCATAAATCCTAACTTTTAGGTTAGAAAATGTAGTCACTTAAATTATAGCTTAACTCATAAGTGAAGAAGCTGATGATCTTCCTCTTTCTATATTATAACTTTTGTCATTGATTTTGAAGGCCTAGTAGTATTTGCTTAGCTCTATGTGTTCCTGGTTCTATGACTGAAGAGGAACTATGAGAATGAATCCTGGCACCTGAGAAGTTAGAATCACACTGGGAGAGGCATAAAGTAAATAAAACGCAACTCTGTGGCTATGTTAATTCTTCCTTTGAAAAGCAGTGGTTTTGAAACTATTCTGTGAAGGGTTCATTCCAAGCATATTCATTCCAGTTTCTACCAGTGCAGTTTTACGTTGATCAATTTTAAGTGTGGACGTTTGCGTAAGATTTCATGAAATCAGGGTACTATTGTTTAAAACAAGAAGTGTGATAACCATTATTGTTAGCATATTTGATCTTATCAGCGTCCCGCTTAAATCCTTGAGATGCTTGAGTCTTTTTATATTATGACTTACAAGACTTCTTTATCTAGCTCCAGCTTCATCCTTCATCTCTTATCACTGTTTCCCTTGCTTTCCTTCTAAACTTAGCATTGTAGTCCTACTTAAATAGCTTGATATTCCCCAAGAGGAAAATGTTCTTTTACATCTCCATGCCTTTGCACATGGAACTGCCCTCATCCTTGTCACGCTGGGGGAACTCTGTTCCCTTGGAGCGTTGGTCATCGCTCCATAAAAGCACTTGCTTCATTGTTTTGTAACTGTGGCCTCCCTTGAGAGCAGAAACCATCTAACTTATCTTTGTATCCATACTACTTGGTGTTCATTAAGTATTCAAATGTCTGTTGAATAATTGTATTCAGTACTTGAGAAGTAGAAGAACTACTTTAATGCACACTCGTATGAATAAAACATCACAGATCTAGTCTATGCAAAGTACTTTTAGTGACATATTGTCGGGCACAATGTTAAGTGTATAAGAGGTACCCAGTTGCACTTATCAGGAAGTATGATAAAGCCAAAAGATAGATTATATGGAAAATTAGATTAGGTTAGGGACTAGTGGTTTAAATGAAGTAATGTATTGGATTTGGTCATCTAATCCTAAAAGTTGGTTGTGGAAGCATTTTAATAATAATTCTATGCAGTCTTGAAAAAAAATTTCTTTATATGTGATTCATGTTAATAGACTCAAAAAGACCTTCAAATGTCCAAGTATACCATAGTGATACCTACCCATAAAGTTAAAGAATGAGCCCTGGAGCTGTCCTGCCTGAATTCCAGTCCCTTTCCTGCCTGTCAATAGCTGTGTGATTTGTGCAAGTTATCTGACTAGTCTGTGCCACCTTTTTCTTTTTTTCTTTCTTTCTTTATTTTTTTGAATTTTTGAATTTTATCTTGTTTATTTTTTATACAGCAGTTTCTTATTAGTTATCTATTTTATACACATCAGTGTATACATGTCAATCCCAATCTCCCAGTTCATCACACCACCACCCCCACCCCTCAGTTTTCCCCCTTGGTGTCCATAAGTTTGTTCTCTACGTCTGTGTCTCTATTTCTGCCCTGCAAACCAGTTCACCTGTACCATTTTTCTAGGTTCCACATATATGCGTTAATATTCTATATTTATTTTTCTCTTTCTGACTTACTTCACTCTGTATGACAGTCTCTAGGTCCATCCACATCTCTACAAATGACCCAATTTTGTTCCTTTTTATGGCTGAGTAATATTCCATTGTATATATGTACCACATCTTCTTATGCCTCCTTTTTCTAATCTGTAAAATGAGGATACTACCTTATATGGCTGTGATGAAGGGTAAACATGAGTTAATGTATGTTGAGCACTTAGAAGAATGCCCAACACACAGAAAACATTCAATACATATTAGCTATAATTAATTTCTAGTGGCTTCTTATTTAAACAGTTTTTTAGTTGTACATCATTTCTATCATTTAAAAATAATTGCTTTAATACGTAAGTATCTAATTTAAAAGAAAATGAACACTTTTAGTTACTGTATCGTTTAACTGATCACTGGTTTATCTCCTTACTGACTCATTCTGCCATCTCCCAGTGGAATGGAGACGTTTCTGTCCTTTGGATGGACATGGGAGATGCGAAACCGTGTTCTCCTGATTTCTGCAGCAGAGCATTGTGTCCCCATGACCTGTGCAATTCTCGATAGTGCCACAAAAGAGGAAGGAGAGAAGTAACAAGAACAGGAATCCAGTGACAAGTTCCTAAACAAGCCTTAACCTGTACCAAGTAAGTCCTAAACTTTCATACTTCTTGGTAGAGGATAGGTGTTGAACTTTTCTCCTTTATACTTTCCTTTATGTTTTTGGCTTGGAAGAATAGATTTTTTTTTTTTTTTTTTTGCGGTACGCGGGCCTCTCACTGTTGTGGCCTCTCCTGCCTGTGCTCTGGCTGCGCAGGCTCAGCGGCCATGGCTCACGGGCCCAGCCGCTCCATGGCATGTGGGATCCTCCCGGACCGCGGCACGAACCCACGTCCCCTGCATCGGCAGGCGGACTCTTAACCACTGCGCCACCAGGGAAGCCCAAGAATAGATTTTTTAAAATCTGAATTTACATATATTCTGGAAAGGCACATACAGATTTACTTTAATAAGTCAAAGAAACTGGTTTTTGAGCTCAATTTTTACACACGTACCTGTAGTGAGGGAAGTAAGTGGGGCGTTAGCATCTTGTGTCAGTACTCTGAAAATCCTGTGTACGGCAAAATCGCGTTCAATGTGCCCTTTTAGGATGCAAAGAGGACTTTAAAGGAGAAAGAAATTTGTATTCCAAGATACTTTGTAAAGAGTGGTTATTCACGTCTTAGTATAACAAGAACATAGTATCCAGTATATCCTTACAGCCTACTATGACTTTCTCTCTCTTGTGTAACAATTAAAATATAATGAAAAGTTCATTAGGTTATTTTTTTAATATTTCATTAAAGAAAGGAATTTAACAAACAATTTTGAGTGTTTACTATGCTGTGAGTGATGTGAAGCTGAGGGGCCAGGATACAAAGATAAGTCAGGCATTTATCTTTACTACTTAGGACCTATTAGAGAGACCAGAGTGTGCAGAGAATACTTGGGAATTGAAAGCTGGGAATGAGACTGGAAAAGTGCTGGATGTTGAATAGATTAAGGAAACAAAATAAGATATTAATGAGGGACCATTTTTAAATGACATTGGTGTTCTGTGTAATAGTCTGCCGTGGGAAGTGTGAATGATGATACAAGTTGATCAATAGCGCTAGTGCTGTTTTGCAACAAGAGCACTAGTTTAATGTTAGCAAATTTTTGCTTAAGTTGCCATTGTAGGAACTTTTACAAAATCTTTTGCACCTCCGTGAAAATGATAGGAGTTAGGTCATGCAAGGAAAACCAACTTCCAGAATAAATACAATTTTGACTAAGCCTATTTCCTCTGTACAGACCTAGACACTGTGTCTATGTTTCATGTTATCTAGGCTTGAAATTTCATTTCCTTCCAACAGCATGCCTTTCTGTGTTTGTCAGGCCAAACAACTTCTTGTTTTACTACTTAACCTCAGTTCTTGTTCTTTGTAGTTGTTATTAGTAGTATTAATAGTATTATTATTTAATCAGAAAAGAGAAATGGACGGTTTCAAACGCCTCAAAAATATTTGGTTCCATAGAGGAGTGAGTAAGATTTGTAGGACTCCCACCCGATTCAGTTTCCTCAGTAGCATCTCTAACCGTGTTATCAGCCACCCTTCCTTGTTTTAGGTTTCTAAGTGTCAGAAATAACTTCTCATTGAGCTTGATCTGTTTCCCCTCTTAACTTTCACTTACTGGTCCTTGGCAGTCTAGCGCAATATATTTGAAACTTATTCTTCTTATACACAGTTAACTCTTAAGGTGTTTGAAAATGACTGTTAAATCCTACTCGAGTCTTCTTTTTGCCACGCTAAGGGAAAAAAAGCCCCAATTCTCGAACCATATGCACATGACATGGTTTACAGACCTTTTTCATGCACATTGCTAAACTCATGACAAAGTCTGTTTGTCAGTATACCTCTTCAAATACGGTGGCCAGAACTGACTGGCTGCTTCACATGTGAACTGCCCATTGCTGAATACAATGAAGCTATTATCTGGATACTCTCCTTCTATTAATGCAGCCTGAAATTTGCATTACATTTTTTGGCAGCAGCATTACCCTTTGATCATATTTAGCTTATGGTCAACTAAAACTTTGTCTCCTTTTCATGTGAACTGCTTTAAGTCTAATCTTTCTCATTCTTTACTTGCCAGTTGATGCTTTGAAAATAAATGCAGGATATTATGTAGTGCATTACTATAGAAGTTTAAATGAGTTTATTTTTTTTATCAAATTTCATCCCATTTGACTATCTGGAGAAATAACATCTGTGTAAAAGAGCACAGTTTTCGTGGTGCTTTTTCTCATGTATTTTTTTTTTTTTTTTTTTTTTTTTTTTTTGCGGTATGCGGGCCTCTCACTGTTGTGGCCTCCCCCGTTGCGGAGCACAGGCTCCGGACGCACAGGCTCCGGACGCGCAGGCTCAGCGGCCATGGCTCACGGGCCCAGCCGCTCCGCGGCATATGGGATCCTCCCAGACCGGGGCACGAACCCGTATCCCCTGCATCGGCAGGCGGACTCTCAACCACTTGCGCCACCAGGGAGGCCCCTCTCATGTATTTTTATTTA
This sequence comes from Mesoplodon densirostris, assembly GCF_025265405.1. NCBI lineage: Eukaryota > Metazoa > Chordata > Mammalia > Artiodactyla > Ziphiidae > Mesoplodon > Mesoplodon densirostris. Next base: position 86,063,031 of record NC_082673.1, on the reverse strand, counting down.
ATCTTTACAACAACCATCCCAGAATCAGAAGAGAAAAATGGCTTTCCGCTAAGTCAGGAATTGGCAGACATAGTACTTGGTCGCAGGTGTTTTTGATTCCAGATCCCATGCTCATCTTATCCCTGTTCACTTAGTAAGGATTTAGCGTGTCCTCTGCCATGTGGCGGGCACCGTGCGGCGCTGATGCGTCAGTGAGCGAGACAGATTACAGTCTCTGCCCGGTGGTATTTATGGCCTGGCATATAAATAATTACTGCCAGTTACTGAGCACCTTCTATTACGAAGGCACTGTGGTAGATTGTATGATTGTTCGCAGTATTTGTTGCCTCTCTACCAGGGTCCTCTCTGTCGGAGGATTGTCTTTCCTACTCTGCTGACATCAGGTTTGGACACTCGGCTTTCCTAGACCCGATAACATGTCGGAGGAAGTGAAGTGTCCCGTGTTTGAGCAGATGTTTTAAATGCCATCTTGTGGTGCTGCCGGTAGCTGTTTTCCTTCTGTCATGGAACCAGCCTGCCTTAGCTGGGGCTGGTCCCAGAATGATGGAGTCTTCCGACTGGGTTCCAGAACGATGGAACAGAGCTGAAGCCAATCCACGACGGACATTTAATGTACATGAGAAATAAACCCCTGTGTTGTAGGCACCATGATTTTGGAGCTATTTGTTAGCATAGCATGGTATAGCCCAAGCAGACCGTGATACTGACATTATTCAAGGTGCTGTGTGAAGATACGTATATGAAGATAAATGAGACTTAGGCCTTGATCTCAAGGAGTGTGCAGTCTTGGGGGGTGCATTAAATTTCCATCAGTTATTGTATTTGAGGAAGAGGAGAGTATGTGTATGAAAAGGTCTTTGAGTTGAGCATCTTTCCCGACTCCACTTCACCCCTAGGCTGAATTTAGTCGATATGTTTTAAATCCTGGGTCTAAGGTCCAGCTACTCACTGTCACAACTTCTCATCCAAAATTTGATAAGGATGTTTTCTGTGTCCTCATTCAAATCACCTTTTTAAAATCGAATGTGTAAGAGGATGGGCTTCTGCAGAATAGTTGTTAGAAACTTCTTTCATACATCTTATTAATTAGCATTCACTAGGTAACCGAGAATCTGCCTAGCTGAACCATTTCTCCAACATACCCAGAAAAATATCATGAGCTCCTAGGGGCTATTTGAAGTTTATTCGTTAGCATTCAGATTTTCCATTGCCACAGCTGTGTTCAACCTCACTTTGCATGGGGTTTTTAGAGACCAAGCCCAGGCTGGGATTCTGTGAGGAGTTTTCTTGCCCTGAGAAGCTAAGGACTGCATGGCCAGGGTCCTGGGAGCTCTTGAAACCTTTGAAATAATTACATGTAAAATTTTCTGTAAACAAACATACATTGTTCTGAGCTATAGCTTTCATCAAGTCATCAAGAGAATTATGACTCCCATGGAAGGTTGCAAACCCTGTTGTGGAGTGAGCATACAAGTTGAACGAGGATTGGGAGAGCACTAGTGTTTAAGGGACAGGTGGAACCAGAGCCCAGAAAGAAGTCCCAGGAGGGTGAATTAGAAAGGGTTGAGGACCGGGAGCAAATAAATGTTGTAGAAGTTCCTTATTAATCAGGTTTTTAAAAGTCTGTTCTAGAATTTTTTTTTTTTTTAAAGACGATGTTTGGGGTAGGAGTTAATTAATTTATTTATTTTTGCTGTGTTGGGTCTTTGTTTCTGTGCGAGGGCTTTCTTCTAGTTGTGGCAAGCGGGGGCCACTCTTCATCGCGGTGCGCGGGCCTCTCACTATTGCGGCCTCTCTTGTTGCGGAGCACAAGCTCCAGACGCGCAGGCTCAGTAGTTGTGGCTCACGGGCCTAGTTGCTCCGCGGCATGTGGGATCCTCCCAGACCAGGGCTCGAACCCACGTCCCCTGCATTAGCAGGCAGATTCTCAACCACTGCGCCACCAGGGAAGCCCCTGTTCTAGAATTTTGCATGGATTCTACATCCATTCTCATGGCACTTCTTTATGATTCCTTGGAAATTACCCAATTTTCAGATATATTTTAGGATGTGATTTTTCTTAATCTATAAATATGAATTTAAAGCAGTTCCTTCTTCTTTCTGTTCCTGTCTCCTTCCTATCTTGGGCTTCAATTTTTTTTTCTTTTTTTTTTTCCCCTTAATCCTTACTTACCCTTCCAGATTAAAGATCAGTCTTCTTATTTAAAAAGGCTGACTCAAGATAGGAGAAAAATAGTTCTTTAGATTATCTTTAGACAGTTGATCCCAAGTAAGGAGATGGCCTTTGTTATTCTTTTTGTTGAGAAGGCTTTTTATTTAGTTAGTTAGTTTTTGGCCACCCCTCGGGGCTTGTGGGATCTTAGTTCCCTGACCAGGGATCAAACCCAGGCCCTTGGCAGTGAAAGCACTGAGTCCTAACTACTGAACAGGCAGGGAATTCGCCGAGAAGGCATTTTTAAGCCTTAAAAATTTTCCTTGGGCTTCCCTGGTGGCGCATTGGTTGAGAGTCTGCCTGCTAATGCAGGGGACATGGGTTCGAGCCCTGGTGTTGGAGGATCCCACATGCCGCGGAGCAACTAGGCCCATGCACCACAACTACTGAGCCTGCGCGTCTGGAGCCTGTGCTCTGCAACAAGAGAGGCCGCGATAGTGAGAGGCGATGAAGAGTGGTCCCCGCTTGCCGCAGCTAGAAGAAAGCCCTCGCACAGAAACGAAGACCCAACACAGCCAAAACTAAATAAATAAAACAAAAGAAAATTTTCCTTAACACTTCTGACAGATATCTTTTTTTGAAGCAGCTGTATTAAGATATAATTGTTACACAGTAAACTGTGCATATCAAAAGTGTATAATTTGATAAGCTTTGACATATGTGTATACCCAGAAGACCATCACTATAGTCAAGATACTGAGCATCTGTCACCCCCAAATTTTTCTAGTCCCTCTTGGTCACCTCCCCCCTTTATTACCTAGGCAACTACTATTTATTTTCTTTTACTTTACTTTAGTCAGCATGTCCTAGAATACAGTATGCACTCAAAAGAGTTTAGCTTCTTTCACTCAGCATGATTATTTTGAGATTTATCCATTTTGTAGCATTTATTAATAGTTTATTCCTTTTTATTGCTAAGTGGTATTCCATTGCATGGATATACTGTAGCTTGTGTATCCATTCACCTCTTGATAGGGGTTGTTTCTAGTTTTTGGCCTTTACAAATAAAGCTGCTGTGAACATCCATGTACACGTCTTTTATGTGGACATAGCACCCTTGTTTCTCTTGGGTAAATACCCAGGAGTGGAGTGGCTGAATCGTAAGGTAGGGGTGTCAGGGTGGGGGGGCGGGGAGAAGGAGGGGTTGAGAGAGAAAGAGAGATTTATTTTAAGAAATTGGCTCACAGGATTGCGGGGGCTGGCAAGTCCAAAATCCACGGCATGGACCAGCAGGCTGCGTCCAGCAAGGGAGTTGCTGTTGCAGTCCTGAGTCCAGCATCTGTAGGATAGGCCAGGGGGCTGGGAACTCAGGCAGGATTTCTGTCCTGGTCTTGACCCAGCAGTCCTTCTTCCCCAGCAAACTTCCATTTTTCGCTCTGAGGGCCTTCAACTGATTGGACGTGGCCTACCCACATTGTGGAAGGTGATCTCCTCTACATAACATAGGCTGATTGTAAATGTTAATCACATCTATGGAATACTTTCACAGCAACCTCTAGACTAGTGTTCGTTTTGTTTCGTGTTGTTTTTTGGCCCCGGGGTGGCATGTGGGATCTTAGTTCCCTGACCAGGGATCGAACCCGCACCCCCTGCAGTGGAAGCATGGAGTCTTAACCACTGGACCACCAGGGAAGTCCCTAGACTAGTGTTTAACCAAACAGCTGGGCACAAAGCCTAGCCAAGTTGACACACAAAATTTAACCACCACAATCCCTAAATATTTCATATTTTTAATGCTGTTATAAATATGTATTTTTAAAGTTCAACTTGTGATTGTTAGCTCACTAGTTTGTTGTTGTTTTTTAACTGTGGCTGCCTTTTCACAACTCTTAAACAGATGAATGGCAGTCTTTTCATCTAGTGTAGGATTATCTTCCATCTTTTTAGACGTAGCCTTTAAAAATAGGAATTATTCAGGTACTTCATAATGTCATACTTCTCACTTCCCTTGTTTATTGGAATCATCTGACAGGAATGGCAGTTTCATTTTAAGAATCTGGTCTTACCTCATTTGAGTCATCTTTCCTTTTATCTTTTTTTTATTGTAGCATTATAACAGTTCTTAAATATTTTAGAGATTAAAAATGTAGGTGGATTTAGAGTCTAGAACCTAGAAAATTCCAGAGCGGTAGGCATCACCTTTATGCCATTCTCTTTCTGATTAACTTTTTGAGCCTCAGTTCCTCATCTGTAACATGGAATAATAATGTCCATTTCATGGAGCCATCGTGAAGTTACGTGAGCCGCTTTGTGTAAAGAGCCTGGAATAGTGCTTTTAAACAAAATAGCTCCCATTACTATTATTATTTTATTCAACAAATGTTTAACACTTAAATTTGCATTTTTAATTGAATTTTAGAAGAAGCTTGTCAAATTTTCCAAAAAAGACTACAGACACTGTTCCATGCTCTAGAATTACAGGAGGAAAAGGGATAAGCAAGGTTCCTGCTCTCATAAAGCTTCCAACCTGGCAGGTTATGCCAGGAGAAGCAGACAGTAAACAAGTAAAGGAATAAGCAAAGTACATAATTTCAAGTCATGATAAGAACTGTGAGGAAGACCAAAGAGGGGGAGGTACGATAAAGTTGGGAGTGCCTTCACAGTGGGTGGGCAGGGATGGCCTCTCAGAGGAGGCGGTGTTGGAGCAGGATGTGAAGGAACCAGCCATGTGAAGATCTGCGTGAGCTTGTGTGGCAGGGAAGAGAAAGTGCAAAGCCTCTGAAGGGGGAAAGGTTCGGCAAATTGGAGGAATTGAGAGGATCCCCGAATGCTGGTCGAGAGGAGTAGGGAAGTCCGAGAGGGCCACAGGAAGGAGACTGCATTCTCCTCCAAGCAGAGAGGGGAGCCTTGGGAGGGTTTTAAGAAAGGAAGTGACCTGATCATAGGTGGCATTGTTGCCGTGGGCCTTTGGAAATGTGAGCGCAGCTCTGAGACATCAGCAAGCTGCACGTTTCAGTGTGACTTGGATTTCCAGTTGCCCAAGAAACTTTAAACTACTTATTTTCCCTGATATAAAAATCCCAGCCAGACTCTTAAGCCAAGTATGCATTATCTAAAGCAAATACTTTTATACTATTTTATATCTTTTAAATTTTACTAAGACTTGTTACGCACTTGCATGTATTTTCAAAAATAGTGTCTTGTGGATTTTTTTCCTTTTACAAGTTTATATGGCACTTGACTAGCATAGCAGTAAAGGCACAACTTTGGTTTCAGATATAAGCGTAACTATTGACATGGAGGCATTCAGTAAATATTAACAAAACTTTATTACTAGAATATGATTCCATCATAGAATCATGGAACTAGTGAAGTTAAGAATTCGTTGGTTTCAGTTCCTTCCTTTTATAGAAGAGGCAACTCAGATCCAAAGAGGTTAAATGGTTCACATTACATAAACATAAAAAAAATAAAATAAGCCTGGTTTATATTATCCTCCCCAGGTGTAAGATGAGAGGTCCTTGAGGCAAAATATGGAACCAGGGAAAAGACGGGGACATCAATTTTCTTTATATTTGCTGCCTTCTTCTCTGTTGCTCGTTTATTTTACACCTGTGCTATTTTACACTTACCCCTGGACTACGGATATTGGCATGAACCAGACAGCCATTCCCTTAGTGTGGAAACGGACAAGTAAACAAACAGGTGCCATACAAGTTAAATGCCATGATAAGGGCAAGCTTAGCCTGTTGTGGGAGCTTAGCCTGTTGTGATGGTTGTGTCTGTTAAGTGGCTCTGAGTTCAGAATCTGTTTATCTGCAGAGTCGGGGATGTGCTGAGCCCCGCCTTTTAGTGTAGTATGCATTATATTGCCTTAGCTATTTGGGCTTTCTTGTGCTTTTTTGCCTCCCAGCCATAGCCCTGGGCTAAATTTAAGTGAATTCAAAGGTCAGACTGTATCTGACCAGGAAGACTTGTCTCGACAGCCCTGCTCTGCTTCTGCCACCTGAGAGGCCTGAAGCCTCCGTATGGACCCACAGCTAGTGATAAGCCACCGGTGACAGCTTGTCTTATTTTAAGTAGAAACCCATTTAGAGACTAATTTAAGAATAGTTGAACTTGATATAGTCCTCCTCTCAAATGGTGCAGATTTTACTCTTAATTTTTGAAAAGTTCTTAAAGGAAACTGAGAAACAATGACTTTTCTTGTTTATTTTGGCTTATTTGCCTTTTTACTGTGTTCTATTTTGGGGTGGGGGGGTGGCCATTCCTCAGAAAACTAGCGTATGAACTTCATCGTGATCTTACAGCATGTTTTCGATCTTAAAACAAGGCACCAAAAATGCATTCAGAGAACAGGTAGATAAAGTAGCACTGCTATGATTATGGAGAAACAGTAGTTTCCTTTTAAGCCTTTCTCTTTCAAGAGCTTATAATTTTCTGTAAAAGCCAGACATTATCCCTTGGCCAGGTATGTTTTATTCTTGCTCTGTTTCTGTGTTAGAAAGTTTGATTTAAAAGGGAAGATATTAACATTGTGTCTCCCACACAAAGAATGTTCATATTTGTATTTAGTTTTTTGATAAAACTCAATTTCATACCCTGAGCCTTCCTTAGTTTGAAGAGTAATATCAATATCTTTTATCTACAAGGAGTATCTTTGCCATTGTGTGTGTATTTGTGTGTGTGTGTGTGTATAAAATCGAAACCTGGAAATATGGCATACACTGTTGAGGATATTAGGTAATCAGTTCCTGATGACTGTACTTTATTTGCACAGAATTACCAGATGACAACCAGTTTTGACCGTCTAATGTAGTAGGTGATATGGCATTCTCTATCGTCTGGGTCATATGGGGGTAAAATGATCTCCATTTTATGGTCTCCGTTATCCATCTCCTGGGCCTTATAAGAGAAGGGAACTAGAATTTTAGAAATGTGCACTGAGAAAATTGGACTCAAGTTAGCAGCCTAAAAAACAGTAAAACCAAACTGTGTGTGAATAACAGTTTTTCCCCCTTTATCTTGTGCAGATTGAGGAACTGAGCTATAGGGGTATTTTTAATGAAAGGTGAATAAGCTATCCGTGGCTTGTACAGAAAACATCTCCAGCTATACTAAATATAAAGCTGTCAACTCTCTGAAGATCTCTGCAGTAATTACTCATCCATCTCAGTTGACGGCGACGGCGTGCAGCACAGGTGAGAGCTGCCTCCGGAGCCAGGCTGTGCGAGGGGTTCAGAGCCCAGTCCACCAGCTCCTGTGTCGCTCTGGGCAGACTGCTTTCTGTCTCACACTCATTTACAAAAAGAGGATAATACTACCTACCTAACAGGGCCGCTAGGAGGATTAAATGAGTTAATATGTGTGAAGCACTTAGAACACTAGGTAAGTGTTAACTATTCTGATTATTGATGCATATCTATCATACATTTTAAGTGGCCAGTTTTCATAGAGAGTTTGGCATTTGAACTGGGCCTTAAAGGATAAACAGGATTTGTAAAAATGAAATATAAAGAATTTAAAATGGGGAAAGCTGTGTGAAAAAAAAAGTTGCAAAGAGGAGGTGAAGAATCTTTTCCCCTCCTTTTCTCCTTCCATTTATTGCCTACTAGCTTTACACCTGCCGCAGAGCTCAGCGTTGATGGGTGTTACATAATCGTATTCAGCCCTCACGATAACCCTACCAGATAGGTATTTTAAAATCTCATTTTACAGATGGGAAAGTAGCCATAGAAGAGTAGAGTCACTTTTTCAGAGTCACCAAGTTAAATGCTTGGCCTAGTTCTGACTGTAAAGCTCAGGTTCTTAATTATTATCCAGTACTTCCTTCCTAAGAGTAGACTATCAGAAGGTGATTCCAAAAAATATTTTAAGAGAATGCTCTGGGATTGGCGTTCTAGACATTAATAGAATTATGATTATTGGGGATTAACAGGGATGCACGTGAGCACTTTGTCACAGCGAAAGACTCTGGATACTGTGTATGCTGGTCATTTCAGAAGATTGAAGAGAAACACGTGTGCCAGTGCTTGCCGAATATATCGCTGTTCCCCGTCATTCTCACAGTGTGGAGGTGCTTGTTTTTTTTCTGAACTGAGAATGGTAGCACTGGGTTGTTGAAGTTTTTATTATTTTTCTCATCAGAAATTATACAAATTTCCCTTGGACTTCAGTGCCTCAACTTTAGTTGCCTCAGATTGACTGCTGTTTGAGTACCCTTTTCAGTTTCCTACATCTTAGGTGTGTCTACAGTTCTGCTTCCCAGTCTTCAGCATTTTTGGTTTCATGTCCATGGGGTTTGTCTGGAATATAATGAGGATGATCGTAATTCTATTGCTGTTTATTCCTTCTGTCCTCTAACTAGTTTGTCACGCTGTCTTCCTTTTGAACCTTTAATGGAATTGATCATTTCATCCTCATACTTTTCGTCTCAAGGAGCTCACTGGCCTTGACTTGAATTTTAAATTGTTCTGTCCCCATGTACTACTTCCTTCCATTAATTAGCTGATGGCTGTTTTTTTCCCTCTGTAGTTTTAATGCCTTCTATACTATTTAAAACTACTCTTTCCAGAAGATACAGCCAGCAACTCAGGTGCTAGCCTTTATAAAACTAGAATCAGACTAAAATGAACTAGAATCTTGGTAACTAGTATCTTTCCCTAGAATTTATATCTTTCTCTCTGCTTTTAAGAGAAAAAAAAAATCAGAGATTTAGCCAAAAATTTCAAAAGAAAAAGCAGAAACATGTGGGATTTATCAGTGAATTTACCATTCACGTCGGCTGTGTAGGCTATAAGAAACTTTGAAGGTTTTTACTTTTACTGTACCTTTTACTTATTTATTTTTTTAAATCATCCCCGTCATCATGAAGCAGGCCTTTATGACCTGTCTGGACCGTTGCAGCGGTCTTACAGCCAGTTATTCTGCCCACCTCCCCTCTTTTAGATCACATATATCAGCAGCAGTCTGATCTTTCTTAAACAGGCTCTAATCTTGTGTCTTAAAAGTCTTCTCTGGCTCCTCGTTGCCTGTAGTATTATCTAAATCCCTAACATGCTGCACTCAACCTTGGAGCCTCCTCTAGAGATGGTAAGCTCCATGAGAACAGATATTTTATCCACCACTTCCCCCATAGCTAGACCAGTGTCTGAAACAGCTATTCACTCCATAAATATTCTAGGCCAGGGCTTCCCAAAAACAGGTCCTAGGTTTGCCTCTCATAGGTTACAGGTTTGTTGAGAAGCATTGGTGGGTGCTTTCTACCTTTGGGACAGCCAGATGGAGCCTGGCTCATCCAGGACTCCACTGAGAGTAATTGGAGTCTAAGGTCTCTGCCTGATGACTGGTGGTGTGCTGAGCACAGGCAAGAAGATGCTCTGCGACCTGCATATCTACTTTAGCTGCCCACTTCAGAGCGTCCCACTGCCCACATAGGTGAGGGGCCATGGGGCTGCTGGAGAGTTTATGATGCAGGTGCCTGAGCAGCACAGCCAGAGGTGCTGCTACTCAGAAGTGAGGGTAGACTCACAGGAGGTCAGTCCAGGGTTCTCAGCTTCTGGTAGAAGCCTCCTCTGTCTTAACTTACGTTGGATACGTTTGTTACTTCTGTGCTGATATTCCCATTTAGTAGCATTCCAGTTAGCCATGGGCTGACCAGTCCATGATCTGTGTAATTAAAACCAAGTTTATCTTTTATAATTTTAGATTTTAAAACCTTTCTTCACTTCAAAGTGAAAACGAAGAGTAGTGTTTATAGTATTGTGTTGGCCAAAAGGTTCATTCGGTTTTTTCCCTAAGATGGCTCTGGTAGCACTTAGTTGTCTTTAACTTCATTCAAAACCATTTTGTTAGATTGTATGTGACAGCTGTCCTATCAGCGTGCATTTCAAAAAAAAGGCTTATCAAAATTGGTGAATTTTTGTGTAACCATTTTAATATTGAAGATGGAAGAAAAAAACATTTCCGGCATATTATGCTTTATTATTTCAGGAAAGGTAAAAATACAACCAAGACGCACAAAATGATTTGTGTAGTGTGTGGAGAAGGTGCTGTGACTGATCGAATGTGTCAAAGGTGGTTTGCGAAGTTTCATGCTGGAGATTTCTCACTGGACGAAGCTCCAGTCGGGTAGACCAGTTGAAGTTGATAGCAATCAAATTGAAACATTAATTGAGAACAATCAACATTATACCACGCGGGAGATAGCCGACATACTCAAAATACCCAAATCAAGCATTGGAAATCATTTGTACCAGCTTGGTTATGTTAATCACTTTGATGTTTGGGTTCCACATAAGTTAAGCCAATAAAACCTTCTTGACTGTATTTCCCCATGCAATTCTCTACTTAAAAGTAACAAAAAATTCCGTTTTTAAAACAAACTGTGGCGGGGATGAAATGTGGATACTGTACAATAATGTGGAACGGGAAAGATCGTGGGGCAAGCTAAATGAATCATCACCAACCACACCAAAGGCTGGTCTTCATCCAAAGAAGGTGATGTTGTATATAAGGTGGAATTGGAAGGGAGTCCTCTATTTTGAGCTCCTCCTGGAAAACCAAACGATTAATTCCAATAAGTACTGCTCCCAGTTAGACCAACTGAAAGCAGCACTCGATGAAAAGCGCCCAGAATTAGTCAACAGAAAATGCATAATTTTCCATCAGGATAATGCAAGACCACATGTTCTTTGATGACCAGGCAAAAACTGTTGCAGCTTGGCTGGGAAGGGAAGTTCTAATTCATCTGCCGTATTCACCAGACATTGCACCTTCATATTTCCATTTATTTCGGTCTTTACAAAATTCTCTTAACAGAGAAATTTTCAGTTTCCTGGAAGACTGTATAAGGCGCCTGGAACAGTTCTTTGCTCAAAAAGATAAAAAGTTTTGGGAAGTTGGAATTATGAAATTGCCTGAAAAATGGCAGAAGGTAGTGGAACAAAAGGGTGAATACGTTGTTGAATAAAGTTCTTGGTGAAAATGAAAATGTGTCTTTTAGTTTTACCTAAAAACTGAGGGCACTTTTTGGCCAACCCAATATTACTGTCATTATATCATTACTGATGGATGGACCTAGTTAGCCTGTTTAGTGTGAAAGCAGCCAGAGTTGTTGATGTTCCTTTGTTTTTGATTTTTGCCCAGGTCAGTTAATGCCACGTCAAAGAGAATTCTGTAGAACTCTGTTGTCTTTACACAAACCATGACCCTCATGGTTGTTAGGTCTTTCAGATGCAGACTCATGCTTTCAGGAGGAAGGTTTTCAAGAAAGTGTAGGTACAAACCTGTAAACACTATTAACATCTATATAGTGCTTTATTGTTTCAAATATGCTTTTATACTCACATAATTTTATTTGTTTAAACTTCACAGCCACTCTGTGAGGGTTATTTTTAATTTCACATTATAGGATTTTCTTATTTTACAGATTGGGACACTGATTCTGAGTAGTTAAGTAACTTAAAAGTCACACAGCCAGTATATCAGTGGAAGTGCAAGCATTTGATCGAACAGGTGTGACTTCAGGGAAACAGTGTAAACAGACTTCATGGAAGATAAATTACTAGGAGAGTCATTTATACCTCTTGTCTTTAGAAAAGGATTCTTTTTCTCAAGTAAAGCATTAAGTAGATTTCTTACTAGAAAAGCCTGAAAAATTGAAAACAGTATTTAAAATTAAATAGATACAAATGGATAATTTCTGAAGATTAAAACAGCTTTGAAAAAAATAAAATTCAAAAAAAAAGCAGCTTTGAAATTCGGACATACATAGTGAGAAGCATGACAACCATTTAAGGTTTCACATGTAGAGGTATGTCTAATATATAAGTGTGTGGATATATATTCTCTGTGTCACTAAGGTTCACAGTTAGGGTTTCTTAGATCCTTATTTGTTGAAATCTCCTTTTGCTTGTACACTGAGGCTGAAGTTGGCAATTTTCCTTCCAGGTGTGGATTTTGAAAATGAAGTACACTTGTTGAAATGTGAATTGCATCATCGTGATGCATTTATATGGTGCTACCCTCCAGGATTATGGGAAATTTTCAGCGTTGTAGTTTGGCTTATGGTATATATGAATCATGGAGAGCACTCTAGGTCTGTGAGTTACCGGTTTTGTTTTGGGTGCAGTTCATGGTGTTTTAAGTGTCTAAAAAAGAGTTTGGAGCCTCTTGCATCCTCTTGGCTGAAGAGACTCTGCCTTGGGTCTTCCCCTGGTGGTCCAGTAGTTAAGAATCCGCTTTACAATGCAGAGGACGTGGGTTCAGTCCCTGGTCAGGGAACTAAGATCCCACATGCCACGGGGCAGCTAAGTCCGTGTGCTGCAACTACTGAGCCTGCATGCCGCAACAAAGAGCCTGCGTGCCACAATGAAGGAACCCACATGCCACAATGAAGATCCCACATGCGGCAACTAAGACCCGACGTAGGCAAATAAATAATTTTTTTTTAAAAAGAGAATCTGCCTTTCAGTTATCTGAGTGCTGTGGGACCACAGACCTGCTCAGCTTACCTGATGTAAATGGTCTTAACACTCACAGCCAGCTGTGTGTCACTGGTGACTAATTTTACCCTGTTTTTGACCTAGGACTTTCAGTGGGCAGTATTTGAAGAATCTGAAAGGATTCTTAAAAATCTAAAAATCTTGAGAATCTAAAAATCTGGCTGCTATTCAACTCACTATCAGTTTTGACTGTGGTCAGAGAATTTTATTTAAAAAAAATACAGGGAATTCCCTGGTGGTCCACTGATTAGGAGTCCAGGCTTCCACTGCAGGGGGCACAGGTTCGATCCCTGGTCAGGGAACTAAGATCCCACATGCCATGTGGTGTGGCGAAAAACATTAAAAATTTTTTTTTAATTTAAAAATACAAATTTCTGATTGCCCTATAGTTTAATAAAGTGTTTGATCATTTTATCCAAACACTGCCCTACCCTACCTCCCTTCAGGTTTGAAGCATTCCTGGGCAAACTTTTTTTCAGTAAGTACGTAACAAATCAGTGCTTATATGTAGCTATATGGCACCCCTATTGTGGAAAGCTACACTTTCTTTGTTCCGAGCATTAATGGAGAAAATGCATAATTACACTGAAATGGTAAACTAAATTATCCATTAACACTTCCTGGGGTTTTAATATAACCTTCTCTCTCTACCCAAAAGGCAACATGCATTTCGTCCATAATATCAATGCTCCATTTTAAGTGAATAGTTTTTTCATTTTTGATCTGTAATGGTGATTAGGGTGACCAGTTAGTCCTTGTTTGCCCAGGACTGTCCTGGTTTTAAAACTGATAGTCCCTTTCAGTCCCAGACAAACCCTAATGCAGGGCTAGTGGTCACCCTAACAGAGAGCTCTTCTGTCAGTGGGCTTTAGGCATGTTATTGGAACTATGGTAGAAACCTAGATCAGTGGTTAAAAGAATTTAGTGTGCATCAGAATTACCTGGAAGGCTTGTAAAACAGTGATTTCTGGGTCTCGTTCCCTCTAATTCCTGATCCATTAGGTTTGGGGTAGAAGCCTGAGAATTGCTTTTCTAACAGTTTCATAGGTAGAGCTGAGGCTGCTGGTTTGGGGTCAAGCCATGTCCAGTGTGAGTGTGATGGTGTTTTATTCAGATTTGTGAGGAAAAGGAACTGCTTCTCTGCTGATGAGCCTAAGCACTAACCATCCCAAAGGGTGTTTGTGTGTCTGAGCTGTGATCATGCAGCACAAAAAACAGCTGATCCCGTTAAAGGTGACAGAAATGGGGGGAAAGTTTAAAAAAAAAAAACAAAAAACAGTCGAATTGAAAATAAGTCATTTATACACATACATATATATGTATACACACACATGCACATACACATTGTATATACACACATATAGTAAGTTTTTTAGGTAAACTTTCATTTGATTATCAATTTGAATATCACATAAAGTATCTGATATGGGTCGTTACTTCCAGAGAACACATATTCATTATTATAGCAGAACTGATTTAAGCTGGGTGTAGTAGGGATAATAGTACCCACCTTGCCTGCTTCTCAGAATTATCACTATGAAAATCCATATGAAAGGTGTGAACATGCTCTGCAGACATAAGATGTCATGGCGATGATTATCATGTACTTTACAACTGAGCACTGCTTTTCAGCGCTTTCATCTTCATCACCTCATTGATTGTTCTCAGGTATTTCAGTTTGCCAGGCTTATTTGTCCTCAGAGGTAGTCGCCATGTTGGTGGTTCCTGGATAGTGGCTCATAGTCAATGGCTGAGCTTGCTCAAATCACTTCTCCAATTTGTACCTTCTTCCTCATCTGTAGGGTAGAATTAATGCCTGTCCTACTACTAACCTTAGAACTAGTTATAAAGCTAGCTTGAGAAACTGTAGGAAAACACGCTCAAGCCTGTGTTACATATGGCAATTGGTAATAATGAGTAAATCATAAATAAGCCTCAAAGAACAGGAAGCATGTTGTTTTCATCTGTCTATCCTAAGCACCTCATCACTTTATAAATTTTTCAAGTGGATTGAGTTTATTAATTTAAATATTTTATCATTTTCTTTTCCTTAGTTTTTTAATCTCTGCTTTTTTTTAACATGAAGCATATAGAGGGTGATAAGTATTATTGAATAGGTTGAAGAAGAGAAGAGAATATCTTTTGGGGTATCTGGGGTTTTTTTTTCTTTTAATGTGGACGCTTTCTGCTTCATAACCTTTATTACTGGTCTGTGAATTCTTGCCTTTTGCCAGCTTTTTTTCCCAGTCCCACCCTGCTTCCCTTAAGACTTGGCATATAACCTCTCTGCTACTAGTCCAAGCAGTGTCCCTGCCTTAGATTTCTCTTAGAGGATGCAAAATCTAGGCCAACTGAGAAGTTGTTTTTTTTTTCAGCATGTTTATCTTAAGTTACAAAATGGTATTTCTTAACTATTTTCTTACGTAGTCTAGTACAAGTTCCTGTACCCAGGAAAGCTTCCTTATAATAATACAGTTGCCTCTTGGTATCTGCGGGGCATTTGTGCCAGGACCCACCACAGACTCCAAAATCTGCAGATGCTCAAGTCCCGTAGCCGGTCCTCCACATCCATGCTTCCGTATGTGCAGATTCAGCCAACTGCGGATCTTGTAATACTCTATGTATGTATGTATTGGAAGAAATCTGCATATAAGTGCATCCGAGCAGTTCAAACTGTTGTTCAAATGTCAGCTGTACTTTTGAGGAATAATGTCTTCATTATGGGTTGTCACATTGAAGGGAACGTATTAGGTATCTAACTCGTTTTCAGCGTTGTACTTGTGGGATCTATGGTGTGACAGAGTCTGTGGCAAGTGTGGCCTGGCATACATTATATGTGGATACTCAAAACTATCACTGACAGATGGATTTGACAAACATTTCCAGTTTCTGCACAGTAGCACTATGCCAGCCAACAGTTCATACCCATTTCTGTCTGAACAGCAGATTGTTTGTATGAATCTAATGTGTGTTTTGCCCGTTCTTAGAAAAATTTGTAAAGGGAAAAGTAAAGTGCTAACACTAGTGGTAAGAATGGTAGCTCTCAAGTATGTAATACATTTATGACAAATACGGAAATCATTAAGCACACCAAAAATTGTTCATCTTTAGCCTCAGCTATACCTTCATTAGGTTTGACCTGCTTACTCTGTTTTTGATGATGAATAAAAGAACAAAAAGAACATTTATGAAATACAGATTATATATTATTATTATAGTTTGTGTCTAGAAGATACTTTTAAATTATAGAATGTATTTCATAATGGATTTTCTTATATTTAATTATTCAACTTCTGTCCATTTAATTTTCAACTGTCTTCAAGAATACATCATAAGTGGAATTCCCTGGTGGTGCAGTGGTTAAGAATCCGCCTGCCAATGCAGGGGACACGGGTTCGAGCCCTGGTCCAGGAAGATCCCACATACCGCAGAGCAACAGAGCCCATGCACCACAACTATGAAGCCTCTGCTCTAGAGCCCACGTGCCACAGCTGCTGAGCCCATGCACTGCAACTACTGAAGCCCGTGTGCTCTAGGGCCTGAGTGCCTCAACTGCTGGGCCCATGTGCTGCAACTATTGAAGCCCACACACCAAGAGCCCGTGCTCTGCAGCAAGAGAAGCCACCACAGTGAGAAGCCTGCGCACCTCAGTGAAGAGTAGCCCCCGCTCGCCACAAGTAGAGAAAGCCTGCGCACAGCAACGAAGACCCAGTGCAGCCAAAAATAAATTTAAATAATAATAAATAAAAACCAGCATTTTTTAAAAAAAGTAATACATCATAAGCAAATGTATAACATTTGACAAAATTCCCTAATAACCCTGAAGAAAAGATTCTGTGTATTATAGAATTATGTGTAAGTTAAATACAGTAGCTCTGATAAAACATTTCTGTCATTTGCTCAGCCTTTAAAAAAAATTAAACTGAGAACAGAGGGGGAAATGGTTTGAAGAAGAGAGTTGTAATCACTGGTTTATTGCAACTTAATGTGCAGCATCCTAATTAGTCAAGTATCATGTACCTACCTAGGCATGAAATAACTATATTTTAAAATTTAAATCTGGAAATCTTCAATTGTAGAACAGCTTGAATAGCCTTCGTTGGAAATAGCCACTGGGTTTTTTTGTTTGTTTGTTTTTTTGTTTTTAAGGTATTTATCTTCAGAAACAATGAAGGTCATCTTGTATCCATAGAGACCACATGCACTTTCCTCATTATTTCCAGCATTATTTCTGTAATGGGTAGAGTTTTATGACATTTAAACCAAAAAAAATTTTTTTCAGAAAGCAACTTTAAATATTATCACACGGTAAATATCAGTGACTGAAATTACTTACTCCATAGTTTCTCAAAGAAATTAATTAATATTAGAAAATTAGTAGCCTCTCAAAATTGTGTATGTTGGTGTGTTCAGTAGTTATCCTGCAGGGTATGTGTGTGTGTATGTATGTTCATTTCTTGGAAATCACTGAAAATTGTAGACTCTAATTGTTTTAATTGTTTTTTTTAAGAGACAGTAATTTCACATGCTTTAGATTAAAGCAAATCTTGGTTTCAGTGGAGTGCAGATTTTTTATATTTCACCTAGTCTTCCGTCTCTCTTTCAGGAAAGTGGTGTGGGAAACAAAATGGTTTCAGTGTATTATTGTTTTATAAACAAAGCCAAGGTCATGAGTTTGTTTGCTTATTATCTACTTTGCTTTGTTCATTTCCAGGGACTGCACATCCCTAACCTAAATCAGCTGGGGACAGGGGAAGAAAATATTAGACACTTACTCGGTTTAGATCCGCTACCAGTAAAACCCACTGTATTAGCAATCTGAATTAGGACACTTTTGTTAATGAAGAGAGTCGCTTTTAATGATAATATCAGGGCAACAGTCATAAATTGGGACTGTTTCAGGCAGATGTATGGTCAGTCTGATCATTAGGGTTGTCATTCTAGTGTGTTGTTTATTATTAATTCTGAAACTCTGGGTTTAGGAAGAGAAAACCTCATTTTTGCATGTAGCAAAGAGAAAATGTATCTTGTAGGATAACTGGGTAAAATCTTTAATGTTACATATTTGCCAAGACAACTTTATAATGCATATTGTCTTTTGTAATTTATTTAGGGAAAAATTGCTGTTGATAAACTGCTTCTCTCCTGCCAATGAATAGCATTCACTTTATCATTTTTGTCCCAAGATGTCACAGATAGCGTTCAGGACTAAAAAGCCTATCAATCATTAGATAAAGATGGTGACCGGCAACATTTGTGTTTATTCCTTCTGTTAATTCGTTGTCCAGAAAGCCTGTTGTTGTAAACATCCCCGACTGGAAGCTGTAAGACATAGCTAAGCTTTCAGTCAGATGTTTGCTGCCACCGGCTCTTCACAGACATCATTTCAGGATAGTTATATCTAAGAAGTGGAACAGGGGAGGCTATGAAATGTGTGGAAAACACCAGGAGTCTTTAGGTTTCTTCATTTACTGCTCTCTGTGAGAATGCACGTTTTATGCTAGACTTTAGTGTAGGATGCTGTCTGAAGAACAGGATATCCTGTAGCAGATGCCATCTGAGCTTCCCAGACTTAAGATGCTGCTGCTGCTGGGCCTTAGAGAATTTAGTTAAAAAAATTTTTTTTTCCACTATGGGTTCTTATTTCTGTTTTTGCCCTGGCAGTGAACTTTCATTCTTTATTGCCTTTCCAAGTAGGCTAGAGTTTAACTTCCCAACAGTTCAGAAGACTGATTTCCTCCTTTAGAAATTCTGGAGATGTTATTGAGAGTACATTTATCACCACCACCCCACCCTACCGCCCAGCAGTACACAACCGAGACGTTTCAGTTTTCTCTGTAGTGAAGAAGTGTACAAACTTGGTCGCTAGCCTCTCAGCCCCCTGCCCCCCCCAACTTCCTGTTCTCCACCCGGAATGATGTCACAGCTCCTGGTCAGAACTGTCCTCTAAAAACTTGCAGGACTTCAAACCACTGAGCCTATTTACAACATTCGCCATTGGTTATATTTGTCTTATTTATTGAGTATATTTTCCTGAGTATCTTCAGGTTATCACTTGCCTTTTCTCTTCCTCATTAGAATGTTGATGCCTTGTGAGCAGGTGCACTGTATCTATTTTTTGTGTTTCCTCACAATGCTGAGCAATACAGGGCTTTTCTCACAGGTGGAATTCAGGGCAGACTATTGATAACATAATTTTACAACAGCTCTTTTTCTGAGTTTTGAAAATTTGTTTTCTTAGCTCTGTTTGTCTTTTAGACACTGGGAAACATTTCTGTTTTATTGAAATCTTTCTCTTTAATACAGCTTTGGTATTTTTATCATGTATTAATATTAAACTGCTAAACATCTGACTGTGTTAGGTTCAGCGCATAATTAAACCAAAAGGTAAAGTTCTTGCTAATTTTTTACATGCATGGCTTCCTTGATTAGATCATAAGCTTTCTGAGGGTGAGGACATTATATCTTTATAATTACCAGTTTTCCTGCCGTCTGTGTCCAGTAGAGCACCTTGCCTGTATGGGGCCCCACTAACAATTTTGTTTTGTTGCAGCAGTGTCTACTATTTGCTTATATCTTTTATACAGGTGAGCAAGTGACAGTTTGGGTCATGATGTAGCTGCCCAGATGTATTCGTGCTGCAGCACTGATTCTTAAATGCTCCTTTGTGCTAGTTTACAAGACTTGCGCGGCCAGAGTGGAGGGAGGTGGCGTAGGTAGTTGCTTCAGACACAGGTAGCGTTGCAAGTTGAAGTGTAATTTTCAAACTTGGTGATTAGCATGCAGCAAGTATCCCTTCATACTCAAATCTTAATAAACATGCTTTATTAAGAGTTGACCCTCTGATTTAGCACATTGGAGGCCTTGGGTTCCAGATAGCAGCAAACAGGGCCATTTGCTCTAAGAGCCCAGGGAGTGATCCCTGGAAAGGCAGAAAGAGTCCTCTGGTAATAGGGTTATTTTGTTAGACAAGGTGACATTGTTTCCTACGAAAAATTTTGTTACATAGCTTTGAAATTCAGTAAGGTAGATAGAAACTGCCTAGTTTAATCATTTGCCTAGCTGAATTTGAAAGACTTTTTAAAATGATAGCCCAGATCTATGCTAAAAGAAGGGTGGGTGTCCTGCACAAAGCTGTGACACTCTGCACAGCCGTCCACTCATCCCTGGATGCTCAGGATTCATGTACAATCTGTGTTACGTAACATTTGTTCCATGTTATTCTGCCCTAATGAGGTGAATCAGAGACCATGTCATCTTTAATTCTGGATGCCCTTGCTTCAGTGTACTTCAGTACAACCTTTTAGTCATTTGCAGACGACTTCTTTATGTTTTAATTTGGAAGAACCACAAAATTCCCCGTGGCCTGCAAATTTAGCAATTGACTATACAAAACAAATGCTTTAAAATGTTAGAGCATTAGGGCCTCCCTGGTGGCGCAGTGGTTGAGAGTCCGCCTGCCGATGCAGGGGATACGGGTTCGTGCCCCGATCTGGGAGGATCCCATATGCCGCGGAGCGGCTGGGCCCGTGAGCCATGGCCGCTGGGCCTGCGCATCCGGAGCCTGTGCTCCGCAACGGGAGAGGCCACGACAGTGAGAGGCCCGCATACCGCAAAAAAAAAAAAAAATGTTAGAGCATTAGTATTTGCCAGTGAACCAGTAACAGCTTATTTCCCCATTCTTTAACTTAGTATTGAGGAAGACGTGTGTGGTCTTTATTGACAGGTCTTAGAAACCTCAGGAATTCTTTACTAAGAAGATATTTTGATTTAGTTAATATTGAAAGTAAAACATTTTTAGTTACTGAATACTGTTTTCTGAAAATGACAGGTTTTTTCCTTAGCATTTGATTTGAGATTCCTTAGGGGTTACTTTTTTAGGCAGACAACTGCAGAATTGTCTTCAAGTTCATTTCCAATTAGATATGCTCATGTACAAATATTCTTGGTTAAAATTACATTGTTGGACGGATCTTCATTGGTCTTGATGCCTGAGTCCCTTTTACGCAGAGCCAGAGGTGGCGTGGGGTGGGTGACCCAGAAGTGGGCGGTGAGCTTCGGATCCCAGCGTGCCGTCCTCATTGCATGCAGAGGGCTCTGACTGTGGCCCCTTCTGTTCCTCTGGTTAAAACTTTATTCACTGAGTGGATGTGCCTCTATTTGCTGTGTGTATTCAGGGGAAAAAAAATTTCAAGTTTGAGTATCAGTCTGAACTTAATTACTTTTCAAAATTATGCTTTTTCAGGCTGTCTCTGCCAGTTTCCCCAGCCTGGTTCATTATGGGTGGACATGTGATGAGTGTTTTGACATTGCCTTCCCCCACCCCACCCCCAATCTGTAGCATATGACAGACTTTCTAACAGTTTGATGTTCACTGCTATCTTTGCTCTGGCTTTCCAGCATATTTGGTGAAACAATTTCATCTTTAATCCACTGGTTTTCAAATATTAGCATGTATCAGAATTACTTGGAGGGCTTATTAATTAAAATACAGATTGCTGGGCCTTGCCAGAGCTTCTCATTCAGTAGGTCTGAGGTGATGCTTGAGAATGTGCATTGTTTTTCCTAAATTCCCAAGTGCTGCTGATGCTGCTGTCCTGGGTCCAGGCTTTCAGAAGCACGGAGCTCATCTTACATTCTTTTCCCTGTTCGGTATTATGCCCAGTTAGCAACTGAAGAAAAATACGCATAAAATCGCCAACTTAAAAACATGTAGTAATCCAAAAGTTTGTTTTGAAAAAGGTTTGTTGGAAACCTGAGACCCATTTTTCTCCCAGAGGAAGCATCATATTAATTGTCTAGCCCACAAAACCTATTTGATTTGCAAAGAAAAGCAGAAGGAAAAAATAGTATTGCAGTGGAATACTTGAAACAAGAAAACAATATACTTGTAGAGAAAAAAAAAATGTGTATGTTTAATCTTGAGAACTAGTGCTTCAGGAGAAGTAGCCCGCAGAGGACAAGAGAGGCCAGGTAGAGATGGGATGTTCCCGAAGGTCCTGGAATGCCTCTGAAATTCCAGAGATTTTTAGAATTTGCTGGCAGTGGTTCTTAATATTTAACTTTACTTCCAAATTTGAGGATTTCCTCTTCGTTGGTGCAAGTGTACTGATCGGGCCACATATGCTTTGTAGGGGTGTCGGTGGTAATATTTTCTTAATCAGAGGAATGCAAAGAGACGAGGGATTTCTGAGAGGCAACTTAGCAACACTTGGGCCAGTAGAAGGTGTACTGAGATCAGAGTATGGGAGAGGTGTTACTGAGGCGAACTTAACTGAATTATGAGTTGAGGGAGGAGATGGGGAGAGGCTCGAGGAGGGGGAAGAGAAATGAGGAAAAGGAAGGCTCCAGCTAAGCTTTGAGCTCCTCAGAGGTGTATTGTTAACTTTGTCCTTTACCCAAAACAGGAATCTCCTTCCTGAGGAAGAATGGGTGATTGATGCATCGTCAAGGCCATCAGCCAGGTTCCTCTAAATGCAAGTTCAGTTGTTTTGAAGAGAGGGATATGGGAGGATGAGAGGCTGTAAACTCAGCCACATTTAGATCGGGAACATTTACAAGATGTTTGCTTACATTGCCATAAATTATTTCAGTGAAAAGAATGTCACTTCTGCCTTTTCCCTTGGAGTTTAAACTTTGTCTCAAAATACTTTTTGATTTGACTTTTGTCTCATTTATGTCAATCTTTGTAAGTCCTGCTTTAAACCAAGTTTTCAGTTCATGTAAACATCCTACACTCAGCTGTAATACATGGATCGGCTGGGAGGTGGATGTTTACTTCAGCTGACTTGGAATCTCAACCATTAACATTGATACAGGATTTGGCAAAAATAGTACACGGAGGCTTGATTTTTTTTAATGTAATAACTATAAATTTTAATTACTGTCATATCTTTTCAGTTGTGTTATTGTATCTCTAACATGACATAAGACTCTGGGGTTTGGGGCAAAAGAATGTCTTGTTTGGTCGGTGACATCACATTTGTAGCCCTTTCAGTGTGCTCTGACAAGCAAGGGCTCTGATATTAGACATTTGTAGCCATCTGGGCTCTGCCAGTCAATTTGGTATGCGATTTGGAGGAGGGAAAGGTGCTGTTTCCCACCTTGGTGTTTTTCTCATCTGCAAAATAGGCATGGTATCCACTTCACAGGATTTTTGTAAGGATCGGCCTCTGTGATCAGTGCAAAGTGGTTCATTCGTCAGTTCCTGTCACGTTAAGCCCTGATAAATGCTAACATTATAGCTGCTGTTAATGCCAGCTATAATGCCTAATAATAGTACATAGCATATTTTAGGTGTTCAGTAAATAATTGCTGTTATGTTTAAAGTAGATCTAACTCATTTTTATTTTAGCAATAAAGATGATACCAACTTTCTGATTTAATGGAAATGGTTTGAATCTTTGAAATCACTGTAATTTAGTGGTAGAGTTTTGAAGCCTAGCTTCTTGAACTCATATCCTGGTACTGCCACTTACTAGCTATGTTATTTTGGGGAAGTTACTACTCTCTCTGCTTCTTCTATCTGCTAAATTGGGATTATAAGAGTACCTACCTAATAGGATGGTTATGAGATTAAGTGGATTAATATTATAAATGAGTTAATACCAGTAAAGTGTTAAAATAATTCCTGGTACATACTAAGCTCCTGAAAAATGGTAGCTATTATTGTTATTACTATTATTATTATTTTAAACATGTGTTTGTCATCCTTTTTTTTCAGAGTATAGTTGTGCCATACATTTGTAAATAAAGACAACCTAATACCTGATAACTAGTTCTAGGTATGAATTGTTTGATTTAAATGATACTTTCATATTTCATGCTTTTATTGAAAACACTCTACTTAAAATTAATTTTCTGTAACTGTTTTTCAACTCCATGAAATCAGCTCTACTTTTCTTTTTTTGGTGACACATCCACATTCTGTACAGGTAAAACACAAAGTAAACAACAACCACGAAATCAAAATGACTTAAGAAGTACATATTATTCTTTCTAGCAGCTTGGCAAGTATCCATAAACTCTAATCTGTGCCTAAATCCAGAATTAGAACTCACATTTGCTGCTTCTCCTCTGGAAGATGTCTATGTGTTATGAAACATTCACAATTAAATAAAAAATGTGGAGTCAAGTCAGGGAGACTTGTTCTTGAGTAGGTGAGTGCTATCTTTCTAATTGTATTCTATTTGTTCAATATACTAAAGTTTTAAAATTGTATTAAGTGGGAGCTGTTCTGTTATGTGCTTGGATGTAAAATGTATATTTCAGTGAGTTCCACATGTTTGTTTAAAACTTGTCAAGTGCTATGGTTATTTTCTGATTTATAATACTTCAAGAGAAATATTGCAGTGCATTATGGAAGCATCATATAACCTAAGGGTAGTTTTATGAAATATATTTTTTCAGATTACGCATATGTGAGAGTTCCCCATCAGTTTACCTTTGAACCTCAGTGAACAGAATATAAATTTTTTCTTTCATATTCCCCAATATGAAAAAATATTTAGCATATCATATGGTTTAGGCTCCCAAATGGCCTATAGGTTAAATTCCTAATTTATAGTGTTTTTTAATTTATTGCTTTTTTCTTTTGTTTAATAGCCCTGTATCTATATCTTTATATTCCATACTTTCCTGATTATATTATGGGGTCTTTGATCATTTGGGCTATCAGCTTTGCCTCACTTTATCACTCAGAAAAAGCTCCACATGAAAGTTGAGTTATAGTTAAGTGAAAATTTTTTTTTCACTTTATCTTCTTTTAGTTAATACTGTAAATTATTCTGTTATACTGAGCTGTCTCTCACCCTTTAGAAAATACACGCCTTGATTTCTTTAAAAACCGTACATTTAGGGCTTCCCTGGTGGCGCAGCGGTTGAGAGTCCGCCTGCTGATGCAGGGGACACGGGTTCATGCCCCGGTCCGGGAAGATCCCACATGCCGCGGAGCGGCTGGGCCCGTGAGCCATGGCCGCTGAGCCTGCGCGTCCGGAGCCTGTGCTCCGCAACGGGAGAGGCCACGACAGTGAGAGGCCCGTGTACCGCAAAAAAAAAAAAAAAAAAAAATACATTTATTAGAAATGTAAAAGAAATTTTTTTCTGATGAACATGTGCTTATCAGTTTTAAATGTTACAGAATTTGGGTAAATGTTAAAATGTCCCCATTTTCCCCCCTTATTTTCCAAATGTCATTTTTTATTTAATTGATTGATAGAGCATATAATATAAAGTTGGATTTTTCAATAATATTTGAATATGTTCCAAAATTAAACTCCAGCTATTTTCTATCAAGTTTGAAGATTTGATATCTCTCCTCATAATTATTTGCTATGCATTTGGCATAAATTATTTAACTTCTTCCTGTTTCATTATATCTTTCTCATTTCATCAGTTCCCAGTAGTAGGATTTTATGGTTCCAAACAAATGTGTCCTTTGGCTTCAGTAATCAAAAAATGTCAGTTAAAATGGGGAATCTGATACACATGAGTTTACCTTTTAGTTCTATTCGTTTCAGTTTTTTTAAAAAGCAATTCTACCATTAACATTAGCCTTAACTTCCTTTAATTTTATGGAAAAGAACACATCCCAAGGGTGTTTGTATAATTTAATACACATTATTCCTGTGAGGCTGAGTAAAACTGTTCTGGGAATCAAAGTCTTAGCAGTAGAACCTGTTCAGTCACTTAACTGTCTTGGGACTAACCAGATGCAATTATAACTGGCTTAAAAGTTCTGACCTTTTCCTTGCTTATTTCAAAGTGATTCTTTAAAGACTGTTAAGCTATGTGTTTAGTATTTGTCCTACTGTCTAAAAATATTTAAAAACAGGGTGTGGGTTATTTGTTTTGTTTTTTAAAAGTAGTTTGAGAACGTTTCTTTGCTACTTGTTCTTCATGCAAGTTTTATAGGAGTTCAAATTCCCTGGGAAAATAAGGGTTTTTGCAGGGTTTCTTTGATTGAAAAAGTATAAAAGGTCGCTAAAGGTATACAGTTGTCTTAATTTTGACATAAATTTTTCTTATACTATACGTTATCTCTGAAAATTTTTGTTTTGGGTATCCTGTTTATATTTAATAATTGTTGTTTAAAATTATGTAGTAATTAGTAGCACAAGAAGTTTCCATGTTAACCAGAATACTGGGTTATTTTCAAGTAAATGTATGAGTATGAATGAGAAACAGAGTTTGGGAACTGGGTACTGGCAAATCCTTCATTTTCAGATAACTTTTTTTTTAAGTTATTATTTATTAATTCATTATTTATTTATTTATTTTGGCCACACCGGGTCTTAGTTGTGGCGTGCGGGCTTCTTAGTTGTGACATGCAAACTCTTAGTTGCAGCCTGCATGTGGGATCTAGTTCCCTGACCAGGGATCGAACTCGGGCCCTCTGCATTGGGAGCACAGAGTCTTACCCACTGGACAACCAGGGAAGTCCCTTCAGATAACTTTCTAAATGTGTGGTCATTCATTCTGTAATATTTAGAGTAAACATGAAGAGTATATAAAAATATTCTCTTCACATTCACATACCACAGCCTGCCTTTTTCTTACACTCTGAATTATTAACAGTGGTGATCCTTCCAAGCTCTTGTCGTGTTTGTACACACATATACCTTGGTGATATGGGTGGGATTTATAATACCATGAAATCATACTGTATATGTATCTTATACTTTTTTTCATGCATTGGAGAACTTTCCATATCTATGCATCACGTATTTTTCTTTTAGTTCCATATATAAATATACCACAATGTACTTTTTTCCCTATTAGTGGAACCATAGGTTGCTCCAGTATTTCACTGTTTTAGGCAGTCTTGCAAAATACAGAATATTTTGATTCATATTTTGTGTGATAATTTCTATAAAACCATTTGTAAAGGTATAATTGCTGTGTCAAGGAACATGTCTATTTAAAATACTTACAGGTACTGCAA
This sequence comes from Mesoplodon densirostris, assembly GCF_025265405.1. NCBI lineage: Eukaryota > Metazoa > Chordata > Mammalia > Artiodactyla > Ziphiidae > Mesoplodon > Mesoplodon densirostris. The sequence continues at coordinate 86,036,432 of NC_082673.1, read as the reverse complement.
AATTATTCTCCAAGGAGTCTGTGCCAGTTTATACTTTCGCTAGCCGTGTAAGAGAGTACCTGTTTCCTCACATCCTTGCCCCAAAGCATTACCATTCGTGTTCATTTTTGCTGACCTGATGGTTGCAAAGAAGTATCTGTTTTTATTTTCATTTCCTTGTCTAAGAGTGAAGCTAATATCTTTTCACATTTTCATTGGTTTTCTTTCTTTCATTTTTATTTTTTTGATTGTATATTCATGTCCTTTGCCCATATTTCTTTGGTTTGTTAATTTGTTCTTACTGTTTTTTAGGAACTGTATGTATTTTGGATTTTTTTTTTCTTTCTAAGTTATTAAATGTGTTGCAGATACTTCCTCCTAATCTGTCATGTGTTTTTTAAAATTTTATTTTAAATCATTATGTAATTTTTAGTAACTTCTGGGTTTTGTTGTCTTAGGAAGGCCCATACCATCCTCAGTATTATAAATACATTATGCTGGGGACTTCCCTGGTGGCGCAGTGGATAAGACTCTGTGCTCTCCATGCAGGGGGCCCAGGTTCGATCCCTCGTCAGGGAACTAGATCCCACATGCATGCTGCAGCTAAGGAGCCCGTGTGCCGCAACTAGGGAGCTGGCGAGCCACAATTAAGGAGCCCTCGTCATTTCAAATTTTATTTTTAGTTACCTAAAGATTTCTTTTCAGACATTTATTCTGATCAATTTTTTTAAATCATAAAACTCATATAAAAAGGAAAGTCTATTCTATCAGTTCTTTATCTTTGTGTTAACAGTCCTTAGACCTCGGGTGTTCCCCTGAGTTTGTCACTCATTTTAATACGTCTGTCATTATTACTGTCTGAGTATTCATAAATACCACCGTAATAGGAACACCTATTACAGTACAGGTACTTATTACTTTTGTAATGTTCTCATCTAACCTTCGCAGCAGTCCTTTAGGTTTAGGGTAAGTGTTATTAGTATACTTTATGGTTCAGGAAACTGGGGCTCAGGGAAGTTAAGTTGCTTATAATCACAGAGCAGTTAAAGTGATGGAGATCCCTGACCTCAGAGCAAGTGTCCTGGGTACCATAAGTGGTTCATATATGCAGGCTGTGGGTCTCAGGCATTTGTGGAGATTAAAGAAATAAATGCATGGGAGAGATCTACCCTCAAATATACAGTCAATCTAGAAAGGAACACCTATAATTTTTTTAAGGTGTGTGATTAAATGTGTGATTCTAATTTTCATACCTTTCAGAACCAGTGTATGCTGTGCTACCAAATAAATGCTCACTTTTGTCCTTTTCTTATTAATAAGTTTGCTGATATTCTTTGGCTCCTGTCAATTTTCATATTGTTACTGTTGTAGAATCAATAGGATTTATAATTGGGTCTTCACTTTAAGGTGGGAAATAAACGCAGTAGTACCGAGAATGTTGCATATCCATTCTCTCCATCTGTATGTTAAACCTAAACCACAACAGGTTTACCGTGCTCATGCGCAGTAGCCATGAGCAGAGTCATCTACATTAGAATTCCAGTCAGTCTTTGTTTGTTTTTTTTTTCAAAGTCTTAATAGTCGTCCACCTTGAACCTTTAAAGTATGTTTTTAAAACTGCACATATGATAAGAATGATAGAGTTTTATTATGACCCTAAGGAAGTTATTTCAGCTTTTTGTTTCCACATAAGCATTTAAAGTTTTTGTTTCAAACTAAACAATGAACAGTTTGTACTGTTTACTTATGTTTAAAAAAATGATTGAACAGATCCCAGGCAGCTCAGACAGGGCAGGTAGAAGGCTCCGAGGGCTGACATTAGGAAAACTAATCCAAGTGCTTAGAAAACTTGATGTAGCCATACCATACAGGAATGTGTACTGTACAGTTGTAGGTAGAGCTCTGGGTAGACCAGAGTACAAGTCTTTTCTGAAGTTTTCAGGATATCTGGGATTTGAATTCATGCCTTGTATTTATTTTCGTATGTAATAGGTCGAGTATGTAAGAAGCAGTGTTCATAAAAGCTGGCAAACCTGTTTTACTTGTTTCTCAATCTTTTCAGATCACTGCTTATAAAACACTGACATTTACAGTAAATATCTTGTTTTAAATACAGGCTCACCCTATCAAACCGTGTGTCCTTGCGCTGCATTCATTTAATGACCTCGCCCTTTGGTAAGTTGGAATGTGGTTTGAAGTGGCTTTTGGTGATGGAGAGTTTGAAGGAGTTAAAGGGAAAAGCAGGAAGAGAATAACATTTTCAGGGAAACGTGATCATACAATGGACAGGCCCTTGAGAGAATAAGAGATTGTCTCTATATTATGTGACCTTTGGCTAATTCCTGAAGCATACTCACTTCATATGCCTTGTATGTAAATGAGAACATTACAGTTATATAAGTCCCTTTATCTCTGTGATTCCAGTGATTGTTTTATTGTGTGTCTGCGTATGTCAGTAGCTCACAATATGTAGCAGATTGAGTTCTAGGTTAAACCACTTGGATTCATCTGTAAAATGGGGTTCCCTATCTCCTGAATTGCAGTGATAATTTAATTAGATAATCCAGATAATCCCTTAGCACACTATCTGGCACATACTAAGCCCTCCTGAAATAACTCACTCTTCAAAACTCAGTTCAAATGTCTTAATATTACCTGGATCTTGGACCTTCCAGGTAAAAGGGAGGGAGGTTCTTCTCTTTGTGTCATAAGTATGTCTTTTACTATCTTCTAGTTTAGCACTATCACTGGTACTAAAATTATCACTTATTTATTTACATGTGTAGTTCTCTTAAATTATGAGCCCCTTGAAGACAGAAACAAGCTTGTCTTCATAAATTCAGTATCTGACATGATAAATTTTGTTGAAAGAAGAAAATTTTATTCTTGTTTTTATTTTATTTTTATTATTAATTTTTTTTTTTTTTTTTTAGTTCGGCATGCAGGATCTAGTTCCCGGACCAGGGATCAAACCCGGGCCCCCTGCATTGGGAGCGCAGAGTCTTAACCACTGGGCCACCAGGTAAGTCCCTATTCTTGTTTTTAAATACGGTCCCCTCCCTCTCTCAATGGAAGATAAGCTTGGAGCAAAGGTGTCCAGTAGAAATGTTCTCAAAAACCCTGGGCATGTTCTCAAAACACTTGTTTTTTTTAACAGCTATTTAATTGCCACTGTACTGCCAAGGATTAAATCAGTTTTTTACTTTGCTTCTTCACAGTGTTTTCCTTATAAAAAAATTAAAGTAAGAAAATGACTGCCAGGTGGAGAAAACTGTCCACTAAAGAATTGTATAAAGGCATCATAATGACAGTATAAAAGTTGATCTTGGAATCAAGGCCTTGGGTTCATGTTATAGCATCTGCTACTTTCTAGCCATATGACAGTGATCAATGATTTTATCTCTCTGGCTCTACAAAGTGGGAGTACTTCATGTTACTTGTAACAGCAAGAAAAATAGACCACAGGGTGTGAAGGGTTACAGTTAGTCCTCTGGTAGTGCTCTGGTTTCACAAGTCTTTTCTAAAGTTCTTAGAATGATTAATAGGAGGGTAATATTCATGCAGTACCAGCACTATGCCTGCTTAATAGAAGACACTCAATTATTTCTTGAGTGGAGTTAGTTTCAGTTGATACTATACCCTTTAAATTTGAAAGAAGCCAACTTATTCTACCACGTACACAATTATTTACTGTTAAAAGTGTTTAAATTAATTGTACCCTTGGTTACATGTTGAGAAACAGAACTGAAATGTTAAGTGGTGACCAAGTAATTATACTTCCATCATGCTAATGTTGTAGGGAAGAATAATCAAAAATCAAACAGCAAAGGCACACCCAAGAATTAAGTTGCACAATTAAAGGTTAATATTTTCTCAACCCAAAAATGCAGGTCTCTACTTCATCCTACTCTCCTACAGTTAATTTTTGATAACTCGAGACACACACTGGAAACATTAAAGCCAACTAGGTCTTCACTGATTACATTTTCCTTTCGAAAAGGTGGACGTGTAGAGAGAATTATTCTTATTACTACTGATACAGATAAAATTGGCTGATTATTAGATGCCTTTCAGTGTCGTGGTTTTGGTATATGAAGCTCTGTTGCCTATGAAAGTTTTGTCCAAGTCACTTCCCAGTTGACTCAAAATCCCCCACTTGTAAGTTGTCCTTTCCCTGTTCTTACTGGTTTTCTACCTTCATACCTCTTTACGAAATAAACATTTTCTTCCAACTCTCAGTTTGTGTTTTCTTCATTTGTTGTGCTTTTCAAAGTGCATCAATTAGTGATTGAATGTTACTGCAGTGTAATAGAAAACTGCAAACCAGTGGCTTAAAATGGTGGTTTATTGTTTTACCTCCTCGCATAGTTTGTTTCCAGGAATCTTGGTGGCATGGCAGACTGAATTAACATAAACCTTGCTACCACCACCATCCCATAGCTCCAAACTCAGAAAGATGCCAAATAAAACATAACATATACACGCAGCTGACTGCAAAAGAAAAAGGAAATACCACCTGCCAGAAGTGAAGAGAAAACAAAGCCGAAGTAGTAAACGGAGGCACTGACAGCGCCTCTGACCTGCAGGATTATCATCTTAGCTAAGAGCCTCGCCAGTGAACTCTGGGGCTTTGAACAGTGAGACATGACCTGACAATGCAGGGGAGGTGGGACTGAGACCTCTGCAGGAAGCCAAGACCCTAGAGGGAACTGCGGCCTCAGGAAGGGGGGCGCAGAGCTCTGCACAGCAGCCTGGGGCTGCAAAGCAGCTTCTGAACCTAAGACTAGGTGGAGGGAAAGGAGGATTTCCATGACAAAGAGCTGAAATGTCCCTTACAGTCTTGCTCTCACAGTATCCAAGCTTAGCTTAAAAATTATTCTGGGGGCTTCCCTGGTGGCGCAGTGGTTGAGAGTCGGCCTGCCGATGCAGGGGACACGGGTTCGTGCCCTGGTCCGGGAGGATCCCACATGCCGTGGAGCGGCTGGGCCCGTGAGCCATGGCCGCTGAGCCTGCGCGTCCGGAGCCTGTGCTCCACAATGGGAGAGGCCACAACGGTGAGAGGCCCGCGTACCGCAAAAAAAAAAAAAAAAAAAATATATATATATATATATATGTATATATATATATATATATATATGTATATATATATATATATATATATTATTACCACCTCCTTAGTGTGCAGGGCACAGCAAGGTGCTGGTGGTAAAGCAACGAATAAAACAAATTTCTGCCCTCTTGGGGCCTCTCTTCTAGTTTCACTGGGAAGAAATTTACTATTTCAGACACTTGATAATTTTTGAAACGACAGGAATAAGCTAGAATACAGCATAAAAGAGATGGAAAAAAAATGAAAGATTCACACAAGTAAGATCCAGTGTACATATATATTTTAGGAGTTTTAAGCAGGAGGAAATAGAACTGGGGGTGAGGCAGTTGTGAACTGACCGAAGGCAATGTATTCGTGTACAACCCTTGTTAGATAATAGGACCCACTGAATGCCCACCCACCCCAAACACACTCCTGCCCCCAGATCACCCCCTAACAGCCAGGTTATAATGAAGGCAGTTTCTCACCAACTTCTGTCACCAATACAGATATTAAGTAAGAAAAAAAAAAGAAATCTTACTGCCTGTTCTGCAGGCTTAAGGAAGTTGTTCTCTACCCTTTGAGATGCTCTTAACCACCTTGCCTGAAAGTTCCCTTCAAGAAGCAGAATTCTGTTACCCTTAACAAAACCTGTGTTCATGGCTGGACACTGAGGACCTTTCAGGGGATTATATTAGGACATCTTCCCAAAGGGTAAGGGCTACGGACCAAGCTGGATTCTTTGTCCTGTTCTTGCTGGGTGGGTGTGCAACTCTGCTTTTAGCCAATCCACATAATCTTGAAAACCTTTAACCATCAGGGGCCAAGTTTTGCAGTTCATCATTCTAGTTAACAGGCCTCTAATTTCACCAATAAAAATTTCTGACCTTTAGTATGTAAATTAGCAAAGCATTATATGTTGGTCAAGAGACAGACAACAGTACCTAGGGAAGTTGCCTCTGGATTATGGATTCTCTAATTAGAGTGTGAGCTGATCATCCTGGACTGTACTTTCTTGGTCAGAATAATACTAGCAGGATCTATGTGACAACTTTACATGAGTAACTCGTGCCACAAATGCTGGATTATTTAACTGTAAATTACAGATATCTTAACAGCTACATTGGAAGAGGTAAGTGGCTAAGAAGCTTCCAGAATTGATCAAAGACATTGTATCAGGAATGATATTTGTCTTGTAACAGAACCAAAGTAAGAACGGTGCTTAAACTGTTAGGGTTTGCTTTTCTTTCACATGTTGGCTGTCTAGGTGTCCAGTACAGTAGCTCCACAAGATCAGTGGGGCTCCAGGCTTTTTCTGTTCTTTCCTTATGACCCACCATCTTTTGTGCGTGACTTCCGTCCTCGTGAAGAGATGGCAGCTGCAGTGCTCATATTCCAGATAAGAAAGAAGAGGCAAGGGCAAGATACACTGCAAATATGGTAAAATAAAGACTTTCCAGGAAAAATAATTTGTTACCAGTAGGCATATACTGGAAGAAATGTTAAAGGATATTCTTCAGGTGGATGCAAAATTACCCCAGATGAAATCTAGAAATGAGGGAATAAATGAAAAGCAATGGAAATGGTAGATGTGTAAATGTAAATATAACTAAAACTGTGGGATTTAAAATATCTGTAGAATTAAAATGCATCATATAATAACAAAAGACACAGGGAGAGTAAATGGAGTTAGAGCTCTCAAGTTCTAGCAATTGGTAAGTGATAAAATTAATACTGTTACTAGACTGTAAAGTCAGGGAGGCATGTTATAATCTTGAGTTGAGCACTAAAAGTACAATAGAATGTGTATCTAACACTTTAATAGAGGATAAAATATAAGAAGGCAAGAATGGAAAAGGGAACATAAAACAGGTAGGTCAGATTTTTAAGTTGCAGAATATAAACCCAAACACATAAAGTGATTCATTACTTGAATTAAAGTTGAAAAATTATCAGCTGAATCAATATCCCACTACACACTTCTTACAAGAGACACAACTCTAAGATCACATAAAACAACCAAATGGAAACAGTGTAACCATAGTTTTATCCTACACAGAGATTTAAGGCAAGAATCATCTCTAGAGATAAAAAGGACATTTTAAAGTGGTAAAGGAATTAATGCACCCAAACCACACAATCCTAAATGTGTTTGTTCCTAGGACAAATGTAAAATATATAAAGCAAAAGTGACAGGAGAGGGGAAATAAGTAAATCCCTAATTATAGTTAGTAACTTTTACACAGCTTCTGCAATAGCTGATAGAATAGTCAGACCAAAAGCAAAAAAAAAAAAAAAAAAGTCAGAATACAGAAGATCTGAACAATACCATTACTAAATTTCAACTAATTTATGTATGCTGAACGCTTGATCAAAAAGGCATAATTCAGTTTCTTCAAGTAAACATGAACCATCTACCAAAGTTGACCCTATGCCAAGTCATAACACAAACCTCTACAAATTGTGAAAGATCAAAAGCCTTCATTCTGTATTCCCTAACACTGGAATTAAGCTAGAAACCAGTAACAAAAAGATGGCTAAAGAAACCCCAACTGCTTGGAAATTAAGTAATACATTTGAAAACAGTATCTGGGTCAAAAAAAAAAACATTTTAAAATATGTTGAAGTGAACAGTAACAAAGATACCAAAACTTGTTTCAGCTAAAGCAGTGTATGTAGGGAAATTTATAGCCTTAAGTGTATATATTAGAAAAGAAAAAAGGTTGAAAATCAATGACCTAAACTATTTTCAGTAAGCTAGAAAAAGAAGAATGAAAAATAAAAGGTTTAAGGTCAATGAAATAAATAGCGTACAACAGAGAAAGTCAACAAAGCCAAAAGTTTGGTTCATTGAAGTCTAATAGCAATAATAACCACTATTGTTTAACATTTTATTTGAGATCCTAGCCGGTGAAATGAGGCCTGAAATAACAGCATAGGTTTTGAAAGGAGGAAATAACACTATTTATAGACAACTGCTATTGTGCATAGAAAATTCAAAGGAATCTATGAACAGAATAATTTAGCAAGGTCACTGGATACAAAGTCGATATACAAAGACCAATTGTATTTATGTCAGAAACAAAGAAATAGAAGTTGTTAAAATGATACAATTTACCCTAGCATAAAATATCAAATACCTAAAAATAAATTTTTGAAAGAAAATCATAATATTGAGAGAAATTTGAGAAGATACAAATGTTTGGCTTGTTATCTAACTTCACAGTTATCAAAATGCCAGCAGGATGTTGAGAAATCAACCAACTGACAGAAATGCAAAGGACAAGACTATCCAAGGTAAACGAACAACAACAAAACTGAAAACATTTCACCAACAGATATTAAGACCTGTTATAAAGCTGTAGTTATAATTATGACTGTAAAGTTGGTTGGCATAAGGATAGATAAATAGACCAATGTAACAGAAAGCCTAGGCACAAATCCACAAATACAGATGATCTGATTTATGACTAGGAGACATCATCGCAATGGGTGAAAAGATGGTCTTTTCAATAAATAGTGCAGAGTCAGATATCCATATGAGAAAAAAAAAATTACCTAGACCCCTTCCAGACACAAGGCAGAAAAATCAGTTCCATATGGAATATAGTTTAAATGTGAAAGGAGAAATAAAACATAGGAGAATATCAATGATTTGGGGCAGGCAACAATTAAAGTACATAGAAGCATAAAGGGAAAAAGGTTTTAAGCTAATCTATGATGATAGGATCAGATAGAGGTTACCACTACCCTGGCAAAAAAATTTTTTTTTCAATAAAAAAGACAATATAGGCTTCCCTGGTGGCGCAGTGGTTGAGAGTCCACCTACCGATGTAGGGGACACAGGTTCGTGCCCCGGTCCAGGAAGAGCCCACATGCCGCGGAATGGCTGAATTTATGTGGATAAATTTGAAATTTTAGTTATTTTTTAAATGAGGATCGTTGTGTGTATATAAAACAACACTAAATATGAATCTTTTAAAAAATCTACTCCCAAGTAATCCACCAGATCTAAATGGCTTATGATGTGGTCTGTTAAGCCTTCAAGAAACAATCTTTATAAATACTGTAGTAGAGAATTTTTAGAAAGGGGGAAAGATGGGTGAAGCTCAACTATGATACTAGAGTCAAATGGGACATGTGAGGGGAAAAATACTGTACTTCAGTCTCCTATGAACATGGCTGAACTAGCCTGAATATTAGCATTTCAGATTCACCAATTAAAATTCACTTATTGTGACAAAGTAAAATTTATTGCCAAAGTGGGAGAATGGTATGCATTGGAAAATCTTTTCATATAATACGCACATTGATAGATTAAAGAGAAAAAACCACATTATCATCTCAAGGAATGCAGGAGGAAACAACAAAGTGCAGCACTCATTTTAAAAATCAACCAAATGAAACATCCTCTTGGTAGATTATGAATAGACAGAAGCTTCCTTAGTATGATAAATGATAACTAAAAACCCATGTTTAACATGACGAGTTAATGGTATAACTTTAGAGATGTTCCTTTAAAGTCAGCAATAGGACAAGGATGGCTATTGTGCATCTGTTTCACATTGCACTGAGATCTTGGCCAGTGCAGTAAGATTAAAAGAAGAAATAGGTATAAGGATTGGAAAGTAAGAGACAATTACTGTTAGTGGCAGGAAAATTATTTGAAAGTTCAGGGGAAATTACAAAGTATTATAACTAATATGAAAGTTGAGGGTTTGGGGATATAAGACCAATATGCAAGAATAAGTAGTGCTCCTTTCCACTCAAAACAGTCTATTTAGGGTCTTCCCTGGTGGCGCAGTGGTTAAGAATCCACCTGCCAATGTAGGGGACACGGGTTCGAGCCCTGGTCTGGGAAGATCCCATATGCCGCGCAGCAACTAAGCCCGCGCGCCACAGCTACTGAGCCTGCGCTCTAGAGCCCACGAGCCACAACTTTTTTTCATTACTTTAGTAAAATTGAAGTTACACATTGTTATAGCAATAGTTCCGCATGTAAGTCTTTCTACAACACTAAAGTTCTGCATCATACTTAGGTTTAGAAATTATTGAACACTTGAAGCGTGTTATAGACATTTGTAGCAGGGAAATAGAAGATTGAAGTGCTTTTTCCAAAATCTGGGAAATCACACTGATGTTTTCATTGATTAAAAAAAATAGCTCTTGATAGAAAGAAAGTGTAATGTTTTGTTTTAAATCCAGCTACCTTTGAAGATATTAACAATAAATACAGTTTGTGAAATACCAGTGTCTCCTACATTGGTCATGCTTTGACTTTCCACAATTATGTAAGACATTGCATAACTTTGACATTCATTCAGACGAAGGTTACAGTTCAGATTAAGAGAAAATATGTGTACAAATTAACTTGACAAAAGAAGTTCCTTCGTATATAACAGCAGAATAACACAACAGAGCAACATGTTGCTTGTGATAAAATATGTATACTCAAATTTAATATCTCTTTGAGACCTTGGCTTTAATCTGTTAGTATCTAACACAGATTTTTATATTTAGTTCACTAGTTGTAAATTCACTTTCCTTATTAAGAAAGGCTGAGATTTTATAGTCCTACATCTAAATACATAATTTTTATTTTATTTATTAATTTATTTATTATAAGTTTATTTATTTTTATTTGTTTATTCGTTTTGGCTGCACTGGGTCTCTGTTGCTGTGTGCGGGCTTTCTCCAGTTGCGGCGAGCAGGGGCTACTCTTTGTTGCGGTGCGCAGGCTTCTCATTGTGGTGTCTTCTCTTGTTGCAGAGCATGGGCTCTAGGCATGCGGGCTGCAGTAGTTGGGGCACACAGGCTCCAGAGTGCAGGCTCAGTAGTTGTGGCACACGGGCTTAGTTGCTCCGCGGCATATGGGATCTTCCCAGACCAGGGCTCGAACCCGTGTCTCTCGCATTGGCAGGCGGATTCTTTTTTTTTTTTTTTTTTTTTTTTTTTTTTGCTGTACGCGGGCCTCTCACTGTCGTGGCCTCTCCCGTTGCGGAGCACAGGCTCCGGACACGCAGGCTCAGCGGCCATGGCTCACGGGCCCAGCCGCTCCACGGCATGTGGGATCTTCCCGGACCGGGGCACGAACCCGTGTCCCCTGCATCGGCAGGCGGACTCTCAACCACTGTGCCACCAGGGAAGCCCGGCAGGCGGATTCTTAACCACTGTGCCACCAGGCAAGCCCTAAATACATAATTTTTAAGTCCAAGTGATAAGCATTATAGATTGATTTCCTTTTTAAAGAGAGTCACATATTTCTAATTTCATGTTTTTATTTCTGAAAGAAGTTACCTATGTCATTATTCCCACAATATGTTGTGTATTTATATTTATACACTAAGACATCCATAAGGATGTTTCTTACAGCAATGTTTGAAGTAACGGGGGGAAGAAAAGTAACTTACATGACCCTAGCACTAGAGTCTCCAGTCAAATCAAGTCTATGGCCTGTAAGCTAAGAATGGTTTTACAGATGTGCAGTGAAGGACTTAGCAAGTCTGGCTTACTCAAACCCTGCACATTCCAAAGATAAGTCTGCCCCTTGACCAAGTCCCTGGGAGATCACCTTTAAGCTCTTGGAATGTCCTGCCTTCTGTAAGTGCCTGTGTTTACCTGGGGCCTTGAGCCACATCAGATAGATTATGCTAACAGTGATTTCTGGTGGGGGCATTGCAGTACGCAGGATCAGTTTGATCTCTGGAGAAGCTGGAAACGGAATAACTAAGGTCAGCCACGTGTATGCTCCATGCCGGTGAGACCTGACCCTCACTCAAAGCCCTGGGCATGAAGTCTCAGGTGAGTTTCCCCAGTTGACAAGAGTCTATATGTATGTGTTGTCCCACATCATTTCTGGGAGAATTAACTGCTGTCTGTCCATGCACCGTCTCCAGAGAGGACACCTGGAAGCTTGTGCCTGGTCTCCTGGACTCTTCCCTATGTGCCTTTTACATTCGCTGATTTTAACCTGTACCTTTTTGCTATAAATTGTATCTGTCAGCATAACCACTTTTCTGACTTCTGTGAGTCATTGAACTAGAGGGTGGTCTTGGAGACCTTGACACAACATTAATTAAAGGATTCCTTTTTACAAAACTAATATGCGGGGGCTTCGCTGGTGGTGCAGCGGTTAAGAATCCGCCTGCCAATGCAGGGGACACAGGTTCGAGCCCCCGTCTGGGAAGATCCCACATACCACGGAGCAACTAAACCTGTGCACCACAACTACTGAGCCTGTGCTCTAGAGCCCGCGAGGCACAACTACTGAAGCCTGCTGGCCTAGAGCCCGTGCTCCTCAGCAAGAGAAGCCACCACAATGAGAAGCACGCACACCCCACAACAAAGAGTAGCCCCTGCTCATCGCAACTAGAGAAAGCCCGCGCGCAGCAATGAAGACCCAACACAGCCAAAAATTAATTAATTAATTAATTTTTAAAAAATGCAGTAGGGACCATATGTGTCCTGAGAAGCTTAAAATATTTTCTATCTGGCCTTTACAGAAAACGTTTACCAACTCATGCAGAAATGTAGCAAATAAATAACCTATGTTATTTTCCTACATTGAAATCATATCAGTTAAAATGGATGAATAGCTATATAAATAAAGCTCAAACTGTTTTAAGTGAAAAAAGTAATAGAAGGATAAAACAGTATGATACTGTTTATGTAAGTTAAGCTATTGTTATGGGTAAATGTATATGTAAAACCTAAAAAAAACACTAAGGAGGATATCTTGAACTTTAAGATAGTCGTGAGCTCTGGGGGAAAAATGGAATGGAAGATAAGAGTTATTTGCCAGATTTTCATTCTTAAAAAGAGAGATTCAGGGCTTTCCTGGTGGCGCAGTGGTTGAGGGTCCACCTCCCGATGCAGGGGCCGCGGGTTCGTGTCCCGGTCCAGGAAGATCCCACGTAAGCCCGCGAGCCATGGCCGCTGAGCCTGCACGTCTGGAGCCTTTGCTCTGCAGCGGGAGAGGCCGCAGCAGTGAGAGGCCTGCAGCAGTGAGAGGCCTGCGTACCGCAAAAAAAAAAGAAGAGATTCAAGGGGGAAAAATGGGTCTCGTAAAACAAATGAAAAGGTTTTATTTTACTAATTTTTTTTGGCTTATTTCCCCAAATCAGCTTGGAATTATAGAATGATTGTGCTAAAGACCTCAGCTGCTTCAAATTCCTCAAGTTCTCAGTTAAGAAACATCTCGGTAGGTGGATTGCCCAAGGTCATGCTGAATTCTTATTTGTTTAAAGAGGCTGTTCTGTAGGAAGTATGTTAGTGCTGGCAGGGTCAGTTATTTTGAACTGTGGAAACTTGAAAATTGATTCTCATAAAGACATAAGGGCTATGGTATACATTCCAGAGATATATCAAGTTCTCTTTTCAATTTTGTCAATCTATAAGCATTGTCTTCTCAGGGGTTAATATCCTTTATGCTGGTGATGAGCTGCTAAATCCACCCTCAGTTTACAATGGAGGAAATATACCTAATTTGTATTTAAAAAAAAAAATTTCCTCTTTGAAGCAGTCATAGTGATCATGCCAAGTTTAGTGTCCAGTGATATCTAGAAGATTTTAAGGGTATTAAAAAGTTAAGTACTATTAGGATATTAAGTAATCATCATATAAGAAAATGGCTTTTTTTTGTTTTTTTGCGGTATGCGGGCCTCTCACTGCTGTGGCCTCTCCCGTTGTGGAGCACAGGCTCCGGACATGCAGGCTCAGCGGCCATGGCTCACGGGCCCACCCGCTCCGCGGCATGTGGGATCTTCCCAGACCGGGGCACGAACCCGTGTCCCCTGCATCAGCAGGCGGACTCTCAACCACTGTGCCACCAGGGAAGCCCAGAAAATGGTTTTTTAAATGCTTTGTAAACTGTAAATTAGGGTAAAGTGGTACTAATGTGAACCACACTGAATTCAGATTTCTAGTACATAAAATTTAATGATACCTTCCCTACCAACATTCAGGGAGTTACTGGGAGAATCAAATGAGATAATAAATGTTAAAAAAAAAAAAAAAAGAAGAAACCTTTTATAAATGTCAAAATACTATGTAAGTGAGTCTTATAAAAAAAATTACCATCACCCTGGCTGTGATGACAATCATGTGGGCTAATTATAATTGTGAAGGGAAAAAAAACAAAGCCAAAACATGCTTTCTTGGTTTCCTGAGACCAGAGGTGAGCTGTCAGCTATGAATAAGGAAAAGTGATTAACATTCATCTAGCTCTGTCTTTGTAGTCCATACGAGGTTACATGAGAGATGAAAGAAGACTAAGACACAGCTCATGCCGTTCTTTTCAATTCAACATTTATTGAGCAGCTACTATGTGTAGGTGGGGGGGGGGTAGCCAAGAACTTGGTATATTAATTGTCCTCATATTTGCCTGACGAGGTATTATCCTTGTTTCTCACTGAGGCCCAGAGAAGTTAACTCAACATCGTATGGATCCAGAGCTAGCCTTTGAACCCATTCCTTCTGGCTTCAAAACATGTTTTGAAAAACAACCTACAAGGACTTCCCTGGTGGCGCAGTGGTTAAGAACCCACCTGCCAATTCAGGGGACACGGGTTCGAGCCCTGGTCCGGGAGGATCCCACATGCCGCTGAGCAACTAAGCCCATGCGCCGCTACTGCTGAGCCTGTGCTCTAGAGCCCACGAGCCACAACTGCTGAGCCCACATGCCGCAACTACTGAAGCCTGTGCGCCTGGAGCCCATGCTCCACAACAAGAGAAGCCACCACAATGAGAAGCCCATGCACCACAACGAAGAGTAGCCCCTGCTTGCTACAACTAGAGAAATCCCGCGCATAGCAACGAAGACCCAATGCAGCTAAAAATTTAATTAATTAATTTAAAAAAGAGAAAAGAAAAAAACAACCTACAAGAAAGCTAGGATCCAAAAGTTAAAAGTCTGGGGAAGGGAAACAATAGTAGAGGAGATACGTGAAAGAAAACACTAGTGTGGGCAGGGGAGCAGTTAGGAGAGGCTTCTTGAAACAGGTAGGACTTTTAGGTGGCCCTGGAGGATAGCTGGAAATAGGAAGGTGCAGAAGAGTGAACGTTGTCAGCAGGGGACAGTGGTAACTCTGGTGACCACTTCCTGGGTTCCCTGCCTAGTTGAGCCCACAGTGTGCGTCTTCGGGATGAGAACACTCACCAGGTGTGCTGCCTCTGCAGTCAGTTGGTTCCAGGACAAGAAATAGGCGTGGGTAAATGGGGGAGTTGCTGGGGCAGCAGGGAGGAATGACAGAAGGTTCTCATTTCCAGAAGTCAAGAGCAAGGCCCAGGCTCAACGTCAGGATAGAGCCCATGCTGCAACGCTCAGAATTTTGTAAACACACCACATCAGAGAACCATGTAAACATTTTGTGGGTGGCAACCGACTTGAGTGTTTGCTTAAGTCTGTCATTTTATTTTTTAATTTATTTTTTCTTCCAGTTTTATTGAGGTATAATTGATGTCCAGCCGAGTATGAGTTTAAGATGTACGGCCTAATGACGTGACTTACATATACTGTGAAATGGTAACGACAGTAAGTTCAGTTAACATCCATCATATCCTATAAATACAAAAAAGAAAAAGAAACAAGCTTTTTCCTTGTGAAATTTTAGGATCTACAGTCTTAGTAACTTTCAAATATACCATACAGCAGTGTTTGCTATACACTGTACATTGCATCCCCAGTACTTATTTATCTCATAACAGAAAGTTTGTACCTTTTTAAAAATACCTTATAAAGTAGTTACTGATGTGGGGTGGAAAGGGATGGGGGTTTGGAAACACTGGGGTAGAATTCAGTAGACCTGCATACTATACCTTTTCCCTTAGCATGAGTCACTGATTATATGCATTTATTATATGAGTGTATTGAGCCTCCGTCACGTGTCTACCTTTTAGGTCACGAATATAAAATAACCAATATATGAATACTTTGAAACATATGAAGTTTGATGTAGGTGTTGAGTTTCATCTTCCAGCAGCACTGACATCATTCCTACTGCAAAGATGATAATAGGGCGTTTATCATAACGTGCTCTAATATGGTTTTAAAGGCTTCCCCCCTAACTTTAAAAGGCTTATGGGGGGCTTCCCTGGTGGCGCAGTGGTTAAGAACCCACCTGCCAATGCAGGGGACACAGGTTCGAGCCCTGGTCTGGGAAGGTCTCACATGCCACGGAGCAACTAAACCCGTGTGCCACAACTACTGAGCCTGTGCTCTAGAGCCCACGAGCCACAACTACTGAGCCCACGTGCCACAACTACTGAAGCCTGTGTGCCTAGAGCCTGTGCTCTGCAACAAGAGAAGCCACTGCAATGAGAAGCCCGCGCACCGCAATGAAGACCCAACGCAGCCTAAAATAAATAAATTTATTTTTAAAAAGGCTTATAAAATAGGTATCTATATATTTTTCATTTTGTTTGGCAACGACTTTTAAAGAGAACTAAATCATGTTCTGGCAGCCCGACTTTCCAAGTAAAAGTGGTACCTGGAGCCAAGGAAAACCTCACTTTGGACACAAGGCACTGTGAGTGTTGTAACTGCTCAGTTTTTAGGTTTTTAATGACCAGATTAATGAAAGTATAGATGGTAAATTCCCCCACCCTGTGTGTGCCCTGCTGGTTACCAGAGTCAGGAGGGTATGTGAGTTACCAAATGAGTAGATTCCTTCACCTACAGCGTATCCTGCACTGTGTTTACCTGTCTAGCAGTGCTTTGTTACATTTTAACCCATATTCTACCAGCCAGCTTTCTTGATTTCTGTTGTTTTTGTTTGTTTGTTTTTTCCACCAGCCAGTTTTGTCAGATTTCACTTCTTGTAGTTTGTATTGTTAAAAACAGCCCATAGGTTTTTCATGATCTAAACTTGTGTTGAGACTCATTCCTGCTGAGATTCACTGTCCTGTGGGGAATGAGACAGAAACGAGACCGTCTCTGTCTCTCAAGCTTCTGAACATTGGAGGAGAAGGATCATACTCCTTGACTTAGCACAGACGCTTCATTATCTAGACCAGTGGTTTTCAAATATTTCTTATAACGGAACATATTCTTTAAAAAGAAATCTTTCACCAAAGCCCGACGTAAGGCACATGCCTGTGGGCCCACCTGCTAGGCTGCTTCCCAGTCGTGCCTCGCAGCATGGGAAGGGCACGACTTGACCGCCATTAGTGTAAGGCCACCTTCCTTAGTCTCCTCTTTGGCCGCTGGCCTCAACGAACTCTCCAACCCAGCCATTCTTATCCATGTCCACTTCTCCAGAGAGTCCTTCTGTTTTGCAGTCCTGTGCCTTTGCATATGCTGTTCTTCTACTGAGAGTGCTCCCCCACCCTCCTGAATCTTTATTTTAATGGCGTTTACTCATTCTTTTTTTTTTTTTTGCTGTACGCGGGCCTCTCACTGCTGTGGCCTCTCCCGTTGCGGAGCACAGGCTCCGGACACACAGGCTCCGCGGCCATGGCTCGCGGGCCCAGCCGCTCCGCGGCATGTGGGATCTTCCGGGATCGGGGCACGAACCCGTGTCCCCCGCATCGGCAGGCGGACTCTCAACCACTGCGCCACCAGGGAAGCCCTACTCATTCTTGATACGATCTTTTCCTAGAAGTCTTCCCTGATATCCTTGTCCGGGCATCCAGACCATTCACTTCATTCCTTTCTCGTACAAGTTACTACACTGTAACAGTTCATTTGTTTGTCCAACTCTCCCACATATCAGGTGTGGGGTTTTTTGCATTTTTGTTTTTTAATTTTTGGCCACATCCCATGCCATATGGGATCTTAGTTCCCCAACCAGGATCAAATCCGCACCCACTGCAGTGGAAGGCGGAGTCTTAACCACTGGACCCCCGGGGAAGGCCCCCTGCAGGTGTGTTCTTTTTGAGGGCAGGAACACGTTCTTATTTGATCTTCGGGCTCCTGTGTTAGCACGTGGTTGGTAAGGTAATGAATAATGTTGACTAGATGGATGGATGGATGGATGGATGGATGGATGGATGGGTGGGTGGGTGAACGGACAGCCAGGAGTATGGACAGGTAGAAGAAGGAATTTACCAACAGACCAAGTGAATGAAGTGTCCCAATACCTTGAACCAAGCAGGGGGAGTAGAAGGAACTGACAAGAGAATTCTCTTCATAAGGCCAGCTGCTTTGGAATTTGTGTGTAGATTAAGAGTGGACCTGACACCACTTCCCAGAATACAGTCATCACCCGGTTAGCCCTAGGGAACAGTCCAGCATGAGTCATATGCCTTCTCTCCATATCTGGTGCCGTGTATTTATAGCTAATGATGGTGGTTTGTCACTTGTTAAACAGCACAATAAAAATGACTGCATGAAGGCCAAGCAAAATACTAATGGAAATGGTTTTAATAATTAATTTTTAAGAGGCATACAAATGACAGTTCAGCTGGGAAGCTATAGAAACATTTAAGCTGAAATTTCAGCTGAAGGATGCTGCTCTTTGGATTGTTCTGAGGTTAAATGGGGATAATTTGAAAGCTGGCAGGAAGAAGGCCAGTGATACATCGTTTTGCCTGCTTTTTTTTTTTCTTTTACACAGCAAATCATATCCTTGAAAGGAAGAGTGGTCTACACGTGAGTTCTAGAGGATTATGAGAGTCAATGAAACATGGAATGGCATGAATTGGAAGCTGTGTTACCTAATGTATATTATTATTTTATTGTATAACACAGTTTTCAAAATCACTCAGATAATATTTAAGCTTCCTTCTTGTTTTAGTCTAACTGCCACATTACTTCCCCCAGATAATTATCACAGAGCAGAAAGTTCTATGGAGGTTTTCTACTTGTTTTCCCCTTCCGTATGTAATTCCTTTGATGGGCCTCAATGAACACTCAATCAAAGGTTAACACAATTAAATTTGTAAATGCAGCAATTCCCCTCTATAAAAGAGAGAATGGAACTTGAATTTATTGAGCATCTACAATGTCCAAAACACTGTTAGGTACTTTTTCATAAGGTGTCTCAGGAAGCCTTCACGATTACCCTAAAAGGCTATCCCCATTTTATAGATACAGAGACAGTCTCGGAGACGTTAGGCAGTTTTGTCACTCACACAACATGTGGCACAAATAGGGGTTGGACCGGTTCCATCTGGCTTAAATCTCCATTTTTTTCCCCAATATTTTACTGTGTTCCAATGACCAGGCAGTCGGAAGCCTGGTTATCAAATGTAAATATACTATGGGAAGCAAAAGAAGTGCCCTAAGATGTTCGTTTGTTCTCTCTCCCTCTTTCCTTTCCTTCCTTTGGGGAAGATGAGCAAACCTGCGTCCCTGGCTACCCCTCCCACCCCTCACCCCCCTCACTAATCTATTCAGTGTCTAGATTGATGGTATAAAATGATGATAATTTATATTAATTCAAGAGTTTACTAAGAATCTGCAACATCTCATTTCATCCTCATTTTTCAATGGAGAAAATTAAAATCCAAATAAATCTGTGACTTACTTAAAGTCACAAAGCTAATTAATAGCAGAGGACTTTTCACTAAATCCAGAATTCCTGATTCCAGATACTCTTTCTACTACATCCTCAAGTGAGAACATGGGTGATTTTTCTTTAAGGATGAAGAGGATTTCACTCTGCAGAGCTTCATTTGTTTTTTCTCTCAAGAAAAGCTTATCCTTCTAAGACATGAAATTTATTAGCCTCATCATATGCCTCACTCACAAGCCTCTCCATATGCTGCTGTAATTATCTGGATGTGTAGATACTATTCTCCATCAAAAAATGTCAAAACATTCCACAAATGGGCGTAGTGGAACACATGCAAATGGTTAAACCGTCATTACTCCAAAAGATATGAGGGTGGTCCTCAGCAGAGCAGAGAGAGGCGGTTTAGATTAGAATTCCAACCACCAAAAGAGAGTGTCCAGCCCACTTCTCTCCCTGAACTTCTTATGTAACTTTTTTGACTATAGAACTAGGTTCTAAATAGAATTCTAGAATTCACTGGAGGGGTTTAGCAGCAGATTAGACATAGTTTAAGAGAGTTGGTGAATGAGAAGATAGATTAGAAGGACTTATACAGAATGAGGATCGGAAAGACAAACGGATGGGAGGTGGGGAATAAACAGAAGAGAGTAAGTGTCTTAAAGAATACAGTGAGAAGACCTGTGGTGTGTTTAATTGGAGTCCCAGAGGAGAGGAGAGAACAGGGAAGAGTCTAATTTGTATGGCGTAATACCTGAGAATTTTCCAGAAACGGAGAGAATCATTAGTCCACAGATTCAAGCAGACCATACACATGTCAAGCAAGATAAATAAATGGAAATCCACAGCATACTGAAATTGTAGAAAACTAAAGACAATGAGAAAAATCTTAAAAGCTGACCAGAAGAAAAAAGGGGGGTGGGGGGATGGGAGCACTTACCTTTAAAAAAGTGAGAAACTTCTCAGTAGCAATAGGAGAAGCCAAAAGACAGTGATGAAATGGGCTAAAAGAATGCCAAAGTTGGAATTCCCTGGTGGTCCAGTGGTTAGGACTCTGGGCTTTCACTGCTGGGGCCTGGGCTCAATCCCTCGTAGGGGAACTGAAATCCTGCAAGCCGTGCGGGGCAGCCAAAAAAAAAAGGTAGAATTCTACACAAAGGTACTACTTCACACTAGACTCTGATATGTCAGCAATGCATGTTTTGCTTTATGGGACCACTAAAAAGATAAAAATGTATTACTTTCAACTAATAGTCCAAAATAGAATGATTGAAAAGACAAAAATCCAGGGGGTGGTGGGACATAGGCAAGACAGACAGGAAACACATTTAATAAGAGTGGATTTAAATCAAAATATATCTTTAAGATCAAATGTAAATGGAATAAATGCTCCAATTAAAAGATAAGAATTGTGAAACTAAAAAAGTCCAACATATGAATACCAATAGATTGAAAAATGGAATTAAGTTATCCCATGGTAGGTATTATCACATAAACTAGAATTTAAGGAAAAAAGCATTACTAAGAAGGTCACTTTATAATGATAAAAAGACCAAATTACCAGCGAAATATTCTAATTCTGGACTCTACTTACAATATGACTTCAAAACACATGAAGCAAAAATTGATACATCTGCATGGAGAAATATATAAATCCACAATCATAGTGAGAAATTTTAACACATAAACTCCCAGGGGCAACACTTACCTACTATTCACCACATCACCCTCAAGTGGCTGATTCTACATTAATCCTCAGATGGTCCCCAGAAAAATAAAGCTGATCAGCAGTGATCAGCTCAATAAAACACCCTTGAATTGGATTGTCCTCCTTCCTTGTTTTACTCTTCCCAGACCCCATTCTTTTTCCTTGGAATCATATTCCAAAATAAACTCATGCATGCAAGTACTTCTCTGAACCTTGCTACTTTGGGAACCCAGGCTAAGACACTTGGTACCACAAGCAGCTCAACAAACAGACATTCCAGACAGAGTCTAGTATTGGACCAATTAGATAGTGATAAGTATCCCATTAATGTTGGTAAGTGGGGTGATCTTAACCCCCGGCATGCAGCAGTATCACAGTTACTGAGATTTTCACCAGCAGTGAATTGGAATGATGAAGATGGAAGATGAAGCATTGATTTATGTAGTCGCAACTCATTAAAAAAATATGATCAATGTTAATTATAAGGAATGTAGAACTGGCTGACTTTGGTTGCTGGTCTTTAGAAGTCTTGTTAAGGGAAAAGAAAATGTCAGACTTGGTTAGCCAACTATCAACCTCAAGGAGTGCTGTAAAACTGGGAATGCTTCCCCAGCAGCGTAGAGATGTCCCCCTCCTTCCCACGGCTACAGGAAGATGGCTGAAATTCAGTCTTGGGGTTTAATTGTGAGTACAGCACGGTTACCAAGGCAAATTGTGAGTACAGCACGGTTACACAGCCTTAACAGTCTCTGATATCAGTGTCAGGGCCCAGAAAAGGAAACGGTAGACCTTGAGACATGGGATAGGGATATTTGAATGGACAAACCTGAGGACCTTGAACCCCAGAAGCAGTGCCCTCCCTCTTCCTAGAGGACAATGGGGTTTTCTGGGTGGGGGGTGTTTGTTTGCTGTTTTTAAATTTTTTGGCCTTGCCAAGTGGCATGCAGGATCTTAGTTCCTCGACCAGGGATTGGACCCGTGCCCCTTGCAGTGGAAGTGCAGCGTCTTAACCGCTGGACGGCCAGGGAAGTCCCGACAGTGGTCTCTCTTGCCTGCAGACACTGCAGAGACGCCACCAGCAACAGGAGCCTCACAAGATGATGTTTGTCCTAAGATTTGTCTCTACCTCCCTTATTTCCTCCAGATCAGCAGTCAGGTCAAGCACAGCCCAAGCGGGGCGATCCACCTCCTTCTCTAGGAAGAAATACTGTATACACCCAAAGAATTGCAAGCTTTGATTAATATGCACTGATGTGAACCAGGAGACCTCATGAATCAAGAGACTTCATGTTGGCAGGGATCTTAACGAACTGCTGAGCAATAGGACCTCTTTGTAGTTTAGTTTCTTCATCTGTCAAATCTGATTAATAGAGCCTGTCCAACCTACTTTATACGGTTATCAGAGTAAATGAAGAAATTAATATTTATAGTGAACTCCGCTAGCCACTGTATTAGGCACTTCACATAAATTATTTAATTAGGATAAGATTGGATAAGTGTAAACACTTTTAAAATTAATAATCTTGTTTAGAACACTTATAAATGTGTTATTTTAATAGCATGCCCTAAGAGAAACTCAGTTCTAAGACTTGTGAAACCGTGATGGGTAATAGTTAAAGGGAAAGAAGAAAAGGAAGCTACCATTTCAAAATTACACATATATTAGAATATGGCTTTGAGTAAGTTGTTATTTTGTTTGGGGGAAGGTGGACCACCTGAAGAGTGTTGTAAGGACAGTTCTATTCATTGATCTTGGGAAAAGCAGGGCAGGAACAATTTTAATGCAGAAGCTCTGGATAAGCAGTTAAGTGTCCAGTGGAGCAATGTAAATTCCTGTGTGATACACTGTGGTGTCATGGCTAAAGGCACAGCCACCGAAACCAGACTGCCTGGGTTTGAATCTCAGCTCTGGGGCTTAACCCACTGGGGGATGTGCTTCAGTTCTTTCATCTGCAGAATGGTAGTGTCTATTGCATAGGATTATTGGAAGATTAGGTGCCTTAACTTACAAAATGAATGATGGCAACTACTATAGAAGCACGAGAAAGCCTGCTGGCTCTGGTGGAATCATGTATGTAGTACACAGTGCCTAGAATAGAGGATACGCTTAAGATATATATAAATGGGATAAATGAAATGCCCAGGTATTGGGGGGTATACATGAAACACAATTGGCTGTGCGTTGAAAATAGTTGAGGCTTCGTAGTAGGTACACAGAGATTTGTTATACTATATTCTGTACGTTGGTGTACCCTTGAAATTTTCCTTACTAAAAATACTTAAAAAAAAATATCAGCCTAGGAAATCCAGTCATTCCATATCTATATGCCCTCACTTCAGTTCATCTTTGTATTTAACCATTTAGCAGAACTGATGTAATGATAAAAAAAAAGTAATGTTCATCTCATATTCATATTTCAGAGAGAATTTCATGCATAAAAGTGTTGAGCTGAGTCATGTTAGAAATAGTTTGCTCAACTTTCTGGTCTCAAGCTGTGGTTGACAGCTGGTTCTCCTCTCAAAGTCCTTTCTTTCCTTTTTCTTGGGCCTAGAGCACCCCAAGTCTCTCCTGCAGCCAGGTATGGCATGTAATCAATGGAATGGAAGCAGAAAGGGTGTGTGCACATCCCTATGGCCTGAACACGGGCATGCCTGCAGGCCTTCTTCAACAAATAAGGCAACTCTCAGGAATGCCAGAACAGCAAGATGGAAGGAACCTATATCTCAGAATGACCTCACAGAGCAGTTATCCTGCCAACTGGGTTGGCCAGACTATTAGTGGAGAGAGAAATGTCCATTTTCTCAAAGCTACTGTATCTTTTTTATAACAACCTAGCCCTCACTCTAACCAATACACAAGATGAAGAGTTTGAGTCCCAGATAGGGGAAATTTCTTCTTGTTCAAGGTCACACAGTAAGGAAGCAGCAGAGTCAGAAATTTAACCAGTGCCTTCGAATATTCATTGCGTTGTATGCCTTCCCTTTGCTTAATTATTAAATACGTAGCCTAAGCCTAATCTCTGCCAGAGTAACGTCACTCAAGCTAGATGTTTCTATACTCGTTTCTTTGGTACAGGCCCCAAGTTACCACTTCCTTGGCCAAAGAGACCCAATACTGTCCTGAGGTTCAGTTTATGAGTTATTCTATGCTATGGTCTGAATATTTGTGCTCTCCTTCCCAAATTCTTATGTTGCAATCCTAACCCCCAAGGTGATGGTGACAGGAAGTGGGGCTTTTGGGAGGTGATTAGGTTACGAGAGCAGAGCCCTCAATGGGATTGGTGCCCTTATAAGAGAGACCAGGGAGCTTGCTTGTGCCTCCACCACGTGAAGACACAGAGAGAAGTCGGCAATCTGCCACCAGGAAGAGGGCCTTCACCAGAACCCAACTATGCCGGCCCTTTGATCTTGGATTTCGCAGCCTCCAGAACTGTGAGAAATAAATGTCTGTTACGGGCTTCCCTGGTGGCGCAGTGGTTGAGAGTCCACCTGCTGATGCAGGGGATACGGGTTCGTGCCCCGGTCCGGGAGGATCCCACATGCTGCGGAACGGCTGGGCCCGTGAGCCATGGCCTCTGAGCCTGCACGTCCGGAGTCTGTGCTCCGCAACGGGAGAGGCCACTAAAAAAAAATGTCTGTTACTTACAAGCAGTCTGTGGTATTTTGTTATGGCAGCCCGAAGGGACTAAGACGTTCCCATAGCCTTTGTATTTGCCTTTATTGTGGGCCTTTAATCAGAGTTCCATGTTTAAAATGTATGTTTTTCATGCTGGACTGTTAGCTTCTGAAGGTCAGGGACATATTTTATTGATCCTTGTTTCCCCTGTGTCTTGTACATAACAGGGGCTTTATAAAGGTTCTTTGAGGGCTAACTGAATGACTGAATGAGGGAGGGAATAGATATTTGACAATGAGAACAAAATGTGGCTAAATTTCAAGTTGCTCTCCAAGGAAAATTTAGGAAGTAACTTTCACGTATGTAAACACACACCAACAGGCAGGGACAGGGTCAAGGCCTCCAGTGTGCAGATAGTATTACTTAACGAATACTATAAGGTTAAACAGTAGCTAAAATAGCTTAGCTGTGGTGTCGAATGATTAGTTTATGCAGCCTCGTAACACAAACCTGAAGAGCAGCTTGTTTATTTTTCATCCGTACTGTCAGCAACAGCGCCTGTGTTTTGGGACAGAACTCTCACGTGAGCAGTTAATGACACTCACTTGGTAAAAGCACATGTTTCTAGAAACTCTGCTTTTCTTGATTTCACACTGTACCCAGATACTGGCAGCCAATAGTTTTTTTTTGTTTTGTTTTTAAACTAAAAATATAAGGCCCTGGTGGTGATAAGGTAAGAATTGTATAGTCTAAATGGTATAACTCACTTCTAATTTTCATCATAGTACAAGGTCTGAGATAGACCTGGGTCTGAATCCAATTTCTCCTACTCAAAAGTTGTATGATTTGGGGCAAGTTTCATAACCTGTTTGAGCCTCATTTTCCTCATTTGGAAAGGAGAGATAATACCAGCCTCCAGTGAACTGGTAAATGTTTAACAAATGGCTCTCAGGGCAAAAAACCAAAAAAAACCCTGGTTTTAGTGTTTGCTAGTTTTCATGGTGTAATTATTCCCACAATGGCCTGTTTCAAGCTGCCAATGTGATGTCCCTGAACACAGAGAGGGGAAGAGATGGACAGTTGAGTACAATATGGTAAAGTATTTCCACCATACAGTAGATGTCATCACCTCTAGGGCCTAGATGATAGTCAAACAGTGACTGATGAAGTGATGAATTTTAAGTACTTATTACCTTTGGTTTTAATATATATTTAAACATAACACATATAATATTTATATAATTTGATTTTTAATAATGGCTGAATATAGACACCAGCTCATCAAATTCCTGAAAATTTAACAATTGTCCCTTGTGAGCTGCCAGTTTCCAGCACACAACTGCCCAGCTCCAGCTCTTGGATTTCGTAAACAACACTGCAACAAACAGATTTCTCTATGGTACCTACCCACATCACAGGATGTATGACTGGCATGTGACCCAGTACTCTGCCAGATTGTTCTCCAGAATGGCCATAGCAGCTTACCTTCCTTCCCATCAGCAGTGCCCGAGGGCTTCCATATCCCCCTCACAAGGTGCATCACTGCAGGATGAGTAAAATGAGGATGGACACTGCAACTCCATGCAGCGTTCCAAGAAACAGCCAAGCATCTGTCCTGGAACATGGACCCATCTTACAAGCATAGTGCTTAGTGATAAAAAGTAAAAGCAGAAGGAGATCTATAACACAATACTATTCATTTCAGTACATACAAAACAACAGACTTTCTTTTCAAGAACAGACAAATAAAAAATGCGCATCAGATATGTTTGAACTGTTGCCGGTGGAGGGCAGGGATTCACTATGTCAGCAGTATTTATTGGGCATTATATGGGATTGTGTATCTACAAGCATCTGACATGGTACTTGCCACTTGGTCTCTTCCCTCACCCTGGCCAGCAAAAGCTGTGCTGATTTTATGAGCCACATCCTTGAATGAGCTGTGCAAGGTTGCACATTTAAAAAATGTTTCCAGAAAAATACATGGATCCTGTGTTTACTGTATTTCCACAGTTAAGCAATATTTTCAATATAGGAGGGACACCTAGCAATCATCGAAGCGTAACAACATCATGGCCCATGTATCTCTTATGGGCCGCCATTCATTTTAACACTTTCCGAGCAACAAGCAATTTCAACTCTGTCTTATGTATATTATCCCACTTAATCTTCCCAGAAAAGATTTGAAGCTCAGAGAAGCCACATTTTGCCGAAGATGAAAGAACTAGCAAGAACAAGGGCCACAGCTGTCTAGCTAATACAGGAGTGACCAGGTCCCCTGCCAGGGAGAACAAGAAAGGCCCATGTGGACTTTGCTGGTAAGTGTGGGACCACTGGGCTGCACCCTACATATCGATTACACTCTCCGTTCCAAGGCAGGAAGCAAATATAACAACAATGATTAACTTACAAGTGTGAATTATTTGATATTGAAGTAAAGGTAAAGCTGGTAAGGACCTTGGAGGTTAAAAAAAAACACCACCACACAACAACAACCTTGCCTTTATTCACATGATTGGAATAACAAGGCTTAGAAAATTCACCTTTTCTAATTTGCCCAAGGTCATCCAGAAAATTGTCCACATAGCCAGGAGAGGAAGCCCGATTTCCCAACTCTTAGACTAAGTGTGGTTTAATAGAATCGGATAGACGGGAAATCCTAGAAATCTACAGGGTGATTGATTAGCTAGCTATAAAGCCTAGACAAGCTGCTGGATGTTCCCAAGCCACTGTTTCCTCAGTCATAAAAGCGGTGACACCTCATATACTCACATGACTCATACAGCTGTTGGCAAAGGTCATTCATCCATCCATTTATGTATTCCTTCAACAAGAGGCACCTTCTCTGTGCCATGCACTGTTGTAGGCACAGGATGCACTAGTGAGTGTATCGAAATCCCTGCCCTTGTGGAGCTTACGTTCTAGTAAACGTATATTCAGGTAGCTAAACAAATAAACATATTAATTAATCAATGAATCAATCAATCAATGAGCACTGTAAAAAATTACTAAGAGTAAGGAGAGTGATGGAGAAGGTTAAGGAGGTCAGATATAAGATATGAACAGAGACCTAAGTGAAATGAAGGAGCAAGCCGTTCCAAAGTCTGGAGGTAGAACATTCTAAGGAGACCAGCAAGAAAAAGGCTCCAAGAGAGTAATAAACTTGGCTTTTTCCCAGCCTCCCATGCAGCTGAGGGTGACCATGCAACCTGATCCTGACCAATGAGACCTGAGAACACATTTGCTGAAGAATATCGAGAAAAGCTGCCTCCAAATTAAAGAAGGGCCCTCTTTCCCACTCAGTCTCTTTTCTTCCTGTCTTGAACACAGTTATGTGAAGACACAATGGCCAGAGCCGTGAAAAGCCATTTTGCAAATATGAGGCAACAGGCAACTTCTCTGCTCTCCTCCAAACAGAACCAAAGATTGGAGCCAGGAGTGTGAGATGCTTAAAGCTCTCTCCTAAACTGAGCACAGAGAGGTCAAGTAACTTGCCCAACATCACACAGCTAGTATGATGTAGAGCCAGGCCTTGAACCCAAGTATTTTATCCCCAAATGGCTGCTTTTATTTTTTCCACTGCATCCTTTTCCTTGCCTACAGTCCTCCTCTCAGCCCTTTTCTCTTCCTACACTCTTCCTAGGCAGTCGTACCCAGGACCAAGCTGTCAACCATCACTTCTAGGAGAGAATTCAAAATCTACATTTTTAGTCCTGGGCTCTCTAATAAGAGCCAATCCCTCACCCTCAAATTTCTGCTAGATGGTCCCATCAGCTGTCTTATTTCAAGTTCCTTGTGCCTACAACTGAGCACATTTCCCCCTCCAGTGCCCTCCAACTACGTGTCCTTTCCTTGACTTAGTTCATTTTAGGTAATGAAAGCTCAGTCCTCCCAGTCACCACGAGGTGTTGAGGACAGAGCATGGGTTTTGAAATCTAACAGGCTTGGGTTGGAATTGACCAGCCTTCAGTTGCATAATCCTTGGGAGGGCTAAAGAAATAGATCTGGCATGAGCTTCCGGGAGCAATAACCAAAGCCACACTGCCAACCTGAGCTGCCAAGGGAGCTGGCAGCTCCAGAGCCTCAGTTGCCACTGTCCTGGTCAAGGGGGAAACCAGCATAATCAGGAAGCAGCCACTGCAGCTCCAGCCCCACAACCTGTCTGCTGCAATTCACTCTGCAGAATAGAACCCCTTCTCCTTATCTCGTCTTGAACCTGTATCCTCTTTCCATCAAATCAGTGGTACTCTGCAGCAGCCAATTCCACTGTTTTTCTAGTTACCATTTTCCTCATGCCTCTCTAGTGCCAGAAATATTATACCAGGAGTATGCCCCCTGTCACCGGTATCCCATCCCAATTCACGGCCAATGTCAGTTTTCCCAACTTCTCCCTCCACCCGTTCCTGCCGTCGTTTCTTCCTTCCTTACAAACTTTCAACATGCAACTCCCCATCTCAGAGTCTGTCTGCAGGGATCTCAGTCTGAGGCAGTTGGTACTGGAAGTGGTCCTGGGAAGCCGACTCTGAAATGGGATTTCACTTAGCCATAAAAAAAAGAATGAAATAATGCCATTTGCAGAAACATAGATGGACCTAGAGATTATCATACTAAATGAAGTAAACCAGACAGAGAAAGACAAATATCATAGGATATCACCTATATGTGAAATCAAAAAAATGATACGAAGGAACTTATTTACAGAACAGAAACAGACTCACAGACATAGAAAACAAACTTATGGTTACCAAAGGGGAAAGGGGGGTGGGGTGGAGGGGAGGGATAAACTAGGAGTTTGGGATTAGCAGATACAAACTACTATATGTGAAATGAACAACAAGGACCTATTGTATAGCAGAGGGAACTATATTCAATATCTTGTAATAAACTA
The DNA here is from genome assembly GCF_025265405.1 of Mesoplodon densirostris. Lineage (NCBI taxonomy): Eukaryota > Metazoa > Chordata > Mammalia > Artiodactyla > Ziphiidae > Mesoplodon > Mesoplodon densirostris. The sequence goes on along the minus strand of NC_082673.1, from coordinate 86,006,702 downwards.
TAATGGAAAAGAATCTGAAAAAATACATACATAACTGAATCACTTTGCTGTACACCAGAAACTAACACAACATTTTAAATCAACTGGACATCAATTAAAACTAAAATAAAATGGGATTTTAGAGATGGACCATTTGCTGTCCAGCTAGCAGTGAGGACCCCTTCACTGGTGGTAGGGGGAGGATGACAGCCCTTGACATGTTGTGGTGGAGTTGTAGTCTGAGGGAGTGCATAACTGAAATAGCGAGAAAGCGGTGGTTCTGGAGTTTGAAACTCGGTCCCTGTGACTCTGAAGCCTGTGTTTCTTTTTTTTTTTTTTTTCTTTTTTTATGACAAATTGTATTCCAAAGTGGCTCTAGTAGTACCAGAGGCATTGATGTAGAGTGTAAATATTGTTTCAGGTAAAGTGAAAATGGATAAAAATGATATTTCTAGTTAATATATTTTTAGATAATGTGATTTTAAATTGAGTTAAAATGTAATAAATATTAATGAACTTATTTACAAAACAGAAACAGACTCACAGACATAGAAAACAAACCTACGGTTACCAAAGGGGAAAGGAGAGGGGAATAAATTAGATAAACAACAAGGTCCTACTGTGTAGCACAGGGTACTATGTACTCAGTATCTTGTAATAAACTATAATGGAAAAGAAAAAATGTAATAAATATTAAAAATAGATGTCTTACTATTTTATCTATTTTGAAAGGTTTATATATTCAGAATTACAGGGGAGTTTTTTCATTTTGTTTTTTAAGGAGAACCACTTTATTTTGAGTAGTAAACAAAACTCCATTTATAACATAATAAAAAAATCTTCCATCAATTTCTTCACAGTTAGTCCAAAGAATAAAACCTCTGACTTAGAGTTTACATTTAACCTTAAATATTCTGAAATCCATCCATGTCAACTTCGGAATTTTAGTCTTGCCTGATACTATGAAATAGGGCAAACCTTGATCAATGGGCAAATTCCTAATTTTTGCCGTTCAGCCACTTTTCTGGATCTTGCTCTCTGATTCCGTACATTCCAGTGTGTTCAATGGATTTGTAATGAACTTCCAAGATGAACGGGAATTTCTTGCTCATTGTTTGCCTGAAACCTTGGCTTGTGTTCATCTTTTTAAATAAAAAGTATGCTCCCAAAATGCCCACAAGTTCAGCTAATAAAACTCCTTTAAAGATCTTCTTTTTTTTTACTTCTATGAAGTATTTTTCAACGTATTTATTGGAGTATAATTGCTCTACAATGGTGCATTAGCTTCTGCTGTATAACAAAGTGAATCAGCTATATGTATACACATATCCCCATATCCCCTCCCTCTTGTGTCTCTCTCCCACCCTCCCTATCCCATCCCTCTAGGTGGTCACAAAGCACTGAGCTGATCTCCCTGTGCTATGCGGCTGCTTCCCACCAGGCATCCATTCTACATTTGATAGTGTATATATGTCCATGCCACTCTCTCACCTCGTCCCAGCCCACCCCTCACCCTCCCTGTGTCCTCAAGTCCACTGTCTATGTCTTCGTCTTTATTCCTGTCCTGCCCCTAGGTTCTTCAGAACCTTTTTTTTTTTTTAGATTCCATATATATGTGTTAGCATACGGTATTTGTTTTTCTCTTTCTGACTTACTTCACTCTGTATGACAGACTCTAGGTCCGTCCACCTCACTACAAATCAATTTTGTTCGCTTTATGGCTGAGTAATATTCCATTGTATACATGTGCCACATCTTCTTTATCCATTCATCTGTGGATGGACACTTAGGTTGCTTCCATGTCCTGGCTACTGTAAATAGTGTCTTGGTGCTCAGGCCGGGTGTCAGTCCTGAGCCTATGAGGTGGGAGAGCCGAGTTCAGGACACTGGTCCAGCAGAGACCTCCTGGCCCCACGTAATATCAATCGGCGAAAGCTCTCCCAGAGATCTCCATCTTAAAGCTAAGACCCAGCTCCACTCAACGACCAGCAAGCTCCACTGCTGGACATCCTATGCCAAACAACTAGCAAGACAGGAACACAACCCCACCCATCAGCAGAGAGGCTGTGTTTCTATTTCAGTGTTAAACATCAGCTGTGTGACCTTGGCTGAATCCCCTAACCCCTTTTCTAGCTCTGAAATTCTACAGCTCTACCCCGAGGGAACGTATTACCCGATGAGCTATAATGGCACAATCCAGTAATGTCTTAACTAGTGCCATGTATCTGGTTCTCTTTCTTTCCAGTATTTGTTTCCAGGGAGGATAAGCACAGTTCTGCTCAGCCATCATCATACTGTTTAGGTTCCCTATTTCTCATCCTGCTCATGGGAGATAATGGATGATTTGTCCTGAAGCATGTAGTTCATTTAACAGCTCAAATCCTCTTCCTCCTTTACCCTGCTTCCCCCAGTTACCACGTTCTGTGCTTCATTGTAAAACACATCCTTCTTTCCACTATATTGACCCCAAGTATTTCATCAATTCACTTGTGTCACTGAAAGCCAAGTGTTTATTCAGGCTGGCTACAAACAAAGGCTACTCTGTGAGGTTGTGACTGCAGTCAAGCTGACCAGATTACCTTTCACAAGATGGGTTGCTTTTTATTTGTAAAATGGCAGTATCTTTTGTAGACATGATGCATCGGTGGCACATAATTGCACCAACCTAACAAATAGTCTGTGGTCATCTTGATCTGTATTTACTCCTAGTTTTATCCATCTTTTGTCACTGTATTTACAGAGTTGTACTACTGTGTAGTTACAATTTTATATTTTGTTTATTTGACCTCCTTCAAAGGTTTTTCCATTCTGTTAACCTGGACTTCAGTGTTTTAATCATCACTTTATATTAGCAAGAATTTATTGGTTCACTCAACAAACATTTACTTAATAACTACTTAAGTATTCCTTTGTGGATTTCTCCCACTTTTTATTATTGTTAAATAATGTGATAAATGTCTTTGTGTACATACCTCTCTTGATCTTCTTGTTTATTTTCTTAGGATAAATTCCCCAAAGTGGGATCATTAGGATGAACATTTTTGTAGCTCTTAAAGCTAACAGCCAACCACGTGTGACTATATCATTGACTCTATTTTTTCATGCTCCCAGTCATTCAGGAGATAAAATCCCTACTTTTTTGTAAATTCAGGACCCCCCACCCCACCCCTAAACTGGCTTTTGCCTGTCTCTCTCCCTCATTTCTCAACACTCCTCAATTTTGCATTTCCCTCGCTTCCACCCATACAAAATGTACATAGATTTTTATGTGCAGGATACCTTGTTTTGAACATATTCCTGCTACATAGGTGCTGTACTGGAGCAGAATGCTGGACAAATGGCCAAATAGTCATTATAAAACTTTATCCTCTTTGCTCAGAGCTATAGACTCAGTTGTGTCTCCCAAAATTCATAGGCTGAAACCTTAACCCCCAGTGTGATTGTATTTGGAGATGGGGCCCTTGAGAGGTGATTACTTAAAAAATTTTTTTTTATTGGAGTGTAATTGCTTTACAATGTGGTGTTAGTTTCTGCTGTACAGTGAAGTGAATCAGCTGTATGTATACATATATCCCCTCCCTCTTGCATCTCCCTCCCCCACCCATTCCCACCCAGCTAGGTCATCACAGAGCACTGAGCTGAGCTCCCTGTGCTATACAGCAAGTTCCCACTAACTATCTATTTTACACATAGTAATGTATTTATGTCAAACCTTATCTCCCAATTCATCCCACCCTCCCCTTCCCCCTCTGTGTCCACATGTCCATTCTCTATGTCTGCGTTTCTATTCCTGCCCTGCGAATAGGTTCATCTGTACCATTTTTCTAGATTCCACATATATGCGTTAATATACGATACTTGTTTTTCTCTTTCTGACTTAGTTCACTCTGTATGAGCTCCTGGAGCTCAATATCAAAAAAGCAAACAACCCCATTAAAAAATGGGCAGGGGCTTCCCTGGTGGCGCAGTGGTTGAGAGTCCGCCTGCTGATGCAGGGAACACGGGTTCGTGCCCCGGTCCAGGAGGATCCCACGTGCCGCGGAGCGGCTGGGCCCGTGAGCCATGGCCGCTGAGCCTGTGCGTCCGGAGCCTGTGCTCTGCAACGGGAGAGGCCACAACAGTGAGAGGCCCGCGTACCGCAAAAAAAAAAAAAAAAAAAAAGGGCAGAAGACCTAAATAGACATTCCACCAAAGAAGACATACAGATGGCCAAGAGGCACATGAAAATATGCTCAACATCAGTAATTATTAGAGAAATGCAAATGAAAACTACAATGAGGTATCACCTCACAGCGGTTAGAATGGGCATCATCAGAAAATCTACAAACAATAAATGCTGGAGAGGGTGTGGAGAAAAGGGAACCCTCTTGCACTGTTGGTGGGAATGTAAATTGATACAGCCACTATGGAAAACAGTATAGAAAAGCCTTAAAAAACTAAAAATAGAACTACCATATGACGGGGCCTTTGGGAGGTGATTACTTTTAGATGAGGTCCTGAGGATGGGGTCCTCATAATGGGATAGTGTCCTTATAAGGAGAGAACAAAGATCTCTCCCTGTCTCTCTCTCTCTCTCTGTCATGTGAGGACACAGCAAGAACACAGTCATCGGTAGAATATAGTGGGCACTCCTGGGGTGCAGGAGAGTCTGTTTCTTGGCCCAGGGGTGACTGCATGGGTGTTCACTTTACAATAATTTATTCAACTCTATATGTACATTTTATGCTTTGTGTACATAATGTATTTTAAACTTCAAAATGCTTTAAAAAAACTACCTCAAATCCCAGGTATTTTTAAGATGCAATGAAATATGATATTATAGTAAAATGGACAGATTTAACTATCCAAACACACCAGGCATATTCATTATCAGAAATAAGCTTTGATCATTGTCATCCACCTTTCATTAATTCTGGACTTCCAGACTGAAGCCCAAGCGGCTTTCAACCAGCACCAGAGACCAGAGATGCTTCAGACTAATTTACATTTCCTTTGGTTTACTCAGAGCTTAGTATAATGATGATGCCTCATTATGATAAAAAAGGAATTAAAAACACAAAATTCCAGGGCCCCAGAAAGAGTGCGGAAAAGATTATCTCAAAATAAGAAGTAAGACGAGCGGCCTAGATTCCATCCCTGCTGACCTGGAGGCTGTGATTTACCTGATTTGGTTCTTCACAGTTGTAAGTTCCATAACTGTATTTCACAAGCCTGGTATATTTAGCTATCTTTTGGAGGTATGTGTGTTATAAATAATAGTAGTTGAAACCTTGTTAGGACTTTGCCGATTTGGTGTTTTGGAGAAGTGTTGAATTTTTTTAGAAAATCTATTAGGAAAAATCTTCATATAAGCCAATTATTTACATGAATGAAATTTCAGAAAGAATGCTTAAACAAGGTTTCCAAACAGTCTAATGATCTTTAGAAAAGTGAAGAAGGTATAGTCCAGGAACAAGTTATAATAGCATCAGTCCTCTAAAAGCAGTAGGCTATGAATGTTAGCAGATGGTTCGTGATCGTTAGTAATGATTAAAAATCAGCATGGTTTTTCTAGAGAAGTTTTTTCTCATTAGTCTTATTTCCATTTCTAAGAGAGTTACTAGGTTCATGGATAAAGAGAGTGTCACAGACACACCACATCGCAGTGTTCACAAGGCATGGGTGCTGGTTCGGTTAAGCAGTTAATGTGTTTTTAAAAGCTGTCAGGTTACTAAAATTGTCATGCCAACCTCAAAGAACTCAATGCTTCAGCCTGCCCATATACCACTTGATAAATATCTGGATTAAGAGGAAGAAAACCTACTTATCAACTGTACATGTGACCCAGAACTGGAAGAAGAGTTTATACCTTGCACTGCAGACTCACACGTAGAAGGATTTAAACATGTTCCAAAAGAGGACTGCAGCTACTGAAAAGCAGGAGGTTAGAAAAAGTTCAGCAACACAAGGTCAGGATTGAGACAATCTGACTTGACATCAGTGTAGCTGGAAAAGACCCAAAGTTTTAGCCAAGTGCAGTCTACATTTGAGCCAACAATGTGATGTGGCCACATGCAAAGCCAACGTGATTTTAGGCTGTATTAATACAAGCATAGTGTCCACATCAAGTGGGTGATGTTCTCAGTGTTCTAGACTCGTTAGAGCAGAAATACTCTTCAATTTGGAGTGTCTCATGTTGAGAGGGAAATGATAAACCAAGAAATGAGCAGAGGACAAGCGGAATTATGGATGATCTGGAAATCAAGCCATGTGAGAAGACCTGAGAATATTTCACCTTAGAGGGAACCTGGGAGCCGTCTTTAAATATTTGGATGGCTATCAGAAGGAGGAAGTTCTTTTCATTGGTTGGTTGGTTGCTTTTCCAACGTGCTGCAAAGGGTAGAATTCAGAGAAATTTCATAGAATGGTAGATTTCAAATTAAGAAAGAATTTCTACGGTTTGGGCCAATGCAACATGGAAGGGGCATCCCTGTGAAGTATTGGACACAAGGGATCCAGAAGAGCACATGCACAGGGACTGAGGTAAGAACGAGGGATAATACCTCACGAATGGTAACTGGCAAGGGCTTTGGAACCATACAGACCTGCCATCAATCCTATCTTTCTATACTTAATAGCTCTGTGACTGTGAGCAAGTTACTTAACCTCTCTGAGCTTTGGTTTCCTTATTTATAAAATGGGAATAGTAACATACTCATCTCACAGGACTTTTTTTTTAATTGAAATGTAGTTGATTTACAATGTGTTAATTTCTGTTGCACAGCAAAGTGATTTATATATATATATATAATATACATATATTATTTTTTTAATATTCTTTTCCATTATGTTTCATCACCGAATATTGAATATAGGTCCCTGTCCTATACAGTAGGACCTTGTTGTATATCCATTTTCTATATAATTCACAGAACTTTTTTGATGATTAAATAAGACAGTGCTCTTATTGATAACCCTTGTGGAAATTACTTCAGTGGAATTACTTCAGATCCTCAAACCTGCAAGGCAGAAAGATTTTTATCCCCTGATAAAGTCTCCTTTGCCTAGAAATCACGTTTGCCTATGGTGAATTTTTCTATAACAATTGGGAGTACTTGGCACTTTTACTATCCAAATTAGGCAAAAAAGTTGTGATTTCATGTTATCATCAGCCCCCATTTTTGCCATTTCTGTCCTGGAGACAGTAATAGGTTCAAAGCCATCTTTCACACTTACCTCGACCCTCTCCTTGCTGGACTATTTGCTCAGCTGTAGACTCAGGGCAGAATCCTTCTGCATCCATCTCCTTAGCCAGGCAAGCTTGGCAGATTGCACAACCCCTCGCAGCACAGTACAAGAGTAATGCAGCTGACACCCGGACATGACTTGGTATTGCATGTCATGGAGGAATTAAAATAGGGAGATGTGCTAGGCAGAATCCCAAAGTGGCTCAAGGCTCTTGACCCCTGTTGTATATCCTTGCAGAGTCCCCTTCCCTGGAGTGTGAATAGGATGGGTTTCATTTTGGTTATTAGGTAAAATGAGGAAGAGGTTTGGTAGATACAGTGAAGGTCCCAAACCAGCTGTCTTTGGTCCCAAACCAGCTGTCTTTGAGTTACTCCAATGGAAGTTTATCCTGAGTGAGTCTGACCAAATCAGGTGAGCCCTTTAAAGGGACCTGGCACTTCATAAGGAAGAGATTTAAAGTACAAAAGATTCTCCTGCTGGCTTTGAAGAATTAGTCTGCCACATGAGCCGGCCTAGAGAGGGAGCAACATGACAAGGAACTGTAGGCTTCTAGGAACTGAGAGTGGGCCCCAGCCAACAGCCAGCAAGAAAATGGGGGTCTCAACCACACAATCACAAGGGGATGACTCCTGTCAACAACCAGTGAGCTTAGCATAAGACCCCGAACCTCAGATGGGAACCCAGCCCAGACGACACCTTGATTCTAGTCTGGTGAGACCCTGACCAGAGAACCCAGTTAACCCATGTCCAGACTTCTGACCCACAGAAAGTGTGAGATAATAGATGTGTACAGCTTTAAGTCTCTAAATGTGCGGTAATATGTTTTGCAATAACTACATGCAATGCAAAGTGTGTGCAGGAGTGAGAAACCCATTTGGCCATCCCTGTCATTTTCTCTTGAGAGCCTGCATTTTCTGTGGCATTGCAGTAAAAAAATCAATGTCCTTCTTTGCTCAGAAGGGAAGGGAAGTGTAAATTTTGGCAGGGCCTCGTGGAGATATAGCTCCCCAGGTGCTTGGTGAGTAGAAAGAAGTAGATAAGTGGGTTCTATTATCTTCACTACCCTGCGGAGGCCAAGGAGGAGAAGCAGGCTCTGAGGTCTAGACCCACGTACCTCCCTACCAGTCTAGATCTGGAAGCTTCTGGGTCCAGAGCTAAGAAGAGAGGTCCAGACTGAATATGGCTTTAGGAGGCATCTGCATATGGATGGTAATGAATCTGCAGTGGATGTCTCCATTGCCAGAAAGATTGTGAATGGTGAGAACAGAAGATGTGGGAAAGAATCCTGGAAAACACCTACACTTACATTTAAGAAACAGCCAGAAAAGAGTAGACTGACAAAGCCAACTGAAGTGGAGCCGTGCAGGGGCAGGAAGGAAATGGGGAGGGTGTGATGTCACGAGAGCCAAGGAAGAGAGGAGAGAAAAAGGGAGGATCAGAAGAACTAAACATGGCGGAGAGGCAGGTACAGTGCAGACCTGGGAAGGGCTTATTCAACTTAAGGTTGACGAGGTTGTCAGAGATCTTGGCCAGGGCAGTTTCAGAGGAGTATTGGGGCAGGAGCCAGAGCGAGGTGATGTGACGGGTAAATACAGTATGGAGTAAGGATGGAGCATCATTCTTTCAAGAACTTTGGGGCTTCCCTGGTGGTGCAGTGGATAAGAATCTGCCCACCAATGCAGGGGACACGGGTTCGAGCCCTGGTTCGGGAAGATCCCACATGCCATGGAGCAACTAAGCCCGTGTGCCACAACTACTGAGCCCACGTGCCACAAGTACTGAAGCCCACGTGCCTAGAGCCAGTGCTCCACAACAAGAGAAGCCACCACAATGAGAAGCCCACGCACCGCAACGAAGAGTAGCCCCCGCTCGCCACAACTAGAGAAAGCCCGCGTGCAGCAATGAAGACCCAATGCAGCCAAAAATAAATAAAATTAAATATTAAAAAAAAAACTTTGTGCAGGGTGGGGAGAGACAGGAGGAGGAGTACAGTGAGGGACTGTGGAGGGAGCAAGAATTGGTTTGAATTCTGACAGGAAGGAGTCAATATAGTTGGAGAAGACTTCCACCAAGAAGGACTTTTGTTCCCTAAGCCCAGGTCTTTTACAATATCTGCAAGCCTTTTGAGACGATGGGGGAGAATTTGGGATTGGTAAAGGGATAGGTGGACTTTAAATTGTTTCTAGAGCCACATTTCTGTTCTTGTGAAGACCTGATTTGTAAGACAGTACAGCTGTTTTTATTCCTCAAAAAAAAAACTGGGCTGCAACTTGAATGAAATAAGGTGCTTACCCACTCATCCAACTGCACATGTGAAATTTGCTTCTTTGTATCGGAGAGAAGGTCTTCAACTAAGATGGAAATCAAAAGAAAAAAAATAGAAACATAACATATTTTTCTCTTATGTATTTATAAACTTTCCAGAGCACCTACTGTGTGTAAGGCCCCGGCTGCGTTGGATACTGTGGTTGGGGAGGGGTGGAGAGAGGTTGCAATTCGAGGTTAATAATTTTCCACCCTATTCTTAGACACATCTTCAAAGCCATGCTAACAGGTTGGCTCTGGTAGATAAGGTGCCATCAACCCTTGCCTCTGATGTTATTTGGTACTCAGTCTTCTAGACATTGTTCCACTAATTGGCTTCCCAGAGCTGCTTGCCTGGCTCTGCCAAGGGGTGATTAGCAGGCTGTGCTGATGTGGCTCCCAGTCCTCCCGAGGGGTAGCACGTGAGCTGGAGCCCTTGGAAAGCTGGGGGCCGGAGAGGGTCCTTCCTAAGGCCAGAGCATCCCATGGTTCTGGAGGCCTGAGGCTAAATTCCATGCAAGGGGCCCTTGTGCTTTATTTTTTCTCTGCGTTGACCTATCCTGGGAAGGACTTGGGACAAAGTACCGTTGTTTAGCTTGTGGACACAAGAAACAAACAAAAAGACAGGGCTAAGAAGGGAACGGGGCCTTCTAAGCTTGGGCTTCTCAAACTATCTGTATAAAGGTTTGTTTTGTTTAATTTCTTCGTGTAGACTCACTTCCTGTCATTGGACCCGTAACACATTGTTCATGGACATGCCTTGGTTCAACGGCCTGGCTTTGGTCAATTCCTTCTTTTAACAGTGATGCTAATTTGGATGCCTTACCCGTGCCGGGGAGTTAGGGGTGGTCGACCGTGTTTACCTTCAGAGCCCAGCGAGCTCAGGTTGGAGCCTTCATTGCAGAGACTCTGTCTCACCCCACTTCCAGTGGGTTTCCAGGGAAACAGGCCCCCAGACAAGGATTTGAGTGCTAGGAGATTACAGGGAAATGACCCCAGAAAGAATTGTTAAAAGATTGGGAAAATGAAATGACGCAGGGAAGGAGTCACTGAGAGGCGGCATGATAAGCAAGTCATCATGGGGGCAACTGGCCTTGGTCCTGCTCGGGGAAGTTCTGAGAAATCGGGGGACACTCACCTCGAAGTCAGTCCACTCAGGGCGCAGGGTTTGGTGTTAATGCAAAGCTGCCGTGCACAGGTTGAGAGCTGCTGGTGGTAATCCTTCCTCACTTCCTGCCTGCAGGCTCTAGTGTGCAGAGAGCTTCCAGGCAAGAACAGGCAGGGAGCTCGGGCTGGAACAGCTGGACAAGGACGGAGTCAGCAGCCTGTGCTATGCGTGCAGCCTCCAGGTGCAGTGCCATCATGCCTGCGTTTTCCTTTTGCTCCGTGCCCGTCGCATTGTTTGAATTATCTATTTCCTTGTTTCTTTCATAAAGTCTAGGACCTAGACTGTGAGCTCCTCTAAGGCAGAGGCTGTCCCCTCGATCTCTGAACCTCATCGTAGGATGTGGTCTTTAGTACCCAGAAGATGAGGAATGCATGACTCTGACCCTCACAGCACCCCAGGGTGGGATTGCTCTTATCCTCATTTTATAGATGAAGAAACCAAGGCTCTGACAGTGCTGTGACCTGCACAAGGTTATGTAGCCAACCAGTGGCAGACGCAGATCTCCCAATTCCAGATCCTGGTTCTTCTTTGTCTGATTACAGCTACCAAGAATTCTCATCTCCATTCCTTACCCCCATGCTACCCTACAATGCACACACCTACACACACTTTTGACTCCCAAGCTGTACATACTTGATACCTTTTTTGGAAGCAGGCATGGCTTTCTTCACAGAAGAGAAGCCATTTTTCGCCTAAGCCATTTTGTGATCTAAGCCTGGCCACAGTGCTTGCCCTGGAACAGCTCTCAGTAATTCATGACCTTAAGGGAACAAAAGAATGCAGGAACAAACTGTTACCAGGCAAGAGAAGTAACAACAGCAAAGATAATGTATCAGTTGTGAAGACTCCCAATCTGTTTCGATGGTGTGGTAGAGATTAGCCTGAAGCGCCCAACCCCAGATCAACTGGAACCTAGGAGATGATGATGTTGACCTTTTCTGACCCTCCTGACTTCAGTCAACTAAAGCTCTGACTCTGTTGGCAGCCCAAGCTCCTTCATGAACATGCATGTACATGAACATGCATGAACATGCATGAAGCTTAAAACTTCCCCAATGCAGCTGTTAGGAGAGACAGTGCTTTGGGAAAGTTCCCCGATATTGTCCTCACTGGCTGCAAGTAATAAATCCTTCCTTCTCCTACTCTTTGGCTTGGTAGTGTCTTTTGGCTCGACACTCACCAAGAGGTGAACCCAGTTTTCGGGTAACAAGAATATTCTTTTTTTTTTTTTTGCCGTACGCAGGCCTCTCACTGCTGTGGCCTCTCCCATTGTGGAGCACAGGCTCCAGACGCGCAGGCTCAGCGGCCATGGCTCACGGGCCCAGCTGCTCCGCGGCATGTGGGATCTTCCCGGACCGGGGCACGAACCCGCGTCCCCTGCACCGGCAGGCGGACTCTCAACCACTGCGCCACCAGGGAAGCCCAAGAATATTCTTGATAGATATTTACAGGTTGCAAACCCGGCCGGGGTCTATGGAGTTGTCCTTCTTGAAGCCGTTCAGGATGGCCCCCAATGGACTTCACAATATAAAAGCAAGGGAAGGAGAGTGGCTTCAGCTCTATCTCCCTCAAGCTCACCGTGAACTGTCTCCTGGAGTCATACCCACCCTGTATCTCCTGAAAGTGTTTTTGATTTCGGTGACTCTTAGCAGGCTCAGCTGTGCCTGTTGACTTTTTTCCTGGAAGGACTTCTTTGTTTTGTTTTGGTGTTTTTTGAATTTTATTTTGTTTATTTCTTTATACAGCAGGTTCTCATTAGTTATCTATTTTATACATATCAGTGTATACATGTCAATCCCAATCTCCCAATTCATCCCACCCCCCCCCCCTGCTGCCACTTTCCCCTCTTGGTGTCCATACGTTTGTTGTCTACATCTGTGTCTCTATTTCTGCCCTGCAAACTGGTTCATGTGTACCATTTTTCTAGGTTCGACATATATGCGTTAATATACGATATTTGGTTTTCTCTTTCTGACCCTGGAAGGACTTCTGACTCTTGCTTCTGAGTACAGGCCCTGTGCCTGGTCCTACCATTCGCTCCATCGCTCTGCTGTCCTGCCACACTGGGCTTCTGGGAATTCCTCAACCAATGTCTTGCTGTCCCCATCCTGGGGACTTTGCATATGCTATTCCCTCTGCCTGGAAAGCAGTTCCCTTGCTTCTGCCTAATTACCTGTAACCCTTCCCATTGATCAGCTCTGGTGTCTTCCTGAGGGAAGACTTCATGCTCTGCATCCTTGCCTCCTTCACCCTCCACACTTGAGTGAGCCCTCTTACACTCACTCACCTGGAAACTGTGCTACTTTCCTCTTGGCAATTATTCCAGCTTAAAAGTGGACACTAGGGGCTTCCCTGGGGGCGCAGTGGTTGAGAGTCCGCCTGCCAATGCAGGGGACATGGGTTCGTGCCCCGGTCCGGGAAGATCCCACATGCTGCGGAGCGGCTGGGCCCGTGAGCCATGGCCGCTGAGCCTGCGCGTCCAGAGCCTGTGCTCCGCAACGGGAGAGGCCACAACAGTGAGAGGCCACAAAAAACAAAAAAAAAGTGGACACTATTTATTGGCATCATCTGTGGGCAGGACAACTTCCCCTTTTAGAGTCTAAATTCCCTGAGAAGAAGGAACAATGTCTGGTTTTGCTCAGCACTTCATCTCCAGCTCAGAGCTGGTGTTCAAATGTTTGGATCGCATGAATGGATTAATGATCAAACTAAAAGCTAATCCTCACCAGCTCCTCCCAAGATAACCATTATTAATCTCATTTTATAGATAAGGAGACAAAACTCAGAAGGTTTGGGCTTGCCTAAGGCCAAACAGCTTTTGAGGATGACAGCTCAGCCTTTGGATTTAGAGCTGCCTGATTTCAACAGCTTGGGGACCTTGGGGAAGAAGGCTGGATGGAGTCATTTAGGGAAATTTGAGTCCTACCTGTTTGTTTTCTTTGTTGATGCTCATGAAATTATTTAGTTCTCTGTGTTGATAGGAAACTGAGATGCAAGCAACACTAGACTGGAGGAATGAAGATCATGACAAGGTGAGGCTCGGCCTCTGTCTGTCATGGGAATCAATGAAGTGGGCAGCCAGGTGTTTACCAAAACAGTTCTACCAAGAGACCTGAACAGCTGCACAATGCAGAGCGATTTCCTTGCCCAAAAATGGTTGTGTGTGTGTGTTTTGTTTTGTTTTGTTTTGCTCTTTTATCTTGAGGGAACTGCATTCTTTGCTTGAATAATTGATGGGATACAAAGTAAGCAGACTGGGGACTTCCCTGGCGGTCCGGTCCAGTGGTTAAGACTCCACACTTCCAATGCAGCGTGTGTGGGTTTGATCCCTGGTTGGGGAGAACTAAGATTCCACATGCCGGGCCTCCCTGGTGGCGCAAGTGGTTGAGAGTCCGCCTGCCGATGCAGGGGATACGGGTTCGTGCCCCGGTCTGGGAGGATCCCATATGCCGCGGAGCGGCTGGGCCCGTGAGCCATGGCCGCTGAGCCTGCGCGTCCGGAGCCTGCGCGTCCGGAGCCTGTGCTCCGCAACGGGGGAGGCCACAACAGTGAGAGGCCCGCATACCGCAAAAAAAAAAAAAAAAAAAAAAAAAAAAGATTCCACATGCCGCGTGGTGTGACCAAAAAAAATATATATATATATATATTAATAAAATAAATAAATACAAAGTAAGCAGGCTGGAAACTCACTGCTCTTGTAGGCAATTACTAGGCTAGGAGTTGAGAGGTGGGGGCTCTGGGTGCAGAAGTGTCGGACCCTTCCTGTATCCACCACCCATCACCCTCGGTACGCATATCAGCTGCCCGACCCCAGACCCATTCTGATTGGAAACTAAAATGAATTAATCAGCCTCAGCCCCTCACTCTCCTGCTCAGATTTACCCCACCTCTACGCCTGCCACAGCTGGGCAGTCCCAACTTGCATGTGCAAAAAGAACCTAAATGATGAGCACTAAAAACCACATTCAGAAAGGGAGCTATTCCTTAAGGACTCATTGCTTTGTAGACACAGTCTTGGACACCTCCCGTTCCCCAGCATCTTGTATGTGTTTAACTTTGTTTATCCCCGAAGACTGAACACACAGAGCCCTGGCTTAAGTCTGAGGAGTTGTCCCTATTGGACTTAACAAGCCGCTGCTTTTGACCAGCTTACTATGAGTGTCATTGCTTTCCGTGCCCCATTCCACTGATCTTCACAGAATAATATTATGGAAAGATCAATAGAACTATGTTTTTGTTTTATTATTTATTTATTTATTTATTTATTTTTTAAAAGGTGGTGTTTTTTTAAAATTAATTAATTTATTTTTGGCTGCATTGGGTCTTCATTGCTGAGCGTGGATTTTCTCTAGTTGCTGCGAGCTGGGGCTACTCTTCGTTGCGGTGCGCGGGCTTCTCATTGCGGTGGCTTCTCTTGTTGCGCGGAGCACGGGCTCTAGAGCGCAGGCTCCAGTAGTTGTGGCGCATGGGCTTAGTTGCTCCACGGCATGTGGGATCTTCCTGGACCAGAGCTCGAACCCGTGTCCACTGCATTGGCAGGCGGATTCTTAATCACTGCACCACCAGGGAAGCCCTAGAACTAAGTTTAAAAAAAAAAAAAAAGTTGTTCTAACAGCAAAACCTTTTTTTTTTTTTTTTCCAAGTGGTATCTTACAGGGAGCCTCAGTATAGAGGTCCATGTGGGCAGAACTGCTGGTGTTGGAGGGTTTCAGGGGACCTGCAGGCCAGCCCAGGCCAATCCAGCTCTACGGAGCGGTGGGAAAGCCATCACACTCAAATAATCACTCGAGTCCGCTTGCAGCAAAGTTTGTAGAACAAAGGTGTCGACTGTTGAAACTGAGCTCTCATGCAGCAGGCAGGGCCCCCATGTCCTGCCCTGAAATGTTTGTTTGTGATCCCCAAACCTTCTGATGTGTGAATATGTCTGCCTTTGCACATGGATAGTGGTCATGAGCGTCAGTGTATAATTTGTGAAAATGGACCCAGTGCTGGAAAGAACATACAAGCAAGGCCACCTGCAGTAGGTGGCCGGGGTGTGATCTTTAAATTCTCAACCCGCATCCGTTCTTCTCTCCTTACCTACCATGTTCCCATTCTAATAACTGGGGTTCTGTGGCCATGGTCTTCACTCTCACCCTCATGACCCTGTTAATGAATGTCAGTTCTAACATCTGGGGTCAGCAGAGCCCTGGCCCCTGCTTCCCAGTCTGCTTCTCAGCTGCCTGAGACCCCGGTTTCCGACTAAAACTGGAGGCTGGGCCTCACCTGTCTCTGCCCACCTCCTCGGATCCAATGCCTTGCCTCCTGAGATGGTTATAAAGTGCGTAAATCAGGGATGGACTTACAGTTGGCATTCAATATCATTTGACATTTTTTGTTGTTGTCGTTATTTTTACTTTTTAAAAATTCTGACTCCTATTTCGTGCAACCCTGGAACCAGTGAAAATCATGTTTCACCCTCTTGGGATCATGAGGTCAGCTTTAACAGTAATGGCATGACATGTCATAGTCGTACGCACTTAATCTCTATTACAGCCCTCCTGAGGGATTTACTGATCTTATTTTACAGCAAAGGAACGAGCAAAGCCCACGCCGGCAGGTTGCTCTGTCAGTGTTTCATTTGCAGATTAGGTATGAGAGGAAGTCCCTTAATACGTAAAAAGGTAATGAAATATGAAGACACACACAAATACACACGAAAAAGCCAATTAGAACTGCTATTATAATGGTTACACTCGATAGTCCAGCATTGTCAAAGGTCATGTTTTATTTTGAATTTTAGTAAGCAAAGTGTTTTTTTTTTTTTTTTTTCTGTATGCGGGCCTCTCACTGTTGTGGCCTCTCCCGCTGCGGAGCACAGGCTCCGGACGTGCAGGCTCAGGGGCCAAGGCTCACGGGCCCAGCTGCTCCGCGGCATGTGGGATCTTCCCGGACGGGGGCACGAACCCGTGTCCCCTGCATCGGCAGGCAGACTCTCAACCACTGCGCCACCAGGGAAGCCCAGCAAAGTGTTTTTTGAAGTACGTATTTATTTGATTGGACTTAGGATCAGCTACGCCCACTGTCCAACTTCAGTGCTGATGTCAACGCTGCTCCTCCTTGTACTTATGTTCTTGGGAAAAAGCATCCACGGCTCTTGGGAGGTTTTGTTTGCCTTTTCCTCCAATGAAAAGGGCCTCAGAAAAAAGGGTCTCGTTTAAGGCTCTGATAAAAGCTTGGGAGCCTTTCCCTGGGAAAAGTGCCCACGCTAACACAAGTTTGTACATAATTTCAGGACGTTGATACGTTCCCCCAAAGCCATGGGCCCAGATAAACACTCCTGCTTTCTAGTCCCGACATTGGAAGATGACGATGAAGTTGATATATGAAGAAGCACAAATTGGACAGCTGACCCTAATAAATCATAGAGGAGGAACAGGTGACAAGCACACACTTGTACCCACGTGACTTCACTTCTACCAGCTCGCTCCAGCACAGGACAAGCGGCAGGTGTGGCTCACCGCCCCTGTGCAAGCCGCTGACATGGTGAGAAGGACGGAGCAGAGGCAGGACCGGGCTGTGCTGATCTGATAAGGGGATTAAGTTTCGGCTTCCCTCCCACCATCCCTAATGCCCTCGGACTAAGCAGCTGCCCCAGCTCAGCTCTTCCTCGGATGCAAAACGTCTCTCTGCCCAGGCAGACGCTGCATGCTGGCCCCCAGAGGCACCAGCCTTTCCTCAAACACATGGTGATGTTCTTTACACCTTTGCCCAGGCTTGCCCTCTGTGGGCGACGCCCCGCCCCTCCAGTCAAGTACCCACTTGCTCTTCGAGACTGGCTCAGGTTTCACCTCTGAGCTGTTGCCCTAGTTCTGGGGGTGGGTTTAGCTGCTCCCTCCTGCGCTCTGCTCGCCCCCCCACCACACCCCTCTCTTCCTGTGCTTACTACATGGTAAGTGTGGGACTCCTACAGCAGTTAGTTTTTCACATGATTGTCTTCTCTATCAAGAGGATGAGCTTCCTGAGGACAAAGACCAGCTTCTTACACAGCGTCTGGCGCATAACAGTTATTTTATAAACATTTCCGGTTGGACTTCCCTGGCGGTCCAGTGGTTAGGACTCTGAGCTTCCACTGCCGGGGCCCGGGTTCGATCCCTGGTCGGGGAGATAAGATCCTGCAAACCCGGCAGCGTGGCCAAAAAAGAAAAAGAAAAGTTTTGGGGATGCTATGACTGAGTGATATATATATGGTCAACCTATGAAAAGAAAGTGAGCAGTATGATACAGGACACGTGTAGGAGACACACTGGAGAGGCACCAAGTTCAGGAAAACTTCTTTCCTAAAAGTAAAGACAAGTCACAGGATATATAGGAGCAGCCTGAAGCAGAGGGAGCAGTGTGATACCTGAGCAGCTCAAAGGGGACACAGACGGTGCACCTGGCAGGCCAGAGGCTCTGAACCTGGAGCCTGGACCCCAAGAGCAGCTCACAGCAGAGTCCCCGGAGGGCCTCCTGGAGCAGGAAGGTGCTGTGGGACTCCATCTGCCTTCCCCACACTCTATAACAAGAGCAAGCACTTGGTTTTGTTTTGTTTTGTTTTGTTTGGCTGCACTGTGGCTTGTGGGATCTTAGTTCCTTGACCAGGGAATTGAACCCGGGCCCCCTGCAATAAAAGTACTGAGTCCTAACCACTGGACTGCCAGGGACTTCCCAAGAGCGAGCACATTGAAAGTTTGTTTTCGTGCAGACGTCTCATTTTCCTAGTGCATCTCACAGATCTAATGTTTATCAGGCCTACGTGCTTTTGTTTTCTTTTAATAAAATCCCTGGGCCTTCACCCTGAAGTGAGAGGGTCTGGAAGGAGCGGTATGGCAGGAGGACGAAGCTGGTGCAGCAAACGCCGCAGTCCTGCCCGGACGGGAAGGGATGTTCCATCAGCAGGAAACAGCCCTCAAAACCAGTCACATCAGAAATGGGTGACACCGTGATGAGCTGTTAGTGACGAGACATAAATGGAAATTGAGGGGTCCGATAGAGGGAACTTAAGAGGGACGATCAAGAGACGTAACACCACCTCCCCTCTGAGCAATCACCTTCAGCCGGACACTGCCCTTTGGAGCCTCAAAACCCTAGGCATTGGGTTAGCCCAGTGTTTGCACGTATATTTAGCCACAGACCACTTTTTTGGCGTACATCCTATACAGTAAGTCCAACAGGTCCAGGAGATACAGGAGAAGCAGCAGTGAGGGGGCCAGAGCCCACACACTTCCCCCTCTCCTCCCCAAACCCCATACCCCTGGAGACAGGAAGGTCTCTGAGGAACCCAGGTTGAAACCTATTGCACTAAATTACTGGTCTTAGTCTTGGCACCCCAACTCCAATGACCCCAAAGTCCAGATGGACAACATAAAAGAGTGACACTGGCTTGTTCTGGCTTTGACAAAATTGGGGTGTCCTAATAGAGGGAGCCCCAGAGGAAAAGCTGTGCTTCCTCCACGGGATTGATTGTTGCTGGACTTTGGCAGACCGAGGAATGCAGCCGGCTGTGTGTTCACAGACCAGATTTTTCCACTGAAGCCAGAAATCCAGATTTTCCCATGAACTCACCTGACTTTTTTTTTAAAAAAAATTAATAGACTATTTTTTAGAGAAGTTTTAGGTTACAGAAAAAATGCATGGAAAGTACAGGGAGTTCCCATATACTCCCTCCCCCAGCCCCATTCCAGTTTCTCCTATTATTAGCATCTTGCATTCGTGTGGTACATTGGTTACAATTGATGAACCAATATTGATACATCATTACTAACTAAAGGCCATAGTTTACATGCACTCTTTGTGTTGTACATTCTGTGCATGTAGACAAATGTATAATGACATGTATCTGCCAACACAGTATCGACCAGAGTCATTTCGTTGCCCTAAAACTTTTCTGTGCTCCACCTATTCATCACTCTTCATTTACCCTCCCAGGAACCCCTGGCTACCACTGATCTTTTCACTCTCTATTCTTTTCCAGAATGTTCATATATTTGGAACTGTATAGTATGTAGCCTGTTCAGACGGGCCTCTTTCATTTTGGAAATATGCATTTAAGTTTCCTCCACGTAACAACCGATTATTATTATTATTATTATTATTATTATTTACGGTACGCGGGCCTCTCACTGTTGTGGCCTCTCCTGTTGCGGAGCACAGGCTCCGGACGCACAGGCCCAGCAGCCATGGCTCACGGGCCCAGCCGCTCCGTGGCATGTGGGATCTTCCCAGACCGGGGCATGAACCCGTGTCCCCTGCATCGGCAGGCGGACTGTCAACCACTGCGCCACCAGGGAAGGCCAGCCCAGCACTTGTAACAGCAGCCTGGTTTTCTGGCAAGAGCAAGTTGTCTCAGGCCATTCTGACTTTCCCTGGCTTCCAGACGTGGACTCAGGTCCTTTGAAGGAGCCCTGGGTACCGCTAACGAAAAATGCTATTGAGACCAATGTGTGTTATGCTGAGGGTACAATATGTGCGTGCTGGTGATGAGATGGCACACCATGGCCACTGAAAAGGAAGGACTAGAGAGGATGTGGCTTCCTAGGGTCATAATTATGTTCTCAAATTGCTCAGATCATTCTACTATTACAACCTCTTCTTTTATACAGTTTTAAATAGACTTTTCTCTATAACGTGCCTATTCAGATTTTAACACTCACTCAGACTGTGATTATCCCAACCTCTGATTTTATCAACTTCTATGTGCCTCAAGGCCCATTATTTTGAGGTCACTCGTATGTATACTTTATCAGAACCTGCTTTCAAGAAGACATCTTATAAAATTATATATCTAACTTTTTCTCTTTTCCTGTAAATGCTCATTTGTCATATACCTATTAGATATAACTATAAAATTATTGACACAAATATATTCAATTATGTTAATTTATTATTATATAACAAAATGCCATTTCATGGTGATACATTTCTGGCACAAATTCACTCCCGTGCTAGCCTTGAGAGGCTGATGGACACCAGAGGGCCAGCTGGGAAGCTCATCTCCTCTAGGGACTGTCGTTGAAGCAGGATGCCATTAATAATACAATTTTGAGCAATTTATATTTAATTCCACTAATGCACCTCCATTAATTGAAAGCATTTTGGGATTGTACGCAAACAGAAAGAAAAAAGGTTTTTGCTGACTGAAAATGTGCAAATCACTCAGCAAAGCCAGGGGTGGACTCTTCTCTCCATTTGCAAATCTGGTCCCATAGAAAGGGACCGGCTTTTCGTCATTTCTGTATGCCTGTGGCCAGGCCAGTTTTCAGTTATGATAGGTGCTCAGTGATTCTTCTTTGAATAGAGAAGGAAGAAAATGCCATGAGAATCACGGAGAAAATCATAACTGGCCAAATCATTAACCCGGGACTGTCATTCATAATCCACAATTTCTTTTTTTTTTTTAAATTTGACTTTATTAATATTCTGAGGCAATTGGGTTTTGAGACAAACTTTAAATTGCTTCATTTCCAAAATTCATTTTGGTCACACATCTGGGAGCAATCCGTCTGCTAATCAATAACTAACATTTAAATGCTGTTGCCAGAAAGGCAGCCCAGCACAAAACCAATACTGTCAGCAACTCAGAATAACTCTAATTTCCTGACAGAAATCGATTCACAGCAAAATAGTGGTTATTGCAAATATTTATCGTTCTGAAAAGGAAAGTTCATCAGTGCAGCTTCTTGAGCAGTTCATTTGCAAATGAAGGACTGTGATGGGCTCCACCTCGCCATCTGTCTTGAGATGTAGGACGTGGTAGGTGGCAATAACCCTATGATTGCCTTGAAATTGGCCCTTTTTGGGGTGTAGTGGGTACTGCGGGCCCATCCCAGATGGCCATGTGGGGAGAATATTGGGCATGGAAAGTCCAGTTCCACACCTGGGATTTTACTGGCTTGCCGTGTGATCTTAGAAAGCCACCTAACCTCTCTGAACATTCCTTTTCTCTTCAAGAAAAGCATGATAATCAGATCTGTCCAGTTTAGCCCTCCAGTTGTTGTGAGGATGAAACAAAGGGGTTGGGGGAGGAGATATCCCTGAACATATGTTTAATGGACTGGGTAAATTTGGGGTCTTATAATGACTCTTTATTTCCCAAGAACAGGATTAAGGAGCAAGGCAGAATATTCATGAGAAATCAGAGCGTCATCCTAAAGCTCAGTGTTCGTGGGAGTTTTACTAACTGGAAAACAAGTGACAATGGGAACAAATGTGCTCACTGAGTGACACTTCTGTGCAGTAGGAGCTGGGAAACAAGGATAAAAAAATCTGTACTCATGAAGTTCATGGTCTAGCTCATGGGGAGGGGGCTGAGCAAACAGATAAAGGCAACGGGTGTGGGGAGGGTAAAGAGAAGTGGGAGTGGGAGTGTGGGAACACACAGGCATGAGCTGAAGGACAATTTCTCAAGTCGAGCAGCAATAGAGGGAAGGCTATTCCAGGAAAAGACAACAGGCGCAGATTAGCACTTCAAGAGAACCATAAAAATAAATCAGTATTTCCCAAATTTCTCACTTGAAGTTCACTTTTACATTTTTTGGGGCCTTGTCTCTGTTCCACATGCACCATTTTTTTCTTTTTTTAATTTATTAGCCATGCTACGCGACATGTGGGATCTTAGCTCCCTGACCAGGGAGCGAACCCACACCCCCTGCATTGGAAGTACGAAGTCTTTTTTTTTTTTTAATAGTTTTTAAAATAGTATTTAAAAAAATTTTTATTTATTTATTTTTGGTTGCATTGGGGCTTCGTTACTGCGCGCGGGCTTTCTCTAGTTGATTCGAGTGGAGGTTACTCTTCTTTGCGGTGTGCGGGCTTCTCATTGCGGTAGCGTCTCTTGTTGTGGAGCACGGGCTCTAGGCACATGGGCTTCAGTAGTTGTGGCTCGTGGGCTCTAGAGCGCAGGCTCAGTAGTTGAGGCACACGGGCTTAGTTGCTCCGTGGCATGTGGGATCTTCCCGGTCCAGGGCTTGAACCCGTGTCCCCTGCATTGGCAGGCGGATTCTTAACCACTGCGCACCAAGGAAGTCCTGGAAGCACTGAGTCTTAACCACTGGAACACCAGGGAGGCCTTGCACCATTTTAAGTTGACCAATTTTTAAAAATATAAGTTGGGTTTAAAAAGAAAACTTTATACATTACTACCATAAATGAAAAACATTGTTAAAACAAAAGCTAACCTTAAAAATACAGGCAACAGGAACTCAATTTATTCAATAAATTACTGTCAGGCTGTTCTAGATTCTGGGACTAAAGGGGCGACAAAGACGAGATGGAGATAAATTAATGTCAGGCAGTAATTGATACTAGGGAGAAAACAGAAAGTGACTTAGGAGGGTTACTTTGGATGGGGTGGTCTGGGAGGGCCCGCTAGGAGATATCATTTGAGCAGAGATCTGAAGGAAGTGGTAGACCAAAAGGAAGAGGAGGTCATTACATCTCAACCAGATACTGTTGCCTGCAGAAAGAAGACTGTGAGCCAGATTCAGGGAGACGAGCAAGGGTTAGGGAGGCGTGCTCACACCCAACTGAGACTTTCTGCAAGACAGGAGGACAGAGAGAAGGCAGTCATTCTGTCGAGGCGGTTCCAGTTGTTTAATTCAGTCTGGAAGACTAAATCAAGTCGGGTACTCCTAGCGGAAAGCATCCCACTTCAGGAAACACTGCAACCTTTGAGAGGGAGGCAGGCTGTTACCGCCCCGATTGACAAATCAGTAAACTAAAGCCAAGAAAAGTTAAATCGCTGGGAACTGGGACCGGAGCGCTGCCTTAACCTCGTCCAGCCCGGTGGAGTGCAGGAGTGGGTCCAAGGATGGGCCGGCAGGTAGATAGATGCTGGCTCTGGCAGCACTGTGAAGACTCCCAATCCTCCAACCTGCGTTCCACGCCTCTCGTTAGCCCCTTCCCAGGAGAGGCTCAAAACCCGGAGCAACGGAATCTGCGGAGCGGAACACAAAGCACGACCGCCGGAGCGGAGCATGCGCAGTAGCCCGGCCCAGCCCGGCCGTTCTGGCCGCTGGGGGAGGGTCATCCGAGCCTGACGTCCGCTACGCCGTCGTCAGCGCCCCGGGAAGAGGAGGGCGAAGACTCCATCCGCCATGTTGGATGCCGCAGATTCGCCATAACCGCGCCGGCTCTTTTCTTAAAAAAATAAAAATAAAAAGCGAAGCATCAGCGGAGCGCCCCGCCTTCTCGGTCGGCGCGGGAGGGGGCCCGGAAGAGCCCGAGGCTTTTTTTTCCTCCGCGGTGGGGGCGTTGCCATGGAGACGCGGGCGGCAGGTGAGCCGGGCTGGGGGTTGGGGTGGGGATGAGGTGGGGGGTGGGGCGCGGCGCAGCGCGCGGGAAGCCGTTTCGAGCTTGGAGTCGGGTAGAAGCGCGCAGGCCGCTGGGCGGCGGAGGGATCCGCGGCCCAGGGCGGAGAGCGGACGTAGCGGCGTCCTTCGACGGCACGTTAAATCGCTCGCAGTATCCCGCCGCCTTGGGTTTTTATTAAAAAAAAAAAGTAACGAGGGTGCTAGCGGAAGAACGAGCAAGGGAAAGCAGTGCGCTCGCGCGTGCGGGGCCGTTTCCGGGGCAACGGGCGGGGTCGGGGCGCGCGCTAGCGACCCAGCGCAGGCGTCCTGGCAGGCGGGAGGTTCGAATCCGATGCTGCTGACTCTGTGGCTGCGTGGGCCTTGTCTCGGCCTCCTTGTTGCCTGGCCTCAGTTTCCTCCTCTGTGAAATGGATAGTTCCTTTAGACCCATGTTCTTGGCCAGGATGTTTTGAAGGGAAAGGGTTCCACCGAGCTGCTGAAGGAAAGTTTCTTTGTGTCCTGTAGAGGGAGCCATAAACTCCAGGGATTAGCTTGTTACTGCTGGTAACCCAGTAATACCCTGTGATAAATTGTAATTTATTTATTTATAAATTTATTTATTTTGGCTGCGTTGGGTCTTAATTGTTGTGCGCGGGCTTTCTCTAGTTGCGGTGAGCGGGGGCTACTCTTCGTTGCGGTGCGCGGGCTTCTCATTGCGGTGGCTTCTCTTGTTGCAGAGCACAGGCTCTAGGCGCGCGGGCTTCAGTAGTTGTGGCTCGCAGGCTCCAGAGCGCAGGCCTAGTAGTTGTGGCGTACGGGCTTAATTGCTCCGGGTCATGTGGGATCTTCCCGGACCAGGGCTCGAACCCTTGTCCCCTGCATTGGCAGGCTGATTCTTAACCACTGCTCCACCAGGGAAGCCCGATAAATTGTAATTTAGCCTCTACCTGCCGCCTAGCTCTGTGGGCCCTTGTTCCTCACCCTTTAAAGTTAAGCTGACATGGCACCTCTTCCAGGCAGCCGTCCCTGGCTTCTTGGGCGACACGTCCTTTCTGCTGGCTGGATGCAGGACTGCGATGGATCTTCCACTGAACACCTGGTCAAAGCCCCTTAACGTTGACCTTGGGGCTCCTTCCTGTGTAATTAACAGAAAGCATCCACACTGGGGCACTGACCTCATGCTTTTTGCTACTCAGTTTTCCCGACACCTAGTCTAATTTGTGTGTCATTTACTGACGAGGAACAAAAGTTCAGAGAGGTCAACTTCATACAGTTTAGAAATGGCAGAGCTGAGGCTTTAAAAATCAACTTCCTCTGACTTGGGATGAAATCCAAACTTCTGGGTGCCTGCCTGGCTTGTACTTCCAACCCCTGGATCAGCGCCTGGCTCCGAGTGGGTGCCCAGGGTGCTTTTACTGAATGGAAAAATGAATGAACTATCTGACTGCCTCCTGCCCCCTTCCAGCCTGGTTCCCTGGCAGAGCCCAGTGACTTCGGAAATATAAACTTAGTGTCACAGGGCTTGCCCTCCACAACTGCCCCTCCAGCTTCATCTTCTGAGCCTACCGGTTCATACCAAAGCAGCTATACTGAGTGTCCTGCATGCTGAGGGCTGCAGAAGACACGTAGAGCTTATGTTTGCTGGGTGTTTGGTGCCCAAACGCCAGGGGCACTTTTCTTGGCTTCTTCAGTTCAAGCCAACAGCTTTGCATGACACTCCTCTCGACATGCCAGGCAGGGATGGTAAAGAGTCCTTTGACCCTTGGTCCTGCCCTCATCCCATTGTTGTGTCAGATTCCGGCAAGTGAGTGTGTGTGTGTATGAAGTGATGGAGCAGACGCAGAGCCGGAGTGGTGGGTCAGGAGCCTTGAACTATGCCAGGCATTCTTTCTGACAATGATGATGTTACGAGTCCAAGCTTGTACTTTTTGCCGCACGACAGGTCAATAAATCGAGAGATGAGTTTTTTGGGCAATGAATAGTGACTTTATTTGGAAAGCCAGCAGACCGAGAAGATGGTGGACTAGTGTCCCAAGGAACCATCTTACCTGAGTTAGAATTCAGCCTTCTTTTATACCAAAAGCGGAGGGCGTTTGGTTGGTTGCTGCGAGCTTCTTGGTGCCGGGATCTGTTGTTCTTGCAGCTGTGCACCTAGGTCTGGTCACAGTGTTCCTATAAACCTCCAAGACAAATGGTATCCTGTGTGTCGCGACTTTTTATCTTTGTGCGAATGGAGAAGTGTTGTACCTTTAAAGGTCAGAGCCTTGAGAATGGGCTAACCTGTATATTTTAGGCAACATTCTTAACTTGTAGCAAAAGCAATAGAATATAAAGTTTAAAGGAAAAAAATCAGATCCAGTATGGAGTCAGATTTGTTCTTCCCTATTACACTCTCTTCTCTGTTCGGTGCCTTTCCTCTCCCAAGACATTGGGCCACTACTGATGATACACGACAGGCACTGCCCACCTCTCCTCTTCTGGAGTTTACTTAACAGTTTTTTTTTTTTTTTTTTAAACCTGGCACTTGTAGTTTCCTTCAAGTTTCAGCTGTAATAAGTGACCAAAAATCATGTTTTAAAATACGTTGCTGTTAACTTGTGGTCAGCTAATTCCTGAAAAGAGTCTCCTGTTTTGCTTGGTTGTTGGGTTAACGTAGGAGAGCCAGTAAAATAAATGATAAGATGGAGTTGCATTTGGTCTCTAAGGTCCAGCTTTTTGATGGTAAGCCAGCCGCGATGGTCATTGCCGTGAACTGGAGATCTGTTACCGCACTGCTCCCTTCTCAGCCGGTTTCCCATTTACCTTGTAAAATGGTTCCTGTGTCTTTTCTCCCCTTACCTTACAATTTACATAACAACTTTTCAAAGACAGCTATCCTTCAGTAGAATTAAGTTTCTGCCTAGGGCAAGGGCAGTCAAGAATTGGGTATATTAAAAAGACACTCCTTAATTGCATTTCCTTTGTAGATAGTTTTCATGCATGCTGCTTCTGAAAACCTCCCCAGCACGAGGGGCTGATTTAATTATGTAGAAGGGATTTAGCCTAGAGTTGTTTTCTCTTTGTTAGCAGCTGTTTATTCTGTTAAACTTTCACTGTCTTTGCCATTTCTCAAGGGCAGGTGTCAACTTTAAGGGCTGGAACAGTCTGGAGGGTGGAATGAACACGTGCTCTGGGGCCAGGGATCTGCTACTCACCAGATTCCTGACCTGAGGGAGTCACATAACTCGTGGAACGCACCGCTTCATCTGCGGGAGACACGATCCTGCCCACTACCTGGGTTATGGTGCACTGGATATGCTGCGGGCACTGCTCTTTATCCCTTTCACCGAGACCCCAGTCTCTCTGCTGTGCAGCTTAGTGCATTGAGATCTACTTGCTCCTTGAAAGCAGTTGTGGTTGGAAAATGTGATAGACTTTGATTGGTTAAAATTTTTTTTTATTATTATTAATTTATTTATTGCTGCACTGTGCAGCTTGCAGGATCTTGGTTCCCTGACACGGGATTGAACCTGGGCCCCCAGTAGTGAAAGCGCTGAGTCCTAACCACTGAACTGCCAGGGAATTCCCATTGATTGATTTTTTTTTAAAAGAAAGAAAAGTAATCTGGGGGTGAAACAAATTGTCATATTAAACATCTATTGTAGGTTTGAAGTTATGTCTTTTTTTTCAAGGGACATAAAATATATAATTATATGCTTATAAACAGATTATGCTTGGCATATTAATAGAAAAAGGATTTTAACTTGGGTAACAGATTTTTCTTCTTTTAAATCATGTAACAAATGGAGCCGCAAATTTTTGAACTCTGGAATCTGGCACGTTTGTGCCCCAGTTGGGTCTGGGCCGAGGCAGGATGGGAAGGGTAGGAACTGGACTTCAGAGGCAGCTGCTGGCCTTGTTGGGGGTGTAGGGGGATGAGGGGACCAAATCAGCCACCGCGTCTGGAGCCAAGGAGCAGGGGGCTTTGGGAGCCGCATTCTGGAAAAGGAGGGTCTTGGAGGTCCTGGCAACCTGGAGGACCTTGTAAGTCAGCCCCAAGCCTCCTTGTAGGGCCCAAGCTGGCTTCCTTCTTTCTGTTAGATATTTTTTCCCCATCTCTGCCAGCAGGCCTCTTCTTCTGGGGCCACCACCACTTCTCTGCCCCTTAGGATTCTCCCTTCCCCCTTCCCATCCTTCCTTCTTTCTTCCTTTTTTTTTCTTCCAAGCAGATTCCTTGGTTCACCCAAATGTTTGTGCCAAAGTTTGTGCCGGGAAGTGAGAATGCAGGCAGATATGATTCGCTGTTTCCCCCTGAGGACCTCACACAGTCCTAGCAGTGGAGAACCGATCCTTTAGGAGATGTGCCAGAGACTACGATAAAAGTAAGCCCTGAGAGTTGAAGGCTTGAGGGGGTGCGGTGCACCTAGCCCAGCCACATAGTTACTGTGATCCTTTGTTGAAAATTACATGGGGGTCCATTTCTGAGCTCTCTGGTCTATTCCATTGATCTGTTTGTTTATCCTTCATCAGCACCGCACTGTGAATTACTGTAGCTTTCTAGTAATTTCTGAAGCTATAAAGAATAAATAGGAGGACATTTTTTGCAGGGGCAGAAATGCAGGCAGGAGCAAGACCCGGCATCAGGTGCTGTTACGGTGCATCCCGGGGAGGATGACACCCACCCCAAGGCAGTGGGTGTGGGAGTGGAGGTTTGGGGCAGATTTAGAGAAATGGACCAGAGTAAAAACCCATAGGACTGGTGATTGAGTGGATTTTAGCTTAGAGACCAGCCAGCCTTCGTCTGTGTTTGGTTTCAGGGAAAGAGCAGTGATGAACCGAACAGGCACAGGGATATGAAACTTTCCAGGCTCCATACACACAGCCGTGGTCCATTATTCTCAATTCCCTCCTGCAGCGGTAGAGAGAAGAGCTTTTGAATTCTGCTCCCTGTTTTTATTTCTGAGTTGGTGCAGGGCTTGCCGGGTTACTGGAAGCACCTCAGAGAGACCCTTCCTGGGGACTGAGGCCCTTCCGTCCACTCTGAAGAGACCCCTGGAGCCGAAGTTCTGTGCAGCCCTGCCCCAGGACGGCCATGGGGCAGCCCTTACCCATCGCTGGGCAGGAGTCAGAGGACCGGAGAAGTTTTGGTTTTACCGGGATGTGGATTGCCCGGCGGCTGACCCACCCTGAGCCACTCTTTCTTCCCCAGCCCTTAGTCTTGTCTGTTTCTCTGGGAAGTGTGAGTTGACTGCCTTGGTTAACCTTAGCCTCGGGGGTTCTTACGTGAACGTTCTGGAAATGCTGTAGTCCTCACGACAAAGGAAATGCAGCATTTGTTAACCTCAAACATTGATCTCTTCAAGCTTTTAACTGTATTTTGAATTAAATGATATTGATATTTTTGGAGTTTACAGTCTTTTAGGAGGGACACGTTAAACAAATAAATAGATACACCGTTAAATACATGATTACAGATTGCGGTAATTGCTTCAAAGCGGAGGATGGTGGGGGGAGTGGGCAAGAGGAAATAATGGGGACCTAATTTATATTGAAGGGGATTTAAGAAAAGCCTCTCTGACAAACGGAGGTTGGAGCTGAAACTTGAAGCATGAGGTTCTGGATTAAAAAAAAAAAAGTTTGATAATCAGAAAGCAGGCACTCGCCAGCCCTCTCCACTTTGCAGAATTTCAGGCAGCTCAGGACTAGCTCCCTGAGGCCGGAGTTCTCCTTTGCGCTTTATCGCCCCCTAGGGGACATGCATGGGAAAGGCCCTGCGGAAGAGGAGATAGCCTTGGAGACAGCTGTGCCTGCAGAGGGGGCGGCTGCACGTGGGGACTGGCCTGGCCACCGTGTGGGCGCTGTCCCAGCAGCGGGACCCGTCAGGTATGGCAGGGCATGGCTGAGACCGGCATGCTGGACCTGCAGGGGAGGAGGTCCAGGGACCGCCGCTGGCTCGGTCGGAGGCAGTGGGAGGAGATGGCCTCGCCAGGGTCACCCTAAGGCTGCACGAGCTGGAGGCGAGTCAGGGAGGAGGACAGGCTGCCTGACCTTCTAAAGGTCCCTGCCCTGTAAAAAGAGTGGTAGCTGCCCAAACCCGGTGAGGGGCAGGTCGGGCACTGGCTGCAAGTCTGGACTCTCTGTCCTTTCCAAGGCAGCCGTCAATGAATTTGGGCCACAAATAAAACCACGGTCACTTTAAATTGTTTTCACGAGCAACATGGCATTATTTGTTTATGCTTCTGGAGTTTGTGTCTTACTCATTTCTAAATGTGCTTCGCATACATAGTATGTGGTATATATTAGGCATTCATTCAATGTTGAATTGTGAGACTAAGTTAAAAATGACTTTTTTCCCTAGTGAAAAACTGAATAGCCCAGGTATGTGGAGAACACACCTGATGTTTACTTCATATACTGGTTACCAGGAAGAATGGACCAGATCATTCTGGTAGGCTGGAGCTGGGTGGCTGGTGGGGTTTGGAAAATTCTTCTTTTCCCTGTGGCTCTTGCTTAAATTTAAGGCTCTGTTCTGGAATTTGAACGGACCTTAGACACGTCTGAATATTAGAGGGCAGTTCT
This sequence comes from Mesoplodon densirostris, assembly GCF_025265405.1. Taxonomy (NCBI): domain Eukaryota; kingdom Metazoa; phylum Chordata; class Mammalia; order Artiodactyla; family Ziphiidae; genus Mesoplodon; species Mesoplodon densirostris. Next base: position 85,976,156 of record NC_082673.1, on the reverse strand, counting down.
TTCTTCTTAAATTAATTTGCAAGTTCAAAATACTTTGTAACTGAGACGACTGGCAGGCTTTCATGATAAGTAAAGCAGGTATTTAAAATTTGATTGAAGTTGGGGCTTCCCTGGTGGCGCGGTGGTTAACAGTCCGCCTGCCAATGCAGGGGACACGGGTTCGAGCCCTGGTCGGGGAAGATCCCACATGCCACAGAGCAATTTCGGGGTGCTGGAGGCCCTCTCCTGTCTCACTGGCTGTCGGGGAGTGGCACCTGCAAACCACATTTCTCTGATCTGCAGTGAAAAAGTTGCCAGGTGTCCTGGAAATAATGTGCATACTGGATCTGTGTTCTAGTCCAGACTGCAATGTGCTGGAAGTGGGAAATACACACCAGATTTTGAATACTTAGTACGACAGCAACATCAAAAGAATGTGAAATTTTTCATCTTTTAAAAATGGATTACAAGTGAAGTGATAATATTTTGGATATACTGGGGTAACAAAACATATTATTAAAATTAATTTTACTTGTTTCTTTTCATTTTAATGTGGCTGCTTGAAAATTTGAAATCACAGCAGTGGTTCTATTTCTTTTTAAAAATTTTTCTTTAATTTAAATGTATTTATTTATTGTTATTTTTGGCTGTATTGAGTGTTTTTGCTGCACGTGGGCTTTCTCTAGTTGCGGTGAGCGGGGGCTATTCATCGTTGTGGTGCGCGGGCTTCTCATTGTGGTGGCTTCTCTTGTTGCGGAGCAGGGGCTCTAGGTGCGTGGGCTTCAGTAGTTGTGGCACGCGGGCTGAGTAGTTGTGGCTCACAGCCTCTAGAGTGCAGCCTCAGTAGTTGTGGCGCACGGGCTTAGTTGCTCCGTGGCATGTGGGATCTTCCCGGACCGGGGCTCGAACCTGTGTCCCCTGCATTGGCAGGTGGATGCTTAGCCACTGCGCCACCAGGGAAGTCCCAGTGGTCCTATTTCTGTGGGACAGCACTGGCCTGGATGGGGCGCTGGGCCTCTTGAGCCATGGTGGCTGCCCTCCCAGAGCGTCTGCAGAGAGCCACACGTGTGTGCGTCTCCCCATGCGAGGCAGTGACCCATGCACAGGGACCCACCTGCCATCTGCAGGAACTTGCCCAGTATGTACAGCAATGGTGTGTGTGCTGAGCCGTGTCCACCTGCCTGGTGGGTTGTGTTCACAAGCCCGTTTCACCCATTCTTCCCAGTTCTGCTCTGCACCTGCGTCACGTGGAGCCGTCCACAAAGCCCTTTTCCCAGTATCCCTCCACATGGTGACCCCTGCCTCCACCGTCCTCATGAGGTCAGCAGGGCGGCTGCAGTTGCCACTGCGGGTTTCCAGCCAAGGACCTACGGGCTCGGGAAGGGAGAGGTCCCTCCAGCCAGGCAGAAGTGGCCACGTGGGTGGGGTTTGACCCCGGAGCCTCTGTCCTGAGGCCCAGGGCTGAAGCCGGTTCTAGGCAGCCCTTTACCTTCTGAAGTTAAGACTAATGGTGTCTCCACCACAGAAAGGAACCAAAATAAACTAAAACAGCAAAAACCCCAAACCAGAAACTCAGAGGCCTGGCGATGGTGGCAGCCCTGGGCATTGCAGTCCCCCTAAAATGCATCGCAAAACGGGAGAGGATTTTGCACATTTTGTTTTTCCCATGGAAACGATCCCGGAGACTCGGTTGCTTTGGAGGCATGGCGTCAAGAGTTCTGGGGCCACCTCGGTGATTTGCACAAGGGGAGCTGTGGTGTCAGAAGCATTCATGGGGGCTCCCACATCCTCAGAGCTTCCCACACATCCTCTGGGGCGGGCCGGTGCTGCTACTTAGAGAACTGGGTGATGGGGGTGCAGTTTCTGTTTACAGAAAATTATTTGTGGTGCTTTCCGAAGGAAAGGGCCCTGGGGCTGCTCTTCAGCTATGATTATGTTAAATGTGACTAGTAGACTCTCTCGCCCGGGGCTCTCACTTTGAGAGTGCTTAAAAATAACTCAGAAAAATGATGTCAAGTTTCAACATGGAAGAAATGCGTATGCACAAAATTATAATGCAACTGTTGGCCCAGCCTTAATTATAGCTGATACTGAGCCTTTCTCATTTTATTTTGTTAATCCTGTTTCAACAGAGGAACACCCATGGGCCTTCTCCTTTGCATTTAATAGAAATGTTAACTTTGTGAGCTGCAGAAGTCGGCAGGCTCATCAGCATTTCGTGAGCTGCATGGTAATAACACCACAAATCAGGCTGTGCATTTATTGAAACTTCAGCCCCCTGAACCTCAGAGCTGGGAGGGCACCTTGGAGGTGATCCATGAGTGGGGTAGCAGGTGGGAGGGCAGGTGCATAACGGGCCCCTCCAGGCCGTGGGGGAGGCTGGAGCCGTCTGCACACCCTGGCTTCTGTCCAGGTGGCTCTGTCTGTCTCCCTGTAAATTAGCCTCTGGGTGAGGCTCAGAGACCAGGTTCCACTTTAAGCCATGCAAAGGCCACTTCCCACTGGGGCCTGGAGAGGTTCAGAGACTTACGCAGACTCCATCACACTGGAGGTGGGGAGCTGGGGCTGGTTAGGGGCTGGGCACCCAGGTCCTGACCCAGACAGGTGCCGTTCTATGGCTTAACGTGAGACGGTGCCTCAGAGGTGTCGGTCACCGGGCTGGGAGTGTCCTGCGGTCCTCCTGCAGCCCCAGCAGATGTAGAAGCGGAAGCTCAGGAGGGAGGCCAAGAACACATGGCCAAGGTGGGTTCACGGCCAGGTCTGGGCTTCTCACCTCACTTTGTCATTTTAAATGAGATTCACTTGTGGATCAGAATCCCCCTTTCCCCCTATATCTTTCCCTTAAAATTTTGCTGTTTAAGTTTTAAAAAATTGACATATCACCTACACATCGAAAAGTGTGTGTCGAAGAGACGAACAGCTCTGTGACTGTTCACAGACTGAATTCACTGTGAGACCAGACGGAACTGGGGCAGAAGCCCCCGGCCCCAGCCCCGCCAAGGGAAACCCGGCCTGACTCAGACAGTGCAGAGAAGTCGACCCCTTTTGTGCATCAAGTGGTGACTTGTCATTTAGGACAGGCATCAGGCAGGCCTGGGCTGTGCTTCTGCTCTGTGCTCACCTGCTCTGTCACCTTGCAGTCCCCTCCCTGGGCTCAGTTTACTCATTTGCAAATGGGGATAGCAGCCCCTCCCTCACTGGATTAATGTGAAGATTAAGTGGGTGGCGGGCAAAGCACAGCATCGCAGAGTTAGGACTCGGGGGATGGTAGCCGTATTTTCATTAGGGTCTGTCTGCTCAGTCTTGGGAATGGCTTCATCCTGGGATTGGAGGGTGTAGTGCTCAGACTGGCCACCAGGGGGTGCTGCTGGCACATGTATGGTGGCCACTGTTGCCTGAAGGCCCTGGGTTTACTGTGTGTGTTGGTTGGTACCCTTTTTTTCTTTTGGGCCAAGAAAAGCTGATGCCCTGTATGTGGCGGTTCTCTGTCCCTAGTTCTAGATCTCTTGCCAGGCCGTGCAGGGGCATGCATATTAACTATGTGTTCCGGGTGGGTTGGTGGCCCTGCATCTGGCACTCTCATTTTCCAGCTTACTGCTCCCTGAAGTGAGTGCCTGTTGTAAATTATAATAAACACACAGAGGGTAAAGTTCCCTTTTTGATGTAGCTACTCTTAGTTGTAACGAATCGTTCGGAATGTCTCTCTAGCCACGAGGCGGGGTGCAGAGTGGGGCCCAAGGCTCGTTGTGTCCCTCCCAGGGCCCCACTGTCAGTACTCCCTCCTGGAGCAGCGCTGGACCCACGTGGGTGGGCAGATACGGAGGTCAACTTGGAAGGTCTTGGTCAGGTTTTGACTTTGTGTGTTGTCTGCCTGGGGCTCCTTGGCATCTCGCTAACTTCTTTGAGCCCTAGCTCTCTCCACTGTAAATGGGGACGACGGTGATAGTGAGGCTGATGCTCATGGTGGTGGTGATGGTAGTGATGATGGTGGTGGTGATGATGGTGATGGTTGTGGTGGTGATAGTGGTGGTGGTGATGATGGTGGTGATGATGGTGGTGATGGTGGTGATGGTGGTGGTGGTGATGGTGGTAGTGATGGTGGTGGTGGTGGTGACGGTGGTGATGATGGTGGTGATGACGGTGGTGATGATGGTGGTGATGGTGGTGATGGTGGTGGTGATGATGGTGGTGATGGTGGTGATGGTGGTAGTGATGGTGGTGGTGGTGGTGCTGCTGGTGGTGGTGCTGCTGGTGATGATGGTGATGATGGTAGTGATGGTGGTGGTGGTGCTGCTGGTGGTGGTGCTGCTGGTGATGATGGTAGTGATGGTGGTGGTGGTGGTGATGGTGGTGGTGATGATGGTGGTGATGATGGTGATGATGGTAGTGATGGTGGTGGTGGTGGTGACGGTGGTGCTGATGGTGATGATGGTGGTGATGATGGTGCTGGTGGTGGTGGTGGCACCATCTACTTGGTTACTCCACAGGATAGTGAGGAGGATCAAGTGTGGTCACTGACATGCAGATCTTTGTGAACAGAGCAGGCAGTCTAATGTTATTCTGCAGCTGGGGTGGGCAGGGAGGCCGGGGTGCCGCTTCGGGCCATGCTGTCTTCATGCCCCCCCTCCCATGGCCGACACGTGGGAGCTCTCTGAGGACACCCAGCTCTGGGAGCTCCCGTACCTTTCCATGCCTGACCTCCCCTAATCCAGGCCTTCTGTGCACCTGGGCCCTCTGTGCACCTGGGTGCCGGCTCACCTGGCCCACACGTTCAAGCTCTGGACTTGGGCACTTCGAGGCTTGGCCGTCCTCACCTACCAGGTGTCTTCTTGTAGCAAGTGTAACTCTCGTGTCAAGAATGCCTTTTCCTCATCGATTCTAAATCTGTCACCTTTTTCTTTTTTCTTTCTTTTTTGTCACCTGAACACTATGCACTTTTGGTGTCACCCTAATATATCCTTACGAGAGAAGGACAGGGACAGGCGTAAGGTTTGATGTCCCCCCCACCTCACCCCCACACACAAATGTCTAATCAGCCTCAGGGAGGAATATAGAACACCATCAGCTGGGAGACACGTTTTGTCTGTGACCAGAGTTTGCATCTCTGCCGAGTGTCGGCAGCTGTGGCCCTGCTGTCCTTCCTCAGCTGGTGTTTGGCCCAGAGCCTGTCAGACTGTCTGGGGCCCAGGGTGTCTGGGGATCAGTGTCTTTCTCCCCCAAGAGGGAGACCTTATTTTGTCACTTACTGTGCCTCTATTTCTAATGTCCATGTACATTTTTTCAATCTAATTTTTTCTTGGATTACACGTCAGCATCATTGTGGAAGATCTGAAAAACTCAGACTCTATGAAATAGGAAATAACTGGCATTCAGAATCTGCCTACGCAGAGCCCGGCGCTTTGCTGGGTGTTGGGGAGCCAGAGGGGTGGGGGAAGGGTCTGGGGCCTCAGCTCTCTCTGTGTCTGTCCGTCTGTCTGTCTGTCTGTCTCTTCAGACCAGGCTCTCTGGCTTTCCTCCTGCCACTTAACAGTGGTCCTAGTCACCTAGGTGGAAAACCTTTTCTCAGAAATTGCAAATTGGCAGCTCTCAGGATAGGTGTAACCTGAAGACTTGATTTGTTTGGCCTGCACAGTTTTTTTTTTTTTTTTTTTTTCAGGAAAATCTCATTTAGTTGCCAGCCTTTAAAAATCCACAGATTTCAAATACAGATTCAGCTTCTCAGCCCCCATCAGCGGGACTGGGGACTTCCCAATGGGGCAAGCTTCCTGTGTGCTGTGCCCCGTCCCCCTCCCTCTTGATGGGCCTCCTGCTCTGGAGGCTGGGTGCCCTTGCCTTTCTTGGGCAGGCTCCCGTGGTGGGTGTTCCGAGGACCAGGCGTTGCTGCCCCCCAACCTTGACTTTGTCACCCCCCGCACACACACTCAAGGCTCCCCAGGGTTGAGGCTGTCCTCTGTTCTCGCCTGCTCTCCTTACCTCCTGGATCCCTTCCGCTTCCCTCCCCCGAGAAGCCTTCCCCAGGTGCCTCAGCCACGGGGTTTCTGCGTCCTCCCCATGCTCTCTGGTGGCATGTGTTTAGTATATTCCTGTATAGACATCCCTACCGCCACACACATGCACGCATACAGCCTGTGTTTCTACCTGATTTTTAAGTCCCTTGTGAGTTGACCAGGTAGCTTTGAAACCATATAGGCCTGAACTTGATCCTCTTAGGCAAGTTATAGCTTCTTCATCTGTAACATGGGATAATAGTATCTTCGTGGCTGACTCATTAGGGCCACTGTGTACAGCGGTGCAGGTCGCACACTGCACAAGGGTACCGCCTCTAAGGGGACCATTTCACATGATAGATTTGTATATTTGTTATGACAGTTTTCGGCAAATGGTAGTATCTTGTTCTGACAAAATCAGTATATTTGACCACTTTCTGACAGGGGGAGCTAGTGTCTTAAGGAAAGGGTGCCTTTTTCCTTTTCTCACAGAGGTGCCTTGCTAGCAGCCGCCCTGCCTGTCAGGGTTACATGTGATAAGGAGTGTGAAAGTGCCTGGTACTCAAGGAACGTTTGTCTCCTTCTCTCTTGAAAGCAGGAGGTCATGGAGGTGAGCCCAGAGGCAGGGCCCCCAGGTGTGTTTTTTGTGGGTGCCGAGGGGGGAAATGGGGCCTTACAAGGGAAGAACGGGGGTTAGGAGTCCAGTCTCCCGGGCACTTTGGCCATGCTGCATCTCCATCGGAATCTGGAAATATTCCTGAGTTTCACTGATTCAAAGACTAATTTTAACATCCCTAAAATCAGGTGGTGTCTTACAATTGGTGTGATAAGAAACCAGGGTGTTTTAGTTTATTTGGTAGCATTTTCATCTTTTTTAGTGGTACGTAAAGTATCAGTGCCTCTTAAAATAGATGTTGTCTTAGATTTGAGGAGACACAATAAAGAAACCTATTGCATAGGATTGTTGTGAAGCCTGACTCCTCTTAGCGTGAGGCTTGCGTGGTGCCGACTCATGGTGAGGGTTTAATTGGTTCAAGCTTCCTTCTCTTCTCCCTCTTCCTCTTTGAATTCCCTTAGTTTGGTTACAGCAAGTTCTCAGTAAGTGTGACGGTGATGATGATGTTATATGGCATATCCACAGCTCATGAAAAGTTCTGCAAAATAAACTAAATGGAAGGAAAGTGTTTTGTCCAAGCCCAGGCTTCTTTTCCCGAAGATAAAGGGAAAAAGTATTTTCGATGGTAGTAAGCTGCACAATACGAGAGGTTATTCATTACCTTGGATGTGATAGCAGTCTGGCTGCATGTTGCTAAAATATTTCCACTCCTGTTGGGAAGCTGCCCGCTCTTTTGAATTTAATAACTTAAGGGCAAGTGAACAACAAGAAAACAATACTATAACTCCGAAAGAATTGCCATCCTATTCTTCGCATAAGGTGGGCAGTTTAATAGGGCCTTAATCTTGGCTCTTGCACTCTGTTTAAAGTTAATCAATCCAAGTAAAAGACAGTTGAAAAGCAGCGAAGGATGATTTATACTAATCAAGGAGAGGAAGGAAGAGTTTGTTTTACACTGTCACTTTTAAATAGAGGAATTTCATAGTCTGGTAATGAGCATTTTGTCTTCTTATGGTTATCGATAAACGTTTAAGGCTATTTGTGATCATCAGTTCATCTAATATTGAGTGCCTACTGTGTCCCTAGCAGCAGCATCACTAAGAGGATGGATGACATTGGGCTGGGCAGGGCTCTGGCTGCAGGTAATGAGTGCAGGTGGTATGGAAGGTGCTGGGGTGTAGAGCCCTGCTTCCCATGGAGGTGGGCACAGAGACCTGGACTGAGCCCTGGCTGCCCCCTGCGAGCTACCTCACTCCACCTCTGTGGGACGTTTGGACCTCACAGGGTGGTTGGGATTGGACGGGGTCATGGGTATGTCAAACAGTATACCCGCTTCTTCTCAAATTTAGTGCCTTTTCCAGAGACTCCAAGCTGGCAGCCATTGGTATGTTTTGTTGGCTGGAGTATTTTTTTTTTAACTTTGTATTTTGAAATAATAGTAGATTCATGGGAAGTTTCAAAGATTGTGCAGAGAGGTCTTATATACCCCTTTCCAGGCTTACTCCAATGGTTATGTTTTTGGGAGGGGAGTAAAAATATATATATAACATAAAATTTGCCATTTCAATCATTTTTAGGTGTATCGTTTAGTGGCCTAAGGACATTCACATTGTCGTGCAACCATCACCACCGTGCATCTCCAGAACTTTTTTAAAAATTAATTTATTTAACTAATTAATTAATTTTTGGCTGCGTTGGGTCTTCCTTGCGTGCGTGCTTTCTCTAGTTGCGGCGAGTGGGGGCTACTCTTCGTTGCAGTGCACGGGCTTCTCATTGTTGTGGCTTCTCTTGTTGCGGAGCACAGGCTCTAGGCACGCGCGCTTCAGTAGTTGTGGCAAGTGGGCTCAGTAGTTGTGGCTCGCGGGCTCTAGACTGCAGGATCAGTAGTTGTGGCACATGGGCTTCATTGCTCCGTGGCATGTGGGATCTTCCCCGACCAGGGATTGAACCCTTGTCCCCTGCATTGGCAGGAGGATTCTTAACCACTGTGCCACCAGGGAAGCCCTTTCCAGAACTCTTTCATCATCCCAACCCAGTGGTTACATCTTGTGAAACTGTTGTGCAGTATCGAAATGAAGGAATTAATGTTGGTACAGTGGGCGTGTATGGTTCTAATCCATTTTTACCACATGTGTAGATTTGTGTAACCACCCCTGCAATCAAGATGCAGAGCTGTTTGTTGACATTTTATCAGTTTGAGTGAAGTGCAGAAACCTTGTGTTCTTTTTTTTTTTTTTTTTTTTGCTGTACCGGGCCTCTCACTGTTGTGGCCTCTCCCGTTGCGGAGCACGGCCTCCGGACGCGCAGGCTCAGCGGCCATGGCTCACAGGCCCAGCCGCTCCGCGGCATGTGGGATCTTCCCGGACCAGGGCACGAACCCGTGTCCCCTGCATCGGCAGGCGGACTCTCACCCACTGCGCCACCAGGGAAGCCCCACAATATATATTTTTAAAGACTTTATTTTTTTAAGGGAAGTTTTAGGTTTTCAACAAAACTGAGAGGAAGGTACAGCTCTCCCGTCTCCCCCCTGCCGACACGTATGCACAGCCTCCCCTGTTCTCAACAATTATGGTTTCATGCAGAATATTTTCACTACCCTAAACATCCCGTGTGCTCTGCCTGTTCGTCCCCTCCACCCCAAGCGTGGCTGCCTTTTTACTGTCTTTTTACTTTTTACTGGAGATCTTTTTACTGTCTCCATAATTTTGCCTTTCCCAGAATGTCATATAGTTGGAATCATACAGAATGAAGCGTTTTCAGATCGGCTTCTTCCACTTAGTAATATGCATTTCAGGCTCTTCGTGTCTTTTCATAGTTTGACAGGTCATTCTTTTTCTTTTTTTTTAATTGAAGTATAGTTGCTGTACAGTATTATATAAGTTTCAGGTGTACAATGTAGTGATTCACAATTTTTAAAGGTTATACTCCATTTATAGTTATTATAAAATATTGTCCATATTCCTGGTGTTGTACAATATATCCTTGGAGCTTATTTTATACTTAATAGTTTGTACCTCTTACTCCCGTACCCCTATATTGCCCCTTCCCCCTTCCCAATAGCTCATTTCTTTTTAGTGCTGAATGATATTCCATCGTCTGGATGCACCACAGTTTTCCGTTTGCCTACCGAAGGACATCTTGGTTGCTTCCAAGCTTTGGCCGTTATGACAAAGCTGCTGTCAATATTTGTTTGTAGTTTTTGGTGTGGACACACATTTTCAACTCCTTTGGGTAAATACCCAGGAGCACGACTGCAGGGTTATATGGTGAAGTACATTTAGTTTTATAAAAAGCTATCAAACTGTCTTCCAAAGTGGCCGTGCCATTTTGCATCCCCATGAGCAACGTAGGAGAGATGTGTAACCGCATCCGTGGACGTTGGGGGCCTTTAGGCCATGCGGGCCGCCACATCCCTCCACGCCCCGTTATCTAACCCCTGAAGGCTTCTGCCATTTCTGCCAGCTGCCTTCCCACGTGGAGGGCCTTGCCGTGTATGACCTCTCCCTGGGGCTACCTTCCTGCCACTTCCTTTTCTTACCTCCATAACGCCCTGTTGGGTTTTTGTCAGCTTTCTTTTGGATGAAGCACGTTTCAGGGTGTGGCTGGGAGTCTGTGTCTCTGAGTAGGTCCCCACAGCTCTCCTCCCTCATCCTGGTCTCCGATGGTCTGGCCTGGCCTCGGGTGGATGCGTGGGCCCTCACGTGGGCCCTCGCTCTCTTGGTGCTTTGAAGGAGGAGGTTGGGATGTTGGAACCAGCTTACCTGTGCCATCTCCCTTCCCCAGAACCCTCTGATGCCTGTGTGTTTCCAGTGAATCTGGCTGCTGTGTTTGTGTCACGCCTGTGTCATGAAACCCAGACTGAAAAGCACCGCAGGGCGGACTTCTGTCTTGGGCTACCCCCTCCAGCCCTTTATACTGTGAGTGAAAGAGTCAGTGCCGGGCCCACAGGTACACAGCCAGTCAGGGGCTGGGATCCCGGACCCTGCCCGCCCAGTCCCGGCTGTCCCCATGAGACCTCGCAGACTTTGAGGCCACTTCTAACGTTGCTTGTCAGAAAACGTATTTTGAGTTTCTGCTCAGGGTCCCTGAGACCCCCAGGTCAGCGACACCAGATACCCCGTCCCTTCCTTCTGTGTGGAGCTCAGCGTTGGGGGGCGGAGGGAGGGAGGAGGGCCCAGGGCGTGGGGGGAGACGGGGCAGCGGGCTGCAGAGGCGTGTGCGTGGGGTGACTGTCTCTTTCTGTCCCTGGACGCACAGCAGAAGCTCTGTGCTCAGTGATGCTGTTCTTCTCGGGGGGATGGGCAGGTGGTTGTCTCTGCTCCACGTGCTTCTGTGTTGCCTGTTACACAACGAGCGCGGATTCATCCTGTGACTTCTGTAATAATTAATAATAATAATTTACAAGGTGGCTTAAGGGCCGAGAGACCTGGAATGCCTGGATCGCGTCCTGCTCTGGTCGTCCCACCCTTGAGTCCCCACAGGAGATGCACTTACAAAGGACAACAGCAAGAAGGAAAGGACGCCCTTGATTGTGTGCTGGGCCGGACGTCCTGTGAGCCAGCCCGGTCACACGACTTCAGCTCAAGGCCGGACTGACCTTCTCGCCTGTTTACTCGAGGGCCTGAGAATGGGGAGGGGCCCCTCAGAAGCGGGCCAGCTCCAGCCGACGTGTGGGCTGCCCGTTGCCAAAGGAGGTGGGGGCAGGCCTGGCCACGCCACACCGGTGGCCTGTCAGCTCCCGGTGGCCTTCCCTGGGGTCAGAGGGGCCTCACCGCACTCCCGGGACCCACAGGCCGTCCAGTTCATGACCTTCTTCTGGGAGGAGTGGTCAGAGGCCCTTGTTCGTTTCTGGTTCCTAGGCAGGGGTGAGCAGGTAGGGGATCAGAGGTCGCAGACAGGACCTGGCTGTTCCTGGCTGCGAGTGTTTGCAAATCAGAGTTCAGAAACGAGGACTTTATGCAGTTATTTTAAGATTTTTCCTTTTTAACAGTACAGAGTAGCTGATTAAAAACTGGCAAAAGTTCATAGAAATCGGATGCTCAGACCCCAAACCTCTGTGATTTTCCTCGTGCTGAACACGTCATTTTCCCTTTGAATCCTTTTGTTAAGGACGGGTACACAGTCATTGAACCTAAAGATGCATCCAAATTGTGGCATCTTCATCAGAATTTGCTGACAACATAATTATGATTATATTTCAGGGTATAAGATCCATTTTTTTCATACTAGTCTACTATAAAAAAATGAAAAGAGCTGCTTTGTTGTTATTTTGGTAGGTTAACAATTCTTAATATTTGCGGGATGCGGCCTGATCTGACACTTTCTTTGCATGTTTTGGCATCTTGCTGATACACCGCTGTACGAACATATCTAAAGAGTGCACAGTTTCCCTCCTTGTCAGAGGTGTGGGGGCGGATAGCAGAGGATGTTCCAGAGGGAACACTGCCGGGGCTTCTCAACAGGCCGCTCCTAGTACAAGACTGCACCGCTGGGAGCACAACTGGCCCCCACTGGCCCGGCGCGGGAGGCTCCGGTGGTCCTGCTGGCTGTTGTGGGGCCGTGTTCCCTCCCAGCGCTGACCCCGGAAGGACCGAGTGGCCCATCGGAGACGCCGGGCCTGGCTCAGGTAAAGCTGGGCTGTGCCTCGAGGTCAGCCTCTCCGAACCCCAGTCCTGCCCGTCGCGTGGGGACGAGAGTCCTGGCGGGCCAGGAGGTGGGGGAGTGCGTGAGGTCATGTTGTGGTCTGGTTCCCGCTGGAGCCTGAGTGCCCTCCCCAGGGCCGCTTTCACAGTCCATTCAGTGCCTCCTCCTGGAAGCCTTCCGGGCACTTTAGCCGAGGATCCCTGCCTTCCCTCTTCCCACCGTGTCTGTTGGTTGCAGCACCCGTCTCGGCTTGCACGTTCCTTGAACGCCTTTCCTGGCCGGGCTGGGGCACGCGGCCTTGAACAGAGGCCGCCCTGCCTGAGCTGCTCAACGCTCATTACTCGGAGCCGCGTCCTGACTCCTCTGTTTACATGTTAGCTCACTTCGCAGGAGGCCTAGCAACCTTCCTGAGTTTTAAAACTCATATAGGCTCATTGTGGAAAATCCATAAGTGCCTATAAAGGAAAGTCCGGCAGGCAGGATCTTGCTGTATTTCATTTCAGCCTGGCCGTCTGTTCTTCCATCCATCCGCCCGTAAACCACGTCTCTCCACTGGAAACAAAGTCATGTACGTACCGAGTTGTGGTGTGTCCCACTCTGTCGAGTTGAACGTTTATTCTGAGCATTTTCCGTGTCACTCAGGTTCTTCGAAAATATGATTTTCAGTGGCTGCGTGGAATTTCTCTGGGGGATATGCCCTGACGTGCCCGCTGCAGAGCACATGGTGGCTTCTGGAACTTGACAGGGACCTCCGTGTTGAGTATCTCTGTGCACAGTCCTTGTCCGCGTTTTGGACGCTCCTGAAGACTGGATCTCGAGAAGTGGAACCGCTGCTCAGAAGACACGAGCGGGCGTCTTCGAGGGCTCCCAGCCCCTTCGCTGGTGGCAGGGCATGTTCCTGTCAGCCATTCCGAGTGCGGGCCCTGCCGCGGGGCAGCTGAGCCGGGCTCCCCGGGACCCGCTGGCTTCCGTGGTCTCAGCGCAGATGCTGGTCCCCCACGCCACCTCCCTCGCACGCTGACCCCTCTCCCCTGTGACAGTTGTCCTTGCTCACATGTGCTTGTCTCCGCCTGCACCTCGGGGACCCCAGGCCCAGCGCTGTACACACGGTGGGCATGCGGGAGACGTACTGATAGATGGCAGGTGGCCAAGGCCAGGCGGCACCCGGGCTGCCTAGGCCTCCAGGCTCTGTGGGACACGGGGCAGTAGGGTTAGTTACAGCTGATGCCAACACTTGGTCACATGCAGATGCAAAAGTAGTTGTACTTGTTGGTTCTCCAGACAATGCCTGGTGTGCCTGGGAACTAAGGGACCCCTCACAGTAACCCTGTGCTCCCCGGCAGTGCTGCTCTGTTACGTGTCGCAGAATTCCCTTTCTCCTGAAAGCATAATGGGAATCAAGAATACGTCCTGTTCCGTAGGGAAGTTGTTTCAGTAAAAACCCTAAGATGCCGCTGTTCTGGGCGTGTCTGTTTCCCCCGTGGGCTGGTGGCCTCCTCTGTGCAGGACCTCATGCCCGATTCATCTTTGCGTCCCTGGTGCCTGCACTGGGGCCCACCCTGTGGCCGCTACTCTGTGGATGCTGAAATGACCAAGAAAGAACTTGATACGTGATTTGGGGATTATGCTCCGCTCTGTAATGATTTTCATTTCAGACTCAGTTGGCTACAGGGATAAGCGTTTTAGCTGTAACTTGGGGGCGCTCAGCTCATGGTCTGTAGCCAGAGTTCATGTCCAAAGCAGGTGGCAGAGAGTCTGGGTTTGACTTGGGCAGGTTGCTTCTCCTCCCTGTCTCAGTTTCCTCTGCTGTGGAACGGGGGTGACAGACCCCCTTTTGCCTAAATCATAGGGTCGTCATAGGATCAGCAGGGTGCCCGTTGAAAATGACATGGCCTCATACGAAGAAAAAAGCTATCACTTAATCTCTTCCTGTTTTGGAAGCATTTTGGGTTCCTTAGGAATCAAGCATTTCTTGTAAAAAAATAAAATATCGATTGACGGTATTCATGAGAGATTTTCATTGACGAAGCAATGTTCTGCTTTGTTAAATTTCTGTTTCATGTGCCATTTGGTGGGAAACAATTCTCGTAGGTCATTATCTCGCCTGCTTGTTCATGGAGAAGCCCTTTCTCTGAAGGCAGAGAGGGCCTCATCTCTGCGACGGGGCCTCGCGGGCTCCGTCCTCACTGTGGCGGCACCGTGTAGGTCCACTGCTTTGCTTCCTCGTCTCCTTTCTGGTCTTGCTGTAAAGAGGAGGAAAATGGGGTCGGGGAGATTGGGGGAGTGGCGATCAAGCTAGATTTTTGTTTGGTTTTGTGGTAAGATGGGAGCAGTCATGGCGTGCAGAGGCCAGCAGAGAGGGAAGAGAGGGAAGACTCGATGATCTGGAGAGAGAAGCAGAGTTTCGAGAACATGTCATTGAGGCGGTGGGAGAGGCTGGGGTTTGGAGCGCACGGGCCACAGCGTTGCCCTTTTTTCTTTTTTTGTTTTTTTGCGGTACCCGGGCCTTCCACTGTTGTGGCCTCTCCTGTTGCGGAGCACAGGCTCCGGACGCGCAGGCTCAGGGGCCATGGCTCACGGGCCCAGCCGCTCCGCGGCATGTGGGATCTTCCCGGACCGGGGCACGAACCCGTGTCTCCTGCATCGGCAGGCAGACTCTCAGCCACTGCGCCACCAGGGAAGCCCCGGCGTTGCCCTTTGTCCTGTGCCTTCCCGGGTGAGGGCCGGCCGAGCAGTCTTCCAGCTGTAGGCGCTCGGGGTGCGTTGTCTTTAGAAAGTGACAAAGCATCAGCAGCGTTTCCGTGCTGGTCTGCTTTCTCTCACCTCCACGAGCTGCTGGACGGTGTTGAACATTCTGCCTGCCCTGGGGTGGACCACGCCGCATTCAGCCCCCTTCTGTGCCGCTGCTGGGCCCCCTCTTCTCCCGGCAGGAGCGGCAGGTGGGCGGCTGCTCCAGGAGGCTCTGGCATCGTCTTCTGGCCGCTTCAGTGAAGTGGGAAGCTGGGCGGCAGCTGGCTGTGAGCACAGGGCCGAGGAGGGAGGAAGAGGCGCGATAGACTTGTTCGCAGAGTTGGGGGCCTCGACGCCTTGCACGAGGCCGTGTTAACAGTCCCGGTGAGGCTGGCGGTGGTGCGTGTCGGGAGCCCGGCAGCGTGGGGTGGATTTTCAGCGGTTACAGCCGCCGGGCGAGAGCACGGAGTAGGTGGAGGCTGGCACTGAATCAGGGCGCGGCTTACTGAGCTTCCTGGGTTCCCGCTGCAGAGGAGACTTGTTACCTGCATGTCCTGTTCAGTGTTGCAACCGAGAGATTATTACTGCCTCTCCGAGGTCATCCAGCTTTACAGCATTTAGGGTCTGGAGTTGGAAATGGAACCTTCGAAGCCATCATACCAATTCTTCCTTTCAGTGGAAAAACAATCTAGCTTTTGTTATTGGATCCTAAATTTAATATTCCTATATGTGCCTGTAATTATTTTATTGGACTCAAAAATGAGTTGCTTTCCCCATATGTCTTCCTGCCTAGTATAGTGGGATGAACATAATGGACTGTTAATAAATATTTGTGAACGGTGGTAATGCTTTAAATAGGAATTAAATGGCTTCAGAAAGCAACGGCTTCCCATTCTTCTTGTTCTTAGTTCCTGTGCCCGCCAGGGAAAGGTGCTTGGCTCTTAAGAAGTGCTGTTTTGATCATTTTTTCCTTGCACCTAATTTGAGTGAGTCTCACTATAATACTTCATTGTTGTCAGTGTGGTTCATTCATTTGAAGATTGCATTAATTTTCAAGTTCCATATTCATTTTTTACTTTGCTATGTGAATCCCGAATCTAGGCTCTTGAGTGGATTAGGGGAACAGGGAGGTCCCTATTAGACATGGTCCAGAAGGACTGAGGTCTTGGAATATTGAAGAAAGAATTTTCTGGCAACTGGGGCCACCTGAAGTTAGAAGTGAGCTGTCTGGCCGTGCAGCGTCCACCAGAAGGACACACCTGTTGGTGCCTGGCGATTGCTCAGAAGAGCAACCTTCAATATTTTTCTCTGGCATTTGGATGTAGTCATTGTTTTGGTGAAGATGGAATAACATATTTTGCTCTTTTTTCCCTTACAGAAAACCCAGCTATCTTCATGTGTAAATGTTGTAACCTTTTCTCACCAAGTCAATCGGAACTCCTCTCCCACGTTTCTGAGAAGCACGCAGAAGAGGGGGTTAATGTGGATGAGATCATCATTCCCCTGAGGCCTCTGAGTACCCCTGAACCCACCAACCCAGGCAAAACCGGAGATGGTAAGGGGGCTGGGGTGCTGGGCGAGGGCGCTGCGCCCGCGGAGTGCCTGAGGGCGATGATGATGCTTATTCGCTCTCAAATACTTTGATTCTCAGTTTCTGTCTGGTGGGCATAGGGTCTCATAAAAATCCAAATCTCCAACCAGAAGTCCCGATAATTTCCATTTGTAGATCTGCTCAGGTAAGATTGTGTGTTTGAATTCCCTGTACCCAGTCTCTGTAGGTGCTTCTCCAATGCCCGGTTGGTAGATGGAGGGATGAATGAATGATTGCATGAATGAATGAAAGGAGTTGACACCATCCACCCGGGTAAAAAGCACGAACTTACTGTCAGACAGGCATGTTTAACCCAGCCCCAGCACCTGCTACTACATTACCTGAAGCCAATGATGTTACTCCTCTGAGCCTCACTTTGCTCATCTGAAAAATGAAGACAGATCTGCCTGTCGCAAGGGGGTCTGTGAGGATTAAGTCACAGATATGGTGACAGCACCGAGGATGGTGCCTGGAACAAAGAAGACGAAAGGGAGGCTCGTATGATAACGTGTGTCGTGAACGGATAAGGATATATGATCTCCGAAACAGCACGGCTGGACTGCTCATGTGTACCTGCAACAGGGAGTCCCATCGCAGAGCTTTGACTTGCAGAATCCTTCAGGTTCACAGTCAGTGTCAGAAGTGAGACACATCTTGTTTGCAGTGTCCAGACACTTCCCACTGAGTGGCAGAGATGCAGCAGGTGGATGGATTAGAGAAGCCATCCAGGCTCTGTAATTAGGTCCCCACAGACGAAGAAAATATATAGTATAGGAGGAGCAGCTGAAAACCAGAGTCAGAAAATGTCCCCACAGAACTATTTTTATAAGATGAGAGATAATGGCCAGTCTCCTGTGCAGAAGCTCGATCTGTGGCAGTAAACGTCCCGTCGCAGGATTCGTTAGTCACACTAATAATCCAATTGCTCTTTCCTGGGAATATTTAGACTGGCATTTCTAAAGAGGCTGGCTTACTGATCCTCTGTCTGACACCATTAACAAGGAGAGACTCCAGACACAAAATGGTTTGGGTGAGTCCCTCTGGCCGTTCCCAGGGTGCTCAGAGGAACACGCCTGGCAGAAGACTGAGTTGTTGAGAAGTCAGGAGAAATTCTACTTGTTACCGTTAGTAGCATAAGGTGAAAACTCTCCATTCCCGACATCTCGGCGCTCACGGGAGTCTCCTCCGTCTCCTGGCTGCTCCCTGCAGGCCTACGAGGCCTGTGCTTGCCCAGCTTCAAGGCCGAAGAAAGAGCCCGGAGTCAGCAACAGAGACACCAGGGGTTTAATGGGTGGGGGAGCTTACAGGTCTGGAGCAAAGTCCTGGAGGGACACCCCACCGTGTGCGGGGCGTGGAGGGCAGAACATGGGGCAGTCTTTGCTCCCAGGGGATGGGGATGTTACCAGTTACAGGGGAATGAACATCAGGTGGGCTCGTTAGTTACGAGGGAAACCAGTCGAGGGGCACGCCCCTCACCGCCCCTCTGATAAGCTGTCACCAGCTGGGGCCTGGGGCAAGACGGAGGAAGGGCAGTCCTGGGAGTAGGGTGTAGGTGAAGCAGCCCTGGTCGGGCAGGGGATGGACAGAGAGCAAAAGAACAGCCATCTGAGGGGCCTGACCATACCCTCCACCCCTGCGTACCCTGCACGACCCGTACAGTCTCGGTCCGCTCATCTTCCTTGATATCGCTGGGGTCAGGTACATAGGGGGCGCTGCAACCAGACACCACAATACAATACGGCCAAAGTATCATGAGTAAGATACCTAGAACTGGATGCTCAGAGCAGTCATTTGCCACGATGTGGGCACATTTTGGAGCCAAGTGCTTACAAGGTCAGCGGAGAGGGAGTCATCAGCAGCAGTGCCCTGTCCAGTTGTAAGGACGGTAAGGCCACGTCTGGTCTTCACAGACCCAGAGCCACCCCATGGGGAGGGGAAGGCCCGGCTTTAAGGGGAACATTCTGGTGGCCTAGCCAGGAGTCAGCAGTCACAGCACAGGTCTGCCACCCCATGTTATGTTGGTGCACTTAGGGGTGGACCTATTAGGTCTTTCTTTTTTTTTTTTTTTTTGCGGTACGCGGGCCTCTCACTGCTGTGGCCTCTCCCATTGTGGAGCACAGGCTCCGGATGCGCAGGCTCAGCGGCCATGGCTCACGGGCCCAGCCGCTCCGCGGCATGTGGGATCTTCCCAGACCGGGGCACAAACCCGCATTCCCTGCATCGGCAGGCAGACTCTCAACCACTGTGCCACCAGGGAAGCCCCTATTAGGTCTTTCTAAACAAAAAGCAGTAACTCCCACTAGCTGGACTTGTGTGTCCAGAAGCCAGCCTATTCCACTCCACCCAGCATAGCCCAGGGGGGCTCATAGGCAGTCAGTTGTACAGTAATGTTTACCGATGGGGGTCCTTCTGATGTACTGGCACGTGGGACCAGAAGATGGTGAGTCTTCTTCCCCCATAGTCAGTAGTCCCCACATAGTCGCGTTGGCCAGGTCGATTGTTCATGGAAGCCTGGAGGAGGGCGACAATGGTATCTCGCTGGACACTCAGCAACTAGACTTATTTCGCAGTGAGGCCAGTGCTGCTGCTCAGTCCTCAGATACATTTCCTTTGCTCAGGCTAGGGACGAAACGTAAGACATCTAACAGGCACGACGCAGGGGAGATCATGGCAATTAAGCAGAATACGAGCAATAACCACATCTGAGATACAGTTCAGAAAACTCTTCAGTAATAGGAGAACGTGTCTAAAATCGCGTATACGATGGCCACCTAGTTTTACCTCGGATGTCTGAACCGTTTTGGCTTTCAAATGCATTCCCTTCCTCAATGGCCAAAGCAGAGGTACAATGCTGTCTGAAAGGCCACAAGACAGGCTGCTCTGGTCAGTAAAGTTTAAGTTAAACCATGTATAAGCCGGAATGACTTCCCCATACTGCAGTATGTGCAGATTTTTCCATCACTTCCCCTTTTGATTGCACGTCTTCCAGTAGAAAGCACTGATGATCAAAACATTTGTCCCGAGATGCCGGGGTGCTTTTTCCTACCCCAGGTTCAGATCACGTGGGTGCTAGGCCTCCTTACTCTGTGACAGTTTCACTAGATCATTTTCTTTCAATCCAGAACATCAGGGCAAAAGTATGGCTAACACAATAACTTTCATAAATACAGACCTCAATGAACAGAACTAGAATTTAACATCCACTGAAACATAATATTGTTCTCTCTAAAATTACCCTCATCTCCACCAAACTCAGCCAATCAAAATTAATTTGTTGGCAAAATAAGTCTGGTCCGTTGACCACATAGGCTCCTCCAAACTGGCTGAGGGGGAACTCCTCAGGAGTCTCAGACTGAATTCCCAAAAGGCCTCCCAGGGCCAGGAAAACAATGCCAAAGGCCTGCCATCAGGCTCTGCCTTGGTGGACTTTTCGGTCCTCAAAACATTGAGATTCCTGCACATGCCAGGAGACGGTCTTTCCCATTCATCTGATAAGGCCGCCTAGAACCCTAGGGTTCCCAATTTCTGGAGGGACCAGGCAGAGAGAAAAGAAAAATGTTTCAATTCTACCCACAGGTGTAATTTACCCAGTTGCTGTAAGTCATAACCAACTTGAGGGGAAGGGTTTCCCTCTATCTGGAAAACAGATCAAACCAGGAACATTCCAGACAAAACCCATAAAAATTATAACCCTATTGACCAGTTCACTCAGTAACCAATCTTTCTGTTAACTTTTAATGAAGCCATCAGGTTTTCCATTAGGATTCTTTAATTTCTTACCCAGTCCAGCAGTATATTCTAAAGTTTATCAGAGACCTGTTATTGTCAAAATGTCCTTAACTGTGAATCTTCTTGAAGATGAAGCACTTTTGCAAAAGCATCAGAGTAAAACAATAACTGTCTATAAAAGACAAAAGACTTAAAAAGTCATGGTTAAACACCTGATTACAATGTAATCGATAAACTTGGTTACAATAACTAGAATTATGACTGATTATAATTTTATCCCTTGAAAACCATAACCTCTGGCAAAAACCAAGAAGCAAGTCATTCTGCATTTCCTGATTGGAAAATTTAATGCTTTAGTCTTCCTCTCCTAAGCAGGCATAGGTAGATAAGCTTAGACCCACCCAGCAATTAATGTTCTAATATTTTATCCTATTTGAAATGACCCATGAATTTTCTTCTGTTAACTTAGTTTCAAGTTACCGAAATCTGGAGAGACTAAAACATAATTATTTCTATAGAGTTCACCTAGAGGCTCTTTTTTCTCCTTTACTCTTAGAAATCACAAAAGATTAAAGTTCCCGGGAGCCTAGGTAGATCATTTACTTCTCAAAGGCACAAGAGAAATACCAGTTCCTTCTAGAGAGCTACCTTAACCAATTACAAAAGGCTCAGTTAGATACAACAGCAGAGCCGTTAGAGGGCGCTGTTCTCCAGCTCTCTCGGCAGCCCTCAGCAAGGACAGCCACCCTGGGATTTCTCCGCAACTTTGGGGCCCACGTGTTAGTGGACAGCCGCCCCGAGATTACGCCCGCAGCTTTCGGGCCCCGCATGCTAGTGGATGGCCTCCGCAGCTTTCCATTCCCGACACCTCAGGGCTCACGGGAGTCTCCTCCGTCTCCTGGCTGCTCCCTGCAGACCTACAAGGCCTGTGCTTGCCCAGCTTCAAGGCCGAAGAAGGAGCCCGGAGTCAGCAACAGAGACATCAGGAGTTTAATGGGTGGGGGAGCTTACAGGTCTGAAGCAAAGTCCTGGAGCGACACCCCACCTTGTGCGGGGCGTGGAGGGCAGGACGTGTTGGTAGCCTTAGTCCAGTGGGAGAAGGGGAGGTTACCAGTTACATGGGAATTGATGTCAGCTGGGCTCATTAGTTACCAGGGAAACCAGTCGAGGGGCACGCCCCTCAACCACCCCTTTGATAAGCTATCACTAGCTGGGGCCTGGGTCAAGTACACAGGAAGGTCAGTCATGTGAGTAGGGTGTAGGTGAAGCAGCCCCGGTCGGGCAGGGGATGGACAGAGAGCAAAGATACAGCCATCTTGAGTGGCCTGACCATACGGTGTTCTTGTGGTACTCTTGGTGTAATCAGATTCTTACCTTTGAACTTCTTTTAAAAGTTATTTTCTGGGGCTTCCCTGGTGGCGCAGTGGTTGAGAGTCCGCCTGTCGATGCAGGGGACACGGGTTCGTGCCCCGGTCCGGGAAGATCCCACATGCCGCGGAGCGGCTGGGCCCGTGAGCCATGGCCACTGAGCCTGCGCGTCTGGAGCCTGTGGTCCGCAACGGGAGAGGCCACAGCAGTGAGAGGCCCGCGTACCGCAAAAAAAAAAGAGTTATTTTCCTTTATTAATTAATTTACTTTTCACTTAAATTCTTCCTGAATACATTTTCTGTGTGTGTGTGTGTGTGTGTGTGTGTGTGTGTGTGTGTATACTGGAAGATTAGTAGCCTGTGTAATTTAACTTTAAAAAGTATTTCTTAAGACTTTAATTAGACTTAGACTGTTAATATGAGAAAATGTCTTCAAAAGTCTTTAAGAACCCCAAGTCCTTCCTCTCCTCTTTGTCCAAGTCTATAAAATTTGAGACTTCCAGAATCTTAGTTTCTCTCTAATGACTTCCATTCAGGTTTAACCTTCACAATTCATTTTAAGTTGAGAGATGCTTGAAATGGTTTAATTAAACCTTTAACTGAGAAGTAATTGATTTATTATTTTGGTCTCCCCTTATAACATGAAGGTTCCTAAATCCTCTGGTTTATTTTATAGCCTTTTAATCTCTTTTGCTCGTGTTGGCAAAGGTCTGCAGAAGAGCCTTTTATTTTTCTCCCTTCTTGCTAATCAAATCTCTGGCTCTGGTCCAAGAAAAAAATTCCCTAATGGACCAAGTTCATTCTCCCTCTTGTATGTGTGTATGAGTGTGTAAAAGAGAATGTGTGCATGTGAGTGTGCATATCTGTGAGTGTGTGTTAGTGATGGGTGAGTGTGTGTGTGATGGGTGAGTGCATGTGTGGTGGGTGAGTGTGTGTGTGTGATGGGTGAGTGTGGGTGTGTGATGGGTGTGTGTGTGCACACACTCGTTCATCCTGATGGAGGTGGGGACACTGGGCTTGCCTGAGCAGGAATTTACGTGGGTCTACTGAGAGCCGGGTTTTGGTTCTTCCATCATCTTCCCCTTTCATACTTTGAATAGGAACTCTTCATTTCTCCTTTTCTCTCTTCCTTCTCTCCCCTTCCCCTTCCCTCCTTCTTAATTTATTCCTTAATGGCACCTGCTGTATGCCTGGGTGCTGTGCTAGGTGCTGGGAGCACAGAGCTGGCCAGGCACTGTTCTGCTGGTTCTGCCTCCTGGCTGGTGGGTGGCATTTGGACAAAGGCGGTTTCAGTGTAGTGGGAAGGTGGTTCTCTGGGATTAGGTTTGGGCTGCTAAAGAGGTGGGGGACACGTGGTCTAGTTGGAGGGTGAAAGGAGGCTTCCCAGGGGAGGTTGGCGTCTAAGTTTAAATCTCTGTGTTGTCTCTTCTGGGCACTAACCACGAATAAAGTCACTCTGAGTGTGTAGGCATCTTGGACTCGCTGTCCCAGGAGCCACTGAGCCCCGAGCCCTCTCGTCTGCTCTGGCAGGCAGCCTGGGGGCAGCGGGCTCCGATGAACTCAGGTTTTAGTGCTGGGGCTTTCATGGGATATGCCGCGGCTGCGCTGGCACACCTGCTGCTTTCGTGGGGATTACAAAAAGGTGCCTCCATCCTGGGCCGATGAGTTAGCAATGGGCGTTCTTTCTGGGTGAACAAGGATAAAGTGGGCTCAGGGCTGATGCAGGCAGTGCAGGGCGCTCTGCCTGCTGGTGGAGCCTGGCCTGGGACAGGGACAGGGACAGG
Source organism: Mesoplodon densirostris (assembly GCF_025265405.1). Classification (NCBI taxonomy): domain Eukaryota; kingdom Metazoa; phylum Chordata; class Mammalia; order Artiodactyla; family Ziphiidae; genus Mesoplodon; species Mesoplodon densirostris. Next base: position 85,952,730 of record NC_082673.1, on the reverse strand, counting down.
GATGGGGACAGGCCCCCACCTGCCCTCTGTGGCCTTCACGCAGGGGTCAGCCTGCACCACAGACGTGGAGGGGCTGCTGGTGGCTTAGGCAAGTGGCTTTTGTTACCTGTTAAAGGGGGATAAGATATTAGCCTTTTAAAAAACGGACTCTGGGCTTCCCTGGTGGCGCAGTGGTCGAGAGTCCGCCTGCCGATGCAGGGGACATGGGTTCGTGCCCCGGTCCGGGGGGATCCTACGTGCCACAGAGCAGCTGGGCCCTTGAGCCATGGCCGCTGAGCCTGCGCGTCCGGAGCCTGTGCTCCGCAACGGGAGAGGCCACAACAGTGAGAGGCCCCCGTACTGAAAAAAATAAAATTAAAAATAAAAATAAAAATAAAAATAAAAACGGATTCTGAGACAAATGCATGTTAGTACCTAACACCTTAGAACCTGGTGTACGCACGGTGCCCTTCTAGCCCTCCCACCCCCTGTGTATCCATCTGCTGTCCAGGTCAGGAGTCAGGCCACACTGAAGCTTGTGGCTGGGTGAACTATCATCGTTTTCCAGCAGAACTCAGAGTAGAGGTCAAAATGTGCTATTTCTGTGCTCCAATATTAAACCTAACTGGCATGGATGTGAGGTTCACGGACTGAGGCAAACAGATCTGGGTTCAGATCCTAGCTCGGCTACTTCTGGGTCTTGGGGCAGACTGATTCATTTTCTTTTTTTTTTTTCTTATTGTTTTTAGAATAATTTATTTTTGGCTGCATTAGGTCTTCGTTGTTGCGTGTGGGCTTTCTCTAGTTGCGGCAAACAGGGGCTACTCTTCGTGGCGGTGCGCGGGCTTCTCATTGTGGTGGCTTCTCTTGTTGCAGAGCATGGGCTCTAGGTGCGCGGGCTCAGTCGTTGTGGCACGTGGCTCAGTAGTTGTGGCACATGGGCTTAGTTGCTCCGTGGCATGTGGGATCTTCCTGGACCAGGGCTGGAACCCGCGTCCCCTGCATTGGCAGGAGGATTCTTAACCACTGCCCAACCAGGGAAGTCCTGATTAATCTTCTTAAGCCTCAGTGTCCTCTGTAGAATGGGAAATCCTCAGGGATTTGCTGGGCAATGCATGTGAAGGGCTTAGCATGTGCCTGAGATGTATGTGCCTAGTGATTATTAATTGTTAATTTATGTGGCATTTCCACATCATCGCTGCTAAAACCACAGGGAGCAGTCTTGGGGTGCCCTCTGCCTCCCTGGAGCCTTGCATTATAGGGCAGGCTACAGCCTGTCCTGTAGAGGGGTGCTGCGTCCCTGAAAACCTAAATGCCCCTAAAAACCCCACGGTCCCTAGTTTCTGACATCATTCACTGTCCCTCTGTTGCTGCCTGGGCTCCTGGGAACTAAATGTCGGGGAGGCTGACTGTCAGGGCCTGGCCGTGTTAGTGGTTCAGGATATTCCTAAATTCTCGAGTTGGTGTGACTGGAGGTTGAGCTGCAAAGTGGGAGTTGGAAGGCTGGCTTTATCCTTGGTCTTAGGCAGAGTGGAATTTATACACCTCTAATTCTATATTGGCTTTCTCGGTGTATGAGATGTTTTAAAATGAAGAACTCGAGGAAAAAGTGCCTTAACGAACAAGAATGGGTGTACGTCGAGGAATCACACGATCTAACAGTGGATGGACTGGGAAGGTAATAGTGTCTTCAGAGAGACAGTCCAAGTCAGAATACTCATGCCTGTAGCCATAATAATAAGCAGTCGCCATATATCGATCACCTTCTAAGTGCTGTGCTCAGCATTTTAATGGACTGCCTTTTATTAATAGTGACTCTATAAAACAGAGGCAGTTTTGTGTTTATTTTTCATGTTAGAAACTGAGGCTGGTGGGGATTTGAACTTAGGCCTGCCTAACTCCCAGCTGCTGTTCTCTGCAGTGCACCTCTTGGCTCCACTACCACGTCCAGAGCTGACCCGAGGGCCACAAGACTCAGCAGAAAGGTCTGGGCGGCGAAGAAGGAACCCAGATCCTGGGTCTGCCAGCTCAGTGGAAGGTTCTGGAAAATGTGCCAAGTCCCTTCAACCTTTGGGTTGGTCCTTCATTTCTTTTCCTATTGAGGAGTTAGATTTGCTACATCCATCTCTGAAGGTTTTTATGAGGATAAAATGTGATAATAGCTGGGAAAGTGCCTCACAAACTTGAGTGATGTACAAATAAAGGGCTTATGTTATTAGATTTTTGATAATGTTGAGTTTTCCTTCATAATGCTCATGTCGTCTTTTGATTAAATTTTAAAACCTTGGGCTGATTCTTTCCGTCCCTTGCTAGGTCGGGCCTTGGATCTACAAGGATAATTTTCTGCCTGTGAGGAAGTTGTCCCCAGTAATGGATTTGGGATGGGGTCGAGATGCACCGTGGCTTGCCCCTTTCTTCCTGTTGGAAACTTGGGCCCTAGGAAATGCCTTGTTTTCAAAATGCATCTTTTCCTATCCTTAAGCGGCTGATCAACATGTATTTCTGTATTAAGTATCTGCTACGTCTCCAGCTCTGCCCGAGATCCTGTGGGACCTCAGGGTGTATGATGGAAGGTGAGGGGAGAGAAACACAGTCAGGAAATGGTGTGGGTGAGCTTGCACACGTGTGTGCCTTACACGCAACTGCGAGGCCAGCCAGGGTCGGCCGAGCTGCCTCACAGAGGAGGTACTGAGATGTGAACTGGGCCTGGAGTTAGGGTTCTGATTGGGGTGCAGGAGGGCACACAGCACGGAGAAGTAAAAAAGAGGCAGGTGTTCCCTCTGCATATTTAGGGAGGCCCAGAACACTGCCCTGAGTGGTTGAGAGAGGGAGCGAGCACGCGTGCGCCTGTGTGTGTTTCTGTGTGTGCACGCATGTGCACATGTGTAGGGTGAACTGTGTGATAAAGGGCCTGGAAAGCCAGGTCTCAGAGTCATGGGGCAAAGTCCTCAAGAACAATGGAAAGTTCTAGAGCAAGAGAGTGGCAGTGAGGCGGGGTGGAGGCTGAGAGAGACCAGAGCAGAAGGCTGGACTCTGAGATGCCGTGCAGGGGTCTAGGTGAGCGGAGACGGGGCAGGTGTCTTCAGGACAAAATCCACAGAGTTCAGTGACGCCTGAGTAGAGGAATTCAGGGAACAGGAATAGAAATTTCCTCCATTCAGACGCCATTAAAATGTGTCGATTTAGAGGCGACAGGATTTTCCTCGCCCAGTTCTAGGCTTCTCCTCTCTCCTGTACCAAGGGGGTAGTTGACAGCAGCAACTTGTTTTCGGTGCTTAAATGATATCAAGTTCATTTATGAATATTTCATTTTTAGCTAACTAATTGGTCTTGAGGATCTAAATTATGGATGCAACAAGATGTAAGATTAGTTTTGTCACCGTCTTGTTAGAGGTTTTCCAGAGCTTTCAGGGCTGATTTTATGTTTCTTCCTTGACAGCAGATTGCACCCTGCTTGTTGGGGTGCAATCACCCCGATTTACGGGGTGCCCACTGGGTGGGATACCGGGTCACATGCCGGGGGATAAAGAGCCATTGGGACGGGACTCAGTCTTCAGGGGGTCCTGCCTGTGGGGAGACACACGCACGACTCTCAGGTCCGGTTGGCCGTGCTGCACTCCCGCTGTGTGGGGAGAAGGGTGGCACCCGTGGGCACCACGGCTGCCGCCTGCTCTGGGCGTCCCTGGGGAGAGGGCGCTGGGTACCCTGCTGCCATGAGTGCCGAATCTGAACCTGAGGTGAAGGGCACGGTTTCTGCAAGACTTTGACGTCTGCCCAGGATTGCTGACGCCAGCCGCAAATTTGGGGGTTCCCAGGGCCACCCACACTTCTGCAGCTAGGTACAAGCTTGAGGCACCCAAAGGACTCCCTCAGGTTGGATAATTTTCTAGAACGACTCACAGAACTCAGGAAGGCACTGTACTTGTGATGACAGTTCTAAACAAAAAGGGCACAGGTCAGAAGGAGCCAAAGGGGGAGATGCCTGGGTGAGGTCGGGACGGGGGGGTTCCAGACAGGGGGCTTTCGGTCCCGCTCCTACACCTGCGGTGTCCTGGACGCCGCTGCCTTCTTCTGGCTACATTACATGACAGGACTCAAGAGTATTTCCAACCAGGGACGCTCACCCGAGCCTTTGGTGTCCAGAGATGTTTGGGGCTCAATGACACACTGCTCACGTGGCTGGCCCCCAGTCTCCAGCTTCTCCTGGGGGTCAGACTAATACCTCTCTTCTCCAGTTCATCCAGAGGTCGGGACTGACCTGACCTGTTGCAGAGCCCCTGAAACAAATCACAGTGTTCGTTCTGTGGCTAAAGCCCCTGTGCACATGGGCACTGCTGTCAGGCAGGGCCTTCCAGGGGCCTAGAGGTCACCCCCAGTGGCTGAGGGCAGAGGCCAGACCTCTCTACGGGTAAAGCCCCCTGTTCACTACACAGCTGCGTCCTCAGGACATTTCAGAGGAGGACCTTTGTCTGCGTGGCGGGGTGCGGAGTCTGGCATCGGGGTTGGGCTGGACCACGGTCTCCTACAAATTGTTAAGCAACACGTTTCTGCAGCTCAGCGGATGGGACGTGAGGTGGGCGTTCTGTAGCCTCTTGGCAAGCTCCGCTCCTCTGTTAGCTGCTGCTTCGGCAAGTTGCTGTTGTAAAGGGTAACGAGGAGGAGAGTTTTCATGGCTTCGGGGTGAAGGTTTGTCCTCGCTCTGCACCTCCCTTTCCTCGCCTCCCCCTCCAGCCTCCCTTCCGCAAAGGCTGGGCCTCCTGTCCACACAGCTGTCATTCCCCTCGGTAAAATCTCAGTGTGGGCAGAGGGATCCAAGGGGCTTGTGCCCTTGCTCATTTGTTCTGGTCTCTTCGTTTGCTTTCTTGTCGTTTAGTACTTTTTTCTCCCCTGTTCCTGACCACCCCCATCTTCGTCTCTGACATGCCCAGGTGACATAGAGGGAAGGCGGTGACTGTGTGTCGGGTTGGACTGCCCTGGCCACGGAAGGCCCTGGTTCGGAGCTCTAGGTCAAGGGGGAGCCACGCTTGGCACTGCGGCTCAGTGGAAACTCTGGTCCCCAGGGAGCTCCCCTCTGTCGGCTCCTCCCCCACGCTGGTGCCTGATGCCTCTGAGCTCTTGGGGACCCCACGTCAGAGCAGGCTTCTCTGTCCAGGGCCCTCATTGTCACGTTGCTCTTTCCCTGCAGACTTTGCTCCAGAGCCGTCCTGCCCTCCTCTCCCGCCCCATGGCTTTCCTGTCTGATTTGGGAGCACAAGTGACCCACTTAAGGGATCCTCACGATGGTAGCAGTGGGCACTGTGGCTGATGTTTCCTGGGCAGAACCGTAACCTTGGGGAGAGCAGGAGGGACCTTGAACGTATCATATTTCCGCAGATGACATTCCCTCAAGATGGTGCTAGAACCTAGGACCCTTCCTCTGCCCTGATGTTCAGATGCAAAGAGGGCTGCTGACATGCCGTGCCTTAGCCAGACAGGTGGCTCCCCAAAGATGGCACAGCGGCCAGGCTGTGCTGGCCCCCTGCTTGGCCTCCTCTGGGTACCCCTCAAGCCACATCACCTAAGACACACCACTCCACCTTCACACAACGGCACGATGCCCCCTGACCCCACTCACCCATCTTAATTCCCACCTTCCCTTGGAGACAAGTGCCTTAACAATGAATGCTAATTAAGAAGAAATACAAGATGAAAAATGATTTCAAACTTACTCTGAAGCAGCTCTGATCATGACATTTAAATCATTTGGTTTCTAGGAAACTTGAAAAATATTGTCTTTAGTCCTATAATTGGTGGCTTTAGATTGTAATTATTTTTTCTTCTTCATCAGAACAATTTGCATCTAATAATTATGATGCCTTGAAATAGTCTGAATAGTTGTGTAACTCATTAAGAGCATGAAAAGCCAAGCAGCCTTGGAGAACGCTTTGCAAAGACGTCCTTAGCAAGTTTCTGAGAACTGGATTTCAGTGGAAATGGTGGTTCATGAGGAGCCTGGTTTGTGAACTGGGGGCTGATGGTCACAACTTAAAATCCTCCCCGGGACTTCCCTGGCGGTCCAGTGGTTAGGACTCCACACTTCCACTGCAGGGGGCATAGGTTTGATCCCTGGTCAGGGAGCTAAGATCCCACAGGCTGCTCGGCCAAAACAAAAACAAAAACAAAAACAAAAACATCCTCCCCACCTTACAGAAGAAACACGTGCAAAGGTTCTGATAAAGTAATATTCTTTTTTAAAAAAATTAATTAATTTATTTATTTTGGCTATGTTGGGTCTCCGTTTCTGTGCGAGGGCTTTCTCTAGTTGCGGCGAGCGGGGACCACTCTTCATCGCGGTGCGCGGGCCTCTCACTATCATGGCCTCTATTGTTGCGGAGCACGGATTCAAGACGCCCAGGCTCAGTAGTTGTGGCTCATGGGCCCAGTTGCTCCGCGGCATGTGGGATCTTCCCAGACCAGGGCTTGAACCCGTGTCCCCTTCATTGGCAGGCAGATTCTCAACTGCGCCACCAGGGAAGCCCTGAAGTGATATTCTTAAATCACATTATTACAAAATTGATTATACAATAGCATAGAGGTGCAGAGATATTAGCACTAAAGATTGTTTGCAGCTGTTCATTTCTGGAACTGCTTCAGACTTTCCTTTTTTAATAAAACGTGGAACCAAACCTATTTGCCCACTTGGAACTTGAGTGCATGCCCTGCACTGTCTCCTCCTGTGACTACATGGTGCCCTCTTGCTTCCTTCATAGAGTTTTCGGTCATGAAGAGGAAGAGAGGCAGGCCAAAGGGGTCCACGAAGAAGGCCAGCCCCGAAGAGGAACTGGCGGAAAACAACGTTATTCCCAGCGGGGACAGCCCGCGGGCCCCCGAGGGAGGGGGCAGCCTGACTCCCAGCAGCCTGGAGTGCAGCAAGTGCTGCCGGAAGTTCTCCAACCCACGCCAGCTGAGGAAGCATATCTGCATCATCGTGCTGAACCTGGGCGAGGAGGAGGGAGAGGCCGGTAAGTGCTGCGCGAGGGCCAACCTTGTGGCCTTCTGATAACTCACACGGATGTAACTACTCACATCCGTTTTTCCTGGTTCACTTGTTACTTGAAACCGCACATATTTATACATGTCCCACCTATCTGGAAAGTGCTCATTTTTGCAATGATTACTGACTGTTACTGTACATCATCTTGAAATTGAGTGTATCATCTGGTAGCTGATGCTCACAGAGCGCAGGTCTCGGGGGTACTTGAGTAGACGCTTGCGGGGGGTTGCAGAGAGGGTCAGACAGTCTCTGTGCTCTCGAGCTTGTGTTCGGGGTAAGACGATGGGCTTTTAAAATGTGAAGTGTTACAGGATAATAAATCAGGAGTTGAGAAAGTGTTCTGATGGGAATTCCGGACTGAGCCTGGTGTCGCCGTTTGGGTGGCATTTGGAGTAAAGGAGGGAGGGTGTCTCAGTGGGCGAGTGGGACCGTGTGAGCAGAAGAGCAGACACTGGGATGCTCGCGGCCCCTGTGAGTGACCCTGATGGCCTAGATCGTGGCCGGCATCCTTGAAGAGCGTAAAGAATACCAGGTGCTTCCTCCAGGTAAGTACTTAGCAAGGCTTCAGCTCTGAAGTAACTTCTAAAAGAGGCCGAAGGACATGTGAGTGTGAGCGGGGAACGTCTCCTAGACAACTTTCTAGGAGGACTGAAACGGCAAGATTGCACCGGAGAGCTGAGGGCCTCTGCTGTCGTGCTGTTGTTGTTGTTTGATTCTTGCACCAGTTTTGAGGTTTTCAAACCACGTCTGAGAATTTAGGAAGCTCTTACTGTGTTTTGTACAACGCTAAGCATGCCGTTCTGGTTACGGATTTGGGCTTTGGACTATGGCTGCCTGGGTTTGAATCCTAGCTCTAGTACTTACTAACTTCATTCTGCTTTATTTTCCTCATCTGTAAAATGGGAATAAAAACAGCACTAGCTAATATGGTTACTCTGAGGATTCAATGAGACAGGACTTTGTACAGTGCTTAGAACAGTACTTGCCATTTCAAAAGCACCCATAAGACTGACATGTGCACACGGCTCTACTTCAAATGGATAACCAACAGGGACCTACTGTGTAGCACAGGGAACTCTGCTCAATGTTACGTGGCAGCCTGGATGGGAGGGGAGTTTGGGGGAGAAAGGATACACGTATACGTATGGTTGAGTCGCTTTGCTGTGCACCTGAAACTATCACAACATTGTTAATCGGCTATACTCCAATATAAAATAAAAAGTTAAAAAAAAACACACCCCATAAATGTTAGCTGTTACTATTACTCATAGCCATATGGACACAGTGCTATTTCTGTCCTTCCTGTTTTATAGATAAGAGCATTCAGACACTAAGGCATTAAGCAATTTGTCCAGGATTCTTTAGCTAGAAAGGGATCTTGGCCTTTGAACCCAGACTGTCTGACTCTGAACCCCAATTCTTTTTTTTTTTTTTTTTGTGGTACGCGGGCCTCTCACTGTTGTGGCCTCTCCCGCTGTGGAGCACAGGCTCCGGACGCGCAGGCTCAGCGGCCATGGCTCACGGGCCCAGCTGCTCCGCGACATCTGGGATCTTCCCAGACCGGGACACGAACCCGCGTCCCCCTGCATCGGCAGGTGGACTCTCAACCACTGCACCACCAGGGAAGCCCTGAACCCCAATTCTTAAGTCCTAGAAACACCTCGCAACAGTGGAGCAAGACCCTTGGTATGTAAAAGCCTAGCACAGATTGGGTCAATTATTGAGGTAAGACATCACCTGATATTTATCAAACATCTAGGTTGGTGGCCAAGGCTCATTGCCAACACCTGTTGCAAGTTGTAGAGAACACAAAGTGTTGTTCTTCCCTTTAAAGAACTGCTCTCAAGGTGACCACGTGAACTCTTACTAGGCTTCAGGGGCTGATGCAAATACTGGACATGGATTCAAAGAAGGTAAGGCAGCGGGCTGGCAGCCGTCCCAAGATAGAGCGTGAGTACTTGCCGTGTGAGAGACGGGGCAGGAGCACGGTGGTTTCGGAGGAAGCAGCATCTTGCTTCAGAGCCTAATGTCCTTTCGGCAAATACACAGAGTTTTAGCAATAGGATGGCCGGTGGAAGGGTTAGGAGGCCACGGCCGTGCACCTGAGGCGCACATCCCCAGGGGATTCTTTCCCTCCGGCCCTGGTCATGCAGTTGCTCCCCTCCTCTCGCCACCCACACCCCCTGCCCTCTGAGTGTGTCGCACGCTCACACACACACCCCGCCCTGGCCCCCGCTCTCTTTTTCTCTCACAAATACTCAATGGTTGTCTCGTTTTAACCAGAGGGGCCAGATCTAGCCTCAGGGCAGCTCTGTGTGTACTGGCCCGAGTCCTGAGAACCCAAGTCTCTCTGCTCATTCAGGGCTGTCTCGTTGAGAGTCTGTTTTGGTTTTGTGCCTTCACACGGCTGGCTTGTCTGGTCAGTCCCCCTCTGAGAGACTCCTGGGCTTTCTGCACAGTTGTGGTTAGAAATCAGGGATATCCCTCTTTGGCAACACCGAACATTCTGGCTGTTTCTTCCTCCGGGCCTTAGGCCTAGATCTAACTTGGAGGGTGTGTGAGAAGTTCAGCCCCGTCCGTGGACGTTCCCCCAGGCTGTGCTGCCCTCGGGGGTTTCTTCCCGAAACACACTTCTGCAGTGTCTCCCTTCACAGGAAAGTGCAGACTCTTCACCTGGGTATCCACGGCCCTCACCGAAAGGATCTTCCATGGAGCTCTGCAGCGTCACTTTTCCACGCCATATAGTATTCTGTTGTTCATGGCAACCACGGTACATTTAGTGATATTTAGGTTATTTCCATATTTTTTGCTGTTATAAATTTACTCTAATAAACATTCCCTTATGTATATGTATGTGTTTGTGTATGTTTATATATGTGTATGTGTGGATTATTATTTGTTATTTTTGTAGGATAAATTCCTAAAAGTAGAACTACTGGGCCAGAAAGTGTAATACGTATAGCCAAATTGCCCCCTAGAAAGCTCACACCAATTTAGATTCCAAAAGTAGCCAAGAGTACCAATTGGATATTATCATTATTATTTGTTTTCTTTTTTAATACCTGGAATGATATAAAAAATACTAAGAGGAAAGTAAAAATAATCCAAAATTTCACTGCCTAGGTATAAGGTCTATTACACTGTGTAAAAAAAGTGAAGAAAGATCTTTCTCACTTCTATGTATGTTCATATACATTTTTCAGAAATGAGGTCATATATAATGGTCTGTGATCTTTTTTCACTCACTAATGGAGCAGATAAATTTTTCATGTCAGTATTTTTTCTTTAACAAGCTGTTTGTAGCACGTTCTATGTTGCAGATACTGTTCTCAGTATTTTACAACTATTATCAATAGCTCATTTCATTATCATGGCAACATCATAGGCACTATTATCATTCCCATTTTATAGACCAGGAAACTGAGGCACAGAGAAGTTCAGGAGTTTGCTAACATTCACACAGCCCGTAAGGGGTGGAGCTGGACTCTGAATGCACACATTCTGGCTGCAGGGTCTGTGCTTTTGATTGCGATGCTCTGCTTTCTGACTGAAAACAGTCAGTAAATGTAGATTTTTGTCATTTTTAAAGGCCACGCAGCATTTCATTGTGTGCATGGGCCGTACGTTTTCCTTCATTGGTCTCCAGTTGACTGACACTGAATATTGTTTTAATTTTTTCTCCCTGATTAAAAACAAACAAACAAACAAAAAACTACCCAGGTGTACAATCAAGCATGCATTTTTATTTTATTATTACTATATTTGCACTTGTGTCTTTATTATCTTAGGTATATACCTAGTAATGTAATTCTCGGGTTAATAGGACATCTTTTAGGCCACATGTTTTATGATTCCATGTATGTGTAATATTCAGAAGAGATAAATCCATAGAGACAGAAGACTGTTGGTGGTTACCAGGGGCTGGAGGAGAGGGGAGAATGGGGACAAACTGCTTAATGGGTACAGGTTTTATTTTGAATGATAGAAAAGTTTTGGAACTAGATAAAGGTGGTGGTTGCACAACATTATGAATGTTCTAGATGTCCCTGGATTATTCACTATAAAATGGTTAATTTTATGTTATGTGAGTTTTATCTGAATAAATCATATGAAAACTTTAGTTGATAAAATAACAATAAAACTATTTGAACAAAACAAACAAAGAAACAATAGGGCATCTTTTGCATTTTGACACATACGCATGTCGTCAAGCTACCCGGTAGACTGTGTCTATCAGTTATTTTTCCGACGTTGGCTGTGTCCTCATATCCGCCTTTACTCTCTTTATCCTGGGTTGTGTCAGTTTTTATCCTGTTAATCTCTAGTGTGAACAATTTTCTTTAATTATTTTAATTTGCCTCTATTTGGTCACTCGTGGACTCTCTCATTGCAGTTATTAGGGGTTTTTGTTTTGTGTGTAATTTGGGGCATTCCTTGCTCACGCCCTTTACTTGTTACACTTTTAGATCACCATGTATTCTGAAAATATTTTCCAGTTTTATCCTTTGTGTTTTAGTTTCATTTGTAGAATCGCTTTCTTTGTCTTTTGCATTTTACTGTAGTTTTAAATATCAGCATTGTCACTACCGTCAAATATTTCTTCTAAATTTCTTGCCCTTTTTATCATAGCTTAGAACACTTACCTATACCCCAAAATAATAAACAACCTTCTATATATTGCTCTGTTATTTGTATGTTTTCATTTTTTTTTTTTTTTTTGCGGTATGTGGGCCTCTCACTGTTGTGGCCTCTCCCGTTGCGGAGCACAGGCTCCGGACGCACAGGCCCAGCGGCCATGGCTCACTGGCCCAGCCGCTCCGCGGCATGTGGGATCTTCCCGGACCGGGGCACGAACCCGTTTCCCCTGCATCGGCAGGCAGACTCTCAACCACTGTGCCACCAGGGAAGCCCTGTTTTCATTTTTTATCTATATCTTTGATCCTTCTGGAATTGTATTTCTGTGAAAGTTGTGAAGTAAGACAGTTATATATATTTGATCAATAACTATGGGCAAAGGAATGATCTTCATAAGTACAATTTGAGAAAGTAATAAGGGTCTGCTTCCAAGTCTAAGAAACACTTTAAAAAATAAAGCTTCAGGGCTTCCCTGGTGGCGCAGTGGTTGAGAGTCCACCTGCCGATGCAGGGGACGCAGGTTCGTGCCCCGGTCCGGGAGGATCCCACATGCTGGGGAGCGGCTGGGCCCGTGAGCCATGGCCGCTGAGCCTGCGCGTCTGGAGCCTGTGCTCCGCAACGGGAGAGGCCACAGCAGTGAGAGGCCCGCGTACCGCAAAAAAAAAAAAAAAAAAAAAAAAAAAAAAATAAAGCTTCATATTTTGAAACAATTATTGGGATAATAGGAAGTTACAAAGATAGTATAGAAAGGTCTCACGTACCCTTTACCCTCTTCCCCCGCAGTGGTGACGTCTTACATAACTACAGCACAATGTCAAGTTCAGGACCTTGACAGTGAGATACTGTGTGCGTCGTTCATCATTCATCACACATGTAGGTTTGTGTAGCCACCGCGGCAGTGGGGAGACAGGACTGTTCGTCACCACAGACGTCTCCCTTGTATTCCCACTTTATGGTCACCCCGCAACCACTGATCGCCAACCCTGTGATTTTGTCATTTCGAGAATGTTATACCAACTGAATCACACAATATGTGACCTTCTAGGATTGGCTCAGAAAACCCCCTTTTCAAACCAATTTCATAATTTTATAATTGAGGAAGTTGAGGTCCAGAAGTGATGATTATCCAGAGTCACACAGCTCCTCGGAGGTAGGGCTGGGTACCATCCCATGTGTCCCCACTCCTACCCTGTGGCTGGCCCAGCTCTACCACTTTGTGTCTTAAAACCAGTCTCATTTCTACTTCGTGGATGTTGATTTTGTTCATTTCAGTATTTTCTCAGCTTTTTCTCTAACCTCATGGGAAATGAAAGTTCCATCCTGTATGGTCCTGACGTTTATTTCCTATTCTGTAATTAATTTGGCAATCTCTTCAGCAGTGGCAGACAGGCAGTCCTTTTTAATACGATTCTCAGCTTCCTCCAGTGCTAAGCTGTATAGAAAATGGCCTCGTAGTCCATTGATTTGAATGACCTAAGTGCACGTTAATTTAACAGATACCAAATGGAAAGGTAGAAGCGCCGGGTGTTTTTCCCTTTCTGGCCACTGCTGAAGCTTCTAAAATATGCAGAAATGACCTTACGCCCAACTGCCTTGTGGCTGACTTCCCTCTGATGATTGCTCCACGTTCCCTAGTTTGCCAAGCACAATATTACAATTTGGAAAATTCTTGCATAATTGTTTTAATTCATGCTCTGTAAAGAGCAGTTTAGTGACATTTTGAAGAATTGACCTTGACTCTTTTGCTTGTTAAAACAATTAGAAGAACACAAAATAAGCTTTTTCCCTACACTGAACCATGGCAAGTTAAAATAATATTTTTGATATATATTCAACATTTATTTATTTTATTCTGCATTTGAATAATAAAAGAAACCAGGAAAAGAGATTTTTTTTCCCAATGACATTACGTGGAACAGCTGGTATTTTTGAAAAACATTTTGCAGCCTACTGAAATCAATATGTCAAGTTGATAAAAGTGACTTCTGAACCTTTCTAAGCTTGTTATTTCTGGGCTCATTTTATGCAAGGAGAGTTGCACAAATTTGCTGCTATTCTTGTTGAATCCTCCTTAAAGAAGACAAGGCATTTATTATTTATTTATTTATTTATAAATTAATTTTTAAAATAAATTTATTTATTTATTTTTGGCCGCGTTGGGTCTTCGTTGCTGCACGCAGGCTTTCTCTAGTTGTGGTGAGCGGGGACTCCTCTTCACTGTGGTGCGCGGGCTTCTCATTGCGGTGGCTTCTCTTGTTGTGGAGCACAGGCTCTAGGTGCGCGGGCTTCAGTAGTTGTGGCTCGTGGACCCTAGAGCACAGGCTCAGTAGTTGTGGCGCACGGGCTTAGTTGCTCCACGGCATGTGGGATCTTCCCGGGCCAGGGCTCAAACCCGTGTCCCCTGCATTGGCAGGCGGATTCTTAGCCACTGCGCCAGCAGGGAAGTCCCCAAGGCATTTATTTTAAGATCTTACTTAAGATGCACCTATAATCTTCATGAGGATTTTTTACAGCAATATTTCAAGTGTCTTCTACTATATTTGTGTTAGCAAAACAGCTGACTTGATAAGTAGCTTCTGTGATTGAAAACTGTTTTGAGTGAGTTGGGTTTGAAAATTTGCAGGTGGAAAGGTGGAGCAGTGTCAGTCTCTGAGTAGAACACTTTTCTCTGTGGAAAGATGTAGAATGGTGAAGTCTGTTTCCTCTCGCCGCCTTGTGAACCCTTGTTTTATCTCTGTGCTAATCAGAGGAATGCAAAGTGCAGTGGCCTCCACGCATACATGGTCCTCAGCATGCTTGGAAATGTGGGACTTCGGGACAGTTAGTGTCACCTTTCAGGGACCCCCCTCGTCCCACTTTCCTCCTGCCCCACCTGCTTCGTGAGCTTGGGCCCTTCTGTTTAGCCCTTAACTGTCACGGGTTCTGTCGGTGTGGGCCAGGGTACGCCCTTACAACCAGCCTCCCCCATCGCGGTGGCCACACAGAACCAAGCTTTCCTTCTTGTCCTGCTGCAGATTCTCAGGAGGCTCTGCTCACCCAGGGACCCAGGCAGAGAGAGCAGTCAGCATCCCGAACACAGCTGGTCACCGGGCAGGAGGGGAGGAGAGCCTGAGGGTTTCATGTCAGCCCAGAAGCGACCTCTGTCATTCCTGCCCCTGCAGTTCATTAGCCAGAGCTGATCTCCCCCAATGTCAAGGGCCCAGGAAGAGTGACCCTGCCGTGCCCAGGGTGGGGGAGGACTGGGAAGGTTTGGTGGCTGTCACTAGTAGCAACTGCATGGCTCCTACCATTTCCATGGGTTTGCCCACAGCTGTGGTCTGGGGACCTGCAGATGTCCTCCTTGCCCTGACTGACCATGTCCTGAGCTCAAGGCCTGCGTCTCAGTCTGGGGTCCCACAGGCTCCATATAAATGTCCCCCTGATCTTCCGTCCTGGTGACTGGCCACCCCATCCACGTGTCTCATCCAGAAACCTCTCCCTCACCTGTCACGTCCGGCTACTTGCCACAGTCAGCTGACTTTTCCCGCTGAATATTCCTCTGATTCTTCTCTGCATCTCTGCTGCCATTCTTGTGGGTCAAGCTCCATCATCTCCTACGTGGACTCTTGTAACAAGTCTGGTCTGCCCTCCCTCTCTGATCCATGCTCGATGTGCGTCAGCGATCTGCAAATATATCCCCAATAAATATTTACTGATTTACTAATAAGTTGCATTTTTAAAATTTAATAATCAGGACTTCCCTGGCGGTCCAGTGGTTAAGACTCCGCGCTTCTACTGCAGGGGGCGTGGGTTCAATCCCTGGTCGGGGAACTAAGATCCCACATGCCGTGTGGTGTGGCCAAAAATTTAAAAATAAAAATAATTAAAAAAAATTTAGTAAGTATCGATGGAGTTCTTAATGTGGGTCTATTCTGAGTGTCTTGCAAGTATTAATTTATTTTCTCTTCACAAAAATCCTACCAGATGGTTACTGTTTTTATCCTCATTTCGCAAACTAGGAAACTGTGACAGGTAGGAAGCGGTGGACCTGGGATGGGAACTCAGGCGTGGTGGCTCAAATACATACACTGCCAAGTGCGTATGTTATAGGCATTATGAAACGTACGTAAGATATACATTTCAAAAGGAAGAGGTAAGAAAACTAAAGAGGAATCCTACTACTTTCTTCCCAGATTTCAGTGGATTGTCCTAGGCATCCCCTGGATATGTGCCTTCTGCTTTGGGAACCATGCCTCTCCTTGCCATTAGAGCCATCTTTCTGAAATGCAAACCGGTCACATCCCTTCCCTGAAGACAGCCCGCCCTGATGCCCACCGCTGCTCAGAAACAGTCCAAGCTCCTCCAGAACCTTCTAGGTTGTTTACGTATGACCTGGCAGCTGCCGCCCTGGACCCTGATTTCTTACCCCGTCCCATGGTGCCCACCTACGACTCTGTAATGAACATCCAGAGGCCACAGTGCCCTGTGCTCTCTTGGTTTCTCGTGCATTGTTCATTTTGCTTGGCACGGCCTGCTTCCCTTTGCCCTCTGAAAAACTACACTTGTCCGCAGCCAGTGCTTGGTAAATATCTTGTGAGTGAGAGCATGAATCTTCATAGAACAGAAACTAGGACTGTGCAGTGTCTAACGGGGGGAAACTCAGCATGTTTCATCACCTCCATTTGCGTTTCTGTGTGGAGTGGGTCACACGACGCGGGAGAGGTCCCAGGTCCGTGTTGCTGACTGTCTGCCTGGCCATTGTACTGGCTTCCACTCAGCTCTTGACTCTGTAGTTGTTTTCTGTCTTTCCTCCTTCTACGCTGCTCTTCACATTTCAGGTTCCCGCTGACATTCTTTTCACCTGTATTTGAGGGGTGCCTGTGAAAGTTACCTCTCCATTGCTGGTGCTATGGAGTCATCCTTGAGTCCTCCTCTGGCTCACTTCCAGCCTGCCGGCCCCGTCAGCCTGCTGACTCCCTCCCCACGATTCTGGAGCCCTCGGTCGGTCTCCTCTCTGGGCGTCCTCCCTGCCCCGGGTCTGTCCTGCTCATCTCTCATATGGACTCTTTGCATAGCGGACTGGCTGCTCCACTTCTAGACCTGCTCCCCGTAAGCTCGCCCTTCACAGAAGGATGTCACGTGCTAAGGTGACACGTCACGTTGTTGCTGAGAGTCCTCCCATGGCCTCCCCGGCTGCGTGGAGGGGCCTCACCTCTGCCTGCTTTCTGCCCCACTTGCCCCCTGGGCTCTTCTGAGCAGGCAGCTTTCTCTTCTTGGAAAGCTGCCCCCAACCCTCTAAGCCAGCTCCCTAGCTGTTTCTCATTCTTGAGGCTGGCACGTGCCCTAGTGCAGGCAGCCCTGCTAAACGTCCGCTGAAGGAAAACACCTGCACATGACCTTTCTCTCTCCAGTAGCTCCTGACACTTGGAATAAAATTCAGATAAATGAGAATGGGATCCATTGTCAGAGTTGTTTATGGAAGGAAGAGTGTGAGATCTACAGCCTTGAGCCCCGACAGGCCCCAGAGACGGGCCCTGGGTGAGCAAACTGTGGGTATGGCTCAGGCTGCTAAGTTTGGCAGATGTTTGTTTACATGCTTCCATAATTCCAGAGGCGAGCTGGTCCAGAGCTTCGTGTAGGTCCACAGAATCCTAGACCCAGGTCAGTGGGAGCGTGATGCTTGTGGGCCCCAGCTGGGCCCCGCAGGGCTGATGGTGCCTCCTCTTACCGTGTGCCCGTCTGTGCCAGCTGCTGTCAGGGTGCTGGGCATCTGTTCTCATCCTCCTGCTGGGTGCCAAGGTAGGGCTGCCGGCCCATCGCTTAGATGAAGATACAGGCTCTGCTAGACAAAGGAAGCTGCCCGACGCCAGCTAGTAATTACATGAATCCTGGTCCCTTCGACTTCCGAGCTCCAGCTTTTGTCACGTGGATCCGGCCATCTTCGAGTGCCAGTCCTCTGATTCTCCACCTTGCCCTGGCCCAGAGTCACCTGAATTAAACCTCCAGTCCCTTTGGTGACTAAGTGTCCCAGTGTGAGACACGTGACACAAGTCAGCCGTGGAGCTGGCCCCGTGCTCTCTACTACGGACTTGCTGTGGCTCTCAGGTAACCACAGGGCACTCAGTGCCTTTTTTCACGGTGGGGGGCAGGGGCCGGGGAAGAAGAGGAACTGACCAAATCCCACCCCAGTGGGGCTTTGTGTCAGGACTTTGGAAGGAGGACTGTCTTGTCCAGCATCTTGGAGGCCTCTTGTGCTGCAGCCCCTTGGCGTTGTGCTGTCTGCAGTTCAGGGGGCTGCCTGTATCCCACCTCGAGGGACGCGATGGGAGGGATGGAGCCTGTGACACAGGGGCCTTTGCTCCAAGTGATGGCTCTTCAGACAAGTAGCAGCTACTTATTATTCCCCCCCGACCCCCCCCCCCCGTTTTGAAAAGGAGTCTCTCTCTCACCATTAACAACCGGAGTACTGAGAAGTGCTGCAATGAATGGCCCGTGGCCCGTGGCCCGGCGGCCTTTAAAGCCGGACTTACTGCTGCGTCTGGTGCTCCCCAGCTGCTGAGGAGCTGTCTGAAGCCAAGGGCTGACTGAGATCCCTGCAGCGGCCGATCTTCTCCTCTTTTTTCTCCTCCTTCCTGAGCTTGTTGCTGGGCACTAAGCCAGACTTTGGAGATCAAAGCGAGTAAAAGGAGTCTCTTCCCTTGAGCAGCTGAGCCTGGGGAGGAGGACCAAGGGGTGAATGGATACAGGACGACGGAGGGGCCAGCCCAAGGCAGAGGGGGCAGGGCAGGACCACGCACCCGCCGGTGTATCCTGGAGGGCTCCCTGGAGAGAGGGGCCGTGAACTCCACGTCTAAGGTTGACATAGGGGGCGGGGAAGGGGACGGGCTAGGCATTTCCATCAGGATGGTTGCTGCGAAAGCCTGCAGGTGCAGGGCTGGGGGCGTGTTTGAGGAATGCTGGCTAGTTCACTGTGGGGAGTGTGCAGTGAGGGCAGAGTCACAAGGAGGCTGACGGCCTCGTGCTCTGCGTGCGCTTCTGCGCACAGTTTCCTGTCTGTGGGAATGCCGTGCTCGGAGCAGGTGCTTGCCTGTCCTTCCCTCGGAGCAAGAGAGACAGGAAGACTTGAGAAAGCCTGAGGGGAAGAGGGAAGGTGAGAGTGATGCACAGTCAGCAGGTTCGATAGAATTGTCTTGGGTTAATAAGTTTCTTAAACTGCTGCATTAGCGGTGTGGCACGGATCAGTGGCAGAGCCCCAGCATATAATCCCGTGTCAGGCTGCTGTTCTGACAACTGTGCTGGGCTTTTTATTAATGTGGCTGATAACACTTGACTCTCTGGGGTGTTCTGAGATTTAATTAGTTCTTGGGCAATTTGGAATAGGTACTTTAGAATATTAGTGCTGTGTTGATTATAAATGAGTGTGTATGAACTATTTCTACAAATGTGTGACTGCTCATATGGTTAACTCTTCATCTGCCCTTTCCTAAATCAGCTTGCCTTGCTTGCATGCTATTCCATGTTGGGGACTCTGCGAAGGCTCTTGGGGAGTTAGAGGGTAAACACAGACACAGATCCCACTGCTAAGAGTGGGGAGTTGGAAGACGGAGCAGTATCCCTCCCAGAGGAACTCCTCTAGGCCAGCAGGGCATGGTGAGCAAAGAGCAGGGAGACTTCGAGATAAAGGGAACTTAGTTGAGAGCTTTGGTATCAAATGAGCTTTGTTTTTCTTAGTGAAGTCAGAGAAGCTCATCAGAGTTAAAGGAGTGTGTGTGTGTGCATGTGTGTGTATGGTTAGGAGCTGAGAAAAGTGGGAATATTTTTGAACCCCTGCTGCGGATCTTTCATTAATTCATCGGAAGCATTGATTGAGCACCTACTGTTTGTGTACCAGGCGTGCGGTGGTTGCTGGGCTATGTGATGTCAAGTGAACGGAAGTTTGTATAGTAACGTTGTTCAGAGTTTGATGGGCGGGGCAAAGTGTCAGATGACACTGACACTTTGGGGTAAGTGGGATGAGCACCCGCAGAGGCCACATGGGATCTTAAGGGAGCTCGGAGACGGGACTTCAGAGGCAGCCTGGGAGAGCAGGGCAGGTCAGGAACGGCCTGGGCAGAGCTTTGACGTCCACGTGGGCCCGGCGTTCTGAAGGGTGGGTGGGGCTGGAGGTGAGAGGAGGCCGAAGACGGGGAGGCGTGTGGAATGCAGCCTGGCAGAGGGCGTAGCATCCCGTAAGGCCCGGAGGAGGCTGCTGGCTGCCTGTGCTTGTGGGGAGACTGCGTAGGAGGCTGGCGCAGGGCCTGGTGGAGGGTCTGCAGTATGTGGTTTCAGCAGTGGCAGTGGGCGTCAAAGAAGGGGGTGTACTCTAGAGCTGCCGAGGAAGTGTGATTCCCAGGCCCTGGGCACAGGTTGATGTGGACAGGAAGCAGGAAGTTGTGCGAGGGAGGGGGCCTAGGTTTTGGCTCGGGTGCTGGGGTGGAGGGTGACCCCTGCCAATCCAGAGAACCCAAGGGAGAAGCAGGTTTGGGGGAGAGAGGATGAGTTTGTTCTGGTCACACACTGAGTTTGGTGGACTCTGGGTGTCCATGGGGGTGTCATCCACCTGGGTGCGGGACCGGCAGGAGGCCCCTTCGTGGGTGAGGGCACAGGTGGGTGGTCAGCAGGGGTTGGGATGGAACAGAAGCAAACAGCAGGGTGGCTTCCTGAGGACCCTGGTGCCGAGCGTCCAGAGGGAGGGAAAAGCAGGAAGGCCGCCTTAAAGGGGGAGGAGGACGGGATCAGCGATGGTCAGCGATGCAGGGAGAGTCAATGAGACGAAGCTGGGATAAGAGTCCTTTTGTCTTGGGAATGTGCCTTGTGCTGGCCTGAGCAGGAGCCGTGTCAGTCGGGGGTGCTTGACATGGCAGGGGTGAAGATGAGATCTGGGGGCCGGAAAGAGGGGTCATGTAGAGATGACCGAAAGCGTCGCCCCGTGGAGCTGGCAGCAAGCACATGGCGACTTGAGAGTTTACTAAAGGGATTATTTGTAAAGTGTGGGCAGGTGTTGGTCCTGGGGGAGGCTGGGGACAGGGGGGAGTCGTTGTCACCCGAGGTGTAGAGGCAGGAGAGAGCTGCAGCCTTTGCAGGGAGGGGGCCTGGAGAATATCGCCCCCTACTCCCCTCCCTCCCTCCCTCCCTCCCGTCTTCTGCTGGTGACTCTGTTGGCCAAACCCAGTGGGAAGCCAGAGGGCAGTGGAGCCCCTGTGTGACCTGTACAGGTGAGCCTCCGGGAGCTGGGTGGAGACAGATGAGGGTGGGCCTGGAGGGGCAAGTGGGAACTTTCTAGAACACTGGGGACACTGGATCTTTGCTCATTACCCTTAGAATGGAGCACATGCCTGGTCTCTGCTCCTTAAGCAGGGCCACCTTCGGTTGAAGTCAGGACGCCTCCCTGCGTGAGGGCCCCGGGCACCGTCGTAGGAGTCTCAGCACCGAGGGGCGCGTGCACCCACCTGGGAACTCCCGCTTCCATGTTGCAGTGTCGTCACTTCTTTTTTTGTTGTTTTGTTTATATATATATATATATATTTTACATCTTTATTGGAGTATAATTGCTTTGCAATGGTGTGTTAGTTTCTGCTTTATAACAAAGTGGATCAGTTATACATATACATACGTCCCCATATCCCCTCCCTCTTGTGTCTCCCTCCTACCCTCCTTATCCCACCCCTCCAGGCGGTCACAAACCACCGAGCTGATCTCTTTGTGCTATGCGGCTGCTTCCCACTAGCTATCTACCTTACGTTTGGTACTGTATATATGTCCATGCCTCTCTCTCGCTTTGTCACAGCTTACCCTTCCCGCTCCCCATATCCTCTAGGGGTAAGACAGGAATAAAGACACAGACCTACTAGAAAATGGGCTTGAGGATATGTCATCACTTCTTTTTTTTTTTTTTTTTTAAAATTTTTTTTTTTTTTTTTGCGGTATGCGGGCCTCTCACTGTTGCGGCCTCCCCCGTTGCGGAGCACAGGCTCCGGACGCGCAGGCTCCGGACGCGCAGGCTCAGCGGCCATGGCTCACGGGCCCAGCCGCTCCGCGGCATATGGGATCCTCCCAGACCGGGGCACGAACCCGTATCCCCTGCATCGGCAGGCGGACTCTCAACCACTTGCGCCACCAGGGAGGCCCTGTCATCACTTCTTAAACGCTGTCTTTTCAAAAGGAAATGAAATGTAAAGAATTCTGTCAGTGTGTGTGGTTGAAGAGCCGTGAGGTACAGATGTCACGAAATTGATACCGTTCCCAGGACGTCGGTGACTCCGCAGGACACTCCAGGCTAGGGGGCGGGTGAGGCAGCCCTTCCTGTGCCTCTCCTGTTAGCACAGACCAGCCAGAACCTCCGCGAAGCCATGATCCCAGCCCAGCCCTGAGCTGCACATGTGCGCCTTCAGGCATGAAGTCACTGGCCCCAAACGCGTGCGGCCTGGGGGTGACTGCGTGATCCCCCCGCCCCGCTGTGAGAGGACTCTGCCACCTTCCCTCACTTGAACCTCACAATGACTCATTTTGCAGATTTGGACCCTAGGTTTAGAGACTTCCAGGCTGGTCCAGCTCGAAGGCAAAGCTGGAGTGTAGCTCACACACCCTGACTCTGCGCTGGCCACTCAGAGCAGTGACTGTGGTGAAAGTGGTATTTGACAGTCCCTCCTGCATCCTCATCCACTTGTTTTAAAGCTGAGGCACTTGCAGCTGAGATGGAGGGCTGGGAGGGCCGTGGAGGGGGTAGCTAGCGGAGGGCTGGCTTGGACCCTACCCACTTTAACCAGAGCAGTCGTGCCCTTTTATTGATTGTTTATGTTGAAATTGCTTAAAGAATTCACTCAAAATGTCCTGCTGCTGCTAAAAAAACAATGTTTGAAAACCGCATCCTGATGCAGTGATGATCACAATTGGATTCAGATGATGATGCAGCACGGTGTGAAATCTGCTGGACAAGGGCACTTTAGCCAAGCACCTCGTACGCCGGAAAAGCACATGTTATTAGAGCCTTGGAGGAAAAAGTGAAATGTAAGAAGGTTGATTAAAAAGGCACAGTGTGCACATGCAGTAGAGTTACAGGTGCTAGTTAATGCTCATGAAAGTGCTTTTGCAAACTGTAATGTGCCTCTCAGAAGATAAGGTCGTGCTATTATAGTGGTACAGGTTACCTCCCTCTCATGATTATTGACTAAAGGAAAAATACCAGACAGGCACAGACCAGCTGTCAGATATTTCAGTCTGAAACCCAGTGTTGCTGATGGGATTAACACTGACCTTCCTTCCTGTGCCCTTGCTGGTCTACGGGGGCGGGTTGATGGTATCCCATCTCTTCTGCCTTTTAAGCATCTCAGACAGATTTCTGCTCTTGATCTCACTTAAAATCACATCCTGCTTTCTTTTGGCTAGAGCCTCGTAGAGCTCAGTGAAGATATTACAGATGTTTCATAGAACTTGAAGATAAAATACTACCTTAAAATTCATTGCGTAATGAACACATGTAAAATAGCAGCATATTGGAAGGCGGTTCATCTGGAAAGCACTACCTGGAAGACTTGGAGTGGGACCCGGGCGCTCCCTCACGCCCAGCTCCCCTCACTCTCTTCATTTACCATGCTGGGTGTATTTATTGAAAGAGATCCACCTGCTGCCCATTCCTCACCGGGCACTCTGTGTCAGCCCAGGGGGTCAGCTGGGCATTCTCTGAACCAAGAGTGAGTAAATTACCCCAAATTACCCATTGGCATCAGCCCGGGAGCCTGGGTGTCAGCTGGGGTTCTCCGACTGGGTCAGAAGAGCCACCTTCCGTTAGCCTTGTTCATTGCCAGAGGGTTTAGTCTGTCTCAGTGCAGGGAAGATAGACATTTACCAGTTTGAACAGAACAGAGACTCTAGTTTTCTTCACTTTCCAAGAATTGCTTCTTTGTAGCAAGGAGCGTGGCTGCAGAGCAGAGCTGGGCTGCCATCGCCAAGCATGACAGGACTTCAAATGCCTGGTGGCCCTGGAAGCGGGGGCCGGAGCGGCCGTGTGCTGCACCAGGGCTGCCAGCTGTGCAGTCCCTGCACGGTGTGCATCCATGCGGGCAGGCATGCGCCCAGGTGGGCCATTCATCTGCATAGTGATCAGGAGCAAATGGCCTCTTGCTGCTTCTGGGGACTCAGCTGAGGACGCACTGAGCAAGTGCCAGCCTTTATTTTCTCAGCCAGCCTTCAGCGCAGATGGACCAGGGCCCTGTCAGAGAGAGGAGGGGGGAGGAGAGGGGCTTCTTAGAAATAAGACCAGGCATCGTGGTGCACGAAGAGCCTTTAAGCTGAGCACCATTCCCCACGGAGAAAGCAGAGCAATGGTCGTGGACCTCACTTCTCGGCTGACCAGCCAGACCCACCTGTCCTCTTGGTCCCCGTAGGACAGTACTAGGCTTTGCCACTTGACCACTGCCTCTCACCACGGGGCCTGCTGTTTGTTGGTTCCTCTCTGATCCTTTGTCTGAACTTCTCTTCCTGGCCCATCGGAGGCAGGAGAAGGCAGCGGGGAGCCCGCACTTCGCAGTCAGAGGGACTCAGGGGTGATGCTGGGTGTTTGTAACAGGCTCAGGAGCAGTTCAGCTTCTCTAGGGCCCAAGGACTAAGGAAGAAGATGGCGGGAGGGGCTTTCTGATGGGTGGGACAGCCTCGCTTCAGCTTCATTAAACAGATTACAAGTGAAGGCCTCTCAGACGCCTGGCCCTGTGCTGGGCTCTGGGGGCCCAGAGAAGAACCCGGCCTGTCCCTGCCCTCGGGGAGATGAGGCTTCAGCTACTTCGTGGTCATGCCGGCTGACATTGTGTGTATGCTCTCGGCTTTTGTAGTTGATTCGTGATGTAAACCCAGATTCAGCTTATGGCAAGCTCTAATTCTTGTTTTTAAAATTTTTTTTAATTTTTATGTAAACGTTATCTATTCCTGCTGTGTCATCCACGTATTGAATTGTAATCTGTGGTGAATTCTTTTATAAAGTAAAGCGTCATTTTTAAAAGCAAAAAGTCCTATAGTATGTTTCTACCTCTTTATAGCATCCAGTATATTCTATAATTATTTATGCACACTTATCTCTTAAAACTGCCCGATGCAGATCAAAAATCGGGCACGATTTAGATCAAAAATTAGAGAACATCAGGTAAGCATTGGCAGTGACTTTGGGGATAACTTGTTTTGCCCCATTCTTTAGCTTTTTAGGAGTCATTGTGTTCTGCAAGGGGTGGATATATGTAACCGTCTTGACTTTCCCTTTGACCTTGCAGAGTACACTCTGAATCATGATGTCATTTACTAATATTTCTTTTCAGTTTGCTGTTATCATGTTTGGTGCTGACACTAATTGTATGACTAAGGACTTTTTCCAGCAGTTAAAAAAAACCCATGATTGTTTCTACCAGATCTAAAAATGTTCAAGCACCTGGATGATTGGGACAAGCTCGAAAAGACTCTCAGTTGTAGAACACAGAAAATTGTTTGTTTCAATCCACCTTCCCCATTAGCCAAGTTTTTTCCTGGCCTCGTCTTGAGAGAGATTTCCTTCAGCCAGCATGCCGTCCTAGGAGCTCGCACTTCTCCATTTTCTGTCTTCCCTTCAGGCGTCCCATCGGTGGGTTTCTGTGTGGGTCCGGCTGTGGGCAACTTAAATCACGGGAAGCCCAGGCTTCCTGAGTTGCCTCAGACTGTCTCCCTCTGGTTTCTCCCATTTCTCCGGCTTCTGCTTTATTACTTCCTGGTTCTGACTTTACCTCCCTGACAACCCCTATTCCAGCGCTTTCCAAGCCTGCACCATGTGCCTGTCCGTGACCCTCCACCTACCCCGTGTTCATCTCTAATGCAGGGCTGTGCCGAGTGGGTCCTGTCTCTTTGTTAGAATGTTCTGAAGAAGTAGTTCTTGGGCAGACTACTTCAGGTTTGCGGCTGTGATTCTTGGAAAGAGACAACTCCTGTCCTTTCCTTCCCCGTGTTTCCTTCTCATTTAGGAATTGGGAAGAGCACGCACTCCTTTATGCTTCACTTTGATATGAAGTGTTTCTTACCCCTCAGGCTGCAGGGCTTTCCAGAGCAGGGTCTGGGTCTGTGCCCTGTCAGTCTTTTTTTTTTTTAACAATCTTTTTAGGTTACTTTTATTTATTTATTTATTTTGTAGCTAAGCTTGTTTTCTTTTTTTTTTTTTTTTACACATCTTTATTGGAGTATAATTGCTTTACAATGGTGTGTTAGTTTCTGCTGTATAACAAAACCCCTCAGCCTTTATGTCCACCATGCCTGGCACATGGAAGGCACCTACTAACTGGAAGATGAGTAACTGAACTTCTTCTTAGGCTGTAAATCTGAAGAAGACCATGTCTTCTCCGCAGTGTTGATTGATGACAGATGACTCTGTGGGCTGGTTGGCTTCACGACAACAAGATGAGTGGCTCTGCCTGCCCTGTCAGCTGTATTCTCCATGCCCACGTGGTGGCCTGTGGCGGGGGATGATATTTATTGTATCCCGTGAAAGACTGAAGAAGCAAAGGTGCTGCCCGAAGTGGTAAAGGGGCCTGCATGGCACCGTGGACCAGTGTCTGTATCACACGTGTATATTTCCTTTACTGTCATCCGGCAAAAGGGTTGGGGTTGTGTGCACTCCCTGACTCCATCACTGACACAGGAGGATATTCTATGCATCTTGGTATTTGCTCCTTAGGGAACGAATCTGACCTTGAACTGGAGAAGAAGTATAAGGAGGATGATCGAGAAAAGGCCCCAAAGAGGCTGCGGACTCAGCGGGCGGAGAAGGTCCAGAAGGTCTGCTCGGGAAAGGAGGCCGCGCAGGTCTCCGGAGCCAAGAAGCCCATCATAAGTGTGGTTTTAACGGCTCACGAGGTGATTCCAGGTGAGCCAAACGAGCGGGAGGGGACACAATGGGACTCTCTGGGCGGGGCTGTGCCGCAGGCGGCCTGACAGCTGGGGCTGTGATCCTGAGCGGCTTCATCACTGTCGGGCTCTCCACTGAATGACCCGGTACCTTGGGATGATGGCTGACCTGTCACTGCCCGGGGCTGTGGTGGACGAGCGTGTCCAGAGGAAAGGAAGTGAGGGCTGCCTCCGCCACCTCTGCAGCCACGACCTGTCCTTGTCGTTTGAGTGGCCGCTCACAGGAGCAGTGGCCAAGGAGGGTGTCTTTTTCTTTGCCCCCTCACCAGCCCCTCTCCTGGATGTCCTCCCCGCCCTTACCGCCCCGTCCTGCGTGTAAGACCACTCGCACCACATGGAGGTCGGTGGCTTCTCCAAAACCCTCCACCTAACTTTTATTTTTCTTTTTTTGCATTTTTTAGTGGGTTCATCGTATATTTTATGATACTAGAAATTCCTGTCTCCTCTTCCTTAAACATAAAATAGCCAGTGGATTTCTTATACGACCCTTTTTAAAAAAGGTCTCTTCCAGGAAAGGATACTTTAGACAAAAAGCAGTTTATGATGGTAGATTCCAAAGTATAATAATGGGTTTTTTCCTATCCATTTGAGGTGATAGCTGTTAAATAAAATTTTAAAAAATCAAGTTTAGGATTTTGAGGACAACTAGAGCCTTTTTAAACATCTTTTTTCAGTGCTAATAGTATTGATAACTCATTATTTAAAATGAAAACACTGAATAAATGCCTCTTGATACTTCAGTGCAAGGTAAGGTCATCAGTAGAGAAAAAGCCGTATAAGATTATGTGACTAGAAGTTGTTTCTGGAAAGTCACTTTGTCTGCCCCACCCTACTTCAGAGAAATGCTATTCCGGGAAATGTAAATGCCAGGAGAGAGGGTCCTGTGTTTAGCTGTCTCTAGAGAAAGCTTCTATAATGATTTCTTAAGAATTAATGGTAGTATTTTGAGATTTCTGTAAGGGGGGGTGAAAAGTGGTTAACTTCCTTTGCTATTCCAGAAACGAGAGGTAGATTGGAGCCTTTTCTTTAGTGCACTTGATATATAACGTGCGTGTGTGTGCATGTACCCTCGTGCACACACGCTTCTATAAACGGTCTTTGATCGTTTCACATCCTGGACTTGCACGAATAAAGGTAACCTTTGAGTTTTCCACTCCAGACCTTTCATTTCACAGAGTGGACACAGAGGGCCAGAGGCGGGAGGGTGATGTCATATTTGGGACCAGATCCCAGGCAGCTTAGATTCCTGTTCACAGTTGATTCCACGGCTCCATTCTGTCTTGATGCTGTTTTACATTTACGTAAAGTTTAACACATGTGGATCTATATGAAATCTTGCAGGGAAGCATATATGTATATATGGATCTATTTTTTTGTTTTTTAATAAGGAGATCAAGTGAAAATGTATCTCAGAAGAAGGTTTTGATTATTGGAAAACTTGCCCTTTCCCCCCAAACATACACACGTACACACACATGCATACACATATACAAACACGCAAGTTAAAGGTGTGAACTGAAGGAAAACCAGTCCCTTGCATGGGTGCCACACGGTAAAGAAATACGCTTCCCAGGCCCTGTCCCCTGTTCTGGGGGCAGGGGGGTGGTCAGGGCCCTCACGGCGCCTCTTTAATACGTGGTGCGTTGTGCCTCCATCTCAGGTGCTACCAAGATTGTTCCGGTGGAGGCTGGGCCCCCGGAAGCAGGAGCCACAGACCCCGAGGCCGCGGCGGCCGACCTGGCGCCCCGGAGAGGGTACCAGGAATACGCCATCCAGCAGACACCGTATGAGCAGCCCATGAAGTCGAGCAGGTAAAGCGTCTGTTCTGTGCGACTCCAGCCACCGCTGCAGAGGGCGAGAGACGGGCGTGCTAGCTTATCAGGACGCTGTGTGCAAACCCATCTATGAAGGGTTTTGGTTTCTTGACTGAACCTGAGAACCAGCCCCTCCATTACGGCCCTAGAGTGCTGGCTGAGCCCAAGCAGCCTCTGTGGGATGCGCGGCAGATCTGCAAGCGTGCTTGGGAAACGCAGCGCCTTGGCTTAAGGAAGGTGGAGCGTTTTGCTTAAGCCAGATGTATGCTTCACCTGAATAAAAAGAGGTGTGAACAAGGCCTTACTTAGTAAATTAGCTGATTTTCATAGCTCCACAATTGATAATGAAAAAGAAAATCTCTCTTTCCCCCCTACTTTCAAAAGTAGCATAAGCATCCTGTAGAAGGTTCCAACATCCGTGTGATGTGCAGTTACAGTAACCCATAGCGCCTCTTCTGGTCGTGGTCACTACTATAGACAGTGTGGTTCACAGGCCACCATAATCTTTTCATGATACACTAAAGTATAGCACTTTAATTTTGTTATTTTTTTTCCTAGCATAAAATACCAAAGGCACTGTTATCAACCTATTTTTAAAACTTACCACACCTTGACTTTTTCCTTTTCAGTACATATTTTTTTAAAGTGTGTTTGCTGTCATATAGATGCACTACAGTTTATATATAGCCAGTTTTTGCTTGACGGACAAGGTTTTGGTTCCTCCCTCTTTCAATACTTCTTCAAGACTTCCTGTGAGATAAATTGCTAGAATTGAAATTGCCATCTTAAAGGATATGCTGGCTTAAAACTTGAATCGACATTGAAAACTGTCCTCCAAATACATTGGGTGAGTCGATGTCCCAGAGGGGACTAGCCTGCATGTCCCCCCCACCCTCCCCATGGTCACCAGCTCAGCTGTGATACGTACCTGCTGATATAGATCAGCAAACTCTCATCACCTGAGTTCTGTACACATTTTCCCAGCTGAGGGGAAAGACAAAATGCCAGTGCAAGTGGGCTCCCTCTGTTTCTGGAAGAGGGGAAATGAGGTGTTCTTGATGAGAGCGTAAGCTCCAGCACCAGACAGACCTGGGTTGGCTCTCGGCCCTTCTGCTGGACTTCAGTCCAACAGATGAAACACCTTCTATGTGCCAGGCACTGGGGATGTGAGAGAGATTAGGACAGACGTGGCCATTGCCTGGATGAGGCTCTGCTGTGAATGGACACAAATGCTTTTGCCTCTGAGCCTCTCTTACACCGGCCACAAGACTGTCCAGTAGAATCTGACTGAGTTTAGTGGTGGGAATAAATGATAACATATATGGAAAGTGTTCTTGTTGAATTACAGCATCATGTCATCTGGGTGCTTC
Organism: Mesoplodon densirostris; assembly: GCF_025265405.1. Lineage (NCBI taxonomy): Eukaryota > Metazoa > Chordata > Mammalia > Artiodactyla > Ziphiidae > Mesoplodon > Mesoplodon densirostris. The sequence continues at coordinate 85,922,971 of NC_082673.1, read as the reverse complement.
ATTAATCTGTAGCCTCACTCCTCTCTTCTTGCAAATGTGAGCAACAGAATTAATCGATAAAGCTGTAAAAATATGCACTCCTTTGGCAAAACTGAAATGGAATTAATTTTGATGATCTTTCTTGTCTCAACGCAGGTTGATCTTTAGACCTTAGTTAATGATCTTCATAATATTTCAAGGTCTATTGGGGAGAGTTTCAATTCAATGCTAATCTAATTACAGGTAAATATACCCAATATTTAATCAGTAGATTGAGGCTGTATTCCTGTTGTCAAGCATTCTATTAATATTTTATAGTCTAAATGGTAAAACGGTTACAAAAGGGGCTTTTCGTATGACGAAAGTCTGGAAATCTATAAGGAAAAAAATTATTTGTAATCTCACTACCCTAAGATAAGCACTGTTAATATTTTTAATGTTCCCTAAGATAAGCACTGTTAATATTTTTAATGTTCTTTCCTTCCAGCCTTTTTTCAGCCCGTATATTTTTATAAAATCGAGTTTATATTTTATATGCAGTTTTGTGTCCTGCTTTTAATACTTAATCCCATTATACTTACTTTCCTCTGTTACTCAAATTATTCACAAACTCTGTTTTGTAGTGACGTGTTGTAGCATCGGGATCCATGACTCAGCTCTCCACATTGCAGCCAGTGAGCTCTTTGTAAAATGCCCATTTGATTGTACCCTTTAAGGCTTCACGTTGCTGTTAGGAGAACTTGGCCTACAGGGTCTTCCACGGCTGCCACCTCTCCAGCCTGCTCCCCCTCCTGCGCTCCCTCTGGTTCTCTGGGCTCCAGCGCCTGCTCCAGCCATCCGGGACCTTTATATTTCCTTGATCTCTCCTGCAGGTGCCTCTTCCTCATACTGGATGCCTCCCCTCCCCCTGACTTGGTTAACTCCTGTTCATATTTCAGCTGTCTGCTCAAATGTCCAGTCTTCAGGGCAGCCTTCCCCGTGCCCCAGACAGATCAGTCCGCCTTGACCTCGGCTCCTAGAGCATCCTGTCTTTTTCCATCACAGGCAGCTGGTGGTCCTTATCTGCTCACTTATATGGTTACCAGACTGGCCCACCACTTACTATAGAAGGTGCACTACAAGGGAGCGTGAGTTGTGTTTGCTTTTGTCCCCATTGTGTCCCCAGTGCCTGGAATACTTTTTTGAAAGAATGAATGAGTGAATGAGTTAAAAAAAAATGTCCAAACTAGTTCCCTACGTTGGAACCTTCAAGCAGCTTCTACTCTTAAACTATTGTGAAAACTCATGCAACGAGCACCTTTGCTTGAATTTCGTATTCTTTCTTTTGCTAGATTCCCAGCAGTGGAATAACCGGATCAAGGGGTCTTATCTTTTAAAGCTCTGGCTGAATGCTTTCTAAAATGCAGTGGGAGAGAGTGCCTCTCTCAATGAATAGGGGACATTCGGAGTGAAATAATGTGATAGGAATCACCCGACGTCGCAGCTCTGTGCATCAGCCCACAGGTACAGGCTTGCGCTTGAGAGCCTGGTGCAGGCGGCTTGGCCACTTCTTCCGATTCATCACCCTTGGTGGGAGGCAGCACTGAGGGCTTGACCAGGTATTCGGGTAATAATACGCAAACATCAGAGTCACAGATGCTCCTAAGACCATTTAGACCTTGCATTAGAGAAGGAAATACCGTGACTTGTTTAGTTAATGCTGTGAATCCAGAGTTTCTCCTCCAGTAAAATGATCACCTTCTGGGTATCTTTGTCATTTAAGAAAGGTCCAAATTAGTTTCCTTAAATTAGCCTTGGGTTTAGTGTGCAGGCATAGTACTGACTTTCAGATTTGAATGTTTTAATTACAACATGAGACTTCTACCCTCCGGTGTTTATGGACCGCAGTCTGCTTAAATATTTTTCATTTAAAACATAAGGTAACCTGTGTTGGTCAGACACAGTTGAATGGATAGTTCCATAAATATAGACTTTACAGTTACAGCGGGTACAGCTTAATGGTGTCTGATTAATGGCACTAAATGATCGTCAGTGTTTCTGAGGACCTACCTGGATAACCTGGGCAGAGTCCCGAGGGAGCAGTTATGGAGAGAGGAAGCCTCACCTGCCTCCTGGGCTCACCTGCCAACTCCTGTCCTGGGTGCAAGTTGCAGCACTTTGGTGACTGTCATTTGTTGATTTCAGAAACAAGGCACACCTGTTCCAATAGCCATGGAAGCTCCACACAGGAGGTCTTCTCCGCGTGTATGGCCCCACCGGCGAGGGGGGTTGGTGTTCACAGTGTTTCCAAGCAGTAGGAAGATGTGGAAGAATGTGCAGGTTCTAGTCTGCTTGGGTTCAAATCCTGGCTTCACCACTTACTAACTGTATGACCTTGGGTTATACTCAGTTTTCTCACCTGTAAAATGGGCATAATGATAGGGTTGAGATTAAGTACTTAGCAAAGAGTTTTGAGTGTTGTAAGTACTCAGTAATTGTTAGCCGTGATTACTATTACCATCTCATTCAGCATACACGTCGCCGTACTGAGAGAGAAAGGACCCGTGAGGCAGACCAGGCTTTCATTCTCTATCGCATACACCAAATCTGACACAGTGCCCGAAACACACAGGCGAGTGGTAATAAACTGGCAATCATTTATTAATTAATGATGTCTGAGTTTAACAAATGGCAGTTGAACAACCTTATCTTCCCTGTCTGAGTTCTGAACCAGACATGCTGGAGGAGGAGGAAGACGGGGGCTCACACGTCAGGCCCATGACTGGTGGAGCCATGGGAGAAGGGAGCCTGGGGCAGGTCACACTGAGCTCCCGCTGGCTGTCCTGCACGTCTGCCTCCCCCCACCTCGGTCCTTGACTGCCACCGCCAGACTCTCCTGGCTAAGCGCCTACCGTGTCACGTGCCGTCCACAGGCAGACGCCTTCTCACCAGAAAGGCAGGAGTGAGCGCGGCTGTGGAGGCTTGGTCCTGTTCTAAAGTCCCCGCTCAGATACGCGAGTTCCCTTTTCCTGGGGAGAAGTGAGGACGTGGAGAAAGGCCAGGGGTCTTTCACAAAAGGGTGGCCCTCACATGGAAACTTGCAGCAGAGGGGAAGTGTGTTGCCCTGACAGTTGATGGAATGAATAGGCAAGTCTGGATGATCACAGCTATTGAACAAACCCAAGCAGGTCGTATCTAGTTTCATGGAGCAGACTGAGTTCATTCCATTAAGACTGGTCCTGTTAGAATACCTGGGAATTCGTCCGGGTCAGCTTTGGAGCACCACTGGCTACCGTGTGCCCAGCAACTGACACATCCCTCTGCCTTCTCTTGCCTCTCTCTTCCTTATTCTGCATCCCTCAACTCAGGCGTCTCCTCTTCCCAACTACCTTCATCTGTGTTAGAGGGCTCCTTCTCTTTTGCCTGCACGCGCACCTGTCACCACTCGCACACTGTCCTGCAGCCGCGTGTGCAGACCTGTCTCCTCTCTCCCGGCGCCAGGGCAGCAGGGGCCCGGTCTTCCTTCTCCGTGTGCACCTGGTCCGCTCCAGGTCTCCCCGTCCTGTTTGTTGATGAATGAATGCGTGCATCCATCCTCAGCCCCTTTTAACTCACATTTAAGCCTTTGGAGTTCGGCAGCTGGAAGGGAGTAGGGGTCATCAGGAAGGTGCCGATCTCCACCGGTAATGGTGCTGTCTTCTGTTCCTAGGCTCGGGCCCACGCAGCTCAAGATCTTCACCTGTGAGTACTGCAACAAGGTCTTCAAGTTCAAGCACTCGCTGCAGGCCCACCTGAGGATCCACACCAACGAGAAGCCGTACAAGTGCTCCCAGTGCAGCTACGCCAGCGCCATCAAGGCCAACCTCAACGTGCACCTGCGCAAGCACACGGGCGAGAAGTTCGCCTGCGACTGCTGTTCCTTCACGTGCCTGAGCAAGGGCCACCTCAAGGTGCACGTGGAGCGGGTGCACAAGAAGATCAAGCAGCACTGCCGCTTCTGCAAGAAGAAGTACTCCGATGTCAAGAACCTCATCAAGCACATCCGCGACGCACACGACCCGCAGGACAAGAAGGTCCAGGAGGCCCTGGACGAGCTCTGCCTGATGACGAGGGAGGGCAAGCGGCAGCTGCTCTACGACTGCCACATCTGCGAGCGCAAGTTCAAGAACGAGCTGGACCGCGACCGCCACATGCTGGTCCACGGCGACAAGTGGCCCTTCGCCTGCGAGCTCTGCGGCCATGGGGCCACCAAGTACCAGGCGCTGGAGCTGCACGTCAGGAAGCACCCGTTCGTGTACGTCTGCGCTCTCTGCCTCAAGAAGTTTGTCAGCTCCATCCGCCTGCGCGCCCACATCAAGGAGGCGCACGGGGCCGCGCAGGAGACCCTGGTCTTCACCAGCTCCATCAACCAGAGCTTCTGCCTCCTGGGGCCCGGCGGGGACATCCAGCAGGAGGCCCTGGGTGGGCAGCTGCAGCTGGCGGAAGAGGAGTTTGTGTTCCAGGGGGTGAACGCACCCAAAGAGGCGGCCGGCGCTGGGGACGCTCGTTCCGAGGAGGGGTCCGAGGCCCCAACAGAGGCGCCCGCCGCGCCTGTGCGCTCGGCCGCCGCCCCGGCAGACAGCGCCGCCCCGGCACCCTGCGAGCTGGCAGCCTCCGCGGTGTCCTCGGACCTTCGTCGGCACGCGGTGGTTTCCGATGAGTTCCTGTTGAAGAGTGATCCCTCCTCTGCCGAGGCTCTAGCTGCTCCGGAGAAGACCTTGCACACCCAGCAGGGAGGCTCCAGTCCAGCTCAGGGCCAGGACGTCGCACCACTGCTGTCCAAGGCCAAAGGCGCCGCAGCAAGCCCAGAAGCCCAGGGCCCCGAGAGCCCCCCGGCTGAAGGGCAACAAGTGGCTGCCCTCCCATCCGACGGCCCAGATCCCGGCAGGGGCCTCAGGGCAAACCCAGCCGAGGCCTCAGACCCTCCTCCGGGAGCTGGTGGGAGGGACGCGGCCCTGTGCCGGCCTGACTCCTGCACGCCCGCCCCCGAGCACCGGGCGGGCATCACTGCGTTCATGAAGATCCTGGACAGTTTACAGAAGAGGCGCATGAACACCGGCCTGTGCGAGAGGATCCGGAAGGTGTATGGCGACCTGGAGTGCGAATACTGTGGTAAGGGGGGCGCCGGGGCGCGCGGCTGGGGGCTGCCTTCCCAGCAGCCCCTCCCGTCCCCGCCTGGCTGTGGGTCACCTGGTGTTTGAGTTGAGCTCGTGTCTCTTTGCACAGAACGCCTTCTAAGTGAGCTAGCCGTCATTCGTAGATAGCGATGTGCACAGTGGTGCGTGCAGTTCAGCGCGTGAAGCCTGTGAAGGCAGCCAGGAGGGCGGGACAGCTAACCGTGCTGGCTCCATCAGGCGTGCAGGCGGACGCTTAGCCCACGGCCTCTGCCAGAACTTTAGCCAAGAAGCACCTTTCTTCTGGCATGTGACAAGTTTAAAGTCGAGCTTTAAGCTGTGGCCATGTCCTAGATGAGCAGAGAGAGATCACAGAAGTGGCTGCAGCTCTGTGTAGGGAGACCCCGAGTGCAGCCCTCCCAGCTCGCCGTGAAAGCGTGGCCTCTGGGCCTCGTGGAGAGCTGGCAGGACAGGATGTAGATGGCCCAGGTGTCAGCAGAGTTTAGGGCCTCGTTGATCTCACGCGTGTGCGTACAGGTAGTTGGCACCGTAACTGGTCCTCGAGAAACATCCGTTTCCTCCTCTCCCAGCTGTGACATCACGCAGAAGTAGTAGCACCCTTAATATTTGCCACCTGCCACCTTTGAAAAGTCATGTCCAGCCAGAGATGTGGTGCAAAGTGTGAAGGGTGACCCGGACAAGCACGAGAGGGCGAGAAATTTAGTAGTTAAAAAATAATACTAATGAAAAGAAATCAACTTCAGGATAAAAGAAACTTCCTTGTTCTCATGTGAAAATATTTTTTTAGGCAAACTTTTTTGGTACCAAGTGCATTTTGACATGCATGTCCGCACCCACACCCGGGAACATCTGTATTATTGCTCCCAGTGTCATTATTCTTCCATCACCAAAAACTGCCTTAAACGCCATGTAATTCAGAAACACAGTAACATCTTGCTGAAGTGTCCCACTGACGGCTGTGACTACTCGACTCCAGATAAATATAAGCTGCAGGCACATCTTAAAGTTCACACAGAGCTGGTAAGTAGCACGCCCGAGCGGCAGCCCCGTCTCCCCTGGGTGCTCCCTGCTTCCTCACAGTGATGCATACGGAGGCGCCCGTGCTCCCCGTGAGCCCGGTGTGTGGGCGTCTGCCCCGGAAAACGGGGAGGTCCTTCTCACGAAACAGGCCCTCCACTTTACAAAGGCCTCCATCCCAGGGTTCCTGTCACAGGGACAGCCTCACATATGTTGGAAAAAAGATTACATTGAGTAAATTTGCTTTTCTATGCAGATTTTTAAGCATCGGAGAAAGTCTACAGAATAGGAGTAAAGCAAGGGTTTCTTAAATGACGTTTTAAAGAACCCTTAATAACAGGGCTGATAATAAGAATAGCCGCCACTAAAAGCTGTTGAGAGGGTGAGTTAGATGATGCCTGTCAAGTGCTAAGTACGGTGTTCGGGTCATAGTAAGAGCACAGTAAACGCTGATGATCACTGTTGTTGTATTACTGTACCATTTCTTGGAAAGTCTATGGAAGAATGTCTGTAAAGCACTTTAAAAAAAAGTGATATGTTAATTCAAGGTGCTGTTAATATTCATGGTGGCAAAATGTGTTTAATTCTCTGGTGGGTGTTGAACATGTAACACAATGAGTGAATGTTTATTTTAGCAAATGCTACTCTAACTTGAGAGGCTGACACCCGAGAATGATTTGAGACTCTCCAAGTTATAAAGGAGGCGCACCTGGCCCCAGGTGTGCTTCTGCTTTAACTGAATTCCTTTCTAGGCCACAGACTGTGCACCATGAGGCTTCAGAAACTTGATGTGCCGCCTTCATTTTCTGGCCTAAAAATCACTAACGCTCCAGCAGTTTGTTACCAAGGGTGAAGTCAGGGTGTTTTGGGTTTCGTGGGTAGGTAAGAGCCTGCGCTTTGGGGTTGGATACCTGGATTCAGGTTTTGTCTCCAGTATCTGCACAGGCTGTGTGATGCTGGACAAGTCACTTGTCCTTTCTGAGGCTTGGTAGCCTTCTATATAAAATATATATTAAAAAGTATATCAGCTTTGTACACACACACACGTATATATACACACATATGCACAGACACATCCACCCATGCAGTCTACACATGTGTATACACATACTGCACACACCCCTGAACACATAACGCACACGTACGCACGTGTTTGTCTTTGTGTATGTGTATGGGTCTCCTGGGTTATTGGGAGGTTAAAGTGAAGTGCTCTAGGTAAAGAACCTGGCTCAGAGCTTGTATAGGTGGCTGCGTGGCAGCTGCTGTATGTCACTTGGTACCTCTTGGTTCTCTCTCCCTCTCTCTCTCTCTCTCTCTCTGTGCGTGTGGGGCATGAAAGGTGTGCTATTCCTGTTTACTCACAGGCAGCGCACGCATTTACTCACAGGGGCGTCGAATGACTGCGCGCTCTCCCCGAGGCAGGCGGACTGTGTTGCCGATGTGGGAGGAGAACATTCTTTATGAAAACAGGTTCCAGTATCTTGAGTTTAGACCACATTTGTCTTTAGAGCCTGTCAGTTATGTCTGTGATGAAGCCACAGGCACCAAGGGGATGGTGACACGGTGGAAAGACCTCCCCTTGTCTGTCATCGCTGATTTCCCCTCCCTGAGTTCCTAGGCAACGACCCGTCTACTTTCTGTCTCCATGGATTTGCCCATTCTGGACACTTTATGTAAAAGGAGTCATAAGATATATATATATGCAATAATGGTGTGCATACCACACCCCGCTTTCTCAGGATGGTGGTGAGGCTCCAAGGAGAGAGCACAAACGAGCTTTGTGACGTGAAGGTGCCTAAGGACGCTGGTCAAGCGAGGGGGAGGCGTCTCTGTGGCAGGGAGCCCAGTGCCGTTCTGACCTGCGTCCAGTCCCCACGTCCATGTGGGCCTTGGTTTCCTTGCCTGTGACCCAGAGAGATGGGGCCAGGTGCACCGAAAGTCTGGTTGGGCTCTCACATTCCATCCAACACTTACCTCTTTGCAACACAGATTCCCATGTGGTGGAAAAACTAAGGAAATTTAAAGTAGAATGCATCCCCCTCTGCCCCTCCCAAAATGAGCCTATAGTCACGTCCATTCCGGTTGCACTAGGACTCCAGGATAATTTGGCTGAGTGCCCGTTTCTGTGACTCTCAACAACCGTTTCTTAGCTAAAGATACACCCAATGACTGGAAGGTGTGTACGTTTAATGTAGCTTCTTCCCACCACCTCCTCCCTCCCATTAGTAGCCAGATGGCGTGACTTGGAGTCAAGGATGTGTTGGCATCAAGGAAACGTGGGGACCTGGTCAAAGGAGTTAGTCAGTGACTGGAGCAAACCCATTTTATTTACAGCACTGTGCAAACTTTGTGGAAGGGAGACTTGAGAAAACATGGTTTCTGTACAATAAAAGGCAGGCTTTGGGTTCTAGCATGTTAGAGTTAAGACCCCATATCCACCTCTGTGATCTTGGGCAAATTGCTTAGCTTCCCTAAGCCTCAGTTTTCTCATCTGTAAAATGGAGATATGGTACTCTCTCCGACCTCTCAGGATTGTGAGGATTAAAGTAGAAAATAAGTATAGAACAGCCAGGTCAGTGTTTTTTCAGCCCCCAGGTCATGATCTATTATAGGGTTGTGAAATTAGTGGATTACAACCAATTTATCTTAAAAATGAGACGGAATAGAATGAAATAGAAATGATCAGCACTATTTACCCATGACAAGGTAATAGGTATTGTTTTCTGAGACCTTTTGTCCTGTGTTTCAGTGTGTTTATAGGCCACTGTGTGTGCAAGTATGTTCTGGGTGGTGATGTCAAATGGGTGACCTCCTGTGTAGGTCCCATTAAATAACTTTGTCAGTCATTGACCCCGATGATGTAAGTTATGACATCCTGAATCAGAATTACTTGGGGGTACCTGTTATGAATGAGATTCCTGGCTCAGACCTCCACCATAATTTGGGGGGGGGGCGGACCTGGGGACCTGTTATTTAAATAAGTTCGCCCTGTTACGGACATTTGACATAGCAGGAAGTCGAGCTTGTGGTGGATGTTCAGGATATGTCAGTCTGTCCCCTGTGTCTCTGGCTTGTGTCCCTTCTCAGAAGATCTCTCAGGCACCCGACGCTCAGGGCACTGTAGCAGTTACAAGTCCACACTTGGGAAGAGCAGGCACATTTTGGTCTTGCGTTCAGACTCCACCATCTGCAAGTGCTGTGGCTTCACTGCCTAACCTCTCTGACCCCTCGTCTGTAAAGTGGGGTGGCAGTCCCCGCCTCCAGGGTTGCTGTGGGAAGTTAGTGAGATAACGATTGTGAGGGGCCCAGCACAGGTCCAGGCGTGACGGGGAGGCCGGTCTACACCAGCCCCTCCCTTTTAGTAGTGGTGGCAGGAGGAGGGAGGAGGAATAGCAACAGCGGTGGTCGTGCTTCCATCCAGGGTGAGGTGGCCTTTCAACAAACGTTTAAAATTAATGCCTGTCTTCGAGAAGTGTGTAGACTGCATTTGGCTATAAAGGTAAATGTATTTATGAAATCTTACGTGTTCTTGCTGGAAGTAAACTAAAATACTATATTGCCAACACAGAGAAGTAGATGGAGTGACCTCCAATATCTTTCTGGAAATAAATGGGTCTGTCTGTAGCTTTTTTTTTTAAGTAGAGTAAAATGTGATTGAACTAAAGCGACTGGACAAAAGGTTTTTCCTTTCTAAGAGCTGCAAGAGTACGGTCTTTTCTTACGTGGTCGCAGACTGCCTGTTTCTGTGCTGCCCTGTTTGAGCATCTGTCCGCAGTGCTGGGGACCTTGGGCAAGCGGAGTTTCCTGGGTCTAAAACAGCTGCCTGTTAGCAAGCCCGAGGGCCGGAAGTGAGGGACACGGCCTGGCAAAGCAGAGCAGCGCTCAGTGGACAGGAAGAGCCTGGAGTCGAAATCCTATATGGAGCACGTTTCTGGCTCTTTTCTAACTTGTGAAATTAGCCACAATGTAAGTGTCAGTTTTCCTGTCTTTGTCACACTTTCTCGATGTCCCACGATGATTAGTGGCCTTTGTGTGCTGGCAGTTCTCACCAGCTTATGAACCCCTTGAGGGCAGGGCCAGAGTCTCCCACCTTTGTCCCCAGTGCCATGTCCGGCACAACACAGGGGCCCCGGAAGGTTTGAGGAATAAGTGAGTGAGTCCACAGAGGTCAGCAGATGCTGGAACCGCGGCCTTTTTATTCCTGAGAAATTGTTCAGAGTGGAATCTCCCACCTTATTTTTTTAACCTGATGTCAGATACTTTATAGGTGTACTTATGTGATCGTTAATACACTTGGTGGCAGGGTGGAGGCAGATTTGATATTTTCCACCCACCGCTGGTTTCAGGCTTGAGAATCGCCTTGTGGCTTCTGGGGCCAAGGAACCTGCCACAGAGGCGTAGGCTAAGGCGGGGTTTGCCCAGAGCTTCAAGCTGGCCTCGGACCTTCAGCCCTGGAGCTGCTCCCGCCCCGCCTCCGCCCCACACCCCATGGCCACTGCCTCCTGCTGCCGCCTGCCTTCTTTCAAAGAGTACTGTGTGGCTTTGAAGGCCATTTCCATCAGAGCAAACAAAGGGCTGGGCTCCTTACGGCCATCACCACGGCGCGGGGCGCTCTCTCCCCCTCTGCCGAGAACTCTTTTCACCGCTGTGCTTTGTAAGTTTGCTGTGTCAGTTTGGGTTTTCATCTCCTGTCGGGAACTGAGGTTTCTGCAAAAGAAATAAATGAGTCCTTAGACTGCACCCTTCTCCAGCACCCTCTCCCACTGCCTGCACCCTTCCGACAGTCTTCAAAGGCATCAAGAAGTGAGGGACCCTGATAAGCTCTAAGATAAATTGCTTTCAGACTATCAGAGATTAAAAGAAAAAAAATCAAATAGCACGGGCTCAGGAGAGATCAGTGTAAACTCCTTCAAAGCCCTTCTGAATGCCTCCATCAGCTCTGATGATGAGGACACTGGGGCAGCCAGGGGTGGCGACAGGCCTCCTCCAGGGTGCGTGCTGCCCGGGACGTCTTTCAAAAGGGCGTGAGAGCACCAGTTCCTGTGTGCAGGTGCCGGGAATGATGGGGTGACCTGGAAGGTCAGGGGCATAGGAGGTCACTGATGGGAGTACATTGACAAGCCTGGACCGTGTGATGTAGCCTGGGTGGAAGTCGGTGGCATCGGCCACTGCAAAACTGGGCAGAAAGTACGGAGATTTCCCCGTGTACCCGTTATTGCCACACGTGCACAGCCTCCTGCACTCTTGACATCCCATACCTTAGTGCTACCTTTGTTACAGTTGATGAACCTACGTTGACACGTGAGTAACACCCAGAGTCCATAGTTTACGTTGGGGTCCACTCTTGGTGCTGCACGTTTTTGGGATCTGGACAAACGTTTACTGTTGCATACCCCTCATTTTAGTTCCCCACAGCGTAGCTTCACTGCCCTGAAAACCCTCCTTGCTCTTCCTGTCCACCCCTCTCTCCCTACTACTCCCTGGCTACCACGGATCCCTTTACTGTCGCCATCATTTTGCTGTTTTCAGAATGTCTTATAGTTGGAATCATACAATATGTAGCCTTTGCAGATTGGCTTTTTTTCTCCTAGTAATATGCATTTAAGTTTCTTTCACATCTTTTCATGGCTTGATAGCTCATTTCTTCTTAGCACTGAATAACAGTCCATTGTTTGGTTGTACCACAATTTGTCCATTCATATACTGAAGGACATCTTGGTTGCTTCTAAGTTTTGGCAGTTATGAATAAAACTGCTTCATCCGTGTGTAGGTTTTTGTGTGGACATAAGTTTTCAGTTCATTAGGATAGATACCAAGGAGTGCAATTGTTGGGTCATATGGTAAGAGTATTTCAGTTTTGAGAGAAACTGCCAAACTGTCTTCCAAAGTGGCTACACCATTTTGCATCCCCACCAGCAAAGAATGAGAGTTTCCATTGCTCCACATCCTTACCGGCACTTGGTGGTGTCAGGGTTCTAGATTTGGATCATTCCGTAGGTATGTAATGGTACCTTGTTGTTTTGAGTTGCATTTCTCTGATGACGTATGATGTGGAACATCTTTTCATATGCTTACTTGTCATCTGTATATCCTCTTTGGTAGGGTGTCTGTTCAGGTCTTTGGCCTATTTCATTAGATGTAACTTTTTTTTTTTTTTTTTTTTTTTTTTTCTTTTTGCGGTATGCGGGCCTCTCACTGCTGTGGCCTCTCCCGTTGCGGAGCACAGGCTCCGGATGCGCAGGCCCAGCGGCCATGGCTCACGGGCCCAGCTGCTCCGCGGCACATGGGATCCTCCCAGACCGGGGCACGAACCCGCATCCCCTGCATCGGCAGGCGGACTCTCAACCACTGCGCCACCAGGGAGGCCCAGATGTAACTTTTGAAAATATTTTCTCTCAGTCTGTGGCTTGTTTTTTCATTCTCTTGACGTGTCTTTCACGGAGCAGAAATTTTTAATTTTAATGGAGTCTAGTTTATCAATTTTTTTCTTTTTCAAGGATAATGCCTTTGGTGTTATATCTAAAAAATCATTACCATACTCCAGGTCATCCAGGTTTTCTCCTGTGTGTTCTAGGAGTTTATAGTTTTGTATTTTGCATTTAGATCTGTGATCCATTATGAGTTAATATTTGTGGAAGGGTGTAAGGTTTTTGTCTAGGTTCATTTTTTTTTCTTTTGCATGTGCCTGTCCAGTTTCAGCATCATTTGTTGAGATAACTATCTTTTTAAAAAAAATTTATTTATTTATTTATTTATTTTTGGCTGTGTTGGGTCTTCGTTGCTGTGTGTGGGCTTTCTCTAGTTGTGGCGAGCGGGGGCTACTCTTCGTTGTGGTGCGCAGGCTTATCGTTGCAGTGGCTTCTCTTGTTGCGGAGCATGGGCTCTAGGCATGCGGGCTCAGTAGTTGTGGTGCACGGGCTTAGTTGCTCTGTGGCATGTGGGATCTTCCCAGACCAGGACTCAAACCCGTGTCCCCTGCATTGGCAGGTGGATTCTTAACCACTGTGCCACCAGGGAAGCCTGAGATAACTATCTTTTATCCATTGTGTAGCATTTGCTTGTGTGTCAAAGATCCGTTGACTGTATTTAAGAGAGTCTATTTCTGGACTCTGTTCTGTTCCATTTGATCTATTTGTCTGTTATTTCACCAATATCACATACTCTTCATCACTGTAGCTTTATAGTAAGTCTAGAAGTTGAGTAATGTCAGTCCTCCAACTTTGTTCTTCTCCTCCAGTATTTTGTGTTGGCTTCTGGGTCTTTTGCCTCTCCATATAAACTTTATAATCAGTTTGTCAGTACCCACAAAATAACTTGCTGAGATTTTGCTTGAGATTGCATTGAATCCATAGATCAAATTGGGAAGAACTGACGTCTGACAACAATGAGTCTTCCTGTCCTTGAACCTGGAATAGCTCTCTGTTTATTTAGTTCTTTGATTCCATTTATCAGTTTTGAAGTTTTCCTCATATAGATCTTGTACATATTTTGTTAGATTTATACCTAAGCACTGAATTTTTTGCGTGCTAATGTATATAGCATTGTGTTTTTAATTTCAAATTCCACTTGTTCATTTCTAGTATATAAGAAAGCAAATGACTTTTGTATATTAACCTTGTATCCTGTAACTTGCCCTAATCGCTTGTTAGTTCCAGGAATGTTTTTGTCTGTTCTTTTAGAATTTCTACATAGGTGATTATGTCATCTGCAAACAAAGACAATTTTAATTTCTTCTTTCTCAATCTCTATATCTTTTATTTCCTTTTCTTGTCTTATTGCATTAGCTAAGACTTCAGCTATGATGTTAAAACGGAGTGCTGGGAGGGGACATCCTTGCTTTGTTTCTAATCTTAGTGGGAAAGTCTCTGGTTTCTCACTGTTAAGTATAATGTTAGCTCTAGGTTGTTTGTAGATACTCTTTATCAAGTTGAGGAAGTTCCCCCTCTATTCCTGCTTTACTGAGATTGCTTATCATGAATAGGTATTGGATTTTGCCAAATTATTTTTCTGCCTCTATTGATATTATCATGTGATTTTTATTTCTTAGCCTGTTGATGTGATGGATTACATTAATTGATTTTAGAATGTTGAATCAACCTTGTACCTGGGATAAATCCCACTTGGTTGTGGTGTATAGTTCTTTTTAAACATTTTGGGTTTTATGTGCTAATATTTTGTTGAGAATATTTGCATCTATGTTCTTGAGAGATACTGGCTTGTAATTTTCTTCTCTTGGGGTGGGTTTGGGTATTTTCTTTCTCCCATGAAGACATGGCATTCTCCCTCTTGCAGGTCTCTGTCTACATTTCCTCTTTTTTAAAAGTTTTTTATTTTTTAACATCTTTATTGGAGTATAATTGCTTCACAATGGTGTGTTAGTTTCTGCTTTATAACAAAGTGAATCAGCTCTACATATACATATATCCCCATATCCCCTCCCTCTTGCATCTCCCTCCCACCCTCCCTACCCCACCCCTCTAGGTGGTCACAAAGCACCGAGCTGATCTCCCTGTGCTATGCAGCCGCTTCCCACTAGCTATCTGTTTTACATTTGGTAGTATATATAAGTCCATGCCACTCAAGGACACTAGTCATATTGGATTAGGGCCTGCAAACTCATCTTAACTAATTATATCTGTAATGACCATATTTCCAAATAAGGTCATATTCTGAGGTACTGGGGGTTAGGACTTCAACACATGAATCTGTGGGGGCAGAATTTTACCCATAACCCCCACCCTCTGAAGAACTGTCTTGTGAAATGGCATTAAAGTGAGCTCTGAGAGGAAAGGCGGATGAGCAATGGCGTGATCCTTCACAAAAGCTTCTTCCTAATTGAGAATGTAGCACCGCAGGCAGGTGGGTTGACGAGCCAGCAGCTGCACAGAGCGAACCCCTTACCTGCAGCCTGGGTGGGACGTGGCCTTGGAGTGGTCGGAGCCTGGGGTGGGCGTCCGTACCCTCGGGTTCCGACGCTGCCTCTTCCTCGCAGACCTGGGGCTCTTTGCCCTTGGTCTTGGTTTCTTAATCTGTAACAGCGTAATAATGCCTGTCCTTCAAGAGTGGTCACGAGTCTCAATAAGATAACTTATATGAACCCCTCACACACACCATACCTTGAGCACTGGAGGGCAGAATACGGGTCGGGCTGTGGAGCAGCCCTGGTCTGCGTGGTAGACCTCGAGGCCGAGCCCCGCCCTCCCCTGGCCTGGCCACCTCCACAGGTCCGTTGTCTCTAAGGCCCGTCCCTCCCTCCTGAAATGGAGGTGAGGCCATTGCCCCACTGCCCTTGAGCTCCCCAGGCTGTGCGGGGCCAGCTGCGGGCTGCATGCCAGGCGCTGGGAAAGGCGCGCTGTGCATCTAGCTGTGACGGTGATGGTGGTGGTGGTGGTATTTTTCCACAGAGCCTGAGTTTAAACGAGACAGTCCGTTGATTATGCTCTCTTTCTGTTAAGGACAAAAGGAGTTATTCTTGTCCTGTGTGTGAAAAGTCTTTTTCAGAAGATCGATTGATAAAGTCACATATCAAGACCAACCATCCCGGTAAGGTTATGCATCTTAGAGTGGGAGATTGATTTTAATATGCTTATGTTTATTTTAAGACACAGCATTATATATCAACTGTATTAAATGGAAATATAAGGGAATAAAGATATGAGTAAATTCAAGGGCAAGAATTAACTTTTTTTTAAAGCTCAGGAGTTTATATAATTATGTGCTTCATTTTATCCTTTTATCTGGTCTTCAGATACGTCTGCCCCAGTCTCATGATTCCCCCCACCTTTTCTAAAAAAATTTTATTAGAGTATAGTTGATTTACAATGTTCTGTTAGTTTCAGGTGTACAGCAAAGGGAGTCATTTATACATATACATATATCCCTTCTTTTTTTTTTAGATTCTTTTCCCATATAGGCCATTACAGACTACTGAGTAGAGTTCCCTGTGCTCCCTTCCCCTTTTAATAGTACCTGTGACTGCCTTTAGACGGGTCACTTACCCAGTGCAGACCCGACACAGATTCCACTTCCTTGGCCCCCTTTGTAGGTTCCTGAACCAAGTGATGGTTTACAAGGGGTGTAGGCTCCCTCCCAGGCCGAGGAACCCAGTGAATTGGAGTGACCGTCACCTTTGGTGTCCTCAACCCCCAAACTCCCTGGGCATCTCACGACTTGTCACTTTTGTTCTCACCACCTGGGACCCTGCTCCTTGGTCCTGCCTGGTCAATTCCTGGGTATTCTCGTTCCCATCTTGGGGAGCCTTTGGTGGCGCCCCCCTCCATGCGGGCCGTCATGGCCCCCCACTCCACTCACCCCTGTACTCTAGGCACTGGTATTCTCCCGCTGCCCAAGAGCCTTGAGGCAGGGCCGCCATCCTCAGCGGCTTGTCCCCAGACCCCCGGTGCCACATCGCTCGGGGCCCGTGAGTGCAGATGTGTGCTGTGTGTGCCTAAATGGGGAACAGCAGCTAGGTCCGTGTCCCTTTTCTCTTTCTCTTACTTTGTGTCTGCTCCTCCTATTGGGGAACTGACCCACTGATTAAAGAAGATACTGGAGAAAAATGATGAAATAACGGAAGTGCGCTAACCCCCATGTTGTTTCTGGGATCGGGGAGCCTTGCGGCCTTCCTCCACGTGGGGACACGTGGGGACACGTGGGTTATGTGATTCTCTGACCACCCAGTTCTGTCCTCCCCGTGTTAACCCGCGTCCTGTGTAACCTGTGTCCAGTGTGGGCCAGGGATACCCATTGAACTCCTTCAACTTTTGCTTATTGTTTTAAATTTTTTATTATGTAAAATTTCAAATGTGTACAAAATACGCAGAATAATATAAAGAACACCCAGGTACCCATAACTCGGCTTCCACAGTTGTCTACATTTGGTCAAGCTGCTGGCAGGAACTGACCCCCACTTTTTTCCCTCAAATATTCTACAGTATATCCCAACATGATGTGATTTCCCCATAAAAAAGCTTCAGCCTGCATCTCCAACTAACAAGGACTTTTAAAAAACAGCACTAACACATCACCATTAAAACAGTATTAAAAGTAGTTTCTTATTATCGGTTAGTATTAGTCCATTTAAAGTTGACACAGACGTTCCTTTTTACAGTTGGTTTCTTTGAATCGAGTTGTTATGTCACCTAAGTTTCTTGTGTTCTGCAGGACACCCCCAGCCCTGCTTTTTTCCCCATGACGTTGATTCGTTGGGGAAACTGGGCCTCTTTTCCTGAGTGGTTTCACACTCTGCCTTTATCCTACCTTTATCCTGCCTTGTGATACTGTTTCTCCATCCCTCACATTTTGTGTTAACAGAAATTTAGATCTGAGACGCGCTTAGATTCTGGTTTGACTTTTTAGGCAAAAGTCCTATCACATGACGCCACGAGGCACGTCTTAACTCGCCGCCTCAGAGCTGCTGGGGTTGACCGGAGGTTCAGGTTCTGTCAGGAGGCTCATTTACATCTAACTTGAACCACGGTTCTTTGGCTGCTTCTGGTTATCATCCTGCTTTTCTTCTAGAGGTTTCCATGAGCACCATTTCTGAGGTTCTCGGGAGGAGGGTGCAGCTGAAGGGGCTCATTGGAAAGAGAGCCATGAAATGCCCGTATTGTGATTTCTATTTCATGAAGAATGGCTCAGACCTGCAGCGTCATATCTGGGCTCATGAAGGTGAGTATTCCTCCGTCAAAATGGAGCCCCTTTATGATTTTGTGTTTCCTTTGGGAATTCTTTAGGAGGAAGCTGTATCTCCACATCCCCTGTGGTTAGAATTTCTTTAGTGTGCTGAGAAATGTGTCCATCAGCCAGATTTAAAGCATTACTCAGCTGCAGTTGCGGTACGCAGCGGTGTGCATTCTTCACGGCTCTGGTTGGAGCTGTGGTTAAGCAAATCACCACAACTCCTGGGCGGAAAGCAAGCTTCAGGAGAGCAGCAGCCGCGCTGGCCTGGTCACGGTGGTAACTCTGGTGGCCGCCCCGGGGCGCTGGTGGTGGTAGGCGGGGGGCAGTTGCTGGTGTCTCGGGTGAAGGAAGGCCAGGAGGACGGCAGAGTCCTCTGATTCCGGCGGCGGGGGAAGACCTGGGTGGAGACGAAGCCGGGCGAGGAGGAAGGTAGGCCATGGCTTGGGGTGCTCGCCTGTGAAGGGAGGTGTGGGCCGCGCTCTGGGACGCTGGACAGTTGGAGGTCAGGGCGCTGTTAGGGACGGCGGGGCTGTGCCTCCCCCCCGCCCACAAGAGGGCGCCACTCTCCTGGTGATGAGGCTCGGAGCCCTGGGGCCAGGGAGGGCCCTTCCTGTGAGTTAGGAACCTGCGCGCTGCTGGCAGGCAAACAGGACGGCTCCGCAGGGGGAAGGAATAAGTATTTTCTACGATGCGGGATCAAGCGAACGGTTCAGTAAAGAGAACAGTAGGAACATGGACACGGCAGAAGGAGCTGGGCCGAAGCCGAGGCTGGGAGCTGCCTTTTCGTTGACCAGCACGCACGCGCCTCCGCTCTGTGCCGCCCGGCACACCCCGCAGCCTCGTTAAAGCCTGGGCCTCCTTGACTGCAAGGTCGCAGGTAGTACAGACGAGGGGTGGCCATGCTGGGCTCACTGAAACGTGCCTGTCATGCCCCGTGTTCAGGTGCAGGCACAGCTCCCCTCCCCCATCAGCGCGTCGCACCAGGTGGTGAGGGCTCTTTGCTGGTCCATTCCCTCTGGACAGGGAAGGCCGGGCCAGGGCTTCTCGCCTTGAAATCAGCCCTCGGTGTTTACTACAGAGTAGGTCCTCGGTACGTGTCTGTGGAACGAAGGAGGAGTAGCCAAATGGTAAGACACCCCTGCAGTCGAGCCGTTAGCCCAGCAGCGGCGACTAGCGCTGTAAAGCTCTGCTTATTTTATGAACTGAGTGCCTGATCCTGGTGACTTTTGCCAAGGCCCTTGGTTAATTTTTGTCACTTTAACTCAACTCAGGTGAGTGAATGTCTGCTGCTCCAAATGCTCGAGTCTGTGCCCTCAGACGTTCCAGACTGTGGGGAGAGGAGGTGTAAGCTACTCACTGTAAAGCGCTGTGAGCAGTGCAGCAGTAGTGACAGGCAGGATTTGGGTACGCTGATGGGGAGGCAAGGATTTCTACTGCAGGCCCAGGAGGAAAGGGCATCCCAGTTGGAAGGCGTAGCGCGGGTAGGAGCATGGCCTGGGGACATGTGCGGCGTGTTTAGGGACCAGCGTGCACTGCTTTATTCAAAATGGACAAGGAGACGTGTGTGTAGATATGTATACATGTATGTTTCTTCTGATGCACACACGTATACATGAATACATGAGTATATCTATTTTTTCTCCTCCACTAGGTGTGAAGCCCTTCAAATGTTCCTTGTGTGAGTATGCAACTCGTAGCAAGAGTAACCTCAAGGCTCATATGAATCGTCATAGCACTGAGAAGACCCACCTCTGTGACATGTGTGGCAAGAAATTCAAATCAAAAGGGACGCTGAAAAGTCACAAACTCCTTCACACTGCTGACGGTGAGTGAGTGACCCCACAGGGAGCTTTTCCCCCTAAAAGTGTGGTTGGAATCTTACATCCCGAGTCCAGCGGAAACCGTGGCTGCACCTCGAGCAGGAAGGAGCCTCTTCCATTGTGCAGGAGAGCAGAGTGAGCTCGCCTGCTTCCTCACTGCCCCGTGCTCAGTGCTGGAGCCGTGCTGACCCACCAGTGGTTGCTAAACACTCGCTGTGTGTGTGTGTGTGTGTGTGTGTGCGCGCGCGCGCGCGCGCATTTGTGTGTGTGCGCGCGCGCGCATTTGTTGGGTGTGGATGTGGAGGGGACGCTCCTTCAGGGAATAGAGCATCCTCAGGAGGTCTTTATCTGGAAGTTTCAGTCCTGTTCATCCCTCCATCCCCACCTGAACCTGACGGTCCTGACGGGTGGCCGTGACCACACCTGACTTGACGCTTCAAGGGGATGCTCTTATCATCCAGGCTACCTCAGGGTTCCCGTATTCAGTCCAAACTGAGACTCAGTCTAAAATACAAACAGCATTTGGGCAGGTTTGACCTTGATAAAGTACACCTAAGTAGATTTTGGGTTTCATTCATTCACCAAGAACCACTGACCCAGGTCTTCCTGTGTACTGCCGTCTGCCTGGGGCACAGGGTCAATAAGGAACAGTTCCTGCCTTCAAGAAGTTTCTAGGCTATAGCAGGAGGAAGAGGAGCTTGTGGGCCATGGGGAAGGTGGGCGCTGTGACGCGAGGGGCTGGGAGCTCTGGGGATGAGGGTGTGCATCTCAGTGACCGGGAAGGTCACCCTGAGAGGGGCCTGACAGAGAAAGAAAGGCTGAATCACAAAATTATTTTAGGAAGACAGGCAGCCAAACCATGAAAGACCTATAACATTTAAAATTTTCTTTTAGAACCCCAGTTCTGTGAGGGTCTTGTCAATATTACATGTAATGAGATTAATAAACTATACCAATAAATTATTATTGTAGCACAATGATATATAAAAATTGGAGTCCACTATAAAAACTGAAGTGATTTCAACAGAGATTTTTGATTTCAGAGCATAGAGGATGATCCAGCCGTTAGGTTCTGCCTTTATTTTAAGATTGTTCCAGGGGATCTCGTCCTGTGTGCCGTCAGGGAGCTCGAGGGGCTCGGCCGAATGCTCGGCCTGGGATTTGTCAGAATTGAGGATCAGGGCTTGCCTCAGGCTGAACCAAAGCCAGAGCCCTGCTATTCAGACTTAAGCAGTGTGCTGTAAATTAAAAAGTCCATAATCAAAGTAATTAAAGATACAGTGACAGTAAAGCAGTCATATCCTGAGTAATGAAAGCATTAAGTCCTGTAATTACTCGTGAATTCTTACACCTCTGCCAGCAATAAGCCTCACTGGTATTTCTTGACATGGTCGCACAGTATTCACTGAAATCCCTGATGATACAGTGCCAGTTAGGAGAAGCGGCCGTCCCCAGAGCCAGGGAGGTGTGGCGTGTCCACTGGGCTGTGAGGGCAGGTCTGGCGGGCTGGGCAGGGCACTGTGGCCTCGTGCCCGGCTCCGAGGTCTGGGCTCGGTGCCGAAAGGCTTTGAGAAGATAGGGCACGCGTCTGATCAGGGATCGTGGACAGGCCGTCCTGGGTCGTGCAGGGATGGGGTTGGTGTGAGTAGTGGTATCACAGCAGGCATCCCCGGGACACTCAGCCTGTCCCGCCTGTCACTTCACTTGCTTCCCTGAGCTCCTCAGCAGGAAGGGGAGTTCAGATGGACAAATGTGTGTGTGGAGTCAAAGCAGTAACACGACCTTCCCAAAAGACTTTATGAAATACTTTCTTAACAAAGCAGGAAGTTTGCACTGTTACTCTTCATTTTCTTTCCTGACGTTCTTGGGAGGATGAGGTATTTGCAAAGTCATGTCTTATTTTCAAACACTCGCCAGTCTGGGAAGAAAGGCATCAGTCCTCGGGTGTGACCCCCAGGAGGACAGTGGGACAGGGGCATCCTCGTGGGCCAGCTTCTTCCCTACTTGGGCCTCGGTCTTGTTATGCTGCAAAATAAGGATGGGAGACCTTAACGTTTCTTGGGTCTCTTTAGCCTTGATGCTCTGTGATTCTAGGAGGCACGTGTAATGGAGTGCTTCAGATGTGGAAATGTGCGGTGCAATGTCATTTTCTCTGGCCTCACTTTGGGGTGACCGCTTCTTCCCCAGGCCTGCTGGGACTCCTCGGTGTGTCTGTTTTGACACTTGCTGTGGTGTCACGCCTTCTCAAAGGCCAGCCTGGTGAGTGGAGTCCTGGGTTGTAGACCAGCTCTTCATCTCCATTGGTGATCTGTTCTGTAACTATAGGCTATTCTTTTCCTTTTCAGTTTTAAAAAAGCTTTAAAAAACTTCAGTTACATCTCTCACCCATTTTTTGGTAGTACTCACATTTTATTTTGCTGACTTCTGAAAGCTTTTTGTATCTCAGTGGTTTGTCATAGTGTGCAAATATTTCCCTCCAACTTACCATTTGCTTCTATGTTTTTAGTATATCTTTTTATATATAGATGCTGAATAACTAGCATATTTAAATTGGTCAGTCTCTTCCTTTACGTTTTTTCCTATTTCCATTTATTTCTCTATGTTAAAAGAAACCTTCCCCATCTTAGGGGAAAATTCTTTTGTATTTTCTTCAAGTTTTATTTTGTGGGTTTATAACGTTTATGAAATTTAATATTCTTGACGTTTATTCTGGTGCACAGTCTGTCATAGGATTCTTTGTTTCTCAACAGTTGACTCGGCATATTTATTGAGAAATCAGTCCTTTCCATTTTGTTTTGAAATGCCAGAATTTCTCAAGATGTTGGTTGTATTCTGGGATTTTGGTTTGTTTTGATGATCTTTGCTCTAGTACATTGTTTTGCAAGATACTCTTTTAAAAATTATAATATTATGCATACATACATTGTTCCTTTTTCTTCTTTTTTTTGGGGGGGACATCTAGTTTTTCTCATTTAATTATTATTTCTTTGGGTAAACTGGATGGCCTCATGAGCTGTTTGACAACAGCTGAAACATGCTTTGAATTCCTTGGGGAAATGTGCTCCTACTAGGGGCCTGGCTCCCTTGATGAGCCTCCCAGCCTGTAACCATAGAGTTAGCTCTTTATTTAGAAGCAGGCATGGCTTTAAAGCCTGCCTGAAATTATCTGGTTTTCCGTGCAGTTGTATCAGTAATAGTTCAGCAGGCTGCTCCTCAGAGAAGCTACGTGAAGTAGGCAGAGCTGGGGAGGCTTGAGTCTCGCCTGCCACTGCCTGGTAGGGTGGCCTCGGCTCAGTGACTTCTCTGAGCCTCAGTCTCCTCCTCCGTGAAGTGGGGATAATTATACCCCCCTCGCCTAGTGGCTGCGAGGTTGGAAGGGCAGGCGCCGGGCCCCCCTCGTCTGGGCTCCTTCCCATGCTTCTGGCCGCCCCTCAGTCTCCTTTCCTGGTGCCCCCTCAGCTCTGACCTCTGCATCTTGCCAGGCCGCAGGGCTCCATCCGAGGACCCTTCCCTGTGCACCCTCACCCTAGGTGATCCTCTCTGCCTCACGTGAAGGCTTCCAAACGTCCATTTCCAGCCCCGTCCTCGCCCCCAGCCTTCAGCCCTGCGTCTTCCGCTGCCCACTCAGCATCTGTGCCTGTGTCCGGAAGGCCCCTCAGATGTAGCACGTGCGTCTCCTGTGGTCCAGGGGCCACCAAACTCTGTAAAGACACAGTACATTTTTTAGGTTTTGAGTGCCACCTAGGGCTTCCGCTGCATATTCTTCTTTGTTTTAGTTAGTTTGTTTGTTTTCACAAACCTTGAAACAAGTCAAAGCCATTCTTAACCCCCAGCTGCTACAAAACAGGAAGCAGGCTGGATTGGGCCCGCGGGCCGTAGTTGGCCGACCCCTGCTCTACGCCATCTCAGTAAATGCAGCTCCTTTTCAGGCGCTCACGTCAGAAACTTCGAGTCACTCCTGACTGTCGTGCTCACACCCTGCAGATGGTCCTTCAGCAAATCCTGTGTGTTCTTGCCTCGACGTGATCCAGAAGTCTGCCACTTCTGGGCGTCCTCACGGCTTGGCCGCTGTCCCCGCTTGCCTCTGTTCTTGCAGTAGCATCCCAGCTGCTTCTCCTGCTTCGGCCCTGTCCCCACAGTCAGTCCTGTTGCCCGCGCCTCAGAGGAGCTGCCAAACTGCTAACCGTGAGCTCTCCGACCCCCTCACCCCGCCCCCGTCTCTGGCCTCGTCTGCGTTGCTGTCCCCTGACTCTCACCTGTCCAGACGGATCGGTCTCCTCCCTGCTCTGCAGGTCTGCCAGGTACGTGCCCATCTCAGGGCACTTGCCCTCCCCCTGCCTGGTGTGTTCTCCCCGCCAGATGCCTGAATGGATACTTCGTTCATGGCCTTCAGGTCCCACTGGAGAGTCCTTCTCTCAGGAAGGCCTTCCCTGGCTACACTGTGTGTTTAAAATCTCACCATTCCACCAGATCATCCCAGATCCCCTCGTGTTTATGTTTTTCTTTTGGCTTATCTTTCTCTAGTGTACTGGATAGTTTTCTTGTTTGTCTTTTTTTTTTTTTTTTTTTTTTTGTCTCTACCACTGGAACTCTCCCACTAACTTCATACTTTCTTCCATGTTTCTTACTGTTTCTTCTTAGAGCCATCTTTCTCTAATGTGCAATATATATATTTTTTCATGATTTTCTGTGTCTTCCACTAGACTGTAAGCTCCTCAAGCAGGGATTTTTGACTCTCTCTATTAGTTTTGTTTTGTATCCCCAGCACCTAACAGTGCCTGACTTGTAGTAGGTGCTCAATAAAGGTTTGTTGATTGAATGAGTGAAGGAAAATGTAAAGTGCCTTACATAAAGTGGACGGGTTGTAGGAGCACTCAGAAAGTGCCAGTTCTTTTCTGCATCTCATCTCCCAGGTAGTTCTGGCAAATCAAATGCTTGTGAGTTAGAAATCTTAAAATATGGTAGAGGAACTCACTGTTAAATGAATCTTCTTGGGTATCTTTTAATGAAGTAGAAAGGAATTGAGTAATTACCCTCTCCTTTACCTGCTTGCGAATCTAATTTTTCACTTGTATTGGCTTCCTTAAAGTGATCTATTCCTGTTTATTCATTCCTGTTTCCCAGAGGAGCTCATTACTGTGCCTTAGAAGAGACAGGCCAGAACGGGGGAAGGTTTCTGTTTGAAAGGTTTGCCAGTTGATAGGTACGAAGAGAGATACTGATCTATAAAGGGCCCAATTAAACCCTTTGCATGTATGCCAGTGGGTGTAAGAATTTAATGCAGAAATCATGCTGGTAACACATCTCCCCGCTTTTGACTTGAAAGAGGGTCTAGACACGCGATGTGTGGTCTAGAGTTTTATACATGATTCTGCCCACCCAGAGCAGATGGGGGAGATTAAATGGTGCAGTGCCTTTAGGTTACCTAGTCCAACAAGAATTCTCTAATCATGAAATAAAAAGCTCTTTGAAGTTCAGTGCTAATTCCTTTGGGTCCCTTCCTTCTCCCAATCCAACCTGTCCTCATACACTGGAGATAAGAAGTTTTCTGGTAAAATTTACAAAGAGGAATTATCCAAGCTTCAAGCACTCTTGTGTGTGTAGTAACTGGGCAAGTGGAGAGCTGAATGTGGAAATTAGGTCTGAGTGGAGGAAGTACCACTTTTTCCCTTGCTTCTTTGATTTATAATAAGAGATCCCATGGCTACATATTGAAATATTCTAGGAGATGTAAGTATGGAGTTTTTTTAATATACTCTTTCCTCTGAAAAACACAGTCACTCTAGCATAGAGTAGCTGCACTTATCCATAGTCTTTTTACTTCTATAAACATACACTCTAGAACCAAGAAGTTAAAAGAAAATGGTACCTGGGCAGCCAGATGGTTGATCTTACCAGGTTCATTTACTAGGCTTCAGTGAGACTGGTCTCGTCCCTCTTAGCCTTCCTCCAACTTACTCCTGGAGAAAAGGTTGAGGGTCAGGGGTGGGAATGGGGCAACAGCAGTGAACACAGTAGGTTTCTGTGGCTTATCTTCACGGGCTGGTGTCTGGCAGGAGAGGGGAGGGCTGACTTTAGGACCCAGGAGTCCCAGTTTCTGTGTGCACCCTGTCTGGGGCCACCTGAAGCTCTTTTTCTGAGGTTTTTATAAACCATAAGAATATGTTAACGCATATATGTGGAATCTAGAAAAATGGTACAGATGAACCTATCTGCAGGGCAGGAATAGAGAGGCAGATGTAGAAAACGGACACATGGACACAGTGGGGGAAGAGGAGGGTGGGACGAATTGGGAGATTAGGATTGACATATATACGCTACCATGCGTAAAACAGCTAGCTAGTGGGAACCTGCTGTATAGCACAGGGAGCTCAGCTCGGTGCTCTGTGATGACCTAGGTGGGTGGGATGGGGGAGGGGGTGGGAGGGAGGTCCAATAGGGAGGGGATATATATATATACATATAGCTGATTCACTTCGTTGCACAGCAGAATCCAACACAACGTTGTAAAGCAAAAATACTCCAATTAAAAAAAAGAAACAATAACTGAGCTCATACTGTAAAATGAACTGTACAGCTTACTGAACAGTTAGCTTAGACTAATATACAGATTAACTGTTGAATAAGGCTTGGTTACCTACAACCTCACCTGGGTAGAGGGGTCTCAGCTGCAAATACCTGGCACAGAGACTCTAATTTAATCCTGTTCTGGTGCCTTGCTCTTTTCTGGTCTTTTATCGAGCTCTGCCTTCTGTTTCTTTCTCTGTCTAATGCTGATCCATTCCTCCTTGTATCAAAACTGATGTACTAATTAGAGAATCACCCGTCCCTAAGCTGCTTCAAGTTTGGCTGTTAAAGTACAAAGACTTCGGGCTTCCCTGGTGGCGCAGTGGTTGAGAGTCCGCCTGCCGATGCAGGGGACACGGGTTCGTGCCCCGGTCCGGGAAGATCCCACATGTCACGGAGCAGCTGGGTCCGTGAGCCATGGCCGCTGAGCCTGCGCTCCGCAACGGGGGAGGCCACAACAGTGAGAGGCCCGTGTACCGCAAAAAAAAAAAAAAAAAAAAAAAGTAAAGTACAGAGACTTCTTAAACTGCCTGTTTATTGCTGTAGCTATTTCTGTTCTGAGTCGCCATCGCACAAATTACTGCAGATGCCAGAACTGCGAAGATGTATGTGCGCTTTGCAGAATGCCTGCTGCAAAATGCCTGTTACGCTTCCTGCAGGGTGCTTTTCTCACTTTGGCGGCAGACCCATGTGTACCAGGCTATGTAGAGAGGCAGTACGGCAGAGTGAGTAGAACCTTGGGCTCACGGGGGCAGTCCCGGGTCGGAACCGCTTCCTGTCTGAATGACCTTGAACAGGTGCTCTATCATCCCTATTTGTAACATGGGGGTGATGAAGTTTCCTGTGTATGGGGATGTATGAGTTTCCTATGGCTGCTGTAACAAACTACCACAAGTTTAGTGGCTTAAAACAACACAGATTTATTATGTGACAGCTCTGGAGGTCAGAAGTCTAAAATCAAGCTGTCAGCAGGGCTGCATTTCTTCTGGAGGCCCCAGGGGAGAATCTGTTTCTTTAACCTCTCTGGCTTCTAGAGGCTGCCTATATCCTTTGGCTTATGAGCACCCGCTTCATCTCAAAGCCAGCACCATAGCTCTCACCACCCCCCTCTCTCTCCCTCTGTTTCTTTCATCACATCTCCTCTTGGAGTCTGAACCCCCTGCCTCTCTCTTATAAGGACCCTTGCGATTTCATTGGGCCCACCTGGATAATCCAGGCTCATCTCCTATCTCAAGATCTTTAGCTTGAGCACATCTGCAAAATCCCTTTTGCATATAACGTAATATTTACAGGTCCTGGGGTTTAGGACCTGGGTATTTTGGGGGGAGGGCATTATCAGCTTACTGCAGGGGGTTCTGCGGAGGTTTCTTGGGTTGACACTGAGCGTGGATTCATTCTAAGTGGTGTATGTGTACCTGCTCCGTTAGGGGTCGGTGTTCTCATGTTCCCAGCCACTCTTGACACAGTGTACAAATGGATATTTGTGGTGATTAATCTACATCATCTGTGTCATTTAGGAAAGATCAAACTACTCTTCTCTCAAATATTCCTCCTTTAGGAAGGCACAGAGCAAGAGTTAATGTTTAAAGAGTATCAGTGCTGAAAAGGGTAAAGGCAGTTTTCTGAAAAATTTGCTTATGCAAAGTACCACCTTTTTCAGTAAGACTGGATAAACAGTCATAAGAAGGCATTTTCACTTTTACGCCTCCAGATATTACGAGTAATAGTTCATATTTATGCAGATTTCTTTCTTTAAATATTTTAGTGTTCCTTCAAGTTTGAGGTACACATGAAGTTTGATTTGGCAGGAGTTATTTAATTCAGCAGATATTCCAGACATGTTGCCTTAAAACAGAAGTTTTCCATCACTGTCTTTCTTTGGTTTCTGATGGAATCCAAGTGCCAGAAGACAAAGGGACAGTTTTATTTTCTTCTGACGGTTTAAGATTTTTCTGCCATTCCATTCGGCCCTGGTTTTATATAGAGCTCTATTTAAAGAACCTAAGCAGCTGGAACCATCCTCGGGGAAACTCATCAAGCAGACGAGGGTGCAGTAGGAAACAAAGGAAGCCAGCAGGCGGTGTGTGTTACCCTTTTTTTTAAAGTATTTTTTTCCAGTTTTATTGAAATATAGCTCATATATAATGTATTAGCTTAAGGTGTACAACATAATGATTTGATATATGTATATATTGTGAAGTGACTACCACAATGAGTTTAGTTCACATCCATCACCTAGTTAAAATTTCTTTCTTGTGATGATTAAGTATTTTTTAATTTTATTGACTATATTTGACATACAACATTAGGTAAATGTAAGGTGTATAACATGTTGCTTTGATGCATTTATATATTGTATCAATAACATGATTGCCATTGCAGTGATATTTATCTCATTACATAGCTGTAGTATAGTATCGTTGGCTATATTCATTATACTGTGTGTTAGATCACTATGGTGGTACTTCCCTGGTGGTCCAGCGGTTAAGACTCTGCGCTTCCACTGCAGGGGGCGTGGGTTCGATCCCTGGCCAGGGAACTAAGATCCCACATACCGTGTGGTGCAGCCAAAAAGTAAAAAAAAAAAAAAAAAAGCATCACTATGGCATATGTACTACTTGTTGCAAGTTTGTACCCTTAAATAACATCAGTTTTTATCCTTCCCTCCTTCTCTCCCTCATCCCCATTAACCAGTATTTTACTCTTTGCTTTCGATTTTTTAGATTCCACGTATAAGTGATATCATACAGTACTTGTTTTTCTCTGTCTGACTTATCTCACTTAGCATCATGTGCTCAAGATCCATCCATATTGTTGGAAATGAAGGATATTGTCCTCTCTCACGGCCAAATAATCCAGTGTGTGTGTGTGTGTGTGTGTGTGTGTGTGTGTGTGTGTGTGCATGCCACATGTTTTTTATCCATTCATCTGTTGATGGGCATTTAAATTGTTTCCATATCTTGCCTATTGTGAATAATGCTGCAATAAACATGGGAATGCATATATCTCATTGAAATCCTATTTTCATTTCCTTTGGGGATATACTAGTAGTGGAATTGCTGGATCATATGGTAGGTCAGTTTCTAATTTTCTGAGAAACCCAATATTATTTTCCATTGTGGTTGGACCAGTCTACATTCCCGACAACAGTGTATGTGTTCCCTTTACACCACATCCTCGCCAAGGTGCTGTGCATTTTCTAAGTGCTGGTCACGAGGCTGGGGGCTTTGTGTATCCCAGAGTGAGCCCCACACATCCTCGCCAAGGTGCTGTGCATTTTCTAAGTGCTGATCACGAGGCTGGGGGCTTTGTATATCCTGGAGTGAGCCCCGCACAGCTGCCAGCAGGTGAGGGTGACTATTTTTAGGAGTGGAGCCCGTCTCCTCTACTCAGGAGAATCTCCCGCTTGAGCACGGGGGCCTCAGCAGGGCAGACTCTCCACTGCCCCCTCCCCAGCCCCGCACTCTTGCACATCCACCTTTCCTTCCAGAGCAGAAGGAAATTTAGTCGGAAGGGCAGTCCTAACCCTCCCAGGGTTGGGGGCACCTCTCGACGTCTAACCCAAGGCAGAATAACAGGGACTTCTGTTCCTTTTCTCCCCCATCCCACCTCCAAATCCTGTCCCCTCTACCTAGCAGGACAAGCTGAGTAGATTTCTGCCTAAGACCCGAGTCAAGGGCTGAGCTCAGGATTGCCTGCCTCCAGACCCTGGGCTTTTTCTGGTGGTACCTGATTTAGCCAGCATCCCATTGCCAGGCGCAGCCAGTGTCCACAGGTCAGAGATCAGCTTTGTTCCATCAGCCAGTTGGCCATGAAGTACTGGCTGAAGAGCTCAAGTTAGAGAAACAGACCCCTCCCAGAGGAAACTTGAGAACGGAGATTCTGCAAAGATGGTACCTCACCTATTGAGGGATGAACAGAAGTAGTGGAGGTGACATTTCTGCCCCCCGATCTCCCATCTTTGAACGGGAGTTGCGCCATCACACATTTTGAGGAAAATAGGAGCTGCTGGTGAAACATAGTGTGTCCAGAATGGGCAGCAATACCCGCAGTGGAAATCTCCAGCAAGCCCAGCACTCGGAAAGATGCCTGACGGAAAAGCACAGGTGCAGAGGTTGCCGATGGTGTCTTTTTTCTTACCACCTGCAACAGCAGCCAGGATCATTCACACACTGCCACGCAGTCCTCAGACTTTATCCTTGAACTACCCGTCACATCTTTTCTTTCCTGAACTAATTGGGTGCCAGTTCCTGAGCCCCTTCTGGGGAAGGTGGCCTGTTTCATTCTTGTACTGTTGTTGTTCTTACCTTTTTAAAGTTAAAGTATCACACACATACAAAAAATGCATACTTGGTCAGTGTTCCACTCAGTGGATTATCACAAAGGAAGCACACCGTGTAACCGCATCCTAGGATGAGACATGAACACTGCCAGCCCCTCAGGAGCCCTCCTCACCCATCCCCCCAGCTGTTCCCTTTCACTACTCCTCAAGGTAGCTACTACCTGGACTTCTAACACCGGAAGGTGATCTGTCCTGTCTTTGAACTTCATATAAACTGATTCATATAAACGTGCTCTTCTGTGTCTGGCTTTTTCCTTTGCACGTTAAATTTGTAAGGTTCACCTGGGTTGTTGTGATTTTGACGTTTAACCTCTGGGCCTCTGGATCAAATAAGAATTTCATAAGTAACTGAGATTCTAAATTCTGTAGTTTGTAACAAGGAAGACTTTGTACCTTCAATTAGCTTCTCTCATTGTGCCAGTGTTTTTGCAGTAAGCTTGGAGTGCTTCCCTCAGAAGAGTGTTTCTCCAGAGAGTGGTGTGACTCTGCTTTCTTTTGTTCTCCTTACTGACAAGAATTGGCTCAGAATGACTTCTGACTGTTTAGAAAGGTTCAGTCCTGACTTCGAAGACAAGAAATGACCACCCTGAGATGATTCACAAAATTAGGCCACTGTCTTTTCTGTGCAAAGAGGAGGGGCAGAGATGCCTCCGTCAGTGTACAGCTAGTCAAGGCTGGCCGGTGTTTTAAGACAGTGAGCTCTTTTTTATTTTTTTTTAATTTTTTTGCTTTATAACAAATTTAATCAGTTATACATATACATATGTTCCCATATCCCCTCCCTTTTGCGTCTCCCTCCCACCCTCCCTATCCCACCCCTCCAGGCGGCCACAAAGCACCGAGTTGATCTCCCTGTGCTATGCGGCTGCTTCCCACTAGCTATCTACCTTACGTTTGGTAGTGTATATATGTAGACAGTGAACTCTTTTGAGCTTCAAGTTTGGGAACCACTGATATCACTTTATTGTTCCACATTGAAAGACCCATCTTCTGGACTGTGGGCAATAGCGAATGGGATCCAACATCCCAGCCTTTCAGAGATGGGTGCTAATTTACCAGAAATGCTTTTCTGTTACACAGAAAACATTAAAACCACAGTCACAGAAATCTAACCCCTTCCTACAAGTATGCCCACAATTCTATCACACGACAAATGAATTATTC
The DNA here is from genome assembly GCF_025265405.1 of Mesoplodon densirostris. Taxonomy (NCBI): domain Eukaryota; kingdom Metazoa; phylum Chordata; class Mammalia; order Artiodactyla; family Ziphiidae; genus Mesoplodon; species Mesoplodon densirostris. Next base: position 85,891,247 of record NC_082673.1, on the reverse strand, counting down.
TTTAAAAATTATTTTTCAACCTTTATTCCTGGTCAGATGGAATGATTACATAGTTGTGATCAAAGGATAAATATCATTCTTTTAGATTTAAAATTACTATTAGTTTTTGTTGCTGTGGAGTCCATAAATAATACATTTAAGAGGTGTATAATGTTCCATTAAGGTGGTGATCCATGAGTTACATAACCATTCTCTTATTTGGGGGCAATGTATTGTTTTCTTTTTTCCTCCCGTTATTACAGCTTATGTTGCAGGGAATGCTTTCTTGCATTAATTAATTAATGCAAGAATTAATTCCTTAGGACATATTTCCAGGAGGAGGGTGGCTCTTTTCGTTTTGGTGGTTTGAATCATGCATTGCACGGCCAGCTTACTTTTCAAAAAAATTGTACCAGAAACATGACAGTGTTCTCACTGAGCTCCTTCATTTTTGCATGATATTAAACATGTTCAGTTTCTTAGTTTAATGGATATCAGACCTTACCATTTTATTATACTTTTTTTTTTTTTTTTTGCGGTATGCGGGCCTCTCACTGTTGTGGCCTCTCCCGTTGTGGAGCACAGGCTCCGGACATGCAGGCTCAGTGGCCATGGCTCACGGGCCCAGCCGCTCCGCGGCATGTGGGATCTTCCCAGACCTGGGCACGAACCCGTGGCCCCTGCATCGGCAGGCGGACTCTCAACCACTGCGCCACCAGGGAAGCCCTATTATACTTTTTAGGGATTTGATAATCATGAAATCGATCAGGTGAATTAGAGGATTAGCTGGATTGCATGAGTATCGTGCGTGAGGAATTTGTAACATTGACGGGTTCATAGCGCTGTGTGCAAGTGTTTGCTGTCATTGGCCTTCTTTTGATTAATTAAGTCGGATTTAATCCTCTCTTGAGTGCATTGTTTGTTCATGTCCTTTTTTATGTCTTTGCCTTGAGGGGTCTTGGCGTTTTATATTCATGCACCCACTGATTCATTCAACAGCTGTATTTGCTGGGACTCTTGGTTGCCGTTGTCAGAAACTCATTTGAGGTCACCGAAACAGAAAAGGGACATTTATTTTATCCTACAGAGACTGCGATCCTTGCGTTTTCCATTGCTTCTTCACAGGACTGTTCTCACCTCCTCTCCCTGTGACCGGGCCCTGTCAACCTCCCACCTTCACTTGACCATTGCTTGCTCACAGAGGCCCTCCCTGATGGCTCAGCCCTGTGGCCACACCCTGTCCCGGCCTCCTCATCCTCCAGTGCCCTGTCCATTTCCTCCATAGCCCACTGTGATCTGTAGTGATTTATTTGCTTCTTGTCCTTATAGGCTGTGAGCTCCATGAGGGCAAGGGCTCCTCTGTCTGCTCGCTGCTGTGCTCAGGGGCCACCTGGTCCCCACACACAGTGGCCCCTCGGGGAGTGCTTGCTGAGTGGATGTCTTTGTCCCTCACCTTTGCTCCTCTCTGCCTCCTTCTCATGTTCTCATGTTCTGTCTCCGTCTCCCTTTGCAGACTGGTTTGAGTTCTTACTTCATCCACAGATTGAAAATATAATGACCAATAGGTTCTGAGTTACATGCCTCAGATCCCGACAGTTCAGATTCCTGGCTCAGCTTGGGTCACTGGTCCACAGCGGTCCCATCACCTGTGGCTGAGAGTGCGGGGATGGTGGGCAGGGCCATATACAAGGCTCTGGGGGTGCCCTGTGTGATGATGGTGGCTGTGGGGAGGGAGAGGGCACATGGCCGAGGAGACATCCTGCCGGGACGGCCCTGTGACTTGCTGCCAGCCTCATAGCTGGCATGCTCTCGCTGCCGGGCACAAGGATGTGGAATGAGAAGTCTACTGTCCCTGTCCCCAAAGTACCTGCAGCCCACCGAGGGCGCCAGGTGGACCAACCAGAGATGAACTGGTGAGCCACTTGGAATTAGGCACTTGGGTACAGCAGCAGGTAGGACGAACAACAACCAAAGCAGAAACGAAACACCCCACCGTCGTGAAGCTAAATGAGGAACAAGATCAAACAGTAAAATAGGGGGTATATTACAATTGAGACATGAGAAAATGTCTTAAATATTGAGAAAATTGAGATATGAAAATATGAATGTGAAACGGTTCAGTTTCAATATGAAAATGTTACAAGACGAGGGATGTCACAAAGGAATCAGTAAAGGAAGGTGGGGATGGTCATGGAAGGGAAACCAGCCAGCAGAGCATGGAAGGAAGGGCACCCCGGGCCCCAGAACAGCAAGTGCAAAGGCCCAGAGGTGGCGTGAGCGTGCTATGTCCCTGGGGTGGAGAGCGGGGGCGAGGGTCATGGCTGAGCACAGGAGGTAACGGGGAGGCTCCCAGCAGCCGTTGCCAGGTGGTCACGGCTTGCTGTGGGTGGAGACAAGGCCAGAGCAGTTGCTGGGGGCAGAATGCAGAAGGCCTTCTGTGAACTCTTTGGTGTTATACGTTACTTACACGTTATCATTTTCCTTTCTCTGTTTGCATTCTTTCTATTTTAAGGAGTATTATCTCAGGCTGGCTTAATTGGACCTATCCTTGCATTGTCCCCGAGAGTGCCAGGGACGTCAAAGCACTAGGATTTGAGGGGCGCTGCCCCAGTGGCCGTGGCAGAGCAGGGTCCGCTGCTGGGTCACCTGCACACACCCTCGGCCTCTTCTCTCAGGGGACCACTTTTCGGGTGCTTGCCACCTGGAGTCTGAGCCCATCCTGGCAGCAGGCAGAGGTTGCCTCCCCATTTTTCTAGTGGGGACACACTGAGCAGCAGGGAGGAATGAGCCTCGGGCCTCACAGGTGAGCTGGCCAGGGCTGCAGGAGAGCGCCCCTCCGTGCCACGCTGGTGCTTCCTGGGGCCGCCGTCCTGCGGGACCAGGCTTTACGCCTGTGGTTCACATGTGCCCCTTGCTTTTGGAAATTCTTTGTTCCCTTTGGGGAAATCGTGCCATGTCCTTATTAGCCGAGAGGATTCTTATATAGCCGAGTCAGAGCTTTGGGGTCCAAATCCAGGCTCTGCCACCGACTGCTTCACAACCTGGCAAGTTGCTCAGCTTCGTGTTCCTAGTCCCTCATCCATAAGAGGGGTGCCCTGCCTTGCCTCCCCGGGTTCTGGGCTGCACGAGGAGATCAGACACGCCACGTCCCGGCACAGCTGCTGACGGCCAGCAGCGCGCTACATAGAGCTAGCCGGGCACGTTGTGTGCAAAATGAACTAAGTTTTTTTTAAAAGTCCACCTCATTTTTTCTTTGTCATCATTCCCTTCTTTTCCTGGGCTGCTCTGTGACTCACATCCGATACAGCCATTTGCGGTGCACCTACCAGCCCTTTGAGGTCACTCTAACCTCGGGTAAATCTGCGTTTTCTAGACAATTCTCCCTGTGATTCTCAGGAGTATCTTGATAGAAAACAATCTGATAGTCTCAAATCATTACATTTTTATGATTAGTCATGCATCAATATTGCATTATTTTACTTAGGCAGCAAAAGATTATGTCAAGCGCTCTCCCAGCCTGTTCGGTCGGGGGGCGTCAGTGGTCGCTGAAAACATTTGTAGTATTTATTGCCTGCGCTCTGACGCCTCATAAGGGATGGCTTTTAAGAGCTGCCTTCTTTCCTTGTCTCTGGCGAGCCCTGGGAGTATATTCGTAAAAGATTGACTGTGGATCTCAAACGAGGTGATGCCATTTATTCATTTCAGGCACTAATCATTTTTAGCTTAATCTCCTCCTCTTTGATCCAAGTGTATTGGTAGTGAGTGAAAATATTTATCAACGTGGATATCAGCTTTCCTCCCTGCGTGGTGCCAGTGGGGAACCTAGACACCATTCTGCTCAGGCTGCCTGAGACAGTCATGATGTATTTAGGCGAGTCACACACCAGTGGAGAAGTATGGGTGTCCGAGTTTATACAGGAGATTTGTAGCCATGCATAGTCCTTCTGTTTGAAAAAGATGGTACTGTGTTCAAGGGAAGGTGTTAACTGCGCTCTAATTATGACTTTTCTGCCTTACACATGAAAAAGTTTTCCTCATACTTTGGACTTGCAGAATTAGTAGAATCTAGAGTTTGGGGGTCCTTCTCCTGGAATGATAGGTACAATTGCAGTATTAACATGTTTATATTATTGTTTCCCTTTTGCTGCTGCTATCGAGAGCATTAGTCAAGTAAGATGTACAAAGTTGGGCTTCCCTGGTGGTGCAGTGGTTGAGAGTCCGCCTGCCGGTGCAGGGGACACGGGTTCGTGCCCTGGTCCAGGAAGATCCCACATGCCGTAGAGCGGCTAGGCCCGTGAGCCATGGCCGCTGAGCCTACGCGTCCGGAGCCTGTGCTCCTCAACGGGAGAGGCCACAGCAGTGAGAGGCCCGCGTACCGCAAAAAAAAAAAAAAAAAAAAAAAAAAAAAGATGTACAAAGTTTCCTTTTTGCTTCTTGCTCAGCTCAGTTTAGTAGAATGCACAGAATGTGTTCAGTGTGTGCCAGGCGCTCAGGCACCGGGAGTGCCAAGATGACTAAGACGTGGTTCCTGCTGATGGGAGGCCACTGGCAGGTCATGACCGTGCTGCAGGGCCAGGGCATGGGCAGAGGGTGTGAGAGCGTGGGGGAGCTTCAGGGGTGGCTCTGAGCCCGCTTGTACCAGAGGTGCTGTTCAGCTGGAGTTTTGAGTTAAAGTGAAGGATGACCACATGCCAAGAGACAGTGCATCTCAGGCACAGAAGATGGTAGCAGAGGCTCAGGGTTCTTAGACTGCAAAGGCAAAACAGGACGTCAGAGAGAGGGATCAGGGGGGAGAGTTACTTTGATTTTGGGTGCCTTCCATGCCATGCTTTGGAACTTCAACTTTGATCTGTATTTGGAGTCATTGGTGGGCTGTGCAGCAAGGGCTGTGGACGAGTTTGTGTGTTAGATCAAGGACGGAGGATGGGGTACCAGGATGGATGGATGATGGATGGAGCGGGGGGGCAGTGGGTGGGTGATAGATGGATGGGAGGGTTGCCTGAAAGAAAGGAAACCAATTCATTTGAGCAATGGCTTTCGCCGTTGTCCAGGAAGGAAATGAGGAGGGCCTAAACCAGTGTGGAGGTTTTAGAAACAGAGAGAAATAGAAAAATACTGGGAGTTGAAATCAGGTGCTTAAAAAATAAGGTGAGTGCAGTTGGGGTCATGGAGATGTTGAGGAAGGCTACTGGGTCTCTGACTCGGGCGATCAGGTGGGTGATAAACTAGGAAGGCTGGAGTTGGAACCCATATGATGGGTGAGGCAAAGAGTCCAAATGAGGACATTTGGGACAGCTAAGCAGACAGTTGAATACTCAAACCTCAAGTTTAGGGAATGATAGAAGGTGTAAAAGTATGAGTAGAAGGTGTGGATTTGACCTCAAAGGTTTACATGCAAGGATGCTTGTAGAAGGAGAAGAGCGGGGGTGTGGGCTGGAGCACTCTGGGACCTCAGTGTGTAAAAGCTGTAGATGGGAGAGAGTGTGTCCGGGATACACAGGACGAATAGAGAGGCACGGGGAGAGGCAGTAGAGGCGTGGCATCAGAGGAGCAGAGGGTTTCCCAAGCGCGTCCTGTTAGCAGAGCCACGTGCGGGAGAGTCCTGTCAAACGAGGACTGGAGTCCGCCATTGGCTTGGCGTCATGGAGGTCCCTGGTTACCTCGGCGAGACAGGTTTTGGGGCGAGCTGGTGTCACCTGCCAGTTTTGGGGCGGGCTCAGGAGTGCATAGAAAAGGAGCATGGAGGCTGCAGAGGTGGACAGCTTTTTCACCCAGCTCGTGTGGGAAGGAAAGGTGTGAGAGGTCCCCAGAGGGAGCCAGTGTTTCTGTGGCACCACGTGCAGTGACTGTGGTCATTGCTGCTTCTGGAGGCTTAGAGCCATTAGAAGCTGCGTGGTGAACATCGCTGCTGTGAGAAGTAGGCCACAGGTTTATTTGGTTGCACATTTGCATTATTGCAAGTTGAGGTTTTATTTTTGCTCCTCAGGGGTAAAAAGCGTAGCCTGCCCCATATATCCATTGATCTAACGTGTGGGCTTGTTTATCACATCACTGAATGTTTATAAATTGCTGAAACACTAATCCTCTCAAAAGACCCACGTTTCACACTTCTCTGTCGTTTTCTCTCTGGCGTCTCCTGACATCTGCCTTTTACACTCCTACGAGTTCCAAAACACAGATCTCTTCTCTTGCTGAAGGGCACTCTGCAGGTGCTGTTGGCACTCGGGGTGGCGTCCACACTCCTAGGGAGACACTGAGGCCCCTGGCGTGCGGCCCCCCAGCCTCCCCTGGGCTAGACGGAGCATATGCTGCCTTGCGGCTGCGCATGTCCTTGCTGGTTCCCCCTGACGCTCTGGACACCCCCGACGGCACAGGGCATCTTCGTGCCTTCGTGCACGCTCCACTCACACGCGGGGGCTGCGAGCTTGACGGCGCTCACCTTCTTCTCCCTTCTTTTCAGGGAAGCAGTTCAAGTGCACGGTGTGTGACTACACAGCAGCCCAGAAGCCACAGCTGCTGAGGCACATGGAGCAGCACGCCTCCTTTAAGGTAAGTGGGCTTGGCACCGGAGCGCGTATTCAGGTTGGAAGCGCACCGCTCTTCAAAATAAAGATGGAGGGAGCCTCCTTTCGTTGTTTTGGAGCGTCCCCTTCCCTTCTGGGCCTGCTCAGCCAGTGCACGTGGAGCCTGGGGTGTGGCTCGGCTGACTGCATGCCCCCTCCTTCTGCACGTGTAGCGCTTCTCTGTACTTTGGGGACCAAGTCCAGGAACAGAGTGTAAGAGGACGCAGACTAGAGAAAGGCACCCTCTCACCGTAAAAAACTGGAGCGATTTAGAGCGAAGAGTACGTGCTTTAAGGACAAGTATGTGCTGTCAGGTCCTGGATTGTCTCAGGTGAACCCCTGTTGTGGCAGGTGTGATGATGCCTGGTTGGCCGGCGCTTGTAAGAGCTTGAAATGGCGCTCATGTGCCCGCCACGGTGCCAGCGTGTAACAGGGGCTCGGGAGACCGTGGCTTTCCTTATTCTTTTAATACCTCCGGTTGATGTTTCTTTCCTGTAGATGGTAATATCCCCTTGGCCACTGCTTATGGTGCAGTTATTGACAACAAGCACTCTGGTCCAGTGAATTTGTTTAATAAAAAATTCTGCTCAGCCCTCAGCAACTCGACCCTTAAAATCGATGCTGTTGCTGCTGGCACGTGCATGTGAAGGTGGGAACATGATGCTCTGAGATGTTTGTTGAAATCGTGTCCACTGCTAAGTCCCAGAGGGCGGTAGGCAGAACGTGGAAGGACCCTGGGCCACCACACTCAGAGGTGCATTTATATTTATTGAGCATCTACTGTGTCCCTGCACTGTGCCAGGAGCTTCACCCCCCTCAACTCTGATCTCCACACAGTAGATATCATTGCCCGGATCGGACAGCTGAGCAACCTGCATCTCACATAAGTTAAGTGACCCCCACGAATCTTTCCTCGAGGCCCATATCCACGGGCTTCAGTCGCCGTTATAATAGCGGCCAGCCTGTGCCGTCTGTCACCCCTTCTGAGGTACGAGGACCCTCCCTGACGACAAGCTCATCTGATGCTCAGAACAGCCTTGGGATGAAGTCACATGAAGCCTCATGATCTCTCCTCTTGTAGTTAAGAAACCAGGTGGCTCGGGGGGGCCGAGGGCTCATGTGCTTTGACTATCTAGGAGGTGAGGGAGTGAGAACTGGGGCCTTGCCTCCGGGTCCTGGGCCTGAGCGTCTCTCGCCAGATCTTCTCAGTCCCTCGTTGACGGCTGAAAGGGGGCAGTTGGGGAACCTGAGGCTGCTGTGCCTGTCGCTTCTGTAGCTGCTTTCAGGTCTGCACCGAACACGAGTTTCTCAGGTGAGAGCCACGTGTCACCCAGCAGGCGTGCAAAATGTCTCAACTGGGATATTCCATGTTTGCATACTTTGCACATAATTAAAATTAAGAGCTTAATGTCGCATTCCACCTCTCATAGATGTGTTTCTTTGGGGGACTCTGGATTTTCTTAGACTAGTGCCATTGTAGGACTAGAGGATGCAGAGTTAGGGGAACTCTCACTTTATAGATGAGAAATGTAGACCCAGGGAGGGTGATTTCTGTGCTCGCTGTTTCAGAATCGGAGCTAGACTTCTCATCCATTCCTCAGTTTCCGTGTGGAGCATCTTCCCTTCCTAACCAGACACAGCAGACAGTCTCTCTGCCCTGAAGTCCTCATTGACTTGTTCCTCAGATGTGTGGAATCTTTGGTTTGTGTGCAGAAGTGCATTTGGGGGTGATTTGATTGAAGGTGTCCCTCTCACGTGTGGTTCTCAGCTTTTTCCTGCCATCACATGCTTGTACTCCAGGGCCTCGGGAGCCCGACTAGGCTGGGCCCTGGGTCATGGCCGGTTTCCCACAGGCTCTCTGTGGATGTAGGGGTCGCCCTGCTGAGCGGTGCCCCAGCTGCGGATAAGATTCAGCCTGAATGAGAACCACTAATTCAGCCCCGGGCTTCTCCCTTCCTCCATGTCAGGATGCTCTTCTTGTACACATGCGTGTAAGCCATGCTTCTCAGTTAACTGGGGCTGATGAGGCAAAATGAAATGGATTCCTGCCAGCCACCCTCCTCCTAACTGTAATTGCCCTTTCCCTTTCCTCTCTGTCCACCCCTGTAGTAGTTTTCCATTACTGTTGTGATAAATTACTCCAGCTTTGTAACTTAAACAACACAAGTTTATTGTCTTATAGTTCTGTGGTTCAGAATTCCAGCACAGGTCACACTGAGCTGACATGCAGGTGACATGTTCTTTCTGGAGGCTCTAGGAGAAAATCCATTTCCTTGCTCTTCTCTGGCTCCTACAGGCCATCTGCACTCCTCAGCTCGCGGCCCCTTCGTCTTGTCTTCAAAGCCAGGTGAGCATCCCCCATCTCTCTCCTCCTCTGACTCTCCTCTTCTGCTTTCCTCTTCCAGTTTGAACGGACCCTGTGATTACAGCGCACCCACTTGGATAACCCAGGACAGTGTCTTTATCTTGAAGTCAGAGGATCAATAACCTTACTTCTAGCTGTAGTCTTAATTCCTTTTTGCCACATAAGGTTCCAGGGATTAGGACGTGGTCATCTTTGGGGAGGGCATTTTTCTGCCCACTGCATTCCCCCACTCTTTTTTCTTCCTTTCACATCTATCTGTGTGGTAGACATTTTTCATCCATATCAGAAAATATGTAGTATGCATCTCCTACATTCCCTTTTCCTACCCACAGCAAACATTATGAAGAAATCAAGTGTCACTGGTTTACTGATCCAAGATGAGACTTCAACATCTTGGGCAAATACTGCTAATCCATTGCAGTTGGCTTGCTAGAGGAAACCAGTTTGCCTTTCCAGATCTGGATGTGTAATTTTCAGTATATAATTTGTGTCAGGAAACACTGTAATAAAGACAAACTCCTGTATTGCCTTTTAAAATTACATGGTGTCATTCATGTGTTTATTTTAAGAATGAAATTAAAATGTATTCACTAAATAAGATTTGGAAAATGCTTTTTGGTTCTTTTCCTCGGGGGAATTTTTGGATGTATTGTTAGACATGGTTGAGGTCACACTGTAAATGAGCATTTTTTTGATGGAGATTAAAATGTCAGCTTTATCAGTGATGAAGCTCTACTGGAGAATGTGGCTTAGATGAGTGGCCAGATGATTTGCTGAGAATACTTCACTTCTGAGTTAGAACAACCTCACAGTCAAAGGCCAGACGGGGGTACCTGCACACTTTAGCCATTATAAATATTGCCTTTTTTCTTTATCCTCATTTCATGGGCCTTTTTTCATTTTATGAAAATACATTTATTAACTGCTTTTAATGGCTGCATAAGGATGAGTGTCATAGTTTAATGTAACATTCCCCTCATAATTGGACAGTTGGGTCGTTTCCAGTTCTTGCTGTTATAAATAACCCTACAGTGGACATCCTACCAAAAGCATTTCTATGTCACCCTAAAATCCAAAGACTATGGAACACTGGGCAAAGCCCACCAAACCACTGAGGGTTCACAAACAGTGAAGGTGTTATATGTGCTTCTTGCAGCTATAAATAAAATGCATTCCCTAGGGTAGGGCTGACACAGTCGACCTTAAAGATGTGCCAGAGAAGATGCTCGGATGAGAGGAACCAGTGCTGAGCCAGGAGTCTCTAAACAGGAGCAGGCTTGTTCCCTGGGCCCAGCTGTTCAGCTCTCTGCTTCTTGCACATAAACAAGCCGCATGCCATTCTGTAAGCAATGTGATCACCAGGCAGACTCACTTGTGGAGTTTTCTCCATTAGGCTCATATGAACCCATAACTCTGCTGATAGAAATGTTCTCAGTCACAGGGCGGGTGGATTCTGTGCCGGTCTCCTCGCACATCAATAATAAAAAGTGGCTTTATTTAATTTAAGAACATTTTGAAGTAATTTTAGACTCACAAAAAGTCTCGGAGTTCCTGTGTGCCTAGCACCCACCTTCCCTTGGTGATAACATCTTTAGCTATAGTATGTTGTCAAAAGTAGGAAATAGACTTTGCGACACTACTATTAACTAAACTATAGACCTTATTTGGATTTTACCAGTCTTATCTATTTTTTTAAATTTAGAAACTATTTTTAAAAGTGGTTTTAGGGGAATTCCCCGGCGGTCCAGTGGTTAGGACTTGGCGCTTTCACTGTCAGAGGTCCAGGTTCAGTCACTGGTTGGGGAGCTAAGATCCCACAAGCCATGTGGCACAGCCGGAAAAAAAAAAAAAAAAAAAAAACAGAAAACAAAGTAGTTTTAGGTTCATAGCAAAATTGGGAGGAAAATATAGAGACTTCCTATATACCACCTGGCTCCACTCCCCCTCCACATACAGCCTCCCCCATTTTCAACATCCCCACCGGTGTGGTACATTTGTTACAACTGATGAACCTATATTGATATATCATAATCACCTGAAGCCCATAGTTACTATTTGGGTTCCCTCTTGGTGGTGTACATTCTACAGGTTTGGACAAATGTATAATGACATATATCCACAATTGCAGTACCATACAGAATAGTTATACTGCCCCCAAGATCCTCTTTGCTCTGCCTATTAGTCCCTCTCTTCCCTCTGCCTCCTGGCAACTTCTGACCTTTCCGCTGTCTCCATAGTTTTGCCTTTCCCAGAGTGTCATACAGTAGGAATTGTACAGTATGTAGCCCTTCTAGATTGGCTTCTTTCACTTAGTAATTGCATTTAAGCTTCCTCCATGTCTTTTCATGGCTTGATAGCTCATTTCTTTTTAGCACTGAATAATATTCCATTGTCTGGATGGACCACAGTTTATACATTTATCTACGAAAGGACATCTTAGTTGCTTCTGAGTTTTGGCAGTTATGAATAAGGCTGCTGTAAACATCCATTTGCAGGTTTCTGTGTGGTCATACGTTCTCAGCTCCTTTGGGTAAATACCAAGGAGCGCAATGGCGAGATTGTATGGTAAGAGTACGTTTAGCTTTGTAAGAAACCCCCAAACTCTCTTCCAAAGTGACCATGCCATTTGTACCACGGTAGCTGTGCCATCTGGAAGTTCATTGAGATTGTTTGGCACTTGAAAATTTCTGAGAGCAATGAGATCTTGTAGAAAAACACAGGCTTTTAGAACAAGACAGACTCAGGTTTAGAGCTAGACAGACTGTGCCACTTACAGGCTGTGTTGGTTAACTTCTTTATACAATTTTATTGTTTGTAAAACGTTGATGGCAATATGTGTCTCCTGGTATTGAAGGTATTAAAGGCAATATCACTTTTATGAGAAGTGGATCTGGTACATGGTAGATGATCAAAAAATGTTGGCTCTTTTTCCCCTCCCCTGTCTCTTAAAAATGACTCCAGTTCCTAAAAGAACCAAAGCAAGGATTATAAACCAGTCTAATCATGCTTTCAATTTATGTTTGTAAATCACTCATTCTAAATATTTTCCAGGTGTTGTGTTTTCCTTCTATATTTTTTTAGATGTTGGTGTTATTTTACTTTTGTTGTTGCTTATGGCTTTGGAGTTAGGCAGATAAGGATCAAAATCTTAATGCCACGACTTACTAACTAGCTGACCTTTGGGGATTTTGATCCTTCGCCTTTTTGGGCCACTGTCTCCTTATTTGAAAATTGGGAACAATGATTCCATTATTTCAAGGGCTACATTGAGAAGGAGAGGTTGATTTGAGGGAGCAGATTAGAAGGAATGTGCCCCCATTGCTTTGGACAGACCTGGACCATCAGCCCTGTGCAGGCCAGCTCCAGGGAGGAGGTGCTGTGAGGGCCTCAGGTTTGCTCTCTTGGTAACAAGAGCTGGGGGGCTTTCTTTTTAACGGGAGCATCTCTGGCCTCCTGCCACCCTTCCCATTGGATTAGCTCTTCTCCTTCCGTAAACCTGGAGGCCAGACCAGCATCCTTGACTACACCACATTCCCACGTGGTTCTGAGGCAGAGGCTCCACAAATCGTAATCTGCCAGCCACTGCACCGGGTTTTGAACTGTGTGAAGGAACGGTCCTATCTGAGTTTTTATATAAAGTGTGTTCTTGTAAATAGCATATAGCTGGATCTTGTTGTTGCCTGTATATGTGTGTGTGTGTGTGTGTGTGTCCACGTGCCCGCACACAACCAGTCTGACAATCACTGCTCTTTAATTGGAGTGCTTAGTTCATTTACATTTAATGTAATTTTTGACGTGTCTCACTTGAAAAGTATGGTCTTGGTGTTTATTTTCTCTGTCATGTCCTCTCTTCTCCTCTTCTGGCTTCTTTTGGGTGAATCAGGTATTTTTTAGTATTCCATTTGACTTTTTCCCCTGAGAGTAGAGATTTTCTTTTTCAGGTAAATTTTAAATTTTAGAACAGTTGTAGAATTACAGAAAAATTGTTATGGTAATATGGAGAGTTTCCATGTTCCACATACCCAGTTTCTCCTGTTGTTAGCATCTGACATTTACAATAGTACATTTGCTGCAACTAATGGACCAATATTAATACATCATTAACTAAAGTCCATATTTTATTAAGATTTCCTTAGATTTTACCTAATGTCCTTTTCCTGTTCTAGGATCCCATTAGGGTACCATATTACATTTAGTCTTGATGTCTTCTTAGGCTGCTTTTGGATCTGACAGTTTCTCAGACTTTCTCTGTTTTTGATGACCTTGGCAGTTTTGAGGAGTACTGATGAGGTATTTTATAGTATAGCCCTCAATTAGGATTTGTTTGTTTTTTATTTTTAAATACATTTATTTATTTTATTTATTTATTTTTGGCTGCATTGGGTCTTCGTTGCTGCACATGGGCTTTCTCTAGTTGCAGCTAGCGGGGGCTACTCTTCGTTGTGGTGCATGTGCTTCTCATTGCAGTGGATTCTCTTCTCTTGTTGCGGAGCACAGGCTCTAGGTGCGCGGGCTTCAGTAGTTGTGGCACATGGGCTCAGTAGTTGTGGCGCATGGGCTTAGTTGCTCCATGACATGTGGGATCTTCCCGGACCAGAGCTCAAACCCGTGTCCCTTGCATTGGCAGGTGGATTCTTTACCACTGTGCCACCAGGGAAGTCCCTGTTTGCTTTTTAACTATTCTTTCTTTGTTTGTTGTTTTTCTTTTTTCTTTTTAGTTATTGCTGTGGACACCACACTATGCATCTGTATTTTAACATATTCTAGCTAGCTGCAAATATACTGTTTTATGAACAATGGAAGGACCATGAATCATTATAGTTCACGTTACACCCCTCCTACCCTTTGGGTTCTTGTTGTCATGCATATCACTTCTCTTTGTATTCTAAACTCCTCAGTATAGTGTTATTTTTTGGTTTAGTCAGTATTTAAAATATATGTAAGAAAATATAATCTTAAAAATGTCTTTTATGTTTACTTACATATTTAGCCTTTCTGGTGTTCTTTATTTTTTTTCCTGCAGGCCTAGCTTCCATCTGATAAATTTTCCTTTAGTTTGGAGAACTTCTATTAGCATTTGTTATATATATCAGTTTTGCTGGAGTTGAATTATCTCAGTTTTTGTCTATTTGGAAATTCTTTGTCTTCATTTTTGAAGGATATTTTGATGACTGTAGATTTCTAGGAGGATACCACTCTAAAGATGTTGTCCCATTATGTTTTGTCTTTCATTATTTCTCTTATCATTTCCCCCTATATGTGATGGTTCTTTTTCCCCTCTGGTTTAGATTTTTCTCTTTTTCTTTGTTTTTTCATCATATTAACATCATTATGTTTAGGTGTGGTTTCCTAGTGTTTACCTTGCTGAGATTTTGGATCTGTGGGTTGATATCTTTCATGAGGTTTGGACCGTTCTCAGCCATTATGTCTTTACTATTACTTCTGCTTCATTTGCTTCCGTTTTTTCCTCTAGGACTATAATACCTCATATATTAAACTGTTTGATATCTCACAGCATTCAAATGATCTGTCCTCTTTCTGTCTCTAATTCTTCTTTCTCTTTGTGTTTCAGTTTGTATGATTTGTATTGATCTTCAAGTTTACTTATCCTTTTTCTCATATGTCAGTTCTGCTATTTAGATTCTCAAATGAATTATTCATTTCTGATTTTTTTTATTTATAGCATTGACAGTTAGTTCTTTTTTATAATTTTTTTCTCTGCCAAAAAGTATCATTTGTTCACACATGTTTTCCATTAGAGCCTTTCACTTATTTATCATCATTATTTAAATGTTTCTGTCTAATAATTTCAATATCTGAGTGATCTGTGCATCAGTTTCTATTGACTTTTTTTCTTGAATTGGGTCACATTTTCTTCTTTGCTTATCTCATAATGTTTACCTGGATGCTAGATATTACATGTGAAAGAACAGTAGAGGCTGTTGTCCATGGGAAAGTAAATGCCTCTTTGTATCAGGCCATTAGAGTGGGGACTGTACAGAGAATAGCAGGCCTGACTGCCGTCCTTTCAAAGCTGTAATTGCGAACTCAGCCCTTGGTTGGTATGTGGTTGTTGAGGCAGTCCTGTTTCTCTCTGGCTTTCTGCTCCTTGCAGAGCTCTCTCCCCTCTCTGCCCAGACCAACCTCAGGAGAGCCTACAGTGTACTTGGTGAAGGCTTCGTACCCTTGATGAGGATGGTGGTGGACTTTCTCTTCCCCGACCTGCTCCAGCCCTGGAGTCCTTGCTGTGTTTTCTGTGCACCCACTGTGTGGCAGGGCAGAGCATGTTGGGATGAAGCCAGGCCTCTGTCTGCCTGGCTCACGGGTCTGGGGAGAGCCACCTGTGCATGAAGAGCAACAGCAAGTACGTTAACTGCTGCAAGAAAGTTAGGTTCTAAGCTCTGTAGGAACCCAGAAGACCAGCTAACTAGTTATTACAACTCTATCATTTTTTAAAAGCTGTGTTTTAATTGAGATAATATAGTATTATCTTATCATGCAAAATCTATAGCTTTGGAAACCTATAGCAACCAAAAATTTCTGATCGACTGATATCCACAAATCAAAGGGAATTAGTGTAATCCCTTGTTGTATTTCTGACAATGAAATGGGTCCCAGAGGCGTTCATAATGTGTCCATGTGAAGCAGAATCAAGTTATATATATAGAAGATGCCAGGCAGCTGAGCTCACAGGCTGTGTAAGGGGCTTAGATACTAAATTGAACAGAGGTGGTGTTTAGATGAGTTCAGCCAGGAAGTGAACTAATTTACTCTTAGTTTCCACTCTAACCTTAATAAACAAGGAAGTGAAAGTACAGAAATGATCTCAAAGAAGCAGAATGTTTAGAACCACACATTTATAAACAGTTCAAGTTAATCCTCAGTCTGAGATCCTCAGTATCCCCCAGAATGCTGAGTCACCCGGCATTGCTTATAGAAAGCATTTTGGCTTTATTTCTACTATAACTTCTGTTACCCAGGAGATGGTTCCATCTTTCCATCAGAAACTTCTGCCACAGTGTTGGAATGTTTAAGTATCTTGTGTCAGAATAAAAAAGACAGGTGGACCAATCCCTTTTATAATAGCCATCTGCTGGGCATTTCAACAGGTGTTTCATGTATGTTACCTTATTTTGCCCTCAAAACTACTATGATGTAGATATTGATCTTCCCATTTTACAGATGAGGAAACAGGCCCAGAGTCCAGTTAAGTAACATACTCGAAAGTAACACAATTCGTAAGTGGAGGAGCTGGGATTTTGAGCCTTGTCTCTTTGTAGACAAACCTACCCTCCATGCGTTACCCTCCACTTTCCTACTCTCAAGCCAAGCAGAGGGACGTTCTGGCTCCCTCGTCCCATTTTTTCCCCCTCACTGCTTTGATTATATAAGCCTGCAGTTAGATGTTTAGCTATCAAGACTCAAGCAAAATCTTTAAGCAGAATGCTGAGTGAGTGTAAACTTAGCAGCTGTAGCATTTCCCAAGATGAGTGGAAATTACTGAACCATGGGGCAAAGAGAGTGAGAAGTCCATTGTCGGGTTGCTGTTGGTGGTGTTTATTTTGCTTTTCAGCTCTTAATTTCCATGAAAGTGGAGAATCTGAGGTTACATGTTTCCCTTTTTTCCTTTAAGCATGTGTATGCCTATGAGGAGGAAGAAGGGCCATGGCGGGGGGGCGGGTGGTCAGAGGGGCCATTTATTAAGTTGTTTTGAACTGGAATGTCTCTGCTAAAAACCTGTTATACCATCTTCAGCTTCCTTGTACTTTAGATTTTTTAAGCACTTTGTGGGATAAAAAAAAGGAAATCGGTTTGTCTTATGTTAAATTAAAATCCTGTCTGTCTAATAGTGTGCAGTATATTCTCTGGAAATATTGCATTTTGACAGCATAAGCAATTACAAAAACAATCAATAATTGGAGAACATTTGAAGGGTCTTCTAAGCTCTTGCACGAGAAGCAATTAGTATGGATTGATTTACTGTTATTTATTGTGATGAGATAATTGCCTCAACATAAGGCATTTTGGAACTTGTGGTACTCCATGGTTTTAAAACATTTATTCTTTTAAATTGTTTAATTCGTCTCGGGCCTTATTTTACAACAGAGGTGACTTTGTGCTTGGTGAAACATATGAAGACCTGGCTTTTTTCTCTCTGGATCTTTGGCCCCAAGCTTGGAGTTGTCCCTGTTGTGGCCAACCCAGGAATGAAGTTCCAACCTTGTGCTCCCAGGCTTATAATCCTGAAGAGACAGGGCCAAAAAAAAAAAAAAAAAATTACAAAACTCTGCTCTTCTGCGCAGATGGCGCAGGGCAGCTTTGACTGAAGGCTTGGCTTGTAGACCACAGGGTGACCCGGGGGACAGGAGGCGGGGTGCTCCTCTCATTCACACGGACAGCATTGCTTTGAAAGCTTGGCACAAACCCGTTTAAGGGCTGACCCCGAGGAACGTGAGTCCGTGGACGTCCACTTGCCCCGGCCCTCCTTGGGATGCAGGTCCTTTCCTTTCTGGTATGTGTCTCTTTGCTTCTGCCCGTGTCCCTTTTCTCCTTGTCGGTCCCCTGTGACTGTGCATCCTTAGGCTCTTTGTGTGTATGTCAGGTTGGGGCTTAGTTTACCCGTCCCCCCACTTGGTTCTATGTGTGCGTCGTTCACATCTACCTCTGAGCCCAGGCTAGAGGAGGAGGTGAGGGAGCCGGGATTCCAGACACAGATGCTCTGTAGGAATTTCCCATATCGGCATCACCGTGTGTCTTATAATCTACAATCTCTGTCCTTTTTCCTATGAATATGAATGTTTTTCTTTTTGAGTGGCTCACTTCCCAGCCCAGGGGTACAGATCCAGTCTCTTGGCGGTTGACCTGGCCCAGTGTGTTTTTCTCTTGCTATGGGGTGAGGGGCCTGCGTGTGTCTCTGCTGAAAGGGCTCTTGGAGCAGCTGTGGGGATGCACTCTGTAAATCTGTGAAACATGTCAGTCTCCCAGCCCATGTCATCATCCAGAACATTCTCAAAGGGCCACTAGCTTTGCTGGATGACCCTGTGCGGGTAATGGGACTTGGCAGTTCACAGATCCAACACGATGACATTTCTCTGAGTGGAAAAGAAGTTTCTCATGGACGCCTTTACCACTGAGTAGGGAGATTTTGAAGCCAGCGGCCAATCGGTCGGGGTTTTTGTTTTGCATGGTTTGTTCTGCGAGTCTCTGGTACCCACTGCTCTCTGTTGGCTACAGTGGGAGACTCAGCAGGAGTGTAAGGCATGTGGCTCAGGGGGACATGGTCTACCTGGGGGATGGAGGATGGCACAAGGTGGGATTTTCCAGAGTGTGTTCCTTAGAACACTGGTTCTGGGGGATGTTTCAGGCTTTGTGTGGAGGGGCGCAGTGTGCAGTGATTCGCAAACTTACCTCACCGCAGACCCCCCTCCTCCCTTTTCTTCCCCCCAGTGTTCCCTCCCAGCACTTAGCTTTTGTGAAACAACTTGGGAAATGCTGCTTATTGGAGAATCAAAGAGTAGAAAAAACTAGCATATCGAACCCCACATCTATCTGCTGTGCAGCGGCCTCTGATCACCCCCGAGTTAGAGCCACACCCCGCAGACCACAGGTGGCTGTTCCACCCGCCGCACGTGTGGCCTCGCTTGGCCTCACCCCTGCCCTTCCCTTCCCTTTCTCTCTTTCTTTCTTTCTTCTTCTTTTTAATAAGGCAGTTTGCCCTGAGTTTCTGTGTCTAAACCGTCAATGATAATCTGATAGCGTCTCCACGCAGGCTGCTCTGTGTACGTTACCGCTACTCCTTGTGCTAAAATGAGGAAATGTGCCCGGATTGCACAGCTGTGAAGCTCTAGATCCCCGCTTGAGCCCAGGTCTCTTTGCCCCCCACCAAAACCCCTGCCACTCAAAGTTCGTGCGAAATATTCTGGACCACAGAGCTCTCCATGGCCAACGGTGGGGAAGCATCTGTTCTGATTGTTGCTTTCCAGAAATAAAATCCAGGTTAGACACTTAGAAGAAGCTGTCACACTTCATCCTGTCCTTTCCAGGCTCTGATGAGATGAAACTGCCTCGTAAGTCTCAGACATAACTGCATTAAGTCTCTGAGGGAGGGGAGCCCTGAATTAACAGTGCTCAAGAACCCCGGGTCCTGCCCTGCCCCCAGCCCAGCTGCACGCTTCTCAGGGTGACTTGGTGCTAGCTTGCATTTGAGGGAATTGATGGCCACCTCAGACATTTATGAAAAAAAATTCCGTCTTCCTGTCGGGTTGTCTCAGCTGCAGAAGCGCGGCTGTAAATCTTACAGGTGTTCTACAGCCCGGGCCCCAGGGAAGCGCTTGCATAATCCAGGACCATCTCTCTCCACCATGTAACTTGATTTAAGTTTGGCGATGCCAATGTTATAGTTAATATTTCCTCCAGGCCTGTGACCAGGTCTCTCTTTAGAGAGACACCCCGACTGCAGTCTTCTTTTTGGACATTTTGGGTTATGAAGGGCGGATATGCTAGAACCCCGTTCTAGTATCAACGTGATTTTTGTCACACCGATGAAAGAAAATAAGGGAAAGATCGCTTTACATGTCAGGGTATAAGTGCTTTTGCTACTGTTGTTATTAACATTACCAATGGCTGCCACTCGTGGGGTGCTGTGTCACTCAAGGCGTTTGACCTAAGTGACCTGTAATCCTCAAAAACCTTGTGAGGAGAGGGGTTTTTTTGGTCACATATTTACCTATTTAATCAACCACTTCTTTTTTTACTTCTCTTGTTATGAAATAGAATGTACCTCCAGAATATTGCATACACACGAGTATGTGGTGTGATGAATGATTATGACATGAGCACTCCTGTCCCACTGCCCAGAAATGGACCACTGCCAGTCCTCAGAGCCCTTTCATGGGGTCTTCCTGAGCCCACCCCCTTCCTCTATCCAGAGGTGACCTTTATCCTGACTTCGCTGAGAATTACTTTTTGGTTTCCTTTGTAGGTCTACCATCCATTTATACATCCCTACACAAACTAATTTAGCATTGCATGTTTTTGAACGTTATATTATCTATATATCTATATATGGGCATATATCTCTATATATGGATTCATATATGGAATTTATTATATTCTTTTTTCTCAACTTGGCTTCTTTACTGAACGTTATGTTGGTGAGACTGCATGTCTCCCTCCTTCGTCCGTCCTTTGTGGCATCGTACTCCCCAGTGGGACACAGCACATGCTGTGCAACCCTTGTGGGAGTGTTCACGTGCTCAGCTCATCCATTTAGTCGTAGGTGGACAGTGGGGCTGTTTCTGTTGTGTTGCTGTTACAAGCTCTGCTGCTGTGCACTGTCTGTGTGCATGTCCTGGTGTGCTCGTCTACGAGGTTCTCCGGGGTGAACACACCTGGAGAGGACTTGCAGGCCGTGGGCACCTCTTCAGCTTTACGAGGCGATACCCAACCATTTTCCACAGTGGTTGCACCAGGTTACGCCAGCAGTAGAGGTGCACGGCCTGGAACCTCTGTTGCTCCATGTCCCAGGGTGAACGTTCAGGGTGGCCAACCTGCTGGGCCCGCACTGGCCTCTCTGTGTGGCTTTATTTTCATTCTCATGGTGGTTAGTGGAATTGAGCCCCTTTTCATATGTTTTTTGGCCATTAGTATTTATTTCTCGTTCCTTTTTTAAAAAGAAATATTGTTCAAATATTTTCTCATTTTTTCTATTGAGTGGTTTTGCTTTCTTATTTGTTTTCAGGAATTCTTTATATATCGGGGGTGTGGGTCATTTTTTTGGTTACATGTTGTGAATGCAGTCTCTCGTGCTGTGGCTTTTCTTTCCCCACACCCTATGTAATGTCTTTTACAGTTGTTAAATTTAATGTTGTTTGAAGAAACGTCCTATCCAGAGATTTAGTTTTAGTTGTTGTTGGGAGGCTTACAGGAGTCAGTAACAGAAAGAGGAAGGTGGTTTGTCCTTTCTCCTTTAGCCACATGGGTATAGTAGGGAGCCCACCTGTGTGGGGCCGGCCTGGCTGCCGAGGGAGCACAGGTGAGCCTCGCTGGGACAGACTCTGCTCTCCGGGTGCTGTAGCCTGGAGCGGGTTGGGGAGAGGGGGTGCTGGACCTCCAGAGAACAGTTACGCCACAGCAGGATTCATGCCGCCGGGTTTTCCTAGGTGCTGGGGGTGGGGGAGGCACGTGGGAAGGAAAAGTCACATCTTCCCAGGAGTTAGGGTAGGTTTCAGAGGCGAAGGTGCAGGGAGTAGCCTGTGAGCTAAGACTTTTGCAGAATGCATGGTAGCTTGTCTGGTGACCGTTTCCAGACAAAGCATAGACATGTTTAGTGACTTGGGGATAAAGAAAAAGTTGAACTCATCCAGTTGGGCTGAAATCTGTGAAGCACAATAGTGTTGTTTTCTTTCAAAGCAAAGAGGCGCATTGTTTTAAGTGCAGGGAGGGTGGGTATATTCGCTGGTGTCATCCGGTGATCCATGCTTTGGGGATCCAGGACTGGAGGCTTTGCTTCGAATGAATGGGTCAGTGATCAGCCTGCTCCTTCGGATGATGGACTGATCTCCACCGTCATGACATGTTTCACTGAGACAGCCACATCCCCTTCCTGTCTTGGCTCGTGCAGTATTAGAATCAATCAGTTCTTTCTCAAGGTTATTGAGAAAAAGAGAGATGGAGCCTGATGCAAGGAACTCAAGTGGAAGGGGGCGCCATGTCAGAGGGCAGGGATGAATGCCTCGTACAGCCGTCTGGGGGCCCGCCAAGGGACAGGGGCAGCTCACCTGGGCCCCAAAAGTTGTCCTGGAGGTTAGCCAGGTAGAGGAGGGCAGGCAGGGGTGTCACTGAGAAAAAGGAGCAGCCTGAGAGCATGAGGAGAAGCAGAGGAGAGACGGGGAGGAGCCCCTGGGCGGTACCTGGCCCAGAGCCTGGCTCACCTTGTGAGAGGGGCGTGGCAGGTGAGGCTGTCTGGGGCTCTGTACACACGTCAACACCAAGGTCTCCCTCTGATGCAAAGCTGCCACATTCCAATAGCCTGGCTTCTACCAAGCAGCGTCTAAATTGTCTCATACCAACCAGCCCACTTAATTTAGGTTGTAACAATTATATAATCTTTTCCAGCATTTTGGATCCAAATTCACCTGAATACCAATTAGACTTTGTGGTTTATCTCCTTCTTTATCTCTGTCTCTCCATTGACCGGGTTGTTAAACTAAGGCTATGAAATCATGACTCGTGGCCGTAGGTTTTACCCACAGGTCATCCGGAACTTTCTCCCTTGCCATTTTGCTTCCCCATCCTCTTCAGAGAGCATCAGGCCCATCACAGAGCGAGAGGCTCGCATTCTGATCTCTGAGCCTGTGGCTATAGGACCGTGATGCTGCATGTGCTTCCACACAGTGGCCCGCAGGGTCCTGCCAGGTGAGAGCCTTCCTGCTTGCTGTGGACGGAAGCCAGCAGGGCGCCCTCTCCTTCTACCAGAAAGCCATCCTGTGCTCTGTGATTGGTGACCGATGTCACAACCTTGGACATCACCTCCTCACCAGTTTCTCATCTGTTTTAAACATTCCTCTGAGTCCGTCTCTCGACGCCCATGGGAGATTGCATTAGCCTCTCTCATGTAGTTCGATGTCTTCTCATCAGGTTTGTCAGAGCCCGATTTCACAGGTGAGATAGGACTTCCTGTCCTCCGCTGTTTTCTTTCTTTCTGTTTGAAGAACCAGAACAGCAAATCCTCAAATTGTGACAAAGTGTATTTTACTTGCTTTCTTGACATAAGTCTGAGAACTTAGACTTCCAGCCTCCACAAGTTCAATTGTACTTTTTCTTTCAACTGAAATGGATGGTTGTCAGTGTAGGTTTTGAGGAGGATCCTTTGATGCACCTTTTGAAAAAGGCATATCGTTTGCCTTGTTGAAACATCACTGACACCTGACCTCAAATCCAGCTTCCGCCCCTGCCTTCTCCCCTTGACCTGGCCTTTGTGCTTAGCATGTTCCTGAAACCAGCTCTTTTCAGTCCGGCCACAAGCCCACCTCCCTGATGGCCAGTCCCAGTGGACACTTGTTAGGCCTTATCGGGTTTCTTAGCGCGCTTGACTCTGTCACCCCTCCCTCCATGAACGACGTTCGTCTCCAGACACCCCTGATTCTTCTGCCTGCTGCCGTTCTTGTCCTTCCTCACGAGCTCCTCTCTTGCTGTTCCTGTGTTCCCAGGTGCTGTTCTAAGTCCACTTGTCTTACCACTTTACACACTCACTGACAATGGGTGTGTTCCCTCCTAGGGCACTTTCTGGCTGCCCGTGCTCAGATCTGTACCTCTAGCCCAGAACTGTCCTCTGAGCTTTAGACTCCAAACACCTTATATCTTCAAATGCTTTCTGGACCTGCCCTCCTGGATGTCCAGGGCTCTGCGTTCTCCCTCTTTCTCTCAGTATCTGTAGAACTTCCTCCACGGCAGCCCGGATACCTTCCTCCCGTGTCATCCACGCTGGAAACTTGGGAGTCATCCTGAGGCTCTCTGTCTCTGTCTTCTCACACCGCGTCTCCATCTTCAGGTCGGCTGAGCCTTCTGCCTCTCTCTTCCTTTCCCATTTTTTTTGTTCCGCTCTCTCACTTTAGGCCTCCAGATCTCTTGTTTACACCACTGCAGCAACTGGACAGCTGATTCCCTGCCTTCAGGCTTGTTCCTTTCAAAGCCACCCTCTGTTAATTTCCAGAGTGAACATTGTGAAGTTGGCATGTCACCCTCCACTCGATACCCACCGGAAACCCCACCTCCTAAAAACCTCATTTCCTGATTCAGCGCACGTCCCACTGTGACCTGGCTGTGTCTGCCCTCTTCTTGGCTTCCACCTATCCCTGCCTCATCCCTGCCCCCCAGGAACGGCCAGCATTCCTCCCGGCTCACCGTGGCGGTCCTCATGTGTAGAAGTTGATGTTGAGATGTAGGCTGCCTTATGTCTAGAAAATCCAAGCAAACCAAACCATGCCCCTCCCAGGGAAGATAGATGTTCAGGAAATGACAAACGGGAAGTCAAATCATCTCTTCATTGCTGGCTGGTCTTGGGCCCCCAATCCAGTGCAGACCAAGTGGTCAGGCTGGGAATCTGTGAAACTTTGGGCAAATTCCTTAATCCTTTTACATGTCAGTTTCTTATCTGTAAAATGGAGATAACCATTGTACCTACCACATGAGGAGGTTGTGAGATTTCCAGGAACTAATCCATGCAAAACTTAGAACTATCTGGCATATGATAGCTATCAGTGAAAATGAGCTAAAATAGTTATTATGTTAGGTCACATTACTTAACAAATCTAATGCAACACTGCATTGTAGGCATGACAGCGGGTTTCTGCCTTGTTTTTTTTTTTTTTGGCGGTATGCGGGCCTCTCACTGTTGTGGCTTCCCCCGTTGCGGAGCACAGGCTCCGGACGTGCAGGCTCAGCGGCCATGGCTCACGGGCCCAGCCGCTCCGCGGCATATGGGATCCTCCCAGACCGGGGCACGAACCCGTATCCCCTGCATCGGCAGGCGGACTCTCAACCACTTGCGCCACCAGGGAGGCCCTCTGCCTTGTTTTTGATCCACTTTCTTTTTGGATGTTTTGTCTCACAATGCACTACAGGACTATAGCCTGCATATATTTTCCTCATAACTCTTGGCTGGATTCTGGCCTGAAAGCTCTCCATAAATAACTTCCCTTTGAGATGTAGCGTCCTTTGCTATCTGCAAGTAATCAGACTTAGGAAACAAGTTTTGTGATTTAGTTTGCTTAGATGACATTTAATCTTTGCAGTTGATATCTTAAGTGACCACACTCTTGTGTATTCAGGGGATCACGAATCTCTCTCATTCGTTACTATGTCCCCAGGGTGAGAGAACAATGTCTGACTCATAGCAGGAGGTCAGTAAATACTTGCTCCATAAGCGAAATCCCAAGATGTGCGCTGTTCATAACGCACTCAGACTCTATGCCTGGCATTGGGTGGGTGCAGGGGCGTCACCCACGCTTTTCTTTGCCTATGTCTCCTGTGCCACAGCGACGGCCCCAGCAGAACTCCCCGCTGGAACGTGGCCATGCCCCACAAGTTCAAACTTGTTCGGCGTGAAAGGCCCAGATGAGGCTCAGCTGTACCATTTAAAGAGAGAGGGTCCTAAGAAGAAGCTAGGTGGTGATTGATCGGGTGTGAAAGGAGACGGCGGCTTCGAGGGGGTAGAAGAGAACGGGAAGGTTGATCCTCCTAAACCCCTGGAGCCGTTCAGCAGTGCAAGGGGCCAGGGGTCTGACCTCCCTGCCTCTTAACGAAGGCTGAGATCACAGACTGTCAGAGGCTGCAGAAGGCTCTTTTGTCACGCAGGGAGGCTTGGTCAATGTCAGTCTTTGAAAGTGTCCCTTTCAACTTTAAGAATTGAAGATTTTCATAGAAATCAGTAGGTCGGAAACTGATTTCTCATTTGGGCTCACCTCTACATTGTTTGGCCCGTCTGCTCACATTTTGGCCATTCTCCTTTTCATTAGCAGTGCTACCAAGGAGCAGGTGTGGGGAATTAAAGGCGTCGAAACTCTCATGAGGCAGTTTATCCGCTTTGCTAGAAGAAGAATGGAATTGGCTCTCAAGCCTGAAGTTAGGTTTGTAGGACCATTTCTCATTTTAATTGCCTCTTCCTGCCTCTGTGCTCACTGACTACCCAGCAGCGGCAGGGGAGCGTTTTTGGTGGTTCTTTTTGATTTCTATGCAAATGCTAATATTTGCAAAATAATTTCATAGAACTTGCTTATATGGAGATGAAAGCACTTCAGAAGATTTCAGCTTTTATTTTAACTTTGCAGATAATCATATATTGGCATTTTAGGTCTCTTATTCTCTGCTCAGTAGATAGGTGAGAAGCCTGGCTAATTTTTGCCTTTGTTCCAGGTCCTTTTGTTTAATAAGCCCTCATAGGCCAAACCACGGGTTTCTTCTCCATGAAGGACGGAAAGTGGCATGTGCAGTGTAACACAAAGCATCCGGTGACCGCGGTGTGGCCTTGACGGAGGGTGGGGTCCCTGGGGAAGGGTTTGGAGCAGGTTGGCTCATCAGAGAACCCCCCCCCCCCCCGCGTCTCTGGGAGTCACAGCATTTCCTTTACAGGCCAGGTCAGCACTTTCTCTGTGCTGGAGTGACAGATGAGAGGGGGAGGGGGAGGGCTCTGGACACGTGTCTGAGGAAGCCTGGGCAGACTTAGTTGGTTGGGTGGTAAGAGAGAAGGGAAAGTCTAGGGTGACGCCCAGGTTTCTGTCTTTGCGTGAATAGCTGATTCTGCAGAAAGATCGTGAGTCTGAAATTGTGTGTGTTTATTTTGAGGTTCTTCCAGAGCATCCCTGTAGAAATGCCTGGAAGACAGTTGAAAATTCTATCTGTGGTTTGGGAGCCATCACAACTGGATATATATGGATATATCAGCACGTAAAAGCGATCATTGGAACCACAGTGGAAGAACAAAACAGACCCCAGGGCAGAACCTTGGAGAAAGTCAGCATTTCACCTCAGGCCTGGGAAGCAGATCTAGTAAAATAACCCGAGAAAATTTAGAGCGAGAAAGAGAACCTGGTGATACAGTGCTGTCAACACGTTACGCGTCACGGTGGGAGGTGTCAGCCAGTGGAAGGAGGTGGGGAAGGAGGGGGGCGAGGTCTGCAGAGGGAGCCCGGGCTGTACCCGCAGGAGCGGTTTGCCTGGGAGATCTGGGGGGCCTGAGAGAGGAAGGGGATGGTATGGAGGTGGCAGGCAGGACTGCGCTTCGAGAGCGTGGGGTGGGAGGTGGCCTACAAGCCAGGAGTAGAGTGATTTAAACCGGGCCCAGGTAGATGGCTTTTCTTTTCATTTTCTTCCCTTCCTCCATCTCCTTCTCTCAATGGGGAGACTTCAGCACATCTCTAGGCTTGAAGAACCATGGAAAGAGGGGCTGATTGGAGTGTCAGAGAGGACTTTTCCCGTAGTCGGTGCATCCCACTTCAGAGATGCATGGTTCTGCTTTAGCTCTTCCAGGTGACAGTGGAGGAATATGGATGACTTGGACAGTTGAGAAGGCGAGGCGGATTTGAGGTCTCACCAGACACAGTGGCGTATCAGCTCCCACAGACGTAGTAAGGGTCGTGTAAATTGCTAAAACAGTAAATGTAAAATTGTAAAAACAGTAAATGCTTTCTGTGGCATCTTAGATACCAGTTTATGTTGGATCATTTAATTCTCACAGCAGCCTTACCAGGTAGTGGTATTACCCCTTTGAATTGTTAAGAGGCTCAAAGCTTAGAGGAGTCTCACTACTTGTCTGAAGTTCCACGGCCAGGCTGTGCTGGGGGTCAGTTGAACGTGCCGCATCTGAGTCCCCTGCTGTCCTGTGGGCCGCTCTGTGCTCTTCCGTTCCCACTGGGCCAGGAAGCTGCTTGTGTCACCAGACAGGTCCTGAATGCAAAGCTGGGATTTCCATAGCCCTGTGCTGTATAGCTGTGTAGCACGTGGCTCGGAGGGACACTTGATTTTGTCCTGACCAGGAGTAAGGGCCTGGGAAGGACAGGGATCCGGTTGTACATCCATCGCCTGGCCAGTGGATGGGTCTCAGTGGGCCTCCCAAGAGACCTGAGCAGGCGCCTCTTCCCCTCACCACTCTCTGCATCCCCTGAAGTGGTTGCAAGTTGGCAGATAAGACTGCACGAACGACCCGTTGGTCCCCTGATCCTAAAAGAGCCTTGTCTTGCCCAGGTGGGGGTGTTGGAAATAGATTTTATCAGGCAGATTTCCCTAAGCGGGGACGGTGATGTATATACATGGTGCTTGCAGGTAAATGCTGTGGAGGAGTCAATTTAGTTAAAGAAGCAGGTCCATCAGGGAAGTAATGGTAAGGGGAGATGCTTGAATGGCATTCACTTAAAAAAAAAAAGAAAAGTGATAGATTCCTGGGTTGCTTTCTGTTATTTTCTTCTTAAACAAGAACTATAAATCTGGGGTGGACAGCAAAGAAAAGAAATCAGAGCAGCCTCATGTAGCAGAGACCCCTCCTACCCTGGGGACCCCTGCCAGGTGACTTGGACGGTCCCTGCAGAGGCAGGACTCAGCTGCCCCAGGTTGGCGTCTTTTCCTGGAGCATTTCCCAGCGGGCGGCTTGCCCCGCCCAGGCCTTCCAGGAAGCGGACACTCCCAGGTGGGAGGGTCGTGGAGGAGGACTGAGTGGGTGGGGGAGCTGGGCCTCCTTCTCGCGGGGGCTCGATGGCACGGGGCTGGCCTGGCCCTAACCCTCCTCCTTGTCGCTGCAGCCTTTCCGCTGCGCCCACTGCCACTACTCATGCAACATCTCGGGCTCCCTGAAGCGGCACTACAACAGGAAACACCCCAGCGAGGAGTACACCAACGTGGGCACCGGGGAGCTGGCGGCCGACGCGCTCATCCAGCAAGGTAGGCGAGCGGGCCGCGCCCGTCCTGCCCGGCCGAGCCCCACCACGGGGCGGCGCTGCGAGCTCCTGCGGTGCCGCCCCGACCCCTGAACGGTCCTCAGCATCACTGCTGTCCTCCGCCTCCTCCTCGCTGTTTATATCGTGTTACTTACACCAGGATTGTATTACAGCGACCCTAACGGAACTCTTAAATGGACAAAGTGATAATTAACCCACAGATTTTACCACCCTTCCCATGATGTTCATTTGTCAGTACAGTCGTCCCTCGGTATCTATGGGGGATCAGCTCCAGGACCCTCACGGATACCGCAGTCCGCGGAGGCTCGATCCCTTGTGTAAAATGGCAGAGAACAGTCAACATTTGTATCTGCAGCCCCACGTTGGATGCGGAACCCGGGGATGCGAAGGGCTGACTGTATTGCCTTCTGTCCTTGGCCCGCGCACACATTTTGCACAAATGAAAGCTCATGGCTTACTTAACAATGATTAACACGCACATTTTGTTTTCCTTTGGTGCACTGTCTTCCTACTTTACCCTCTGAGGGCTTTTCGCGATACAGCATCAAGTATTGTTTAACTATGCTCCTGTTGTTAACACGGTAGGGTTTCCAGATTTTTCTTTTATTGCAGTTCTAAATAATGCTGTACGGATCACAGTTATAGGTGGGATTCTTTAGATTATCCAAAAATATTGATTCAGTGCTCAGATTACTTATGCATCTTGAAAAGGAAAAACTATTTAGAACGTTTAAACTAAAGAGAATGGATGAAAACCTCTAATATCATTGAAAAGTTGGGCGGGCTTTTGCTTCTTTTTTTAAAATAAAGAATCACATTCCCACTTGAGAGGGTTTAGGTCACATGCTGTTGCCACACAGAGGAATGCTGTTGTATTTATATCTGCGCTTCGGTAATTCAGCTGGAAAATGATTGCAGCGTGCCATGAGTCAGTTGCTACTCTTTCCTGAATCCTGTGACTCTTTGAAGCTGAAGACCATTTTAGAAACCTGCCCCCGTAAACAGAGCTGTGGGATTGTAAACTCGGCTGCAGCTGGGGCCGCTCCTAGTTTTCCCATGCAGCGTGAAGCTCCACTTGCTGTAATCGCCATGAAAGGCATCTTAATGTAATGAAATGAATTGACTGTATCCTTCAGCACCTTTGGTGACAGGGCTGATGTACGGAGATGGATGAGCAGCAGAAAAAACTCGGGATAATTTTAATCCATCCGTCTGGGGTAATGGGAGCGTGGGCCTGGCATTGGCTTGAATGGCAGTTTCACGGAGCTGGAGGGCAGGAAGGTGCGATGCCATTTGGGCAAGTCACCCTCCTCTCTACCTGAGGCCCTGCACCTCAGGTGGAGTTCACAGCAGCCATCCCTTGTGATCGCGGGGAGAGTGAAACGAGAACACTTGAGTGTCTGGCACTCAATATATTTTCATGCCTTTCTTTTGTTTTTACTTTTTTTCTGAAAATATGCCAGTCCTTCTAGAGCTGGTGCGTCTTTTTTTTTTTTTTTTTTGTGGTACGCGGGCCTCTCACTGTTGTGGCCTCTCCCGCTGCGGAGCACAGTCTCCGGACGCGCAGGCTCAGCAGCCATGGCTCACGGGCCCAGCTGCTCCGCGGCATGTGGGACCTTCCTGGACCGGGGCACGAACCCATGTCCCCTGCACCAGCAGGCGGACTCTCAACCACTGCACCACCAGGGAAGCCCTGGTGCATCATTTTTGCTGACTCCCCTGTCTAGGAATCACAGAGGAGAGGATGGATCGCCTTAGAGTCACAATAAATAACTGGAGTAGCGGGCTAGCGATTCGTTTTAACATCCTTCACACTCTTGGGTTGGATGGGCAGGAAATAGACGTTTACTGTGGCAGTTGGGACAGGCGTGGGGATCTGATTGATGACACTGTCATAGCTCCGTGCTTCCAAACTTTCATCATTGCCTTGCAGAAAATGTACTGAGGTCAAGTTGCTTCACACCCTAAGTTTTCACTTAAGTTTCCAAGACTCTCTCTAATCAATTGGCATTCCCTGACAGGGTCTGGGTTTTATTTCTAATCTTTGCAGGGCTATTTTTGGCCTTTGTGTGTGTGTGTGTGTGTGTGTGTGTGTGTGTATGTGTGTGTGTTTATTTATTTTTCCTATGCCCCCCTTTAAGAGACATATTGTGGAAGGAAACAACTAAATGTCTCTTGGCTCATAGGAGACATCGTGCCATTGTGTGTTGGCGGGAGAACTGTCTCTGTAAGCAGAGAGCTGGTTAACTGGGGTTGCAGCTCAGAGATCTCAAGAGCACACAGCTCTCGCTGTGGAGAGAGTGAAGGAGACAGGGAGAAAGTGGAACTGGATAAAACGACTGTCTTTGGAAATGATGAGGTGTTTGGTACCACTGGAATTTTCCATTTCCTTTTGATTAATTTCATATAATTCTCCCTATCCCCCCTTGGTTGTTTTGTTTTGTTTTGTTTTGTTGCGGTACGCGGGCCTCTCACTGTTGTGGCCTCTCCCGCTGCGGAGCACAGGCTCCAGACGCACAGGCTCAGCGGCCATGGCTCACGGGCCCAGCCGCTCCATGGCATGTGGGACCTTCCCGGACCGGGGCACGAACACGTGTCCCCTGCATCGGCAGGCGGACTCTCAACCACTGCGCCGCCAGGGAAGCCCCTCCCATTTGGTTTTATTTTCATCTTCAGATCATTCCTCAAAAGATGTCTTTGTGGGACTTTATAATTTCTTGTTTTGAGATAGAGGAATATATGTTAAAATGATGATATAATAAAAAAAAACACAAATAAAATGTAGTTTTATCAAAATGATGCTAGTCTCCTGAAACCAATGCAGGGACTCCTTGTCCATCAGCTGTGTTTAAATGGTGTCGCACTGTGACACAGGCAGAGCCATCAATTGCTGGGAAAGATTCTCCTTCCCCCGTGCTCAGGGGTTTGGGGAGGGTGTCCGTGCACAGCACTGCAGGAGAGGCGGGAAGAAGACCAAATAGGCTGAGGTTTCTGAGGAAAGGCACGTGGTGTTTTCCACGGAGTTTGGGTCATTTCCAGTGAGCTCTGGAATGGGGGCTGCTAGGGCATCCACTCGTGTTCTGTGAGTGTTTACCAGCTGGCTGTCCCGGGGCAGGGAGAAGGGAACCTGATTCGTAGCATTTGCCAATTTCTGTGCCGTGCATATTTCCGCCAGGGCCAATTTTAAGCTTCCAGTGTGAGGTCGCTGAGCTGGGAAGAGATGGTTCCAGCGGCCCCAGCACACCTCTGGTCCTGGGGGCACAGGTGCTGCTTCCAGCCGCATGCCAGCTGGGCCCCGTCAGGAGGCACCAGTTCCCTTGGGCGCCAGTGCTTTTTGTCAGTTAGACTTGTACTGAATGCTACTTAAGTGTTTTATTCCCTGCTTGTGTTTTATGTACTTCTGATATTTTGAAAGCAGATCAGACAATCTCTTGTTTATTCTTCTCAGCCCATCACTTGTTCATTAATATGGATTCGAGGCGTTTTCCCCCAAAATACACATTTTTCACGTTGTATCGCTTCAGTGGGCCTGCCCCTTTCCTCCTTTTAAAATGCCCCTGATGAAGCTAGCTCAGGAGCTGGTTCACTAAATCACAGGTTGTGAAAGGCATCCGATGCTCTGATGCTGAGTGTCACAAACTGTCAGCTTATTCCTGGAGCTCACGGTGGGCTAACGATGGGGCTTAGCGGGCTGGTCCTTTTCCGGTGACCTCAAGGCCCTCCTTCAAGTCGCCCCAGGCGGTTGGCACGAGCGGAGGGTTGGGAGCACAGACCCTGGAGGCGGGTCTGTGATCACTGTGGCCCCTGGACCAGTTACTTACCTTCTCTGAGCACCAGGCTGCAAAGATGAGAGAGATCTTATTCTTGAAGATTCCAGACCCTGCCTGACATGTAACAAGTGCCTGATACATGGTTCAGATTCCCTAGCATGTTTATTCCCAAAGTCCTTCTTCACGGTGCATCTTGAGCTCCTCATGTGTCCCACACTGTGCAAGGCACTGGGCTGTGGTGGCAGTTTTGCCCTTCCTGTCTGGGTTGGAGACAGAGGCTGGGCAGCTCCTCCGTGTTCTGATCCTCTAACAGAAGGTACACCTTCCTCTTAACAGGCCCCATGTTGCTCACAGGAGGAAAGTCAGCTGCTTCTCCTGGGTGGTGTGCCTTAACTCAGGCTCCCCGTTTTAGGGGATCACTGAGCAAGGGTAGGTAATTAAGATAAGAAAAGATGTGAGGAAGAGGACCAGGAGAAGGCTTAGTCTTGTGGCATCTGCTAAAATCTTTGCGTTATTTTGAACAATTGTATTAGAAAAGTGTAAATATGTGTACATCCGTACCTTAGATGTACGTTCACACCAGATTCAGGGAAAATAGTATAGAAGAAAATCCAGAAACTATCAGTTAACCCAAAGTCCTTTATTTGACTTTTGGACCTTTTTATTTTAAAATTGTTTTTATTAGGGCCTAGATCCCATACATTATTGGCAGGTGCTTCCAGTGCTGTGATGCTACGCCGTGTTGTTGGTTGTTATTTTATATACTATCTTCTCTCTCACGAAGCCCTGTGGGGTTGGCGTCATCATTTCCATTTTAAAATGAGGAAGCGTAGGGAGGGAAAAGGACTGGCCCCGGCCACAAAGTGAGCCGGTGGTCAAGCCAGACCGGGGTCCTGATTCAGAGTCTGGCTTCTCACCACGGGTAGGCTGGATCTCAGATCCCAGGATTTTGAGGAGTGTGTGAGCGGACCAGGAGGGATGGGGGAGACCTTGCTTAAGCTCCGTTTACCAATTCCTCACTGGGGTTTGGAACGTCAGCCTGGCTTATAGTCAAATGCACTTTGTTTTTCCTCTGCAGTATTTCCCAAGTCCGATTTCGTATTTCACTTGTTAATAAAATCAAATTACTCTGTATCCACTTTCCTTTGTTGATTAAGCTGCTTTTGGTCCAGTTACCCTTGAGGGCCTGTATTAGTTTCTTATTGCTGCTGTAATAAATGACCACAAACTTGGTGGTAGTTTAAAGCAACACGGATTTATTATCTTACCATATTCTGAAGGTCAGGAGTCCCAAGATGGGTCTCACAGGCTGAAGTCAAGTTTGCTAACAAGTCTGTATTCCTTCTGGGGTCTCTAGGGGAGGATCTGTTTTCTTGCCTTTTCCAGCTTCTAGACGCTGCCCACATTCCTTGGCTCATGTCCCTTCCTCCAAAGCAAGCAGTCTTTCTCAGGTTACGTCACTGGGGTCTGCTCTCCCACTCCCTTCTTAGAAGAACCCTTGTGATTACATTAGGCCCATCCAGATAGTCCGGAATAGTCCCCCATCTCAAAATCCTTACGTGAATCCTACCTCTGAGATCTCTTTTGCCATGGGAGGTCGCATAGTCACATGTTGCAGGGATTAGGATGTGAATATCTTTGGGGGGCCATTGTTCTGCTGACTTCGCTGCCTTTTATAAGGATATAAGCTTTAGCATTTTTACCTTGGTAGAAGAGAAAACCAAGACCCAGAGAATTTAAGGAAGTGGTCCTGAGTCACGTGAGCAAGTGCCAAATTCAGGTCTTCTGACTGTCCAACCCAGTGTCCCATGCCATTCTGGGAGTTATATTATTGAGAATGAAATTGAATTTTCCATAATGTCAGCCACTGCAAAGGAGTGCAAATAGTTTAATGCTCAAAATTCCTCCAGAATATACTGCATTCCAAAAAGAACAAAGGGCTCCATGATGGAATTTTAAAATTGCTCCTGAAATTCTATCCTTTGGCCTGGTTTGTCTTTCCTCAGGAGGAATTTGCGACTTGGGCGGTGGGGGGATGTTTAGGGTTTTGTGGTGCACACTTACTATCAATGCTGCAAGAAAATTCACCAGGCCTCCCTGTGACCTTTACTGAGTGTGGCCTAAGCATTTAATGAATTGAAATGGAAATTAATGTTTCTCAGCTTTAATGTCAATTAACTGGCATAGTTACACCTTCAGTCTAGATTACATATTTCCATTTGTTGTTCTTTAATTAAAGCCACCATGGCAAAGGTGGACGTTTTAATTAATGTGGAGGCATTCTCATATTAATTTCAATTGAAACATAATATAAGGATGTTTTTCTCCCTAAATTAGTTTCTGTTAAAGAATAGCCCAGAAGGAACCTTCAATTTCATTTTAAAGCCTAAATTTAACCTTAGGTAGTTTGCTTGTGTTCATTGCCTCCTATTAAGTCTTTATAGAAGCAATGTGAGCTTAACCAAAAGAAAAGGTAGTGGTTCTCGTACCTTGGAGGGTTTTAAAAGATGATTGTAGGAAAATATTTCATTTTAGATGATTAATAAGCAATAACACAGAAGGTTAAAAAGTAAGTTTAATTATCCTCTGGGCAAGAAAGAACAAGCCCATTTGATTTTGCCTAAAAAAAAGAGTGCAGTGTACTTGAGTTTCAGAAAACAAGCATCTGTTTGAGCTGCCTTTTCTGTAGAATGTTCTGGAAGTTCAGAATTGGTGTCTGTTGCCAGTCTTTGCGCTGACTCTGGTCCCTGTCTCTGTTGGACCTGCTGTGCTCTCCTGCGCCCTCCCGGCGTGGGAGGCCGAAAGTTTAAGGGGCTGTGCTGTCGGCCATCTGGGTTGGCTTCCGTTCCTTCTCATGACTTTCTGGGGAATTGCCCACCACCTCAGGTGATAGACAGGAAGCCCCGGTTACAGAACGGTGCTCTCTGAGAATCACTGACATGGAATTGATTCAGGAGAGCTAGTACATCCCAGCTGCATCTAGGAGATGCTTAGATTAGGTGATGCGTACGATGAGGTTTGTCTAGTTCTTATATAATTTGTTAAGACACCTTGTCATGAGGACAGAATTCCTCTCCCTCCCTCCTTAGCGCCCCAGTGAGCAAGAAATAAATACTGACACTGGGAGGGCACAGGGAAGCACAGCAGGTCCAGCGGAGACAGGGGGCCGGGTCAGCAGACAGACTGACAACAACAGCAGGTGTCCTGAGAAGAGAAGGAGCTTGGGGAATGCAAAAGACAGAGAAAGGTGAGGATGGGGGTGGGGGCGGGGGACAAGCCTGGAGAGGCAGGCAGGGACCAGGCCACTGGGGTCACAGGCCACAGCAAGGAGCTGGGGTTTTATTCTGGGTGTGATGGGAAGACAGTAGAGGGTCTTACACCTATGTGAGATGTGATTCTGTTTGAGTTTTTAAGAGTTTTTATTTGTGTGCTGGGTGTAGAGCAGACAAACAGTGGCTGCGAGGAGACCAGTTAGGTGCCTGGTGGTCCCATCTCACTGCCCCGGCCAGCTCAGGGTGCACACCTGAGGGTGCCGGCACTTAGCCTGACTCTGGCCTCTTAAATGTCTGGTAGATTTGGAGGCCTGATGCCGGGACTACAGTTAGCCTCCTAAGGGGCTAGAGTTTGCTTCTGGAAGCACAACTGTTAAATCACTTTGCTGTACACCTGAAACTAACACGACATTGTAAATCAACTCTACTTCATATAAACAGACAAATAAATAAGTGATTTTTGTCCAGCTCCTAATTTAGTTGCTGCTTCTGATATAATTTTAGAAAGATAGTCTTTGTGTGACTTTGTGTGTCAGTTTTTTTGGTTTTTCTTTTTTTATCCTAGAGTTTTATATTCTCTTAATGAAAGCATCCAGATACTTCCTGGAACATGTGTAAGATTTAATGAATTAAATAAATAGTGACATTTCAGGATGTGACCAGCTTTTTGATTTGTCCTTTAGAAGGATATTCATATGGGAATTTATATCACTGGCTCCGCTTCTGATGTGAAGGAGACTCAGAATCTGGCCCTTGGTCTTAGTGTTTTAGGACGAAGGAGATTTGAGAAAAGCACCCATTGTCCTTCAGTTGTTTTTTGCTTTCCAAATTATTTGTTATTTTCGAATAAAAACATGAAAAAATCATTTAAGCTGTTCAGCCATTTGGCCAAGGGAATTATGTTACTCTTCTTAATTCTCTCTGGCACCTAAAATATTACGTGTGTGTTAGGTTCACTGCAAATTCTCATTTAATAAACGAAAAGAAATGCATTAAGTTTTAAACCTTTGCCCTGAAAAACACATATACTCTTGCTATTCTGTTTAATATTAAGGTAAGCTTGGATTGAAAGTACGTACTGGAGACAAAAAAATACATTCCTTAGATCTGAAGCATTTGAATGGAAGGCAGAATTCATGTGTTGTGAATGCCTCTTTTTACCTGTGTCTGTGCTTTCAGGTTGTTTGAAGTGTCCTGTGTGCAGCTTCGTTTATGGCACCAAATGGGAGTTCAACAGGCACTTGAAGAACAAGCATGGCCTGAAGCTGGTGGAGAACGAAGGAGATCCCAAGTGGGAGGTACTTTTTAAAGCATGGTATCGATTGTGACTTTCCTAAACGCAGATGACAAACCAGGCAAGCCCAGTGCTGTTCCTCAGAGCCGTGGGTTTTCTGGTTGGGAAACTTGGAAATCTTTTCAAACCCTGTCTCATATCTGAGGGGTACCACGGGGTGAGAGCCAGGCCATACATGTGACTTCTTACTCTGGGTTGCGTTTAGACTGGTTTGTGAACGTCTGTGTTGGACTCGTTGATATTTTCACTTCTGTTATCATGAATTCAGAGTTTCAGAAGTTGCATCTGAAAGCAGAATGCACACAGGGCATATATTGGCAGTCCTCACCCAGAGGGCAGGGCAGGGCCCATTTGCTGCTTCTAGGCCCCCCTCTCCTTCCACCGGAGGCATGTGCTTCTACCCGTCACCTTTGTTTTCCCCTCAGGTGTTGGAACCAGTTTCCTGACTGAACTATATAAAAACCAGTAGCTGTATTTTAAAAGCCAGTAGTTGTTTCTCTTTTCAAGTACCAGGGGTCACACCAAATTGCAGTTTACCTTAGGCAGAGTTTCTCAAACTGAGTCCTGCTAAAGTTATGGCCCGGATAATTCTTTGTGGTAGAGGGCTGTGCTGTACATTTTAGAATGTTTCGTAGTATCACTGACCTCTACTCACTAGGATCCATTCACATACCCAGCTGTGAAAACCAGACTATCACAGGCATTGCCAGTGTGCCCCAGGAGTCAAAATCACTCCCAATTGAGAACCACTTCCTGAGAACTTTCTAGGGCATTAGGGTATCCAGTGGGCTTACTCCAGTTAAGAATAATGGCTTTGAAACAAATCCAATACCCCATGAAAAACAATAATACATCATGACAATGTGAGGAGTATTCCAGAATTCAGGGGAAGGGTTGTCCAGTAGGAGGGAATGTGTTAATGTGTCCATGTAACCCATCATAATGAGAGAACTAGGGAGAAAAATGAAATGATCATCTTCATAGATGCAGAAAAGGCATCTGAAAATTTGACAAAATTCAGCATCCATTGATTAAAAACAGTCAATAAAGTAGAATTTGATGAATACATCTTTAAGATGAAAAGCAAAATGTATGTGTTTCAGCCCAAAAGCTGGCATCCTAGACTAGGGGGTTTCTTGTTAGAGTTGGGAACAGGATGAGGGTGCCCCAGGGGCTCTGTTTTTTAGCATCACGTGGGAGGCCTCAGCTGGTGTGTTGGACAAAGGCAGAGTAAATAGAGACATAAGAATCGGAAGAGAAGAAATAAAGTATCTCTGTAGACACAGGATTATGTTTTTGAAAATCTGAAAGAATAAGTGAAAATCTACTACACACAATAAGCAGCAGATTAAAACATCAATATACAATAATCAATGAGTTATCTATAGAGAGAACCTAAAGCAAAGGAACAGAGATTTTAAAAAAAAGAGATATTTTACAAATACGAGAAGAAAACATAAGTGAATTCATTTATAAATTGGGAGTGTGGAGAACTTTCCTAACTGTAACTCAAAATCCAGATTCAATTAGGGAAAAGACTGAAAAAAAATTGACCACATAAAAAAATTTTAAAACTACTATGTAAAAGAACTCAAGAAGTAGAGGGGCAAATGATAAAAAAATATTTTCAGTCATATCATAGAAAAAAGGGTGAATATCTTTACATTATAAAAGGCTTCTAGAAATACTGATGAAAAGGATCGACAACCCAGTGGACGAGAGATAAGAAAGGTTCATAGAAAAAGAAATGCAAATGACCTTGAATATCTGAAAGCACGATCAACCTCCCACATAATAAATGTGAGTAAAACTTGACAGAGATAGAATTTCTTACCTAGTAGACTGGCAAGAATCCAGAAGTTTTGACATCATCTCTGCTGGAGAGGCTGAAGGGAAATATGCACTCTCATGCATTGCTGGTGGGAATGCAAAACGATGTGACCTTTATGAAGGGGAATTTAGCAGTATCTACTAAAATTACATATGTGTTTCTTTTTCCATTAACTAGACGATCCCACCGTTAGAAAATTATCCCAAAGTGATGCTGACAAAAATGAGGAAAGGTGTCTGCACAAGGCTATTTATTGCAGCACTGTTATATATAATATGTAGATAGATTTTGTGTGTGTGTGTGTACATCAATAGATTGATGTAGAAATAATTCCAGATATATGTGTGTACGTGGTTAGTATACATACATGTATTTCTTAGCTTTTTGTGCTTAGAGGGCCTAGAAGCAGTGACACCCCGCTGGTAATGAGCACACCTAGAATCCAGATCTTGGTTTCTCAGGATTCTCCAACAAAAGGAACCAGGGTCCCTTTGAAAAGTGGTTGATTCCAGGGCTGAGGCAGAAATTATCTAAGTTGATCCTGGAGCATTTTGCAGTACTAGAAAGTAACAACGTGCTCCACAAAAATAAGATGGAGGCATGCCAAAAGGACACAGGAGACAACCCAAAGAGTTCCTAATGACCCAGAGCTAGAACAATTTGAGTAACAAAGTAAATCATGATGGTATTGGACTAAAACTGAAAGAATAGAATAAATATCTATGCATTCATACTGACATAAATAAATGATTGAATAAATGGTGGAGAAGGAACAGTTCTTCCCCACAGAAGAATTCTGATTAATAAATATAGAAAGAATGAGGGAAATAGAAAATCACCATGAGAACACCACAGTAATAATTGCAGCAGGCAAGATCCATTGATGAATGCTAGAATTAGTAGACAGAAGTTTAAGGAGAAATACAGTACTTATGTAGCCTCAAAATATCTCCCCCTAAATAATTATTAATTATAGAGGGAAAAGTAGTAACTTCACAGTGGAGACGCCTGGCAGACACCACCTTAACCACATGATCAAGGTCAGCATCCTCAGTAGTAAGATGTAGTGACTTCACATGCCCCCTGATATGATGTGATCAGAAGGGCAGTCACCTCGTGGTGCTCTTCAAAAAATCCTCAGCCTCCACCTAATCATGGGAGACCATCCGATATATCCAAACGATATGACGATGTGGATGGTCAGATGCCTGACCAGTTCTCTTCAGGAGTGTCTGAAGAACTGTCAGAGGTTGGAGGAGACTTTGGAGTTGTGGCCGCTCAATGCACTGTGGGGTCCTGGATTGGATCCTGGAACAGAAAAAGGAAAAGCCAGTGGAAAAGCCAGTGGAATCTGATATTGTACCAATGTTGATATCTTGGTTCGATCATTGTACCATGGTTACAGCAGATGTCAGCATTAGGGGAAGTGGTATGAAGGGCATGTGGGAAGTCTCTGTATTTTTTTTGGAACTCTTTTGTAAATCTAAAATTATTTCAAAATAAAAGTTATAAAAAGGGAGGAAAGCATAGGTAGAAAAGGCAGGGAGATAACAAGATGGAGAGGGTAGGAGAGAAGCTAAACTTGTCTTAGCAGACCCACTGTGCAGACTTGACTCTGAAACTCTGATATAAATATAAGAAATACATTTCTTACGTAATAAAAAAAAACAAAAGTACACTTAAAAAAGCAAACCCTAACCCTAAAAATTGAGAATAGAATGAAATAAAGTATCTGAACTATATATCAAAATGATGGCAGAACTACACAGAGAAGGACTATTTCAAGAGACTTTAAGATAGAAATTTGATTGTTCCTCCCTAGTGGGATATAACCTAAGGGCAAAAAGAACTGCAAAAAAAACATACTGTTTTCAGTTATTCCACTGTCAGTGGTAGGATTGATATTGTTACTCCAAGGCTGTTGTTAGTGTCTACAGACTGGAGTGAAGCACATCAAGTGTGTTTAAATCCATGAGTTTATAATGGCACTGGGAGAAAAATCCTTAGTCACCTTTGTAGGATATTAGGGAATCAACTCTATTTTGATAAATAAAACTCTGTTTTGGTAAATAAAGGCTCGGAATCAAACAGTTTTTCTACCTCATCTAAGTAAACTATATCTCAGAGTAACCGAATGTTTGTGGAGAGACGTTTCTTTTTATAGAAGTATTCCAGCTAACAAATGAAGATTTACAGTATTGCCATTTTGCAACCCTCCACTGATGTCATGTCTAAGCGATGACCATCAGTCTCCTGCCAACGCGGCAAAAACAGAGACACTCAGACATAGAGTGTCTCCTGATGGAAATACACTATGTTACCCATGGAGCCTTCCTGCCAAAAAGGGAACTGATACCTAATTAAGCTTCTGCGTCTGACTTCCAGTTTGCAGGAAATACAGTGGACAAGGGAACATATTCAATGTTTCCATGTTGGTGCAGTCAGCAAAAGCCAGACTGTTGGAAACTCTGAAGGCAAACGACCACTTTTCCCAACAAAACTATAAGCAGGGGAGAAAGAGTGGAGGGAGAGCCTATAAATGCAAGTCTTATGAGACTTTTATCAGTCAGTTCTAATATATGGATTTCAATAACTTACTTAAATATGATTTGTAGAACAAGTTGTGAAAAAAATGAGGTAATTGGGGAAATTAGAACACCATTTAGATATGTGAAGGTATTAAGGAACTACTGTTAAGTGTTTTGAGTGTGACGGTGGTGTTGTAGTTATGGTTGGAAGGAGTTTTACCTTTTACAGATACGTTCTAAACTATTGATAGATAAATTGACATGACATCCACATTTGCTTCAAAATCAAAGGACAGTTGTGTGGAGTGCATGGGGAGATAGGCAAAACAGGACTGGCCATGAGCTGATGATTTTTGAGGTTGGGTGATGTGTACGTGGAGGTTCACCTCTCTGTCTTGTGTATGTTTGACATTTTCTATAAGAAAATTTAAGGAGTATGTTAAAGCACTGTCTATAAAACGCTGGGGTTACTGTCTAGTCCCCAGTAGGCCTACAGTAAATGGCAGCTGCCATGGTTATTGGAGGTGGTGGTGTCACCAGCATCCACGTCACATCCTCATCTGTGGGAAACAGTCAGTCCTCTGGTGTTTCAAGTTCACACTTGCAAGGATTTGCTCTCTGTTACACATAGACATTGGAATGCCGGTTCCTGCTGTGGAGCACCATCTCTCCTGGCCAGTTGGTGCTTTCATTAGCGCAGTCATGGCGCTCTCCTCTGGAGGTCTCGCCTCCTTACAGATCCTGACGCCTTCAGCAGAACTGTGACTCCATAAAACTAGTTGACACCAAGCCACGCACTAGACTCCAGAAGTGCGACAGTAGAGCAGCTAAGAAGCTGGGCGGGGGGGGTCCCCGTGTGACGACAAGCCGCCTGTTAACAGCAGCTGTGCTGTCGCCAGCCTCCCAGGAATGCCCTGTAAAGCGCTGTCCTTCC
The DNA here is from genome assembly GCF_025265405.1 of Mesoplodon densirostris. Classification (NCBI taxonomy): domain Eukaryota; kingdom Metazoa; phylum Chordata; class Mammalia; order Artiodactyla; family Ziphiidae; genus Mesoplodon; species Mesoplodon densirostris. Next base: position 85,849,263 of record NC_082673.1, on the reverse strand, counting down.
CACAGATGGTTATTACAAAGAGTACCCCAAAGCGGGGAAGCCAGTCCATGCCCATCCCGTTCATCACAGGCTAAGCCATTCCTCGGATCCAATCAGTGTTGGCCACTATGTTGCTTAATGGTACTTAAAAGGAAATGTGCTTCTGTTTGTTCATTTATGCATTCATCAGACATGTATTGGGTGTCTACTAAATGTCAGGCTGGAAATGCCTAAATGAACTTGACCACTTGGCTGTAAAAGAATAATCACATTCTATCCTGAACCTGTGTGAGTAACTGATAAGTGCTTATAGAGCGTGATCACTTTGGCTCCTATAAATTGTATGTAAAATCTCCTTTTTGTTCTTTATTGGTGGCATTCATGTTTCCTGCCTTGCAGTTCCAGAAGGAGGTGATTATCAATATCTAGTTCTTGTGAAAATTCCATCCCACCTCTTCTCTCCTTAGGTATAAGATACCCGTGAATGTCTCTTTAGCTTCTCCTACTCTCATGGGTCCTGATTTTGCACAGATATATTTTCTCCCGTCAGTTGTATTTCTCATATCCTTCCTATAAAAATCAGAGCAGCATGAGTAGCTAAGATTTGCTGAGATCTTGCTCTGTGCCGGGACCCGTGCTCGAAGCTTGCTGAGTGTTATGTGATTACCGTCACCACTGCTGTGCCTTCCTCTCGGCCTCACGGCAGGAGGCCCGGGCACAGGGGAGATAAGGGCAGTGTTGGTGGCCATGGAAAGAGCAGAGGGACAGCATAAGAGCACACACGAGAACCTCTGAGCGTGTGTCATCCCTAGTTATGAACAGCATACTCCGTTCCCTACGGCAAGAATGTGTTGCAGGCAGCTTTCCACTGACGCTGGTTTTAAAAAGTCTCCGCACTTGTAAAGAGAAGTTTTGTCTTTGGGAAGTAGGTTTGTACTGGAGCACTGATTTCTCAGGGGCGCCTGCTTAATGAGCTGCTGCAAAAGCGTTGCTTATGTGCATTTGTTTTGTCTTAATCCATTATCCTGGGACTTCTGGGTAATCGGTGATCTTCTAGAAGGTCACATGGATGATACTGTGGTTTTTTTTAGCCAGCAACAGAAACTCCGGAGGAGCCCTCCACCCAGTACCTGCATATCACCGAAGCCGAAGAGGATGTCCAGGGCACACAGGCAGCGGTGGCTGCCCTCCAGGACCTGAGATACACCTCAGAGAGTGGTGAGAGCGTGCCCCCCGCCTCCCTCTGACACCTTAGAACTCGTCTTTGATAGACACGCTGAATGAATGACTTTACGGATGAATTATGTCCGCCAGTTGATCTCCTTCCACTGCATTCTGACCACTGGAGCGGTCCCATTATCAGGCTTGGAGGTAGAGCTCTCCTGCAGTGTTCTAGAACAGGGCCCCGGCCAAGGTGGTGCCACCTAACAGGGTTGCCGGATGTCCACACATATGATCACCGCTCAGAACAGGGAGAAGCAGGTCCTACTGTCCTCACTTCACAGATGCGGAAGATTGCCTCCTTGTAAACGGTGGGCTGAGGATCATCCACTGGTTGGGTGTTGGAGCTGGTCTTGGAATCGAGGTCTCCTGACTTCTTGTTGGGACTGTGCACTTCCCAGTTCTTCTGAAAAGCCCCAAGTCAGGATTTTTATGTCAAATGTCATCAGTTTCAAATGTTCGATCAATTTGAAAAAACAGACCACTGTGCCAGCCTAGTGGTAGCTGAGGCATTGTGCTTAGAAAACATTTTCTTGATGCTCTTTTCAAAACAGGAAAGGAGTATGAGTTAATATAATATACCACAGCCCTCTGTGTATTGGGGGGACAGACATCAAGCAAGTGGGATTAGAGGAGGCATTAAGTGAAGTCAGCTGGTGATAGGAGACAGGAAATTGCCATTTCATCCAGCTCTTACATCCCTAAACCCCAGGTTGTAAGAAGGGTGCGCAGAAAACCCCTTTGGGCCAGTCGCTTTGGGGAAGATTCATTGCCGGTGCTGTGCTTACCGGGGGATTCGGGAGACGGCTCTGCAGCCTGTGGGAGAAGCAGGCTCTGCAGATGGGGCGTCAAGGTGCCGGCTTTTGGTGCGGTTCCCAGAGCTGACGCCATGTCTCAGTGTGTTTCCTTCCTCATGTCCAGTGACTTCAGCGATTGCTCAAGCCCTGCCAGGACAGCCTGTCCGTCTTCATCCCCCACCAGCGCTCCCTCCCTCCCTCCTTCAGGCCCCCGGCATCTCCTCCTGGCTCTTAGGAAGCACTGCAGACTCTGCAGCTCGGCATTTGGGCCACCTGCTCTGGGCCCTGGCCTCCCTGCTCGCATCTCTGGCCACCTTGGAGCTGTGCCCTCCTGGGCCAGACTCTGCTGTTCTCGGCGTGAGCTGTGTTTCTCACCCACTCCTGTGCCCTCTGGGGCCTGGTCTGTTCCCCTCCCCACACAGCACTTTTTCTGGCGAACACGTCTTCGTCTTCAGTATTCAGATGGTGTGTCATCTCCCGGGAGCCCACCTGGCTTTCCCACAGAGCTTCCTAGTCGCCCCCCTGATATGGAACTGACTAGGGGCTGTATGATTTGCTTACGGTCCATCTCAGTCACCTGTGAGCCCTGGAAGGGGTTGCGGGGAGGCAGCGTTAGATCTTTGTCTGGATCCCAGCTGTCCCCGGCCTTTCTGGCACCAGGGACCATTTTTGTGGAAGACAGTTTTTCCAAGGACGGGGGGAGGGGATGCTTTCGGGATGATTCAAGCGCATTACATTTATCATGCACTTTATTTCGATTACTGTTACATCAACTCCACCTCAGATCATCAGGCATTAGATCCCGGGGGTTGGGGACCCCTGTTGTATCCCACTGGGAACCATGTTCCTGGCTGACAGTTCAGGCTTGATAAGTGGTCATTGAGGGAGTAAATGGATGAGGAATTAAACTCTTATTTCAGTACATTTTTTAAGGTCAGTGTTTTGTTTAGTGTTTAGATGTTTAGAGTGGTTGGCTGCAAGGCAGAGTTGAAACCCGCCCCCCTGCCGAAGGAGAGTGTGTGTGTAGGAGAGAATAGGTGTGTGTAGGGGATGCTAGGCTGGTGCATGGTGAACAGGTGCTAATGTCATTGCCTCAGTTGTATGCCACGTCCTACCCTCTGTGTAGAACACGTTGAATTCCCTTCCCTCATCACTTACTGATTCGCATTGGAACGTGGCTCGCAGAAAGTCGTCCAGGAGTATATAGACATTGGTGGAGACTTCATAATATTACGCTAGCCTGGAGATCAGGTAGTAATTTCCCTCTTAGTGAAGTAATGGTCAGGGTCAGAGTGCTGTGTTCCGGAGACTCACAGATGGCCAAGCAGATGGTGAGAGCTGAGTGAAAGGGTACACTCAGTAGCTGCCCTGATGATACGGATTACAGTCTTTTGAGATGATTAAAAGAGAATCCTCAGCTTACGTTAATTTAGAATTCTACAGCCCACTGGTTTGATAACTGAGCACCCTTGGGTGCCCTGCCCGTCTCCTGCGTCATTTATCTGGCACACGCTCACTGCCCACCTCCCATGCCTGTGCTCAAGGAGAGCCAGCTCTGTGGTTTGACGTCATAGCTGGTGCTTCTCAGGAGTTTCTGTTTTGAGAGGCAGTCCCGTATCAACAAGTCTGGATTCAGAACATCTGGGCTTGAGCCCTGGCTTTGTGGCGTAACTGACCCAAGGGCCTAAGACAATCCTCTTCCATTTTTTCGCAGTGAGGTGACTGATCTATAAAGTGGGGATAATAGTGGCACAATGTCATCTCTTCGCAGGTTGTTTGGAGTTCCGAGAGGTTCTTATGGAGAGTGCACTGTCGGCTGTGAAGTACCATGCACATTATTTCTGTGGTCAAAATGAGCACTTATGAGAACGCGTGCATCCCTGGAGAAGGCGCCGCGCAAGAATGGCCTCTGCTAAGGGCTGCTTTTGCGTTCAGTGACCTTCACTGCCCACGGCCTCACCAGTCCCCTGTTTGCTTCTTCCTGGCTAGGTGACCGACTTGACCCCACGGCTGTAAACATCCTCCAGCAAATCATCGAGCTGGGCACCGAGACCCACGACGCCACTGCCCTTGCCTCGGTGGTCGCCATGGCGCCCGGGACGGTGACTGTCGTGAAGCAGGTAGGACCTTGCCCTCCCCGTTAAATACTGTTTCCTTGCGCTGACACACACCCTCTCTCCCCACCGCCCCCTTAGGTTTTCAGGGCTTTAACCTGTCTAAGGTGGAATTTGGAATGAAATCGGTCTAGTCTCATGCGGTTTCTTCTTACTATCATGGGATTGTATCTGCGGTAGTGCCATATGTGAGGCTGTGTTGTAGGGGAAAGGTGTAGCATATTTCAAAAAGTTCTGGAAACTTGATTCATTTCCTTTCAATGAAAGGCATCCCAGAGTGAAACGAGCGTGATATGGATGCATTTGGACGCATCTGTGGTCAAAAGCAGCCTCGGTCCCTAAGGCCGGAGTCTGTGGAGCAGGGCCACTGGGGGGACAGCCAGGGAGGCCAGGAGGGACTGGCCTCAAGTATTAAACATCACCAGACGGAATCAGTGCAGGATGACTGAACTAAACTGATAGGAAGAAGATGGCCAGTGTCTGAATAAAGGTTACTGTAGTTAATTGTCACACTGTCACTCTCCTTCTAACCTCAGTGGAGACTTTACCGTCTGTTAGGATGCGGCATGTGTGATAATCAGATCGTCCTTTGTATCTGTCTCTACCTCTCTCTCTACTCTCTCCTGCTTCACTGTACACAAGATTTGAGCTGGCTTACACAAATACTTAAAAAAGCAAAAACGACAGGAAGCACATCAGAACCAGGGCAGACCCAGGCTGTGTGGTTTAGCCTCAAAGGTCACGTGCACGGAGAAGGTTGAATCGCAGAGCACAGAGTTCTACATGGTTATCCGTCTTCAGTGATTCCCTCAGGAAGCGTATAGTTAAGTGCCTGCAGCGTTCTCGTTGCTGGGGCTCCAGGAGAGAACCGATGTTTGCCATCGAAGTGGTTGCTCTCCTGAGAAAAAGATAAGTAAGACAGAAAGGATGTCAAGTGGTGAACGGGAGCAGTGGAGAAAAGTAAAACGAGAAAGGGGGAGGGGCGTGGGCCGAGGAGCCGGGGTGTCGGGGGCTGTTTAATAAGGGACTGCCGGGGCAGCTGTCTGACATCTGCTCACAGACCTGGGAGAGGTGGGCGTTACTAGAATGATCCAAGTTCTGCTGTGCACTTGGTTCCGAATCTGAAAACAAAAAGCAAGAAGGAAGCGTGAAGCAGTTAACCGCGGAAGAGGTAAGTTTTTCTCGGCAAGTAACAAATAATCTCTTCATTCGGCGCTCGCATCCCTGAGTGACATGTCCCCCGCGGCCTGCCTTTGATGACTCGGTGGACTTCCCAGGGCTGTCTCCATGACCGTCCCCCCAGGTGTGCCCAGGCCACAGCACAAAGCATGAAATTCAGGCTGAACAGTTCCCGGGGGAATTAGTACATGCTGGGTCACCTCTGGATTTCTGCATCCAGAGGCAAGACTTGGTGCCTCTAGATGAACGTTTGGGCTGCATGGTCTGGAAACCCTCCTCCATTAGGATGCTTTCTGTCAATGAGACCCTGGACAGATGTCAGACAGGACAGTAGGAGTTTTTATGTTTCAGGCTGCAGGGGCCTGGTGTTCTGCATTGTTTGGGAACAGACTCATACACCTCTAGGCCAGACACTCTTGCAGCTTTTCTTTGTATTTATTAGACTGCGATCTTCAGATTGTCTTGTACATCTCTTCTGAAGCTCCTCGTTTGCATCACGGCGTGGGGAGTCCTGAGCTAGACCCGGCACTTCAGGAAGGGTATAGGAGAACTTTGGATGTTTCGTACACGCCAAATCCCTTAGAGAATTGCAGGGAGGCGCCGCTGATTGTGACTTGCCTCTTCCTTCTAGGAAGTGGATTGATTTGCTGTTACTTAGAGACGTGATTTATTGCATGTCGCAGGTGATGCGGTGATACACGAGGTTGCGGGGGAAGAGTACAGCTTAGATGTGCTCTGAGGCGTTAGAGTGACAGCATGACAAGGGATAAGGCAGGTGAACCTCTGGCGCAGCCAGTGTCAACAGGTATAAAGTGTTTGCAGTGGCAGAAAGCAGTGGCACCCTTCAGTCTTGTGGTTTATTGGAAACACAGGGCTGAGAGGCGTGTCACTATTTAACACAGACTTGAGTAACTGCCTTTGGAAATGTTCCCGAGGACGTGTGTCCTAGCCGTTCTCCTGTCCACCTGGTTGGCACCTGGTGCACCGAGGCTGTTGGTAAATGATGGATGGGAGATTGGATGAACGGACTGATGGGCGGGAGACGTCAGACGCCCACTCGGATGGCAAAGGGGTTGCATTGTGTCAGGCTCTCCTGGGTGAAGGAATGCCCTCTGGATTCAGTTGTCTTATTTCAGTTTAAATGTAGCTGTTTTTATTAGAGAAATGAATCCGTTTCAACTTTTTTTCTTTTAATTAAACTGTGGTTTAGGATTTTTCAGTAGAGAAATTATATCTGTTTATCGAGTGTCCTTAAGCCACTCAAATGTGGACCCTGGTGCACCTGCTGGGGAGCAGTAATGTTCTCCCTTCACCCTGTGGGGAGCCCTTGATGTTGGGGACTTCGTCTTTCTCCAGCTCAAGGTCTCACACATCGTAGTTGCTCAGTAAATGTTTATTAAGTAGGATGGAGTATGCTGTGGGCTTTATGTTTTGATTCTCCAGTTATATCCTGTAGAAGAAATAGCAAGAACACATTGTCATAAAGTATGTACTATATATTGTAGAAAAAAATGATTTTAAATTACTATTGGATAGCATATTTTGAGATCTTTTAAAAGTTTCCTATTTTCTATCTATCTATCTATCTATCTATCTATTTATCTATATCTCTTCCAAAGGGCCAAAAATAAATTCTGGGTTGTATGTGAATTCATTCTGGATGTTTAAAAATTTCAAGATTTCTTTCCCATATTAGAAATTAGTTATATGCTCTGTTTATAATTTTTTCATGATATATTAATGTAAATTGAAAAGAATCTCACATATCAAAGTTTATCAGTGGTAACTGAAAGTTATTTATTAATCTCCAGTCTTTTTTTTTTTTTTTTTTTTTTTTTTTTTTTTTTTTAAAACACCTGTTTTCAATCTTCTGGATGTACACCTAGGAGTGGAATTGCTGGGTTATATGGTAATTCAATGTTTAACTTACCGAGGAACCATCAAACTGTTTTCCATAGTGGCTACACCGGTTTATGATCCTACTGTCAGTGTATAGGGTCCCAGTTTCCTCTGAGTCTGCACCAACACTTTCTTATGGCCTTCCTAGTGGGTGTGAAGTGGTTTTGATTTACATTTGAATTTGAAATTCATTTGCATTTGAGATGATGTTGAACATCTTTTCATGTACTTTTTGGTCATTTGTGTATCTTTGGAGAAATGTCTGTTCAGGTCCTTTGCCCATTTTAAAATTATTTTTTGTCGTTGTTGAGGTTTTTTTTAATATAAGTTTATTTATTTATTTTTGGCTGCATTGGGTCTTTGTTGCTGCACGCGGGCTTTCTCTAGTTGTGGCGAGCGGGGGCTACTCTTCCTTGCGGTGCACGGGCTTCTCATTGTGGTGGCTTCTCTTGTTGCGGAGCATAGGCTCTAGGTGCGTGGGCTTCAGTAGTTGTGGCACGAGGGCTCAGTAGTTGTGGCTTGCCGGCTCTAGAGTGCAGGCTCAGTAGTTGTGGCACACGGGCTTAGTTGCTCTGCCGCATGTGGGATCTTCCCGGACCAGGGCTCAAACCCGTGTCTCCTGCATTGGCAGGCAGATTCTTAACTACTGCGCCACGAGGGAGGCCCTGTTGTTTAGTTTTAAGAGTTCTTTACATATTCTGGGTCCAAGACCATTACTAGATACATGATTTGCAAATATTTTCTCCCATTCTGTAGGTTCTCTTTTCTTCACTCTTTTTTTTTTATTTTACAAATTTAATCAGTTATACATATACATATGTTCCCATATCCCCTCCCTTTTGCGTCTCCCTCACACCCTCCCTATCCCACCCCTCCAGGTGGTCACAAAGAACCAAGCTGATCTCCCTGTGCTATGCGGCTGCTTCCCACTAGCTATCTACCTTACGTTTGGTAGTGTATATATGTCCATGCCGCTCTTTCACTTTGTCACAGCTTACCCTTCTCCCTCCCCATATCCTCGAGTCCATGCTCTAGTAGGTCTGTGTCTTTATTCCTGTCTTACCCCTATGTTCTTCATGACATTTTTTTTTTCTTAAATTCCATATATATGTGTCAGCATACAGTATTTGTCTTTCTCTTTCTGACTTACTTCACTCTGTATGACAGACTCTAGGTCCATCCACCTCATTACAAATAGCTCAGTTTCGTTTCTTTTTATGGCTGAGTAATATTCCATTGTATATATGTGCCACATCTTCTTTACCCATTCATCCGATGATGGACACTTAGGTTGTTTCCATCTCCGGGCTATTGTAAATAGGGCTGCTATGAACATTTTGGTACATGTCTCTTTTTGAATTATGGTTTTCTCAGGGTATATGCCCAGTAGTGGGATTGCTGGGTCATATGGTAGTTCTATTTGTAGTTTTTTAAGGAACCTCCATACCGTTCTCCATAGTGGCTGTACCAATTCACATTCCCACCAGCAGTGCAAGAGTGTTCCCTTTTTTCCACACCCTCTCCAGCATTTATTGTTTCTAGATTTTTTGATGATGGCCATTCTGACTGGTGTGAGATGATATCTCATTGTAGTTTTGATTTGCATTTCTCTAATGAGTAAAGATGTTGAGCATCCTTTCATGTGTTTGTTGGCAGTCTGTATATCTTCTGTGGAGAAATGTCTATTTAGGTCTTCTGCCCATTTTTGGATTGGGTTGTTTGTTTTTTTGCTATTGAGCTGCATGAGCTGCTTATAAATTTTGGAGATTAATCCTTTGTCAGTTGCTTCATTTGCAAATATTTTCTCCCATTCTGAGGGTTGTCTTTTCGTCTTGTTTATGGTTTCCCTTGTTGTGCAAAAGCTTTGAAGTTTCATTAGGTCCCATGTGTTTATTTTTGTCTTTATTTCCATTTCTCTAGGAGGTGGGTCAAAAAAGATCTTGCTGTGATTTATGTCATAGAGTGTTCTGCCTATGTTTTCCTCTAGGAGTTTGATAGTGTCTGGCCTTACATTTAGGTCTTTAATCCATTTTGAGCTTATTTTTGTGTATGGTGTTAGGGAGTGATCTAATCTCAAACTTTTACATGTCCCTGTCCAGTTTTCCCAGCACCACTTATTGAAGAGACTGTCCTTTCTCCACTGTACATTCCTGCCTCCTTTATCAAAGATAAGGTGACCATATGTCCGTGGGTTTATCTCTGGGCTTTCTATCCTGTTCCATTGATCTATCTTTCTGTTTTTGTGCCAGTACCATACTGTCTTGATTACTGTAGCTTTGTAGTATAGTCTGAAGTCAGGGAGCCTGATTCCTCCAGCTCCATTTTTCGTTCTCAAGATTGCTTTGGCTATTCGGGGTCTTTTGTGTTTCCATACAAATTGTGAAATTTTTTGTTCTAGTTCTGTGAAAAATGCCATTGGTAGTTTGATAGGGATTGCATTGAATCTGTAGATTGCTTTGGGTAGTAGAGTCATTTTCACAATGTTGATTCTTCCAATCCAAGAACATGGTACATCTCTCCATCTATTTGTATCATCTTTAATTTCTTTCATCAGTGTCTTATAATTTTCTGCATACAGGTCTTTTGTCTCCTTAGGTAGGTTTATTCCTAGATATTTTATTCTTTTTGTTGCAATGGTAAATGGGAGTGTTTCCTTGATTTCACTTTCAGTTTTTTCATCATTAGTATATAGGAATGCCAGAGATTTCTGTGCATTAATTTTGTATCCTGCTACTTTACCAAATTCATTGATTAGCTCTAGTAGTTTTCTGGTAGCATCTTTAGGATTCTCTATGTATAGTATCATGTCATCTGCAAACAGTGACAGCTTTACATCTTCTTTTCCCATTTGGATTCCTTTTATTTCCTTTTCTTCTCTGATTGCTGTGGCTAAAACTTCCAAAACTATGTTGAATAAGAGTGGTGAGAGTGGGCAACCTTGTCTTGTTCCTGATCTTAGTGGAAATGGTTTCAGTTTTTCACCATTGAGGACGATGCTGGCTGTGGGTTTGTCATATATGGCCTTTATTATGTTGAGGAAAGTTCCCTCTATGCCTACTTTCTGCAGGGTTTTTATCATAAATGGGTGTTGAATTTTGTCAAAAGCTTTCTCTGCATCTATTGAGATGATCATATGGTTTTTCTCCTTCAGTTTGTTAATATGGTGTATCACGTTGATTGATTTGCGTATATTGAAGAATCCTTGCATTCCTGGAATAAACCCCACTTGATCATGGTGTATGATCCTTTTAATGTGCTGTTGGATTCTGTTTGCTAGTATTTTGTTGAGGATTTTTGCATCTATGTTCATCAGTGATATTGGCCTGTAGTTTTCTTTCTTTGTGACATCCTTGTCTGGTTTTGGTATCAAGGTGATGGTGGCCTCGTAGAATGAGTTTGGGAGTGTTCCTCCCTCTGCTATATTTTGGAAGAGTTTCAGAAGGATAGGTGTTAGCTCTTCTCTAAATGCTTGATAGAATTCCCCTGTGAAGCCATCTGGTCCTGGGCTTTTGTTTGTTGGAAGATTTTTTTATCACAGTTTCAATTTCAGTGCTTGTGATTGGTCTGTTCATATTTTCTATTTCTTCCTGATTCAGTCTTGGCAGGTTGTGCATTTCTAAGAATTTGTCCATTTCTTCCAGGTTGTCCATTTTATTGGCATAGAGTTGCTTATAGTAATCTCTCATGACCTTTTGTATTTCTGCAGTGTCAGTTGTTACTTCTCCTTTTTCATTTCTAATTCTATTGATTTGAGTCTTCTCCCTTTTTTTCTTGATGAGTCTGGCTAATGGTTTATCAATTTTGTTTATCTTCTCAAAGAACCAGCTTTTAGTTTTATTGATCTTTGCTATCGTTTCCTTCATTTCTTTTTCATTTATTTCTGATCTGATTTTTATGATTTCTTTCCTTCTGCTAACTTTGGGATGTTTTTGTTCTTCTTTCTCTAATTGCTTTAGGTGCAAGGTTAGGTTGTTTATTCGAGATGTTTCCTGTTTCTTAAGGTGGGATTGTATTGCCATAAACTTCCCTCTTAGAACTGCTTTTGCTGCATCCCATAGGTTTTGGGTCGTTGTGTCTCCATTGTCATTTGTTTCTAGGTATTTTTTAATTTCCTCTTTGATTTCTTCAGTGATCACTCCGTTATTAAGTAGTGTATTGTTTAGCCTCCATGTGTTTGTATGTTTTACAGCTCTTTTCCTGTAATTGATACCTAGTCTCATAGCATTGTGGTCGGAAAAGATACTTGATACAATTTCAATTTTCTTAAATTTACCAAGGCTTGATTTGTGACCCAAGATATGATCTATCCTGGAGAATGTTCCATGAGCACTTGAGAAAAATGTGTATTCTGTTGTTTTTGGATGGAATGTCCTATAAATATTAATTAAGTCCATCTTGTTTAATGTATCATTTAAAGCTTGTGTTTCCTTATTTATTTTCATTTTGGATGACCTGTCCATTGGTGAAAGTGGGGTGTTAAAGTCCCCTACTATGATTGTGTTACTGTCGATTTCTCCTTTTATGGCTGTTAATATTTCCCTTATGTATTGGGGTGCTCCTATGTTTGGTGCATAAATATTTACAATTGTTATATCTTCTTCTTGGATCGATCCCTTGATCATTATGTAGTGTCCTTCTTTGTCTCTTCTAGTAGTCTTTATTTTAAAGTCTATTTTGTCTGATATGAGAATTGCTACTCCAGCTTTCTTTTGGTTTCCATTTGCATGGAATATCTTTTTCCATCCCCTTACTTTCAGTCTGTATGTGTCTCTAGGTCTGAAGTGGGTCTCTTGTAGACAGCATATATATGGGTCTTGTTTTTGTATCCATTCAGCCAGTCTGTGTCTTTTGGTGGGAGCATTTAGTCCATTTACATTTAAGGTAATTATTGATATGTATGTTCCTATTCCCATTTTCTTAATTGTTTTGGGTTCGTTATTGTAGTTCTTTTCCTTCTGTTGTGTTTCTTGCCTAGAGAAGTTCTTTTAGCATTTGTTGTAAAGCTGGTTTGGTGGTGCTGAACTCTCTCAGCTTTTGCTTGTCTGTAAACGTTTTAATTTCTCCATCAAATCTGAATGAGATCCTTGCTGGGTAGAGTAATCTTGGTTGCAGGTTTTTCTCCTTCATCACTTTAAGTATGTCCTGCCACTCCCTTCTGGCTTGTAGAGTTTCTGCTGAGAGATCAGCTGTTATCCTGATGGGGATTCCCTTGTGTGTTATTTGTTGTTTTTGCCTTGCTGCTTTTAATATGATTTCTTTGTGTTTAATTTTTGACAGTTTGATTAATATGTGTCTTGGTGTATTTCTCCTTGGATTTATTCTGTATGGGACTCTCTGTGCCTCCTGGACTTGATTAACTATTTCCTTTCCCATATTAGGGAAGTTTTCAACTATAATCTCTTCAAATATTTTCTCAGTCCCTTTCTTTTTCTCTTCTTCTTCTGGAACCCCTATAATTCGAATGTTGGTGCGTTTAATGTTGTCCCAGAGGTCTCTGAGACTGTCCTCTGTTCTTTTCATTCTTTTTTCTTTATTTTGCTGTGCAGCAGTTATTTCCACTATTTTATCTTCCACCTCACTTATCCGTTCTTCTGCCTCAGTTATTCTGCTATTGATCCCATCTAGAGTAGTTTTTATTTCATTTATTGTGTTTTTAATCGATGCTTGATTCATCTTTAGTTCTTCTAGGTCCTTGTTAACTGTTTCTTGCATTTTGTCTATTCTATTTCCAAGATTTTGGATCATCTTTACCATCATTATTCTGAATTCTTTTTCAGGTAGACTGCCTATTACCTCTTCATTTGTTAGGTCTGGTGGGTGTTTATCTTGCTCCTTCTCCTGCTGTGTGTTTTTCTGTCTTCTCATTTTGCTTATGTTACTGTGTTTGGGGTCTCCTTTTTGCAGGCTGCAGGTTCGTAGTTCCCGTTGTTTTTGGTGTCTGTCCCCAGTGGCTAAGGTTGGTTTAGTGGGTTGTGTAGGCTTCTTGGTGGAGGGGGCTACTGCCTGTGTTCTGGTGGATGAGGCTGGATCTTGTCTTTCTGGTGGGCAGGTCCACGTCTGGTGGTGTGTTTTGGGGTGTCTGCGGACTTTTTATGATTTTAGGCCACCTCTCTGCTAATGGGTGGCGTTGTGTTCCTGTCTTGCTAGTTGTTTGGCATAGGGTGTCCAGCACTGTAGCTTGCTGGTCGTTGAGTGAAGCTGGGTGCTGGTGTTGAGATGGAGATCTCTGGAAGATTTTCGCTGTTTGATATTATGTGGAGCTGGGAGGTCTCTTGTGGACCAGTGTCCTGAAGTTGGCTCTCCCACCTCAGAGGCACAGCACTGACTCCTGGCTCCTCAATTTGGGATGATTTGTTGTCTATTCATGTATTCCACAGATGCAGGGTACATGAAGTTGATTGTGGAGCTTTAATCCGCTGCTTCTGAGGCTGCTGGGAGAGGTTTCCCTTTCTCTTCTTTGTTCTCACAGCTCCTGGGTCTCAGCTTTGGATTTGGCCCCGCCTCTGCGTGTAGGTCGCCGGAGGGCGTCTGTTCTTCGCTCAGACAGGACAGGGTTAAAGGAGCAGCCTCTTCGGGGGCTCTGGCTCACTCAGGCCGGGCGGGAGGGAGGGGCACGGAGTGCGGGGCGAGCCTGCAGCGGCAGAGGTCGGCGTGACGTTGCACCAGCCCGAGGCGCGCCGTGCGCTCTCTCAGGGAAGCCGCCCCTGGATCCCGGGACCCCGGCAGTGGCAGGCTGCACAGGCTCCCAGAAGGGCGGTGTGTACAGTGACCTGCGCTCGCACACAGGCTTCTTGGCGGCGGCAGCAGCAGCCCCAGCGTCCCACGCCTGTCTCTGGGCTCCGCGCTTTCAGCCGCGACTCGCGCCCGTCTCTGGAGCTCCTTTACGCGGCGCTCTTAATCCCCTCTCCTCGCGCACCAGGAAACCAAGAGGGAAGAAAAAGTCTCCTGCCTCTTCGGCAGCTCCAGAGTTTTCCCGGACTCCCTCCCGGCTAGCTGTGGCACATTAGCCCCCTTCAGGCTGAGTTCTCGCCGCCAGCCCCAGTCCTCTCGCTGCGCTCTGACCGAAGCCCGAGCCTCAGCTCCAGCGCCGCCCGCCCCGGCGGGGGAGCAGACAAGCCTCTCGGGCTGGTGAGTGCCGCTCGGCACCGCTCCTCTGTGCGGGAATCTCTCCGCTTTGCCCTACCCAGGTATGTGGGGAGTTTCTTGCCTTTTGGGAGGTCTGGGGTCTTCTGCCAGCGTTCAGTAGGTGTTCTGTAGGAGTTGTTCCACGTGTAGCTGTATTTCTGGTGTATCTGTGGGGAGGAAGGTGATCTCCGCGTCTTACTCTTCCGCCATCTTACCCGGAAGTGCTGGGATGTCTTTTTCTTGTTCCTGCAGAGGCTCTGTTGGACTCCTACTGGAAACAGACCTCCCGCTGACTTTAGCGAAGGCATGGAGGCTACAGGAGAGCCACCCATTCTTTTCCCTCTGCTTACCTCTCTCGCTCAGAACCTCATTTGTCTTCAGATCACTTGCCTGTGAGTGTGGCAGTGACACATAATTGTGACATATAATCGCTGATTTTTCTTCTTTTCCTCATAACGAAACCCCAGCATCTTCAGTTTTCTCGTTTATTTATTCCACTTTCCCATTATGGTGGCTTTGCCATCGTTGTGGTTCATCTAAGGATTCTTTCCCAGAAGATTAAGGATACATATATAATGTTAAAAGAACTGATAGTAACTGCAGCTTCTGTCCTCTGGACGTAACTGCTAGTGTTTTCTATCCGTCCTCAGCATGTGATGGGAATGGCACGCCCACTTCACACTCACTGGCTCCGTGGTGTAATTACAGTCATGATGGATTCATGCCTTTGGAAGGCCCATGCAGGGGAGCCACAAATCTTTTGTAGGTGATCAAATCTGATGCATACTGCAGGGCTGAGGGTATAGGCGTCCCCCGTGCTTCCTGACCCTCAGATGATCTAATTCTGGATTCTCTGTTAGTGGTAGAGATGCCTGCAATCCAGATAGACATCTTTTACCTTTTAATTCCCAGTCCTTTTGATCGCTATATAAATATGGAAGTCTCACTGACTCCTTTCTCTGTTTTTCCCTCTTATCCTACCCTTTCCTGTGAGAACCCGTTTTCAACTGCGTATTTTGATTAGTGAGGTTTGGCTCCTGCCTAAAGAACTTTGCTGTGCAATTTATTTGATCCTGGGGCCCTGCCAGCCTTAATTGTATCAAACTTGTAATTACACACACGGGTAGCCTCGTCAAATATTTGCATACTTCACATTCCTTATAGAGCGTTTGTCCTGCAGTTGCTGAGTGGTGACCTTCAGCATATAGATCGAGACAGTTTACTCAGGGCCTTGGCGATGGGTTACTCTCCCCTGTCACTTAATGCCAGCTCTTGTCCTTTGTGAGCCTTCTTTAATTCTCCCTTAGCCATTTGAGTCTTTTCTTTTTCTTTGTCTTAAATAAAACTTCCTTCAGAGACTTCTGTTTCTGATGTGATTTCTGACGGCTGATACTCAAAACTACTTCCTTTCATAACTCTTTTATGACTTGCTGAGCGCCTTTATTCCCTAGCAGTGACTGCAAATTCCATTTCTTTGTGAAATTTTAAAAGTGAAAGTACGTTCCATGATATATCTGTGGCCATATGGGAAATTGTCTGAAAAAATAGAGAATAAAGGCTTTTTCCCTATCCCATTCTGACACTCTTTCATGTAGAACATCTTTAGCTGACCTGAAGATCTCAGTTATTGAACTTTACTTCTCTTTCCCTTTTTCTATGACCCAATTTTCCCATTACGCCCCAAGAAGCTGCAGCTCGGTTGGTGCAATTTGCAGAATCCCACTTTACTTGAGTTTTAATACTGCTGTGCTTGTTACCCTTTGCTCGGGTGCCCATTTCCTGGTCCACGTCCTTGGCCAGGGCAGGTGGGTTCTATTTGCTCCCTCCCCTCTCTGCAGCTTCCCCTTGCTGGCTGACATCGCTCAGTCTGCTTGAGGTTGGGGGCAAAGGCAGGGCTGTGATGGCCCTGGTAGGAGAAGCCAGAACTGTAGTCACCATCCGAAGGGCTCTGGTCCAGCCTTCCTTGGGTGCGGCCCAGGGCAGTGCTGCTGCAGGCTGGCTCTTGAGCTTCTCTCCCCCTGGGGCAGTAGCCTCCATGCTAGCCAGAGGCATTCCCCTAAGCAGGACTCTCAGTGTCCTGCGGTGTGGACTCCACACCTCTTCCCCCCGCCCCCTCCATCCAGTTTCCCCATCTAGTAAATGCACGCGCTCCACTCCAGCTGCTGGGGGTCCGTCTTCCCTCCTCGGCCTCTCTCAGCCCCACATCTGATCCATCAGCAAGTGTTCTCCCCGCTGTGGGCGCTCCATTCACTACGCACCTTAAATCACCCCTCTGGCCCCAGGCTGCCGCCTCCAGCAAGCCCTGACTACGGAAAACGTGGTCCCCAGGCGGGCAGCATCAGCACAGGGGGCTGGTTAGAAACTCAGAACGTCCGACTCCCCCTCAGACCTGCTGAATCAAACTCTGCACCGCACCGTCGTCCCCGTCGCCCGGAGGGAATCTGCTCTGAGCTGTCAGCCTTCCTCCCGGGTCATAGGGCTTGCTCTTCACCTGGCTCCTACCGTCTCTCCTGCTGCTCTAAGATGCAGTTTTCAGACAGAGCGATCTTTTCCAAATGTAAATCAGATCCCAGCATCCCTCCCTGAAAACACTCCAGTAACTTGAAAGCCTCCAGTAAGCTGGGACAGGACCTCGCCCTGGCCTCCCGGCCCCGCAGCAGCCGGCCTCCCGCGGCATCTCCTCGCTCTGGCTGCACCGGCCCACTGGGCTGCTCTGTGCCCACCTCCAGGCCTCTGCGCCGGCCGAGCCCTGTGGCCCGGGCGCTCCTGCCTCCCCTCGGCGGGGCTGACTCCTGGTCCAGGGCTCGGCCCTCTCAGGTCCTGTCGGGCCCGTCCTCCGGAACCGCCCTGTGTTGTGAGATGGCACAGTGGAGTTGAGCCGGGGGATGGGCCGGGGGGGGCCTGATCCAGTGCCCTGAGCCCTTGAAGGCAGGGCATTGCCTCACCTGGGGGCAGGCGTCAGCACGATTAGAAGCTGGAGGATTTGTGTTTTGAGCCACTGCCTTTATGGTAGTTTTATAGGTGGTGATAGAAAGTGAACATGGTCACGGACCGCGTGGGCAGAGAAGCGCCCCGTTGTTAACAGCCACGTTCCTGCGGCACCCGCCCTGGCCGCTCTGGTGCCCCTGCGGCCCGGAGGCCTCAGGGGGCTTCCTGCTTCTCCAGGAGCCCCAAGTCCACCCGCCTGAGTAACCAGAGAAGCGGGTGGAGGCGTGGCCGTCCAGCGCGAGAAGACCTCTCTGTCCCTTCCACGGAAAAGCAGAGGCTCAGAGACGGAGCCCCGCTGTGGGCCTGTCATGGACGGTGGCCTGGATCTGAGACTCTGGGCCGGACCACCCGGTCCGGTTGTGGCCCTCTCTCCCCAGTCGGGAAGTAGGAAGGGGATGTTTACAGAGGGGCTGGCCCTGGGCAGGGGGCCGAAGCTCACCTCCCGTCTGTCTAGGTCGTGGGGAGAATGGGGGGTGGGCAGGAGTCAGTTCTCAGAGACTCTGCCACCAGCCGTATCTTAGTTAGCTGGTTTGCCCACCCGCCTTTTGTCCCCGGCAAGTTGGAGGAGGTCTGTAGCACTTAGCTCAGGGCCTGGCACGTTATAAAGGCCTCACGAGTGTTCAGAAGCACTGCTGGGGCATCAGACTCGGGAAGCCGAGCTGGGTGGGCTGGGGCTGCCCTCGTCGGGACCCAGCTGAGCAGCCTGGTGATTGCCAGCTGCTGTGGGTGCCCCGCCTGGGGAGCCTCAGGCCTCTGAGACAGGGGCCCTCCCTGGATGAACAGCGCACGGGGGTCTCCCGAGAAGCCCATTTCGGGGGTTGCCCTGGGCCAGGTCACAGCGCGTGAAGGAGGAAACAGCTCTGGGCCAGACGGCCTGGGTGTGACCCCGCGTCTGTCACTTCACAGTGTATGACTAGGGACAAGCACTTCTCCTCTTCGAACTTCTCTTTTCTCATCTGTAAAGTGGGAAAATAATAGAACCTACCCCATGGGGCTAATGTACGGGTTATGCATAATTATGCAAATGAAGCAGTTGGCAGGGAGCCTGGCGCTGGTTAGGTCTAATCTTAGCTCCTGTCATAGGAATGACTTAGCTCCTTAACCCCTGTCTGAGCTCATCGAGTTGCTCATAGAATTCAGCCATAACTGTTTTGCTTCTGGAAGCTTCTGCTCAGCAAGCAGGTACTGATGCAGCCGTCCAGGCCCTGTGCTCAGCAGTAGGAGTCCCAGGGTGGATGAAACACTGCCTGCTTCATAGGAGAGTCTGCTGCTTGGTCCAGGCAGGTGGTTGCATTATGTAAACTGCCGTGTTTGTGGCTGGAGGCAGTTTGACCCCTTACCACGTGCAGTTGTCGTGACATTCTGGGTCATTCCCTGGAGAAGGCCCTCGAGGAGGCTGATTTGGAAGAGCTGGAGCTGAGTGGCATCATGCAACCGCCTGCCCACAGGAACGGGCAGTTAGGTGAGGCGCTCTGATCCAGAAGGGGCACCAGACTTGAGAGCAGGCAAAGGGAGAAGGGCCAGAGACGGTCGAGGTGGGCAGGTCTCCCTACTCGGAGAGAGAGGTACAAGTAGGAGGGAAACGGGCGAGTGGCTTTGATGAGCAGGAGGCGGCGTCCACGCAGAGTCTCAGGGCGGGGTCTTAGGCTGCTCACATCAGTGCACAGGGCGGGTGTCAACACTGCACTGGCCTCAGAGTAAGACCATCGCAGTCCCTCCTTCTGTTCTTAGACCTACTTTGCCACTGATGAACTTACCTGGGTGGGTTTGAGGGGCGATTGAAGTGGTGTATGTTTTGTTACGATAAACATTCTTTAAACAGAACGCGGATGTGCTCCATGACTGGGAATTTAGCCTGCCTTTCTCCCTTGGGTGAGGGCAGCGGCTTGGAGGTCCAGGGAGGAACAGGGTGCGTCCTGCCAGCTCCGTGTCCTTGCCCATGGGGTCTTGTGGAGGCTGCCTGTCACCTGTGTAAAAGGACAAGGAGAGGAACTGCTAGAGGAAACAGTTTGTTAAATCGGGGGGGAGAAGAGTCTGCACCAGCTGAGGAGAGAAGCCCGTGCCTCCCCAGCACAGAGGGGTTGGCAGAGGGAGGGGGTCCACCGCCCCACGTCTCCATCGAGCACCCTCGTCAGGTTGCGGGGGCAGGGTCTGGTGAGCATCAAGAGGGTGGAGGCCTTTTGTCCTGAGCGCATGAAGAGAGAGATGGTCGCACACTGCCGTGCAGGGGAGTTCAGTGAAGCCCTGCCTGACCCCGGGAGTGGCCCATCTGTGCACGGGCTACCGGGCAGAGGTGAGGCTTTCAGAGAAGCATGGCCCCCTGGGCCAGGTGCTTGACAGGGGCGCAGAGCCCAGGCAGTGCGTGGTACTGAGTGGAATTCAGTGTAGTGTGCGGAAAGGTCACCAACATGCAGCATTATGCACGACAGACCTGTCTAAATATCAGAAGGTATTCAGGGGCGGTCAGAGCTACCTCCTGCCTCCTTCCCTGTCGCTGTGAATATGCTCTGTTTGAGCTCGGTTTGAAAAGATCTCCTGGGGCAGACATCAGAATTCAAGTCAGGCATGTGTGGAGTGCCTACTATAAACCACGTGCTGTGTGGACGTTGTCTGGGGGTGGGTGTGCTAATCGTGCACCCTGAGGGGCAGTGGGGAGGTGGGCCTGGTGGGGACACCGCCCCTGGAGGGGACGACACCGCTAGCAGTTGTGAGCACCACACACTGCTTCCCACTCACCTTGCGCCAGGCCCCGGCACCATCTCTCATCCTCACATGTGCTGAGACAGACCACGATGCCCTTCCCACGTACCACCACTTACAGGAGAAGGAGGGATTGCTCTTTCCTCAGTCACGTGGTTATCGAGAGCACACTCACCTGTGCTTAGACCCCTGAGAAACACAGGGTGTCCTAGCTGTGCACACTGTCTTTTCGCTGCTCACGCACCTGCCACTAAACTCAGCTGCCTACCGAGTTGGTTTGGCCAACGGGCAAGCCTTTCCATCCTCATCCTATGATGGGCTTGGGGCCAGTAGGAGGCACCTCTCTTCCCATTTCCAGGCCTCTCTGTCATAGCGAAGAGAGTGGGACCTGTCTGTCCCCTGCAGGCCAGGACCCCATGGACAAGGTCACCCTGTGCAGGGGGCTCCCGGGTGCTCTGGGGCCTCAGCATGGGGTGGCCACGTGTCGGCCAGCTGGACCCTGCAGCGTCTCCGAGGGCCAGGACACACACGTGGGGACTGGCAGGGACTGTCTTTAGTGAGCTGTCCTTACAACACGGGCTTTGGACTGTTTATGGGATCCACAGAAGAGAGAATGTCTGCTATCTCCGCACAATCAAGAGAGAAATAGGGTGGAGGGGAGGCATTATGACGTCTCCTCACAAAAGATGACTAGCCTGACGCGGGCATGCATCACAGCCTTCCTCACTTCCTGTGCATTCTTTCTTTTTTTTAAAACACTTTAAATCTTCATTGATGTATGGAATGGTTTCTTCCTGCCTACGAATATCTTTTGGTATTTCCACAAGTTTCTCGCACATAATATTTACCCCTTTTTTGGGTACCATATATATGTGTACAGTTTTAGAGTTGGGAATTTATGATGCTTTTTTATAAACCACACTCGTTTATCAATTCAGGATAGTATTTCCCATTTCCCTTTGTTTCTGACATATGCAACGCCACACCTGACCTAGGGTCGTGACAGTAAATGTGCTTGCTTATTAACCTTGTGAAATGGGTCTGCAGTTCCCTTTTGAGAATGCTAGAGGAACCTCTTGTTTGGTTGTAATTAGAGCAGTGAGTGAAACCCTAACTTCTGTAAAAAGTAAGGCTCCTTCCCCAGAGCTTCAACACACATAGCAGAGTATTTCACATGAAAGACCTCACTGCAGTGTTCTTTTTTTTTTTAAATTTAATTTAATTTAATTTTTTTTATACAGCAGGTTCTTATTAGTCATCCATTTTATACACATCAGTGTATACATGTCAATCCCAATCTCCCAGTTCATCACACCACCACCACCACCCCCCTGCTGCTTTCCCCCCTTGGTGTCCATGCGTTTGTTGTCTACATCTGTGTCTCAATTTCTGCCCTGCAAACCAGTTCATCTGTACCATTTTTCTAGATTTCACATATATGCGTTAATATAGATATTTGTTTTTCCCTTTCTGTCTTACTTCACTCTGTATGACAGTCTCTAGGTCCATCCACGTCTCTACAAATGACCCAATTTCGTTCCTTTTTATGGCTGAGTAATATTCCATTGTATATATGTACCACATCTTCTTTATCCATTCGTCTGTCGATGGGCATTTAGGTTGCTTCCATGACCTGGCTATTGTAAATAGTGCTGCAGTGAACATTGAGGTGCATGTCTCTTTTTGAATTATGGTTTTCTCTGGATAGATGCCCAGTAGTAGGATTGCTGGATCATATGGTAGTTCTATTTTTAGTTTTTTAAGGAACCTCCATACTGTTCTCCATAGTGGCTGTACCAATTTACATTCCCACCAGCAGTGCAAGAGGGTTCCCTTTTCTCCACACCCTCTCCAGCACTTGTTGTTTGTAGATGTTCTGATGATGCCCATTCTAACTGGTGTGAGGTGATACCTCATTGTAGTTTTCATTTCCGTTTCTCTGATAATTAGTGATGCTGAGCATCTTTTCATGTGCCTCTTGGCCATCTGTATGTCTTCTTTGGAGAGATGTCTATTTAGGTCTTCTGCCCATTTTTGGATTGGGTTGTTTGTTTTTTTAATATTGAGCTGCATGAGCTGTTTATGTATTTTTGGAGATTAATCCTTTGTCCATTGATTTGTTTGCAAATATTTTCTCCCATTCTGAGGGTTATCTTTTCGTCTTGTTTATAGTTTCCTTTGCTGTGCAAAAGCTTTGAAATTTCATTAGGTCCCATTTGTTTATTTTTGTTTTTATTTCCATTACTCTAGGAGGTGGGTCCAAAAAGATCTTGCTGTGATTTATGTCAAGGAGTGTTCTTCCTCTGTTTTCCTCTAAGAGTGTTAGAGTGTCCAGTCTTACATTTAGGTCTTTAATCCATTTTGAGTTTATTTTTGTGTATGGTGTTAGGGAGTATTCTAATTTCATTCTTTTACATGTAGCTGTGCAGTTTTCCCAGCACTACTTATTGAAGAGACTGTCTTTTCTCCATTGTATATCCTTGCCTCCTTTGTCATAGATTAGTTGACCATAGGTGCGTGGGTTTATCTCTGGGCTTTCTATCCTGTTCCATTGATCTATATTTCTGTTTTTGTGGCAGTACCATACTGTTTTGATTACTGTAGCTTTGTAGTATAGTCTGAAGTCAGGGTGTCTGATTCCTCCAGCTCCGTTTTTTTCCCTCAAGACTGCTTTGGCTAGTCAGGGTCTTTTGTGTCTCCGTACAAATTTTAAGATTTTTTGTTCTAGTTCTGTAAAAAATGCCATTGGTAATTTGATAGGGATTGCATTGAATCTGTAGATTGCTTTGGGTAGTTATAGTCATTTTCACAATGTTGATTCTTCCAGTCCAAGAGCATGGTATATCTCTCCATCTATTTGTGTCATCTTTTATTTCTTTCATCAGTGTCTTATCGTTTCCTGCATGCAGGTCTTTTACCTCCTTAGGTAGGTTTATCCCTAGGTATTTTATTCTTTTTGTTGCATGGTGAATGGGATTGTTTCCTTAATTTCTCTTTCTGATCTTTTGTTGTTAGTGTATAGGAACGCCAGAGATTTCTGTGCATTAATTTTGTATCCTGCAACTTTACCAAATTCATTGATTAGCTCTAGTAGTTTCCTGGTGACATCTTTAGGATTTTCTATGTATAGTATCATGTCATCTGCAAACAGTGACAGTTTTCCTTCTTTTCCAACTTGTATTCCTTTTATTTCTTTTCTCTGATTGCCATGGCTAGGACTTCCAAAACTATGTTGAATAATAGTGGCGAGAGTGGACATCCTTGTCTTACTCCTGATCTCAGAGGAAATGCTTTCAGTTTTTCACCATTGAGAGTGATGTTTGCTGTGGGTTTGTCATATATGGCCTTTATTATGTTGAGGTAGGTTCCCTATATGCCCACTTTGGGGAGAGTTTTTATCATAAATGGGTGTTGAATTTTATCAAAAGCTTTTTCTGCATCTATTGAGATGATCATATGGTTTTTATTCTTCAATTAGTTAATATGGTGTATCACATTGATTGATTTGCATATACTGAAGAATCCTTGCATCCCTGAGATAAATCCCAGTTGATCATGGTGTATGATCCTTTTTTTTTTTCTCTTATATCTGTTGAGGCAAGAACTGTTAGTCCACTCTACTTTTATTTTACTCTCATTAAATTTTCCTATTATGGTAGTATTTTTATAAAGGAATTTATAAATTGAATTAAAAGAAACTTCCACTGAAGAGACTCAACAAGTATAAATAATTACTGAAATAATCTTTTAAAGAAAGTATTTCCCCAGAAAAGTCTTCACCAAGTTTATGATCCTTTTAATGTGTTGGTGGATTCTGTTTGCTAGTATTTTGTTGGGGATTTTTGTATCGATATTCATCAGTGATATTGGTCTGTAATTTTCTTTTTTTGTAGTATCTTTGTCTGGTTTTGGTATCAGAGTGATGGTGGCCTCATAGAATGTGTTTGGGAGTGTTCCTTCCTCTGCAGTTTTTTGGAAGAGTTTGAGAAGGTTGGGTGTTAACTCTTCTCTAAATGTTTGATAGAATTTACCTGTGAAGGAATAAAGACGCAGACTAAGACAATGGACTTGAGGACACAGGGAGGGGGAAGGGTAAGCTGGGACAAAGTGAGAGAGTGGCATGGACATATATACACTACCAAATGTAAAATAGATAGCTAGTGGGAAGCAGCCACATAGCACAGGGAGATCAGCTCAGGGCTTTCTGACCACCTAGAGGGGTGGGATAGGGAGGGTGGGAGGGAAACACAAGAGGGAGGAGATATGGGGCTATATGTATATGTATAGCTGATTCCACTAGAGAAAGGATTATGTTAAATAGACTTAATACGTAGAAAAGGTAATATGGGCCAATAAATGTAGCTATTTAGAGGGAGAGACAGATGATGCTACGTCTTCTCTTCCCATGTTAGGCGAGTTGCGGTCCAGGGGCTGCCGCGGATTGGGTGAGGCAGGGCCCTTCCTGGGAAGCCGCCAGCGTCTTCCTTTGTAAAAGCAAGTCTCAGTCTCTCAGCTGGTGAGCGAGGCTCTTCAGGATCTGGTTGTGAACTTCATTTCAGGCCTCACCCGCCCCCGCTCCCCAGCACCGCCTGTCCTGTGACTCATGCACTTTGGACAGACACACAGCCCCTGGGAGCCTCCCCTGTGCAGACACACTCGAGGTCTGGCGTCCCTCGCTCAGCTAGGAGCAAAGCCTCAGTGCAGACGAGGGGCCCATAGGAGACGCAGGATGGGGATGCAGGAGTCCTCCGGGCTTTGAGGGAGGGCACGAGAAACGTGATGGGGAAGCCTGGAATCGGAGGGTTGTGGAAGCAGTGAAGAGGGCGTCTCAGTGAGTAAAGCTGAGGTTGGCTCAGCAGCGTCAGACAGCAAAGGACCGTGTGGAGAGGTGAGGATGGAACTCTGCCCAGTGGGCTTGGCGACGGGGAGGTGGCGGTGGCCCTGGTGGGGCTGTGGGCACATGCCCGCTCTTTGCCGCCTTCCCTCGGCCTGCCATGCCTTTTCCCACCATCTGCAGACAGCGCCTTCCATGAAGTGGCCCCGGGCCCTGGTGTGACAGAGGTAGCATGTGATTTGCCCTTATTTCGAGCACGGTGGCCTCATGTTGGTTTCTGCCCTCCTTCCACATCTGTGGGCAGTGGCCACGCCGCAGTCGTCCTGGGACCTCCTGGGACGGCTCCTGGGTGTGTGTCCACCCTGCTGCCATGGGAACAGGAGCTGCAGCCTCTGCTCATCAAAGCCCTGGGCCCGGCAGGGATCTCTTTGTCTGGGGTAGTAGTGTCAGCCCTTGTCAGTACTCAGCCATCGAGGCACTAGAGCTGTTCAGAAGGAGAGTGAAAGCTTAGGCTGGCGACGTCTTCCTCATTTTAGGCTTCATTTCCGATGATGGCAACCACTGTGTATGAACGACAGTGCCAGGAGTGTATCTCAAAGCTCATGTATTGGTTGACCTCACCCTTTTTTTTTTTTGTCACCATTGTGTCATCTGTTTTCCTGAAGTGCATTAGCTTGTTTTGCACATCTGAGATCCTGGGACCTCAGCATAAATCACCCATGCCGCCTGACTTCTTTCTTCATGTAGAATTTACTGACAGTTAAGAGAAAAGCGTTTGTTGAGTATTCCTTCCCCCTTTCCCACCCTTCGGTCAGGTACCTTCTTTCAAAGTGAAATAAATCAATATTTACTTCTAAAGTCTCGGTTCACAGTACATTTTCCCATTTAAATGAAATTGAAACAAACAGTAAAAGAAGAAGAAGAAGAAGAAGAAGAAAAAAAAGGCCTCCATCTACTGCAGAAAAACAGCTCAGGCTACATGGATTAATACTTTCCACTCAGGGTATCTCTCTAGCTTCTGGTAAATTCCATCAGTCCAAGTTAAAGGTTCCTTCCAATCAGTAACTTTGTGTGGAGCCCACTCCAGAGGTGCCTCGTCCATTTTCTTCTCTGCATTAAACATGATCCCGTCTGACACAGCCCTTCCTGCTGACAGGGAATGACACAGGCACAGGGCCGAGGGAGACCCCTGGAAGCCCCATGGGGCGTTCCCAGAGACGGCGTGGGGTCGTGGCTTGTTACAGAGGGCCGGGCAGGGAGGAGACCGTCCCACGCCAGGCTCCAGCTGGGAAGGGAGTCAGAAGCATCATGAATGGGAGCTCACGGAGGCCACCTGAGCAAACCCACTGCTTCCAGTCTGTCCTGGGGTCCTGGGAGTCATTGCCCCTTCTGCCCTCTGTGCCTGGAGGCCCATCCCCACGCCTCCTCCGGAGGCTTCCCTGGCACTCTGTCAGAGCATCGCTCAGTTCTTGTGTCTGCCCCGTTAGACTGGTTTTCCACCACGTGCTGCCTGAGCGCCCATCAGGGCACCTGCACCCAGTGGAGCATCGTTGCACAAATGCTGGGTTCTTGCTCCGTGCCAGGCATCCGCCCTGCCCACCTGGCTCTGGGGGGAAGAGCTGTGCCGGGGCAGTGCCGTCCTAGCCCTCACGGAGCTCAGTCCACTGGGACCTGATAAAATGACAAAGGTTTTGTTGAATGAATGAATAATTGACATGCCACAGTACCTTAAGAAAACGTTGTTCAGTACACAAATGAAGACACCAAAAGCGCGGTGATGTTATTAAGCACCCACTTTGCATACGGAATCTTCTTCAGCTCTCCTAGCCATTCTCTGAAGTGGGCATTTTTGTCCCTATTTTACAGATGAGACACCTGAGAGTCATAGGGGAAAGTGGGCAAGGCTCACGGCTAACTGCAGGGGAGCTGCCGCGTGAGCCCCACAAAGTGCAGGACAAAGTTCTTTCCACCTCGCCTTTCAGACCCCCTGGGAAAGGCCGGTCTCTGTGACATCCCTCCCTACATCTGAGGGCTCTCGTTCCCCAGCCCAGCAAGTCCAGGCCCCTTCACTGTCCTCCTGGGCTGGTTTTCTAATCCTTCAGTCATTTTTGCAGCTCTTAGGGTCTCAACACTTTCTAAATCTTTCCCGTATTGTTTGTATTATTGCTCTTCTCAAAATCAAAGACAATTCTAAAACAGACCAGAATGCACAGTCAGGGAGCTGGGGCCTTAGCACCAGTTGGAATTTGGCCTTGTCTGGAATCTGCCTGCTTGGAGCTACAGAGAAAGGCCCGCCTGTAGGAGTGAGCAGGCCCCTCCACTGACAGAGCCCCAGGGCAGTGAGTGCCCATCAGCAGACCCCTCCTGTGGCTCTGAGGCACTAGTGTTGGTGGACGACACCTGGGCACAACCAGGCGTGCAAGGGCATGTACTCCTGCCTGGTGTGATGTTGATCTTCTTCATACGCAGAGCTGAGCTCCCAGAGTGTGTGGAGAGACAGATAACCCAGGATAAACTAGTCCCTTTTTCACGACCAAATGGACCAGCTATGAATTTCCAGGAGACCCCGCACCCAACCCTCTACACGGTTGCAGGAAATAACTCCTAGAGTGCCTCGGCAACTCCCACGCCTCTGGGAGGCATCGCGAGAAGAGCTTGGACTGGGTGTTTGAACTTGGGTTGCACCATTAGCCCCAGCTGGGGCCCCTGACCACGTTGCTTTGCACCGGTGAGTGTCACCCTCCTCATCTATAAACCGGGGGTGAGAGCAAGCGTAGAGCATTGCTGAGATGATTCTGTGCAGGAAGGACCAGCTCCTGGAATGTGCCAGATGCTCCATAGGCAGTCGCTGTGATTTTCTTGTCCTGCTGGACCTGGAAGTGGGGCCCGTGTGACCTTTCTCTTGCCCTCCTACAGGTCACGGACGAGGAGCCCAGTTCCAACCACACGGTCATGATCCAGGAGACCCTCCAGCAGGCCTCCGTGGAGCTGGCTGAGCAGCATCACCTGGTGGTGTCCTCTGACGACGTGGAGGGCATCGAGACGGTAACCGTCTACACGCAGGGCGGGGAGGCCTCGGAGTTCATCGTCTACGTGCAGGAGGCCATGCAGCCCGTGGAGGAGCAGGCCATGGGGCAGCCGGCCCCGGAGCTCTAGAGGACACGCAGTGTGGGACAGTGCCACGGGGCAGGGCTGCCGGCCTCTGCGGAGCCCCCGGGACACCCGGGGCGGGGGGGCCCCAGAGCGGTGCTCTCCGCAGGGCTCTCCTCTGTGCTGTCTGCCCTGGCGGCCTCTGGGGCTCTGCTGGCCCTGCTTTGGGTGGGCGAGGGATCAGCGACACAGGAGTGCTACCCCCAGCACAGGCACACACACCTTCCCCCCCGTCGTCTGCTTCCAGAAAGACCTGTGCGTCAACTCCCCAAACATGGCCCATACCGCATAGCCCCTTTGCTTCAAGTGTCGAACAGAGACCCCCAACTCTCATCAGCGTCTTCCCTGAATCACAGCCCAACTCCTTGACCCCTGTCTAGGTGCCGAATCTTTACCTGGGACTGCTCTGCAACCTGGTAACCAGGAGACAGCTGTCAGAGAAAGTGACCTTATGTTGTTTGAATCGCCTGTGAGAGAAAAGGGGAGGGGTTACCTACACACTTCTACCCTCCTCAGGCATCAAGGGCACTTATTATCATGTGAAGTAACTATGGTTAGATGCCCCCCCCACCCCCGGCTCCCATCACAGGTGGTGGTCTCAGCTTACTATCTTGGAATTCTTTTGCTTTTAAAATAAATGCACTTTCTCCTATTCACTTCCTACTCTAAGGAGGTGAGGTGGATAGAATAAAAGCATTCTCTGCCTGAGTACTTCTGCTCCTCTGTTAGGTTGGTGGGTTTACCTTTCCCCTTCCCAAGTCAGAATCTTGGATTTGGACCCCACCCAGGACCACCCCCTCTGAGACCCAGGCGCTTAAAATGTGACAGTGATGCTCGTTCTCCCTCTGAAGCATGAGCCTTGCTTTGGGACCACTGTTTGAGGTTAACGGTCTTACGCCCCACGTCCTGGCACCTTGTGTTGGGTCTGCTGCAGCCCCTTCCCACCTTGGGAGGAGCAGGAAACCCACAGTCAGGAGCCTTCGTGATGCTCTCTGGTCCGACGGCCTTTTAGTCCAGGTGCTCGTGATAAATCCCATACCTTTTGGCGCCTCTGCTGTGTGACAGCTTTGTGGAGGCACCGAGGCGAGTCCTACTGCCCCCGGTCCAGCCCCGGGGTCTCCTAACGTTGTCACCCAACATCCAGCTCACTGACGTCAAGACGTTTTTTCTATCAAATGAAATTTTATTTAATTTATAGTGATTCTAGCCAATTGTTTGAATAAACCATCCTTTTAAGTTGTAAAATACCAAGCTATTGCCTCATGGTTTTAGATTTTCACATTTCTAGACTAGACAGTGAAATCATCTATATTACATAGGACGGCTCACAAAACTGTTCATCTGAAACAACGGGCACTAAAAACAGCCAAAACTTTCGATTCAGTAACAAATGAAGAAAAAGCTTGAGAATTATTTTTAATCCTACAATGGTTTGCTGTCCTTTGTTTCCAAGGAAGACATTACTGACCCATATTCAGTAAAGAATGAACTTTGAGTTATTTCTCTGATAAGGGTGGTGGATTTTTACCAGTCTTGGTAAAGGTAAATGGTATGACGAAATGATGGATTTTTTTTCTCTTAATGTTTAGAAGCCTGTGTGTCATGTTTGTTTGTTTGTTTCTTGACATATAATTGACCTATGACACTACGTTAGTTCCAGGTACACAACATAGTGATGGGATATTTTTATACATTACAAAATGATCACCACAGTAAGTCTAGTTATTGTCTGTCATCATGCAAAGTTATTACACAGTTATTGACTATATTTCCCCATCCTGTACATTTCATCCCCATGACTCATTTGTTTTGTAACTGGAAGTTTGTACCTCTTAATCTCCCTCACATATTTCACTTACCCCTCCAACCCCTCTCCCCTCTGCAACCACCTGTTTGTTTTCTGTATCTGTTTCTGAGTCCGTTTCTGTTTTGTTACGTTTGTTCATTTGTTTTGTTTTTTGGATTCCACCTATAAGTGAAATCATACGGTATTTGTCTTTATCTAACTTATTGCACTTAGCATAATACCCTCTAAGTCCATCCATGTTGTCACAAATGGCTAGATTCCATTCTTTTTATGGCTGAGTAATGTTCTATTGTGTAGATATACCACATATTCTTTACCCATTCATTTGTTGATGGGCACTTAGGTTGCCTTCATATATTGGTTATTGAAAATAGTGCTGCAGTGAACATAGGGGTACATATATCTTTTTGAATTAGTGTTTTTGTTTTTTTTCTGAAAAAATACCCAGTTGTGGAATTGCTGATTGTATGGTAGTTCTATTTTTAATTTTTTGAGGAACCGGCATACTGTTTTCCATAGTGGCTGCACCAATTTGCATTCTCAACAACAGTGCACAAGGGATCCCTTTTCTCCACATCCTCACCAACACTTGTTATTTGCTGTTTTTTTGGTAACAGCCATTCTGACAGGAGTGAGGTGATATCTCATTGTGGTTTTCCTTTGCATTGCCCTGATGATTAGTGATAATGAGCATCTTTTCATGTGTCTGTTGGCCATCTGAATGTCTTATTTGGAAAAATTTCTATTCAGGTCCTTCAGCCCATTTTTTAATTGGGTTGTTTATTTATTTTTGATGTTGAGTTATATGAGTTCTTTGGATATTTTGGATATTAACCCCTTATCTGATATATTGTTTGCAGATATTTTCTCCCATTCAGTAGGTGGCCTTTTCATTTTGTTGATGACTTCCTTTATGGTGCAAAAGCTTTTTAGTTTGATGTATTCTCATGTGTTTATTTTTGCATTTGTTTCCCTTGTCTGAGAAGACATATTAAAAAAAAAATATTGCTCTGACTGGTGTCAGAGAGCATACTGCTTATGTTTTCTTCTAGGGGGTTTATGTTTTCAGGTCTTAGATTTAAGTCTTTAATCCACTTTGAGTTTATTTTTGTATACAGTGTGAGAAAATGTTCTAATTCTATTCTTCTACATGTAGCTGTCCAGTTTTCTCAGATGGAGGTTTCGTTTATTTATTGGAGAAATTTCTTTCCCCCATTGTATATTCTTGCCTCCTTTGTTGTAGATTAATTGACCATCCATGTAAGTTGGGTTTATTTCTGGGTTCTCTATTCTGTGTCATTGATCTACATGTCTATTTTTGTGCCAGTACCTTATGTTTTGATCACTGTGGCTTTGTAGTGTAGTTTGAAACCAGGGAGTGTGATACCTCCAGCTTTGTTGTTCTTTCTCAAGAGTGTTTTGGCTCTTTGGGGTCTTCTGTGTTTCCATAAAAATTTTAGGATTATTTATTCTAGTTCTGTGAAAATGCCATTGGTATTTTGGTGGGGTTGTATTGAATCTGTAGATTGCCTTGGGTAGTGTGGTCATTTTAACAATATTAATTCTTCCAATCCATGAACATGGTATATCTTTCCATCTGTTTGTGCTGTCTTCAGAGTCTTAGAGTTTTCCAAATACAGGTCTTTTACCTTCTGGTTTAGATTTATTCCTAGGTATTTTTTTCTTTTTAAAGTAATTATAAGTGGGATTGTTTTCTTAACTTCTCTTTCTGATAGTTCATTGTTAGTGTATAGAAATGCAACAGATTTCTGTATATTAATTTTGTATCCTGCAACTTTACTCAATTCATTTATTAGTTCTAACAGATTTTTGGTGGCATCTCTAAGGTTTTCTATATATAGTATCATGTCATCTTCAAACAGTGACAGTTTTACTTCTTTCTTTCCAATTTGGATTCCTTTTATTTCTTTTTCTTGTCTGATTGCTATTGCTGGGGACTTATAATACTATGTTGAATAAAAGTGGCAAGACTGGGCATTCTTGTCTTGTTCCTGATCATAGAGGAAATGCTTTCAGCCTTTCACTATTGAATATGACGTTAGCTGTGGGATTTTCATATGTGGCTTTTATTATGTTGAGGTGTGCTCCCTCTATACCGACTTTGTTGAGAGTCTTCATCATAAATATATACTGAATTCTGCCAAAAGCCTTTTCTGTGTCTATTAAGATGATCATATGATTTTTATTTTTCAATTTGTTAATGTGGTGTATCACATTGATTGATTTGGAGATATTGGACTATCCTTGCATCCCTGGAATAAATCCCACTTGATCATAGTGTATGATCCTTTTAATGTA
This sequence comes from Mesoplodon densirostris, assembly GCF_025265405.1. Classification (NCBI taxonomy): domain Eukaryota; kingdom Metazoa; phylum Chordata; class Mammalia; order Artiodactyla; family Ziphiidae; genus Mesoplodon; species Mesoplodon densirostris. The sequence goes on along the minus strand of NC_082673.1, from coordinate 85,817,151 downwards.
TTGTTGAATTTGGTTTGATAATATTAGGTTGAGGATTTTTGCATCTAAGTTCATCAGTGATATTATCCTGTAATTTGCTTTTTTTGTGGTGTCTTTGTCTGGTTTTGGTACTGATGATGCTGGCCTCATAGACCGAGTTCAGAAATGTTCCTTTCTGTTGAAGTTTTTGGAATAGTTTGAGAAAGATAGGTGTTAACTCCTCTCTAAATGTTTGGTAGAATTCACCTGTGAAACTATCTGGTCCTGGACTTTTGTTTGTTGGGAGTTTTTATTACAGATTCAATTTTATGACTGGTAATTTGTTCATATTTTTTATTTCTTCCTGATTCAGTCTCAGGAGATTGTACGTTTCTAGGAATTTATCCATTCCTTCTAGGTTGTACTTTTTGGGGTGTATAGTCATTTGGGGGTTCATAGTCATTTCTTGTGATCCTTTGTATTTGTGCGATGTCAGTTGTAACTTCTCACTGAGGTCAAGGTTTGTTTCCTCCGAGAACCCTTTCTTCAGATGAAATCTCATGCAGGTGTATAAGCAGATGTACAGACAGGTGAAGTGGTAGTTGTTCTGGATGAAGAGGGTGGAGTCCATAGCCCCATGCACTTGGCCTTCATTGTCACCACCCTCTCACCCCAGCCAGGTCTGAGGGGACCTCCTGGGGGAAGTTTAAAAGCTGCTGCTCTAATACAAGGAGGGGAGTTGCTGCTTTCCCTAAGCCAGGAAGGCAAGAAGTGCCTCTGGAACTCAGAGGAAGCAAGGACACTTCCCACTCAGGATAAGTTAGGGAAAGCTTCGTGGTGGAGGTGGCCTGTGATTGGGGCTTTGTAAACTAGATAGACTTTGTAGTTGCAGGGAGTGGAGTCAAAGGAGAGGGAGAGGATTCCAAAGAAGAGTAACAGTGGCGCTAACCCCTGGGGGTGGGACAGCATGGAGGATGAATGGTGAGCCATGAGCATTTCTGTTAGGGTGGTGGGTCCTCTAAGGGGAACGATAGAAGGGTCAACCAGAAGCCAGAACCTAGAGGAATAGGTTGGATATTGGAGATGATGGATATTGATTTTATTCAATAAATGTAACTCAATAAAATTAAATGGGGACACAGTGGCCATTTAATAGACCCAGGGTGCAGAGGTCAGAGTGGTATTCCAGAGAGATTAATCCTGCCCAAGTATCCGTGTAAGTTCTGTTGAGATGGTTGAGCATCCAGGTCAGAGACAGAGAGTCTGGGCTCAGATCCAGTTCTGTCACTTTTCTGAGTGACCATGGCACGTTCTAGGCCTGTCTGAGTTTTAGTTTACTGATCTCTGAAAGGGGTCTGATGATAATTGCTAACTCCTAAGATTACTGAGAGCATTAACTGAACGAAGCCCAAGAAGCCATTAGCAGAGCACCTGGCCCACACTCTGTAATTCTCCATTATTATTTGTGCTCCCAGTCATGGGACCCACAAATGTGAACATCCCTCAAGCGACACACTCAAAATGGTCATGATCTCGTGGGAGAGATGCAACATGAATGCACAAAAGGAAAAGTCTAACTGCATGTGCTCGGTGTAAGCCGTGGGGTGAGGCTGGAGGGAGGAGCCTGCCCTTCCCAGGTCCCCTGACACGAGGCCTTGGGCCAGAACTGGTGGGATCATGTGACGTGGAGGGGCAGGTGCCCAGGCCACTCAGCAGGAGCTCTCGGCTGTCTGCAGGGACGACCACAGAGCTCAGAGTCTGGGCGCCTTCAGGGCTGGGTCAGTCCTACATGCTGCTCCCCTCGAAAGCTGGTTATTTCTGAAGGTCCCATCCAACATGTGCTTTCTTTGCCTCCTCAGTGACCCTGAAATCATTAAAAGATCTTATTCTTCTAATTTATAAAACCCCCTGAAGAATGGTAACTGTGCTGGGCTGCTGTTCAGTGGGCACGCGCCGGGCATCTGCTGGGTCATGTGCAGTCCTGGGTACTTATCAACACAAGTGACTGTAAATGGTCATCATGGGGGCCTTGTGCTTGGGAGGCAAGGTGGGCTTCGGTTTGAATCCTGCTTCTCCATTTATGATTCACTGTGATGTTGGTTAACCTTTATGAATATCAGTTTCATCATCTACACAATGGGGTAAATGATTTCGCCCCATTTGCCTAGTTCATTTTAAGGGTTAACCCTGACAGCGTACTTCTGAGCCTCCGGCACATTGTGTTACACGTAGTAGGAACACAATAAATATTTGTTCTGCTTCCTGTTGTTCACGGTGGTTTCCTGGTAAAGTCCCGGCAAGTGGCAGAGGGCAGCGTGAACAGGGATGTGTCATTTGCTCGCCTGTGAGCAGGGTGAGGCTCCCGTGTCTGCCCGTTGTTTACTAACCCGGTAACATCCTCGTTCATCTGCCCCTCCTGGGCCTGTCACAGCCTCGTGGGCACCCACTCGCTCCTGATTCAGCGAAGACGAATGGACTGCCTGCAGCGGCCTGGCGCTGGCCGTGCAGCTGTGGGAACACAGCTTCGCAGCGACACGTGGTCCCGGGCTCAAGGAAGTCACCACCAGGTCCGCGGGCAGAGGCGCAAACAAGGGATGGGACGCTGCAGGGACCCAGCGGGGACGCCGGTGTGGCTCCAAGGGGTACATGGAGGGCCTCGCTGCAGCCTCAGCTGAGCCCCGGATCCAGGCAGAGAAGGGACATCAAGACACCAGGCTTGACCAAGCACGACCTGTGGAGAAATGATGAGTCACAGAGGCCCAAGGGCCAGTGCAGACGCGCCGGACACCGATTCCCACACCAGGCCTCGGGGGCAGCTTCCCAGTCACCGTTATCTGACCAAGAGGGAATGTGTCCGGAGGTCCAGAAGCTTGCCCACAGGCCATAGCTTGTAAGAGGGGAAGCCAGAAATGGGGAGGGGGCTGCCTGCTTCAGGCCCCGCCCCCAGCCAGCCAGATCCCCGAGGTGGGGCATCTGGCCTGGAGAGAAGGCCCTGGGCGGGCAGGGCGCCTGCTGGCGTGACCTAAGGCCGCACAGAAGGAGGTGGGGGAGGAGGCGGGAGGAAAGATGAAGGGAGAGACTTTCGCCATTTGATGCCATTCACGGTATATTCTGCTGTGTCGGTAGACTGCTTCTCTCCATCTGTGTCACTACATTGTCTGGCCCTTGTCCCCCCGGCAGGGTTGTCTCTGGAGAGGGATTACTCTCAGAGAACCACCTACCTTGACACAGCAGACCATCCATGTTAGCACAGCTACCCGCCCCCTGCCCCGGAAACACAGAAAGGTGGACCCTTGCCTGTATTACAGGATATCCCTGTGGAGTCGGGGGGGCGGGGGGCAGGGCAGGGGGCGTGGTTCTGTCGCATCCTTTCCTGACTCTGTTCCCTAGGCGCCCCTTCAGCCAGAGTTACGTGCCGGCAGCCCTAATACCAGCCCTGCTTCCCGATGGCCTTTCCTCCCTCCTGGGCTGTCATCTGTTAACGCGGGGGGTGAAGGCCGGGCTCTGCATAAGAAGCCCAGCCCAGGCAAGAAAGACCCGACTCCACCTCTTGGCATTTGTGTCACTTTGGGAAGTTAGGTTACGTCACCTCGCCATTGCACTAATGCGGATGATAAAATAATCGCTGCTAGGGGTTAACGACTTGCTGTGTCGGGGCCTTTGCATCTGTCCTTAGGACAGCGCTGCGGGGTGTGGGTGTTCTTGCCCCAATGTACAGGTGAAGATCAACCAGCCTCGGAGGTAGTGAGCTTCACCGGGGTAATGTCTGTGAGGTGCTTGACACAGTGTCGGGCAGAGAAGGACGGCTCTGGCCCCTCAAGACAGTGCCTAGTAAGGAGGCCGAGACCTTCCAACATGGCCGTGGCCGTGCAGCCCCAAATCTGGGCTATGTTAGTTGCTCTGAGTTTCGCGTGTTTTGAGGAGACAGTGACTTACTTTATAACCGGTATCTATAGGGCCAATTTAGAAAATTAATTTTTCTTGTCATAAGTATTTAAAATTCATTAGCTGGGCTTCCCCGGTGGCGCAGTGGTTGAGAGTCCGCCTGCCAATGCAGGGGACGCGGGTTTGTGCCCCAGTCCGGGAAGATCTTACATGCCGCCGAGCAGCTGGGCCTGTGAGCCATGGCCGCTGAACCTGAGCGTCTGGAGCCTGTGCTCTGCAACGGGAGAGGCCACAACAGTGAGAGGCCCGCGTACCACAAAAAAAAAAAAAAAAAAAAATTCAAGTAAAATTCATTAGCTGTTGTCACTGATGATTTTCTCCCTATTCTTTGGTTCCATCTTTCAAGGCTGGAGAGAAAGGGCTGTTTGATTCCAGATCCATCACGCCACCAACCCCTTTTACAATTTCAAAATGAACTGTCCATCCTGCCCTTGGATGAAATCCAGGTCCGCATCCCTCTCCTCCCAGTGGTAATAGTTGTAAGTCATAGCAGGAAGTCTTTGGGAATCAATTAAGTGGACTAATACTTTGGAAGACGAAAGAAAAAACAAAATGTACTCTGAAGGGAGGACTTAGTTTACCACGCATCACAAAATTTTCTAAGTGAATTATTTTCAAGTCAACTTGGCCCTTCTCCTAGCCATGACAGGGACACGTTTGGATTTGATTTTAAAAATTCTAATCTATCACTGTCACCATTCCTGCTGCAATTTGAGGCTTTGGGGGTTTGTGGTAGATAACAGTTGTTACACTTCCTGCAGGCTAAGAAGGCAGTGACGGTTTGGTATGTTAACTATCACAAAACAGACAAAAGGGGAGGGCAGGTAGGCGTAGACAGAAGCAGGCACGTCAGGCCAGAGTCGCCTGTGGTATTTGCTGCCCCCACTGGTGCTCAGCACTGGTCCTTCCATTCTGCACCTCTTTTTGGACCGTCCCAGAAGCAGACCTGCGGGTGATGGAGAGGTGCAAACTGGGGAGTCACCTGTAGCCTCGGGTGATGGAGAGATGCCCCAGACAGTAGCCCCGCCCTCGGGGAGCTTGTGATGGACCAGGAGAAACTAATAAGGGAACCACAAGTGGCCACCTACCTGTGGTGGGTACTTAGGTCACATGCATCCTGCTCGGGTACCTAGATGGAAATTAGCCTTGAAAGACAGCTTCTGCCAGGCTTGGAGGGAGGCATGCTCACCCGGTTTCTGTGCCTTGTAGGTCACAATGCATTGACCGTGATAATCAGTAGAGTCGGCCCCATCCAGGGGTCTCTGTAAACCTATCAACTGGCATTCTGTGAAGTGTGGGTACGCTGTGAACAGCTGAACCTTTGTTACGTCTGAGGTCAGACTCCCGGGTTGGAGCCAGGGGTTCACCGCTTACTAGCTGGTACATCACACATTCTCTCTGAGCCTCAGTTTTTCCATCGCTGAAATGAAGATCACAGTAGCACCTTGCTCATCGAGTCATTGTGAGGCTTAGAGATGATACCTGTGCATTTCCTGGCACAGCACAAGCATCCAACCTGGGTTAATCATTACCATCTCCTCAGTTATTGTCATCATTTTCTTCTATCGTAACTGTGTTGCATGCATGAATGGCAGAGGGGCTGGAGGATGGATTACCACTAAAGGAGCCCAGGAGGCTGGGCGGAGCTACAGGTGACTCCCCAGTTGGCAGTAATCAAAAAGGACAGCAGAGTCTATGAACCAGGCACAGGGTGCCAGAGCTGAAGGAACCTGAGGGAGACAGTCAGCAGCCCCACTTTGCAGGTGAGCAAACTGAGGCCCAGAGAGGGAAAGGGACTCCTCGCATTGCACGGAACAAGTGGGCCTGGGAAGCGCTGCTAGGCTCCGTTGGTGACGCAGGCATCCTAACGGTGCTGAGTTACCCTCCCCGCTGCTGGGGAGGCTGTCCCTGCGGTTCTGCCCCCCTGGGGGCAGCCTTCATCCTTTCATGCTGTTGACCTCACCACCCGGAGCTTCTGTCAGGAGGGGGCAGGGGGGTCATGGCCAGTTCCCCCCACTGCAAGGACAGGCCCCTGCCCGTGCGGGGAGCGCTCAGTCACTCTGCGTACATCACTTCCTAATCCCCGCAGGTGACCTGGGCTGCCCATTTCACAGAGGTGGAATCGTGGGTCCCAGAGGTCACGGGACACTGAGAGGAACACATGCCTTTGCCGGAGATCAGAGCCTGTGGGCGACCCACAGGGATTTGAACGCAGGCGTGCCCAGCTACAGAGCCCTTTGCTTCCAGCTCTCCTCCACGCCCGCATGGTCTGTGTGCATCTCGGTTGCACCAAAGCCTGTGGAATCTCTTTGTAAGCTGCAAGTACAGGGCAGTGTGGGGCTGAACCCTAGTCCAGAGCAGGTTTTTGGCTAGAACAACAGAGAGATGGAGCCGTGGGAATCACACACCAGCAGGGGGAGCTAGGAGCCTCCAGGGCGACCAAGCCACTGACCCGGCCTTGGTGCTGGCGGATAGTGGGTTCCACGGACCAGGACTGCCCTGGAGAACAGAGTGGGGCGACGCTCCTCTGCTTCTCTGGCAGCTCCAGTTCACCCGGAAGCCTGGAACCGGGGCTCCAGTTCACCTGGAAGAAACAGACTTGGGACTCAGGGGAACCTGTGTTCGTGCCTGGGCTCTGCTAGCTGGATGCCCTGGGATACTTCCCTTTCTATTTCTGAGCCTCAGTATCTTCATCTGAAAAATGGGATGATGACACTTGTATTCGTCACTCCTGTGTGGCTGGAGATCAGGCCTGGTACCTGCCTAGCGCCTCACCGGACTCGGAGCAGGCGCTCCATCATCCCCGCCTTTGTGTCACCTCAGCTCAGCCTGACAGGACGGATGGAGCGCTGTGTTGGGAGCCGGGAGCCTTGGTCCCTTTCCCCATCTCTGAGTGACCTTGGAGGGCTCTTCCGCTGTCTGGGCCTCAGTTCCATACCATACAGTGGGGGATTGGGGCTGGGGGACCCCCTGAGGGCCCACCCCGGGGTAGGAAGGCATCACTCGGTGCGGAGGAGCTATAGCATCAGGTAGCAGCGTGGAGCAAGGCCCTGTCCTCGGCTCACGGCTCCGTGGCCTCTGCGGCCCCTCCGCCTCCCTGAGCTTCGGTGAGCTCCTCCGTGAGTGGGGACGTCTCACCCATCTGTAGGGTCAGCGCCAGGATTACCCGTGGCAATGTCCTAAACGCCGTCATCTGATTTCCTTGGCATGTAGCCTGCCCTCTTCTGCCCGGGCTTGGCAAACATTTCTTGTAAAGAGCCAGATAGATATTTTAGGCCTTGTGGGCCATCCAGTCTCCATTGCAACTATGCAGCTCTGCCAACTGTCACCTGAGAGCAGCCATAGATAGCACAGAAACGATAAGTGTGTCTGTGTTCCAATAAAGCTTTATTCACAAAAATAGGTGGCGGGTCAGATTGGGCCCACGGACCATTGTTTACTGACTCCTGTCCTAGGTGCCGGGGTCTACAGGGCCAGCTTCTTAGGAACTGCAAAGGCATTTGTGTTCATTTTGATTTCCAGCAACCAAGTACTTTTACACTCATACTCAAATTTAACTTTCATGAATATCATGTCATTTTATTTATTTATTTATTTATTTATTTATTTATTTATTATTTTTTCGGTACGCAGGCCTCTCACTGTTGTGGCCTCTCCCCTTGCGGAGCGCAGGCTCAGCGGCCATGGCTCACAGGACCAGCCGCTCCGCGGCATGTGGGATCTTCCCGGACCGGGGCACGAACCCGTGTCCCCTGCATCGGCAGGTGGACTCTCAACCACTGAGCCACCAGGGAAGCCCCATGTCATTTTAAAGAGGCATAAACTGGAGTCACTAGTTGAAGATTACAGCCCTTTATGGAGTGGATGGAGGGGAGATGGAAGGGGACGGGTTTGTCACGATCCGAGTCTGCCACTAGTTCCTCGTGTGACCCCGAGGATACCCCTTCTCCCTGGGCCTCGATTTCCTGGTTGGGGTAAGGGGTTGGGGGCAGTGGGCATCTGAGTCATCCTGTTGTCCCCTTTCTGTTCTGACGGGGAAACAACCGCAGTCCGATCAGCCTTAGGGACTCCTAATTCTTTTAATGCTGCTCCGTGGAAAATGAGACGTTCTTGTAAGGGGAAGATCCTTTAATTAAATCGCTGGGAACTGAGAAGGTTTGAGCGACTGAGAACAGAGGGTGACGCAGAGGCCAGGGCGCTCTCCGCAGGTTAATTAAGACGCCGCTCTTCTCCCTGTCGGCCAAGATCACGGACACCCGAGGCCTGGCCCCCAGGAACATTTAGCGAACCCTTCGGTGGGGATCACTCCCCTCTGAGTCCCTTTCCTCCCCCCCACTCCCAGCTGCCCTCCTGCTACTGCCATACCAACAGCTGATGGACGGTCCCAACATGGGCCAATCTTAATTAAGATGGATGATCTTTCTTGAGTTTAGAAAGGCAATTAATGCTTTCTGCCTCAGCCAGCGCTAGGGGTTCAGTGTGGTCTGGGTGCTCCCGCCGGTGAGGCTGGGGAAGCGTCCTCCCCAAATACAGGCTCTCTGTTGCTAATCCTGAGCTGTGTCGTCTGACCCCTCCCCCAGCCTCTAATGCATCCACCCTACCCGCAGCCCCCATCACAGTGGGATGTGCATTTTGACCCGGGCTTTGGGGTCCCATTAAACCAGGAGTGTGTTCTTCGTGGCCCTGAATCTTCCCCACCCTCCAAGGCCTTTTTCCTCTTGGTCCCCTTTCCTGCCTCTGGTCCCCTGACGGCACCTTGACCACATCTGCGCCAGCACCACGTCAGGTCAGCATGGAGCCCCTTGGCGTTTTCCTCTCCTCACCTGCCGTGATTGCCTCCTGCGGGTGAGAAGTCAGCTTCCCCCGGATGTGGATGAAATAGTCGAATTAGCGTTTTCCCCGTGGAGTCTCGCACAGTCAATCCAACTTTGTTTTCTTTTTAAAACGTATTTACCGAGAACTCATCCTGCCCTGAGACCCGGGCGTGCAGAGGTGAACGTGAGTCCATCCAAGCCCCACCCAGTCTCCCCATCTGGTAAAGCAGGTCACTAGGCAATGGCAATGTCAAGTGATGGAGATGTTTCCAAGGGCTGTGGAGTCATTGCAGAGGGAGCCCCAACCCACGTTGGAGGACCAGGCTTTCTCGGCTGCTGGACATTCTGCAGCCAAATCCTTGAAGTTGTCCAGGCTTTAGCCAGATGGAGGGCCTGACAGGTGCCAAGGCCAGTGAGAACATGGCCGGCGGGGGTGGGGGGACACAGGGAAGGGAGGAATCAACAGATACCTGTGGATGAAAGAAAGAAGTCAGACAAGGGAAGGCAGGTAGAGAAAGAAGAAAAGGAAGGTGGGGGGGTGTGGAGCATGTGAACATCTGCAGGCACCTGGGGCTTAGTGTCTCCCCCATGGATCAAGAAGCAGCTGGTGTGGCCCTAGTCTCTGCCCCTTCCCTCCCCTCAACCCCCAAACCTCCACCCCCCCAGGCACTCCCCCTCCTCAGCCAAGGCTCGAGAGGACCTGCATGGAGAACTACGGAGCCGGGTCTGAGGACTAGTCCCGGGTTAGGTTACCAACCACTTGTTACCATCCAGGCCAGAATGTAAGTTGACTTGGTCATCGGGCAGGCTGTTCATTCCCATTACAGAACTTCCGTGCTTGTTTCGTGTTAAGACTTTTTCAGTGAAGGAAGCGGGGAAGCTGTGCATTGATTTGTAATGTCTGTATTGTAGCACAGGCTCCTAGCGGATTGCAGGCTCAGGCAGCATCGCCAAAGAGAGCAAGTTGTATGTTTCCATTCAACCTGACCTTCAGCCTGGCTGTGCCTCGGTCATCTCACCCCCGCACCTTTGCTCACACCGTTCCCTCATGCTGGAACCCTCTTACTACTCTCCTCTCTCCTGCCCATTCTTCAGTTGCCAATTTATTTTTTTATTTTTATTGTTTTTGGCTATGCCGCACGGCGTGGGGAATCTTACTTCCCCGACCAGGGATGGAACCCGTGCCCCCTGCAGTGGAAGCGTGGAGTCTTAACCATTAGATCACCAGGGAAGTCCCTTCAGTTCCCAGTTTAGATCCCTGTGAGTTCCCAGAGAAGCACCCCTCCTCCTATGAAGGACTCATCACAATGGACTATAATGGCCTTTTCCTAAATATTTGTTAATGTTTAATTTCGCAAGTAATCCAAGAAAACATTCTCATTGTAAACAATTTAGACCTTACAGATAAAGCTAGAGTTTCTCTTCCAGAGCAACTCTTGTCTCCTCCCAAGATGCGACTACGTGGTGTGGTTTGCTGTCTATTATTTGTTGATTCATTTAATTAATATTTATGGAGGACCTACTATGTGCCTGGCATTCCTCTAAGAGCTTATATTCTAGTTGAGGGAGTGAAACTGTAAGTGAGCCTGCAGATGAGATTAAAATTCATTAGAGGATGATGACTGCTCTTTAGAAAAATGGAGCGGGGCAGGGGAGGGAAGTTGCTGGGGAAGAAGTGTTATTTTAGACCAAGACTCCTTCCATGAGAGACATTGCAGCAGCAGCCTGTGAGAATCGAGGGTGTGGGCCGGGCGGACACCTGGGGAAGGTGTGCCCGGTAGCAGAAGGCAGGTGCAGGCTCTGCGGACTCACCTGGCCCAGGGGCAGCAGGAGGCACTGTGGCCAAGTGTACTGCGTGGGGACGGCCTGGGAGGCCTCGGGGTTGGGGAGGAGTGGGCGAGAACATAGGGGACCTTGCGGGCCACAGAAAAGACTTTGTGTCTTGTTCTCTGTGAGCTGGGAAGCTGCTGGAGCGTTGGGAATGAGGAGCGCATGAACCAACTCACGTTTTAAAAGGACTGCTGGGTGGCTGTGTGCAAAATAGACCCCTTTTCAATGCGTTTTATGTCTATATGTAACATATAGACATATACCATACATAAAAATGTATGTTATATATATATACACACACACACATATACATCTGTATCATTCTCCTTTAGCAAACATAAGCACTGTCACTCTGTATGCGTTGCTCTGCAAACTGCCTTTGCACATCCACGTGTGTGGAGAACTAGAGAACTTTCTGCATCGCACACTTGGACCTACCTCATCCCTAAAAGGTGGCGCAGTCTTCCATGTTCCGGCTCCTTGGAGTTTATTTAGCATTCCCCTCTTGATGGATATTAGGTTGTTTCATTTTCTTCCACTCTTACAATCAGTGGGTCTCCCCCTCAACAGGGCCTTGCCAGTGGAGGGAAGTGGGAAGTGGCACTGAACCGACTGGCTGCCTCACGTCCGTTCTGCAGTAGAACTGGAACCAGTGATGGTTTCCACATGGGCATGCAGGGAGTCAGGGTGGCTATATGCACACAACTCAGTTACTCTCCACCCGAAGGACCACTGAAATCCAATCCAATCCAAGACTAGATCGTTGTTCGGTGACTTGAAGAACATCACAATGGATGGGGTGGAGAGGGGGCTTTGGGAGGTTTCCAGGCCAAGCCCACATTTCCCATACAAGGAAACAGAGGCCGGGGAGCTGTGTCTTGCCCAGGGCAACCGATGAGTTAGGGCAGAACCAGATCCGGAAACCAAGTCTCTGCTTCCCCCTGGTCACGGCTCCATCTGGACTCCACCCAGTCAGTACACAAGGCGGGGCCCTACGTGATCCCTGGGGTCTGTTCCCTTTAATCCGCTCAGATGCTTTTTGCCCAGCCTTTGGTAGTCTTCTCACATGCATGAGTTGATCAGAATACTCAAGGGGGTTGAATTCAGTTTTTATCGCTGCCGTAACAAATTACCACAAGCTTAGCAGCTTACACAGTGCAAATGTATTGTCTTCCTGTTCTGAAAGTTAGAAGTTCAACATAGGTCTCCGTGGGCTAAGACCAAGGTGTCGGCAAGCTGTGTTCCCTTCTGGAGACTCTACTCTGGCTCTGTTCTAGGATCCTCTGGATTCTGGAGGAAGTGGAGAATCCATTTTCTGCTCACTCAGATTCTGCAGAATTCAGTTCCTTCTGAGGTCCCCGTTTCCTTGCTGGCTGTGACCCGTGGGCCGTCTCTGTCCTCTGGGGCCTTCCCACGGTCCTCATGGTCACCTTGCTCTCTCCTCAGAGGTAGCAATGGTGGGTTGAGGCCTCTCACACTTCAGATCTCGCCTCGTCATCTCACCTCTCTGCCCCAGCTGGGGTCAGATAATCCAGGTCCATCCCCTATTTTAAGGTCCACTGATGAGCAGCCTTAATTCCCCTTTGCCGTTTAAAGTGACATGTTCACAGGGTCCGGGCATCAGGATGTGGCCGTCTTCGGAGGCTGTTCTCCTGCTGACTGGAGGGCTCGCTGCAGGGCTCTGGGCATCTCTGTGTGCAGCTTGCTTCTCTCTCTGGCGCTCTGTCCTGTGAACTCTCTCTGTATTCTCAGCTCCTTCTTCTCAACTGAGGGAGTCTCTTCGGGTCGGCTGAGCTTGTCCCTTGCTTCTGTGGCCTGGAGACACTTTGAAGGCAGTAAAGGAGCAATTGTAGGCTCGCTTTGGCTGACGTGGGAGCAGCAGAGGGGGACACAAGCATTTGACCTGAGTCAGTTCTGACCTCCCTCCCTAGTGGGAGGGTGTGACAGCCTCTTGGGGCCATTCTGCTAAATGGAGATGATACTGAAGCCGAATCTGGCCTCTGTACCCCGACACTGAATTAAATCTGGGAGACAGAGTTTTGGGTGAAGTAGGAATGTGTGGATGTGTAAAGGCAGTTTGCAGTTTATTGCTTTGCCAGGCAAAGGGGGCCACAGTGGGCTAATGCTCTCAAAACCTTGTGGCCCAACCTGGAGGGGGCAGCGAGGAGTGTTATAGTAATGACTCAAAGAGGGCGTGATCAGCTCGTGGACACTCTTCTGATTGGTTGGTGGGGAGGTAAGTGGGAGTCGGCATCATCAACCTTCCGGGTCCACCCGGTCTGGGGTCTGCGTGCTTGTGGGCAGCACACAGTTAACTTCTCCGTCCTGGTGAGGGTTTCAGTATCTGCAAAACAGCTCAAAGATGTTGTGTGTATCCTTGAGGGGGAACCAGGACCCCGCCCCAAGGCTGCACTATTGTCTCTTGACTGCTCCTCCCTTGTCTCTGCATCCCCTCCCTTCCCTGATTAGCAGCTGTTTGAATCAGCCCTTTGGAACTCAGGGAAGGTCATGGAATGAAGCCTATTTCCTGTAATCAAGAAATGGGGGACACAGAAAGGCTTTTGTGCCCAGGAGCCTGGCGTGTAAGAGCAGAGCCTTGCACAGGGTGTTGGAGGCCGGCAGATGAGGTGTGGAGTGGAAGGGATGCAGCCAGGGCTCGGCAACAAGAAGCGTTTAGCATCCTGTCCTTGACCCCAGCCTCCACCTGAGCCATTTCTCCCTGTCCTGCCTCCACGTGGCCGCTGACCTGACCCTGAGCTCCTCAGCCCCTTGCCTCCCTCCAGTCTTGTCTCTGGCCTCACCAGCTCCCTGTGACCCTGACGTTTGTCCAGCTCCTCAGCTCAGACTCCAGCCCACAGGTGGCGATCTGGCAGCACCCAGCACAGTGGCCCAGGACCATCTCCCCGCCCCACCTGCGGCCAGCACCCTCAGCTTCCCATCTCCCCTCCACCCACTGAAGAGAGTCTGCGAGGGCCATCAGCCCAGCCTCTGGAGATGGAAAGTCACAGAGCAGAGGCCCAGAGGGGAGGGGTGAAGGGGACACAGGAGAACAGTGTGGTTCAGGACCCACCCCATGGATAAGGACCGTCTCCAAGGTGCCCCTGTGCGGACCAGTGCAGGATCCTTCCAGGCCAGGACAGCGCAGGCCATCTCGTCCGCCACTGTCCCCTGAGGTGTCCCAGGTGATCCCAGGACAGCCATTCCAGATGTTCTTGGGCCATTAGTGGCCACCTGGCTGTGATTGGACCTCTGGGCCCTTCTACATCGGGCTGGCAATGCCCAGCCCGTGCACGGCGCAGCACACAGGCTGAGATGTGGAGATGAAACCAGAGATGTGTGCATGCGTCCATCTCAGCTTCTGCCGGCCCTGGAGACCCACGTCCTCAATGCCACACCACACACACACACCACACACCACACACACACCACACACACACAAACACACCACACACACCACACACACAAACATACCACACACACACACCACACACACACACACACACACCACACACACATACACACCACACACACCACACACACACACCACACACACCACACACACCACACACCACACACACACCACACACCACACATACACACACACCACACACACACCACATACCACACACACCACACATACACACATACCACACACACATACACACACCACACACACCACACACACACCACACACACATCACACACACCACACACACCACACACACCACACACACCACACGCCACATACACACACCACACATACACACATACCACACACACATACACACACCACACACACCACACACACACCACACACACATCACGCACACACCACACATACACACACCACATACACACCACACACCACACACCCCCACACACCCCACACCCCCCCAAACACACCACACATATACACACACACACCACACACACCACATACACACCACACACACACACCACACACACACACCACACACACAAACACACCACACACACACCACACACCACACATACACACACACCACACATACCACACACACACATCACACACCACACACACACCACACACACCACACACACACCATGCACCACGCACACCACACACACACACACATACCACACACACCACACACATACACACACCACACAAACCACACACACACACACACACACACACACACACACCCCATGTCCCCACCCCTGCAACACAAGCAAGGGAGGATCCTGCTTCTTCCCTGAGGAATGTCTCTCCATATCCGGTGGTTTGTTAATTGTGGCCGCAGGCCTGTTTATCATCTTTCCCCAGTGCTTAGGCACCAAATGAAGATAGATTCCAGGAAGCTTTGAAATGTTCTTAACACAGAAGCCTCAGATTCACAGGCTCTGAAGGTTAGAACAAGTTTTAATTCACCTGCACCCATCCTGGCTTTTGAATTATTTAAAAAATATTTCTCTAAAAATGCTCTGCAAGCTGTGATTTTAGAAGCAGTGCAAGCCCATTGTGAGAGGCATGACTCCCTCAGCTCTGACCACCGGCCTGAGTGCCATCCGCAGTTCCCCGGCCCTACCCCGCTGGGTCCTGTTAACAGCCCGAGGATGGAGGAAGTGGTGTTATTGTGATCCTCCTTTTATTTACTTATTTATTTATTATTTTTAAAATTAATTAATTAATTTCTGGCCACGTTGGGTCTTCATTGCTGTGCACGGGCTTTCTCTAGTTGCAGCGAGCGGAGGCTACTCTTCACTGTGGTGTGCGGGCTTCTCATTGCAGTGGCTTCTCTTGTTGTGGAGCACGGGCTCTAGGTGCACGGGCTTCAGTGGTTGTGTCTCGCGGGCTTCAGTAGTTGTGGCTCACAGGCTCTAGAGCGCAGGCTCAGTAGTTGTGGCGCACGGGCTTAGTTGCTCCGCGGCATGTGGGATCTTCCTGGACCAGGGCTCGAACCCGTGTCCCCCGCGTTGGCAGGTGGATTGTTAATCACTGAGCCACCAGGGGAGTCCTGATCCCCATTTTATAGAAGAGAAAGGAGAGGCCCAGTGAGGCCGAGAATTGGCCCCAAATCAGATGAGTTTGTGGGCCCAGGGATGAATCTAGGCTTCCCGGTCCCAGGGCCCATGTTTGTAAACCTCATGCAATAATGCTTCCTATAAATGGCAGGTGATTTGGAAAATATAGAAAAGAACAAAGAAGAAAATACAAATTCTAGAGAATTAAACTGTTTAGATTTTTGTGGATTAGTTTTCAACGTATTTATGTAAGCGTAAACATATATTTTGTTTTATAAAACGAGTTTACAGAATATATATGATTTTGTATGCAGCTCTTTTCCCATAAAATTGCTTCTTTTCAAAGTCTGAAAACCAAGGGAGAAGGAGAGAGGAATCGGGGAAGGAACAGCAGAGGGCGTGTCTTTGAATCAGTGAAACAGTTGAGTGAGAGAGGCTGACAGCTGGTGGCGGGAGAGCCTTTCTATACCAGGACCAAGAGAGAGGAAACCAGAGTTTTCTTAAGGGAAAAGGGAAGTGGCTTGGAGTCAGATGGGGTGAGCCGTGACTCCCTGCCTGCCAGCTCCTGTAGCAGAGACCCCGCAGGGCTGTTCCCGGCCCACACTAGTCTGAGATGTCAAGACACCCCATCTGTGAACTGGGGACCCTAGCACAGGTCAGTTGTGAGGACTGGCTGAGGGTGTGTAGCAGAGCGCCTGGCCTTGCTCCCACGCACAGTAGGCCCTGGGCACAGGGAAGGTTCATTTCCTTCTCCTCTGCACGTAGCCCTTGGGGAAGATCTCACCCAGGTCAGAGCTCATCTGGTGCCTCAGGGCCCAGTGGGAGTGAGCTGTGGGCAGCAGGCAACGCCCTCCTCCAGGTGGAGAGAAGGGTGTGGATTCCACCAGGAGGAAGGGCCCCTATTCACCCCACTTCCAGTCCGTCAGCAGACCCAGCACTCTCACCCGTAGAACCATCCAGAGGCTGGTCCCTGGGCCCCGTTCACAGCCACCAGACGGGTCCCAGCACCATATGGCCTGATGTTCTGCTTCCCCCGGCCGACTTCCCTTCTCCTGCCCGTGTCCTTTACATGGGCCCGTGACGCCACCGTCAGGTCAGGGGGACCCTCTGCGCAAGCCGTCCACTGCTGCCCCCTCCATCAGTGGGGGGGCGTCCCCGGGGTGCGGCATCGGGCCGGGACCTCTCTGAGCTCGCCTCCCGCTGCCTTCTCCCTCCGGCCTCCCAGCCTCCTGCTGCCCGTCCTGTGACCGAACCAGGTTCGTTTGCCCGACACTCAGCAGACCAAATGCTGAGACGCCGAGGTTCGCAGCAGAGAAAAGGTTTATTCATGAGGCAGCCAAGCGAGAAGGTGGGAGGACAAAACTCCAATCCGCTTCCCTGAAGGTGAGGGGCTGGGATATTTATGGGATAAAGCAGCCGGGTGGGCTGAGGCTTGGCGAGCTTGGGGAAAGGAGATTGGCGACAAGGAAAACGTGAGGGTCATCGTCATTCCGCACAGGCGCAGCTAAGCTACGTGCTTCTTCATGGGACACATGTTCAGAAAACGGCAGCATGAGCGTGTTCCATGCTGGAGTGCTTGGCCCCCTGACGTGGGAAGGTCACCGAGCGGACACTAACCTAACGCGTGCCCACGTGGAGGGTTGGTGGTCCCAACCAGTCTTAGCCTCTTAGTCAGCTGGAGCTTGAACTGGGCATAGTTGACTCCAAGCTCCTGAAAAACAGCTTGGGCAGAGATAGCATCTGCAGAGGTGGTGAAGGGTCCTTGTGACTCATTTATTCCCTCCCCCCCGCAGTGCAGTGCTAACATCTGTATCTGCAGTCTGCATCTCCGTCTCTATCTGTACCCACACCCATATGTTGTGATTATCTCCCCCCGACCCCAAAACACACACACAAGCTCCAGCGGCTGTATTTCGCTCCCTGCTCTACCCCCAGTGCCTGGTTCAGTGCCTGGCATACGGTACGCAGTCCCTAAATACTTACTGAACAAAAAATGAGCCCTCAGGAGGTAAATGGGGAATGAAAAATGGCACCGAGAAGTAATTGTGTGAGATGTGTGGGTCTGCTGTGTGATGTTCACAGTCTCTGCTGATCCCCAGGGCATCTGCAGTAACACAGCTGTGTCCCACCCCTGCCTTGCAGCCTTGGTTTGATTTATCGTGGGCTGCATGGCTGTGCTAAACCCCGACTCAGAGGACTGTGGGGTGAGACTAGAGGCTTCCCTCGGGGCTGCGGCTGCACCAGCTGTTGGGGGCCTGAGTCAGATCTCCTCTCCCCGCTACGGGGACCGCCTGCCTACCACCATGATAATGTGTCAGGCCACTTTGAGGAATGGAGTTGGGCAGGGACAGGAGATGTCCTGAAACGCTTTTCAGGTGAGGAATGGGAACGTCTGTCCAGGGATGTGCCAGGACAAACTGCGCCAAGAATTGGGTAGGGGGCAGGAGGGGCGAAATAATACAGCGTTCGCCACCCCCTTTGAAACCTGCCCAGCGCCTCGCAGAAGCATCTGGGCATCACTAAAAGCTAGTCCTAGGGCTGGATGTCCAGGCTCACATCGGATAGGCTGCTGCTGCGGGGCAGGGGCCAATGGGAATTAAGCTTGTGACCCGGGGGACCTGTCCAGCTGGCCTGCATCCTCTGAGGGGCAGGGGTGAGGCTGAGGACAACGGGAGGGAGGATAAATCGCCACATTGTAGTCTGTTTGATTTGGGGTGGCTGGAAGGAAAAGCCTGATGCAGGATGTCAGCGTTTGTCCCGGGCGTGTCAGGCGCTGCATGACACAGCAGGCAGGCGCTTCTGGTCCCAGGCAGAGAGAGGGACGGGCGGTCCCCCAAAGGGGTCGGTGGCGGGGAGCTGGTGCTGGTGCCTGGGGGAGGGTGCTGAGGATGGCTCCGACCCTCTCGTCATTTAGCTGCGGCATGAATTATTAATGGTTGACTCTAAAACACACACACACACACACACACACACACACACACACACACACAGAGCTGAGCATCCGTTGGCCACCATTCAGCTCCTGCTCTGTTCTGTGCTGTGACGATGAACGTGCCATTTGATCAGATCGGAGTGGCACTGAGATGACTGCCATTGTGCCTTAATATTTGCCGAAGACGACAGGAGCCCAGTCTGTGTGGATTCTTAGCCTTCCTCAGTGTTCTCGTGTCAGTGGTTGGCCCTCTCCCCACCTTTCTTGATTTTCTTCTTTTTTTCCAGCGCTTCTCTCTGCCTGAAGAAAGGGCTTTGGCGGTCTGAGTCAGATCTCCCTCCCTGGGTGGTGTGCCTGCCTCTGGCAGCTCCCATGTCCTTGGCTGCCTCGGGGCTGACTCTTTGCAAAGCCTGGGATGCAGCACCTGGACCCACTGCTTTGGTGCCAGGAATTGGATTTCCAACTTTGGTCTCTCTTGATGCATTGTCAGGGAATGAGAAAAAAAGAGAAAGAGAGTCTTTTCCAGCACAGTCACGAAAAAAGTGTTGGGGGGTGCAGACTGTTTTGGAGGCAAAGTCCCAGAAAGTTCCCAGACATTTAGGGCTGTTCCTGTGGAGAGAAGATTGGAAGCTGAAAGTTTCCCACGAGACGGCTCAGTGTTTTTAAACGCCTCCCTTCCCCCTTGTCTTCGATGCTCCGATACCCTCCCGAGAGGTGGACATTCACAGCCCCTTCATTCATCCCCCCACGAGGTAGTTCCCAGGCATCTTCTCTGCACCAGGCTCTGAACGGGGCAATGATCCCGGCCAGTGCAGTCCCATCTGCTCCTCCACTTTACTGCCTTGTCTACAAGAGTGTCCCAAACTTCTAGGGCCTGGCATGTGGTGAGAGCTTCAAGTTACCCACCATTACTAATTCTGGATCTCATGTCCTCATCTGAAAGTAGGGGAAAATAACAAAACAAAACAAAACAAAAACCACATTCTGCCCTGAAAGATGACTGAAATTTAATTGGGATGATATATTTAAAATAGAAATCACGAGCTTGAAAAGATATCTCTACTTCCATGATCATTGTAGCGTTATTCACAATAGCCAAGATTTAGAAACATCCCAGATGTCCATTGACAGACAAATAGATGAAGAAAATGTGAAATGTACATATATAGAATTCACCCTCAA
The DNA here is from genome assembly GCF_025265405.1 of Mesoplodon densirostris. Taxonomy (NCBI): domain Eukaryota; kingdom Metazoa; phylum Chordata; class Mammalia; order Artiodactyla; family Ziphiidae; genus Mesoplodon; species Mesoplodon densirostris. The sequence goes on along the minus strand of NC_082673.1, from coordinate 85,797,486 downwards.
AAAAGAAGGAAATCCTACCATTTCCAACAACGTGGTTAGACCTGGAAAACATTATGCTAAGTGAAATAAACCAGTCACAGATACTGCATGTGCTATGGACCGAATGTTTGTGTTTCCCCCAGATTCATATCTTGAGATCCTAAGCCCCCAATCCTTAGAGGTGGGGCCTTTGGGAGTTGATTAGGTCTTGAGAGGATAGCCCTCATGAGTGGGATTAGTGTTCTTATAAAGGAGACCCCAGAGAACTTCCTTGACTCTTCTACCTTGTGAGGACGTGGCGAGAAGACCGCCATCTTAGATCTTGGATCAGTTTATCTTGGACTTCCAGCCTCCAAAACTGTGAGAAATGCATTTCTGTCATTTATAAGCCACCCCATCTCTGGTAGTTTGTTATTGCAGCTCAAACAGACTGAGACAGCATGGACTGGGCACCGTGGGCAGCCTCTGGAAGTAGGAAAGGGAGTGAACAGGTTCCCCCCTGGAGTCTGAAGGAATGCAGCTCTGCTTGCACCTTAACTTTAGCCCAATGAGACCCATTTTGAACCCCAGACCTTCAGAACTGTAAGGTAATACATTTGTGCTGTTTTAAGCCATTCTGTTTGTTCTAATTTGTTACAGCAGCGAAAGGAAACTCAAGACATATATGAGTTGCCTCTACTGGCCCCCTTGTACTCTGGTCCGGCCAGTGGGGAGCAACAGTGAGAGGTCAGGAGGAAGAAGGTGAGAGAGGTTGGGGTGTTTACTCCCCTGCAGGGTTACTGAGGACTTTTGTATCCCTTGACCGTAGGTCCCAGCTCCTGTAGGATGCACAGCTCTCTACTCTAGTGCTGGGAATGGCCCCTCCTCTCCCTGTTGGGCTTCAGGTCAATAAAGGCGCCCACTGTTACCAACCCCCATATCTTGCACTCTCCCCTGTGGTTTCTCCACACCCTCCATCCCCTTTGTTGATAACCGCTTTATTAAATCCTCCTCGGGCACCATGCTTGGGTGGCCCCATGTGGGGTCCTCACCCACTCACTCTTCAAGGAAGGCTTATACAGGCCGTGTCTTTCCGGAACCTCCAGGACTCCAGCCGAACCCCTTTCCTTGTCCTCTTCTATCCATAGCACTCAACCCAGCGCTCCCTCCCTTTCCTTCTTGCCCCCAGGGTTCATCTTTGGATAAATCAAAGTGTCTCATTTGAACTGGAAACAACTCTGATTTGAGAGGGCAACCTCCTCTGATACCTGAACGGAATCAGGTACCCAGGAGATAACGGCAGTGTCTGCCATGCTGGATGGAGGTCCTTCGATGTGTCCTGGTGGGTCTCCTGTGGGAAGGGGGAGTGAGGGCAGCCTTCAGGGTTCTGTTCCCAGTCCGTCCTCAACTCTGGAAAACAGGGGTCCTGTGGAGGCTGCTAAGATAGGGACGGTTCACCCCCAACAGATTCATTTGGGGCCAGTAAGTCTAAAGCCATTTTGCCAAATATTCAGCCTGATAACAAGCACAAGGTTACAAACCAAAGTACCACCTTTTTTTTTTTTTTAGCTTTTTTTTTTTTTAATTTATTTTTTTGCGGTACGCGGGCCTCTCACCGTTGCGGCCTCTCCCGCTGCAGAGCACAGGCTCCAGACGCACAGGCCCAGCAGCCATGGCTCACAGGCCCAGCTGCTCCGCGGCATGCGGGATCCTCCCAGACCGGGGCACGAACCCGTGTCCCCTGCATCGGCAGGCGGACTCTCAACCACTGCGCCATCAGGGAAGCCCCAAAGTACCACCTTTTAATGAGGATTTATTATAGGAAAACTGATGGGGAAAATCCTTCTCAAGAATTATAGAAGGGTGATAAAAAAAATAATAGAATATCCAAATAGAAGGGAGAAGACCCTACATGAGGATGGATTTTAGGTGAAGGGGTCATTTGGTACGTGGAACAATGTCTGCTTTTCTGTGGAGTTTCCCCTGGGCTTGTAGGAACGTAAATTCAATTCACGGAGCAGAATGTGTCCAGCTACTGCCGCTCAGGCTTCAGAAGACTCAGCCCCGAGGCAGCCCGGACGTGGGAATCCAAGGACGGTGTCTGTGGGCTACAGGAATGGCTGCATGGCCTCCACGTGGGTGGCCTCGGCTGTGTTTGCAGCAGCTGTAGCCTGGGAAGCCAGCTGCCTGGGCCTCTCTCCTGGCGTAGGAATTGACCGCGTTCTCCAAAAATGCAGCTTCTATCCTTCTGCTTCCTGTCACCTCCCTCACCCCCGAGTAGCCTCCCTGCCTGCCCACCTGGATGCCCATGCAGCCCTAACTGCCCTCCCTTCCTCCGTGCCTGACCCCTCCAATCCAGTCTCCAGCGGTGCTCCAGACCACGCTGCAAACCCAAATGGAATCATCTCACTTCCCTGCTTGAGACCGTTTCACTAGCTTCCCGTGATGTTTTCAGTCATATGTGAACTTCGTCCACTGGCCTGCAGGATCCAGCCCCTGATGCCTTCCTCCCACCTCTTTCCCACTTGCTCACCAACATCCAGCCACTCTAGCCTCCTTTCTGTTTCTGGAACATTCCAAGCTCTCACATGCCTCTGTAATTCCCTCTGCCTGGAATGCCCTCCCTCCTCTTCCTCTTTGCAAGTCTACCTCATTCTCATTCTTCAAGGCTCGGCTCGGATGCCACCCTCGGACAGGCCTGCCCTGACCACCCCATCTGAATAGCCTCCACCCGCCCTGGTCATATCATTCACGTCAATCAGTTTACTTTCCTCACGGCGCAGAGCACACCTGATGTCATCCCACTCATTGATCACCTGTGTCCTCCGCTGGCATGTGAGTTCCGGGGGTGGGGGGCAGGGGCTTGGTCTAGTCCACCTCTGCATCCATCCACAGCCTCTGGCCCCAGAAGTAGCCATCGACTGAACAGACCTTCAGTCGATGTTTGATGAATGAATGAGTGAGTGAGTGAATCCTTTAGCATGAAGCAAGGTAGGCAAGGCCAATGGCACACCCTCTCCTGAGCTGAGGTTGGACCAGGGTTGGGGCATCTTGCAGCTGTCCTTGGCTGTGTCCATATGCCTGCCCAGAGCCGGACCTGGGGGTATGGCAGGAGCTCCCTAAAGCCTCTCCCACAGACGTCCTCAGCACGTTAGCACTCTTAGCTGAGAAAGAAAAGGTATTTATGTGCAAAGCCACTTATCTGTGTAGCTCCATGAGATAAATCTTCTAATTTACGGGTGAGCTGACATCTTCCAAGAGCCAAAATCAATGCACGTCACTGTAAATCCAAGCTGGGCCTTGACGTCAACTCACACGGGCCAGTGGATGGCCTTTGCTTTCGCACTGGGCCTGACTGGTACACGGATGGGGCAGATCCTGGTGAAGGGCTCCCGGAAGTCCCCTGGGGGGCTCCACACTGTCTCCCCAACTTGGGTCCTCCCACCTCCCAGACGCCACTGTGGCTCCAAGGCCTTGCGGCAAAGCCCCTCCTATTCACTTGGCGGCATTCCCCTCCTTGTTCTCAGCCAGCTCAGGTGACCCTGCTCCTGGAGGGCTTGTTGGGCTTGCCCACTTGGAATTCACTTTTCCTTCGTGTTGCCCTGGGGGTGTGTCTGGGCAATGGCACTGTGACAACCAACTTCAGATGACAACGAGGCACGCACTTGCCACTTCTAGAAGATGGGAGCACTGTGACCGCGGTTGCCTCTCTCTCCCCTTTCCTACACACTGGCACGGGGCCCTGTTTGTGTCTCATTGGTTCATAGAGACCTACTGTGTGCCACTCACTGTGCTTTGGGTCCAGGGACAGATAAGGCACAGCCCCAGTCCTGGGGGTCCTCACAGTCTAACCAGGAAGGAAAATGAGAAATTAGACATCACAGTGCTCCAGGAGCATGGGAACTTGGGGTAGGTGTCTATATCAGACGGAGAGGTTGGGGGTACCCGGAGGAGGCTGAGGTTATGCTGAGACCTGAAGGTGAGTAGGAGTGGCCACATGAAGAAGTCAGGGGAAGGGCCCCAGATGCCACTTGGTTCCTTTGGTTGGCAGATGGGGAGAGTCACACAGGCACCTTAAGAAGAGGGGGATGAGGGAGGGATGTGTGAGGCCAGGGCAGGGTGAGAGAGCCTCTTTCTGTTTCTCGGCCGTGCGGCCTTGTCCTCACAGTGTGTCTGCTCCTTCCTCTGCTCCCAAGCCCTTGCCTGACCTGATCTCCTTTCCCCGGCACGTCTTGCCTGGAATTCAAGGCTTTTGCCTGCTTTTTGTCTTCTGTTCCCCATAACCTCAGTGTACACAGGGTTCAGCCTGGCCTCTCCAGTCACGAGCTTTCAGCCTCATCTCCCATCGCTGGCATTGTAAAGGATGAATAGCTTGTCCTTGGTCACACAGCAAATCCACGGCCACAAATCCCAGCTAAGAACCCTGGGACCCCAACTTTCACCCCAGCAGAGAAAGTCACCCAGAATCTAAGCATAGAAGACATTCCTTTGGGTCCCGAAGTCCCTTTTCTTTCCAACAGTCCTCCACTAAAATGTAACTGCTTTTAGGACATGGGATGATTTGTTTGCCCAAATCATCAAATACCTTAAGAAGGGATCAGTGGCCAGGGAGCTGAGAGACCAGTGGGCAGTTTAACCTTTATCTCATGTTGGGTTCCCTGGAAGCAGAGCCTGAGGCAAGGGTTCAGGTGCATGTGATTTAATGAGGGTGTGATCTTCAGGCAAAACCTGTGAGAGAGTGAAGAAGGTAGGTATGTGATGGGTTAGTTTAAGGTGTCAACTTGGCTGGGCTATAGTACCCAGTTAGTGATGTAATTCAACACTAATCTAGGTGTGAAGATATTTTGTAGATGTGGTTAATACTGATAATCAGTTGCCTTGAAGTAAAGGAGATGACCCTCAATAATGTGGGTGGGCCTCACCCAATGAGTTAATGGTCTTAAGAGCAAACACTGAGGTTTCCTTGAAGAAGAAATTCCACCTCTGGATTACAGCATCAGCTCGTATGTCCTACTGGTCTGTTCTCTGGAGAACCCCTGACAGGTAGGGAGGGGGAAAGAGGGGAGCAAGGGTGTGGTCCCAGGGAAGGTGGCAAGTCTAGCCTGGGCCGGGTCCACAGCGGGGCTCTGGAGTGTAAATTGTGCCACAGAATTGTCCCCTCTTGAGACAAGAGGGCTGGGCTTTTTTATGTCCATCATAGTCACTGGCCACCTGGGGCAGGTGTGTAACCTCCCAGGCTCTTGTGGGGTAGAATTCCCCATAGTCCTTGAAGCAGCTGGGGGTTGGGTGCACCTGTGGCAGAAGGGATCCAGGTGGACCCTAACAGCCTCTGCTCCCAGCTTCTGGATGTTCTGGAAAGTGGAAGTCATCACTCTCATTCCGCAGATGAGAAGCCTGAGTGGTACGGCCAGAATTTGGACTCAGGTCTGAGCATCAGAGAGAGGCATCTCCTCAGGGTGCTGGAATGAGACAAAGCTCGGCTGACAAATGTCCCCCAGCTGGCCCCCAACCTCCCCAGGGTCAGAGCCCCTGCCCAGGTACATTCATCCTCACTGGCACCTGGCTGGGTAAGCAGTGTCTCTGTTCATAGCAGTTGTCCTTGACTTTGAGGGCAATTGTCGGGGTGAAACACAGCTCTAGACGTTTTCAGGTCTCAGCTTGGAGGCCTGGATTTAATTTACCGCTGTTCCTGGGTCTGGATGCTGTCAACGAGGGGACAGATACAGCCCAGCCCCTGAGCGTTCTGGATTTTACTTGCCCCCCACTCTATTCCAGACTCCGGGGCGTGCCAGCACCCTCCACGGGCATCTCCAGGGCACACAGAGCTGTTCTCATTTCCTCAGCCTTGGGAACCACGTACTTACAGACTCAGCTCTGTGCCAGCCCTTTCCTCTAGTTCGGGAAGCGTCGACGTTTGGAAGGAGAGTCCGCACTTGAGGGTGTGGCGCTTGGTTCATCTCTGGCTCTTTCTCTAACCTTCATAGGTGATGGACGCCCCTGAGTTTTAGTCTTCTGTACTAGGGATGGTGCTGTCCACCTTACAGGGTGTTGAGGGGATGGGATGGTATTGGTGTGATGTGTAGATTGGGTCATTGGCCCCCGTTTTTCACCCCTGGCCCCACTTCCCCACCCAGCTGAGCATCCTCCTCAGGCTCAGCATGTCTGTCCCGCTGACTTGACTGGCTGATTATTATCATTCACAAGCCAGTGGCAGGCAGGGTCTGGGAGTCCTCAGTGCACCTCAGCCCGACTTCAGGTGCACAGAAGTTGCACAAGTGATACTCGTACTCACAGGTACACCAGCTATAAGCTCTCAGCACCATCCCAAGGTGCATGCTTTTTTGTAATCAGAGTTTTGCCACAGTTCCTGTTTGTAGGCCAGCTCTCTGCTTGCCTTGCAGCCCAGGACTGAACCTCAGCAATCTCAGCAGAGCCCTGACCACCTGACTAGCCCTCAAAGCCCCAGTTGCTGAGGCCAGACCCTGGCCCCTATGAACTGGGGTGCCTTTCAAACTGCACTGTGTCTTCAGCTCCTAGCCCAGTGCCCTAGATCAATAAATGTTTATGGAATGAATGGATGAATGAATGAAACCAGTTAGAATGCCATGGCTTCTAGAATTGCCACAGTGTGGGTGTTGCTTGCCATGCTCAATCTACTTGGGATATCAGCTTCTATGTGACTCAAGCCCACATTTTCCAGGCTCCTTTGGACACTGAAAAAGGGGTATTTGGCTATCTTTAGTTTTAAACCTGCTCCAGCTCCACGGGCCAGTGTATCTATTCCAGCCTCCTGCCTTTGCCAAGTGCCCAGTGCTGAAGTTCCAGGACCATCTAGAGCTATGCTGTTGGTACCCAAGATGACTGGGTAACAACTGCACTGGCCGTGATTTTATTGCTTGTAGGGTATCAGGGATACACCCTCTTCCAATATGCCCATGAGAGACCCAACACCATCGCACAATACCACACCCATTGCCATTCAGGGTTTTATACATACCAATTTGACTGCAGCAGTATTACTTCAGGCCTGTTGCCCTGGCATAATTAGTACTAGAAGCCCCTTCCACTCTCACAAGTGCCCTGTTTTGAATGATAAAGTATGTGGTCATATATTTATATCCGAATACACTAGGACGTTTTCCTTATGAGAATATGTCTTCTAGTTCTCAGAAGCTCCAAACTGCAGTGTTCCTTCATTGCCTCTTGCAACCTTCCCTTAAGTTCTGTGAACTTCTCTGACTTTCCTAAAGGTGTTAGAATTGGGGCAACTTGTTATGGGAGGGAGATGATTTTCCAGCCTGGTTCTGAGCAAAAGCATTCCATCCTCCCAGGTCCCTTGATCTTTGGGCTCTCAGGACTGGCGCACAGACATTTCCTGCAGCACCAGTCTGAACAACAGTCCATAAGCCGTTGATTAGAGCCATGTTACAGCTGTACACATCAGGCCCTGAGATCGCAACATTTGTTGTTCGATTTAATTCAGCAACATCGACTGAGCAAACACTAGATGGCTTCCAACTTAGAGATTCTTTTGCTTATTTGAACTCAAGCTACGATGCCAGGAAGAGCTGTGCTTCTATCCGCTCATCAGGTGTCTGTTGCTGAAAGTTTGCTTCTAGTAACCGTGGAGTCGTTTGTAAAGGACCAACGCTCCTTCTAACAACCGCTGTAAACTCTGGACAAAATATTTTTAAAAAGCACTATGTGAAGGCCCTGGAGAGTGACAAAAACAGGTAGAAATTAGAGGGGATCTGACACCTGAAGAAGGAATCATCCCTGACTGAATTTCCCATTTTATACCTTTGCACCTGAGAGCAAGTTCAAGTTATAGCAAAAAATTCAGATAGGGCTTCCCTGGTGGCGCAGTGGTTGAGAGTCCGCCTGACGATGCAGGGGACACGGGTTCGTGCCCCGGTCCGGGAGGATCCCACATGCCGCGGAGCGGGTGGGCCCGTGAGCCATGGCCGTTGAGCCTGCGCGTCCGGAGCCTGTGCTCCGCAACGGGAGAGGCCGCAACAGTGAGAGGCCCGCGTACCGCAAAAAAAAAAAAAAAAAAAATTCAGATAGATACTTGAAGTTTTACTCTTTGAGGGATCAAGAGGACTGAGTTTGGGACAATCACCACATCTCTAAAGTGAGAGGAGAAATCTGTAAAGGAGAGAAACACAGAGGGGGCAGCCTAAATTCTATATATAAACTCTTGGATTTTTTCCAAGGGAAACTGGCAGGTAATTCTTCTGGGCACCTTGGGGAGACCGTGAGAAACATGCCTCAGAGTTTGGCTACCTAAGGGGTGAGGAAACTGGAATACCTTTTCCACTGAATCCCATTCATCATAAGAGCGGCTTCCTGGGGCATCGGTTCCCTAGTACAATCTTTTTGATTCCTGATATTTTGCTTGGTGGACTATTCTTGGGAAAGGGCTTCTTGGAAGTTGGGGTTTCTGCCCAGGTCAGGCCAAAGCTAAGCCAAAACAACAAGCATGGAAGGAGAAGAAGTGAATTGAATCCACCAAGAGGAAGACAGGGCAGGTGTTCACCAAAGCGCTGGGGAGGGCCCTGGGTACACATACTCCAGGCAGAGGGGTGTTTAGGCCAAGTTTACCTCTATCTCTAGGTGAGGAAAGCCCTGAGTGACACGTGGGCTTATAATGCTAAGTCTAAGCTCTCAATGGGGCAAGTGGGGAGGCCTAAAAATATTTTCAGAAGCACATTTTCTAAATATACATGCCTGCCTCACACCCCCTGTGAATTAGATCTAATTCACCCTCTTTTTTTTTTTTTGGCCCTCACCACACAGCATGTGGGATCTTATTTCCCCAACCAGGGATCGAACCCGCGCCACCTGAAGTGGAAGCGCGGAGTCTTAACCACTGGACCGCCAGGGAGTTCCCTAATTCACCCTTTTCCAGAAGTCTGCTGGTAAATGTTTAACAAATGGCTCTATGGGAAAAATGTATGCATATACACACACACATAAGCTTATAAATTTTACTTATATAAAAGATGCGTGGTACACAATTTATAAATAATAGAAAATATACAATATATTCTTTATTATAAATTCCATATAGCCAATAGATTCTTACAGAACGCTGTGGATGATTTTTGCCAACTTTTTATTTTTTTTTTTATGTCATTAAAGCTTTACTTTTTATTGGTTTTATCTGTAGGCAACCTATGGTTGTAATTGATGAATGAGTAGTTTCAACACGAATGTTAGTTGATAGTTTTGCATACGTTAATGAATAAGATGAACGTGAAACAATGGAATTGTGTGTCAAGATTTCACTCATTTTTCAACGACATGGGCAGCTCTTTTGCTGAGTCAGATAGATAGTAGTTTTGGAATACTAGACTATTTCCTCAGATTCTGTGCTACTCACAACGAAGTACTTACAGACGTGATATATGATTGCCATTTTCTCCATCACTTTTCAAAGTCTAAACAATCAACAAAACAATAAGTCAAGCACCGATTTGTAGAGTTTGCTGACTTCCGTGGTGTAAACACTCCCACCATAACTGATTTCAAGCTACCAATATGATGCCACTGAACTTGGAGTTGGGAAGAGATGCATCACTAATAGTTTTTCCACCAAACAGGCAATAGATGCAAATTACCTTAAGAGCATAGATACAGTAAACTGTAGCAAAATAATTAGCAAGTGGTGAAGTTTTATAATTTATTATCTTTGTTGTTAATATAATTAATTATGTTTCTCTAATTGAATTTTCAATAATGGCTGGCTTTAACAACCACCTTGCAAAATTTCTGAAAATTTAATAATCGGCTTTTGCAAGCCCATGTGAGCTGACTCCAGTACACCACTGTAGCTTCTTCCCTTTTTCTCCCACAATTAGGAATTCGAAGAGACGATGAATTTATGGGAGAAATTTACCTGATTCCCCCATGATTATATGCCTAGTGCTTGGCCTGACACCTGGCCCAGGAAACGCCCTCAGGAAAGGTTTGTTGAACAAATAAAATCCTAGGCTTTTTCTTTCTAAGAACCTGTGATTCTAATGAACGATTCTTCTGCTACCCCCATTATTACACTGGGAGAGGCAATGGAGGACAAAGTTAAGGCTGCCTGAATTTGGACCCCAGCTCTGCCACTGACTGGCTGTGTGATTTTGAACAAGTTATAACCTTCCTTCTATTTCTCTTTTATAAACCAGGCATAATAGTAGTAGTTCCTTCACAGGGGCTAACCATGATGCATGAATGAGTGACTATTTCAAGTGCTGAGAACTGGTACCTAGCAGATCCTGTATTGGTATTTGCTGTCATTATTATTAGCTGTGTCATTGGCTGGGCATCTATTGTGTGCCAGATACTCTGCTTGGGGCTTTCCATGCTTTCTCTGTCATTTTTTAAACAATACTTTCAAGGTGAGGTAACTGAGGTCTAGAGTGACTTTGCGACATTTTTACTGGGGGCAGAGCTGCCAACAGGACCCAGCCTGTTGGCTCCAAAGCGCAGATTCATCTCGTGAGGACGGGAGCCCATGAATCTAGAATACTGTGTTTTCTGAGCACATCATTCAAAATAGCTGTTAGTGCTCTGGACTTCTCACTTACCTTTATCAACTTGCTTCAAGAGTCCTTTGTTTTACTGTCTTTAGTTTAGGGTTGTATGTGTGTGTGTGTGTGCATCCGTGTGTGTGACATTTAAGTGAAGTTAAAATATGTTAACATTTCATTGACGCTCAACTCTCTCCTGGTTTTAGTGCCCATATTCCTTATGTTTTTCTTTCTCCTTTTTTCTCCTCCCTCTCACAGCTGCTCCAACCTGCGGGACACTTGTCCTTCAAGAGCCCAGTGTTAGTCACTCTGCCCTGGAATTCCCTCACGATTAGGGCAGATGTGCTTTATCACAACTATTTATAGGTCTGTCTCCTCCACAGACGGGTGATAACAATAATAAAAATAATACAATTATTATTGTGAATAGCTGACATTGTTTGGGTGCCTACTGTGTGGTAGGCACTGTGCTAATTGCTTTATATAGAATCTCATTTAATCCTCACATCAACCGTGCCGGAGATACGGTTATCATCCCCAGTTTTACAGCTGAGGAGAATGAAAGCCAGGAAGGTCAAGTGCATTGTCAAAAGCCACACAGCAAGGACATGGCAGGGAAGGCATCGAATGAGCTCTGACTCACAAACATACGTTATTGTATCTAGCAGTTGCACATATAATTGTACATAGCTCTTAGAGAGCCCTAATAGATGTATACAATTACATGGACAGTTACTCTTGTTGCCTCATTTCGTAGGTGGAGCCCAGTGATTTCTTAAAGTTACCAAAAAGTAAATAGGGAAGTTGGAATTTGAACTCAGATGTGTCTGCACCAAACGCTCCCAAGAATCCTCAGAGCTTCAGCGCAGAGCCCCTGCTCCCCTGGAGAGCCCCCTCCTCTCTGAATGCTGTGGGGACCACACAAGGGAGGGAGACACCTTATACAAACACCCCAATTAACACGAAGACGCATCTCATTTGTCAGTGTTACAGGTCATTGAGCCATACATTCGAGGAGCTGAATTAGGGTCAAGAAATCAATACGATTTCAGGTCTGATTGGTTCCTCTCTGTCCAGGTCCGTGTCTCAATTCTTTATTTTCCTGGGATCTCCTTGGCTGTGGAGTGCAGCACACTCTGTATTAGAGAGCAGTCTTGGTGGGACGGTATTTTTGCTAATTCAGAAAGTCACTTTGAACACATTGTCCACTAGCGGGTGGGCAGGGGACTGATGTGGCTTGACGTCCTGCAGTTTGTCCGGCACTTTGCACGTGGAATTGGCTGTCGGACAGGAGGCTTCCCGTCCCTCGAGGTTTGGGCAAGCTTGTCTCAAACCTCCTGCCAAATCCATGAACTGTGGAAATCCGAGGGTCCGTGAGTTCCAGTTGTGGAGGCATCCTCACCAGTGTAATATACCTAATAATTCCTGTTTCACCTAATTTGATAAGTTAGAATAAGGTGATCCAATCAGGAAATAGTTGGGAAATAGTTTTGAAATGTGCATTCCAGAAGCAACCACCTTTTCCGCCGTAATATGCTGTTGTTTCCGTAGCTACCTGATCATTTTCACTAATTACATGGAAGTGGTTTCCAAAACCTTTTGAATGACATCCCTGAGGCAATAAAATTACACATTCTGTTGTAAGTCAACTCAAGGAACACTCACTGATTGCATGGTGTGTCCCAGACACACTGATGTGCTTCGTGTTCCTTAAGACAAAATTCAATAAACCGCCCGCGGAGCATTAAGTGGGGATTCAATGTGGAGAAATCATGTTTCCACTTCACAGAGGAATCCATCATGTCCCTGGATCCCCCAGCAAGCTGCGGTTGGGCAACATCACCCATCGCTTGAATTCTGGCTGGCCCTGGCGGTGGCCCTGGCTTGGCGTGACCATGTGCTCCTGGCACATGATCTACTCCTGGCTTCGCTTTGCTGGATTCACCTCAAGGATAAGCCATCCCCTTTGGCTGTCTCATCGCTCCCACGTAGAGAAGCACTTTGGTTATTTCTGAGAGGCCCCGGTGGTGTCTCAGGAGTTCTCAGAAACAGTTCTTCCGTATTACGCTGCTCTGGTCGCGGCAGACACCAGCTGGTTGGTTTCTGCTGCCAGAGTCACTGTGAACATACTCAAGCTTCTGCCGTGGGCAGGGTGTTCTGGTGCCTTCCAGGTGCCCAAATGGCACCACACCTCGCCTAGAGCCACGCTGTATCTGGGTTTTATTCCATGCTGCGCGCTCTCTCGTGAATCGGCAGTTAGCTGGTGGGACAGTAGCTGGGGCTGCTGCTCTGCATGTATCGTCCTATTTAATTCTCACATTTCCACCACCCTATGAGGTGGATATTCTCTTTTTTTTTCTGGTCCATTTTAAATTGAAGTATAGTTGTTATACAATATTGTGTTCGTTTCAGGTGTACAGAATAGTGATTCAGTTACTTTTTTTCCTGATTGTATTCCACTGTAGGTTATTATAAGATGTTGAATATAATTTCCTGTACTATACAATAAATCCTTGTTGTTTATTTTGTGTATAGCCGTGTACAATATCTGTTAATCCCATACTCTTAATTTGCCCCTCCCCCTCCCCTTGGGTGACCATAAGTTTGTTTTCTTTTTCTTTTTTTTCTTTTTTTTATTTTTTCTTATTTACAACGTTGTGTTTAATTTCTGCTGTACAGCAAAGTGACTCAGTTATACACATGTATAGTCTTTTTCATATTATTTTCCATTATGGTTTATCACAGGATATTGAATATAGTTCCCTGTGCTATACAGTAGGACCTTGATTTTTATCCATCCTATGTACCATAGTTTCCACCTTCTAATCCCAAACCCCCAATCCTTCCCTCCCTCACCCTCCCCTTGTCAACCGTAAGTCCTTTCTCTGTATCTGTGAGTCTGTTTTTGTCTCCTAGATATGTTCATTTGCACTTGTGCCTCCCTCAGAGGGACAAGAGGCGCCGCAAACTGGAAGTCTTGTAATCTTTTATAATTAAAATTAATGTTTGCTTCTTTCCTCTGCAAATAGTTCCCTTTCATCTTTCTTTGTTGGAAAAGGGAAGAGATGTATTCATGGAGTCCTTCTGCTTTTTTTTTTTTTTTTTTTTTTTTACAAATTTAATCAGTTATACATATACATATGTTCCCATATCCCCTCCCTTTTGCGTCTCCCTCCCACCCTCCCTATCCCACCCCTCCAGGCGGTCACAAAGAACCGAGCTGATCTCCCTGTGCTATGCGGCTGCTTCCCACTAGCTATCTACCTTACGTTTGGTAGTGTATATATGTCCATGCCGCTCTTTCACTTTGTCACAGCTTACCCTTCCCCCTCCCCATATCCTCAAGTCCATTCTCTAGTACGTCTGTGTCTTTATTCCTGTCTTACCCCTATGTTCTTGGTGACATTTTTTTCTTAAATTCCATATATATGTGTCAGCATACAGTATTTGTCTTTCTCTTTCTGACTTACTTCACTCTGTATGACAGACTCTAGGTCCATCCACCTCATTACAAATAGCTCAATTTCATTTCTTTTTATGGCTGAGTAATATTCCATTGTATATATGTGCCACATCTTCTTTATCCATTCATCCGATGATGGACACTTAGGTTGTTTCCATCTCCGGGCTATTGTAAATAGGGCTGCTATGAACATTTTGGTACATGTCTCTTTTTGAATTATGGTTTTCTCAGGGTATATGCCCAGTAGTGGGATTGCTGGGTCATATGGTAGTTCTATTTGTAGTTTTTTAAGGAACCTCCATACCGTTCTCCATAGTGGCTGTACCAATTCACATTCCCACCAGCAGTGCAAGAGTGTTCCCTTTTTTCCACACCCTCTCCAGCATTTATTGTTTCTAGATTTTTTGATGATGGCCATTCTGACTGGTGTGAGATGATATCTCATTGTAGTTTTGATTTGCATTTCTCTAATGAGTAAAGATGTTGAGCATCCTTTCATGTGTTTGTTGGCTGTCTGTATATCTTCTGTGGAGAAATGTCTATTTAGGTCTTCTGCCCATTTTTGGATTGGGTTGTTTGTTTTTTTGCTATTGAGCTGCATGAGCTGCTTATAAATTTTGGAGATTAATCCTTTGTCAGTTGCTTCATTTGCAAATATTTTCTCCCATTCTGAGGGTTGTCTTTTCGTCTTGTTTATGGTTTCCTTTGCTGTGCAAAAGCTTTGAAGTTTCATTAGGTCCCATGTGTTTATTTTTGTCTTTATTTCCATTTCTCTAGGAGGTGGGTCAAAAAGGATCTTGCTGTGATTTATGTCATAGAGTGTTCTGCCTATGTTTTCCTCTAGGAGTTTGATAGTGTCTGGCCTTACATTTAGGTCTTTAATCCATTTTGAGTTAATTTTTGTGTATGGTGTTAGGGAGTGATCTAACCTCATACTTTTACATGTCCCTGTCCAGTTTTCCCAGCACCACTTATTGAAGAGACTGTCCTTTCTCCACTGTACATTCCTGCCTCCTTTATCAAAGATAAGGTGACCATATGTCCGTGGGTTTATCTCTGGGCTTTCTATCCTGTTCCATTGATCTATCTTTCTGTTTTTGTGCCAGTACCATACTGTCTTGATTACTGTAGCTTTGTAGTATAGTCTGAAGTCAGGGAGCCTGATTCCTCCAGCTCCGTTTTTCGTTCTCAAGATTGCTTTGGCTATTCGGGGTCTTTTGTGTTTCCATACAAATTGTGAAATTTTTTGTTCTAGTTCTGTGAAAAATGCCAGTGGTAGTTTGATAGGGATTGCATTGAATCTGTAGATTGCTTTGGGTAGTAGAGTCATTTTCACAATGTTGATTCTTCCAATCCAAGAACATGGTACATCTCTCCATCTATTTGTATCATCTTTAATTTCTTTCATCAGTGTCTTATAATTTTCTGCATACAGGTCTTTTGTCTCCTTAGGTAGGTTTATTCCTAGATATTTTATTCTTTTTGTTGCAATGGTAAATGGGAGTGTTTCCTTGATTTCACTTTCAGATTTTTCATCATTAGTATATAGGAATGCCAGAGATTTCTGTGCATTAATTTTGTATCCTGCTACCTTACCAAATTCATTGATTAGCTCTAGTAGTTTTCTGGTAGCATCTTTAGGATTCTCTATGTATAGTATCATGTCATCTGCAAACAGTGACAGCTTTACATCTTCTTTTCCCATTTGGATTCCTTTTATTTCCTTTTCTTCTCTGATTGCTGTGGCTAAAACTTCCAAAACTATGTTGAATAAGAGTGGTGAGAGTGGGCAACCTTGTCTTGTTCCTGATCTTAGTGGAAATGGTTTCAGTTTTTCACCATTGAGGACGATGCTGGCTGTGGGTTTGTGATATATGGCCTTTATTATGTTGAGGAAAGTTCCCTCTATGCCTACTTTCTGCAGGGTTTTTATCATAAATGGGTGTTGAATTTTGTCAAAAGCTTTCTCTGCATCTATTGAGATGATCATATGGTTTTTCTCCTTCAGTTTGTTAATATGGTGTATCACATTGATTGATTTGCGTATATTGAAGAATCCTTGCATTCCTGGAATAAACCCCACTTGATCATGGTGTATGATCCTTTTAATGTGCTGTTGGATTCTGTTTGCTAGTATTTTGTTGAGGATTTTTGCATCTATGTTCATCAGTGATATTGGCCTGTAGTTTTCTTTCTTTGTGACATCCTTGTCTGGTTTTGGTATCAAGGTGATGGTGGCCTCGTAGAATGAGTTTGGGAGTGTTCCTCCCTCTGCTATATTTTGGAAGAGTTTGAGAAGGATAGGTGTTAGCTCTTCTCTAAATGCTTGATAGAATTCGCCTGTGAAGCCATCTGGTCCTGGGCTTTTGTTTGTTGGAAGATTTTTAATCACAGTTTCAATTTCAGTGCTTGTGATTGGTCTGTTCATATTTTCTATTTCTTCCTGATTCAGTCTTGGCAGGTTGTGCATTTCTAAGAATTTGTCCATTTCTTCCAGGTTGTCCATTTTATTGGCATAGAGTTGCTTATAGTAATCTCTCATGATCTTTTGTATTTCTGCACTGTCAGTTGTTACTTCTCCTTTTTCATTTCTAATTCTATTGATTTGAGTCTTCTCCCTTTTTTTCTTGATGAGTCTGGCTAATGGTTTATCAATTTTGTTTATCTTCTCAAAGAACCAGCTTTTAGTTTTATTGATCTTTGCTATCGTTTCCTTCATTTCTTTTTCATTTATTTCTGATCTGATCTTTATGATTTCTTTCCTTCTGCTAACTTTGGGATGTTTTTGTTCTTCTTTCTCTAATTGCTTTAGGTGCAAGGTTAGGTTGTTTATTCGAGATACTTCCTGTTTCTTAAGGTGGGATTGTATTGCCATAAACTTCCCTCTTAGAACTGCTTTTGCTGCATCCCATAGGTTTTGGGTCGTCGTGTCTCCATTGTCATTTGTTTCTAGGTATTTTTTAATTTCCTCTTTGATTTCTTCAGTGATCACTTCGTTATTAAGTAGTGTATTGTTTAGCCTCCATGTGTTTGTATGTTTTACAGCTCTTTTCCTGTAATTGATATCTAGTCTCATAGCATTGTGGTCGGAAAAGATACTTGATACAATTTCAATTTTCTTAAATTTACCAAGGCTTGATTTGTGACCCAAGATATGATCTATCCTGGAGAATGTTCCATGAGCACTTGAGAAAAATGTGTATTCTGTTGTTTTTGGATGGAATGTCCTATAAATATCAATTAAGTCCATCTTGTTTAATGTATCATTTAAAGCTTGTGTTTCCTTATTTATTTTCATTTTGGATGACCTGTCCATTGGTGAAAGTGGGGTGTTAAAGTCCCCTACTATGATTGTGTTACTGTCGATTTCTCCTTTTATGGCTGTTAATATTTCCCTTATGTATTGGGGTGCTCCTATGTTTGGTGCATAAATATTTACAATTGTTATATCTTCTTCTTGGATCAATCCCTTGATCATTATGTAGTGTCCTTCTTTGTCTCTTCTAGTAGTCTTTATTTTAAAGTCTATTTTGTCTGATATGAGAATTGCTACTCCAGCTTTCTTTTGGTTTCCATTTGCATGGAATATCTTTTTCCATCCCCTTACTTTCAGTCTGTATGTGTCTCTAGGTCTGAAGTGGGTCTCTTGTAGACAGCATATATATGGGTCTTGTTTTTGTATCCATTCAGCCAGTCTGTGTCTTTTGGTGGGAGCATTTAGTCCATTTACATTTAAGGTAATTATTGATATGTATGTTCCTATTCCCATTTTCTTAATTGTTTTGGGTTCGTTATTGTAGTTCTTTTCCTTCTGTTGTGTTTCTTGCCTAGAGAAGTTCCTTTAGCATTTGTTGTAAAGCTGGTTTGGTGGTGCTGAACTCTCTCAGCTTTTGCTTGTCTGTAAAGGTTTTAATTTCTCCATCACATCTGAATGAGATCCTTGCTGGGTAGAGTAATCTTGGTTGCAGGTTTTTCTCCTTCATCACTTTAAGTATGTCCTGCCACTCCCTTCTGGCTTGTAGAGTTTCTGCTGAGAGATCAGCTGTTATCCTGATGGGGATTCCCTTGTGTGTTATTTGTTGTTTTTGCCTTGCTGCTTTTAATATGATTTCTTTGTGTTTAATTTTTGACAGTTTGATTAATATGTGTCTTGGTGTATTTCTCCTTGGATTTATTCTGTATGGGACTCTCTGTGCCTCCTGGACTTGATTAACTATTTCCTTTCCCATATTAGGGAAGTTTTCAACTATAATCTCTTCAAATATTTTCTCAGTCCCTTTCTTTTTCTCTTCTTCTTCTGGAACCCCTATAATTCGAATGTTGGTGCGTTTAATGTTGTCCCAGAGGTCTCTGAGACTGTCCTCTGTTCTTTTCATTCTTTTTTCTTTATTTTGCTGTGCAGCAGTTATTTCCACTATTTTATCTTCCACCTCACTTATCCGTTCTTCTGCCTCAGTTATTCTATTGATCCCATCTAGAGTATTTTTTATTTCATTTATTGTGTTTTTAATCGATGCTTGATTCGTCTTTAGTTCTTCTAGGTCCTTGTTAACTGTTTCTTGCATTTTGTCTATTCTATTTCCAAGATTTTGGATCATCTTTACCATCATTATTCTGAATTCTTTTTCAGATAGACTGCCTATTACCTCTTCATTTGTTAGGTCTGGTGGGTTTTTATCTTGCTCCTTCTCCTGCTGTGTGTTTTTCTGTCTTCTCATTTTGCTTATGTTACTGTGTTTGGGGTCTCCTTTTTGCAGGCTGCAGGTTCGTAGTTCCCGTTGTTTTTGGTGTCTGTCCCCAGTGGCTAAGGTTGGTTTAGTGGGTTGTTTAGGCTTCTTGGTGGAGGGGACTACTGCCTGTGTTCTGGTGGATGAGGCTGGATCTTGTCTTTCTGGTGGGCAGGTCCACGTCTGGTGGTGTGTTTTGGGGTGTTTGCGGACTTTTTATGATTTGAGGCAGCCTCTCAGCTAATGGGTGGCGTTGTGTTCCTGTCTTGCTAGTTGTTTGGCATAGGGTGTCCAGCACTGTAGCTTGCTGGTCGTTGAGTGAAGCTGGGTGCTGGTGTTGAGATGGAGATCTCTGGAAGATTTTCGCCGTTTGATATTATGTGGAGCTGGGTGGTCTCTTGTGGACCAGTGTCCTGAAGTTGGCTCTCCCACCTCAGAGGCACAGCACTGACTCCTGGCTCCTCAATTTGGGATGATTTGTTGTCTATTCATGTATTCCACAGATGCAGGGTACATGAAGTTGATTGTGGAGCTTTAATCCGCTACTTCTGAGGCTGCTGGGAGAGGTTTCCCTTTCTCTTCTTTGTTCTCACAGCTCCTGGGTCTCAGCTTTGGATTTGGCCCCGCCTCTGCGTGTAGGTCGCCGGAGTGCGTCTGTTCTTTGCTCAGACAGGACAGGGTTAAAGGAGCAGCCTCTTCGGGGACTCTGGCTCACTCAGGCCGGGCGGGAGGGAGGGGCACGGAGTGCGGGGCGAGCCTTTTGGGAGGTCTGTGGTCTTCTGCCAGCGTTCAGTAG
This sequence comes from Mesoplodon densirostris, assembly GCF_025265405.1. Taxonomy (NCBI): domain Eukaryota; kingdom Metazoa; phylum Chordata; class Mammalia; order Artiodactyla; family Ziphiidae; genus Mesoplodon; species Mesoplodon densirostris. The sequence continues at coordinate 85,778,016 of NC_082673.1, read as the reverse complement.
GTGTTCTGTAGGAGTTGTTCCACGTGTAGCTGTATTTCTGGTGTATCTGTGGGGAGGAAGGTGATCTCCGCGTCTTACTCTTCCGCCATCTTACCCGGAAGTCTCCAGTTTGTTTTCTATATCTGCGACTCTGTTTCCATTTTAGAGTCATTTGTATTATTTTTTAGATTCCACATGTAAGTGATATCGTATGGTATTTGTCTTTGTCCGACTTACTTCTCTAAGTATAATATTCTCTAGGTCCATCTGTGTTGCTGCAAATCTTATTATTCCTGTTTTACAAATAAGGAAACTGAGGCTCAGAGAGGCTAGAAAACTTGCTGTCGTCCGTCATTTAGAGGCCAGTGGGATTCCAGCCTGTTTTCCTCCAACTCTGGGCCCCTGGCTTATCTTGTATCACATCCACTAGTTTAGCCAAATACATTCAGCCTCTTCCTAGTACACCGTAGTTGTCTCAATGCAAAGTGTGTGTGTTTGCACGGAGCATTCTAGAGTGACTGCTTGGACCTCAGTGTGGGATCCTGTGACCAGGTCTGTGTTATCAATCCCGCCTCCTGGATGTGCCTTCATATCCAGGACGGACTGCGATGACCTGTCCTCTTAGCTCATTCCTGGTTGGCAGGCATGGAGGATGGGATCCTGCTTGATTCCACTTTTATTAAAATGCTAATGCCAGGGCCTGTTCCTGGCAGTCCCAGCCTGCCCTCTGAGGTTAGGGCAGCAAAATCCTCAGCTGGTTCTGAGTTTGCAACAAATGTGTCAGACTGAGCAGAACCTGGGCTTCTTCTGTAAGTACTGCCTTTTGGCTTCTCCCGGTTTCTGCTTCTCTGGGGAAAGTTTAAATTGATAAAGCCTCAGAGCTCTTTAGCATACACTCTCTCAGCAAGACCAAGGGACATGTAATCTTGCCTTTGAAAGTTTACCTCCAGGCTTGGAGGAATCCATTGTTGTTTGTCTACTGATTTATTTATTCATTAATTCATTTGACAAATATGTACTGGGGCCCTGCACTTGCCGTGCCGGGAGAGACAGAGATGAAGGAAACATTACTTTTGTCCTTTTCCTGGTCAGGTTTCCAAGTCCCTGGACATAGCGTGATCCTAGGCCATACCAACTTCCCATTCACCCAGATCCCTTTAACACTCTCTATGGCCCTTGACAATGACCATTCCTCGCTGGGACCATCCCAGTCACTGGCACAATTTCCTCTGCCCCATTCCTGCCAACTCCCTGCTGTTTCCTAACTCTTCATGGACTCAGGCTCCAAGCTCCCAGCATGCCTCGGGCTCTGGCTTACTTTGGTGGTGCAGGTTGTGACAGAAGTTGAGGTCAGAAGGACATCTTCGAGATGCAGAGGGACGGAGAACCAATCCTTTGACTGCCTGCCAGAGCCCTTTGTGTTAAGCACAAAAGAAAGGACGTGGGTGAGATTCTGGGTTGATCATGTATCCCTAAAGTAGCTGCTATAATGGCACTGTGCTGTGATTATTGAAAGCTTGAGTTAGCGATTGATTCATGCTGAGAGATCAATAAAAAAAGAGATGGCAGTGCAGGTTTATGAAGAAGCCATCGCGCCCCCTCGCTTGCATCTGCCTCTACCACAGCCCTGTCACCTTATTGTAATTGTACGTCTGCTCGTCTGTCTGTGCCACTGTGAAATCCTGGAGGTTAGAGGCATGGCTGACTCTTCCCAAACAGCAGCTGGCTTAGGGTAGGTGCTTGATCTGTGCTCACAGCAGGCCCTACTTTATAATGAAGAAACAGAGGCATAGAGCCGTTATATTACTTGGCCATAAAATGAATAGGGTGGCAGAAAGCGGCATCTGAACCCAATTCAGTATCACTGCAAAGTCTATGCCTGGAGGAGTTAAATGGAGTCCCTCCGTGCATGTGGGGCTTCAGCTAGATCAGTGTGTTATCAGTCAGCTCCAAAGACCAGCTTTGCTCCACGGTCCAGGCTGTTCTGGCGCCCTCTGGGATTGGAGGCACTCTCTATTCCGACATGATGCTACTAGGCGTTATCACCCCCGCACACCATCATGAACAAGATCCTTACAAGATCTGCCCCAGTCCTCACATATCTCCATTCCTTTGACCATTGATTTCCTTTGCAGACTCCTTGCAATAAGAAATCTGTTATGGTTTTCTGCTCATTACCAGGTCTAAGGGGGCATGAAAAGCAACAGGAAAGCATAGATGTGGGACAGTTGTCGTGCTTCATTCATAAGGTCAGTGACTCCCTTTAAATGCAAGCCAGTATAATTCAAATTCAAGTTTGGGGAGGTAAATAATTTCTGAGGGTTTTAAGTAACTTGCCCAAGATCTCATGCCATGGGCAGAGAAAGAAGACAGACCAAACCCTAAGGAATACAAATCACCTTGGCATTAAATATCTCAACAGTAACAATGGGGTCAAGAAGACAGTGGAGAAATAATTTCAAAATGTTACGGAAAAAAAGAACTTGTAATGTGGAATTAGCTAAACTAGATTTAAAGAGGTTAGGTAAATTGCACGAAGAAATACATACGGTAAGGGGAGAAGCAGTCTTGGCCACAGTCCATTAATCTTTTAAAATACTGCCTCTGCTAAATGCTGGGAGGATCATGATTCTGACAACCATTTTTTTCTGGTAGTCTAATTGACGGCTTAGGAAGGAGGGCCGAGGATAAACAGTAGTCCAGTTGGGCTTGAACTTTTACCCTCCCTGCTGAGCCAGGGCCATGGGACCAAGAGCAAGGCTGTCATTAATGTTAGATAAACCCAGACACTCCCCCTCTGCATAGGTTGGTGGACAGAGACAAATTCAAGGGAAGGTACACATATACATTAATTTTATGATGCAATTTCCAGGCTGTAAAATGGACAGGATAGAAAAGCCCCAGAGACGAGTATAAAGTCAATGATTGAGTTTCATTTCTACTCAGAGTAAATATACTCAACTGGGCTTGTGCTGATCAACCTTGACATCAGACATGTGCAACTTCAGTGTTTGCATTATGGGGCTGTCATTAAAAAGTTATCCAAGGGCAAGTCCCTTCATTCTCATGTCCCCCAAAGGCCCACCATCATGGAAACATGCCATTTTGAAGTTAGATGGAATTGTTTACTAGGGTTCTTAACTTTTATAGATAAGAAAACTGAGACTCAGAGAACATGAGTGATTTTTCCCCACAGTCATCCAAATAGTAAAGAACAGTCCACACTTGAACTCATATGTATTCAACGATTCCATGCATATTTATTGAGAGTCTACTATATTTGTCAGACACTTTCCTGGGTCCTGGGGTACAGCAGTGAACAAGACAGATATAGTCTCTGCCATCAAAGAGTTTACATTCTAGAAAGGAGAGAGTAAATATAGGTGCTAACCAACAAATCCTCAAAATACTTAAGGTAGGGCTTCCCTGGTGGCGCAGTGGTTGAGAGTCCGCCTGCCGAGGCAGGGGACACGGGTTCGTGCCCCGGTCTGGGAAGATCCCACATGGCGCGGAGCAGCTGGGCCCGTGAGCCAGGGCCGCTGAGCCTGCGCGTCTGGGGCCTGTGCTCCGCAACGGGAGAGGCCACAACAGTGAGAGGCCCACGTACCTCAAAAAAAAAAAAAAACATAAAAAACTTAAGGTGATGATAGATGTGAAACTAACAGAAGAGGGGAATGATACAGGAAGTGATGGGGAAAGGGTCAGACTACTTTAGACTAAAGAGACAGGATAGACTTTTTGAAAAGATGTTATTTGGGATGAGATTTAGTCATTTGAAAATGTGGGTTGAAGGGGGGAAAAAAAAGCAATGCAATGGCCCTAAGGCAGGTACCAGCCTGGTAAGTTACAATGGAAGGAAAGTAAATGTTTCTGAAACAGAGTGAGGGTAAATGGCACAAGATGAAGTGAGAGAGATGCACTTGGGTTAGATTGTTATAAAGTATTTGGATTTTATTCTGGAGGCAATGGAAAGCTATGGAAGGGTTTTAAACTAAATAATGTTATCATCTGATTTACATTTTCCAGAAAGATCACTCTGGCTGCTGTATAGAGACCGAGCTATATAGCGGCAAAGGAATATGCAGGCAAAAGGTAGGGGGAAGTTTGCCCAGCAGCAAAGACCGTGTTTCTAGCTAATCTCTGAAATTTTTCTCAATTCAGTTATCCCACGGTGATAGGAGATTTATCCAAATAAACCCTGTTTGTGTCTTGATTTCCAGTCAGCTTGTTTCCCCCCCACAGCACCAGGTTTCAACCATCTTTCACAGTACTGGAAGAAATGTATAAAGCCAAAAATGTTAGTTTTAATGTTTATTCAAACAAAGAAAACTTTACTTGTGTTCTTGCTAAGTGCTAAGCATTCTGCCAGATGGTGGAGATAAAGAGATGAAAGACTTGGTCCCTGCTGCCGGCTGTGGTGAGGGAGACTGACACGTTAACAGCCAGAAGGCTGTGTGCGCAGAAGGGGGGTATGCAACCTGGCAGTAGGCTGGTGTACTGGAAGAGCCAGGTGCACTAGTATGGAAACCTCAGTGGGAGACATAAAACCCATATTTGAGCCTTGGAAGTGCTTTTGAGCTGAGTCTTGCTTGATAGATACAAGTGTACCAGACCAAGAAGGGAAGGGAACTTTAAGCACAGGGATCAACATTTACAAGGACAGGTAGATGATAGGCTGTAGGGAGAGTTTAAATAATTGCCAGTCCTTTGGTTTGGCTGGACCATAAGGTGAGGGTGTACAGAGAGTGTCAGGAAAGGTGGCGTAAGGAGTTAAAATGTGTGGTAGGTTCAGAGCCCAGTCTTTCTTCTGTCTGAGAGACTGTGCTGAATCCCCGTTTACAATCTAGGTGTCTTTGGGAGATGCATTAGTTAGGACTCTTTGTGCAAGAAAAGAGACTTACTTAAACTAGTTTAACCAAATAGGAATATTTGTCTTTAAGTTTCAGGGATATGTAATGGATTCCAAAGGGAGGGGGGGATAAAACTAGGCCACTGATATGAGCCCATGTTTGTAGAACTGTAAGAAATCAGAAAGATTTTCCATCCTTCGTCTTTGCTTCTTTCTGCAGATTTATTGTATAATTATCACTGCAGTTTGATTTACCTGTTTCTCAGTCCTCAAGACCACACACACACAAAAATCCCTAGTTTTAATCTCCTCTGTTCAAGAGACAGAATGAAGCAAAAATAGGAGACTAAGAAAAATGCTTTTCCCAGGAAAAGCATTATCATTAGCCCATTTAGAGTAAAGTATTCAGTACAAGAATCTGTTGCCAGGAAAGTCAGGCCAGGTGGTAAAATAAAACGTGGCTTCTGGGAACCACCCTTGTACTTATGTGGCTCATGAGGTAATTTATAGAAAATTCTTAGCAATATGCCTGGCATCTGGAAATTTTCTTATACATGCTCATTTAAATGTGGGCAGGGGTCAGTGTAGGATGTCGTGCTTAAGACTATTTCTGTTTGATGGTGTCAAACAATGAAGCAGTGCCTAACACACTGTCTGGCACAGAGTAGAGGATGAATAAATGGCATATGCTGCTATAATTGTGCCAAATTGCTTTGATTATGTTTTTGTCTTCTCTACTAGCCTGTTAGTTTCTGAGCTACTGAGGCTTCGATTCAAGCCTGTATTCTCAGGACCTCGGACAGCTCCTGAGATCCAGAATTGTAACCGCTGTTACCAACCAACCGCAGGCTAGGGTCTTCTACCCAAGTGAACTGCCATGATCTCCCACTCCCTGTCCCCCTAAGCTTAGACTTTCTTGAGCCTTACAGTCAGGTCCAACCAAGCCTCAGTCCACTGTGCTCCTGAGCACCTTCCTTATCCTTCCTCCCACCAGCCATGTCAGTAAGATCCCAGCATGCCTGCAGCCAGCAGCGTCTGCATTATCTCATTGCAGAGACACAGTTGCCAACTAGCACATTTGCTGCTTTAATTAGACTAGTTTTGACAAGCTCCAAAACTTTGTTTTTGATTTTTATCTTTGGGATGATTTAAAGCACCGTAAAGCTGTGTAATTGTTGTGGGCAGGTCACATATCCACCAACCTCCATCTGCTTCCTTAGAAAGCTAACTATGCCAAGCTTGGAACAGAGCATGGAAAACAGACAATAAAAAGAGATTGCCATAGGTTAATGCTTTTTCTCATGGCAAACAGTGTTTTTCCCTATCTCTTGTGTTTTTGGCAGTATGGTTAAGTCACTATTTTGACCTTCCTTTCATTTTTGACCAATAAAAAATAATTAACATGCTAGTATTTTGGAGTTGCTGCTTTCAGAGAAGGTGAATATGTTTGCATGGTGCCTGGGAGTTTACAGAAACAGTTCATGTGAATTATCTCCTTTAACAAAAGCCTATGAAGCAAGGCACAGTGGTTATTACTGGTGGCATTTTACAGATAAGAAGCCTAAGCTTAACAAGGTTTAAGGTGTAGAGCAAGATAACTTCAGTTTAATGAAATGAGTATTTGCTGAACATCCACTTTACTGCCATGGGCAGTGAGAAGGTACCAGGTATAATAAAAAAGTTACTTGGGGCTTCTCTTGTGTATCCTTTTTCTTGTAACTACATGTCCCCTCCCTGACCTCACGTTTATTGAGTTTTGATCACTGGATAGTTTGTCTCTATAGAGCATCTACTTGTATTTATTAAGACCACCTGGAGGTTTCAGCTCTCAGGAGGCAAAGCATGGGGTCTGTATGGTCGGTTCTCCTTTTAGATATTTGTGAATTTATAATTTTGTGGGTGTTGGACTCCATTTCTACCACAAGCACTGGAGAAAGCCCTATTCTCTGTAGTTTCTCTTTTCCCTGAATTATTCCACGTAGGCTTCAGGATCTACCCTTACTTACTTATATAGATGAATAAAAAACATTTTCTTCCCAGGAATGTTCATTATGGACTACTTAACCAAGGGGAAATACACTTTAGGGGTTGATTGGTGAAGCCTTAGGCCACCCTGACTACTACGTTGACCATGGGTGTGCTGCTTCTCTCAGCCTCTGGATAATACAAACCCAACACATTTGTCTTGAGTAATAAATGATTGCTCTTGACAACTATCCAAACATGTTCAGGCCTCTTCCCTTTTAAATTATCTGCTATTTACTGCATCCCCTACTTTCCTAATCCTATTACAAGGCTTTTACTCCTCATTTCCCCTTCTTGGAATTAGCCTCTGAAATCCCTTCTCCTGGGGAGTATTCCAGTGAATACAAATACACTGGGGGAATTATTTTCCTTCTTCTCTATTGAGTGTAAAACTTTGTCATCCTTCTCCATTTCATACACTCAGCCCAGCACTGATTCACATGTTCCTCCAGCTGAATCTTCTGGGTTCCAGCATGAGCACCATGGGAAGGAAATTGTGACTCCATTTGAGCTTGTGATTTATGACCAGTCATGACATCGTGGAGGGGGACGTATTGCCAGTAAAACAGAGGAGATGAAAATTAAGTATTTTCCTCTCGGCTTCCCCTCCTTTCTTGTCTATCCAATGCTCCTACTACACAGATCTGCCTCTGGGCCCTTCCTCGTGGAGTTCCCTGTGCAATGTCTCACCTTCTCCTCACCTCCACCTGTAAAATCCTGTTCATGCTTCAGTGTCTCCACGAAATGACTACTCTTCTGTGTAGTGCAGTGTGGCCTTTCCTTGGGCTGTATGATCCCAACGTTGACAAGTATTGCTTGATCAGTGTTTTGGGCCCAGATCCCTGGAAATCATGTCTGAGAAGTTCTCCTGAAAGCAGTTCATTGAGGGATTGTTCAAAAGAGGGACCCTTGATGGAGTGAGGCAAGCAGGATGGGTCAAGGAAAGAAGCGAGACAAAGAAAACTAGGTTTCATGAACTCATAGAAACAGAGACTAGAATGGTGGTTGCCAGGGTCTGGGGGTGGAGGGAGGCGGGAGATGTTGGTCAGAGTACCAACTTCCAGCTGTAAGATGAATCAGTTCTGGGAATCTAATGTACAGCATGGTGATTATAGTTAAGAATACGGTATTATGTACTTGAAAGTTGCTGAAAGAGTAGATCTTAAATAATCTCACCACAAAAAAGAAATGGTAATTATGTGACATGATAGAGGGTATTGGCTAACCCCACGGTGGTAAGCATTTTGCAATATATAAGTGTATCAAATCAACAAGTTGTATACCTTAAACTTATACAATGTTACATGTCAGTTACACCTCAATAAAACTTGGGCAGGGTGAGGGGGAAGGCTTCAGGGAAAGCCTGGCCTCAGCCTGATCCCACAGGGAGTGCAAGAGCGTGAACTGGACACAATAGTTGTCTTGCCCGAAGAAAAGGTGGCTTAGAGCAGATTAGCCATTGTCTAGAAGCTCCTCCGGGGAGATACGCTGTCGTAGGTAAGCCAAGGGCAGTCCTTCAGAGGCAGGTGCAGATCTGATCCAGTAGCAGCCAACACCCACAGCTGGGGATGAGTTCACCCCCTGGGCCACACGATCTGGGCAGGACACCAACATCATCTGCTACAAATAATCAGTGAGGTCACTGTCAGAATTATCAGAAATCTCACGGACCTCTGTTACATCCCAGACACTATTCTAGGCACTTTGGAATCAAAGATGATGGAGTTATGCCCGTGTGCAAGTTTCCTGAAGGCAAACTTTCAAAAGCACACAGGGTGAGACAGGACCCAGGCCCTACAGCGGGAGACCAGGTGGGAGCTCGTTTACATGAACAAGGCGGAATTGGAGTTCCCGACGCTGGGGCCCAGAGCGGGACCAGCAACATGTAAAGCAAAGCCGTCAAAGCTTTTGAATTACTGTTCCCTAGTCCTCTGCTTGAACAGGCTTGTTCCCGGGCTGGTTGAGGATGAACCTAAATGTCTCCAGCTTGGGGAGAGGCGCTGTTTAGGACACAGAGAGTGCGGCATTTACATGAGGCGGGACGTTAATCAAAGCAGCTTAGGGAAAAAAGGAGAATTTACGGGCATATGGCAAAAGTCAGGGGTGGATCTCACTTGAGTCAGGGCGGGACCAGGGAGCGATGAGTGTGCACTCACATGCTCTTGCTCCATCACTCAGGTCTGCCTCCCTCTGATATCCTTATTCTTTTTTTTTTTTTTTTTTTTTTGGTACGCGGGCCTCTCACTGCTGTGGCCTCTTCCGTTATGGACCACAGGCTCCGGATGTGCAGGCTCAGCGGCCATGGCTCACGGGCCCAGCCGCTCCGCGGCATGTGGGATCTTCCCGGACCGGGGCATGAACCCATGTCCCCTGCATTGGCAGGCGGACTCTCAACCACTGCGCCATCAGGGAAGCCCTGATATCCTTATTCTTATACAGCTTCTATCCTTGTACTGGCTTCAAGAAACTCCAGGTTACATTCTAGCAGGTTCTCAGTCCTTGAGATAAGAGAGAAACCCGTTCTTGGTAGTTGCAGCAAAAGTCACAGGACTGACTTCCCTGGGTGGATTTTGTTGAAGGATGTCATGGAGAGGATGTGACCACAGGTTGACCCAAGGACTGAACCTGGGCAATTGGAGGCTCCTCAACCCTCCCCTGTCCTTGGAATGTACACTCTGCCCACCGTTCCCACAGGGGGAACTCTTTTCAAGGACGCAGCCTTGAGAGAGCATGTGTGGTTGAGACCCTATGGATGGTGCATGTGCCTGAACCCTATAAAGGCCTCTCTATAAATTTTTAAGAATCCAGAGGCTTGGAGTGGACATCTACTCATTTTGTAGCCCAAGACAACTCTGGCCCTAAGTAAGTCCCCTTGCTTATTAAACATGCTGCCTACTGATCTGGAGCGTCTGCCTCTTTCTTCAGCCTCTTTGCCCTCCATGTACTGGGGGCTGGTTTGTGAACCAACAGGATTTGAGTCATGTGAGCAAAACTGAAATAATCGCTGTTGTGAGGGATGGAGTTTACTGACTGCTCTGGCTAGTAGGCTACATGCCACCCACCCAAGGAACCTGTGTAGGTTAACCCTGAGTGAATCGCATGGCCTGAGAAGGGCAGAGTGAAAGGGAGGGTTCTTTCATTAGAAGAGATATGCAGAGAAGGCAGAATCATCAAATATGTTTCATTGCAGCTCTCTTCCACTGGACTTTCACTTTTCTGTCTTAAAGCATACGCATGGTAAACCACAGGGCTGCGAGTTCATTGCCACTGGCAAGCTCAGGACGTGACTGATTTGTCAAGTCATATTTAATGCTGGGCTTGTAAAGAAGGTTCTCATTTTCAACTGACAGTTTTTATGATGGAAGTCAAGCTCACTAGTTTATAATTGACAGGATTTTTATTCATTTTGGAGAAGTTACAGCATCCGGTGGCCTGCAGTTTTCGATCTATACAGACATTTCTGTTAACCTTGCAAAGCTGGAAAACTTAGCTTCTGCATTTTGTTACTGGTCGTGTCAATTTCTAGAAAGGTGACTTCACCCCAATCTCTTTGGGCAGTTTCCTTAAGTTCAAGATTTATTTCCTTGGCCAAGGCCAGCGCCCAGAGGCTTGAATATTGTTGTTTGCTGACCTGTGTAACTTCTGGGGAAATGATTTTCTTGCTGTGATGTGAAATTGACTTTTCATCTTTGGTGACCAACCACTCCAGTTCACCTTTCTGTCGAGAGGGTATGTATGAGCTTTGAGAATCAGATTGCTTACTTGTGAAGAACTGGAGAGTAATGATTGATCTCTGAGATGGCTTTGAAAGAAGTATTCTAAAAGTTATTCCTAATACTTTATCATTAAAAAAAATAATAGTTGCAATTTAAGGACACTAGGTTTTTGACTCACAGTATTGGGTATATCCTTTCTGCTCCTAAATATCTCATTATGGTCCTCTGTGATAGCACCCTACACACCATCCTGGGAATATTTCTGTGTCATACTTTCACTGTATTCTTTTTTTTTTTTTCTTTTGGCCACGCCGCATGGCTTGTGGGAATCTTAGTTCTTAGTTCCCCTACAAGGGATCGAACCCAGACCCTCGGCAGTGACAGCTCGGAGTCCTAATCACTGGACGGCCAGGGAATTCCCCTTTCACTCTATTCTAGATCCTGAACCTGAGCGCACTCACTCATTCAGCTACAGATTCAGTGAGCATCTTAATTTAAGGCTGGGTAAAAGTCACGTGGATGGTGGAATGGTTTGGGGTGTTCTCTTGGGTTTGGGGAGTCAGGATACAGTCCCTGGGGAGAGTGGGATTTGGAGCCAAGAGCTCAGGATGTTTATGGTGAGAAGAATGGACAAATCTCTTCCTTGTCCTGCAAGGATAGCTTTAAAGCTTCTAAAAAATGACACCCCTGACCCCAGGCTGAAATTTTACGCGTGTGAGTCAATCTTCTGGGACAAGGTTGGAGGAAGTTGGCAGCTCAGGCTCAGAAAACCTGCTTTGCTATCCCCTTGGTTAAATTCATTTTCTGTCTAAACAGAAATCTTAAGTTTTTATACTTTTTTAGCCTAGTGGTGATAAATTCAGCTTCAAGAAGAACATTTATTTGTAAGCGTGCCCCTGGTTTGCTGACGTTGCAGGGTGGCAAAAGTGGGACATTGTTACTCTATTTGCCACGCTACAGTTTTTCATAATATTTTCAAACATGAATACAGACCCCACCTTTTCACCATTTGTCCCCTCATTTTTGTGCGTTTTCCACTTTTTCTTCATGGGGTTCCATCTTCTGGATTTAACAGGGCTCCATAGACCATGCATATAATATGTATTTCACATCCTCTCAGTCTGTTAAGGCATTTTCCGTGTGCATTTTACAGCAGATCCTGACTGTAAATTGGTCATAGAAACTTCATTGGCTTCCTGTCTGTGACATTCCTGATGGATGGTCCCTATTTACGCAGGACAGTAGGGCATGTGCAGAGTCTCACAGCTCCACGCCACGCTTAATGGATTGGAAGGAGAGAGCTGGTGGCCCCACTGAGAAGAGAATTATCTGCTTCTTTTTGTGCAGCAATCAGAAAAGGCCAGGGATGGAACACAGGTTGTGAAAGGCCTAGGAGGCTGAGTCAAGTCCTAGCACTTCCATAAAGTGGGTTTCTGAAGAGCTCAGTCCTGGAAATAACACGGGGCAATGCAGGATTAAGGGCATGGCCGTTGGGGTACATTGACAGATGTGGAACCCCCTCCCGGGCCATTTGGTGGTACGTGTGTGTTAGTGTCCTCATCTGAAAGGATGGAGATGACCTGTTTTGGGGGGCTTTTGTGATTTTGGCAGGACAGCCCACCTCTCCACCTTCGTCCAATGGGGGAGAAATCTTGGAAAAGTAGAAGAGGGTTGGACCCAGTGCCCTTTGTTGTCAAATTAATGGCCTAGGATTGGGGGCAGGAGTGAAAATTTTCCTTTTTTTGTTAAAGCCTGAAAAGGTCAAAGTTATGTTAGTAAGAGGAATGCAAAACTCTCATGGAACCTGGTGAGAGCTTCATTAAGAAATTCATCTTTATGTTTGAGGGATTTCGGATTTATATTAGGTAATTGACACATCTGCTATGAATCCTTCTGTCACAAGCAAAACAAGGTAAGACTCCCAGATGACCTAAGAACAAGGGGAATTTCCTGGCTTACATAGTAGAAAACTCTAGGTGGATTCAGATTTAAGTGTGGTTTGATTCAGAGACCAGAACCATATCATCGGGACCCAGCTTTCCCCTCACTGTCTCTCAGCTCCCTTTTCTCTCCACTCTCGGCAGATGGCTGCGGCAGCTCAAGTGTCATATTCTTTTTCTTTTTTAATTTTTAAATTTTATTTTATTTATTTTTTAATACAGCAGGTCCTTTTTTTTTTTTTTTTTTTTTTTTTTTTTTTTTGCGGTACGCGGGCCTCTCACTGTTGTGGCCTCTCCCGTTGCGGAGCACAGGCTCCGGATGCGCAGGTTCAGCGGCCATGGCTCACGGGCCCAGCCGCTCTGCGGCATGTGGGATCTTCCCGGACCGGGGCATGAACCCGTGTCCCCTGCCTCGGCAGGCGGACTCTCAACCACTGCGCCACCAGGGAAGCCCCAGCTTGTTGTTCTTTGATTCCAGTTCACAGTCAGGAAGTTCCCTCGCAGAGAGCTCGGACAATTCTGAAGCTCACCTGTGAATTTCTCTTGGGAATATCAGTCTGTGTAGTCTGTTGTCACATGTCTGAAAAACAGTTGTCTTATATGCTTTTCTCAGTTTCATGATTGCTTATTTCAGGAAGGCAAGTCTGATACCAGTTGGACCATCATACCTGGAAGCTCAGAGGTGATCTTTTAAGTAACTGTTTTGCCATTGTGTGCCATATAACCCATTTTCAAATGGTAACGGCATTTTTCCTGCCTTCAAACCCTGTAAGCTCAGAAAAAAAATCTCAAGTTCCCATCTCTAAGCATTTGTTTGAGTCTAAATTCCATATCAGTAAGAATTAAATGCAAGAGATAGAAATCAACTTAAGTATTTTAAGCAGAAAGGCATTTGGTAAAAGGAATTCAGTGCTAATGAAATCACTGGAAGGAATCACTCGCAGATCAGCATAAAATAGCTTAACCAGGGGTCCTTCTATTTCTGAGGCTGTCAGGGAAGCTCTCCTGGAATAAAGGACTTCTACTATCATTTCAAATGCCTTTTGGAAGATACAGAGCTGGACAGTAGACCCTGAAATGCTACTGCAGAAAATCTTCACTTTCCCAGAGTCTTCTTTACCAGCAGAAGTAGCACCCAAAAGGCAGATAAGTTGGTTCAGCTTATCTCTACCTTTCAAATCCCACTCAAAAGCATCTAATTGGTGGAATCTAATTTGTATCCAGACCTTAGCAAGGGAGTCTGTGAAATGTGGATTTTGCCTTTCCAGTCTCCCCTAGAAAGATGAAGGGAAGGAGTTTGAATGAGCCAGTCCACAATATCCAGCAAATACTTTTCTCGCTGTTTAGGATTGCCTTTTCATCCTTCAGGATCGATGTCAAATATTACCTCCTCCTTCAAGTGCATTTGTTAATCTCGTGTTATGTAGCTCATATACACACTGCAATGTTTTTCCAAATGGTTTTATAATTATTTATGATTCTCTTTTCCCCACTAGGCAGAAAAAAACAAAAACAAAACAAAACAAACTCAGGGGTGAGAGTCACCTGTAAGTCACTGGCTGAGGGTTAGAGACTGGTTTATTCATTCTTAACACTAATGTCTAGTCCAATAGCTGGTATATAATGCTGAATGCATGCTTACTGACTGAATTAACGAGTCCTAAAAGAATAATGGCCATTCCACGTCTTCAAATCACATGACATAGGAAGATGGCCCTGCCGGGGGAACGACCTTGATCAGAGGCTGACATTTATCTCACCCCATATTCAGAGTCTTTCTATGTGAGCCAATGGGTGAAGATTGAAAAATCCCACACACTTGATTTTCTGGAGCTAGGAAGAAGAGACTAACGATGCTTTCACTGGATTCTGCAAGATTTAAAGAAATTAATTCATCATGGTGGTTTATGTGTGTGACTGTAATCTTGGATCCAGGGGGACAATTCTGAGCCCTGGATCCAGCCTTTCAGAAGGAATATAATAAGTCACTTACCACCTGTACATTTCTGATCTGTGAACTGGAAAAGAGAACACTCCCGGGGCCAGGGGGTGATGCGTGCATATGCCTAGCAAATGGCTTCCCTTGCAGTGGCTGGGATGGATGACGTACCTCTTGTAGGCAAACAATCCTGTTCCCAAAGGAGCCTTTCCCACTCCCTGGTCCCTCATTAGATGTAGCCCATTAGTAGAGCTGGCCCAAATTCTGCCTCCCGGATCTTGGCAACGATGTTCGAGCTTGTTTCAGGCTTAGCACAGCTTGTTGGAATTTTGCTGGTCCTGCATGCGGTGGGGAAGCTTGTGTCTGTGTGTACACGGTGTGAGTCCCCATCCTCTCTATCTATTCTACTTCTGCCTGACACAGAATCTTAGCACTGAGACCCAGAACCTGGGAGGATTAGGAGGGCGCTGGGTTGGTGCTAGAGAACCCAGCTCCTGCCCAGCTCCTCTGATGATGATGCCCATAGGCAGTCACATCCCCCCTCAGCCAGGACGGCATAGCTACCTAACCTACTCGCAGTCGACCTGACATATGTGAGCAATAGTTTGTCACCGAGGCTGTTTGGGTTGCTTGTTTGCAGCATCATTGTGGTAATAGGTAACTGCCACTCCCGCATTTCTCTCATTAATGATATTCATTTATTCATTCAACAAATATTTGTTGAGTACTTCCTTCATTCTGGGTACTTCCCGGGTCCTCCAGCCAGTGAGGGGGACCCTGGGTTGTGAAAAGTTGTGCTCTTGTACCTGGATGTTACTATTTCCCACTCTAAGAGATGTGTTCGAATTCAGGCTTACTTATTATCATGCACTTGTTTTTGTGTGTGAGGGTGTGTGGAGGAGAGGGCATTTGGTACAAACCAGTCCCTGGGGGAAGGCTCAGTTCTGGGAACAAACTTCAGATGAAGTCCCTGGACCCTTAATTTGTAGGCTCTGAATCAGGTGACTCTATCATATACTGCCCACCTCACACCCCATCCCCGCCCAGGACGCGTGACCTGGGCGAGCTATGTTTGTTTCTAACTGTAACTTAAACCATTAGAGAAAACATATGGGAGACTATAGTTAAATTCCAAATATACAGTGCAGAGAAGATGTTCTATAGGAGTTTAGGAAAAGAAATGATGAATAGGCAATAATTTTTAGGAAGAGTCTTCATGAAAAAGACAGGGTTTGACTTTGTTGGTGATCATGACGATCTTGATTATATTTACCTATTATAGTGATTTATAGCTTATGTTATCTTAAGGCCGTTAATACTGCTACTGCTTCTATAATTTCTTGGGTTTCTGCCATGTACCAGGCCTGCACCAAACACCCTGTGTACATTTTCTTAGTTAATTCTTACAACAGCCCTTGCAGTCAGAGGCAGGTAAACTTTGTGTTTCCAGTTATGGATGACGACACTAAAGCCGAGAGAGGTCAAGTGACTTACCTGGGGCCACAGAGCTAACAAGTGGCAGAATCAAGATCCAGTCCAAGTCTGCCTGTTTCCAGACCGTGGCACTGGGCTGCTTCTGGATGTACTTGGTCCTTGATATAATCCTGTGCGAAAGACAATTCATATATAATTTTTTAATCCTCATTTTATATGTCAAAAAGCCAAGTTTCAGGAAAGCTACATGATTTCCCCAAGGCCAATTAACTAGTTAGTAGCACGGACAGTTCAATCCTATATTCCGAATATATTTCATTTTAGTTCAGTTTTTAAAGTTGAAGGGGCCAGAATATAAACTCAGTAACTCCCTTCAGCTCCTTTGGGTGATACTGGGGGAGAAGGAGAGACTGCTGGAGGTGCTGAGAGTGGAGACAGCTGGTCCAATATTTATTTTCCATTGAGTGTATCAAAACAAAGCTGTGGGTGAGTGAAGCAAACGGCAGGAAGAAAAGTTTTGTGCACTGGGGCTTCAACTTTTGGAGAGAACCCATCCGGACTCCTCCCCTGCAGCTGTGGGGCATTTAGAAGCTCACTGGCTCTGGGCTCCTTCCCAAGGGCTCCTTGGCTGGCCTCCTCCCTCCAGTCTGTTTCTCCCTCAAGTGAAACCGGCACCTTCCAACGTCTTTTATCTCTTCTGCTCCCCAAGACGTGCACCAAGACACGCACCTCCACAGATGGCTCAATTAAATCTGGAAGGACCCTTGACATGTGACTAGATAGCTGAGATCAGGAAAGCTGACTTTTCTAAGGACTTTCTCTAAAAGGACAGAATCTGAGTTTCCCCTTCTTGTCTAAAAAGATGTTCCTTATGGAGAACAGTATGGAGGTTCCTTAAAAAACTAAAAATAGAACTACCATATGACCCAGCAATCCCACTACTGGGCATACACCCTGAGAAAACCATAATTCAAAAAGAGTCATGTACCAAAATGTTCACTGCAGCTCTATTTACAATAGCCAGGAGATGGAAACAACCTAACTGTCCATCATCGGATGAATGGATAAAGAAGATGTGGCACATATATACAATGGAATATTACTCAGCCTTAAAAGAAACGAAATTGAGCTATTTGTAATGAGGTGGATGGGCCTAGAGTCTGTCATACAGAGTGAAGTAAATCAGAAAGAGAAAGACAAATACCGTATGCTAACACATATATATGGAATCTAAGAAAAAAAAATGTCATGAAGAACCTAGGGGTAAGACAGGAATAAACACACAGACCTACTAGAGAATGGACTTGAGGATATGGGGAGAGGGAAGGGTAAGCTGTGACAAACCAAGAGAGTGGCATGGACATATACACACTACCAAATGTAGAATAGATAGCTAGTGGGAAGCAGCCACATAGCACAGGGAGATCAGCTCAGTGCTTTGTGACCACCTAGAGGGGTGGGATAGGGAGGGTGGGAGGGAGGGAGACGCAAGAGGGAAGAGATATGGGGACATATGTATATGTATAACTGATTCACTTTGTGATACAGCAGAAACTAACACACCACTGTAAAGCAATTATACTCCAATAAAGATGTTAAAAAAAAATAATCTCCCTCAAATGAAAGCTCCCCATTCGCGCAGCTGCTCTTCTTGGCTTCTGGGGACTCTGGCTGGGGCTCAGTGAGTGTGGGGCTGGGGTGAAGTACCTCCGTCTGGGCTCCCACCCTCCTCATCTGGCCCCATCCAGCCCCTGACCTGGGCGATGCAGGCTGACAGCTCGAGTGACAGGCTTTCCTCCGGTTCTGCTCCATTTCACCCTGAAACGCAATCCCTTGGCTCCCAAATTGCCGCAACCCACTTCCCTGCTTGTGCTGTGGAGAGAGGCACAGAGAGGGAGTGGAAAGGGGCAGAAGAGCCCACCCCACGTGGGATTCCCATGGACTTGTCTCCCTTTTTTTGAGATCTTGCATTTTTTGCACTTTACCAAGAGATATTAAGAGTCAGGTCGTGGAGACAGAACACTGGGTTCAAATCCCGACTTTGTCACATGATTGCTGTGTAACCTTGCGGAGCCGTTTACCCTCTCTGTGCCGCAGTTTCCTGATCTGTACTATGGGGACATAATGCTGCTTTTATCATCCGGTTGTTGTAAAGGTTAAAATACTGAATTTATATAAAGTCCTTAGGACACAGGCTGACACATAGGAGGCACCCTATTATTTTTGAACAATGTGGAATTGTAAAAGGATTTTCAGCCGGGGAACAACATGGTCAGCTCTGCACTTGAGAAAGATTCCTGCTGGGAAGGAGAGAGAGAAGATGCTGAGTCAGGCACAAGGGTGGAATCTGTGCCTCCTGTTCTGGTCCTGGGCGGGGTGGAGGCCACGCTCGCTTTCAGTGGGAACTCAGGGTTCATTTAGCTAAAAATAAATGGGCTGGACTTCAGTTTCTTCATTCCTCAAACCCATTTGGCAGGACCCTTGAGAGCTGGACCAGAGCCCTTCGGGGAGCCTGAGGCCAGCACTTCACCGGGAATGAGGCAGAAATGGGCCTGTCTTGGGGCTGGACCGCCTGCCTGCGAGCTGCCATGATTCCTCTCGTCACACTGATGCTCAGCCAGAGTTAGGAATACTAGAGATGATCCGTTCTGCACATCATTAATGAATCCCGTGTAGAGGAGAGGCGGGGGTAGGGGATGGGTGCGTTTTGAGTCAGCTCCAGCGATCCCTTTACCTGCCTCACAATGGCTATTTCAAAACTTCCTGAAGGGTCTTCCGGCGTTGAGGCCCTACCCCCGACCCCCGCCAACTGTGCTTTAAGAAATGTCTGAGTCCACTTCAGGGACATTGGTGGGAGGCGTGATCAAGTATTTCCCTGGGGCCTGAGCCGTGAACTTAAGGAGGATGGAAGTTAAAAGAAGCTCCGGGCTTCAGGGACTGCAGGATCCCATGACGGACACACCTTGTGTTTTTTAATAAACCTATTTCTATTTCTATTTGTGATAAGTAGTTCCCTCTAAAGAATGGGATCAAGGACTAGCACCCCTTTTGCCTTGGTCCAAGAGCAGTGAGTGCTGCTGGAAGGCCCTAGCCTCCAGTTCTAAAAATTTAGCACTTGACCCCAAAATGGTCAATCAGTTCATTATAACCTCCTGGAAAACCCAACTCGTTTAGGGGTGGCACATGATATGACAAGCCGTTCCAATGAAAGTCTACTTTGTTTTTAAACCTGCTAGGAATGAGAAGCTCTTTCTTTCCCTAGTACCAACTTAGCTGTGAAGATACAGGACTGAAACCAGCAGAGGCAACCATGAAGAAAAATTTTGCCTGGGAAAGAAGTCAACACAGAGGAAACAGAGTTGAGAAATGGAGACAGACAGCATCTCAATGGCACATTTTGAGCACCTGGATCCAGCCATGCCTGAAGTCATTGTAACACTAGACTTTTCTGTTACATTAAACGAAACAGTGCATCATTTTTGCTTAAATAATTTTAAGTTGGGTTTCTTTGACTTGCACCCCCCCAAAAATCTTGGTTCATGTAGGTAATACTATTATCTACATTTTGCAGATGAGGAAATTGAGATTTAGAGTTTAACGACTTTCCCGAGGTCACAGAGCTAGTGAAGAGTAGATCTGGGAACCAACCCCAAGCAGTCTGAATCTGGAGCCTTTACCCTTAATGAACACATGACAAAGGTAAGCACAGGATGCTTGGGAGGTCAGAGGAGAGTCACCTAATGTGCTGTGGGATCATCCGAAAAAATTTTTCAAAGAGGCTGACACCTTAACCAAGAGTTGCAGCAGGAGTGGCTGTGGTTCAGGTGAAGGTGTGGGAAGAGGCAGGCACCAGATCACAGAAGTGTGAGATGACATGCCGAGTGCTGCGGCCCATGCGCAGTGCCCCCCGTGAGCTGGGAGGGGGCGGGAGATGAGCCTGACCATCCGTCAAGGCCCATGCCGTGGGGGGCGGGGTCTGTGGAATGATTAGGAGCTCAGACTCATCAGTATTTGGGGGAAATGTATGCTTTTTGTGTGGTTGAGCATGAGGGTGAATTTTCACTCTAGATGTGTAATTGAAATAGGAATGCAGTGACGGGATTTCTGAGAAGAAACAGGAGGCACGGAGACCATTTGGGTAGCTGATGCTGAGGACCTCAGCAGAGCAGGCTGAGTGGGATAAAGAGGAGTGTAGGGGATGAAGTAGTTAAGGGATAACAGTAAGAGTGATCGGTGATGATTTAGGGGGAGGAGGGAAGGTAGAGGATGAAATCAAGGATGATGCTAGGCTCCTGGCTTGAGTGATTAGGTGATGGTGGGAGGAAGGGTCAGTGAACGGGACAGAGCATGAGGTCAGTTTGCCGTGAGATAGAACATTAAAAAAGCAACAATACCATTCCTCTCCCCATACCGCCCCCTTTGTTGGACCTTTTCCTACTGACGCTGGGCTGGCCACGTGACTTGCTTTGGTCCCGAACACGTTGTTAGCCAAGTATATGATTGTAGGTCCCTTTGGGGTTCGACTGGGGGGCACCCCTACCATGCACACAGGCTGTGGTGTCACAGAGTCCCCTCTTCTGCTGATCTGCCTCTACTACAATCATTAGGTCCCAGGCCCCAAACCTGGCTTTGGTCGGGAAACTAGGCACAGGTCGTGACACTTCACTGGGGCGATTGTCCCCGTCCTCTTGCTCATCCATTCTTGATTTCTTCTGGTTGTACAGATTGAGCCAGATCCTTGATGGCTGCCCATGTATTTGCCCCTATGGATGCCATGTTATATTAACCATATCTGCAACTCTCTGTGGGTCAGACTCTTTCGACTGTCACTCCAGCCTTGCTGTGCCTTATGATGACTGTATCCACCTGGCATCTGAGGGTCACACGCAGCCACCTGGACTCTGTTCTTCTGGGCCCCATTATCCACCTTGCTGTCATTGAGCCCCGTTCTGTAATGGCGCATCCTACTCTCAGCCTGGCCTCACGGAGCTTCTCACTGATGCTGGTGTCCACTCACCAGCACGTTGCTAAGGCGAAGGGCGTATCCTCTGGCTCCTCCCATGGAAGGGAGTTCTCTGGTGGGATTTACGGCCTTCCATTGTCCATCCACTTGAGCACGTCGGCTTCTTCAGTTGTTTAATCCCTTCTTCCACTGTCTATCGAAGAAATCTAGCATATCTGTCTCACGTAGTGGGAGCCATCTTTTCTTTTCGTGTTTCTAGGGGTCATCCTAACAGGATGCAACAGCAGCATCTCTTGGGGCCTGGCCTCAGGTTACTCCCGTATCCCACAAGAGAGCTTCAGAATCAATACACTCACCTATATCCAGCTTTAGGTTCTGACCCTTTATCAAGCACCCTCAGAATACGGTCCCACATGTACTCTTCTGGCTCCTGCTGGAAAATGGAGCATACTGACAAGGTCAAGTCGATCCTGGAGTCTAGTCCTTTTTACTCTCTTATCAGGTGGGTTATGTGGTGACTGCCTTAGCCTAAATATGTAGACCTACTGACCTGGAGGGAAGGCGGGGCCAGGTTGTGAAGGGGTGCATGTGTCTTTGGGGCAGGAAGACCCTGCATTGCCCTAGCTGTAAATTGGGAGGAGTGGACCATTTATGAAGGCTTAGGATGTTATGGGGAATCTGGGAATTCACGATTTTGTGCTCATTTATCCAGATATCAGCCGTTCCATGCATGAGAGCCTCATCCTTTTGTAATTGGGCCTCCTGTCCTTGGTCCTTGACACAGCAGACCTTCCTTGGTTGGAAGCATAACCATATTGGAGCTTGACCACTCTGATTACTTGACCTGGGGTGTGGTTCTCAGCTTTCTCTGTCCTTTTACTACGGGAGAGGGAAGCCTCTTTATATTCTACTGAGGAAGCACTCTGGTTTTCACATTTACCTTTTAATTGGTGTTTAATTACTCTCAGCTGTTCATTATTTATTTTTTCCAGCGCATCCATCTAAACTTCACAAAGGCACTCAGTTCCACTGTCCTTACAGTTACTGTTCCCCTCATATTTCTCAAATGTCTAACACTTCACACTAATTAATGTGTTTTTTTCTTTTGTAATCCCATCCCAGTTCACAATTAGTGAAAGTTTTATAATTGCATTGCTACTGTGCCAGAGACTATGTGTCATCTCCCACCAGGGATGGAGCCTCATTGCCAGCTGGGTGGAGGGTGATCTAGCTCCAAATTCACATATTAATATCTGCTTTCATAGACTACTGCAAGCACCAAATATTAAAAGTTGGGTTTCCTGGGACCCAGACTCTGAGTTGGAGATTAGCATGCAGGAGTTTTACTGGGGAATAGTCTTGGGACCAACACCTATGGAAGGGAAGGGAAAGAAAGGGATTGTCAGAGGGAGAATTTGTGCTGTGAAGCAGTACCTATGGAGCTTGGCCAACCCCATGGAGAGCTCTGAGGCTTAAATGGCTTTTCCCAGTTGTCCTGAATTAGGGCAAGAGGCTTGGCCTTTGTACCCTGTGTATGGACCATTCTTTGGTGTGGGTCACCCCAGGAAGCAGACTAGATCTTGGGCGAGGTCACCTCTCTTTAGCTGAAACAATCCTGATGTGGGTATTTAAAGTTACATTTGAAATCATTAAAATTCAATAAAATTAGAAATTCCATCCTTCAGTTGCACTCGCCACATTTCAAGTGCTCAACAGCCAAATGTAGCTCATGGTTACCATATTGAACAGCATAGGTTGAGGACATTTCCATCATTACAGAAAGTTCTGTTGGATAAGCCCAGTTTATCAAAGATGTTTTTCAGCATTTGTGAGAAATGTTCTGTTTCATGTGTTCCCCATTCTGATGGTTTCGTCCTTCAGGAATTCCCACTGAAAACTTGGGTTGTTTAACCAAGGAAACTTATCTTTCATGAGCCCTGAACTCCAGTTTTTGTTCCTCCAACCTCACAAGACTCTTGGAGGCTCTGTCTTTAACTCAGCAAAAAAAAAAAAAAAAAAAAAAAAGGAGAAAGTGGCAAGTAATGTAGTTTTGGGCTCACATTTCTGTGCTTTCCTTTTCTTTAGCATCTTGGTCCTTATGCTCTCACGGACTGAGTAGTTTTCCAATGACTTTAAATAGGTTTTTTTTTTTCAACATTTTATCCTGCTTTTGCTTTATTCTTGGCAGGAGTGTTGATCTGTAATGAACTAGCTTGCCATTGCCTGAATTTGCTATCTATTGCCTACTTTTAAAATGTATGTCCCAATTTGGCTACCATGCCATCCTTCTCCTGCCTCTTTTGGCTCCATCTCTGTCTCCTTTGCTGATTCCCATTACTTGAAGTTCTGTTCTTGGTCCTCTTTTTATCCTTTAAATTTTCTCAGGTTAAAATCACATAATCCCATGAGTTTTCCACCTGTAGGATGAAAGGCCCCTAAAGTTTATATTTTGACCACAGCAAGTTAGGTCCTGCTGTATGTTCCCATGTACATTCCATAATCACCCAATTATAACATTCACCATGTATTAGTTACAAATAATTGGTAAATGACTTGGCACTACAACATAGAATTTTGGGTTAGAATTAACCAAAATTAAAGTAGGTCAGGATTTAACTAGGGACTCAGTCATGACTGGCGCTACTGAGATTCAAGAAACTCTTGACAGGAGGGCAGGAACTTGGTAGGGCTGACCCTCTGAGAGTTCTGGATTATTTATAAAACACATCAGAGCAATGACTGAAGTGTTTCTGCGATGAAGTGCAATGTCTTCAGCGATAAAGCATTATTGCTTGTAATCCCACATGCACCAACTGTGAGAGGCTATTTATACCTTCGGTTCTCTGACTGCTTTTGTACTGCTTATGGCCTGGTTGACTTCCTCACTCCTGGGGATCTCATGAGGACAAGCTTAGAAATATTGCTTTGGCAGAATGTGACTCAAGTGCTTTGTGAAAGTTCAAGGTTGGGCTCAGTTAATAATTACCTGAAAGGCATTGTGGAGTTCTGGAAAGAGAAGTGAAATCAGAGGCAGGAGGCCTTGGTTCAAGTCTGGGTTGTGTCACTGAAAGCCCAGGTGAGCTTGTTCTTGCCTTTCATGTTTGTATCATTAATTGATTTCTCAGCTCCTTATCTAGCAGACTAAGCCAGTGTAAGGTAGAGAGGAAAAGTATGGCCTTTGGAAAAACCAGCATCTTACTCTCTAGGGAAATGGTGGAGGCTTGTCCTCTTGGTGGGAGAATCTGCAGTCACAATGCAGAGGAACAGGTGCAGGGAGGGGGACTGAGGCCTTTTTTTTTTACGGTCCATCAAGAAGGGCAGGGGGTGTATGGTCAGGTGAGACCTCACTGAGAAGGTTACATTCGAGTGTGTGCAGGGAGTGATGGAGGAGCCATACCTGCACACCTGCGAAGGTGAGGCAGTACCATGAGTAGCATCTTTGATAAATAGCGAGAAGGTGGGATGGGCGGGTGGGGAGGGAATACTGGGAGTGGAGAGGGTAGAGGTGGCTGAAGAGGTCAAAGAAGTGGAGCCTTCTAATAGAGGACCTCGTAGGACACAGTAGAGAGTTGGGTTGAGATGAGCAGCCGTGGAGGGTTTTGCACAGAAGTAGAAGATGATTGGACTTCCTTTCAATTCACTCTGGCCACTGAGTTAACAGCAGACTTTAGGGCAGCCAGGGTGGAAGCAGGGAGATGTGTGTTAAGAGACTGTTGCACTTATCCAAGATGGTAGCTGGCTATGGACGTGGTGCAACTATAGACATGGTGCAACTACTGAGAAGTGGCGGGTCTCTGGATGTGTATTGAAGAGGTGGCAGCATTTGCCAACATAGTGAATGTGGGGAGAGAAAGAAAAATTTCAGGAGAGACCAAAACCTTTTTGTCTTGAACAACTAGAGGGATAGTTACCCTTACAGAAGTGGCTAGACTGTAAAAGGAGCAGGTTGGGCCCTGGTGGTGAAGATCAGGAGTTTGGTTTTAGACATACTGTCCAATATCAACATAAATAGGACCTCACTGTATACATTCTCCTGCAACCTGATTTTAACACACAAGAGAACTGAAGCTCTGTTCCAAATCTGCTACATGCGTGTTTCCTGGATCACACGGTTTTCAGTATGTCACATACTTCTCAGCGTCTCCATTTCCTCATCAGAAAATGGCAATAACATGGCAATAATGGCTTCTGTTAATCGATTAGACTTTTAGAAAATTAATAAAATGTGTGTAAAGGATATTATTACTAATGCATTAAAATTTTGGATTTGCTACTTTGGCTTCTGGCCTTAAGCTTACACTCCGTAAAATGATTTGTGTCTTTGCTGAAGCAAGAATTGAATCACAGGGACTGCTAGGCTGGGGTGCAGAAGGGAATCACTGAACTAAAGAGTCTGTTTAGTCCTTGGCATTGTACTTGCATCTCAAAGCACCATTATTGCTCGTTATTACAGTATCCTTTTCTAATTAAAAGATTTGCAAAAGTCTCAGGAAAAACTTCTTGCATGGCCAAGAGACTTGTGGAAACTCTCACTGGACCTGGGCAAACAGAAGGCATTGAATCAAGCTAACAAGTGTCTCCTTTAAGCCAGGTCCTGAGCCAGGTGGTGTGGAAGAGGCAGAAAAACAGTGGGCAGTTATCAGGCATAGATGCCCCATAACCCTTAAAATAAAAATAAAAATGCTCATGTTCATCATGCAATCATGATGATACACGCTCCCAGGGATAATGCCATACCTGAGGTAGTAAAAGATTTTATTTATTAATTTTCCCAATTAAAAATTATATAACATGCCAAACATCTAAAAGGTAGAGATTTATAGTACAGACATTCACTTATTCATTTTCCATACTTAACACATGTCGATATTTCTCCATAGGCTATTTTTTTGTTTTATTGTTCTTTAACAGGTTTATTGAATTATATTTTACATAACATAAAATTCATCCATTGCAAGTGTACAATCAGTTATTTTTAGTAACTTTACCCAGTGGTGTAACCATCACCATAAATTAGTTATAGAACATTTTAATCCCCCCACTAAGATCACTCATGTTCATTTATAGTTAATTCCTGTTCTCTCTCGCAGCATTAGGTAACCACTAACTTTTTGTCTCTGTAGATTTGTCTATTCTGATATATGAAGTCACAATATGCAGCCTTATGCACATGGCTTATTCACCCAGTGTAATGTTTTTGAGCATCCTCCAGGCTATTGTATGTGTCAGTACTTCATCACTTTTTATGGCTGAATAATATTCCTCTGTATAGATACACCACATTTTGATTACCCGCTCACTGGTTGATGGGCAGGTAGGCTGGTTTTGTTTTTTTGCTGTTATGAATAATGCTGCTGTGGGCATTCAGGTACAATTCAGTGTTTTCATTTCTTTTGGGCAAACACTTGGGAGTGAAATTGTTGGCTCTTACAATAGTTTATGCTTTACTTTTTGAAAATCGGCCAAATATTTTTCAAGGTGGTTGCACCACTTTACATGACTACCAGCACCATGTGAAAGTTCCCATTTCTTCACATCCCCATCAACTTCTGTTTTTGTGTGTCTATTACAGCCATTTTATTGTGTGTGAATGTTATCTTATTGTAGTTTTGGCTTGCATTTCCCTAACGATGTTAGAAGTCTCTGATGTTCATCTTAGCCATTTGTAAATCTTAAATGGTGAAATGTCTGTTCATAACTTCTGCCCATATTTTGATTGTTTTGTTGTCTTCTTATTGTTGAGTTGTAGGTATTCTTTATAAAGCCTAGCTACGATCCCTTTCTTGGATATAAATGTAAAAAATATTTTCTCCTGGTCGGTTGCTTGTATTTTCATTTTTTATGGATGTCTTTTAGAGTGTAAAAGTTTAAAGTTTTAATGACATCCAATACTTAACATATATTTTTCTTTTATGGACTGTGGTTTTGTAGCTAAGAAATCTTCGCATAGCCCAAGTCTCAAGAATTGTCCCTTATTTTTTTTTAAAGGTTTATAGCATTTAAGTCTATGATCCATTTTGAGTTCATACTTGTGTATTGTGTGAGGTGAGGGCTTAAGTTCACCTTTATGCATTGATTATCTAATTGTCTAGCACAGGGACAAACAGGCTATCTTTTCCCCCAATGAATTTTCTTGGAGATTTCCCCCTATACTCCTCTTGAGTTCTTGTAGCCACACTAACCAAAATGCCACAAGACAGATAAAGAGAAGAAAAAAAAAATTTTTTTAATTCATGCTTAGGGAGGTCCCACAGAAATGGGACCTAAGAAGTGGTCAAAGCAGGCAGCTTTTATACTCTTTAGACAAAAACAATAAATTTGTGCGGGATTGCTAGGACAAAGAAACCTAAGTTTTAGGTGTCCAATCAGTAAAGAGTCTAAACAGCTTGGGGTGATATAGAAGTAGCAAGGTTTGTTTATACAGGCTTTTCAGCCCCTATTCCCTACCTTTGGTGATAAGGTGTTCTTCTACCTCCAGGTACAGGGAGTGTACCTTTCACACGCAAGACTTCCTGCTTTCAGGCAGACAGGAAGGAGGTTTAGAAGGCCCATCTTGCATTGGCCATTTCTTAAGTAACTTCAATTCAAAATAATCAGTATGCCTTTGAGGCACATTTTGGGGTGGCCTTCTCTGGGCTCCAAAAGCACCTTTTTCTAATTTAATTGACTATAAATATAAGGATTTATTTGTGGACTCTGAATTTACTTTCCTTGATCTATCCATCTGCCAGTACCACACTGTCTTCATAACTAGCTTTATAGTAAGTTTCCCAAGTGAGACGTGAAAGTCCTCCAACTTTGGTCTTTGTCAAATTGCTTTGGTTGTTCTGGATGTTTTTTTGTTTGTTTTTTTTTGTTTTTTTTGCGACACGCGGGCCTCTCACTGTTGTGGCCTCTCCCGTTGCGGAGCACAGGCTCCGGACACGCAGGCTCAGCGGCCATGGCTCACAGGCCCAGCCGCTCCGCGGCATGTGGGATCTTCCAGTACCGGGGCACGAACCCATGTCCCCTGCATCGGCAGGCAGACTCTCAACCACTGCGCCACCAGGGAAGCCCCTGGGTGTTTTTTTGAGTATTGTAATCAGTTAGGATCGGCCTCATCTCAGTACTCTCATCCTGGAAGTCCATCAGCTGTACCCACGCTACAGTGACCATGGTTCTGACTGCCAACCAATCCCTAAATGCTCTTCTTTGGGAAAGCCCTCTGATCCCCAGTCTCTGCAAAAATAACACTCTTTGCTTTGTTCAGAGAGACTGTGATTTGCAAGTACAGCTCTCTCCTGCTTAGAAAGGAATAAACCCAGCATCTTTGTCCCAGATATTGTGAGTGACAGTCTCTTCCTTCACAATTGGAGTCACTCTGATGGTGGTTTGAACCTTGCATTAACTGGTATGCTCATGGAGCCCCTTTTGTTCCACCCGGATTATCTTCCACCTTCTCTGGGAGGTGAGTCATTCTCAACAGTGATCAGAGCTCGAATCACTGGTCTCACTGCTGAATTTACTTTGCAATCCTTGGATTTGTGAGCAAATAGGTATTTATTTAAGGTAAGTAAATGTTTTTGGTTGGGAGGTAAAGCTTTTCATATTCTTCCATTATTCCTTTTGTTCTTCCATTGTTTTATATTCTTTCACTTTTAATTTTTCTATTCATACATCATCTTGGCCTGTGTGTTTTTGCATTGTCCTTAATTGTCTGGTATATGCTGAATGGTCAAGGAAGTGCTCCTTAAGTTACAAATGAAGGCATAAGCTCATTAATCCTGTGGTCAACGCTGGCCCTGCTGATGAATGGTTATGCAGCCAAATCCAACCTCTCTACCCCGACACTGAATTAAATCTCAGAGACAGAGTTTTGGGTGAAGTGGGAAAGAATAGCTTTATTGCTTTACCAGGCAAAGGGGGCCACAGCGGGCTAATGATCTCAAAATTATGTGTTCCAATGGGATTGGGGGTTGTGAGGAGTTTTATAGCCAAGGGGTGGGGTTGCTGATGAGGATCGGGGTGCTCGCAGGCCTGCATTCCTTCAATCTAGAGACCATCTGGCCTCAGGTGATGATGGGCACACTGTGACCTTCTCTGGAATAAAGAATGCTTCATCAGGTAGTTAACATTTTCCATTTGATGGGGGTTTTAGTACTGCAGAAGAGCTCAACGATATTGTTATGTGTATCCTTGAGGGGGAACCAGGACCCTGCCCCAAGGCTGCACTATTGTTTCTTTCTTTTTTTTTTTTTTTTTTTGCGGCACACGGGCCTCTCACTGTTGTGGCCTCTCCCGTTGTGGAGCACAGGCTCCGGACGTGCAGGCTCAGCGGCCATGGCTCACAGGCCCAGCTGCTCCGCGGCATGTGGGATCTTCCCGGACCAGGACACAAACCCGCGTCCCCTGCATCGGCAGGCGGACTCTCAACCACTGCGCCACCAGGGAAGCCCTGCACTATTGTTTCTTGACCTCTCCTCCTTTATCTCTGCATCCCCTCCCTTCCCTGATCAGCAACTGTTTGAACCTGCTCCTTGGAACTCAGGGAAGGTTGTGGAGGCTGAACGAAACCTATTTCCTACAAACAAAAATAGGGGGACACAGAAAGGCTTTTGTGCCCAGGAGCCCCACAGGGTCCTGTTTGGTTTTAGTTATAGGTCGATTAGACCCATGACTAATGGTTATTAGACCAATGACCAGTTCAAGCAGGAGAAATTGGTCAACATTTACTTTGAGTACTTTACCAAAACCTTCCTAAGGATGTTTCTTATGTTGTCAAATTGTGATATAAAGTCAGTGCAGCTCTTTCTTAGACTCTGTTTAGTGAGAACGTGAGCCACCATTCATAAGCACACAATTTTGATTAGCTGTAGTGACCACTTTTTCTGTGTGTCATAGGCTGTCCTGCATCAAAACCAAAGCCTCCACCTGGCAGACTTCCTGCTTCTTAAATGTCCTCTCACTACAATGCTAATTCTTGCATCTATCTTGGTAAAAGGCGGCATTTCCTTAAGAATGATTTAGAATTCAATGGTCATTATAGGAGACTTTCAATATGTTGAAAAACAATAGACTTAAGAGAAACTCCAAAGAGAGGCAAATACCAACCATTCAATCTCAGGCTCTCTTTGATTGATATTCTGGGGTCTCAGAATGAAATGCTGACTCCCAAATAACCTCTCTCAAGGACTTCATAACAAAGGCATAAACAGAACTACTTTCACCAGAACTTTCTGAAAGTATCCCCCTCCATCTCTCTCTCTCCCCCACCAGCTTTATTATCATACCTGCTTACATCCCTTTTTTACCTTCTGTTCTTTTCCCCTAATCTCTTTAACAAACTACCCTCTCCACAGCGTTTCCCTCCGCTTACGTGAAGAGAAAGCAGTTTGTAAAATGTACCCTTAGCATTGCTCTGTTGGAAAGCCTAGAGATAGTTGGGGACTATAATTAGGGATCTTCCAAAATCTCTGGAAAACAGACAGAAATCTGCTACAGAATGCGAAATTGTATTAGGTACTTACTGCTCCAGACCTTGAGATGTGTTCCAATTATTTTACTTACCTGCTAGCCCCTTGGATGGGAAAAATGCTTCAAAGTTGCAGGATGGTAAAGACTGCAAGAGGATTTGAATAGCTTGGCTGTACATGATTACACACTCACCCAGAGGCGTTTAAAAGGCATAAAATATAGGAAATGTTCTTCATATCCCCTAAAAGTTATTTGGACAAAGATTCAAATTTGTAAGCAAAATTAAAATGAAACGAGGGAAACTTTAAAAATAAACACTGGGCCTCCCTGGTGGCGCAGTGGTTGGGAGTCCGCCTGCCGATGCAGGGGATACGGGTTCGTGCCCCGGTCTGGGAGGATCCCATATGCCGCGGAGCGGCTGGGCCCGTGAGCCATGGCCGCTGGGCCTGCGCATCCGGAGCCTGTGCTCCGCAACGGGAGAGGCCACAACAGTGAGAGGCCCGCATACCGCAAAAAGAAAAAAAAAATAAAATAAAATAAAAAAAATAAATAAACACTATGACACTTTACAGTAATATTCTAGGTTGATCCAGCAGCTTAGGTGAAGGGAGCCTTGTCTTCTTTCTGTGAATGGCCTCAGACATTAGGAGACTTGGGGGCAGGGAACAGAAATGGTTGACTCCAGATTAGTGATTAATTCTCAACTCTACCATGGTGCTGCCCCTACCTGCCCTGCTCTAGGCAGAGGGACAGCCCGAGTGTGGCGGCCCTTGAGGTGAGACAGTATGCTTCAGGATCTGGAAGAGTGTAGGGGTGGCCGGTACCCAGAGGGACTAGGATGCTAGAGCAGCTGAGGCTGGAGATGGGCAAAGATGCAAATGGTTGGATTGTATCCGGTCATTTGCTTATCTGCTCTTGTTTGTATGTGTAGAGCTCCTGCACAATGAAGGCACATCATCCTAAACTTAATTCAGTCTGCAGGGCTCCAGATATCTGAAGAGAAAAAAAAGGAAAAAGAGAGAGAGAGAAGAGGAAGAGAGAGAGAGAGGGAAAAAAGGAAGGAAGGAAGGAAGGAGGTTCTCCCCCCAGTTCTACAAGGGTTAAGTCATAAGCCACTACAGTTGCCCACTGACAGTGCAACCTGAGAGAAATTCAGGTTGAAAACCAGGATGGGACACTCTGTGCTTTGGATAAATGGCCCCTTAGATAGTTAGATGCATATCTCAGGAAAACTGTCAATGACCCCAGATTCCTGAATCTTCCCATTCATAGAAAAGCACTAAAATCGTTAACTTGAAATACCTGTTCTTTATGATTAACAGTCATCTTTTACCAAGATGTATGCTTGACTGCACGTATTCCGAAACCAAAAATCATATACAAACCGGCTTCTCCCCCTACCTCTCTGGAGCAGTTCCTCAGTGCTAACGATGGCTGTCTCTGGGCTATAGTCCTCAGCAAGACCCTGAATAAAACTTAAACCACAACTTTTATGTTGTGTGATCTTCTTTAAGTCGACAAAAGGAAGGAAAAACACACCACTAAACCAGACTAGGCTCCAAACAGACTAAAAAGTGAAATCTACATTTAGAGGATTGAAGTGTCAGTTGAAGAACAAGGTGATCTAAAATAAAGCCCTCAAAAAAAAAAAAAAGAAAAAAAATGGTTGAAATGTATTAAGCTTCATCTTTCCAGGCCAATTTATCTCTGAGGGAGTAAAAAGCATCCGGGCGATGCCTGGAAAACTTACTGAGAATACATCACTGGGTGTGTCTTCTTTCTGTGAAGATGTCTGTTCCCTCTTCACATTGCAGACGGGTGTCTCCTGGTTACAGGTGCCCTGGCTACTGGGCAAGGGTTATTCTGACTGCTCCTCTCTGAATAATGTGTTACAAGCCATCTCTTCCCTGCTCCCCAACTTCATGCCTTCAAAATGCAGCCCCCGGCTGTGCTCTGCCCTTGAATGCACTCACCCAGCTCTCGTGATGGAGAATGGGAGTCATCTGCTAGCATCAGAAGAGAGAATTTAGCCAGTGGGACTTGATAATAAATGCCTAGGTTACTGCTGCAGAGCTCTCTGTTAGAGGCTGCATCCATCCCGCTGTGCTAGGAGCGCTTTGCAGGGCCTGACCATGAATGTCTCTGCATTAATGTCTCTCCAGGATGTGTGTGTGCATGTGGCTACTGACCTCTGCACCATAATTTGAAGATGTCCCCTTAGACAAGGTAGCAGAATCAGCATGTGAAATTTAGGCATGGGTCCTCAGTTGCTAGGGCAGAATTCAAAAGCTGTTGGGTACATCATCTTGAAAAGTAAAGTTACTTTTATCAACTCTTAGGAAGGCAATAATAGTAGAGTGGTTAAGGGCATGAGCAGTGAAGTCAGACTGGATGCAAATTCTAGTTTCATCATTTACCAGCTGAATGACTTTGGATAAATACTTAATTTCTCTAAGTCTCAGACCCCCCTTTTGTAAAATGGGAATGACGGCAGTGTCGCCTTTCAATGCTGTTGTGAGGGCCTGGTGAGCTAATACTTATAAAGTCCTTAGCACAGTGTGTGGCACATCCAAAGCACTCAGTAAATGTTGGTTCTTATTGTTACTGTTGCTGAGCCCTCTCACACTCTGCAGGTCAGAGGCACAGCACAACTTCACGGGGAGCCATCGTATTGAACTCAAGGTGGCCAATGCAAATAGTTCTGTGGAGTGGTGCAAGAGGCCACTGGTTCCTGCTCACCACCAGCCCAGCTTTTTCACTCTGGTGTGTTCTTGGGAACGCCTTCAGGAATCCTGTGCTGTCCCCACGGTGGCCTGGGTTTGGAAATCTGCCTCCATTCAGTACTTATCTCAGACATAGCCCTGCTCTCTGCTGCCCCTGCTGGCCCTTTATCCTCTGCCATCTACACTGGGCACCTTTCTAATGAGCTGGGACTACGCTGGGGATCTTGACAATTCAGTCTCTGGAATCAGGGGCCTAAGCAAAAAAGGGAAACATGTCAGCGTAAGAACCCGAAGGACATGAAGGAAAGGTTTCTCTAATTCTGTAGCAAAAGTGACATTTATGTGTCACTTTGATCCAACCAATTACATCTTCAGATTTGAACCCCTAAGTGACAGAGTAGACAGTACCTTTCAAGTTTCCACATGGAAAATGGAGATTCTGGCTTCAGAAGATGGTTTCTTATAATGACCTGTATATGTCAAAGACAGGAAGTCAGAGTTGCCTCGTTGATGGGATCTAAAATACCATGAGGGAGGTAGTGTCGAGAGGGTTCTTAAGAAGTCATGCATCCATCTGCTCCTCCAGGTCATCAGCAGTCCTCCCTGAATCATATCAGGCCAGCAGAAATTGGGGTTTGGGACCACAGGATACTGGATTCCCTCATGAACTTGCTTTTTCTGTGTTGTGCTTTGGTCTGATGCCATCAACACATGGGGTCTGGGAAATGAGGACCAGCCACGGGTCACTTACCACTGGGTCCACTGTAAGCATATGATGAGGATTCTGTCCATCACCACGCTGGCTCATCTTTCTGAGGATCTGGGGGGGGGGGGATGTGCCTCTTTGTCTCAGTGCCAAGTGTGACTGGACCTCAGGCTTGATCTGCTTTTACCTGATGATAAGCTTCTCGGAGACTTCTGTGGACCAGGAACTAGGCTACATCATGTGGGCACAACAGTAAGTGAAAGACAGACTTTCTCCTCCATGAAGCCTCCAGTCTATGGGGAATACAGACACTAACTAGTTAAGTACAGATATCATACAACTGAAGAATATCACATTTTGATCCGGCTTCCAGGAAGCCCGGAGCTAAATTTGTAGCAAGGGAGTAAGTCATCAGTGACTGCATATTTAGCTATAATCGTGGCTGCATTTCATGTTCTCATTCTATTTTTACATCTTTCATTTTTATTTTTAAATGAAGCTTTCTTGTAAGTTGTCTTAGATCTTGTCTGGAACAAAACAAGTTAGGTATTTAAAAGTAACTACATAGATAGAAACTCAGTGAAAGCCATTCGATGAGAGAGGCTCTAATTTTGCCTGGCTTTTGTCCCCTTGGATGGATAAATGAGGATAGGATGCATTATTTCCTCTGCTGAAAGGCAGATGGTGTGATTCTTATGCTCCAGCCAAAGCTGGGGGGTAGTGACTGGATACTAATCTGGGAGACAGAGAGTGTGTCTGTCCTGTTATCACTGATTACTCGGAACCAAGTACATGCTTGGTGTCTATTAGCTGCTCCATCAATATTTGTTGAATATTTAATGCAGTGAAAGTGTTATTCTGGACATTATAATTTATAAAGCAACTTCTTATCCATCTTTCCTCTGATTCTATTAGTTGCTCCTGTGAGGTCTGTATTAGCCTAATACTAGCTGCTGTAACATATAGACCCCAAAACATGTAGTGGCTCGGATACAATAGAAGCTTATTTCTTGTTGTTTGTAAGTATCAGGGTGATGTGGATGTTCCTGGCTGGTAGTTAGCTTTACTTCATGTGGAGACTCGGGGCCCAGGCTCTACCATCCCCTAGGGTTTTGTAATCATCTGCATCAAGCCTGTAGAAAGAAAAAGAGTGAAGACACGGCCACTTCTTCAAAGCTCTGGCCTGTGCATGAACACACTGCTTCTGCTCCTACTCTTTTGGTGAGAATTAGTCTTATGATTATATGTACGTGTGAGGAGGGGCTGGGGGCCAGAATGAGGGGCTGCTTTCCAGCAATAACTCTGCACTGCAGAAGAGTGCGTAAATTACAGTGCATAGTGACTAAGTCTAGAAATCCCCCAAGAGAGAGGCGGTTTCCTTATATACCTAAGAGAGGACCAGCGGGGGTCTGACTCCGACACCATACATGACAAATCAGGG
This sequence comes from Mesoplodon densirostris, assembly GCF_025265405.1. NCBI lineage: Eukaryota > Metazoa > Chordata > Mammalia > Artiodactyla > Ziphiidae > Mesoplodon > Mesoplodon densirostris. Next base: position 85,742,848 of record NC_082673.1, on the reverse strand, counting down.
CCGGAATACATAGAATTGTCTTGTCTCTAGTCACAGGGAGATTACACCCTGTTGTTTACGCAGAAGTCTAAAGAAAATAGGTATCACTTGTGGCCTGAAAACACGTTCAAGACAGTTCCCTGTTTAAGGCAAAATTCCTAAATGTTGTGATTTTCTTCACCTTGATGTTGAAGTTGGGACACCTGATTCAGCTTTCAAGACTCTATGATCCAGCCCATTCAAGCTTTAACTCTCATTGTGTCCATTCATGCATCTGAACACATCAGACACTTTTCTGCTGTTCCATCCCAGGGATCCCCTCTACTTGAGCTGCATCTTCCTTTCCTTCTTCACCTGTTGAAATCCTGCTCATTCATCAGCTGACCACCCAAAATGCTACATTCTCCAAGAAGGCTACTCTGATTTTCCAAGTCAGAAAATGGCCTCCTCTCCTTGTTACTTATCTAGCAATTTGACTTATTGGTCTACTCCTCTGTTACCCCTAAAGGTTGTAAACTTCATGGGGGCAAGGGACTGTCTTATTTAAAATATTTTTGGAGGCCCTTCACACGCACCATCTGCTTCCCATTTAGGCTGATTGCCTTGGGCATTGCTCCATTTGAGCTGGTCAGCTCTGCTCTTTCCTTGTTGGGGCATAAATTGATCAGGTCTGACTAAGTGGATCAGCTGCTTGGCTAAATGGACCTTTCCTTTTTGTTCATTAGAGGATTTGATGTGATTGTGGATAAAAGCAGACTCTGTCCTAGCTCAGTGCTTATGAATTGCGTGGGGATCTTGTTACCACGCAGACTCTGATTTAGTAGACTCTGCGGTGGGACCCGAGATAGTGCATTTCTAACAAGCTCCCAGGTGATGCCGAACACACTTTGCATGTCAAGAACCTTATGTTTTGTGAAGAATTTGCTTCAAAATAATTCAAAATCTGTTCTTTGAATGTGACCCGATCTTTCACTTTTCTGATGATTTGAAATCCCAGCTGCTTTATTAGAGATGTACATGTCTGGTTAAAAAGAGGAAAATTCCGCCCGTCTGGTTTTTGCTTTATTATCCTTCCACAGGGCTCACACAGTAGACTGGCAACAACAACAGTGGTTGTGATAGTGGACAGCGTTGACTAATTACTTATTCTGTAGCTGGCACATTACATACATTTACCCACATAATCCCCAGAGCGACGCTCTCGGTTACGATTCCCATTTTCCATAATAGGAAACTGAAACTTAGGAAGCTTAAGAAAATTTCTGAGGCACACACAGTAAGCGTCGGAGCTGGGATTTAAATGCATCTGAGTCTGATTTCAAAGAACTGAGGGCTTACAACTGCTCTGTCCTGCCTCGGTCATTGCATCTTTTCTGCAGATGTTTGGTTTGATTTATTCCATTTGGTATGGGCTCTCACACACAAACGTGTGCATGTGCACACACACACACGCACACACACACATGCATACACGCACACACACATACACACACGCGTGCGTGCACCCCATAACAAGCAGCCTCAGACAGATGCTTGGATGCTCCCTCCAGATGCTTGGTGTCAAGCTGGAATAAATATCTGGATAAATAATTCTTTCTGCCAGATGCCATGGGTCTCTCCCTCCCTCTCTGGATGTTTTGGTTACAAATTGTGATCCTCCTGGATGGCTCCCAGCAGATTTTATGGACCTTCCTCACCTTCACTCATCAAGGTTCAGAAACCCATTGGTCATGTTATCCAGAGTTAATTGCCTCGTGGGGTGATTTTCTCCTGCTTGAACAAGCATTAAATCACTCTTGGAGTTCCTCTTTCATTGCGGATGTTTTCTGCCTGGGTTGGTGTCATTCAACATTAAATCATCTCTCCTCCAGAGTAAAGGTTAGTTTTCTCACACATTTAATTTATAGTCCCAAGTGGAAAAGAATAAAGCACCATGAGGGGTTGCATTACTCGCCTTGCTAATAATTCTTCAGCCTGTTATGGTTTTAAATTAAGATGCTGATTACAATAAAAATTAAACAAAATAATGTGAGTACTAATAGTAAAAACAACAGCAAATTCCTCATATTTTGTTGTATATTATAATCATTGACAATGCCCTTTCATATATGTTTATTATTATTATTACTCTCGTCATCATCATCATCTTGCAATAATTCAGAGAAGTTACCCAGACAGATATTAAACAGAAAGCCACACAGATGCAAATCCTGGAGAGCTTCAACCTTTTAAGTTAGCCTGTTCGATTTCCATGTCAGATGTGATGAAGCGTCATGTTTGGAGATGACTCAACCAAGAAGCCTGGGTCTGAATTCCAGCTCTGTCGCTTACTGGATGGGACAGCTTGGGGACAGCATTGAACTTCTCTAAACTCAACTTCCTCATCTCTAAAATAGGGAAACTGTGTGAAATAGATATAAGAAATAGATGTAAAATGTATGGAACACAAAAGCAATAAAAAATGGCAGCCAGTCTGACTGGCAGGTGGTGTCCATCAGACACTCCATTCTCAGCAGCAGGTGAGGTAGAGAATCACTTCCTCCACTAAACTTGACACCCACATGCAGATGGAATTTCAGCCTCCACACAGCGTCTACTCTGTAGGCTCCATCATTAAGATTATCTCAACTCTGGTATCTGAACAAATGTCTGTCCTTCCAAACCACAGTCTTTTAAATGAGGTATTTGAGCCCTACAGAATTGTTGTCCGTTATCCTTCCAGCGTGGGGCTGGGATGAGCACTAGTGAATGTGTGTGCCTGGGAGCATCTTCATTCGGCACACGAGCCCCTCCTTCAGTGACCCTCGTTTGCATCCTGAGCTTTGTCTTACACTCCGTTCACACTCTACACTCCTACTAAATTGCTCTTCTAGCTGTTTCCTCAGTGTGCCCGGCCACTTGGTACCCTGTGCCGTTGCTCACACATGGCAAGCCCTTCTCTCTCTCCCCAGCCCCCTCTGCCTTCTGAAACTTTCCTCAGTTCCTGACACTCAGATCTAGTATCATCTCTATGAAGACTTCCTCGGATCTTTCTTTAGAAATGACCCCGTTTTCTCTTTCTAATTTCCTTTGCTCTTGGAGGAAATAGCTTAGATACTGATATTATTATAGGATCTGGATAATATGCATGGACTGGAGCTAGAACAACACAGACTAGAGGATTTACAGTGTACAGCTGGGTAAGAGGAAATTTCCTGATACAAGGGCATTCTCCTGTGATTCAAGATTGAATGTCCTGGAAAGGACACCTTGGAGCCAATCCTAATCTGTTGGGATGACTCGCTGAGACTTGGAAACAATGATGGGAACAAGATGGAGAAGTCAGAACAACCTTAGCAGAGGAATGAGGAGGAGAGGTCGGAAGGCTCGGAGAGATGGGAAGAATAGACTGGCTTTATTATGTGAGACCAGAGAGTACACTACTTTGATTATGTTCCCCGGGACGATACTCAGGACATGCCCTTCACTTAGCCAATAAGTAATACACTGCTGGGGGCAGGGCGGGGCATGGACTCTTTGAAAAACTCAGTGGCATTTATGGGCCAGGGTTGACAGAAGCAGGTGATGTCCTCGAAATGGACATGATAGGTTCTAGTTAGCAGAGTCAGGTGTCCACACTTAACTACCAGAATCAGGAAGACATAGTTACTATAAGGGGACAGCAAGGCCAGAGGCACAACCACGGTGCCTTGGACTTATAGGATCTATAGCAATGGCTAGTAGATTATGGTGATCTAAGGGGCCACAGAGATGTAGCTTGACTTGTGTAACTGGAAAAAAAGTCAAGAGCTGGTGAAGAGAGGGCTGGAGCTAGCCATCACCACGGACAACTTGTGGTCTGTCACCCAGTTTCTAGATCTGAGGCAGCTCTCAAACCCAGAATCCCACGTTTGAAGGAGAGATTGAGTGCCCTCACGGAAGAGACCTGTAAAATGGCAGCAAGCAAACATAGTAACAATTCCTCCAAAAGTTCCCCCCCAAAACTTGTGACCATTGACCAGAGGAACCAGTGTTTTTTTCAATTCCCTATAGTTACTGAACTAGGAGGAAGAACACTTGGGCCTGGTTAGTAGATGGGTCAGCACGAAAGATGAGGGTGTAACCAAAAGGAACTGTTGCCATACAGCAGCCCCACTCATGGGACCCTCTGAATGCCAAGTGCAACGGAAGGGTGCAGAGTGGCAGCAGTGTACTTGGTCGTTTAAGTTGGGTGGAGGGAAAAGAGAGCTGAGCTAAGAAGTACACTCTGACTCAGGGCCAGAGCCAAGGGCTGGATGGAAACCTGACGAAGAGGCTGGTGGAGGGACTTTTGTTATGTCAGTATGTTCTAGGTGCAAGGGTCTTTGTACCTCTCTTTAATGTCCACCTGAGGGCATCCACAACAGAGAAGGAAGTTCAGAACATCCGGGTGAACGGGAAGATTTTCCCAGGGACGCCACCATCTCTCAACTGCTCCAGTGCACTCTTCACCATATAATGCACCTCATTTTATGTATTGTCTGTCTAATGTATAGGCAATACAATGTCAGAGATTTGTGTCTGTTTTTTCTCCGCTGTAATCCTTATTACCTAGAACAGACCCAGGCACATGGTAGGTATTCAATGAACATTTGTCCAATGGATGAATATAATATGTATGAATCATTTTTGACATATCTGATTTTTTTCTGATAAGAATTCTGTTTTTTTTCCCCTTGTCCAGTTTTAAAATGGTCTCTTTTGTCCTTGTCCTCACTTTCTGACTTATTTTAAAAGAAGGTAGTAAATGGGTCTGATTTTTTTCTTAAGATGGCTTCCTAGAAGTACTTTTATCAGATAGTGAATTCTTTTAAAGCTTACATTTTATTGTAGTAAATTTATTTCAAATATTGCTATGTGTCTACCTGGCTGATAGAATTTTTAAGAACTTGTTACATATTGCACAACTGCTTCTGTACTGATCTGTACTTCCACCGGAATTTCTAACTTATCACTTCTTTCCCTGGCAGCACTAATTTGTAAGTCTTTTCCAATTGGACAGATGGAAAAATGCCCCATATTTTGTTAGTATTTATAAAATTGAACATTCATTAGCTATTTGATTTTCTTCTGTCTGTTAATATTATTTATTCATTTTCCAATTAAGGATTCATCCATTTTTAATGAACTCTTTAAATAAAAATGGTAAACACTAGTGCAAAGAAGTTATCAGGTACATTTTCTTGAGTTTTATTGCTGCCTTAAATTTTGTAGGCGTTTCTCTTCTATAGATGTTTATTTATATTGTAAGATAGCACTCTATTTCATGTTCTAATTTGTGGCTTCTGTTGCTTTTGCGCTGAGAAAGTCTATCCTCTTCTGTAGAGCAATAAATACTCTATGTTTGTACCTAGTGTCTTTATACATACAAATCATTAATCTTAACAGGATTTATGTTGCCATATAGTAGTGAGAATCTAAATTTGACGTATTTTTTTAGCAAAAGCCGTCTTTTACAATACATCCTGAATATTCTTCCCTATTTATTTATTTGCTGTTCTTCCCTTATCATCTATTAATTCGTATTTATATGAAGCTCTGTTTCTGATCTATGTGCTCTGTTTCATTGATACTGTTGTCTAACTCAGTCAATTGTGTGCTAATCAACTTAAAAATGATGGCTTTATTGAGATATAATTCATGTACCATAAAATTCATCCTTTAAAAATGTGTAATGCAGTGTTTTTGTTGTGCAACCATCACCACTGTCTAATTTTAGAGCATGTTTATCATTCCCCATAGAAACCCTGGACCCTTTCACAGTTCCTCCTCCAATTTCCCCCTCCCACCAGCCCCTGGAACCACTAATCTACTTTCTCTATATATAGATTTGCCTATTCTAGACATCTTTTATAACTTAAGTCATATGTGTCTTTTTGTGTCTAGCTTACTTCACATGATATTATGTTTCAAGGTTCATCCATATTGTAGCATGTATCAGTACTCCATTCCTTTTTTTTTTAAGACCAAATATATTTTATTTTATCCATTGTATGGATATACCACTTTTGTTTATCCATTCACCAGTTAATGGACATTTGGGTTGTTTGCATTTTTTGGCTATTATGAATAATGCTGCTGACATTAGTGAACAAGTTTTTGTGTGGACATATGTTTTCTTTTCTCTTTCATGTATAACTAGGAATAAGATTGCTGGGTAACTATATATATAGCTTTTTGAGGAAATGTCAAACCCTTTTTCCAAGTGGCTGAACCATTTTCTATTCCCATCAGCAATGTATGAGGGCTAACCCTTAGCTGAAAATCTTCTGTCCTTCTGTTTAGCATCTTTTTAAATTTTATTTTTTCTAATGTTAATTTATAGACTATTTATTTTAATTTTCTAACTCTTTAATATTTACTTAAATACGTTATTGTGTTCTTGCTATTTTTTAAATGAAAATGTTTTCTTAGCTTATTATTGAAAATAAACGATTTTTACCTGGGTCTAATTTTGAACACATTATAATTTTTCTCATTTTTAATATTTAAAACAGTTGTAATTATCTTGCATTTTCTGTTTTATATTCAAGAGATTTTGTGGTGTATGAAGTTGTTTAAGGATTTTTAAAAAAATGATCAAGTGGAAAAAAAGGGTCTATAAAGCGTTTAGAACAGTAGGGACAGGCACACAGTAGGGACATCATCAACAATAGACTCTTTTTTTTCTCTCTTCCCTCCATACCTCTGTCCCTGGCATTCCTCTTACTTCTCTTCTTCCAGATTCTTTGTGAATAAACTATTTGGGACAACCTGAAATTTGTAGTTTTTTATTAATCTTGTAATTTATAAAGCGCAAAGAAATATTTCTGTGTGTTCCCTGCATGCATGTTCCCTGGAATACAGTGTGCCTTACTGATCTGGACTCTGGAAGGTTTTCTTCTTCCCATCCCCTCTTCCCCTCCCCTTCCTTCTCCCTCCGCCACCCCACCCCCAACCCCGCCCCCTCCGGCTCCTCCTCCTCTCCTTTTCCAACTCTGTGGTTGTTTCTTCTTTTTTCTTCTGGAATTAGCACTGCTCATGATTTAGAACTTCTTCTTACATATCAAACTTCCATTATGTTAATTTCTTATTCCTTTTCCTGTCTCTTCTGAGATTAAATATATAGCTTGTTCTCTACATTGTTTAATTTTCTTGCAGTGCTGTTTCTGTTTTACTCCCTTGCAATATTGATTTTAATTGTTATTGTATTTTTAGTCTTATTGCAGTATTTCCTGCTTGAAGTCAAGTGCCTTTGTCATCTTTTCTAGTGTTCTTCTTTATGCTTCTTTGTTTTTCTTTTTAAAGAGTGTTGTCTTTTGCATATTACCGATGAAACCAAGCATATGTGTATCAGTTAGCTTTTGCTACATTAAAAAAATAAACACCACAAAACTTAGTGACTTATAACAACACAGTTACTATTTCTCACTCTTCTGTAGGTCAGTTGGGTGGTTTTTCTGCTGTGGGCTGGCTTGGCTGGGTGTGGATGGTCTGGGATTGCTTCATTCATCTGTCTGGCAATTGGCGGACTTGCTGGTGAAGGTGGCCTCAGCTGAGACGTGTGATCTTACATCCTTGAGTTCCTAGTCCAGCCTCTTGCATAGGGCAGTCCCAGGGTTCCATGGAGCAGCAAGGGAAGACAAGCATTAATGCACAAATACTTTTCAAGCCTTGTTTTGCATCACATTTGCTAAGGTCTCAGCCATAGTTAAGTCCTAGGCTAGCCCAGAGTTTCATATGGAAAAGCATCACCAGAGGGCTAGGAGGGAGGGTACAGAGTAATATGTGGTCATGTTTACAAACTCCATGGATTTAATGTTTTCTTTTATTTCATATAGTAAATCACTCTTAGAGACACGCTCTTCCTCCAATGTCTAGGCTTCCCCTCCTTCCATCATCTTCTTCTTGAGTATTCTTTTCATGTTGTTTTTTGAATGTTCGGTAATTTTTTCATGAGGAAGGTCTTTCTAAACATAGTATTTATCTCCATTTATAACCTCACTCTTGTTTGCTTTACTATCAGAAGGTGATATGCAACAGTCCTGAAGCATGGTCCTCTCTTTTCCTCCTTTTCTAGTTACCTGACTGCCTTCCAGTGGCTTCACTGCTCTGCTTTATATGGAGATACACACTTAGGTGCCAATCATGATATCAGTCAAGTTTCATTTGATGTTAATAAAAATTCCATAAGTCCTCTTTAAATAGTTGATGGCTATCGTTGGTTTTCAAAGAAGTTTTGGAATTATGCCTTTTTCTGTGTCTTCATATGTACTTTTATTAGAGTATTATATGTTAGCTTGATGCATTGTCAAACTGAGAGCCTAGAAGAGCAATAGTAATTATGAACATTACCTTAAAGAAATTAATACATTTAGCAATCATTTCTTGTGGGTTTTGTGAAAGTTAAAGGAGATGATGTACATACAGCGGAGAGCACAGCACCTAGCTTAGAGCTACGTCACACATGTTGATTCTCATCACATATCTAAGTGAAAAAATGCATGGACATGGATAGCCATGTTTAAGTATAGACACTGGACTACTGAGTAGAGTTTCATGGAGATGCTTTAAGGACATAGACGTTCAGTGGGAAACCCTTGCTGGCAGTGATCTCCCCAGCTCTGGAAGTGTTGCAAAGAAGGCATAGAAGACTGAAATATCAGGTAGGGAGTTAGACGCATGACTTTTCAGGTTACCGCCAACTTTGATCTTCTGATTTTAAAAGAAAATATTTGGCCATTTTTTCAGTATTTTAGCTATTTCATTTATAGAAGCTATTCTATTAACTTTTCCCACTGACAAGACATTTTGTGGAGACTGATACTTGTGTGAAAATGCTGTTTATTTTGAAAGCATCACAAAAATTTTGCTCTGTTTCTTATTTTTTATAAAAAATTATTCCTTATTTAATGAAGAAAATTTTGCTCGTTTTCTTGTTAGTGTTCTCCTGACATAATAAAATGATGTATTATGTGCGGCCATAGTTATGCGGTGACACAACAGATATTTATCGAACGCCTACTATCACTCAGCCATTGTACCTACCCTCTTCTTGCCTAAAGTATTTTGGGGGTAAGATATAATTAAAAGCAGTTGTTCTTAATGCTATTGTATGTAGAATCAGCAAAGTTGCTTGGTCAAAAGACAGATTCTCAAGCTCCTCAATCAGATTCTGATTCAGTAAGTCTGAGTGAGACCAAGGATATGTTATTACAAATACCCTGGATCACTCTGATGTAGGTGGGATATATCCAAACACAGTGTGAGAGATGCTGGGGTAGAGGAGAGATCAGGTAACTGGGGTCAGATGGCTGAGTTCCAATCTGGGCTCTGCCATTTACTAGTTATATCACCTATTATATAATTGGCCTCTGACATCTAATATGTGCTCAAGAAATATTTGTTGAATCAATGAGCTTAGTCTCTTTCCTTATCTTTAATACCAAGATTAAAAAGCAAAACACCTGCCATGAATGCTATGAGTGTTAAATTAAGTAGGGGATAAAAGGTACCCGGACATATATTGTGGCTCAAAAATGGTAACTTCTCTGAGGCAAGTGAATTTCATAGGTATGCTACTGTCTGTAGCAATAAATCTTAGAGGATTTCTGACATTAATCAGAGTCAAAGAAGCTGTGGTTAGCCCTCTTGCTTTCGAGACGGTCAGAGATGACCTTTGTTATACAGACACATCAAAAGTGTTTATTATAGCCTTGATCCAAAATGAGACATCACAATTAAACCATAGAAACTACCATCCCCAAAATAATATGAGTTGTTCACTGTGAAAATTATTCTTGGTAGAGATGAGTGTAGGAATTACATCACTGCCCCCACTGTAGGTTCTATTTATTATTTTTAGGCCAAGGTTTTATTTCCCTGGAAAAAATGTCATATATTTAATAAATTAGGATTTGTAGAATAACTGATTAGGCAATAAAACGACTTCCACTATTAACAGTAACACACATTCTGGAAATATGAGCACAGGCCAGTTGGCTATATTTTAAGATTAAGATAAAATTTTGACAACTGGCAATTGGAAAATATGCAGAAGTCTAAGTAAGTATATCACCTGAGCTTCTCAGAATGAGGATATTCAAAAACATGAAGTGTAAATATTGGAAAATGTTGTTATGATACAAAAAGTCTCCGCTGGAGGCTCTCGGTGTTGTGGAAGCGGCTGATTAATATGTAGAAAGTCTGCTCTATTTGTGAATTTCTGTTCCTTCTTTATTCATGGTCCAGACTTTTCTGTTTAGACGGAATCATCTGATGTGAAACTTGGAAGGGAATTTATAGGTCACAGAACCCAATGCAAGCCTCTGTTGCCCAGCCACCGCTCCTGGCAGACACTGCTAATCCAGTTCATGTCTGTTTCCAGCTGAGTCTGTCTCATCCTGGAATCCCTCAACACAGGACTCCTAGAAATCACCATGGATTAATTAAAGTTGGAATGTAAATGAAAATGTTTGGCTGTCCGTTATTTAGATTATAGTAAGTTACATAGGTATTAGTGGTAGAACTGGATTTTAATTCTAGGTCTTGATCTTGCTACTGTGAGCGACTCCCCTAAGAACATGGACATTGGGAGAGCTCGGGCCAGTGACAAGAAACTGACCAGGAAGAGACCTTTTCCTGCATCCCCAGCATTGGCTCTTGACCCATTCTGCCATTGACTTCAAACAAATCACTTCATATTTCGGGGCCAATAAAGATTCATGCCCATGAAGTTAGGGATAATCACCTAACTCCTAGGGCTTCTATGAGCATCAAAGGAGGTAATAGATGTGAATGCATCTTTCAGATTTTACATGTAGGTGAATTTCCGCTGTTAACACTAAAATGCAGCTTCCTAGAGTCCCAAGCCCTTTTTTCCCCCGGTATCTGAGGAGTTATCCTTTAAAGTGCCAAGTATTTTATTTTCAGTATTTCAGATGGAAGTTTTCCTCTAATGAGTTCACACTTTACCGATCTTTCAAGCATAATACGATAAACGCAATTTGATCTTTTGGATGAGTCACTGACATTAAGAAAATGAGCTTTTCTAAGACAATTTGCAGGGACTTACTCAGGCATTCTGGAGCGTGGGTCTCCCTACTGACTGGCTTTGAGTGCCTGTGGCTTTGTGACTCCTCACGTCCCCTTTTAATGAATTCGTTCAGTCTTCTATTCCTAACTGGCATTCCTCTTCCTTCCAATCAGTTTTCTCCTAGGAATGTCTTTCCTTAATTACTTTTTCTGCCTTGCTGTGGATCAACTACAGCGCTAATCACGTTTTTGTACAAATCAAATCATGGTCACAGTACCAATATTGACATTTTTGGGGTACTCACCAGGTATCTTTTTCTTATAACAACCCAGGGAGGCAGGTCGAAATCTTCAAGTCATCCTGACTCCATTCTTTATCTCACGGCATGTGATCAATCCTTTCCGCTCTACTCTCAAAACGTATCCAGAATCTGACCTCTTCTTATCACTCTCACAGCTGTCTCCTAGTCCAAGCCATTACCACCTCTCACCTGGCTGCCTACCTGGCCTCCCTGCTTCTGGCCTTGCCCCCTTCAGTCAGTTCTCAACACAGCAGCCAGTGAGCATTAAGGTATAAGTCACTTCCCTTTACTCCCCTGCTCCAATGCCCGTAACATCCCACACCTCTCACTCAGAGCACAACTCAAGGACCTCAACATGGTTTCCTGGGCTTGGATGGTCTGCCCTCATTACCCCTCTCTCCTCCTCTTCTTTGGCTCAGTCAGCATCAGCCATATTTCCCTGTTTTTGTACTTCAAACTCACCCATCTCATTCAGTTCCCAGGGCATTTGCCCTTGCTGTGTCCTCTGCCTGGAGCACTATTCCCCCCAGGTCTCCACATGGCTCCCTCCCTCCTGTTCCTCAGGTCTCTGTTCAAAGGCCTCCCTTGACCAGCCCATACTCCCTATCCACCTTCTTTGCAGTATTTTTCTCCATAGCATCTGCCATCTCACATGCAATATCTTAGTTGTTTATTTTGTTGTTTGTCTCTCTTCCTTTATTAGAACCATGTTTTTGTTGTTGTTGCTATATCCTTGTGTGCCTAGAACAATGCTTCACACATTTTAGGTACTTGAGAAGTGTTTGTTGAATCTTTGAATGAATGAATGAATGCATGTTATGAACACATAGACAAGGAAAGCGATGCTTTGGACGTAAATGGAAGAGACAGAGCTGGGATCTGGAGCTGACACCTATAGGCTCTAAGCTACGTTTGAATTTTATCCAGAGGAATAATAAGTAGACTATGGATTGGGTTTCCTCCCAGGAGTAAATGAATAAGTGGTGACGGAGTATTTGGTTAGTTCTATATTTTCTGTGCAAAGGCAGATTTTTGTTTCCCTTCTGATGTGTAAGTGTGATTGTCAGATACAGCCATTTGTTCATCCATCATTTACCCAACCCATCCATCCAGTCATTTCTCAGCAAATCGTCCCTGGGTGCCCCTAGGAGCCTGGCAGGTGACCAGGGGGTTGCTGCCCTCCTGTTGTTCACGGCCTCACCAGGACAGCATGGGGGCCTGTGAGAGTCTGTGGATGGGGCCCCCTGCCCTACCAAGGAAGCTGATGGGAGGCTCTGAGAGGGGGGGATGCCTTGGTCAATTCTGAAGAATTCCAGCAAAGCTAGACCCTGAAAGTTGCTTCAGGGCAATGGAGCAACCTAGAAAGCCTGGCATTTCTGGTGCTGGGGACCTGCAGGAGGGTGAGCAGAGCTGGGTGTCAGAGGGCCAGGGCTGCAGTGAGCAAGAAGGCAGGAAGCAAGCCTGGACCAGGTCTGGAGGTGCCTTGGATGTTGTTATTATTTTCCTTTATTGGTAAATAACAGCAAACAATCTTTTGAAAAATATAAAGACAGTTCTTTGTTTTAGAAAACTTTTTTTTTTTTTTTTTTGCTTTACAAAGGCCTCCCCTGTAAGAAGCATAGGGATCAACTCCAGTATTACAGTCTGCAAGATGCCCTCTCTTAGGCTAAGTGATGTTTCTCTCCTTTGGGCTCCTAGCATTTTCTACTCAAAATTGCCAGAGAACTGTCTGTCTCCCCTGTGCTGTGAGCCCCTGGGGGCTGGTGTAGCATCTTAGGCATCTATTTAGCTCAAGAAGTGCAGTGTCTCAGTGGCCTAAACATTTTTTGAAAGAAATATTCGGAGTTCATGTAGTAATGTTCTGAGCGCATTTCGCGGGCATTCTGATTCAACAATGCTGCTGTACATCTTTTCAGAGGCCAAGGCAAGTGAGAAGCACTGGTGTGTCCAGTCGGACCAAGAGTGTTAGTGTGATATTCATTTCCGATTAGCTTGTAAAAGGTGTGATGTGGCTTCTCAAGGGGGCATACATGCTGCCTGAGTCGCTTTTCTCCAGTTGCTGGTTGGTGAACCCATGAGGCTCAGCATCTTCTGTAAAGCCAGACCCCTCTCCCTGCAAATGGCTGCTGGTTGGAGTTCCCAGGGACTCAAGCTGATTAGAGGTGTAAATACACTACAGACAGCTCTCCTCTCCCCACCTTCCCCAGGGAAGGCAGGGCCTTCTGTGGTGGCATCTAAGATGGGAAGAGGGGCCCAAGGGCTAAGGGGAGACCTTTGGGTGAGGATCTTCTCGTAAGTGTGGACCTTCTGTGTTCCACAGGAAGGGTCACTGTCATTGACCTGAAGACTCAGAGGTTACTGCTGCTACAGATAGTATTTGTGTGTCTTGAGTTCTAGAAGGAAGGGACTTGCCACGTTGCTGCGGATGGAAATTGCAGACCACTGGGACAACTCATTCGTTTATCCATGGTTGATTGATTGATTCATTCATTCGTTCAACAAGTACTTGTTAAATACTTGGTAAGTGCTGGATCTTTTCTTAGCCAGCACTGTGTGGGGAGCAGTAAATAGGGTCCACTGCTCTAAGGACTTTCCTTCCTCCCTTCCTCCCTCCTTCCTTCCTTCCTGCATTAATTAATTCACTCACTAATTCACTTATAGTGGTTAAGGGCACGGTCTTTGGAGCCAGACTGCCTGGATGTGAATCTCAGCTCTATCACATTTTAGCTGGATGACCTTGGCAAGTAATTTAACTTTTGTGTTTCACTCATAAAAGGGGGATCACAATATACCCAGTGAATAGTGTTCTTATGAGGTATGCCTGCCACATAGTAGGTTCTGTTTCATTCAAAATATTTAATGAAATCTATTAGGTGCCAGGTCTATATTAAACATGGAGGACACAGTGGAAAATGCTACAGATTTGGGCCTTGTTTTCATGAAGCTTCTAGTCTAGTGAGGGAGACAGACGTCATTCAAATAACCATTGATCACATATATAGATATATGATTACACATGGAATAAGGACCATGGAAGAACAGGACGAGGTGCCATGTGGGCCAAAGAACAGTGTTCCCCGAAGAACTGTGGTCACTGTATCCCCAGAGGATAGAGGAGATTATAACATTAGAAGACACTCAGGAAATACCCCTTGAATGAACACAAGTTCTTCTGAGCTGAGGTCTAAAGAAGAATAAGAATTCACTACACATAGAGGAAAGGAAGGGAAGAAAATTCTAGGGGAAAAAACCCCAGCATGTGTAAAGACTCTGGGTGGAAGGGAGTGTGACAGCTTCCAGGTGTGAAAAAGGGCAGTGATTGGAATGCAAAGGATGCTAGAGAAGGAGGAGGCTGGGGTCAGAGCCTTGGCAGCCATGACTGAGCCTTTGAAGTTCCTTCTAAGAGCAATGAAACCACTTTAAGCAAGAGAATAACAGAATCAGGTCTGTATTTTTAAGACATTACCCAGCGGGAGAGGGGAGGAGGCCAGAGCGTGTGCGGTGGCACTGTTCGGAGGCGTGGCCGTCGGCTTTCACTAGGTTACGCTGAGGACACATTTATCCCAAATTCTCGGTGGCTTCCATCAGCAAAGCTTTATTTCTTGCTCACATTATGTACTGGCTGTGGGTAGCTTTGGCTCTTTTCCAAGTGTCCTCTTCATTCTGGGATCCAGTGTGATGGCAAAGGTTTTCCTGTGGGGTGTATGGTTCTCATGGCAGAGGGAAAAGGGCTACGGCTGACCACAGGCAGGTTCTTCAAGCTTCTGATCGGCTGGTACAAGTCACATGGCTGGGTCTAATGTCAAGGGTTGGGAATTCCATTCCTCTCATGGAAGGAACAGCAAGTTGCATGTTTCGGTCTCTTATGGGGAAAGGGAGTGAATGGTGATGGCAGGAGTCCACGTGAACGGGGATAACGGGGTAGGAGAAGGTCTACAAGGGAGCTTGGGGGATAAAAGTGACAGAGCTCGGTGCTATGCTGCATACAGAGACCGAGGGAGAAGGAAGCATCAAGAATGTGTCCCAGATGTTCTGGATGAATCGTGTGCCCCCTCTCCCCCGCATATCCCTTGGACCTGACCATTTCAGTACGCTCCATCCAGATCCCCCAGCAGGGTTTTACCTCTGCCCCTGAGGACTTCTGGAACTGTGAGAGGCTGAGTGGCCCATGCGTGTGGGGTAGCCTGGACGTGCTGGGGAATTTATGCCTCTAGAAACAGCCCTCAACTAGGGACTTTTTGGATTTGACGTATAAATACTTGCAATCCTTTGATCTGCACGTGGGATAATTCTGAGGTCTGTGTTCCTGTTTTCCATGGAATTAAATGTCCATCATCCACTGTCAGGGCTGCATTAATAATCTACCCTTTAGCAGCTGACTTTCCTTCCTATAATATTTCTCCACTCTCCTCCTGGTATTCCCTGAATCATCCAAACAAACTACTTGTGCTTGAACCTCTGTCTTGGGATCTGCTTCTGGGGCTGCTTCAACAAAGACATCATTTACAGAGCCAGGAGACACCAGGGAAAACCAGGTTTCAAGTAGCTCTGTGGTGATGTCGAGTAGGTTGATAGAAGCACATGTCCAGAGGTGGAGACAGGATGATGGGACTCATAGGCATTTAGCTTACTGTCTAATGGAAGGAGAGATACAGTTACAGATAGTTCCAAGGCAATGGGTAACGTTGGTTTAAAGGCAAGGACCAAGGAAGGCAGGAGCACAGAGCGGGGGGAGGGTGGAGGATGTGATCCAAGAAGGCTTCCAACAAGTGGTGGCTGCTGGTCAGGAGAAGGGCGATGGAAGAATATTCCAGACCATGGGGGCTGTGGGGAGGAGGGAGGAGAGCATGTGTGAAATCTTAGGTTGTGTGTGACACTAAGGAATTGAATATGATTACTGGTGGGGGGGAAGGGTAGGGGGAGGGATAGTTAGGGAGTTTGGGATTGACATGCACACACTGCTATATTTAAAGTGAACACGGACCTACAGTATAGCACAGGGAGCTCTGCTCAATATTGTGTAACAACCTAAATGGGAAAAGAATTGGAAAAAGAATAGATACATGTATATGCATAACTGAATCACTTTGCTGTACACCTGAAACTAACACAACATTGTTAATCAGCTATACTCCAGTATAAAATAAAAGGTTAAAAAAAAAGAATTGAATATTTTCACCTATAAAAAATCTTAAAGGAGCTACAGGAGAAGTATATAAGGTACCAAAATATAAGATTAAAATTTCAGACAGGAAAGCCAGAGGATCGCATCCATTGTCATAGTACACATGAGAGAGTCCCAGATGCCTTGACACACCTGAAGGTGGAATACTCACAGCTCATGGAAACATACACAGCTGGTTTGTTCTGTGGCTGAAGGTTAAGTGCAAGCAGGCTGGAGATAATAACAACAGGCACCTGCACTGAATGCTGGTGTGGGTGCCAGGCTCCCTTCCAAGGGCTTTGTGTGTGTGGTCTAACTCTCCACAAGTCTGATGGGGTCACTATCGTTATTATTCCCATTTTACAGCTGGGGAAACTGAGGCACAGGCCAACTAAAAGAATGTGGCCAAGGTCTCACAGCTTGCTTGTGGTGGAGGCATCTACTGCACCCAACAGCCCAGTTCTAGACCCTTAGTCTACCACAGTTGCTAAGTTTATTTGTTGGCTTCTCTGAGGCTGCCTGTTACAGTGGAAAGATCACAGACCCTGGTGTCTGACCCACCTGGGGCTGAATCATGACTTTGCAGTCTCCTAGCACTATGACATTTGCAAAGGAACTTAACCTGGCTGAACCCATTTCCTTATTTCCAAGGGGTATTAAAGGCTACGCAGTGGGGTTGCTGGGGTGAGTTAAAGAGGCAATACGCATAAAGCATCAAGCCCAGGAAGGTGTTAAATAAATATTAGCTGAAGTGAAATGAGGGCTCACAGCACTGTGCTTTTGCTTCAACTCCACATAAAAATTATGAACTGTGAGAATTTTAATTTTTTAAAAAAATAAGACTGTTAAGCCCATTAATGGCCCATGAAATGATATTTTCTTATGGCAACTACCATATGTAAGTGGCATTAAGTGAAAGCTTCTTGGGTGATTATAGGAAGGACCCTAATTATCAAGAACTATGTTAAAGAAACAGTCCAAAGTAGGAGGGGGTGGGATGAATCATGGTGTATCTGTGCAATGAAACAAAAGCATGAAATGGTTAGTAGTGAAAACCACTGTTCTCCTGGGGAGAACATAGCAGGTCATATTTATTTCAGTTATCCTTCTTAAAAACATATTGTGAATGGATTAATTTTATCACTGCCAGGAATTCTTAAAAAGCAAAGAAAACCTAGAATGAGGTCATCCTCCGAAAACTCTTTTCTTTCGGATACACAGAATCTACACTCTGATGGGGCCCTTATTTTGCCTAATTGGTTACTGGACAAATCTTGATAACGGGGATATTGAAGGTCAAGTCTATCATTGTTCTAACTAGGATGGTTTCACTTGCAAGTCCTACTAGGATTGTAAGATCATGTGTTCGTGTGAAGCGGAGGAAGCCTTGACAGGTAACCAGCTACACTTGGCCACCTCTCTCCCAAGGGTTTCAACCCAAAGGAATGTGGTGGCCTCAGGCTTCACCTGAGCTGGCACCTGAATCCAAGAGGGTAGGGTCTTATGGGAAAAGCAAAGGGAGATGGTCAAGGTTGACAGGTGATGATGAAGGCCAGCAGGTGAGAGAGGACGGCAAGTTCAGAGAAGAGAAAAGCCCTTAGCGCAATCCAGGGTTTGTGGAGCAGGATAGGGCCTCATGGAGGACGAGGCTGGCTGTCTGGGTCTGTGTGGTATAGTACAAATAAATATATATTTGATGCTTGTCCCAGGGTCCTGGCATAGAGCTCCTAAAACCCTTAGAATTTCCTGAAAGATAGGAGAATCTTTGTTATTCATAATGAACCCTTTTGATCATACCTGAGTTTATGCTAAGGAGGTGACTCTTGGCAAGTCACTAGGTAGCTTTAAGGTGGGGGCAGTTTGTCAGAAAAACCAGCCCTGTGGTTAGAGGGTTCGAACTTTCAAGAACACTCCCCCTCACACACATGCACATGCACACGTACCCCTCCAGGAAGAGAGAGGGGCTGGGGATCGAGCTCAATCACCAATAGCCAATGATTTAATCCATCATGCCACCTAATGGAACCTCAATAAAAATCCCTAAACGATGGCGTTAGGGAGCTTCTGGGTTGGTGAACATATTGACGTGCCTGGGGGGTGGCGTGTGGTACAACCAGAAAAGACGCGGGAACTCTGCTCTCCCTGCCCCCCGAACCTTGTTCAGCGCAGCTCTTCCAGGTGGCTGTTGCTGAGTTGTATCCTTTATAGTAAACTGGTAAACATAAGTGAAGCACTTTCCTGACTTCTGTAAGTCCTAGTGAATTATCGAACCTGAGGAGGGAGTCTTGGAACCCCTGAGTTTGTAGTCAGCCAGACAGAAGGGTCAGTAGCCTGGGGCCCATTTGCCACTGAAATGGGGGCAGTCTTACAGGACTGAGCCCTTAATCTGTGGGATCTGTGCTAACTCTAGGTAGTTAGTGTCAATTGAATTGAATTGTTGGACACCCAGTTGGTGTGAGAGAATTGATGGTGGGTGTGGAAAAGCAACACGTATTTATTTGATGTTGGGAGAAAAACCACATAGCCAGTGCTGAGAGGGTAGAGTTATTGCCCCAGCTGGGAACCTGAGTGTGTGGAAGGAATCAGAAGTCCAGGTGGGGAGCTGGTGGACACCAGCGCTAAGGAAATGAAGAATCACTCTCTTTGGAAACAAGACTTTCAGCCCTGCTGGTGAGGGGGTGATGAGACGGAAACCCGGAGTCAAGGGACGTGTCCCGTGTGCATGGCCCCCAAATGGTCGGGTTTCATGTTTGCATTTTGGTTCTCTTTCGGTCCCGTAGGTCATGGCATGCGGCATGCATTGCATTTCCACCCAGTGTAGCTACGGTGGCTGCCTATCGTGGTAATGCAGACTCAACAGAAATGCATTTTGTATGTAAAGCAAAACCTGACCTAACTCTGACTCTCAGTTCACCAGACTTTTGGTTCCTGTCAAAAGGCCAAGTAGTAATTTCTTACAGGCATTATGAAAAAATAATAAAGACATTGGAAGCCATGTTTGGACTTGAAATATAGGTTATGGATCTGTCTCCTCTGAACTCTAACTGATTCTGATTTCATTTTCCCAAATTTGAACATCTCATCGTTTCCAGAACTTGCCAAGAACTTTCATATCTCCCGGCCTTTTGTGCTTGTGCAGGTGTGTGGCCCTTGTGTGTGAACGTGTGTGCATGTGTGTGTGCATGTGTGTAGTGCAGGGCAGGAGAAAGGGGATTGTTTATATCTCTGGTCTTTCTCCTGTGGGCTCTTTCACTTCTAAATTGTTTAGTCTTTGATTATTTAATTTTGAAGATATAACAAGGTATTGAAAAGGGATTCTTTTTGTCTCCATTTTGCCTGGGAAACCAAAGGTTTTCTTTCCTAAATTATTTAGTCTTAATCGTTTCATTATACAAAGGTAACAGGGTACTAAAAGGGGGTCTTTTGTCTCAGTTTTGGCGGAGAAATCAAAGGCTAATGCCGTTGGTGCCAAGAACACCCACAGCTGGGCGTTGTGGGCCCGGTCACCTATGCAGGGCGTGCTCCCCGGCTGAAATCGGCTCCGTCACCACTGGAAGCCACCCGCTGCAGCCATCTGGTGCAGCCTCTGAAGAGGTGGGGACTGAAAGGTTGAGAGAGCCTTTTTTTAGAGGGAGGGTTGGTGTGTGGTACACCCGCTACCTCAACTCCTTTCTACCTCTGGCAGAGTCTGAGGGGCCTCACAGGGACAATTCGGAGAGCTGGCCTAGTGTCCCCTGTGACACCATGAGTTCAGGAATCATTAGGCCCGGTGCGCGAATCCCATCTGGGAAGACCGAAGGAGCGAGGATACAGCAGGTAGCCTGCTGGGAAGCAGGCAAGGAGAGGCGCCTGCAATGGCTGGGAGCTGCCCTTTACTTCAGAATGGGGCCAGGAGGCATGAGTGTTCCTGTGGGCAGGGGCTTACGTGGGATCCCAACCCAGAGGGCAGCCAGAAGGAGCTCAGCAGACTCTGGGTGGCCTGGAGCACCAGAGCCCAGGTGGGAGGTGACCTGAGAGAGGAGAGGCATTGTCTGTTTCTAGGAGTTGCAGTCCAAGGTCATCATCAGGGAGGGGCATCTCCAGAACTCCCACCAAAGTGCCCATGAGAGAAAGAGCCTCCCATATACATCCTCTGGTCCAGGGAGAACTGAGCCCACCCGTATCTTCCTTGCTGTGCTGTGCCCTTTGCCCCTCATTGCCTCTGTCCTGGCGTTTCCTCTAGAGCCAGAAAATGCTGCTAGGGACTGGGAAGTGGTGAGCAAGGGACAAAAAATACCCTGCTAAGACCGCCCTCTCGGGCTTCCCTGGTGGCACAATGGTTGAGAGTCCGCCTGCCGATGCAGGGGACAGGGGTTCGTGCCCCGGTCCGGGAAGATCCCACATGCCGCGGAGCGGCTGGGCCCGTGAACCATGGCCGCTGATCCTGCGCGTCCGAAGCCTGTGCTCCGCAACGGGAGAGGCCACAACAGTGAGAGGCCCGCGTACTGCAAAAAACAAACAAACAAAAAGACCGCCCTCTCCTACCACAGGCTTGGGTTTGTGATGTGGGGAGAGTGTGATAGAGGACTGGATGGGGCTTTGATTGTGGCACTGGGTGGGTTTAAGTTGTAAAAACAGGACTGTTGTTATGATGAAGTGAAAGAAGGATGTTTGATTGTCTGACGGTGACCACAGGGACTGGTCATGCTCCTGAACCCGCCTGAGATCCTGCAGAGACCGGGGGAAGGGGGATTCCAAACAGCGAATGTAACAGGAGGCGGAGGAGAAGAATTAAGTCGTTGCTTGCACCCTGTCGTCCCAGCCTGTTCAGTGAAATGGATGCTTATAGGGACTTCCCTGGCAGTCCAGCGATGAGGACTCGGCGCTTTCACTGCCCTGGCCTGGGTTCAATCCCTGGTCCGGGAACTAAGATCCTGCAAACAGCACAGCGTGGCCAAAAAGAAAGATGCTTACACAAGCACAACTTTTTATAAGAAACTGTAACGTTGCAGAGACAGCTAGAGTCTCCCTTGGCCAGTTAGCCTGACTTTGTCTATAACTGCTCTGGCCATTTCATATGTGCTGTTCGTTGTTTCTGGGGGAGGGTATGATTTTATACATATAACCCCCCCTTCTCACTTTCACTCTTGTTTATCTCTCTATATATACATATATAATATATACATATATAATATACAGATTATTAGAAATATAACATAAATATATAACATATTACAATATATACTATAATTAATTATAATCTACCTAATGTAGATTAATAATCTATATGCTATTATAATATACAGATTATTAAAAATATTATAATATATAACATAATTATCTACCTAATCTAGATTAATGAATAATCTGTATGTTTTATAATGTATAGATTATTTAAAATATAACATTTTTATCGTAAGTATGGATGTTTCTTTAAATGATATTATCTTACAATGATATGTACATTTTGGAATTTGCTTTTTTTACCTAACAGCATGTTTGGAAAAAAATCTTTCTTTGTCATTTTATATCAATCAATTTAATTCTTCTTAACTTATGCGTGGTGTTCAACAGTTTAATTGTTCCATGGGGCTTTTTTGGTAAACAGATCTCTAACTGATGGACATTTAGAGAGATCCCAGATGTTTGCTCTCACAAATAGTGTTGCCAGTATTCTACACGCCATTTCTTCCGTCTGTAATGAATTCCCCCTGCTCTTCCCCTTGGTCCAATTCCTTTTATCTCCCAAGTGTCAAATCCACCATTCTTCCTTTCCTTGGCTGTTCTGACGTCCCAGGCTGACTTTGGTGCTTCCTTTTCTATGTTGTTGCTAATTATATATTCTGTCTGTTTGGTAGATTATTTTTCAGGAAGTATTCACTCTCTCCCACCAAATTCCATGGGAGGGGTCTATTTTCTTGCCCCTTTGAAGTTGGACTTGGCCATGTGATTTGCTTGGGCCAATAGAATGTGGACAGGGGTGACAGTGTGCTCATCTGAGCAGAGGATTTTAAGACCTACCATGGTAGGTTCCTAGCAGCCTGGGAAGCTGCTGCCTATTCCACCTGAGTCCCAGAATGAAGAAATGTGGATCAGACCTGACCCCAGCCTGCAACCTGGAGTTGAACTGGGCTCAGCCAAGTACAGCCAATCTGAAGACCTGTGATGGTAAAATAAATGTTTGTTGTTATGAGCCCCTGGAATCTGAGGATTGCTTGTTATGTAGTGATGTTGCAGGAAAAAGCTGATGAATAATGTACTCTGAAAAATATTGATTTTCTGAGCTGGGATTGTTTGTAGTCCCAACCCTCCTAGAGTCCAAGATCTTTCAGAACAGGGGCTCCCAAGCACTGGCCCCGGCACATTACAGGCATCTCAGAATGTTCAGTGGCATGAAGAACATCTTCTTCAACCTGTTTTTGTAACTGATGCTCTGGGGAAGGTGTGGCGCTCTGGAGATCCCTTGGCATCCTGTGTACCACATGTGGCTTCTTCCCTTTCATGGATACCAACAGAGATCATGAGCTACTGGTGCCAGAGAATAAAGCTAACGATGCATAAAGAGGTGAGGCAGTTCCCTAGATAAAATAAAATGTGGAGAACCAGCAAATTTGGAAATTACATTAGTTAAGATAAACTCCTAAATCTCAGGGGATTAACACCATAGAAGTTTGTTGTTTGCTCAGCGTTTGTCCATTTGGCAGCAAGGTGGGGGGGAAAGGACTCAAATGCCCACAGTTGTTCAGGGACCCAACGGATGGAGAATCTGCTGTCACCCCCATTTGGTTTCCAAGATCACCCCGGGCATTGACCTCCCATCTGCAGACAGGGGAGTATGTGTGAGAGATTTTTATGGGCCAGGCCTGGAAATGACACATGTCACTCCAGCCCATATTTGATTGGTCAGAGCTCAGTCACATGGTCACTCCTAATTGCAAGGGAGGCTGGGAAATGTAGTCTCGCTGGGTGCCCAGGAGGAAGAGAAAAGGTGAGCCAGTCTCATCCACAGAAGGAAAAGAGATTCTCTCATTAGAAAATATCTCTGAAGTTCTAGTCCTGCTCTTAGCAAAGGAGAGTAGTAGGAAGACGTGAGTCTACTTCAACTCTCTGCGTCCCCGAAACGAGGGGAATTGCTGGCCCGCCAGCTTCCCAGGGACTAGGAGGTGAGCAAAGGGGAGCCCAGAGGCTACAGCAGCAGCTCCTTCGAGGCCCGGACCTTGGGCTCCTCTGCTTGGCAGCGGGGTGCTAACTAGTTCCCAGTGGGGTCAGGGAAATGGAGATCAGTCCCTAGAAGCTTAGACCTGACAGTGGTTCTGGCTGTGGCTTTGGGAAGAGCAAGGACATTTCTTGGGGTTTCTATGCTCTGCAGTCCAGCTCACAGGGAAGCAGATGGGGGAGGGCCTAAGTCCTGGCCAGAAATAGAGGGTGTATTTCACTAGACCTTGACTGTGCTGCTTGGCCATGGACCTGAACCCTCGTAGGTGATGATATGGCAGGCAGGAGGCTACTGAAGGAGAAAGGATCCCTTTTCATTTCTGTCTATGTTTTACAAGTGGGGACCAGAGACATCCAGCCAAGGAGTGACTGAGCAGGGGCTCCAAGCCTAGGTCTGTGGAATCTAGTCCCAGGGACTTTCCATTTCACCACAGGGATCTCTTCCTGAGTCCACTCAGGCAGGACTAGTGAAGCACGGCCTGAAAACAAGGACACATGAACCTAGGAAGAGGCCATGTAAGAAAGGAGAGATGTGGTGAAGTCAAATGGATGACTGCCCGTGAGAGTGATCACTGAATAAGTGAACTGAGATAAATCATGCTCCCTTTGAAAAAGAATTGAACACAATGAGAGGGTCTGTGAAAATTGTACCCTGCACATTGACAGATGAACAGAAGCAGCAAGGCTGTAACTGAAATTCTGATTTTTCAAGGGCTGGGGGTGGGGAGAGGGAAAACTGGATGACATCATCCTATTGAGGAGTATGGCATGGCACTTGGAATTAGGGACATGGCACTTGGTTTGAACCCTGGCTCTATCACTGTTAGCCCTCTGACTGTGGAGCAGTCATGTAACTTCTTTGAGCCTCAATTTTATCATATGTAAAATGAGGATAGTATTGCTTCATGGCTGGTTGTGTGAGGATTAAATGAGGTAATATACACACTGTGCCTGGGATGTCGTAGTGCGATGGTTTCCTAGGGCTGCTCTGATGACTTACTACAAACTGGATGGCTTAAAACAACAGAAATGTATTCTCTCACAGTTCTGGAGGCCCGAAGTCCAAAATCAGGGTGTTGGGCTGGGCCATGTTCTCTCTGAGGGATGTGGGGAAGGACTCTTCCTCGCCTCTTCCTGCTTCTAGGGGCTCCGGGCAATTCTTGGCATTTCTTGCATCACTTTAATCTCTTCTCTGTCATCATATGGCCTTCTTCCCTGTGCGTCTCCAAATCTCTGTCTCCTTTTAAGGGCATCACCCTAATCCAATATGGCCTAAATTTATCTCGATTGTATCTGCAAAGACTCTAGTTCCAAATACGGTCACACTCACAGGGACTGAGGGTTAGGATGTCAACATACCTCTTGGCGGGGGTGGCAGGGACACCATTCAATGTGCGTTACTATTATAATGATGGTATTTTCCATGTGAGCCATGAGATAGAAACTGTCAACTTTTGTAGAGGAAAATGCTATAATCCCATATTAAAATCACAGGGGAAAACACATCCCATTTGTTTCTTTTATGTCAGTTGCACAGGTCAGATTCCCATTCATCTGAAAAGGTCACCCCCAATCACACATAATACAAAGCAATTGTAATAGCATAATACAAACATAATACAAACATAATACAAAGCTTCTGGGAGCTTTGAAAGGAAGGAGCTCGGGTCAGGGTGTTGGCAGCTTGCCCTTGACGACACTCTGGCACACGCTAACATTTCTGTTAAGTTGCCAACTCTAAAGCCCGTTCTGCATCCTGTTAATGACCTCAATTCAGTAAACATACTAATACAGCAACAAAGGCGCTTGTCTCTTAGGCCAAGGGTTCTCAACCTCGGCACTATTGACATTTTGGACTGGACAGTTCTTTATGGTGGGGGCCGTCCTGTGCATTGTAGTAGGTTTAGCAGCATTCCTGGCCTCTACCCACTAGATGCCACTAGCACTCCCCAACTGTGACAACCAAAAATGTCTTCAGACATTGCCACATATTCCCTGAATAGCGAAATTACTCTCAGCATGGAACTGCTGAGTTAGACAAACAAGTAAATAGATAATGATAGTAATATGTCAGAATCGTTGAGATAAAGGTGAGTAACAAGGTATTATGGACGTCATTTTGCTATTCCCCATATTTAATGTCACACTTTTGAGGATAGACACATTTAGACCCACTGACTAGGTTCTACAGCTTTTGCTGTGAAGAACTTGAATTTGTGGTATGTTTAAGAGATCATTTTATCCATTCATTCATTCTCCCCATCATTTATCCAGTAAACATTCATTGGGTACCATCCAAGTGCTAGATATTATACTTGGTATAATATATATCAAGTATATATAATATACTTGTTATAACAGGACAAGGTTCTGTTATACAGCAGCTGTCTGGTAGAAGAAACCCAAACGCCCACCAAAAAGCTATACAATACGGTTAACACAGCTGCAGGTGTGAGCGCAAGACAAGAAATAATTGTAGAAGGGAATTACAGACTCTGAAGGATGAGGTAGGAGGGAGCAGAGACGTGTTCACAGACGATACATCATTAAGGAAACTTTATAAAGAGATAAGTCAGTTTGAGAGGGGAGAGGAGAAATTCCTGGCTAAGAGAACAGTCAGTAGAAGTGTAAGAAAGCCTAAAGCATCATGGCCGGTTAGTGAAACCTGGGGCAAATACAATGTATAATTATCAAAAGCTACAAACTGACCAATGCAGCCTCCATTTGAGTGGCAGATATGTTCTTTTTGGCCCAAGGAGTATTTGTATTTATTTGTTTGTTTGTATATTTTTACTGTGGATGTTCAAAAATCTGGAGATTTTAATAAAAATTAATTTTTTGGATTTCTTTTAAAGAAATGAAAGATCTGGTTAATGAATGGTGGTATTGATCAGAGAGGGAATTCTTAGTAGGAATTTTATATGTAGGAGGAGGGAAAGATATTAAAGGTACTTAACTTAGTTAATATGGCAAGTTCTTAAAGAAAGAACAAGGTAGAAGAGGGAGAGAAAATGGGAAAATAATGAGGGAATGACTTGGCTTCTTTTGACCACAGAAAGGGGGCAGGCACGGAGTGGGAAATTGATTAGGTGGAGTCTCGATTTCAATATAAGCTGAAACCACCCAAGTATCATTCCTGGTAGTTCTGGCAATGGGCACAGCCACTGTGACATTATCACGAGGAAGCCACAGGCAAATGAAGTAAATAGCAAGTAGACACAGAAGTGACCCATCTGGTCACTTCCACTTTGGGGAATATCTGGGTGGGGGTTTCAGCAGGGTTGAGCCGCAGATAAAGAGTGAGGTCAGGAAGGAAATAATTCAAGTTGTGAATAATAAGGTTAAGTTGTGCCTGCCCATCTGAGATAGAGGTTTGGATTACCTGCATACTTGTTCCTCTCACTGACTTACTTATTATAGTGTAGATAATAAGTAATTTAGTTGCATTTCCAACCAGCTGTTCCTATTCTACTAACCAGCAACACTTCCTGGGAGCAGAGTGTTCCAGTCAATGCTGGAAGCTCACTCACCTGGTCCCCTGTGACAATGCAGTTGTAGTTGCCTGTTCCTTAGTGACCTTCGTGGGCTCACCGTCAACTAGAGCAGAGAGCGGTGAGTAGAATAGAGGGTCAGCTACCCGGTCCAGTGAGCAGGGATATAAGATAGTTACTGCAGGGACCCCAGTAATAGAGCTCAACTGACCATGCAGAGGGGCAATTGGCTGAATAGGACAGAGCCAGCAAAGCCTGTTCATACAGGATTGAGTTTCTAAAGGGATGCTGCTTCTGGGTCAGTAGTATTCAATTTATTACAGGGCAAATTTTCAAACAGGTGTGCCCTTTTCATGTCCCTGGAGGAACCCTCCAGGGACATGGACTCCAATTGGTGAGGCAGGATGTATAATCCCCAGGAGATGGGAAAAGTGTTGGTTTCTGTTGGGTTCTCTTTGATGCAGACCCTAAGGCAAGATTTTTATTTCAAGCACTGTATTTGGGAAGCAATCCCAGCACCTGTAAGGGAGAGAGAAGTGAGAACTGGAAGAGAAGAAAGCCAGTACAGGGTGCAGCGACGAGCAGGTTATTTCTCTGCACAGTTGGGGCTCAGTCCCACTGGGGACTTCTGGGAGGCAGTGTAGAACATGTCCTATTCAAGAGATGAGGAAGCTAGGGCGTTTCTACCCCGCTTCCACTCACCACAACCTGAGCTCCCAACCAGCTTCATCTCCCCAGCACTTCTGGACTGCTGTGTGTGCTGGCTGAGGCCACCCTTGTGGTCACACAAAGCCCTCAAGAAAAGAGTCACAGGTGCTTAGAAGGTGAGTGGTGGAGGGTCAAGGGAGAGCTTGACAGTGTCTCTTCTAATGTTGCAAGTGTCTAGGACAAGGGGCTCCTGCAACAAAATTTGGACGTGGTTTTAGTGGAAGCATTAATTAGAAAAGTGTGGCAGAGAAAGGATGCTTGTATTTAGTCCATTCTAGCAAAGTGAAATGAAGGGGCAACAGTGAATTCAGTTTAAAGTCAGAGCTGTGACAAGTCTACAAAGACATCTGTAAAGAAGGAAACCCTCAAGGACCCCCTCGCCTAGAAGAGTGATGGGCATCCTTACTAGGGAGGTGGTTTGTTAGTAGAAGGTCAGCATCCCTGGCAGATGTCCCAGTCCTGATGCTGGAGCTCTGGGCTGCCAGTCCCATAATGAAGAGGCTCAGAAGGTAGGGGAAGAAAAAGAGGAAAAAGGAGAAGCTAGGAAAATGGCAAAGGAAGAGACACCTTTGCAAACTACTAATTCTACAGTAATTATAAAAGGCGAAGGGAATGTTGCTAATAGCCAAGAGGAGAAGACTGGAGCATCAAAAATGAAAGCAATAATGACAATCACTTGGAAAATTTCAGTCTGTGAGAAGAGCCATAGGTCCGTGATGAGGCTAAAAGAGGAGAGGTAACAGCATGTGCTAAATATGGTCGAGATGCACCTGTATTTCCAAAATTCCAAATTTTATTAACCCAAACTTTGTGAGCTCTCTAATGGAGTTATGGCCAATATTCAGTCTGAAAAATACAGAGGCAGATTATTTCCCCAGCTTTATAGAGGTATAATTGACAAACAAAAGTTGTATAGGGACTTCCCTGGTGGTGCAGTGGTTAAGAATCTGCCTGCCAGTGCAGGGGACATGAGTTTGAACCCTGGTCTGGGAAGATCCCACGTGCTGAGGAGCAACTAAGCCCGTACGCCACAACTAATGAGCCTGCGCTCTAGAGCCTGCGAGCCACAACTACTGAGCCCACGTGCCAGAACTACCAAAGCTCGTGTGCCTAGAGCCCGTGCTCCGCAACAAGAGAAGCCACCGCAATGAGATGCCCGCGCACCGCAACGAAGAGTGGCCCCCGCTCACCGCAACTAGAGGAAGCCTGAGCTTAGCAGCAAAGACCCAACGCAGACAAAAATAAATAAATAAGTAAATAAGTAAATAAATAAAATTATTTATTTTTAAAAAGTTGTATATAGTTAAGGTGTACAGCATGATTATTCAATACATGGATTTCTTACTTTTGAATAAGGAGATTAATGTTTATAAATCTGGCTAGTGTTCTGGCACTTGCCAAGTTCTCTGTAACTTCTGTTTTGGTTACTTGGTCTGCAAGAGTATGGGAGCCCCATATATGGGAGAGGAGTCATCCATTCCTCGAGATGTCACATCAGTCTTGTATGGGGTTGTGTGAAACTCAACAAAATCTGAGGTGGCATCTAGTTGGTAAATCTACCCATGAGCCATCCCGTGAGTTTGGGAACATGAGAGAACAGGGTAATTCTTAGGGTAACGAGGCAAAGTGGTGGGCCAAAGTGACTGACCGTGGGTGACCCTGTTGCCATGTTGGATTCATGATCCCACATGGCCACATGTAGCTGGTGCCTCCAGAAGGTCATTTGTTCTCCAGCTCATCACAGTTCTTACAGGGCGAGTTCCTCTGAGTTTTTATGGCTGGCCCGCCTTATCACTGTTTGGGCTTGTGACCCAGATTGTGTGTATGTGTGTGTATACACACGTGTGCATATGTGCTTTCATATAAGTAATTTTATGCATTTTGGATCTTTCAATAATATCAATATGCTCAACTTTATGGGTTAACTAATTCCAAGCACTGATCTATAGAAATGAAGTCTTCTCAAATGCCTTTCGCCTTGACTCAGCCATGAACTCCCTGAAGGCAGGGGTGATGCTTCTCTCTTGGCTGCATCTCCAGTGTTCAGCACAGTACCAATAACGTAGTTGGTGCTGAATATCCACTTATGAAATGAATGAATGTATGAATGAAAGCATTCAGGCCTTCTATCTCCAGGCAAGGAGTCACAAGGATTACTCCTGGACCTTTCTGATTTACAGGCAGGAGCTTGATAAAGCTGGCCTTTCACTGCTTCCAGAAATGCTGGCTCCTCGAAACAATCAGACTCTTATTCCAAAAAACTCCGATGGGGCAGGATGGGGGCAAAGACTGAGAGATGAGTCTTCAGTCCTCCGAGCCTCTTTAGAAACCTTGAGGAGTCACTGTTACTCATTTCCAATAGAAAATAATCAAGATCCCATGATGTGAGAATAGTCATAAAGGTAGAGTTTAGTTTACGAGCTTTGGGCAGGAGACATGAGCTAATGAGTGGTCCCTTCCTCCAGCCTGCCAGCGTCTGTCTCTACCTTTGAAATTCCAGGTTGAGCAGACCCTGCTCTTGGTTCTCCCAGTTTTTATAGAAACAGTAAGGTATGACTTTAAATTTGCTTTCTCCCACAGAAGCTAATTTCATATTTGGAGAAAACAAGAGCCAAGGCCAACCCTGGATGGCTATTTTTTATACGGTCATAAAAAAGACAGATCCAGCTCCTGATGTTACTAAATTGTCTTTGGGAAAGGAGCTAAGAGGGCACTGAGATGTGCCTGTGCCATGGTGGGGATAAAACTGAATTGTCTCAACGTCATCCCAGGTCGTGGGGCCTGGGAGGCTGCTCTTTGCTCTGTGCCAATAGCGGCTCCTTTGCCTTCCCCTGGAGCTTTCACATAACGTGGCTTCCTCCGAGGGCACAGAAGTAGCTTTGCTTCTTTGAGGCCATCTCTCTGCGGACAGTTTGGGCTAGAAATAGCTTCTTTTTATTGTTATGATTGAGCCATATAATCATCCCAAAGAGGCAAGGACAATAATTGTGTTAGGACTGCTGTGCCGTCTCTCTTTGCCCGAGGGATGGGGAATTTAAGTCTGCTCTTCTTAATTGTTACCTGCTGGGTATTCTCTCCTGCCTGAGCTGGCATCTCCCTGCCTTGGCTGCAGAAGACCGGAGGTTATGAATTCTTATAGGTTGCTGCCCCTTGGATGATGAGAAGTCTGGAGCAGGGAGAGAAATGCACCCTAATGGGAAAATCCACTACGGGAGTTCTGTCTAGCCAGAGCCTGTCCGTGCAGCCTCATCCCAGGCGATGAGGTACAGCCAGTTCTCTCTCTTCTCAGGAGATACGTGTTATAGAGTCACTGTGAATGCCGAACTGGCAAATACTGAGCCACTGTTCCTACGGGATGTTCAGGGTTAGCTTCCTGGGAGCCTCTGGTTACATTGTTGTCATCAACTAATCAGTCTGTAACTTTGTTTTTTGTGTGTTTCTGTTTAAAGACACTTTAATACAGGTTCTTGATTCATTAACATTGGATTTACAGCCACCAGGACTCATGCCTGAGCAAAGCTTATTACACACATAAGGCACATCACAGCCTTCTTGTGCTTAGGAACCATCAGACAGCACTTTGGGACTATGCTGGGGGGGTGCATCTTAAACAGCCTCCCAAGAGCCCCCAAATATGGACAGTGTAGCACTGAGTAGGCTGCAGTGTGAGTTGAAATGAGGCAGAGAATCTCCTGGTCCCATCTCAGCTGGGAACTTGTCCATTGAGTGACTCACATTTTTCTTAGCTCTGCACATGTCCACAGAGGACCCCCAAAGCTCCCCAAGTATTGCCTTTGAGGTTACAAATGTGTTTTTAGCGAACAGGCGGATTCACAAATCCGGAGTCCGTGAATAATGAGTGACTGTAATTGGAGGCATGGCTCGGAAACAGCCTGCTCTAGTGCACTTCTGCCCTATCTCTGCACCCAGCCCTGGCCCCCTTCCCTGGGCCCCTGGCCTCTGAGGCTGACCCGTGGCTCTGGTCCTATGCCCGGGTTCTGTTTTGTTCCCAAGAGCAAACAAAATCTCCAGTGTTGGAACCTGGCACTTCTTTGACTGCATGAGTGTGCCTCCCTGTCTAGGTCACCTGCCTGGAAAGTGTTGGTCCAACGAGGACCTTGGCCTTGTCTTGGCCAGTCTTCCTTAGGGCCTGGAGTGAGGACCAGCACGTGAGCCCAAGCAGCCCACTGCAGGCTTCACTGACCATTGGAGCCCTTCTGATACCCAATGGTCATGGAGTGTGTGCACAGGTCTTCTGGGCACCATGGTGGAAAGACACGGCCCCGCCCTCAAGGTGTTCACAGCCCAGAGCTGAGGCAAATGGATGGTTCAAATACAGTGGTACATGCTGCCATCCAGGTCAGCCCAGGATGCTCTGCAGTCTGCATCCTTTCCATCCAAGTCCCTTTGTGGACCTCTCTCCCAGACACTTCCACCAGCGTAAATCAATCTGTTATTTTCTTTTTAAAATATGTGTTTTTCCTCCTCATTTTTCTTCTTTGCTTCTTGGCACTCTCACAACTGCCTAAACCTGAATGAATCCCCACCCCATTTTCCATCAATTCCTGTATCCTGTGCACTCCCTTCCTCTCTGTCTACACCACTCCCACCACCCCGTGTGCCTGGAGGATTAATAGCAAGTACGTTGCACTCTGTTTGCCGCAGACCAGCCAGAGAGAGACATTTAAAATGCAAATGAGTCCAGATCCACAATCAATAGAACTTTATATGGAATATTCTAAAGGCTGACATCTCAACGAACAAAGAGACTATTGATGTTTTATTGCCTCAGTCAAATACTTAGACCTTTTAATGGATCCTAAATGCTTCACATGACACTACTGTGACCTCTTTAAAATGTATGTCTTCCTCTTCGATAAGTGCATTTCTATAAGTATCTTCAGTTTCTGTAAATCCTTTTATATTGTGACTAAGTTAAAAAGAACATGAATATTGCTTTCAATATAACCAGGATGCACTAATAAACCTTATTTTTTATTGTAATTTATATATTTTAGAAGACTGCAAAAATCTTTTCAACGTCTATGTGTGTCTAACGTAAAGAATGCCATATTTTTTTAGGCACTCCACATGTTTTCTCTTTGGATTCTTACAAACGCAAGTGGCTTATAGATGAGTCAATAGAGGATCAGAGAGGTTAAGTACGAAGCACATAATTACACAGCTGTTTGAAGTTGGAATCCAATCCATATCTGCACAGCTGTCAGAAAAGAAGATGTCAGGATTCCTTTGGGAATGACAACTTGAATGTGAGAGCCCTCAAGTCCTGCAGAGCTGCCCTTTATTCAACGGGAATGAAGTTCAACCTCAAAGTTTTATGTGGTTTGCTAGCCTTGTGTCATTCAGTGGTCCACTGGAGAAGCAGAATAAGTAGGATACACACACATACACACACACACACATATTCATACACACACATAGGTATAGAAACACACATAGATACATGTATGTATATTCATACATCTATATATAGTATATATGTGTATATAGGTTATATGGGTATAGATGTGTATATATTATATATGTGTGTACCTGTCTATCTATCTATCTATATATCTAGAAATTTATTACAGAGAATTGGCTTGTGCGATTGGCTGGCTTAAGCAAGTGCAAAATCTGTAGGGCAGGAAGTCAGAATGGGAGGATTACTTTAGGCTTAAACCCACAAGCACAGGCTGCAGCTCTCATCCACCGGCAGAAGTTCTTCTCGCCTGGGGAAACCTCAGCCCTACCTTTCAGGCCTTCCTTCCCACTGATTCAGTCATCCCCTCCCCTCCCCTTCCCCCACCCTCCCCCACTCAGTTTATCCAGGACAAACTCCTTTTCTTCAAGTCAGCTGTTTAGGTGTTTTGATGACATCTGTGCAATACCTGTACGCCAGCACAGGGATTTGAGTTTGACTGAATATCTGGGACTATGGCTTAGCCAGCCTGATACACACAAATAGCCCTCCCCGCATCCAGCAGTGGCTTTTCCAGGAGCAGCAATGATCAGTGAGACTTACTGGCAGGGGGGCTTCACCTTTTGAAGTTTGTAACTTTGGCTTCAAGGGCCACTGCCTTTCCTCTGACTCCCATCTAACCCAGCGGTGTTCTTCCAGGGGCAACTTTGCCCCGTCCCAGGGGCATTTGGCAACGTCTGGAATGTTTGTGGTTGTCACAGCTGGGGTGATGCTACTGTCATTTCATGGGAAGAGGCCAGGGATGCTGCTTACGATCGTGCAATGCACAGGACAGCTGCTTGCAACAAAGATTCGCCAGCTTCAAATGTCAGTAGCGTCTGGGCTGAGTAACCTGCCCTAACCAAGAAAGCCAATGTAATTCGAGGTCCTCCTATGTGAACTGTGCTGAAAATGCACAGACTTAACCAATCCTTGTAGACCTAGGATGATTAAAATTGCTTTTTAAAATTTTATTTGTACAGATGAGGAAATAAAAGCCCAGACATTTTTATTGCCCACAGTTTCGGTGCTCCTTTGAAGAGGCCAGGATCTGAACCTGAGTTTCTCTGAACCCGAAGCCTGTTCTTTCTCTACCACCTACTCTGTGATGGCTGTTCCCCTTCAGATTTTCTCCTGCACCTGGGGGCGGCTTTGACCTTCAGTCCTGCCTTTTGCAGGCTGCCTTGTAGTCATAGTTCACATCTCAGGGCAGATGTCAGAGGTGAGATGAAACAGACCAGGGAGGGCGTTTGGCACAGTGGTTCAGAGCCTCACACATGGGGCCGAGGGTCCTGGGTGTGGTTCCGGCCCTGAGGCTGGGCCAGCTGGTAGAGCTTGCTGAAAGATGGGTCTTGAGGTGCAAAATGGGGAACCATTTGGACTTCCTTCTGCTGAGGTTTAGACAAAATATGCATGGAGAGCCTTTAATACAGAGTACACAGTAAGTTCTGATAAAACTAATACCTTTCGAGTGTCTCCATTGGTCTGACCTCTCACTTTCCAAGGGGGATTCAACAGCTCAGGTTTTACCATTTTCAAATCTCTCCACAGCCTGGGCCAAGTGTAGATCCTGGGGTTACCTGCCACCGGCCCGCTGAGATCTCTCAGCACTGTGGACCCCAGTCAGCAAAACTCTCAAACAAAATTATTCCTGAACATTCCAAAATTCAGGCAATGTGATATTTTTACCCTTTTGGCAAGGTTGGGGTGGTGAGAAACGCAGTAACACCTTAAAAAGTTGCCTCAAAATCTTCTTTTTATTTTGGAATAAGGCAGGGATAAAAATAAAAACAAAAGCACACCTATATATACAAATTTAAAAAACCTTTCCATTATAAACAGTGTTGCTGATAAGAAACAGCATTTTAAAATTGTCTGACGTTTCTTTCATCAGAGATGCCTTTCAAACAGGCTTTGGGCAAAGTTCCCTTTATCTCGTTAGCCATTAGAAGTAGAACGTTTAGCTTGTATAGTTATTTTCAGGTCACCAAATATTCCGCGTCGTCATCTCACTTGATTCTAACAACAGCATAAATTAGGGTCATCCGTAGGCGTTTGTTCAGTGCACAGTGCGTGCGGGGCCCATGTGTGGTGTGAGCAGGTCCTGGTCCTGCAGTCTTCCAGAGTTTGGTTGCATCAGTGATTATAACACAGTGAGGGGCGTGTTCTAAAAGGGGGACCGTGCAGGCTGCCAGGGGATCCCGAGGGGGGATCTGAAATCAGACTCAGGGAGGTGTGCGCACGTGTGGGGTGCTGGGGTCTGGGGAGGTGAAGATGTTTGAACCAAATCCTGATGAACAGATGTGATTTGTGAGACGGAGGGCGCGACGGAGGATCAGAAGGAAAGCGCTTTGGGCGGAGGCAGCGCAGCTCCGACGCTGGCGTGAGGGCTGCAGCCGCCCTGCTGGGGACCCGTTCAGCGTGGAGGTAGGAGGTGCCCGATGTGCAGGGGACGAGAGCCACGTGCTTGGCCAGGGCCAACCCAGGCAGCTCCCTGTAAGCCCTGCCGAAGGAGTTTTATTTTTTCTGAGGGCGTTGGAAAGGCGGTGAGGGTTTTCTGCAGAGCTGTGACCGGGGTGCCGTGGAGAGAAGCGATTTGGGGTGATGGAGGTGGAGGTTGTGGGAATGGGGTGCTCTGGAGACAGAAGACCCCAGAGATGTGTCATGTCGCCGTGCTGCACGCGCTTCTGTGTGCATTTGGTCCCTCTGCGCTTCCAGCCGCTGGCGTCGTCTTTTCTTCCCACCTCTAAGACTCCCTGTTCGCTCTGCAGAAATATAAGTTCTTTCTCTTCCTCATTGAAGTCACTAGAGGCCTCTGAGTTGAGAAGGCGCCCCCCGCGCCCCCCCCCCACCGAAGGTGGGATGTTTTTCTAGTGCAAAGAGAAACTGCTGATATGCCACAAGCAACCTAAAATAGCAAAGCCTGGTGGCTCCTGAGGAGATGCTGAGAGAGGCCCGTGGCTCACATTTCTTTATTCTTCTGTGAATGTGGAAGAAACTCAAAGCGACAGCAGACTCTTCAGAATTCTAGGCTTGTGGCCCAGCACAGCCTTTCTAGATGGACGCGGTACCCTCCCCTCTGCAGTTTCCCATCGCCAGGGGCCTCTGATCTCCCGGAACCAGAAGGGGTCCACTCATGACCATGACAGTGGGGCTCTCCATCTCCTTTGCATGTCAGCGAGGGCCCCGCAGAACAAGAGGAGGAGAAGTCTCGTGATTAGAAGTCTGTGTGTGTGCGCAGGCGGGCGTGCATGCACCGCTCCACGTGGGACTGTCTGTGTCTGTGAAGCAGTGTGCGGTGGACGGAGCAGGGACTGGCGCCAGGCTGCCTGGGTTCGAATCCTGGCTCTACCTCTTACGCGGTGTTAATACTGCAGTGAGTTATTTAACCTCAACATTCCGCCATTTTCTCATCTGCGAAACAGGGATAATAATCACACCAAGATCACGCGGTTAGTAGATATGGACTGCGTGCATGCACTCGGTAAGTGCTAACCCTTCCTCCCCTGTGTGCTCGCTCGTGAAGCCCTGTGCCCTTTCTGGTCGTGCCTGTGTATGTGCACATCTGTCTGTACAAGAAGCTGGTTTCTAGAGTCAGAGATGTGGTTTTGAATCCTGGCTTTTCTAGGGACTACATGGGTGACTTTGGAGAAGCTACTTAATTCCTTAAAGCCTTGCTTTACTCATGTGAAAAATCAGCCTGATAACAGAACTATCGTATAGCTGCTATGAGGATTAGATATGATGATACGAGTGAACTGGCTAGGACGGCGCCTAGCTTAATAAAATTTGTGTTACCATTGCATTATTATTATGATTGTTAATGTTTAGCTACATTACTCCACTTGATGTTGCTCATTCATTCAGGAACCCCTTTTCTTTGTCTTACACTCTCTTGCTTTATCTTCTGGAGGCAGTGCTTGGGACACAGGTAAATAGCAGTTTATCCTTTCCCTTACATAACTCCAGTCATGGTCACTTAAGCTCCATGGCAGACCTCTGCAGGAGGAGTTACTTTCTTAATTTTCCAAAATAGAATGTTGAGGCTGAGTGTTGATGTCTTCTAACTAATTGGAAATGCAGCTCGAATTCAAACCCAAGACTTCTGACTGCAGATTCTTTCCCTGAAGACACACCTAGGCTCATCCTAACGGATGGCAATTATAAAGTGTTTTACAGTTTACGAAAGAATTTAACATCTATGATCTTAGTTTTGGGTCTTTGCCAAGAATCTTGGTGAAATCGTCAGGGCGTGTATTAATGATTCTTCCTACAGATGAGGACACTGGGCCCTACGGGATGTGAGTGGCCCAGGTTTTGCAGTTGGCAGAGGGGAGAAGCAAGGACAGCCCAGGCTTCTGGAGTGTGCTGCCTCCTATGGGGTGAACTGTCCAGTGGTCTCTTCTTGAACTCCGGAACCCCTTCCTAAATGAGACCCCAATCTGATACTTAGCTGCGAGCCTCTCCCACAACTCCCTTGTTGGACTGAGGAGAGGGCTGGAAGAGAACGCTTTTCTCTCCTGCAGACTCTCACTTTGGCCATGCCGACTCTTTCCTGATGGTCTCCTTCTCCTCATCCAGCATGAGGAGCCAAAAAAAGCTGATTCCACCCTCAGCTGTGCATGGACACATTTGGCACCAGTGGACTCTAAGGTCCTCCCTCTATCATGGGCCTGCCAAAGAGATTGACATCAACTTGGCTGGCACGGCCTCTCCAAGCCCTCTGGGACAAAGGATGGGGAGCATTCTCCTGTCTTTCCAGACTGCTGAAGCAAAGGCAGGAAATGAAATGAGACTGAAAATATGCTGTTTGGAAGAGCCTTGAGGTTCTGAAAAGTCAATAATGCCAGGGCAAGAACTGTTCTCTCCTGTGGAGTCCCAGTCTATCGGGCAGCTAATGAGAAGGGCGGATGATATAACAAAGAGGAAATTGCCTCTGGACTCAGGATCATTTCTTTGGCTTTGGGCTCCACCAGCCGCCAGTGCTGCTGCTTTTGTCAAGTGGCATGCTACGGTATCTCCTAGGGAAGCGTCAGAAGAATCAACACTCATTAGAGCTCTTTTTGATGAGCCAACAGCTGGATTTGGCAAGAACACGTTAGCATATGAAATCAGGCAGAAGAAGCGTTTCAAAATTTTTAAAATGCTCTATTTTGTTGTGAAATAAACCCATCATATTTATTTCACGTGTGGGTACAATTTGAAGGTAGGGAATTGGCAATTTTGAGCACCTACTGTGTGCTGAGATTTATTTATAGTGCCACCATTTTATTTCATGAAAGATTTTGTTCTCAGAGTACATGGCCATGATTAGAGAAATGCTAAGGTTAAGTTAACCCATTTGACAAGTAACCTAGATCAGCAAAAGTGCTGGCTGATGAGAGAAGCCTAGAATGGATGGTAGAGGAGGGACATGATGAGTATCAACTATGGTCTTGGGCTCAGCTGTAGTAGTGAAGACTGCATCTGGCCCAGCACCCCACTAACTCTCTTCTTTTAAGACATTTTCATTACTCTTCTGAAGAATTAGTTTTAAGATTGAGTCAACTTAATGTGAGGCATGGCCGGATCTGAGTTGTGCAAGAAATGGGCTGTCACAGACCCTGTCTGTTCTCACTCCATTCCCTTGGATCCTTATCTCTATTCTCTGCAAGCAGCCTGACTTCCAATGGCCAGCATCTGTATATTTTGTCAAAGGTGGAAAAACCCAGTTTGTCTAAGAATCTGGTGGGTCG
The DNA here is from genome assembly GCF_025265405.1 of Mesoplodon densirostris. NCBI lineage: Eukaryota > Metazoa > Chordata > Mammalia > Artiodactyla > Ziphiidae > Mesoplodon > Mesoplodon densirostris. The sequence continues at coordinate 85,703,783 of NC_082673.1, read as the reverse complement.
GAATTTCCTGGGAATTATGTCCTCACAAGGAAAGCCCTTAAACTATGATTAATGCATGTTGGAGTATAAATACCTCAGCTCTCTTGCCTCTTTGCCAAGATAATTCTGAGATTTTTTTTCTGTCATTTTCGATAGCTTATCCAGAGGATTAATCTCTAATAGCCCACATTAGAAACTGGCTTGGAAACACAATCCTTACTGGCCACTTTTCTTTCCCTGTATCATGTTCCTTCTCTCTTGTATTCTTTGCACTAACAATAAACTGCTTTCTCTTGAGCCCATTGCTTAAAGCATCAAATTATAGTTCATGGGCTAAATTCAGTCTGTTAGCTGTTTTCGTATATAATGTTTGATTAGAACACAGCCATGTCACTTCCTTTATGTTTTTTCTATGGTTGCTTTCATACTACAAGGACAGAGTAAGTTGAAGAGTTGTGACAGGGACAGTATGACCTCGAAAGGGGAATATATTTACTAGAGAAGTTTGCTGACTCCTGGTTCGAGTGTGCTTCAGCGGGGGACCCAAAGTATTGGGTTGGCTAAAAAGTTCGTTCGGGTTTTTCTGTAACATCTAACATCTTACAGAAAAACCCGAATGAATTTTTTGGCCAACCCAATAAAACATCATCTCTAGGGTACGATGGGAGAAGAAAGTTGAGGGGTTACTGAAACTGGAAGGGGGTGGAGTTGTATAGAGAAGACTTCCTTGAAAGACTTAGAGACTTGTAGTGGAGAGATCTGAGGTCACTGTTCAAGGAAACACCTGGGGATATATTTACCCCAAACTCACTTCCTGATTCTTCTTGGTGAAAGAATAATTATCCTCAACGGCCTTTTTTTTTTTTTTTTTTTTTGGCTGCATTGGGTCTTCGTTGCCGCATGCGGGCTTTCTCAAGTTGTGGCGAGCGATGCGCAGGCTTCTCCTTGTGGTGGCTTCTCTTGTTGCGGAGCACTGGCTCTAGGCACGTGGGCTTCAGTGGTTGTGGCACGTGGGCTCAGTAGTTGTGGCTTGCGGGCTCTAGAGCGCAGCCTCTGTAGTTGTGGCGCACGGGCTTAGTTGATCCGCGGCAGGTGGGATCTTCCCAGACCAGGGCTTGAACTCGTGTCCCCTGCACTGGCAGGCGGATTCTTAACCACTGTGCCACCAGGGAAGTCCCAAGGGCCCTTTTAATATACCACCTGGTCCTGGCAGCCTCCCCTCTAAGATACTGTCTCTCCCATCCTTGTTTTTACAGCATCTGTTTCTTCCTTTATTCTAGCTCCATGAGAATTGGCTAGTCTTCCTCTTTGGTTCAGCTGCCAGACTGAGTTTCTTGAGGGCTGGGATCAGACCTTGCTAACTTGCTAACTCCACTTAGGTGGGAGAGCATAATCTTGTTCAAGCAGTGCTCAAATAAAGCTTTCTGAATTGAATGCAACAGCTCCTGCCATGTTTCTTCTTGGCCACCAGTGCTGTATGCACACATAGCCAATGGAGCTGGAGAGTGTCCAGCAGCTGTGGACTCATGGTTCTTTACTACCCTGCACAAGCTAATTGGCTCAGATGCACATGAACTTGACCCTGTGACCTTGGATTCATTATCTCTGTGTGCCAGCTCTCTGAGCCAATCCGTTCCAGACAGATGGCTCTTCAAAGCCAGTGACTGTGGGATTTGGAGCAGCCACTATCCAGACGGTAAACTTCCTTCCAGCTAATTCTTATTATCCCTATCCTGACCTATCTGTGAGTTGTGAGGCAGTCTTGGCCGTTCTCTAAGAAGACTCCCTCGTCTGCAGTAGGCCAGACTGCCAGGCTTTTCCCTAACCTAGATGATAATCCAAAGATCTAAGTTCATTCTTTCCAAAAGGGCAACTTTTCAAATTTATCATGAATTCTTCTGAAATGTGTTAAGTAATGTATTCCGTTGCTGCTGATGGATGAAATGCTGATGCCATTATCATAATGTAGTACCTTATTTTTTTGGCTGAAAATTATACTGGGTTTTTGACATGAGGAGCAAAGTGGCAAATTGCAATAAACTGCAAGAGAAATCACTTATAATTCAATAGTCAGGCCCCTTGGAAGAATAATAACAATAACAGTAATAAAAACAGCCCCCTACTAAGTTTCTCATCAGGTCCTGGGACCCAGAGTAGGTTATGTTTTGATTACACTGCTGGGCCAGAAGATCAGATCTTGACTCCACTGATGGGCAAACATCAATCATGTTGGCATATCTGATGGAGCCAGATAGCACGTCGATTTGATGATTGCTTCATAAAATTTATCACCCCTCCAGGCATGGTTACACGTTCTAAACACCTCCACCCCCTAAGACCAATGCAAAGGGTTGTGGATGGGTTTTAGACCTAGAGTTTGCCTATTTGTTGTGTGGACATCCATACTCTGAACTCTACAGGCATTGGTCACTTTGTCTAAGGAGTGCTTGTCAGTGGTGACTTGGAAATAAGTTTCAGTGCTGCTTTAATGGCCAGGTGTATGAATCTGGGCCAAATAATGGGTAATTTCAGAGTTATTTTGCTGATTGGACTTCTTTCAAATATAAATATGCATCTCATCTTACTAAGCCCAAGTGGGAAGGGAAAGAAAACTAGATTCCTACTGCAAGGGCTTTATGTCTAGTCTCCAGACCTATAGCTTATAGGGGAGAGAAGAAATGTATAGGGAATAAAAGTAAGAGTCTAGAGACAATACACACTCACACACATACTACACACACATACATATATACATATGTATACACACATATACCAATACACATTATACACATGAATATATGCACACATCTTTTTATAATTAAGCAAATGAGATTTTGGGAGGATATCATTTTAAAAACTAGGCAGATGAAATTCTGCCAGATCAGTTGTAGAAAAGGCACATTTTCTCTCGCCACTCTCTCCTCCACACATGCAAATCTGGGCATGCTTCTTTTCTGGAGATTTTGTACCCAGCTCATACAATATATTCTTATTCTTCCAAACCCTCAGATATCTGGTTTCTTCTGACGTTGTAAGGCTCTGCATGAAGATGTCCTCTGTTTCTCTTGGGCTTTGGTTTCTATTTTCCTGAGGTTCAGGGAGATTTATTCTGTCCAAGGCGTCTTTGGCCGCCCAGTTCCCATTCTCACTGCTTTAGCAGGTCTGACTTGCCATGAGTCTTCACACCATTAGCAGCCACACTAAACCCATGTGAACTCCTTCCTGAGGCTGTCCTTTGGAAACATATCAGCTACACTGAAGGGACAAAGAAGTCAGGAACACTGACCATCCTTTTTTAGATTTTCATCTGCATTTGATGCCAGCTTTCTCAGATGGTCTATTAACATCTCCAGGCTTGTCAGAGCATTTCTATTTCAGTAAAACGGGAAGAACATGATTTTTTAAAAATAAAGAAAAATGGAGCCTGGGAATGCCAGCGCATCTCCCCAGAGGAATCAGCACCGGGTTGTCTAATGGCTCTGTGTTTGCCTCTTCTGCTAATAAGCTTTCTGCTCCAACCAAGGCATCCATCTGGGCTGCGGTTTCCTCATCTGTAAAAATTAGGAGGTTAGATTGATAAGGTTACTCTGAGTTGTATAACATAATAGAATACTTTAAACCTCTGGTGATTCAAATTCAAATTCAGATTAGCTTTTCTTGGCAGCAGTTTTGACTCCCGGTGAGCATGCAGTCCACCAAGAACCTTGGGCGAGCCTGGAGAACTCTGCAGCAGCCACACGACCTGCTTAAGAAGGGAGAAGGGGGATGTAAATTCACACCAGCCATGCACACCGTAGCATTTCCCATCAGCCTCCTTCTCCGTTTATCCAAGGACATAGGGCTGCCGTGTGGAGTCCATCCAGTGGTTCATGCAGGTCCGTACCAATGATAGGACGGTGGTCTGTCTGATGCCAAAGGCTGGGCTTTCCAAAGACCAGACACAGGCTCACAGCATCTCTACCTCTTAATGGAGAATTGGGATGTTGCAAGGGAGGAATGGAAAGAGTTAAGGTTTTGATACAGACAAGACCAGGGCTTGGACTGTGGCTCTGTCACTTAGCTGTGAGATCTTGAGCAAGTTACCTAGTCTCTCCGAGCCTGCAGAAACAGCTAACAACACCTTCACGATATTGAAGCAGTGCCAGCGCTGTGAAACTCAGAGCAGCTCACATCCATGCAAAAACTACCAACCCTAGTCATGTAGACATTACCATTAAAGGGATAGGCGGTATGTACATCATCCAGCCTCATCAAGGAGTGTTAGTTTCCTTTCTGACTTGCTTTAATAACCCACCATAATCCCAACCTCTTCAGATGTATCTAAAATCTGAGGAATATTTGACATGTCTTTAGGGCGTTCCACTTTTTCCATCATCCTATATATTTCTTACCTGCCTGGAAGCTTGTAGCCACATTTAAAAAAATCAGCTACAGATACTCTCCTTTTTGATATGTGTCCCTTTCCTTCTAATTTCTATTACATTGACCATACATTTTTTTTATTGCTAGTACTCTTTCATAACTTTTTCAGATAATTTTAAAAGATCAGAAAAGTTGCAAGAATAAAACAATTAACATCCAAATGTTATTCACTTATATTTCCCAGTTCTTCATATTTTGTCACATTTGTTTTAAATCTCTCATATTCTTCTTCTTATTTGTTAAACCATTTGAGAATGAGCTGCAGATATCATGCAGCTTCAGCCCTAAATACTTCAGCATTCATTTCCCAGGACCAAGAACAAGCCTTATGCCACTGCAATATCATTATCAAATTCAGGAAACCGGACATGGATACAGTACTATTATCTCATCTGCAGCCCACCATCATATTTTGCTAATTCTCCCGAGGGTATCATTCATAGCTTTTCCTCGCCAGGCTTGGTTCCCATCCGAGACCACACATCTCTCTTGCTCCCCTTTGTCTCCTCACTCACCTCTCATTCAGAGCGATTGCTCAGTCTTTGCTTTGTCCTTCACGACTGGGTTGGACCAGATTCTCCCAGAAGCAGAGGCTGAGACAGGAATTCAAATGCAGGTAGATATTTAGGAGGCGATTCTAGGAAGTATGATTAGGGAATGTGGAAGTGGAACAAGGAAGGGAAGGAAGCCAGTGGAAGTGTGTTATCAAGCAAGTAACCAGTATGAGCAGCTGAGGCTCAAATTCCAGCGCCGGAGCTTTGGGAGACAGTGTGGAAAGTGCCCCTGCATTATCCCACCCTAGACAAGAAAGCAGGGCACCGATCCTCGCTCCCATCTGTTTTGGATGAAGCCTGCTCCAGGGGTTTTAGCTTCCCCAGCCCTTCCAGCCTGCCTGCTGCGGAGTTCCGAATGCAAGTACTGGAACGGGGAGTGCTGATGGCACTCAGAGAGGGGGCGGCATTGAGAGCATCTGCTGCAATTACACTGACATTTTTGAAGAGCCCAGGCCAGTTGTTTTGTAGGATATCCCTCGATTAGGCTTGATCTTCTTGTTTTCTCTTGTTTAGGTTCAAGTGTCCCCTCGGGACAGCATATTAGAAAGCACACAATGCATTATGTCCCATTAATAGTGATATTAACTTGGTTAAAGTGGTGTGTACCAGATTTCACCACTGTAAAAGGACCTCTTTGCCTTTTCCAATAAATAGATAATCTCTGAAAAATACTTTGAGATTGTGTTAATATCCTCTTCCCCAATAAACTCCTACACAGTGGTATTAACATATGTGGTGGTTTATAAAATATGGCCCCCAAAGTCTTTGAGACTCCTCCCAGTGGGAAGTGGGGTCTGTATTCTTCCACCTTGAATTAGATGAGCCTGTGATTGGTTTTGGCCACTAGAGTGTAGGGGAAGTGTTGCTGCGTGACCTCTGAAGCTATCTCTTTAACAGTCATGCGGCATCTGCCTTGCCCTCATGGGATGTTGGCCTTGGGAAGATCAAGGCACCCTGTAGGAAGTCTGGCCAACCTGACACTGCCATGCTGGAGAGGTCATGAGTAGCCACTCTGGTCAACAGCACAGCCAAGCTGCCAGCCGACAGCCAGCACCAAATGCCACCATGCAAATGATTTACCTTGGATACTCCAGCCCAGCTGAACCCTAGAGATGGCTGAAGCTCCATCTGACATCTGACTGTGATCACATGGATGACTGCAAGTGAGGACTGCCCACACAAGCACATCTCAAATTCCTGATCCCCAAAACATGGGCAAAATAAAAGGGTTGTTTAAGACCCTCAGATTTGGGATAATGGCTACGCAGCAGTAGTAACTGGAAAACACATCCATTGATGATTCTTGCCTGAGTCAATCAGTATATTGGTGGCTGCTAAAAGAGAACTTTAATTCTGTTATTCTAATTTTATTACTTTTACTGGGTGTATCCCCCTTACTGCTAGGTTCCTCAAATCCTTATAGGAATTTCTTCTGCTTATCATGTTATTTCTCCAGAAAAAAAGGCACTCTGAGCTGAGACCAAAACAAAAAATGAGAGTCTATTTCTTATTAATCACTAACAAATAGTCTAGGGGCTACAATCTCAGTCTTTGACAATAAAATGATATTTTTGTCCTTTCCTTTGCTAAGAATTAATTGTAGATCTGCATCAGAGAACATAAAAGATCCTAGAACTGAAAATTTTTTCTGATCACACCATACTTACTTTGTCATATCAAATTTATGTCATTTTCTCCATTGAAAGAAGTTCCTTCTAAAGAGTACTTGCAAAGTGCAATGACCATAAAGAGAGAACTAAACAGCTTGTCTTCTCCTCTGCCCACTTCCTCCACTGTGTGTCTGCTGACCTAAGACCGGCCCCCGGGGCTGCCAGACACAGCCTGACTGTGTCCTTTTCCGTAATGCGCAGCTGGCTGTCTTTAGATAGGGCCGGCACATGAAATTGACCCCAAATTATGCTCCTTCAGTGAATTAGGTGGGAGGATGTGTGAAGATAATAAAAGAGAAGGATTGGACTTTCAAAATTTTTTAGGGACATGAGCAAAAATAATAAATCTGGGTCTTATTTTTAGCTGGTAGGTTAGAATCACTAAAGAATCTCAAGGGAGGAGATATTCATCAACCAAAAGAGGAACATGCATATTATTTGGAGGAAACTAATATCAGCATCTTCTGCAGGCTGTTCACGTGCAAAAACCAGGCTTCTGCAGAGAGGAGAGCTTTGCACCTTAAATTGCAATTTAAGGAGCTATTATGTGCTCAGTCTCATGATAAGAGCCAGGGAGGGGCAGTTAGGAATGGAAGACATTGATTCTTAGCCTCAAGGAATTTTCCATTTATTTGGGGAGACAAAATATACACAGATGTGCTTCATCTTTTATCCACTTTCCTTCTCCATTTTCCTCTCCTTCACCCCAGTGGTTAAGAATTCACACGTAGAAGCTTGTGACCTTGAGCGAGTTACTTGCCCTACTTATACCTCAGTCTCTTCATCAGTAAAATGGGAACAAGAATAGTGCCTCCCTCATCGTGTTGACTTGAGGACCAAAGGAGACGCCTAAGGTCTTTGCCTGGCATTTGAATGCCTGGTGGTAAATACTCTGCTCCTGTTTTTGTCCTGCTTTGCCTTCCCTGCAGCCATTAGGCATACAGCTCCGAGGGCCGAGTGCCTGGGCTCACATCCTGTCTCTACTGCTCGTGCTGTGGCCCAGGGCAGGTTGCTCAGATTTGCTGTGCCTCAGTTATCTCGGCCATACAGCAGGGTGATAACAGCACTGACCCTGGGGGGGTTGTAAGGATTAAATGAGCCCATGCCTGTAAAACACCCAGGACAAGCTTCATCACAGCATTGAATCAAGGTGTAGGTATTCATATTTCTCTCTCTTTTCCTTTAATTAATGAATTACATCATTTTTGAAGAATATACGTTCCGGGGGGCTGAAGGGGTAACCTCAGCTACTCTTCTTAAGCCAGACTGAGGGAGGGTGTATGGTGGTTTTCTTTCTTTTTTCTTGTTTTGGCCATGCCACGCAGCATACAGGATCTTAGTTCCCCGACCAGGGATCAAGCCCGTGCCCCCTGCATTGGAAGCCTGGAGTCTTAACCACTGGACCACCAGGGAAGCCCCTGTGGTGGTTTTCTTATGAGGCGGGTGCTATAATGGGGTATCATGGAGTGGCCATCCTGCATATTCAGCAAATACCCACTCCTAAAAATTCTCTAGGACAAGACAAGCTGATAAAGGAAATGAGCTGCCTTCAAGCCAGAGCGCCCACATTCTTTAAGCTTCATAGTGCTGGTTACACCCTCCAGCCCACGTTTTCATGTTCCCACTCTCAGCCCCGCTTCTCACCCTGGAGCGGGGCAGAATGCAAGGAGGCAGCGGGATGTGGGAGAGAGAAGAGTGAAGGCCTTAGGGCAGCTGCCCAAGAGAAACGCAAGGTGTTTTTTTCCAATATGCATTTTATACTTGGAGCAAATCCGCAAGGCTTGTCTTTTTTTTTTTCCGGTTTAAATTCATTTATATTTATTATGTTTGATCATAGTAAGCATTTTTAGTACATTCACGTTAGTTACAATTTAAACATTACTATACCCAAATTTGTCTTTGCAGATGTGTGACACCGATGTGATTGAACTAATTCTTTTTTTTAAACTGATTCACTTTGTTATAAAGCAGAAACTAAAAAAAAAAAAAAAAAAAGAAGAATTAGTTCAATCACAAGGCTTGTCTTCCCTGTCTGCTTCCTGCTCTCCCACCATAAGCCTCCCGAGGGCAGGGGCTGCGTTTGGCACATGGCCAGCCTTTGATGAGTGCTTGCTGAACGGGTAACTGGATACAAAGATGCAATCCCAGAATCCCAAGATCCCTTTGCATCCCAGAAACAAACCAACAAAAAGCACTGCCTTTGTAGTCCACATTCTTTATAATAGCAATGACAACGAACGGTGTCACAGCTCTTATTTTGTGTCAGGCCCTGTGTGAGTGTTTTAAATCCATTAGTTCGTTTAACCATCCTAATGAGTTTAGGAGGTAGGTCTCTTATAATCCCCACTCTAAAGATGAGAAAACCAAAGCAACGAAGGGCAAAGTTATTTCCTCAAGGTCGCACGCCTGATGCGTGGCAGAGCTGTGACTTAAACCACGCAGTCGGCTTCTGGAATCTCACCTCTTCACTGCTGCACTACACTTCCTTCTGGAATAGCCATCAGAGGGAAATTCTCAACCGGATCTATCAGCCACCAGATCTATCCAACCAAGCGTGCCATCCTTCAAACTTGTCCTGCAATTTCTCTTTTTAGTTCTTTTGATTGTTTGTCTGATTTGCGGCTGCGGGAACTGTGAGGCTTTCTCCACTCTCTCTCCTATGGTCTGCTCTCCTTGGTTCTGGGCTTAGCCAATGGTTTTCTGCTGCATCAGGCGGCTCAGACCTCCGGGCTAGGGATGTCCTCCTCTGGCCACCCACAGCACCATACCTATAATATACATTTTAGTTTAAACCTGTACCTAGATAATTATTTCTTTTCCAGCAAACCCAGATGTCTGGGTGACAGGCATCATATGCCCCTAGAGTGAGTACTCCACACGTTCAGGGTCACAGAGTCCTCACCTCTGTGTTTTTCAGTACCACGGACAGTGTCCAACACTTATTCAAATGCTGTGAGGATGTGTACTGAATGGCTTTATAGATAACCAGAGTTGATCTTTTTTTTTTTTTAAAAAAGATTTTTATTTATTTATTTGTTTGTTTGTTTGTTTATTTATTTATTGGCTGTGTCGGGTCTTAGTTGTGACACGTGAGATCTCTCGTTGCGGCGCATGGACTTCTTTCTAGTTGTGGCACGCAGGCTCCAGGGAACATGGGCTCCATAGTTGTGGCGTGCGGGTTCCAGAGCACGTAGGCTCTGTAGTTTGCAGCATGCAGGCTCTCTAGTTGAGGCACGTGAGCTCAGTAATTGTGGCGCATGGGCTTAGTTGACCCACGGCATGTGGGATCTTAGTTCCCTGTCCAGGGATTGAACCTGTGTCCCCTGCATTGTAAGGTGGATTCTTTTTTTTTTCTTTTCAGGTGCTAGAGCTCATTTATTTTTATAATCTCATGATAATCCTATACAAGAATTCCTCCTAGATTAAGGTGGATTCTTTACCACTGGACCCCCGGAGCTCATCTTATGAACAGGTGTAAGTCCACTAATGTCTTATGATTTCTGGAGGACTGGACAGATTATTTTGTCCTTGATTATTTTCCTGCCTGGAATCACCATGCCTGAAACACTGTCATTATTGAGGAATCCTTCTGAAATAAGTATCTCTTCCTACAGGTATCCTTGGTAAAACAAAATATTTTGCGGGAAGAGTAGTGTCTTAAATCGATAAGACATTTGTGTGACTTGGAAGCATGCATGGAATCCGTGCCCAGAGTTCTGGGGACGCCAGGAGAAAGGACAGGAAGCCGTGAAGGGAGGTGGGTGTTGCTAAAGTGTGCTTCCCTCCATTTCCAATTCTGTCGGGATCCAGCCTCCATATATATCCCTTTTAGCACTTCTAAGTAGCAACACAAGTCTTCCAGATGGCTGTGGAATTACTTGTAAGGCAGCCTGCAGATTATTCTTGAAAAAAGAAAGTTCTTGTTAAAAGTGAATGAAAGCGTGAATTTTCAACATGTCAGTTTGAAACTCTACGAATGTTTAAGCGAATTAGACTTATGTGAAATGAGACACACTCAAAGCTCTTTAAAGCTCTGAAAGTTGCTCAGCGAACTATATGCTGACAGCACATTCCTGCTCAGCGTGGCCACTGCTGTGGGTACCAGGGAGGCAGTAATGAAGGAGATGCAGTCTCTGTTCCCTGAATTTGCAATGGCATCCACAGACCATTAGCATGTCTCTGTAGGAAATGATTAGGATCCACCAATAATTTTCAGTATTTTAAAATCCTAACCAGTGTCTTCTTATGTTTAGCTATAATCACGTGTAGGAGAATGGAAACACCATTTCTTTGTTGTTGCCAGTAATCAGATTATTGCTGTGTTTTAACACTGCATATCTCATTGGAAGACATTTCATCATTCCATAAGACATAGGATGGTTGCAGAAACTGTCAGAGAGAACTATATCTTGCCCAACTTGAGATTCACGAGGAGAGACTGATAGATTTTCTTGGTGCTGACAGTGTTGTACAGCTCAGATGCAAGATGTTTTGTGTTTGTTTTTATAAGTGATATTCTAGTTAAAAGCTCTGTAGGATAACTGTCACCTGTATCACCTGTACCCCTCAGCTACCCTGCAAGTCACCTGCAGACAGTCCACCTCCACATCTATGGCGTCGGAAATCCCTCTGGCTATAGGAGGATGCTCTGCCCAGGTGCAGAGCAGGCCACAAGAGCCAGAGCTTAGAGCCCAGGAGCAGTCCTCAAGCAGTGAGGGAGGACAGCTGGTAGGTTCAGAAGCTGACTTCCTTGCCTTTGTGGAGCCCACTTTTGAGCTGTACTTCACAGTCTCCCAGAGGGTCCCCTGTGGGGTTGAGCCCCAGTTGCCCATGGTGATGGCTTGCTCATTAACACTAACTTCATTGGCTTTCCTCCCATCACTGTTGTACTTCCACACTCTTGCATCATGCTTCCTGCAATCACCTTCCAAATAAGGTACCTGGGCCAAATTCCTAACTTATGATCAGTTTCTGGGGGAGTGCAAACTTAAGACAGTACCTTGAAATACCAAGAAGGTAGAGAAATGCCTGTGGCAGCGTAGATCTGGGAATGCTATCAGTGGAAGTGGCTTTGAAGGTGGCACTTCATTGGAATACTGGCCAAGGGCCAAAGTCATCGGTGGTCCCTGGATAAAAAAACCCTCACACTTGAACATGGGGATGAAGCACCCAGGCACTCTTGGTAGAATCTTCTTTAGACAAGCTTCAGTATCGCCATATACACCTCTGTCCTGGACCACTGGGGGCACTCTGCAGGCAACGTGGCCAATTCTCCTGGCCCTCAAAGTTGTCTGCCATGCCACTCTCTCTCCTGTCTCCTCCCCTCCTCCCATGACATAAATATAAGACTCTAAGTGCCAAGAAATCCTCAGCTTTTACTCACCTGTATATCCTCAGGGCACTGCACAGTATCTGGCACATAGTAAGTGCTCAATAATTATTTGTTGTTCAATTGGGTATTTATCCTTCCTCATCCACGGAGCATGAAACTCCTAGGAGAAGACATTTCACATGCCCCTTTTCCCTGGCCATCTCTAACACATAGTGTTGGTCAGAGGTGCAGTAAATCATTAAACCATTTAGACACATTTCCTCCTTCTCAGAATGTAGAGTATTTAAGATTCAGCTGGAGAGTTTGTTGCAACATAAATTTCTAGGCCCCCAGCCGAGAGATTCTGATTCTGGTGTGGGGCTTGATAACTTGCATTTCTAATAAGCTCCCATGGGATGCTGGTGACCACACTTTGAGTACTGCTGCTCTAGTTCCCTGTGCTGACCTCAGCCGTCAGTCTGTTATGAGGGTGAAATTCATTGCTCAGAGCCATTCAGGGGTCTGGGACTAGCCACCAGTTCTCACCAGCTATGCCAGAGCCTTTCTGTACCCCAGTGCTGATGTTGGATTCCAATAGAAGGAATCGAGTAGATTTTGATGGACAGAGGTGTGCTTTGATTGGTTTCAGAGCCTAATTTCCGTGTAATTGTGTTAGCTTGCTAGGGCTGCCATAAAAAAATACCACAAATTATTATATTGGTCTTTTCTGAGATTCAGTGCTGACATCATCTTAACATCAGCTGACATGTGCAAAGTATGCTTTCCTTTTCGAAGTTCTTTCCTCAGTTAAGCCCCATATTAATTCTGGATGGCAGGAAGGGTGGTTTGTCTGAGTAAAGAAGTAGCTGTAGTAAGGAGGCAGTGCACCTAGTGAGTGGTTAAGGTCATGAGCTCATCCTCTCCGCTGTGTGCTTTCCTGGAACTGGGGCAAGTGGTCTAGGCATCTTAGAAGCCTGCCTTTTACTGGACTCTGGCTCTCTCCAGAGAGAAGTACTTCACTCACAGGGCATTCTGATATGGTATCTTGATGCCAAACCCTTCTCTGGGCTGAATTTCTAAGAGGATGAATCTCTTACTATGCCTCCCCAAAGTGTCACATTCCCTTCAGGTAAATCTTTTAGAATTTGGTACCCAAAGGGCCTAAGAAATTCCCTTGTTCAATCTGGATGCACAACAGTTTCTCTGTTGTTGGCTGTGATGGAGGCCTCGAGGCCGATGGGACATTGGATCTGACTGATGCAGTTGAATGGCTTCTGAGAGCAACAAGGGCTAAACTCTGGGCAAGGCCAGTGGAATGACTCTTGTGTCTAAACTCAATGCTCCCTTCCCTTTTCTCCATACATACATCAAGTTGGACCCAAAGTCCTGCTGAATCTGCCTCTGATATATCTTCTGCAACTTCCTCTACTCTTTCCGCATTCCCTCTGTTACTGCCATATTTGGGTCACTGTCATGGCTCACTGTGAAATAATGTCTTAGACAATCTCTCCTTCTTATCCTCTAATCTATTCTTTATGCTGTTAGCAAAAGTGACATAAAATGCACTATAAAATGCATTTTATAAATGATCTATAAAATGCAGATCTGATCTTGATCATTCCTAGGCTTAAACCGTTCAGTGGCCCTCTAGTAGTTATCTATTGCTGTGTAACAAATTACCACAACCTTAGGGGCTTAAATCAACACATGGTTATCACCTCACAGTTTATGTTGGTCAGGAATCTGGGCACAGGTTAGCTGGAGACCCCTCTGCTTTAGGATCTCCCATAGGGCTGCAATCAAGTTGTTAGCAAGAGCTGGGGTCTCAGCTGAAAGCTTGACTACCGAAGGGTCCACTTCCAAGTTCACCAAATTGTTGGCAGCATTCAGTCCTGGGAGCTTTGTTTGACTGAGGGCCTCTGCTCCTTGATGGCTGCTGGCTGGAAGCTGCCCTCTGTTCTTTGCCAGATGGGCCTTTCCACAAAGGCCTTTTACTTCACCAAACTCAGCTAGGTACAGAGTCTGGTAGCAAGAGGGAAGTCACAATTCTAAATACAGCCCATCCTAAAAGGGACATCCCATTACCTTTGCTGTATTCTATTGGTTAAAAAGGCCACCCACATTCAAGAGCTGAGATTACGTATAGCCTAATCCACCAGAAGGCAGACGGCAGAAGCAAGAAGACCTATACTACAAAGCTACAGTAATCAAGACAATATGGTACTGGCACAAAAACAGAAATATAGATCAATGGAACAGGATAGAAAGCCCAGAGATAAACCCGTGCACATATGGTCACCTTATCTTTGATAAAGCAGGCAAGAGTATACAATGGAGGAAAGACAGCCTCTTCAATAAGTGGTGCTGGGAAAACTGGACAGCTACATGTAAAAGAATGAAATTAGAATACTCCCTAACACCATACACAAAAATAAACTCAAAATGGGTTGAAGACCTAAATGTAAGACTGGACACTATAAGACTCTTAGAGGAAAACATAGGAAGAACACTCTTTGACATAAATCACAGGAAGATCTTTTTGGGACCCACCTCCCACAGTAATGGAGATAAAAACAAAAATAAACAAATGGGACCTAATGAAACTTCAAAGCTTTTGCACAGCAAAGGAAACCATAAACAAGACGAAAAGACAACCCTCAGAATGGGAGAAAATATTTGCAAACGAATCAATGGACAAGGGATTAATCTCCAAAATATATAAATAGCTCATGCAGCTCAATATAAAAAAAAAACAAACAATCCAATCAAAAAATGGGCAGAAGACCTAAATAGATATCTCTCCAAAGAAGACATACAGATGGCCAAGAGGCACATGAAAAGCTGCTCAACATCACTAATTATTAGAGAAATCAAATCAAAACTACAATGAGGTATCACCTCACACCGATTAGGCTGGGCATCCTCAGAAAATCTACAAACAACAAACGCTGGAGAGGGTGTGGAGAAAAGGGAACCCTCTTGCACTGTTGGTGGGAATGTAGATTGGTACAGCCACTATGGAGGTTCCTTAAAAAACTAAAAGTAGAATTACCATATGACCCAGGAATCCCACTACTGAGCATATACCCAGAGAAAACCATAACTCAAAAAGACACATGCACCCCAATGTTCATTGCAGCACTATTTACAATAGCCAGGTCCTAGAAGCAACCTAAATGCCCATCGACAGACGAACGGATAAAGAAGATGTGGTACATATATACAATGGAATATTACTCAGACATAATAAGGAATGAAATTGGGTCATTTGTAGAGATGTAGATGGACCTAGAGACTGTCATACAGAGTGAAGTAAGTCAGAAAGAGAAGAACAAATATCGTATATTAATGCATATATGTGGAATCCAAAAAAATGGTACAGATGAACAGGTTTGCAGGGCAGAAATAGAGACACAGATGTAGAGAACAAATGCATGGACACCAAGGGGGGAAAGTGGGGGTGGGTGGTAGTGGGATGAATTGGAAGATTGGGATTGACATGTATACACTGATGTGTATAAAATAGATAACTAATAAGAACCTGCTGTATAATAAATAAATAAAATTGAAATAAAAATAAAAAGAGCAGAGATTACACAGGGTTATGAATACCAAGAGGTGGAGATCACGTGGTCCATTCTATAGTCTGTCTAACAGAGGCTTCTCATTGGTTGAGCAATGAAGCCCAGACCCTCAGTAGAGGCAGGAGAGCACAGTGGATATGAGTAGCAGTGACTATTTGGACAGAATTAAGTTCGGGTCTTGAACAGACCACTTTCTGCATGACTTTGTGAAGGTCTTAAACTCTCTAGGTCTCTATTTGCTCAGATGCGGTTGGTAATAAGATAGTACCTACCTTATGTGGTCATGGTAATGATAAAGGGGAATATTAAGGTTCATAGAAGACCTAATAAAGATTAAGAACCCAGTGATGTTAAGGGTTATTTTTCTTGGTTTTGCATATAAAACATTCAATAATCTTTGTTATTATTTCTTCTCCAGGCTTATATTTATCATATCTTCCAACTCCCTATATTTTCCCTTGGGCTCTTGCCCCTATGAATTATAGGACATTTTCCCAATGCACTGGGCTCCTTGATGTGGCAGTATTTTCCTCTGTGCTTTTCTCAGCAATCAGACTGTGTCCCCTGCTTCCTTCTCTCTTCTTCAGGAATCAACTGAACATCACGTCTTGTGAAGCCTTCTATGACCTCAGGATACTTGGGTGTCCCCCACCCCCATACCAACTCTGGTCCCACAGCACCCTCTATTTGATTGCCTACTTGTGTGTCTTCTCCACTGAATTCTTGAGAGCAGGTTCTGTGTCTTTCCTTTTAGAGTCCTAGACACCTAGCAGAGTAGTCTGGGACTTTGTAGGTGCTCAGTTTCTGTTTTGGGAAATAATAAAATTTTGGTAAAAACCATTTTATATACACGATATTGGTGAGGTTGATAGGGCAGATGGCATGATTGAAACATAGAGAAAGTAAATGATTTTCCCAGGATCACATGATGAATAAATGGCAAAGCTGGAGACAAGCACAGCTCTGCTGATTCCATATACATAGAGTGACCTTTTAGGAACAAGGGAATACTGAGAGCCTAATGGGAATGACATATAATACTTCTCTAAACCTCTTTTGTGGGAATAAGACATTTTGCAAAACAAAAGAAGTCTCAGAAAACTCAAGGCCTGTTACTTAATTGGTCAGTGAGTTGCCTGGCCATTTGGAATAACAAGTGGATGAACTTGTGCCCTGAGAACCTTCCATCGTACTGTCCTGGGAAGTTCAAAAGCAGTCTGTGTGATGGGAGAGACATAACTCATGAAAATGATCATCATTGTTTCCTCTGAATAGGCCAATTATTTCACTGCTCCTCTGTTGAATAGAAATCAGTAATAAACATGGAAGGAAAGGAAAAGGAAATCAGCTAAGTAGCCTGTTGAATGGCACACAAGCAGAAAAGCAGAAGTCCATGAGAGATTTCTAAAAATGTAATAAATAAAACTCTTTAATCAAGTTAACAAAGTCGTTATCTCATGTATGCTTAAGTTAATAGAAGTAATTTCATATGTTTTAGAGTTCGGTGAGGGTTTTTATTTTCTTCTAAATATCATTGATGTTGACATGTCAGTTCATTGAAAGTTTTTTTTGTTCTGTTTTTCTTATTTTATAAGTAGCATTGTGGCTACCTTAATGGAACTGCATAAACACAAAACAAACAAAGGAAAAAATATATCTCACAATCTGCAGTAAATCAAACTGTCTTTATTTGTCTATGTTCGCCCTTAGTCTCCACATTGGCATATGTCCATCATTTTTACATTCTTGTAGTTCCAATACTGGTATAATTTTACAGTAAAATTCTTTAGAATTCAGGCCTTTGAAGACAGGTTTGGTGATAGATACAACCATGGTCGCACCAACATATTCAGTGATTCAGTATATTGTAGTGCAGGACTTCGCATGCTTAACTGGTGTACATGGCTCTTCTCTCCAGGATGGGAGATGTTGGCTGTAGAAGCCAATGAGAGCTCAAAGTGCAAGCGTAGTAGGTAATAATGATGATTGTTATTATTGTAGTCATCACAATTGCTACCATTTGTTGAGTTATAAAATGAGCTATGTACCCTACATGCATTATCTTATTTAATCCTCACAAGAGCTTATTAAACTAGTACTGGTATTATTAACATTTCTACATATGAGGAAATTGAGGTTCACCAGTGTTAAGTAACTTTCCCGAGGTTATTTGCTTAATGAGTTGTGAGGTCAGGACTTGAAGAAAGTCAGTCTGACCCAAAGCCCCAGTTCTTGTCTAATAATCTGCCTCAATTTAAGTCAACACGGCTGGTGTTCTCATGTCAAATTCTTCCATCCACTTAAATTATTCAGTGTTGAGCTATTGATCACCTGCTATGTGCCAGTCAGTCCTTAGGTAGTTATGGCCCCCTCTGTCTGGAGCTGTCACTTCTTATCACTCCCATAGGAAAACTGGTCACTGGAATCTTTATTTGACAGCTCCCTTTTCTCATAAATTACCATCTCCTGCCCTCACCATGGGTGGAAGGACTTTGGAGAGGCAAAAGAGGATGCCTTAAATACTGAGGAGTTGAGGGTCCCTGGCGGGCTAGAGATTCTGATGCAATTTAAAGATATTCTTAGTTTACTGGAATAAAGAAGGAAACAAATAATAACAACAGCCCAACTTGGGAAACTGGAAACCTGCTTGGGCTCAGGGCAATAGAAACACGGTTAATAGCTGTGTGACCTTGGGCCTCCATCTCTTTATTTTTCTCTGAAGCCTCAATTTCCTTGTCTTTAAAATGAAAGTAATACTTCCATTTATTTTAAAGTATTAATGTGAGGATTAAATTATATATTTAATGTAGAGTGGTAGAAACATCAAGTTTACCTTCCCTCTATTTCAGAGGTCAACAAACTACAGCCCAAGGCCCAAATCCATCCTGCCCCCGTTTTTGTAAATAAAGTTTTGTTGGAACATAGGTACACCCATTCATTGGGAATTGTCCATGGTTGTTTCTCTCTGCAATGGCAGAGTTGAGTTGTTGCAGTAGAGACCATGTGACCCACAAAGCCAAAAACATTTACTAACCCGACCCTTTACAGAAAAAAATTGTCAGTCTGTGCTCTATATGTTCAAGCTTTGTCAACTAATTTACAGAGGCTGGTTTCTTATAGAAGCAATAACACTAATAGAGTCACATCTTTTGAGATAAGCTATTCTGAGTCATGTCAATGCTGGTCAATTTGTTTAATAGTGTCATAATTTAAGACCTAATCCTTTACTTAGTGTGGAAGCTTTGGTCCAGCAAGGGACCATGGATGCATTACGGTCTAATGGCAAAGCTGGTGGGCTTTTGAAACAGACCAATTTGAGTTTAAAAATCCAGGCAGGATCCTATTTCTTATGTGACTTTGTATAGATCACTTACCTCTCTGAGTCTTTGTTTTGTCACCTGGAAACATGGGTAATGCTGTCTTAAGGATTGTTGTAAGCTTAGGGATTTATGGAACCTAGAACAGTGCCTAGAACAGAGTAGGCATCTGATAAGTGGTGGCTGTGATTATTATGATTATTCTCCCCATCACAGAGTGAGTGAAGATTGTGGGAAGTTATATGAAAACATTTAGCCCTTAAGGAAAGCTTCTAAGGGAGTAAGAAATACCTGACTGTAGACAAGAGAGAAGAGATGAGGAACATCCAAGGAATGAAGTTGAAGACACCTTTTCCTTGAAAAGTGAGGCTTTTGAAATGTTGAACTGAGCAACACAGGAGTCTTCAATGATCTCGCCTGGCTGCACAAGGCTCATGACAGAGGATAATCTGGGAGCAGGACTTCCCATTCATGTCAGAGTGTGTTTCAGAGGAAGGGAGGGATACTTTTGCATTTAAAAACTCATCTCTACTTTTGAAATTCACATAGCATTAACAATTTTTTGTTTTTTGCTTCTGTGATTGGGCAGGATGAGCTGTGAGATCACAGGGAATCTGTTACTTAATGATTCTGGTTTTGCTCATTCATTCCACATACATTTAGTGAATAATTTCCATGAGACAGGTACCTTGCTAGGCACCCAACAAACAGCCATGGACGAGGGTTCCATGATCTCTATATTTATGGAGTGTACATTCCTGTGTGTGACACACATAAAAGAGCCATTACAAGTGATGGGTGTACTGAAGGAAAAGTGCATGGTGCTGAAGGCCTATGACATGGGGTTCTGATCTTACTCAGGATCCGAGGAAGCCCTCATCCCTGGAGGAAGAAAATGTTAAGGTAATAAGAGAGGTCCAGGAGGAGTTACCCAGGTGGGGAGAGAGGACATGAGCATCCTTTCTAGAGTAAAGGATCTATGCAACATCAGAAGGAAGCCTTCAAGAAGTTGAATTGAAAGAAACCCTCACCAAGAGGAAATGTACGTGTATGAGCATATAAATATCCTTTTATTTTCAAGATTTGGAAAGAGAGGTATATTTTCAAAGACATCATCTCTCCAGCCTGAAATGTTCCAGTTCATCCAATTTACATAACAAGGCATGTTTTACAATACATCACAGAACATATATTAAGTGAAAAGGTTAATGTTGAAGAGGATTAATTTCTTCTTCCCTAGCAGCACAGACCTAATTAAGTCTTTCCAGAAGCAGATGGACAATTCCGCCCTCCAAATCAAGATATTTATGTAAATATCACTGAGCTAATTGATACTCAGCTGAATCAAAGGAAGGTAAACAGCACACTTTGATGGTGTCAACAGTTGTGAGTTTGATTTACTGCATTAATGACTTCCTGGAATGAGCTATTATCCAGAGTAAAAGAGATTCTGGGATCTCATTTATTTTCTTGATTATTAGAGTCATGTACAGAGTGAGCCCTGTTTATAGGAAGTATCCAAGTTAGAAGACGGGAACTTTGCACAGGGCCCCTCAGTCAAGAGGCAAGAGCCTCTACTGAGAAGTTGTGGTTCTGCATGAATGTTCAATGATGTGATGAAGAGAAGGGTTAAACGGGGGACCTCCCATCATTAAATAGCAGCTCCAGTGAGTCAAGGTGCCATGCACTGGGGAAGAGCCTGGACTGAGTGAGATGTTAGAGTTCAAAGTCCAGTGCTTGGCTTTTCCACCATTGACTATATGTTTTTGGTGGGTCACAACTTCTCAGCTCTCTCTTGTCTCAAATAAATGGAGGGACCATCATCTACTGGCACATGCCCAGGAGTGTAGATTTGGAAGTAAATAAGAGAGCAGGTAGGAGGTGCACTGTGAGATATGGATGACTAAGCAGACGTTATTATTATTATTCTAAAGGTATTAATATTAGCATTTTATTACATCATGTCTTCTCCAGGTCATGCCAGCCTTCAGGTGAAATGGTCATTCTCTCCCTCCAGCCTCACTGGCCACCTTTTAGATCCTCAAATTTTTCCCTTCTTCAGGCCTTCTGGAATGTTCTTCCTCCCACTGTATGCAAGACTAGCTCCTTTTCAATAATGCAGGATTCACTGAAAATGTCCTCTCAGGAAGTTCTTCTTCATTCAATCTAAATAGATGTTCCTCCCTGTTTTTACTTCATTACCACATCTTGCTTTATTTTCACGTAACGTGGCATTTTTTAAAATTGTTATTTATTTATTTATTTTAGGCCGCGTTGGGTCTTCGTTGCTGCGCACGGGCTTTCTCTAGTTGTGGCGATCAGGGGCTACTCTTCATTGTGGTGGCTTCTCTTGTTGCAGAGCACAGGCTCTAGGCACGCGGGCTCAGTAGTTGTGGCTCGTGGGCTCTAGAGTGCAGGCTCAGTAGCTGTGGCTTGCGGGCTCTAGAGTGCAGGCTCAGTAGTTGTGGCGCACGGGCTTAGTTGCTCTGTGGCATGTGGGATCTTCCTGGACCAGGGATTGAACCCGTGTCCCCTGCATTGGCAGGTGGATTTTTAACCACTGCACCACCAGGGAAGTCCCACGTGGCATCATTTATTTGTGGTAAGTTACGGCGTATTTCTTTATTTTCTTGGTTAAGGTATATCTCTCCTATTAGTCTGTAAGTTTATTTCTACATTTCCCTCCACACTTCCTTCTCCCCTGATCACCACACAGCTGGGGTTTTACACTCTGAGGGGGAACGTTTAGCTTGGCATCCCCTGAGGGCTGACTAAATCCTGTTCCTCTCTTTGTTCCTTCCTATGCACAAGACTAAGAAGTTGTGCAGAATAGCAGTTAAAGGCCTGCAATTTTGAGGAAGAGTCTCTGGGTTCAAATCTCTCTCTCTGTTTCCTCATGCATAGAATAGAAATAAAAATAACACCTTCTTTACTGGGGTGCAAGCATGCTTAGAATAGCATCAGGCATAGAATAAGCAATCAGTAAACACTGCCCATTATTACAATGGTTGCTATGATGATTCCTCTGTTTAAGGAGAGACCTGGCTCCACATCCGACTCACTTTTCATTTCTGCAGAGCCCTCCATTCTAGGCTCCTGTGCCCTCCCCACAGTTCAAACTTTTCAGCCTTTTGCTTTTTTAAAACCGTCCTAAGCCTGGATGGGATCCACTACCCCCATTTGGGTCTCTGTTTTGAAATGGAATTGACAGTCTCTCAGGCAGCAGGTGTATTTGTTAAACAGACTGGAGCTGTCTAGCATTAAATTGAGGTAAAATCGCTGTTCCTGTGAACCCAGTTTGCTACATCTCTTCCTTTCTGCCCAGAAACACCCATCCCTCAATTTTTCTGCCATCATTTCATGTTTCTACCTATAGACCAACTCCCAGAATATTTCCCCCTCCTTAACTGGCCTTCTCTGCCTCTGATCCACCTGAAAAGGCTGCAGGAAGACAGGCAAGCTCTTTGTTCTTCTCCACTGTCAATGTGCAGCGGGAACTGGGGAGAATTCTGATAAGTGCTGTTTGCCCTGATGTCACTGTGACCTTGTTGGTGTCGGGGAGGCCCAACCGAGGCTACCAGTTAGTGTCCAGGGAGGGGGTAACGTGCTTCATGCTGAACGTCAACTATAATTATTACCATTTCTGGATTGCAGGTAGGGAGACTGAGTCTCAGGGAGGTTAAGTGCCTTTCCAGGGTCAGGCAGCGAAAGCCAAGGACAAAAACAAAACGGGACAGTCTAACAGGTTGAGAACCAGTACAGCATAAGGGTCAAAGGAGGACTCATTGGGCTCAGGATAACCTGCGGTTCCTGTCTGTAGGCACTGGCCTTGTGACCTGCGACAAGTGGCTTAGCCTCTCAAAGCTTCAGTGTTCTCATCTGTCAAGTCCGTGTCTAATAACGCCCTCCTCAAAGTGCCGGCTGGAGGATTCCATGGGATGATGCGTGTGTTCTGCACAGTGGCAGGCAGCTTGGCTATAAAGGACCCACCCTGCCTGGCTCCAGAGCAGTGCCCTTTTCCAAGCTTCACGACTGCTGGCCACTCCTTACATCTTCTGTTCTGTATGAGCGTCCACATCCAGCTGTTCCTTCACCTGCCTTGTCAAATTCTTGACCCCTGCCCAACTCAGAATGGTCACCCTTTCTATATGCCCAGTGCCCTTTTCCAGTCCCTCAGCGTCAGAGCCTAATTCACTTTGCTTAGTTTTCTGTCTGTCTTCCCCGTGGAGCCTGGGTGCCTGTAGGACACTAAGTCATCAGCAAGCTGAGCTCCTAATACTGTGACGTCTTCCAGGGGCTGAATGGAGGGAGCATACTGCACTGAGTTCAGGGGTACCAGTCTTTCACTGTGTGACCTTAGGAGAGCTGTGTCACCTCTTTGGAACTTCCGTTTCCCTATTTTGCAAAATAAAACTTGTTGTAGTTTCCTAGCAGTGCTGTCACAATACCACAAACGGGTGACTTAAAACAACAGAAATTAATTTTCTCACAGCTCTGGAAGCTAGAAGTCTGAGGTCAAGGGGTCGGCACGGCTGGCTCCTTCTGGAGGTACTGAGGGAGAATCTGGTCCATGCCCCTCCTTCAGCCTCTGGTGGGTGCTGTCAGTTGTTGACAGTCTTTGGCTTGTGGAAGCAGGCCTCCATCCCTGCTTGGCACTCTCCCGCGTGTGTCTCCGTGTCCAGATTTCCCTCTTCTTCTGACGATACCGGTCATTTCATTAATACCCGCCTGTATCCACTATGAACTCATCTTAACTTGCTGACATCTGCAAAGACCCTTTTCCCAAGTAAGTTCACATGTACTGGGGGTTAGGAATGAAACATATTTTTATGGGACACAATTCAACCCACAGCAGAATTATAATCAACAATGATAACTGTGATGCCTATTACTTAGTAATTGCATTTACATGTTGTGATTTGATATTTATATGCATTACCTCTTTTACTTCTCATGTGGGTTGTATTATTATTTCTGGTTTCCAGGTGAGGAAACAAAGACCTCCTGTTAAGTACTTTGCTCAAGGTCACAGAGACAGACAGCAGGGCTGGGGTACAAATGCAAACAGACTGCAGTGCTTACACCCTTAAGCTCTATATCACTTGGGAAGCAGCATCTCCCTTGTGGTGTGGGTGAAATGGGATAATGCACATGAGATTTAAAGTTGAGTGCCTGACACGTGGCAGCTGCTCTGCATAGGAGTCGCCTTCCAATCTGTGCCGTGTTTCTAAGCGGCCCTGCACTTCCGCGTTTCCACACCCTCACCGGGCCGCCTCCTTCCCCCCATCTTCTCTAAGCTCTCATCGCATCCTTGACATCTCCCCTTGGACGCCTGATAGGCATCTCAAACCTAACGCGTTCATAAAGGACCTACTGAGTTTCTTCTCCACATCTGCTCCCCACTCCCAGGCCTTCCTCACCTCAGTAAATGGCACTGCCATCCCCAGAGTAGCTCAGGCTACACACTTCAGAGTTAGGTTTGCTCCCTTTTTACATGCACAACCCGTTCTCTTCCATCAGGAAGTCCTGTCCATCTTACTGCAAAATACATCTTACCTCGTTCAACGCAACAATCCCCATTCGGATCACCTCATTTCTCACCTTGACAAAAGCCAAGAGTTCTCACTGGTCTCCGTGCTTCCAGCCTAGTTCCTCTGCAGCCCATTCTCCACACAGGGGCTGAGCAAGTGATGTGTTTAAAGATAACGCAGATAATGTCAGCATTTCTCTAAAACCCTTCAGTGTCCTCCCATCCCACTTAGCATAAGATCCAGAGCCACGGATCTGAAGGCCGTGGCTGCCGCCTGCTCTGGGACCTCATCTCCCCACACCCCACTGCTCACTCTCACCACACCAGGTTTTCTCCATCCCTAGATCAGGTCAAGCTCATTTCTGTCTCAGAGCCTTTGCAAGAGCTATTCTTTTTGCTTAGCAAGTTCCTTCTCCCATTCTGGTCACCATTCTGCCTTCAGCCCAAACATCTCAGATTTTGAGGGTATGGCCTTGCTCTAAATCAATGCTTCATCCCCAGGACTGAGAATAGTGCTTGGTATACAATAGGTACTCAAGAGATATTTGCTGACCTAATGGAATAGAAGGGATGTGAATTCAGGGGCTATTTTTCACCCTTAGTGCTCAGTGTCCCATAGTAGGCCCATGGTAACTATTTTTTTAGTGAATGAAAACATGTTTGTTTGGTGGGGGTTGCAAACTGAACTTGGGTAAAGAAGCCAGTATGTCTTTTGTGTTCTCCACTTAGCTTTCATGTTGTAGCCTCTGGTTTAGAGGAGACAGATGCCCCTAATTTTCTAACATTCTCCTAAAGGATGATCTTTCTCATTCCCTGATCTGTGTCAGTCAGGCTGCATTTCAGTGGCAAGCAGGGCTGGGAAAGCTGGAAATGGGGCCACCTTTCTCTCTGGGGAAAAGTTACCGTTTGTTCTGGCTACTGCTTCCACTCCTGGCCATAGCCTGGTAATTTCAGCCCTCAGTGAAACAGATGGACAATGGTACTGATGAAGTGAAGATATTCATGGAAATATTACTGAGCAAATTGATGCTCAGCTGAATTAAAAGAAGGGAAACAAGACGGGAACACGATATTAACAGCTGGGAAGATAATTTACTGCATTAATGACTTTTTCTGACAAGCTGTTCTTGGGAGGACAGAGATCCAGGATCGAGTTCATTTTCTTGATGAGTGAAGCTGAATGCAGAGGTGACACCTGGTACATGAAGCCTGATAAATCATATAACTCGTAAATCACCTAGTCCTGATACGAAAATCCCAGTGCTCACATCAGATGCTTTTCCCATGGAGGACCGGCTTTCAGTAGGATTTAAATAGTCTTAATTGTTCTCATTCATCACTTTTTTTAAAGCCTACTATGTGTCACTTTGCTGGGTGCTGAGCCTAAAAAGATAAAAGGGACGCAGCCACCCTTCTGTGACTGTAGTCTGTCTAGAGGGACAGAGTTGTAATGCAGATGGCACAGGAGACATTGCTAGAAATGCCCCCAGTGGGAGTACAAAGGAGAAGGTGGTCAGTTCTTGCACTGGGCTGGGAATCATGTAGGCTTCATAAAGGAGGTGACACTTACGAACATTAATAAGAGCTCAGCATAGAGGAACAGGTCAGTCTGGGCAGAGGGATCAGCAAGAATAGTAGGGCAGCTGTCCACCCTTGACTGTCCATCACCACCTGGAACAGTCACCTTGACCTGACAAGAGGAGAGGATCAGGAACAAGAGGATGTGGTGTGCCTTTGAGGAGTAATAGCCACGAGAAGCAGCAGAATGAATGAAGTTCGGACAGTTATGAGTAGTAGGATAATAATTGGACTTAGGGATGCAAGGGATGCGCTCTGCGAGATGAGACTGGAGAAGGAGCCAGAGCTGGGTGTGGAAGGGCATGTCAGGCAAAGCAGGTGAGACTCTCTCCGGCAGGTCTGGAGAGCCCCTACATGATCTGGTTTACATATAAGAAAACATCTGCATGTGGAGTGTGGATTCAGTCTTTAAAAAAAAACAAAAACTCAAAACAAAACAAAAACTAGAGATGAGAAGAGGACTAAGAGGCTAGAGATAAGGCAATAGCTATAGAACTAAAGTAGAAAAGCAGATGCAAGAAATGTAAAGGGGGAAAAAGGACGGAAACACGGCCACCAATGGTTATTACAATAGCAAACAGAGTTGCGATGACAGTCATGCCACACAAGTGGACACAACACTCAATTGAATAAAATGGCATTTGTCAAACCCTAAGTAAAACAGTTTAACTCTCACATGGAAGGGGAGGCAGGAGGAACGTCTGTTTCTCGAGCTACACGATGGACAATACTGAATGGATAGTGTACAGTTCTCTCTCTCCAAAGTCACTCAGCAAGGATATCAGGTTATGTGCTCTGCCTGCAATGGGCTCCCTCTCCTGGGGTGACTAGGGACTGTCCAACCTACCCCTTCTTCCTGGTCTACACACCAGTGTGAACACCTTCCTGTCAGCTACCTTCCGCTGGAAGTCTCTTAGATACTCACGCTCACTGGTCCATTATTGAAGAAAGTGCGAAGCTCTGGGTCCACCTCCACTGGCCATGTCTCCTAACCCTCATTTCCAATCTTCTCTGAGTCCTGAAGTTTCTGTTTCCTAAATACGGTGTATCCTCCTCCATCCCATTCTTTTTTTTTAAAAATTTATTTAGTTATTTTATTTTTGGCTGCGTTGGGTCTTTGTTGACGTGCGGGCTTTCGCATGGGCTTTCTCTAGTTGTGGCGAGCGGGGACTACTCTTCGTTGCGGTGCACGGGCTTCTCATTGTGGTGGCTTCTCTTGTTGCAGAGCATGGGCTCTAGGCACGTGGGCTCAGTGGTTATGGCACCCGGGCTTAGTTGCTCCGCGGCATGTGGGATCTTCCCCGACCAGGGCTCGAATCCATGTCCCCTGCATTGGCAGGCAGATTCTTAACCACTAAGACACCAGGGAAGCCCCATCCCATTCTTGATTACTATTTCCTTTTGTATTAGTTTCCTTGGGCTGCCGTAAACAAAATACCATAAACTGGTGGCTTAAAGCAAATGAATATATGTATAACTGAATCACTTTGCTGTACCCCTGAAACTAACACAACATTGTAAATCAACTATACTCCAATAAAATTGAAAAAAACAACAACATGAATGTATTCTCTCGCAGTTTTGGAGGCTAGAATTCTGAAATCGAGATGTGGGTATGGTCATGCTCTCTCTGAAGGCTCTTCCTTGTCTATTCATAGCTTCTGGGGGTTGCCAGCAATCCTTGGCATTCTTTAGCTTGTAGGTGCATCACTACAATCCCTGCCTTCATTGTCACATGGCCTTCTCCCTGGGTGTGTCTCTGTGTCCAAATTTCCCAGTTCTTCTAAGGATACCAGTTGTTGGATTAGAGCCCCTATCCCGTATGACTTTGTCTTAACTTGATTACATCTGCAAAAACCTTCTTTTCAAATAAGGTCATGTTCACACACAAGGGATTTGGACTTGTACTTATGTTTTTGGGGGACATAATTTAACTTCAAACCCCTTGGTTCCAACCTTCCCTATCTCTTGAATGGGCAAATGGAATGGTTTGCCAACTACTGTTCTTGTCCCCGGTAACATTTTGCTTTCCACTTCACTTTGGAATTCATTCAGCTGCCAGAGGGAACTTTCTAAAATACATATCCTGTTCTGTCATTCTCTTGCTTAAAACCTTTCTGTGCTTTATCAAGTTCCAATGCCCTATCAAGATAAGGCATTTGGTTATCTGGCCCTTACCAGTCTTTCTAGATTTGTTTCTCAAGTCCTGTGCTCCAGAAAAGATAAAATACTTGCTACTTCATTGATACTATAGCCTCTTTATGTCTCTGGACCTTTCTTCCTCCTGATTTCTCTGCTGGAAATGTTTATCTTGCTTCATCTTCCTAGCAGTATCTAATCATATTATACATCTTAGCTCAAGCATCAAATCCATTATGTGCAAGGTGATATTTCCTCACTCTACGTGTAGAACCGACCACTCTATTTTCTGTGTTCCCACTAATCCTAGTAGAAACTCATCAGAGCCCTTGTTACACATTATTGCACTCATTGGTTTACATATTCAAGCCCTTTGCTAGATGGTGAAAGTCTTGTTTTTTTGTACCTCTAGTGCCTAGCCCATTATAGTTATCAGTAAATATTTTTCACGTGAATGCATGGATAAATGTACGAATGAATGCAAGAGGTTCCATCCCTCCCTCTTCTTCAACCAAGCATTGGGAAGAGGTTGGCTAAAAAATTATTCTGGGTAACCCCATAATGTACACTTAACATATGTCGGGGCTCTTGGTCCAGACTAGAGCAATAATTGAAGGCTTATTGGGTTCTGGATTTTCTGTCATTCTCTGCTGAGGCTTTGTGGTGTTGGCCGTTGGCTGCACAGAAAACTTGCTGATCAAGCAAGATTAAGCTTATTACAATAAAAGAACATCAAATAAGTCTCCGTAGCACCTCCAAAATAAAAGGTAAAGAGTGATTACTAGTACTATTTTAGGGTAGGTGATCTTCACGGTAGGACTTACAAGATGCGGAACTGGTTGGGTTTGGGCAGAGTTTATGAAATACAGAAAGTTTCATTCAGGAGAAGCTGTACTGTGGATTTTTAATTTTGGTCTCTTTTCAGGCAGTATGAGATGCCTCCCAGTCAGCCATGGGATCATAAACAGCTGATACACTTAAAACTGTTCTGTACCCGTCCAGCCATTCTGGTTTTCACTTTCAGTACAGTATTCAATAAATTACATGAGATATCCAACACTTTATTATAGAATAGGCTTTGTGTCAGACAGTTTTGCCCAACTATAGGCTAATGTAAGTGTTCTGAGCACGTTTAAGGTAGCAACTACCATTCTACTTTTTGATTTCATGAATCTGGCTATTTTAGATACCCCAGAACTGTAAGTGGAATAATACCATGTTTGCCTTTTGGTGACTGGTTTATTTCAGTTAGCATAATGTCCTTAAGGTTCATCCACGTCGTCATGTATTTCAGAATTTTCTTTTTTTCCCCCAAGTTTTGAACAGTATTTTACTGTGTGGAATACACTAGGCTAGTTTTTAAGCATTCAGATTCCTGATCACCAGTCCAGATGTACGGAGTCAAAATTTCTTGGGATGGGGCTCAGGAATCTACATTTATAGTCTTTCCCAAAATTCTCATGCTTATTTACTTTTGAGAACTACTGGTTAACACCATGAGAAATACTCTGCTTGTTGAGACCATTATAAACTCCAACTTCGTCCTAATAAGGTGCAAATAATTGCTGGAGGAATAAACAAATATGATTAAATAGGGAGGAGCAAAGATGAAAGGGCATTTCAGAGCTCACAATCTAGAGCAGTGGAAGGAGTAGAGACCAGTGTATCTGGCTCTGCCATATCCTTGAAGTACCAGAATATCATTTCCTCTTCTTGTTCACACTGGGATGAGAATTAATTTTATAATTATCTCCACAAGCCATACAATTCTCATGGAAATCAGCCATGGGACAGGGTGTCCTGACTCTCCTGGATGCTTAATCATATGCACATGAGAAATGTCAGATTTCTCACTGAGGTTAAAATGAACTGGAACAGCCTATAAGAGCTCTTTATTTTTTTCTTTTTAATCTAATTTTAAGGAAATCTCTTTTTTCCCCCACTGAATAATTCAAAAATTTTCAACTTGCATGTTTTAAATTTCTATTTAGTATTCCATTTTCTTCTCCAAATCACATAATTCTAGAGCCCTTTCCAAGTTATTATCTACTGGGCTATTTTCCAAAGAACAGGTTTGAAATGTAGCCAAGCTACCGCATGGCAGAGCATGAAAAGTACCAGACTAGAAGCCCTGGTTCTGGGTCCCAGTCTCACTGCCTCACTAACCAGCTGAGTGATCTTTAGTAAGTGTCTTTACCTGTCAAGTTTGTTTTTTCTCACTTTTCTTTAGCAGAGATCATAACCCCTCCCTCAGGATAAGGGTAACTCTTAAATGAGATAATGTGTGTGATGTGTCTGGTTTTATCACTGACACGAAATGAGTGGCTAATAAATATTGATTCCATTGCATGATAGGTGCATTTCTTTATGTATTCAATCCACATCACTTTTGAGTTGGGAGATGATAGTTATAGAAAACCATTAGTGATTCAAATTTTTTTTGCTGTTTTGATGGGTGCAACAATTCTGATGGTGATCAGAGGTGTGGGTGGTCTGGGGCAACGTTTCTCGAAACAAGATCACCTGGGGACCTTATTAAAATATAGTCTAAAGCTCAGGCCTGGGCTTCCGTATTTCTAAAAAGGATCTAGGTGATGCCAGGGTTGCTAATCACAAATCAGTTTCCTCAGAGAGGAAAGGAGGAGACTGGATGTGTTTTACGTGTGGCAGAAATGGGCCAGATGCTCAACCACCCCATCTCCTCCTCCTGGACAGTCCAGGGGTGCTAGAGTCCCTTGCCAGATGGACCATTTGGCTGGAATCCAGCCAATGGACTAAAGGAGGAAGTAATGGACTCCTGATTATACAATGTCCCATGATATTCCTCCTTCTCTCTCTTTGCTTATCAGTGGGCTGTATGTAAAGGATCCAGTGGAAGGTTCCCAAGAGGGTCTAGAGGATGGTATCACCACAAGACAGAAGGAGCTGTGATCCCAAAACCAATACTTAGAATGCTACTTACTGCTTGGAGTGCCTAGGTAGGCAGTGACCCAAGTAAGAAATAAACTTCGAATTAGAGTTTTCATGTTTTCTGGATATAGGAAACTAACACAGTATTGTAAATCAACTACATTCCAATTAAAAAAAAAGGAAATAAACTTTGGTTGCATTAGCCCACTGAGGTTTTGGTTGTTTGTTACAACAGCTGGTATAAATTCCCTGATGGATACAACAGGGAACTAAGCTAGGATTCCCTTAGTCCTTGAGATGAGCTACATGGACGGCACTTCTGGGTCCTTCTCCTCCAGCTTCACACAGTCTCATTTATCAACTCCATTGTGTCAGACGGCAATATTTTCCTGTGTGCCATAACTTGAAGACGGTGAGAAACATTTTAAGTGAAAACAATCTGAGCTCAAGCGTTAGGAAGCCCTGGCATTCCATTCTAAGCACTGTTGTGTTTCATTACATCACCTCCATTCATTTTCATTACCTCCCTTTGCTGCAGTTTTCTCAAGTGTCCCAGTCTACTTAATGTGACCATTTTATAAGCCAACTGTTAGAAAACTCCAGTATGCTTGGTAGTTTCAAGGGAAAGTAGATGGAGGGTGATCGTTTGATGGGAGCAGAAGAAATTTAGCTATAGACACAGCATAGTGGATGGCGGAGGCGAAAGAGCAACCAAAGACTCATGGGCTTGATTTACAAATGAGGAATGGAACTCATTTTGAGAAATCAGTTGGGTGTCATGGAATATTTATGGGTCCCTGCTCCTGGCGAGCATTTCATTCAGCTAACGTGCCCTCATTTACAACCCAGCTCCCAGAGCCAGTGCATGCTGTCCGTCTCCTTCTCCTTCTCATGATTACAAGCAACGTTGCTGGCTACTTTCTGATGCAATTTTTCAATTCTCCTTGAATGTTCTGGGGTAATGGATTTTGTTCTCAACCATCAGACACCCTGACATTTAGCTGAGTTTTGGTGCTGTCCTTATAGGTGGAATCATTCAGGGACTGTGCTTCAGAGGCAGAAACATATTTCATAGAAGTTGTAGAACTATAGACTCACAGTGCTGGAAGCTTAGCGCCTCTACATTTGACCTCTTCATTTTACAGATGGGGCCCCAGAAGGGAAAGTCACTTGCCCAAATTCATCTTACGATAGCACTAGACCATCTCCTGGTTAACCACAGAATGCAGTAACCATTACAATTCAATCTCTTTCTAGGGAGAACAGTGACCTCCAATGATGGGCTGACATTGAGTGGCTGCATATCTTATAATTACCACTGTGCATAGCCAAAAAGGTGCTCCATAAATGCTGCTGAAATTAAAACATCTGCCTTTATTTATTATAAAGCAGGTCCTCTCAAATAGGTATCATGAAACATTTATGAGGATGTAAGAAAAAAAATGTATGCTATATTATATTGAGCCAAGGAAGGAGTGCATCTCTTCACTATTTGATTTTCACCAGATAACTTTTAGACATGTTTTCATTTAACTCTATATAGAAGTTATTATTTTAACGATTATTCACATTATTTAAAGATTATTCAAAGGGGTATCATAAAGTGAAATAATAATGTAGGAATTGCAACCAAAAGTAAGATTGACTGTGAAATTCTTTTTTGCAATTTGGGACTTTGGATTTGAATATTGGGACTTGGGGGACTAAGTTCTCTGTCTACCTATAGAAATACACTCAATTCAGTATTAGGGTTCTTTATTAGTATGCAAAAGCAGGGAGTTCTCCTTTTCTTTCTTGGGGAAAGCCAAGAATGCTTGCCTTTGATGAATAAGCAACATGTAATTCTTTTTGATAATTGAAAACAAATGATCTTTCCTTATAACTCTGTGGGAAAATAATAAGCTTTGAAACACAGAGTCCAAACTAATATATATGACAAGGACAAAAGCATTAGATTCTTTAAATTTAAAAAGGTGCGTTGGCACGTGGAAAAAGCAATGGGCTCTTAATCCTAGGTTCTTCATCTCTTAAATAAGATAGTTATATGAGACAAGCTTTGCAGTTCCCTCCAACTGGAACATTCTATGATTGAAGGTCAGTGATTCAGGTAAGCAGTAACACAGTAAGATGGGTTTTCATTATAGGCATGGGAGCCACACAGACCTGGATTTGATTCCTGCTTCCATTGCTTGTTGAGAAATCTTGGGTAAATTGCTCAACTTCCCTGAATCTTGAATCTCCCTCTTTTATTTTTCTTAAAATGTAGGGAGAGTATTAAAAATGCCTATCTTGCAAGGTGACTGTAAAACTCAATAACAGAAGGTTACTTTCCTAAGTAGGTATTATGCAATACCTAATAAATGGTTTGTCCAAAGTCACAGAGTCTATTAGAAGCAGAGTAAGCACTTGAATCCAGTTTCTTGGACTTCCAGTCCATTGAGCTTTGCACTATACTTAATTGCCCTTAGGTGATATTAAGGATGTCAGAAGTGACACAAATTAAGAGTGTTAAGAACTTGCTGAGGAAGTCCTTGCTCACGTTCTCAGCTTAGCCTGCCATCTTATATGCTCTGGTTCAAGCCCTAAGCATTGCTCACCTGTGCTCTTGCATTATTCTCCTCGCTAGTCTCCCTTTCTCCAGTATCTTTCGTTGTAATCCACACTCCATCCTGTAGCCAGAGTCATCTTCCTAAAGTGATTATTAAAGGTCACACCAATGTGTATGGCGTGACCTTCTATGGCTTCCTTTCAACTAAGAATAAAGTCCAAGGTCTTTGTTGAGGTGTCTTAGGCAAGGTCTAACTGGAAAACAGAGACCACTTGAACATTTAATACAGAGGGGTTTTAATGCAGGGAATTAGTTACAGAGGTGATTGCAGTGCTGAGAAGGCAGACAAGGGACAGAGGCAACACAAAGTTTAGTGACAGGGGGACACTAGCACCAGCCCAAGGCCAGAGGTACAAAGGGAGGAGGTGGCTTTACTGGCACTCAGGGACCAGGCTAACCTGAAAGCTGGAACCATCATGGGAAGGTCCGTCTGATGATGGAGGGGCCCATGGAGGAGACACACCACACGAAGATACCACATGAAGCAGAGGGTAATGGGAAGAAATCCTGGTAGCTTTCCCCATCTCCTTACCGTTCCTACCCCTCCTCTCCCATTGTCTGAGGCCAGCTAGAAACCAGTTGATACAGGAGCCTGCAGGACCAGCCTCCCTGTGATTCAGAGCAGAACAAGAAGGATGAGGACTGGGTTTGCCTAGAACCCACGCTATGGCCCTTATCCACATCTCTAGACCTGGCCTCCTAATCTGTTTGCTCTTTGTTGCTCCACACCTTATAAAATCTCTTCCTGAAAGTTTCTCTTCCTTAACACTAAGATGCTTAGCAAGCACCCACTCAATATTCATGACCTGTTTTTATTTTTAACTACATCAGCTCCGCTGCAAAGACTTTCTTGAACATTGAAGAAGCAGCCAATCAGCCTCACTGAATGAACCTGTCATAATGCGCTGTAATCATTTTTCATTCACATCTGCATCTCATATTTGAAGTCAAGGACTACATCTAATGTCTCTTGCATTCTCAGCATGGAGCACAGGAACTGGTACATAGTAGGTCCTCAACAAGTGTTTATAGAGTGGACAAATGAAAGACCACTCTGACTTCTGTGATCCAGAGTCAAGATAATTGGATCCATATAAGATTAGTTATTTGTCTAAATCCAATAACCACCTGTATTGGTCAGCTAGGGCTGCCATAATAAAATACCACAGACTGGGTGGCTTAGAAGGTAGAAATTAATTTCTTGCAGTTCTGGAAGTTGGAGTCTAAGATCAAGGTGCCCGCAGGTTTGGTTTCTCCTGAGGCCTCTCTCCTTGGCTTGTGGATGGTTGCCCTCTTCCTGTGTCCTCACATAACTTTTTCTCTGAGTGTGCCTCCTTGGTATCCCCTTTCTTCTTCTTACAAGGACATCGGTCATGTTGGATGAAGTCTCCATCCCTATGACCTCATTTAACTTTAATTACCTCTTTAAAGACCCTATCTCCAAATACAGTCACTTTGGAGTTGGGGCTTCAACATATGAGTTTGTGGGGGGGCACAATTCAGTCCACAAACACCACTCCTCTAGGAAGCCTTTTTTAAAGGAGACCCAGATGAGTCTTGATAGGAAGTCTATTCTTTGAATGGTAGATCTCTGCTTTGAGAGTACCCCAAGCCCAAATGTTGGGAGCGTCCTTTGGCTTTCCACTGTCCACTGGCTGCTTGGTCAGAAGACCAACCCTCCCAGGTCACTCCTGTGCTCTGGGATCCAAGAAAAAAGAGGACCTTCTCCATGATGTTCTAAATTTCCCTGTCTGGCTATTCATTATTTCTCCAGACTTTAATAATGATCTCAGCTAGAGATGGGAAAGAATAATGAACCATTCATTCACATTCAAGACACTAATTAAAAAGGCACAGTTTTGTTTTTATGAGCTGTGCTGATGACTTAATTATAGCAAGACTGAGAAAACAACATCTCATTTTGAGGCTTAAAAGTGACTGTAACGTAAAAGCCCATAGTGGCTGCCATGAGCCTGTGGGAGGAGAGGGAGGGAGCGGGTAGAGAGAAGAAGGGTAGCGGGTGAGGTCTGGCTTCTAACTCCAGTTCTCCTTGACTTGGCTGAGTGACCTCAGGCAAACCACTTCACCTCTCTGGTCCTGTTTCTTCCTAAAGAAATATAGGTGAAGTTGCCAGAACCACTTCATTTATTCGCTGTGGGCATCATATGGAGCCTCCACAGTGTCGTCACTGAAGGATCATAAACTATGCCAAATTACTGACTGTTGAAGGAACCTGGCCCATTTGTTTGCAGTAGACCATAAATGACGACACTATGGTTGCGTCAAATAATCTGAATTGCCATCATTTGGAAGAGAAGAAGGATAGTGTTGGATGCTAAGCCTGAACAAAGTAAATGGTACAAATTAAAGAAGGGATTGGCATGTGTTGAAGACCTTCCTTAAACCAAGAACTTCCTCATTATTTAATCTTTTCATTGAGGCAAGCATTATTTCCCCCATTTTATAGATGACGACTCTCAGGCTCTGGGAGTCCTACACTTACCTAAACATACCTAAAGGCATGGCACACACCTGGTAAATGAAAAGTTGAGGTGAGAACCCAAGACGGAGGGACTCTACATAAGGGTTCTTTCTATCACAGCATATTGTTAAGTGTTACTCAGATGAATACTTGATAAAAATAATTTTCTAATAATTCCAAGTATTCATGAATAAAATGGAATATCTCACATAATAGCAAATCAATGCCCTTAGGTGCATTTGATGAGATGTCTGGTCTACCATGGTCAAGTGTATTGGCAGGATTCATGCCTCGGCGTGTGATGTGACAGATATTGTCAGGATGTTCAAGAATGTTTCATTGTCTTACTAGGCATTCAGCTAGACCACATTCTAGGTTAGGTGAAGCGTATGACTGGATTCTGGCCAGTGAATGTTGCTGGGACTCCAGCTCCAGGCTTGGACCGTAAGATCTGCACAAACTCCTCACCGTTCCTTTTTTCTGCATGGTTTATTAGGCGACTATAGGGGTATGAGGTATAGTATAGTCTTAGATGAAAAGAGCCTTTGTACTTTGTACTCTTTGTACTTCAGTGAATAATTTTTTTGTAAACATCCCTTCATTTATTAGTTCACTAATTTATTTAACAAACATTTGTTATGTGAAAGGTTCAGAAACTCTGTGCTCTACAGACTTGAAATACAAAGATGAATTATATAATCTTTACTCTCCAGGAGCTGGCAAGACCTTGGGCTTTAAGAGATCCCAGACGATATTCTGTTTAACTACTTTCCTCTCTTAAGATGTTTTCCCTGAGCAATCTTATCAGCAAATAGATTTACATCTTCATTTACAAATTGTATCCCATTTCTACTTTTGTCCTTGAACTCTGTGCATGTACAAAGGCAAAAAGATACAGGGATAGGATAGAACTTACCAACATCCAAAGTATAGAAATAGCGAATGTTTGTTCTTATACTGGAAACCCTTACATTTCAAACTAAAACTGGGAAAAAGAAGAGGGTACAAAAATTGTTATAATAGCATGGGATCCAGAAAAAGGATGCGGTGAATCAGGAGAAGATGATGCTCAAGAAAAAGATGAAGACAGCACCATACATATACATACATATATATGTCATATATACATATTAATCATAATATTAATTATAGTAATAATAGTAATAAACATGTATTAAATGCACTTATTATTCCAGGTACTGTTTCAAATACTTTCGTCTTAGGATCTGCCATATTAGGGCTCACACTTCTCTCTAGCTCAGGCCATATTCTGATTCAATTTTAAAAAATGACAGTGCAACAGAAATTTCATTATGTCAAAGGGATTGAGAACAATAGGACTCTGAATACGCTTTACTTGCTAATATTGAGATATTACTTGCACTGCTTCCAGCCTTCATCCTAAAGGTAAGACTCTTCAAAAACCCAAACCAGGGCCTCCCTGGTGGCGCAAGTGGTTGAGAGTCCGCCTGCCGATGCAGGGGATGCGGGTTCGTGCCCCGGTCTGGGAGGATCCCATGTGCCGCGGAGCGGCTGGGCCCGTGAGCCATGGCCGCTGAGCCTGCGCGTCCGGAGCCTGCGCGTCCGGAGCCTGTGCTCCGCAACGGGGGAGGCCACAACAGTGAGAGAGGCCCGCATACCGCAAAAAAAAAAAAAAAAAAAAAAAAAACCCAAACCATCCCTTTTTGGTGACTGGAGGTAGATAACAGAAGGCTCTCCTACAGTCAAGTATCTGCAGAGTTAACAAGTCTTCCATCCAAAGGGAGTGGGGTCCAGGGAAGAAATGAGGGACTTTGAGTAACATCTCATCCTATGTTTATTGCCTCCCTCCTCATGTTTTTCCTTATTCTTATATAGCAACATAAAAAGTTAGCAAATAAGCATGACTTTTAACAAATATAGACTTTCCTCTTGTGTTTAGAGTATATATGAGTTAATATGTATGGTAATAAAATGAACACCCATAAACCCACTTAACAACTTATCAGCTAGAATATTCCTGGTACCATTGAAATCACCTGTACATTCCTTTCTTTATGTGTCCATCATTGTCTTACCTATTTTAAAATAATTTTATAAACCACAAATGAATACCTTCAACAATGTGCTTATTTAGCATTGTTTAGTTTTTAATTTTTATGGAAAATAATATACTTAAATGTGTTATTTGGTGATTTGCTTTTTTTCCCCCCACTCAACAACTCTTCATAAGATTCACCTTTCTCTAAATGGACTAAAGACTTAAATATATAAGACCCGAAATTGTAAAACTCCTAGAAGAAAACAGAGGGGAAAAGCTTCTTGAAACTGGTCTTGGCAATGATTTCCTGAATTCGACATCAAAAGCACAGGGAACAAAACCAAAAATTGACAAGTTGGGATGACATCAAACTAAAAGCTTCTGCACAACACAGGAAATAAAACAGTGAAAAGGTAACCTAAGGAATAGAAGAAAACATTTACAAACCATTTATCTGATGAGGTTAATACCCAGAATATACAAGAAACTCCTACAGCTCAATAACAACTACAGCAACAAAATAACCTGTTTTTAAACATGGGCAAAAGACTTGGGTAGACACTTCTCCAAAGAAGACAAAAAGTGGCCACCAGGTGCATGAAAAGTACCCAATATCACTAATCATCAGGGAAATGCAAATCACAACCACAATGATATACCACTTCATACCAGTTAGGATGGCTATTACTAAAAACAAAACAAAAGATAAGTGTTAGCAAGGATATGGAGAACAAAGGATCCTTGTGATACTGTTGGTAGAAATCTACATTGGTACAACCCTTATGGAAAACAGTATGGAGTTTCCCCAAAAAATTTAAAATAGAACTATCATGTGATTCAGCAATCCCACTTCTGGTTGTATATCCAGAATATTTGAAATCAGTATCTCAAAGAGATATCTGCAATTCCCTGTTCGTTGCAGCATTATTCATAATAACCAAGATATGGAAACAACCTAAATGTCCATCAACAAACAAATGGATAAAGACAATGTATTACATACATTCAATGAAATATTATTCTGCCTTAAAAAAGAAGAAAATCCTACCATTTGTGACAACATGGATGAACCCGGATGATGTTATGTTAAGTGAAATAAGGCAGTTTCAGAAGGACAAATATTGCATGATTCCAGTTATATGAGGTATCTAAAATAGTCAAATTTGTAGAAGCAGAGAATAGAATGGAGGTTGCTAGGGGCTGGAGAGAGGGGAAAATGGGAAGTTTTTGTTCAGGAGGTACAAAGTTTCAGTTATGCAAGATGCATAGGTTGTAGAGATCTGCTCTACAACATGCACCTATAGTTAACAACATGGTATTGTGCACTTAACTTTTTGTTAAGAAGGTAGATCTCATAATAAGCACTCTTACCATACACACAAAAAGCAAGACACAAGGAAATTTTGGAGGTAATGGATGTGTCTATATGTTTATTATGTTGACTGTGGTGGTACTATCATGGGTGTGTGCATATGTCCAAACTCATCAGATTGTATTCACTAAACATATGCAGGGTTTTGTGGGGGTTTTTTGGTATAGAAGTTATACATCAGTAAAACTGTTTTTTAAAAGATTCACCTTTCTTATTGTCTATGATTGCAGTTCATTCATTTCACTGCTAAAAGTATTCCATTTGGTGAAAAAAAATATTTATTCCTATACCTGTTGTTTAGTATTTGGATTGTTTCCAGCTTTTAATTGGTGGATATTTGGAATGTTTCCAAATTTTTGTTATTATGAGCAATGCTTCCATGAGCATACTTGTGCATGTCTTCTGGTGTATATATGCAAGAATTCCTCTGGGGTTCCTGAGTGATTCCTCTGATGTCACCCCAGGGTATTTCTGGTCTCTATAGTGTGTTTA
Source organism: Mesoplodon densirostris (assembly GCF_025265405.1). Lineage (NCBI taxonomy): Eukaryota > Metazoa > Chordata > Mammalia > Artiodactyla > Ziphiidae > Mesoplodon > Mesoplodon densirostris. The sequence continues at coordinate 85,663,815 of NC_082673.1, read as the reverse complement.
TGCTCGAATTTGTAAGATATGCCAGAGACCTTCTAGCTGCTCATCCATCTCATTTCCTTTGGTTACACAAGAAGACTATAACTCCCAGCCTCATCTGCAGATAGGCTGAGATTATATGACTGTGATTTGCTAGTGTAATGTGGGTGGAAGTACTTTAACCCATTGCATGCTTGGGTATGAAGCATCTCATACAATCTTTTTTTTTTTTAAATTTGTATTAGGGTATAGTTGATTTACAATGTTGTGTTAGTTTCAGGTGTACAGAAAAGTGAATCTGTTATACATATATCCACTCTTTTTTTGCTTCTTTTCCCATATAGGCCATTACTGAGTACTGAGTAGAGTTCCCTGTACTATACAGTAGGTCCTCACCTCACACCAGTCAGAATGGCCATCATCAAAAAAAAATCTACAAACAATAAATGCTGGAGAGGGTGTGGAGAAAAGGGACCCCTCCTACACTGTTGGTGGGAATGTAAACTGGTACAGCCACTATGAGAACAGTATGGAGGTTCCTTAAAAAACTAAAAATAGAGCTACCATATCATCCAGCAATCCCACTCCTGGGCATATATCCAGAGAAAACCATAATTCGAAAAGATACATGCACCCCGGTGTTCATACAATCTTTGAAACTGGAAGCACAATTCTCTGATATGGACAGAGCTTGGGTCTCTGGGTCACCACTTGGAGGAGAGCCATTCACACAGAAATTTTAGAGACTTTTCATAATATTATACCTGTATTGTGTTAAGCCACTGAGATTTAAGGTCTGTTTGTTATAGTCACCAGCCTAGCCTAATAATACACATGATGATGGCAAATTATTTTCTAAATTATGATCTTGCCTGATGTTTATAAGAACTTTGCTGAATTATATCCTCAACAACACTCGAATTGCAATTCAAGGCTTCTTAATTTTTGCCCATCTAATGAGTATAAAGTGTTATCTCATTGCAGTATTGATTTTCACTTTCTTAAGCATTAATGAAATATGTTCGTTGCTCATGTATGTTTCCTCTTGTCACTTGACTTTTTTTTTTCTCTCGAGTTTCTTAATGATTTGTAGGGATTCTTTCTAAATTATGGATAGGAATCCTTTGTTGATGAAATATATGGTAAAGAGTCAGGGAGAGAGGTGGTCTGTTTGAAGAGTAGAATCACAGGTATGCATGATTGATTGTTCCTTATTTGACTTTCAATCTTCCTGCTTTCAGCCCACCCGTTATACCCTGCCTTCAGAGCTATTTCATGTTTCTAATTTCTGAGCCTCTCCAAAGTTCTGTTGCTCAAAACTGCTTGTTGTTGTTGTTGTTCCAAACTGTCCTCTTTCTGTAGTCTGTTAGTTTAGTTGTAACCCACAGATTTGATTTACACCTTAAAAATTAAAATTGTGGGGCTTCCCTAGTGGCGCAGTGGTTGGGGGTCCGCCTGCCGATGCAGGGGACACAGGTTCATGCCCCGGTCCGGGAAGATCCCACATGCCACAGAGCAGCTGGTCCCGTGAGCCATGGCCGCTGAGCCTGTGCGTCCGGAGCCTGTGCTCCGCAACGGGAGGGGCCACAGCAGTGAGAGGCCCGCGTACCGCAAAAAAAAAAAAAAAAAAAAAAAAAAAAAAAAAAAAAAAATTAAAATTGTGATCATTTAAAGAATATGTCCTATTTTTTTTCCCATTCTCTTTGAGTGGACTTATATATTTACATCTCTTCATTGATAATTAGGAATTTAGTAGGGGCTTTATGAGGAAGTAAAAAAATGCATTTCACTCTATGTTGTTTTACCAGACGTTCCCTATACCTTAATTACTTTATTTAAGAGTTCATTTTTTAGAACAGCTTTATGCTTACAGAAAAGTTGAGAGGAATGAACAGAGATTTCCCATATATCCTCTGCCTCAGTTTCTGAGCCTCAGGTATTGGACAAGCTAAGTCCACATCTGTCTGCCTTCTGAATCTATGCTCATTCTCTTACATCATGGTACTGCAGAAATTCAGAGCAGTCTCCCCAAGTAATCAAGAGGTTCTTAGGAATGTGGGGAGTTCCTCTTAGAGATGGAAGGTCAAAAAGTTGAGACTAAGTCTGGAAAAACCAAAGTTTAAAGTTGGTAGGTCTGTGTCTATAAAAGTATAAAGGAGTGGAGAAGATTGATAAAGAAAGTGAAAAACATAACTTGGACTTGGAATCATACCAAGATTCAAGGGGTTTCATCTATTTATTCATAAAGTATCTACTATGGGCCAGGATCTTTTAGGTGGTGGAGGCAAACCAGAAAGCAAAGCAAACAAATGTCTTGCTATTGGAAGGCTTTCTAAGATAGAAGGTGAGGGGCAGGTGCAGCTAGTTAACAAGGCAATGGCTAAATAAGGTAATTTCTGGGAACAGAAAGTTTTATGATATAATTAAAACAAAGTGTTATGTTAGAGAATAAATGGGGAGCTGGCTGCTTTAGTTTGGATTGTCAGGAAAGGCTTCTCAGGGCCTTAGAATTTGAAAGGTGAGATTGGAATAAAAAGAAAATATAAGCCATGTAAAGATCTTAAGGCAAAATATTCCATGAAATGGTTCTCAGTCGAAGTGTCTGTCCCATCTCTCTCTCAGGAAGCTGTCTCTCCTCTCCACGTGGTCTCCAGGCTGAGTCCTGCAGTGAATTAGTTTTGGCTTTAGGGAAATTGGGTCATATAATGCAGCCTGTCTTATTAGGGTTTTGTGTTGGGGCCTGGGAACAACCTAGCTAAGGAAAATGTGCTTTGCTTTGCCAAGTGTGTTTGGTGCATTTATCTTCCTTGGGAGCCTTGCAGGGTAGAGCAAAATGTCCTGGCAGGACTGGTAAATTCCTGGCCACTCTGAACAAAATATCACTTAGCAGCACCCCTATTTGCCTCAGCTTGTAACAACAGTTTAAAGTCAGATGCTGAAAGGTCCAACTCCAGGTTCTGTCCCTTGCTAAGCATGGCTTTCCATTCTAGCTCTGCTTTTTCTAGTTCTGTGATTTTAGGTAAGTTGCTGTGCTGCTCAGTTTCCTTATCTGTAAAATAGGCATCAAAATGCCTAATCAGTTGATGTCATTGTTGTTGTTAATATTCTACAACTGAGATAATGTATAAGAAAATGCTCTGTAAACCCCAAAGTACTATACTCAAATGTAGAAGTAGATAGTATTTCATATCGTGTTTTAGATTTAGAAATGATTAGAGGTATTATTATTTAAATCAAGCCTTTTTTGTGAACTGCTAAAAAAAGAATACAGAAAATTATAACAGTCAGTTTGAAAGTCTACATTTGTACTGAGTTGATTTTTTTTTAACAGTGTCTGTTAACTACCAGTGTTAGTATTAGGTGGGGAAGCAGAACAAAATAAGTTTAAGGTCAGTTGTATCTGAAGTAATTAACAAAGAGTAATTTATAAAAATTATATCTTCTCTGAGAGTTATGTTTTGTCACTTTATATAATTATCTAAAACTTTTCACAAACTTTAACATCTGTACAAACGTAGAGGTTTACATTTCAGATGGGTAAAGACAGCGCTGTAATAAAACAACTTAACAGTAAGGCAGACGTTATCTCTTTTTACACTGAATAGTAGGAAATACACCACAGAAAATCTATATGAGTGATACAAGGTCTTTGTCATAGTTCTTCTTTCCAGGAACTTTGCTTTCCTCTCCTTAGTTAGAAAAGAAGTTACCTCTTTAGATCTTTAGATCTTGTGGTCAAAGAACCTGGGTATTTACTCCATCTTTGTCACTAAGAACGCAACTACAAATCAGCATCTAAATAAGCAATGTAATTTATCTCCCAGTCACAAGCCTTGTGATTTATCTGTCATTAAACTTGTCATGTTCTTAAGGGGAGAATCCTATGCCTGATATTGTATTTTCTCTTCCAGGGAATAAGAGTTAGCATCACCATCATAGCCATCAATAATCATCATCATCATCTGTATCAATTATCTACTATTATGTAACAAATCCCCTCAAAATTTAGTGACTTAGACAATAATAAATATTAATTAATATCTTATAATTTCTGTAAGTCAGTGATCTGGAAGCAACTTAGCTGGATGGTGCTGGATTTAGGGACTCTCATGAGGTTGCAGTTAAGATGTGGTTGGGGACACAGTTCTTTAAAGACTTGACTGGGACTGGCCTGGAAGAGCCATTTCTACCGTGGGTCACTCACGTGGCTGGCACATTGGCTGTTGGTAGGAGGTCTAATTTCCTCACAATGTTGATCTCTTCATAGAGTTGCTTGAGGGTCCTCATGACAGGGGGCTGCTTTCTCATAGAGTGGGCAATCCAAGAGAGCAAGGTGGAAACTGCAATGTCCTTCCTCTCCTAACCTTGGAAGTCACACTGGTTCATTCCAACAATATCCTTATGGTTATACAGGTCAGCCCTGTTTAATGAGGGAGAAGTCCAGGAAACATGTGTTTTTGGAGACCATTTTGGAGGCTGTCAAGCACATCATCATATAATTTTGAATGAAGAAATGACTTAAGAAATGAGAAATACACAAACATTTAAGAAAAGTGCTCTCTAGATAGATTTTCTTAGAGGGGAAGATTATATTTGTAGATTGGCTTTCTTCCCTCCTGACATGCCATTCTTTAGTATTTAGTTGGAAGGAGGCAACAATAATTTCTATATAAACTTAATGTCACGGTAATTACAAGACAGTAGCTAGTCTCACATGATAATTGATGGTAATTGCTTCCTGCTTTAACTGGTATACAAACAAGGCTCTGCAATAGGAATCCAAACATTCCCTCAAAAGGAAAAAGAAAATCAAAGAAGAAAATTTGTCAAAGTCATTTGTAAGCTGATAAAGAGCTAACAGATCCAGCCTACATGTCTGCAAGTCATCAAAGCCACGGCTGGCGATGCTTGGCACTTCCTTGGAGCTGGCAAGGATTACAGTACAAGTGAGAGCACCAGGCTGGCTGGCGTGAGCTCCAGGATGCTGCTGAGATGTGTGCCAATGCTCAGCTGTCCCAGGCTGTTCTGCCAACGTGCTGAAATGCATGAGGTTGCCAATGCAAGAGACCAAAGCAGGTTCATCAGTGAAAGATGGGACAACGTCTCTCCTCCATCGCCATCTGTGCATTCTGGAAAGTTGGGTGCAAAGCAAAATGAGGAGGGGATGAAGGTTAGTGTTGTTTTTGAGATGAAACACTCTGGAAATCTATATTATAGTCTCTGAAAGCAAGGGGAAGCACAGGTAGGAAGGTACTGAATTCAGGTAAAACAGGTTAGCCTACCTTTGTTAGAGAGGGAAAAGGGCCAGTGTATGAGGTCGTGAAACTCCCAGAAGCTCAGCTGCATCCCCATAGAACAGTAGGCGAATGGCAGATGGGAATTAATATCTGTGCATCCAAATACAGAGGAAATAAAGGAAGATATAGAAGAAAGAAGTGTCACCCAAGACTAAGAACTTTGAAAAGCTGAGGAGCGACAACATCTTGAGGGCATGTGTCAGAGGTATTTGTCCTCCCTATGCCCTTGGGAGCATGGAGCTTAGTGACAAGTTTCTGTTCAGAGATCCATTGAAGATGATTTCTCACAGGGAACAAACATGGGAACTAGAGGGGAAAAAAATACCCTAAAAGTTGGTATCTCACATCTAGGTAATTCCAATAAAAAAGCAGAGTCAACAACCACTGGGACACAGGAGGAAAGAGCTGTCCACAAGAGATTTTGGATGTGATTTCACAATGATTAGTTGGAGTGCTTATTTGACTCTAAACTAGGGGTGCCAGACACTTAAGGCTCAGAGGGGAAACAAAAATTGAGATTTTTGAAGGTGCAGGAAGGGAAGGGAAGGAACCTGAAGTAGGATCTGATGACCAGGGATGCCACCATTGTGAAACTTGAACCTTTGGTAAATAAGCAGTAGTCTCTCAAATGCTCTTCTCTGGGAGGTGAGAAAGTGAGCATAGGTGGGTCCCTCCCCAGCATGGCAAATGGCGGCATAACCTGATTCTATAATCACCCTTGCCGGGAGATCACTCCAATTGTGTTTAGTTTTACCGATCATGATTCCCCTAGACAACCATCATGAGACTGAACTGTAACTTGGCCAGGATGAATTAAAAAAAGATCCCCTTTGCTCTCCACTTTCCTTCTGTCGGTTTCGTCTTTGGTAGCTATGTCTCTCAGGTTCTGGGAACATCATCTTCCTAGGTAAAACTATCCTAGAACTGAGGATTTACTTGTTTTCTAAATTTCATGGGTGTGGGGCAAGGACGGTGATAATCTTATGCATCCTTTTAACAGTTTGAACTTGACTAATGAAGCCCAAAAGAGATTTGTTTGGTGTGGTCCTGAATCAGCAGATCTAAGAATGAACAGCCCAGACTGAAATCCTGAAGGATCCTCAACTCTACCTATACCTCTGAATGGACATATTGGCTGAGATTGAGCATAATAAAACAGAAATGAGGGATGCTGAATTTTAGACTTTAATTTCTTTTTTAACTTTCTCTTAATTAAGTTAATTTTAGCTGCTGTAACAAGCAAACCCTAGACTTTTCACATGAAATACCATTTGTGGTGGCGATGTAGAATGTCTGCTCTGTGCAATCATGTGAGAGCCCAGGTTGATGGAGACATTGGTAACGTCAATGGATGGTCTTTAGGGTCACCTTTGGTGTTGACATCTAGCAAGCAGAGGGGAGAAGGTCATATCCAGGCTTTCATGAGCATGGCCTGGAAGTGGGGCGGGGTGAGGGTGTCACGTATCACTTCTGTTCTTATTTCATTGGCCAGACTCAATCATTTGGCCACACTTAGATGAAAGGGAACCTGAGCAATGTAGTTGGCAGCCATTTACAAATAACAACTATATATTATAAAAGGAGAGTTTGAATCTCTAATGGGGAGTTTTGTCATGATCTATAGACTTTTAGCTAACCATGACAAGATAATTTGATTTTGGTCTTTAATTCTTTTAGATTTATATTGCAAAAGGATTTTATCTTGGGAGCTTAATTTTTTTTTCTGCTAATATGATATTGGGGGTGGTTCTTATCAACTTAAGGACATTTCTGTGTGACTGGTTTTAAGTTATCAGAGTGTCTCCCTGAAAATCTTAAATCTTATCACAGAACCTCCAATGAACTACATTAGACAATTTGCCGGGACATAATTGGAGGTGGGAAAAAGAATTAGGAGTATATTTTCAGTTTACATATGAAGAAATTTTTGGAGTTCATATAATGAATTGATTATTCAAACTATTTCTGGGAGCAACATCCAAGCTACCCATCTGTAGTTCCAGAGTGACTCTCAATGGAAAAGTGTCTGGTATTAGAGCTGAGGTCTTTTCCTGAATGACAGAGCTTCCCTCCTGCAGATGATAGGTTAAAAAAAATCAAACCCAGTGGATTAAGAGAGCCCAGCCCCAGGGCATGCTAGGGTGGATCATTTGTTTCTCTCTCCTTCCTTTTGCTTTTAGAAGACTTCCCTAACCCAGTACTATCGGTCCCCCTGGTTCCTTACTCACTAAACCCTGGGCTTGAAGGGCATTTTCTCTCCTCTCTTTGGGGTACAACTGCAAAGAGAAAGCATTCCAATGTGGGTCCTTGGGTAAAGGGCATTGGGTAGTAAGGGCCTGCGTTTTGGAGGGAGGGCAGCTTCACTTCAGAGGAGTATCATTAAACTTGTTTCTTCACACAGTTTAGCCATGTCCTCCTTCCAAATTTTACTGGTAATAAAGCTGGCATTGTGATTTCCATCTGTCTGACTCCATTGTGATTTCCATCTGTCTGACTCCATATGACCATATGTCAGTTGGTTTGAACTTGAGGGGTATTTTTTTTTTTTTTTTGCGCTACGCGGGCCTCTCACTGTCGTGGCCCCTCCCGTTGCGGAGCACAGGGTCTGGACGCGTAGGCTCAGTGGCCATGGCTCATGGGCCCAGCCGCTCTGCGGCATGTGGGATCTTCCCGGACCGGGGCAGGCAGACTCTCAACCACTGTGCCACCAGGGAAGCCCGAGGGGTATTATTTTTTGATCCCATCAAACAGCAACTCTAAACTGGGTTGGAATCCTGGTTCTCCTGTTGACGATCTGTGTAGTGCTCTGAGCTTTAGTTTTCTGCCCATTAAGTAGGGGTAATAATTACCTCTTTACAATAGTGTTGTGAAAATTAGATATGATAATGGCTGTAAAATGCTTTGTACAATACCTGGCACACAGTAAGGACGCAATAAATTATATATTTTATTATTATGACACTTTTTTTCAGGGTGATCTTATGTGTGTATTGTGTATATACGTGCTGGGAAATAGTTAGCTTTACCTTTTCTTTTGGTTATTCATGGTGACATCTAATGATCAGTACCTTTGTTATCTGCCAGTACCAGACATTAAAAATTCAGTGGAGGCAGTGACAACAGACTCAGAAAGATGGGAGGGCTGGGAAAGGGTTTCTAATATTTTAAGAAGCATTTAAGCTGGGCAGTTTTCCAACCAAACCCCGCCCAGCCCAATAAAAACGAGTACACTCATATAAATGGTCCCTACGAGCCTACTTTAAAAAAAAATTTATTGAAGTATAGTTGATTTACAGTCTTGTGTTTAATTTCTGTTGTGCAGCAAAGTGACTTAGTTAACGTTTTGCTTTGTCATTGTTCTTTTCATTTACAGGTTTGCCTGCCTTAGTTAACTCTAATCTCAATGAGGACCGAATCTCTCTTGAAATCTTGGAACCTTGGGTACTAGCCTACAGCACTTGGGACCTGGTATGTTCTCAGCGTGTCGGTTAAATTGAGACATCCTTCATCCTCTTGTGACACTTATGTAAATCAGAAGTCCTCAGACTTTGCTTCTCTGCTGAAACACACCTGAGGACTAGGATAAAACTCTGATCTGTACCTGCTGATTGTTCTGGGAATGGACACTTTCCTGGTGGAAGGGATGTAAAAATATGGGGCTGGGTTCTGTAGGAGGAAGAGAAGGGAAGTATATTATAGTTTGAATCAAAGCTTCCTGCATGATTTCAATTTTGCTCTTGTGTGCCCAGCTGAGAATTGCAGTGTCTAATATGTTCAACTCTGGGTGCTTAGAGCCTAGCATAGGTCTACAATATATATTTATTAAATGAATAAGTGGTTTTCAAATGCTGAAGAAAAATGAAGACATGGCTGGGGTCCAGGTGGTGGAGATAAGACAAATAAAAGTCATGTATTGATCATTGACACCGGAAGGCTATTACATAAGCCATTTTCATGCTCTTCCTTGACGTTCCCAACCATTTTCTATAAATCCCTGACTTTGGGCATTTCCTATTTTTCTTATTCATCTTCTTTCCATTCCATGCTTCTTCAAAATTTTCACTGCTTTATGCAACATCTCTGTCACAAGAGCTAATCTTAGGAATTAAGTTAAACTTAATTCATGACTGTTGTCCACTTTCTAACTAAATTGTTTACTTTTTTAGTGTTGAGTTTTGAGAGTTTTAAAAAATATATCCTAGATACTAGTCACTTGTCAGATGAGTGGTTTACAAATTTTCACAGTCTGTAGTCTTCTTTTTATCTTCTTAATGGGAACTTTCAAAGGGGAAATGTTTTTAATTTTAATGAAGTCCAACTTATCAATTTTTCATTTTATTATCATATTTTTTGGTGCTATATCTAAAGAACACTTCAACAAGTCCTGGATCATAAAGATTTACTCCTATATTATCTTCCAAGACTCTTTTTAGTTTTATGTTTTATATTTAAATCTATGATATATTTGAGTTACCATTTGTACAAGATGTGAGGTTTGGGTGGAGGTTTATCTATTTATCATCTATGTATCTTTCTATCTATGACTTTGAATGTCCAGTTGCTCCTGTACAATTTCTTGAAAAGACTATCCTCCCTCCACTGAATTGCCTCTACATCCTTGTCAAAATCAGTTGGCCATACTTGTGTGAGGCTATATCTGGGTTTTCTATTCTGTTCCATTGATCTGTGTGTCTGTCTCTTGCCAATTCCATAACAATCTTGATATCAGATAGAGTGATTCCTTCCATTTTATTCTTTTTTTAAAAAAAATTCTAGCTATTTGTATTAGTTTTCCATGGCTGCTATAAAAATTGCTATAAATATAGTAGCTTAAACAATACAAATTTATTATCAAAGTTCTGGCAGTTAGAAATTAAAAATAGATCTCTCTGGGCTAAAATTTAGGTGTCAACAGGGCTGTGTCTCTAATGGAAGAAGCTCTAAGGAAGAATCCACTTCCTTGCCTTTTCCAGCTTTTCGAGGTTACCCATATTCCTCAGCTCATGACATCCTTTCTCCAACTTCACAGCCAGAAACATCAGTCTAAATCCTTCTCAAACTTTCATCTCTCTGCCTTCTTATTCCATTTATAAGGATCTTGTGATTACCATGGACCCGCCTGGATAATATGGGTTAATTCCCTTACTTTAAGGCAGTGGTTAGCAATCTTAATTTCATCTGCCTTAATTCCCCTTTCCAAGTGAACTAACATATTTGCAATTCTTAGGATCAGGACATGGACATTTTAGGAGCAGGCATTGTTCTACCTACCACACCATTCTAATTATTTTGCCTTTCCAAATAAATATTAAAATAATCTTATATATCTACAAAAATAATTTGCTGGGATTTTATAGGAATTGCATTAAACATGTATGTCAGTTTGGAGGGAACTGATGACATTTACTATGTTGAGTCTTCCAATCCATAAACATGGTATGTCTCTCCATTCATTTTGGATCTTCTTTGATTTCTTTCATCAGTTTTCAGCATATATCCTGTATATGGTTTGTCAGATTGGCACTAAAGTGTTTAATATTTATTTTTTAGCAATAGTAAATGGTATTTAAAAGAAAATTCTGGTGTCTATGTGTTCATTGCTAGTATGTAGAAATACAGCTGCCTTTTGTATGTTGATCTTACATTCTGCAACCTCGCTGAACTCACTTAATTCGTTCTAGGAGATTGTATGTAGATTCCTTGGGATGATCCTATTATAAAGGCAATTAGGCCACCAGCAAATAGAGACAATTCTTTAATGATCTGTATGCCTTTCATCTCCTTTTATTACCTTATTGCATCAGCTAAAAATTTCAGCCCTACATTGAAGAGTGTGGTGAGAGATGTCTTTACCTTGTTCCCAGTCTCAGGGAGAAAGCATTCAGTCTTTCATTGTTGTAGACATTCTTTATCAAGTTGAAGAACTTCCTTTCTACATTTATTTTTTGAGAGTTTTGTTTTATATCATGAGTGGGTGTTAAATTATGTAAAAGGTGATGGATTTAATTTACTAACATCTTGTTAAGGATTTTTGTATCTATCTTCATAAGGGATATTGATCTGTGGTTTTCCATTATAATAATGTCTTTGGTTTTGATATGAATATGAATGTAATACTAGTTTCATGGAATGAGCTGGGTATGTTCCTTTCTCTCCTATTTTTATGGAAGGGATTGTGTAGAATTGTTAATTCTTCTTCAAACATTTGGTAAAAATTTCTAGCGAAACCATCTGGACTTGGAGATGTCTTTTCAGGAGTTATAAATTATGAATTTAGTTTCCTTAATAGTTATAGGGCTATTCAAATGATCTGTTTCATATTGGGTAAGATTTGTTAGTTTGTACTTTTTGAGGAATTGTCCTATATCATTTATGTTGTGAAATTGATTTGTGTAGAATGCATAGTGCTTCCTTATTATCCTTTTGCTATCTACAAGGTCTATAGTAATATTCTTGTTTTATTCCTGTTATTAGTAAAATGCTTCTTATCTCTTTTTTTTCCTTTGTCACTCTTGCTAGAGGTTTGTCAATCTGACTGACCTTTTAAAAGAAACCAGCTTTTTGTTTCATTGATTTTTTCTTTGTTTTTCTGCTTTAAATTTCATTGATTTCTGCCCTTATCTTTGTTATTTCCTTACTTCTGCTTAGTTTGAGTTTATTTTGTTCTTTCTTTTTCTAGTATCTTAGGGTAAGGACTTAGATAATTGATTTGTAATTATACTGATTATGTAAACATTTAGTGCTATAATTTCTCTCTCAGCACTGCTCTGAGACCTGTATATTTTTATACATAGTGTTTTTATTCTCATTCAGTTCAGTGTATTGTTTTATTCCTCTTTACTCACAGATTATTTAGAAGTGGGTTGTTTAGTTTAAAAGTGTTTGAAGATTTTCTTGTTTTTCTTTTATTGATTTCTAGTTTGATTCTGTTTTTGTCAGAAAATATAGCTTTCATGATTGCAGTTCTTTCACATTTGTTGAGGTTGTTTTATGGCCCATGATATGCTCTATCTTGGCATATGTTCTGTAGGCACATAAAGAGAGAGTGTATTCTGCTGGAGTTAGTGGGAAACGTTCTATACACATTGATTATAACCTGTTGGTTAATGGTATTGTTGGCTTCTTCTGTATCTTTGGTAACTTTTTGTCTAATTGTTTTATCAGTTGTTGAGGGATGAGTGTTAAAATCTCCAGTGATAATTTTGTATTGTATGTGTCTATTTCTCCTTTCAGTTTTATTAGTTTTTGCTTCACATATTCTTCAACTTTATTATTTGGTGCATACACAGTTAGGATTTCTTTTTTTTTTTCTTTTTTTTTTTTTTCTTGGCTATGCCATGCAGCATGTGGGATCTTAGTTCCCCGACCAGGGTTCGAACCTGCACCCTCTGGATTGGAAGCGCAGAGTCTTAACCACTGGACCTCCAGGGAAGTCCCTAGGATTTCTATGTCTTCTTTGTGGATTGACCTTTTTATCATTATATAATTCTCTATCTATGGTAATTTGTTTGACTAATATGAATACAGCAACATCCTTTTTTTTTTTTTTTGGTTTATGTTTCCATGGTATTTTTTCTATTCTTTCACTATCAACTTATAAAAATTATTATGTTTGAAGTGATTTCATGTAGACAGCATATAGTTGGGTCATATTTCTTTTTTAATCCACTCTCTTAATCTCTGTGTTTTAATTGGTAAACTTAGACATTTTCCATTTAATGTAATTACTAATAAGTTAAGGTTCAAGTTTGCCACTTTATTTTTTGTTTTCTGTTTGGCCTCTCTGTTTTGCTTCTCTGTTTTCTTTTTCTTGCCTGTCTGTGGTTCACTTAACTTTTTTTTCAAATTCTGGTTTATTTGATCCAGAGGAGTGCTTTTGAGTCTGTATCTTTGTACAGCTATTTTAGTGTCTAGGTATTACACTGCATATACATGATTTATCACAATCTACAGATGTCAACACTTCACCCGTTTGAGTGAAGGGTAAAAATCTTACCTCCATTTATGTCCCTTTACCCTCTCTCATTTTTAATATAATCGTCTCAGAGGTTTCCTTTACACACATTGAGAACTACATCAGGCAGAGTTAACAATTCTGGCTTGAGCCATCACACGTAATTTAGAAAACTCAAGAGAAGGAAGACAGTAAACTGTATTTGCTCTTATATTGCTCTTTCTGTTTTTCTCCCTTCTTCCAGATGTTCCAAAATTTCTTCTCCCAGATATTCCAAGATTCCTTCTTTTATCATTTCCTTTCTGTTTAGAGAACTTCCTTTAGCCATTATTTATCTTTCAGCTCTAAAATTTCTGTTTAGTTCCTCTTTATATCTTCTATTTGTTTGCTGAGGTTTTCTATTTCTTTACTGAAACATTCCACTTTAACATTTGTTTCAAGTGTCTTCATAGTTGTTCATTAAAGCATTTTTATAATGATGACTGTAAAATTCCTGTCCGATAACTTTAACATTGTTGTCATCTCGGTGTTGGGTATCTATTGGTTGCTTTTTTTTTTTAAGCTCATTTTGAGATCTTCACTGTTCTTGGTATGATGAATCATTTTCAGTTGAAACTGGGACATTTTGGTTATTATGTTAGAACAGTTTTAAAAGGATGCTATTTACTCTATTTTGGCAAGCACCCTCTGAAACTAGTCTGATGGATGTGGTACCACCTCATTACTGCCAGATGGGGTGGAATTGCAGCTTCTCCATTCAGCCTTCATTGGCATTTGTGGGTGAAAAAGGGGTTCCTTACTGCTGCTGGGTGGGTGTGGGAACTCTGGCTCCCACTAGGTCTCTGCTGATACTGCTCCATCTGGGAGGGTGAAGGATACCTCAATACTGCTCCCCCCTAGGGTCCTCCCTGACTCTCTGGGTGGAATGCCTCAGTACTGATGGGAAATGGTATGAAAGTCCTGAGTGTTCACTAGATCTTCTCTGACACCACCCTAGTGGAGAGGGGATGGAACTTATTACTACCAAGTGGAGTGGAAGTCCAGCCTCCCATGTGGTCCCCACTGACACCTCAAAAAAAGGGAGAGAAAGGGGCTTGGAGAGAGGCCTCCTTACTGTTGAGTAGTAGTGAAAATCTTGGCTCCCCACTCAGCTCTCCGGGTCTGTCCCAGCAAGGGAGTTGGGTGCCTTGCTCCAGCCCGGTAAAGGTGAAGTCCATGCTCTCCACTTGGCCTTTGTTGGAGAGGCTGAGGGTGGGGTTCAGGGTTGTTTCTGCGGTGTTTAGCTAGAGTAGAGAAATCATTGTCTAAGCGTTTTCTATCTTGCTAGGCTACCCCTTTTTGACTCCTGGGGCTTTTTTTGCCTGTACCCATTGACATTTCTGGATTGCTGGGTTCTGCAGTATCCAGTCTGGATATACAAGGAAAAAAAAGAACCAGAAAACAAGCAATAAAATAGGGAACGCATCACCATGTCATTTCTTGGGTCCTCAGGTTCCTAGCTTGTCCGTTTGTCTGCCTTCTTTCTACCTTGCAGTTTTCTTTTGTTTGTTTTATATACAATGTCCTGGGTTCTTAGTCGTACTTAGTGGATGGAATAGGATAAAGTACATCTACGCCATCTTTGCAGAAGTGAAATTTCTGGCCTTTCTTGATCATTATAAATGGGCTCCAGATTAAAACTTCAATCTGAAATACATTTTCAACCTTTGTGTTGAGTGACCTGAAATGGGGAGGGATGTGTGATCTGCATTCATTTCTCCTGTCACTTTGGTACCATGGAGTGTGTGTGTGTGTGTGTGTGTGTGTGTGTGTGTGTATGTGATGGGAGATTTTAATCTTCCCTACCCTAAGATGAGAAAATACTTCCTCCCCTCTTCCCAGGGGCTGGAGGAGGCAGGGATTCTGTTTTGCAACTGATGATACGTTAGTAGTGGAAAGACATTCCTAGTCTGTCTCTTGACCTCCTCTTAGTAATTTCCCCGAGGATGGGAGCCTCTGAGGAGGATTGTGTGTGGTTTTCTATGTGGTGCTCAGCTCTACCCTTGCCATCTCAGAAGGGACAGAATCACTCTTATCAAAAACACCACTCTTGGGCTTCCCTGGTGGCGCAGTGGTTGGGAGTCTGCCTGCCGATGCAGGGGACATGGGTTCGTGCCCCAGTCCAGGAAGATCCCACATGCTGCAGAGCGGCTGGGCCCGTGAGCCATGGCTGCTGAGCCTGCGCGTCTGGAGCCTGTGCTCTGCAATGGGAGAGGCCACAGCAGTGAGAGGCCTGCGTACTGCAAAAAGAAAAAAAAAAACAAAAAAAAACACCACTCTCCTCACAATAGGATTTCCAGGTTTAGCAAACGAAAATACATGACAGCCAGGTAAGTTGGAATTTCAGATAAACAACTAATAAGCTTTTAGTATAAGTATGTCCCATGTAATATTTGGGATATGCTCATCGTGAATTATTCCTGTTTATCGAAATTCAAATTCAAATTTAATTGTGTGTTATGTATTTTATCAGACACCTATACCTGCAAGGACAATTTCTGTTGCCCTCTCTCTGTTTCTTTCTTCATTCCTCCCCTTTACAGCATGGGGAGGAGAGGGGGAGGCTTGAAGGCTGTTATAGGGCATGTTTTGAACCTCTTAGCAAGCCTGGGAGAGAAGTCCAGCCTAATTGTTTACAGTCCTCTGTAGAATATGGGGTAATTTGGGCTTCCTTGTTCTCAGTTCTAAGGCTTAAATTGTAGAAAATAAGAAAAAGTCTTATTCAGCATCCCATTATAGAGAAAAGGATTAGACACTCTGTAATCAAATGCAGTCATGTTCCAAAATATATAATTCAGGTAATGAATGTTGTGGACACTGAGACAGGGAAAACACAGTGAAGGTTGGATATCTCTCCCAGTGCCTCTGCGTCTCTATTTCCTCAATAGAAGATGAGGTGGTTGAACTAGGAAATATCTGAGTGATACAGATATTAAGTAGGTTATATTCTAGTGCTTCAGAGTTTTGGCTAAGGACCCACAGCTGAGGACAATAATAAAAGTAATAGCTAACATTTACATTTATGGGCCAGACACTGCTCGCAGAGCTTTACACATATTTATTCACTTAACCCTTACAAAACTGGGATTAATACTATGATCATAATCCCTATTTTGCCAATAAGGAAACCAGGGGATTGAGAGGTAAAGTACACTGGCCAAGGTCACATGGGTGGCAAGGCCCCATTCAGCCTAAGATCCCATTTCACCATGAGATGCAGGCACAGATCCAATGAGCATCAGTCTTCATGGAGAAAAGACTGGAGAGCCATTGAGGAGGTGTCTTTGAAGGCAATTTGAAAAGTGGAGGACCCCCTAAAATAGGAGGGGAATGGGGTCCCCCAACCTAAGTCAATTATGAGGAACACAGTAATTTGGAGCGGTCCAAGATGGAATGGATTGGCTTGATGCTTGGTGAACTTACAGGCTTTCCCTGTGCTGTAAGCGGGAATGCTCAAAAACCCTCAGAGTCCTCCCACAAGAAAGAGCTTGCATTGGAATGTCTGCCATGATAGGACATTTAACAATCAAGAGGGCCTCAAATACTCAGGCTAAATAAAAGGCACCATTTCCCTCTTCCTCTTCTCTTTCATTCCTGTTGGACATGGAGGAGCCCAGAAGAACAGATGAAATCGGGGAAGAGTAGGAGCAGGGGGCTTCCCTGGTGGCGCAGTGGTTGAGAGTCCGCCTGCCGATGCAGAGGACACGGGTTCGTGCCCCAGTCCGGGAAGATCCCACATGCCGCGGAGCGGCTGGGCCCGTGGGCTGTGGCCACTGAGCCTGCGCGTCTGGAGCCTGTGCTCCACAATGGGAGAGGCCACAACAGTGAGAGGCCCAAGTACCGCAAAAAAAAAAAAAAAGAGTAGGAGCAGGGAGGGAGGTATTGATGGAGCCAGCCATGAGTCTTACCCTTGCTTCCCTCCCACCCCACCTCCCTGGTGGCCAGATCCGTGGAGAAGAAAGAGCTTTAAAGAGCATGCTGAGATTAAAGGGTTGATGTAATAAGTTTAGGTTTTTCTGATATCTAAAAATGGAACTGTTATTGTAGCTGAAAATAAGTAAAAATCTTTAGTATGTGCTTGAGATGCTGTTAAGGGGAGGATGAGGGAGATCCAGTGGAACAGAGGGAGGCAGTGCTAAAACGATAAACAAACAAATAAAACCTCTTTACTGTGCTCATCAAGTGTACCTTGCTCAATAAGCTAGTGAACTGTTCAAGCTGCCCATAGCTCTGGGTCTCTATTTTCTCATTATCAGAATGAGGTGGTTGCAGCTGTTGATCTCTGGGCTTCCTCCTCAATTCAGATTTTAGAAAGAATAGAGATCAATTCAGAGGATTCCAGAAATCTGCCTCCAAGTTTAACTTATTCATATTTTGGGGACATTCTTGCCATTAAAATTTAAATACGGATGTATAACTGATTCACTTTGTTATACAGCAGAAACTAACACACCATTGTAAATCAATTATACTCCAATAAAGATGTTAAAAAAGAAAGATTTAAATACGGTTATCTGAGGCCCCACAGCACACATTTTGTCCCTTCACTACAATTTCTGAGACTTCCGTGGTTGCGGATGTACAGGGGGTTACATACTCATGCTTACCTCTCTCATTTCCGGTTTCCCTAGGGTTATAGACGGCCCTGTTCACAGACTTGTGTCCTGGAGTAAAAGCCCTCTTTCTGCACCATTTTCTCATGTTGTTGGATTTTGCTACTGATTCTCCCTCTCTCTGTTTTAATTTCCCCAGTGCACCCCCTTTATGAAGCTACTAGTTATGACAGACTTTTAAGGAAGGTTTTGGGGATACAGATTATCGCTGAGGGGCACAGAACAGTAGCAACATCATATTGGATGGCAGGAATCACTGCCCTCCAATTCCTAGCAACTGATTTCTCTTTGACCCCTTCCTGGTGTCATACGGTTTGGGTCTCTAAGTCTACCACACTCCACTTCTCTTTTTCTCCCTGTCTCTCTTCCCTCCTTAAAACCTCTTGCGTCTCCCTCTGTTTCTTAATTTCCCAGGCTCAAAACTCCTTCCCAGTAGGATTTAGAGCAATTCCTCTCTCTCTCTTTTTGTTCCTTTCTTCTCATTTGGGCTCAGCCTAGGGAGCTTCAGTTTCTCACCAAAACATTAAGATGCTTTCACAAACAATTGCACCTTCTCCTCTGAAGATGAATTATGTCACTCTCTTGGAAGTGAGAAGTAGGTGTGGTGGGTTTCTGTCTTAAATAACTTTCCCGTTTCTTCTGCCCTAGCATATTGCATAAGCCTGATAAAGGATAATAATAATGGCAACTATATCCTCAGAGCCGTAAATTCCATAAATGGAGTTACTTTAAAACTCCTGGTGCCTTGCAAGCTGACTTTACCAGGAGAAGACAGTTGGTTGCACACGTTGAAACAAGCACAGATGGCATCAATTTTCTTGAGGTTTGAGTTATTTTAAGCTAGAGTGCCCACAGAGACGATGGCTACCCACTTCTTGTTAACCTAGGTTCACTCTTAACACAACGTTGCTTTTATAGCATTTCCTTGTTTCCAAGTACCTTCCTGTGTATTCTCTTGCGTACTTCTCAGTGCAGTGCTCCAGATGCATCTCATCGTCCACAGCCATCTTACATATAAAACAACCAAAACATAGGTCAAGGATCTGTAATTGGCAGGCTCAGTTTGGGAACTTGGATGTCCTGTCTTCAAATGCCACTCCACTTCTGAGATAAAATACACAAACAGATATCTTTTATGCACAGGGTAAAATGGGGAGGATATGGTTCTATAGGACATTAGGTGATCTACAAAAATCTTTGTAGAAGAGAGTACATGGGTGCAAACCTTGAGAGAGGCGTATACAGCATGTCAGTTATCTCAGATGGGACATATGTTACATACAATTTGGGAGACCCATCCTGGGGCGCAGTATTTGTAGAGCATCTTCTCTTGTCTGTTGGCAAAGCATAGAGCAGAGTCAACATGCCTTTCTAAGAATAACACGTGTTAACTAGGATGGGGAGGTAATGTTTACTGAGCGCCAGCTATGTGCCATGTGATTTATATACATTTCCTTATTTAACCTGTACAATTATTAACGGCATTTTACAGACAAGGATACAGAGAATGAGAGCTTATGTGATTTTTAAAAGTGAAATATCTATTAATAATTACAATAGCATACCTTTGAGCCCTATTAATGAACACTCCACCATAACTCTAACCATTCTGAGTCCTCTATCATCATGGATGGGTTTTGCCAATTTCTGAACTTCTTATAAATGAAAATACACTTCCGATACTTTATTTATGTCTAGCTTTTTCACTCAATGCTATGTCTGTGAGATCATCCATATTGGTTTTGTGTACCAATAATTCATTATTTTCATTGCTATGTACTATGTTTTTTGAATAGATCAAAATATATGTGTCAATTCTAGTATTAAAAAAAATAATAATAATAATTACAATAGCAAACATTTACTGAGCATGTACTATGTTCCAGATACTTTACGTCTTTATTATCTCAGTAATTCATCCTCAGCGGGATTGTGCAAGGGAGGAGCCGTTACTGTAGGAGTTTGAGGGAACCAATAAGGAATACAAAGCAGAGAGGCAGATAGAAGTAATGGATCAGGTAAAATATCTGTTTTTTAGAATTAATAAGAAGGTTCCTTCTTCGGGATACAAGGTCAGCAGCAATTGGAAAATGAAGTTAGATCATACAGTAGGAACAGCGAGTAGAATAGCAGTGCCAGGGACTGAGGGTGGGTAAGGGGAAGTGAAGAGATGTGGGTTAAGGGTACAAACTTGCAGTCACAAGCGCTGGGGAGTCTAATGTACAACATGGTGACTATAGTTAATGTTGTACACTTGAACGTTGCTAAGAGGGCAGATCTTAAATGTTCTCACCACAAAAAAAGAAATGGCAACTATGTAATATGATGGGGGCATTAGATCAGCTAAAATATTAAGGAAAAAGCTGAATTAGAGAACAGGACTAGATGAGTGATAACACCACGCTGCCTAATGCTCCTGTCTCCAGGTTGGTCCTTAGAAAAGCCCACTCAATGGATTTTTGGGGTCTACAGAGTGGACACATGGATGCCGAAGTCCCTTCACTTATCCAGACAAGGTAAGAACCGAGAAGAGATGGAGGGCTTCCCTGGTGGCGCAGTGGTTGAGAGTCCGCCTGCCAATGCAGGGGACATGGGTTTGTGCCCCGGTCCGGGAAGATCCCACATGCTGCGGAGTGGCTGGGCCCGTGAGCCATAGCTGCTGAGCCTGCGCGTCTGGAGCCTGTGCTCTGCAACGGGAGAGGCCACAACAGTGAGAGGCCCGTGTACTGCAAAAAAAAAAGAAGAGATGGAAACGCTTGTGCTTAGGACTTTTGGTAATTTAGCTCCACTCAGACAAAATATGTGTACCAATGACTGTCGTTCCTCTACCAGGTAACTCCACCCCTGATGGAGAGGAGGGAGGATGGGGCAAGAGACCGGGAGATTTAGGGTCAGTCATTTCTCCTGGAAACCACAGACGAAGAGAAGGTTTCTCTACATCCCTCCCACATGTTTTTCTTTCCATTTGATTGATTAGGAAATGGAGGGAAACAAGAGGTGGAGCAAGTTGCCCAAGGTCACAGCACTTCCGTGGCAGAGCCAGGGTGTCTGACATTGGGGCCAGCTCTTAGGGACACTTGGCTGATTCTGTAGAGCTCACACCCAGGCCTGTCTGGCCCTGGGTCCTTCCACCGTAGTGTATTCCCTGTCCTGGAGGCTAAGACCAGAAGTACATTGGCGGTTAAGTCTTCCAAAGGATCCTGGTGCAACTCTGTCCAGGGAACAGGATACAGCTCTCCCTCCCCTGCTTTTTAACTTTTATGTTCCCGCATTTTCACAGATTTGGACTCCAGCTGCCAGCAATGATCTGAGCCACTCTGCAGATGTCACTGTCACATTTCACTCACTCTCTCCATCTCGGCTGTTCAGGGCTTTCCAAATTCACACGGTCCTTCCAGGTGTCACCAACAGCCCATTAGTCCCATCTACAGACAGCACCCAGAGAGCACACAGTGAAAGATTTGGTTCATGTTTAATCTGATGATACTTTCCATATCTAGACGATGTATAATAATGGCAATTTATTAAATGCCAATGATGTGAATGTTTTGAGGAATCAGCTCATTGATGCAGCTCTGTGGTCCTCTTGTACTATCATTTTTCTCTGTGCTGGGATTGTGTTTCAATATGTTAACAAATGTGATTCTTTACTTCAAATTTCCTACTGCACTGAGACCCCTCCTGCTTGCTGCAGGGAGATCTCAGCCGTTTGCTGCCTCGGGGAAAGTAATGGCTTGGGAGGAGTAGCAAAAGTCACTGAGATATTTGATGTGTCTGACCCTGAGACTCTGAAAGAGTCCTCAGGATTTAGGGAGGATATTAAAGGGAGCAAGGAGAGAATAAGTGCTGGGTTCCCTGAAAACAAGTGACCCTTTGCTCTACAGAACATGTAGATATATAGGTACAGCTATTTCTCTCCCTGCCTAGCCAGCAAGAAGAGTGATGGGAGAAATAACCCTCTTTGCTGTGTGAGATTCAGGTGTAGAGGTGACTTTTCTCAGGTGTGCCTGGGGGAGGTGACGGCACACCAGAGAAGATGTGGGTTCAGGGCTGATCTAGGCAGAGAGGGCCTGCGAGTACTTTGAAGAATCCTCCACTCAGCTATGTATGCAGGGCTGTATCTGCAGGGCTGTAGATATTCCCATGTCCTCAGAGAGGCCCTGGTGAAGCTGAGAGAGAGTGTCCAGGCTGAAGAGACCTGGATGCTGGAGAAAAAAGTGGCGCAACCTACGTGGGCCACACCGAGGACCAGGCAGGGCCAGGCAAGTCCCAGCAGAAACCAGCATGGACAAGTGGCCATGAGAAGACCTCCCACCATCTCAGAAAATGTGGGGTAATGTAGCACAACCTTCACCTCTAAATGTTATATAAAATCTCAGGGAAATAGAATGGGAGAAGGCCTGAATTGGCTGAGATTATGTTTTTGATACTACATAGAATGAGAGTTTGAAATAATTAGGTTAGGTTAAAGATAACAGATTAAATAATTTATTTAAGGTAAGAGAAAACAGAATAATGATTCATCGGAGGAGTGGAGGTTGACTGGGAAAGTGTTCAAAGAACTTTCTGAGGGTGACAGACATATTCTTTATCTTGAGAAGCGTATGCATTACACGAATGTCTGTTGATCATAACTTATCAAATGATACACAAGAAATGAGTATTTCACTGACTGTAAATTATACTCCTGTTAAAACATTCAAGAGATTTTTTAAAAATGGCACATTTTTTGCCTGCCTGAGTTTGTGACATTCTGAGAGCTAAATGATTTACTAAGGTCACACACATGGAACCCCATTTGTCTGATCCTGAAGTCCATGTTTTCCTGATTGAGAGACAAGGGAGCCTGGTGGTTGGAGCCCAGTCCTGCCACTTGCAGCTGTCCTGCACTTGTCCAGGGTCAATGCCCTAGTTTCCCCATCAGCAGCATGCGGGTAGTAACAACCCCCTACTTCAGAGGGTGGGTGTGAGGACTACAGGTTTTATTACATGTAAAGTTCTGAGAACAGTGCTGACAACAGTTAGCTACTCCTTGACAAAAAGCTGAGGAATCTCAAAGAGCAGAGGGGAAGCGGAGGCCACCCAAATCAGTGCTCTTGGCCGGCCACGGGTCCCAGGAAAACCGAGGTTAACACACATGAACTTTCGGCTACTCAGCTCAATGGGAACTCCAACTGCAAAGGCTTTGAAGACTGTTTACCAGGCAGGGGAGTTCGATGGGAGACTTTTCTCCCGACAAACCTGCAATGATGTTATGAAGCTTCCTGAAAGATAAGTGGTGCTGGGGAAAGCATATAACCTTTAAAAGCTTGAATAAAGTCCACTGAAGTTATGAAAGATTCTCAGGGAAGATGGAAAAGAAATGTTACAATGGCTGCAGGCTTTTTAAAGTTAGATCAAGAATTCTGATATGCTTTCAGAAAGCCTCTTTTTTCAGTTTTCTCTCAAGATGTAAACTATGACAATGACAGATATATATTCCCCTTTGGGGAATAAAGGCAGGTAGCATTCGAGTAATGTTAAATTAATGTTCCTTCAACACATTTATTGAGGGCCTATTATGTCCTAGGCAGTTCTGGGAGCTCAGGAGATGCACATAGAATAGAAATTTCCTGGGGGGTTTAAAGTACAGGAGAGGACAGTGCCAAGTACGCGAATCACTGCAATACCAGGGAGTAAAATGTAGGTTGCATTGGAGGTGTGAGCAAAGTGCAATGACAACCCGGTTGGGGGCACGGAAGTCTGAACTGGGGAGTTGAGGGAAGGTTCTTGGAATTGGCCTTTTAGAAGAGAGTGGAAGGACTGACTGCACTAGAGGTGAGGGTCGCAGGTGGTGTTGTGACAGACAGCGTACAGCAGTGACTGAGTCCTGCCCTGTCAATCATCCCAAGAGCCTCCTCTGCATTTCCAAGACAAATACACGTCTAGGAGTCAAAACCATTTTATTACGAGCTACACAGTGTGCAACACCCAGTAGTTCAGAGATCACTCTCCAAGGCTGCATTGGAGGATGCATCTAAGGCTCAAGGCAATAATGGGGCCTTCATTCTGCCCTTTTTCACCATCCTCCCTGTCCCAAAACCATACCTGATTCTTGGCACCTGCGTACTCAGGTTATTTGCGGAGAGAGGCTGATGGTATTCAAGTGGACTTGGGTCCAATTACCCATCTAACAACATAGAATCTGGAAGAGGGAGGAAACTGTACAGGCAGCCTGCCCTGAGAGACCAGGGTCTGCTTAGCACAAAGTCTGCTTACCACATCCGGGTAGGAATTGTAAGAGAGAGAAGGCGTGAGTGTGCCTGACTGCAGTGATGACACCTAGCGAATGTGGCTTAGCAAACACCTCGAACATTGACCCATGGGATTGACAAGTTCTGCCATGGCTGGGAAAGGCGGGGCTGAGGCTAGGACTTTCTCCCCATGAGGAGCTGGAAAAATATGTTCCCATGTGTTTCAGCCTAGATGTGTAAAAGAATAGATGATGTTTGGAGGCATGTGAGTGTCCTGTTATCTGAAGGAGAGGAAATACACCGAGATGGTGATGGGAGCTGAGCCTGGAGATAGAGGTTTAGCTGGAGAGAAAATCTTTCCTGCTCATCAAAGCTTGTCTGCAATTCAAAGACTCTTTGAAACACATTATCTTTTTTCACTCATATTTCACATGTTATGAGCCCCCTTTTGCAAATAAGAATGCTGAGGTTCAGAAAGGTTAAGAGAGTTATCCAAAGTCACACAGCTTATCATTGGTTGGGACCAGCCGTCAGGTTGCTCTTTTCCTAGTGCAACATTCTTTTCACTCACTTGAGATTGGTTGCAGTGCTACATAATTAAAATGTTATTCAAATAAGTGAGGTAGAATTATCACCATTTAATATATATAATTTCCTTCATTGCTACTCAGACTTGATCCAATTTAAAAACCTTTGAAACTTTGAAGAACTACTTCCTAAATACACCTAAGTGTCTCAGAGTACTTTAGAACTTTTATTATATGCAAGTCCTCTAAATCGTGGTATCATTTTGTTAAAAAACGCCTTGGGAATCTTTATTCAAAATACTGAAAATCTTAAGCGTTTGAAGCTTAAAAGCAAATGCAATTACTGAAAACAAAGCTTGCAAATAAGATGTTAAAATGCAAAAACAAGGGAAGAACTGGAAAAAAGTGAATAATTAGAGCTCAAAGGGTGTGCTGTATTTTGGTTTTTTTTGCCGTACGCGGGCCTCTCACTGTTGTGGCCTCTTCCGTTGCGGAGCACAGGCTCCGGAAACGCAGCCTCAGCGGCCATGGCCCACGGGCCCAGCCGCTCCGCAGCATGTGGGATCTTCCCAGACCGGAGCACGAACCCGTGTCCCCTGCATCGGCAGGCGGACTCTCAACCACTGTGCCACCAGGAAAGCCCATGGGTGTGCTGTATTTAACTTTCAAATGTTAGAATTGTTCAATTTGAGAGAAAAAAATCTTTTGACATAACTCCTGTTTTTTAATTGGATAAATTGATATTCTGTACTAAAATGGAATAAGATTGAAAAAAAGCCTATAATTTTGCAAATCTAAATTTAGCAAAATATTCAAAGAGAATCAGAATACAGTCAACTTATTTGATATAGCTTGTCTTATAAACATATATGCATTGTAGAAAAGCACTCTGTATGGAGGCAAACTGGCTGTACTGATAAAAATACTTATGCCAGCATTTTTCCATATTTGAGTATAAAAATGGAATGGAGAATATTCTTCATTTAACTGAATTTCCCCTGAATTTACTAGAGTATCTCTTTACCTATGGCAAAAGAATCTTCTCAATTAAAATTATAATGGTCTTCTGAAAATAGTCAATTTTTAGGTACATGTAATCTCAAATTTATTGTCCATACAGTGCATCTTTTAAAAAAATTTAGGGCAATTTTATGAAAAAACTATGAGACTTAAAAACACGTTCTTCAGAAAATATCAGTGATGCTGTATTAAAGTCAGATAGACAGTTGATTAAAGAATGTGAATAGCAGTATGAGAAATTATTTTATTCTTATTTTTAATATTTAAGTAATAAATATAAAGAGATTTTTAATACTTCCCTTGGACTACATGGACACTTGATAGTTAAAAAATTTTAGAAAGATTTTTGTTTCTGAAAATAGTTTTGATATAGAAAATTTCATAAGTCTACCAATATAAAATCTTTCTTCATATATATACATTTATTTCTGTAAACGTATGAGTATGTGTACATGCATATATATATATATACCTATAAATATACATATATTATATATATATATATGTATAGGTATATGTGTAAGCTTTTAGAATGCCCTTTGGAATATTTCAGAGACTGGAAATTATGAAATATCTTCTCTTTAGGTGGTTGTCTGGTATTGTAAAAAGAATGGGCGCTTTCAGGCTTCCCTGGTGGTGCCGTGGTTAAGAATCCACCTGCCAATGCAGGGGACACGGGTTCGAGCCCTGGTCCGGGAAGATCCCACTTGCCGCAGAGCAACTAAGCCCGTGCGCCACAACTACTGAGCCTGCACTCTAGAGCCCGTGAACCACAACAAGAGAAGCCACTGCAATGAGAGGCCTGCGCACCGCAACGAAGAGTGCCCCTGCTCACCGCAACTAGAGAAAGCCCACGCGCAGTAACAAAGACCCAGTGCAGCCAAACTCGGGTTTAAATCAAGGTTCCACTAGTAAGTAGTAGTGTCTGGAGTTAATTTCTCCTTGCCAGAGAGAACCCTTCCTTATCTATCTGTCTGTCTATCTATCTATCTATCTATCTATCATCTATCTATCTTCAGAGCATCTCTCCTTTTGGGGAACTGACTATATAGCAACGTTTATTATAAAGATAATAATATAAAAGCAACCATTAGACAAAAATACAATTTTTGCTAAATAACCGAAAATGTAAGAGAGAAAGAGAGGGATAGATTGCAAGTAAGATTACCTATATAATAAATTGCTATGGCTTGACGTCCAGGATAAGGAATCACAAACGTTGATTGTATATTTCATTATTATTACTTTAAGATGATAATTTGCATATTGTGTGATAAAGCAAATGAGTAATTTTGTGATATTCCAGTGCTATCTTTTCTGATCTCATTGACAATTTGTATTCTCAGCATGTAAGAAAAGAAGAGCTAGTGTAAATTAAGAAGTTTAGGTAAAAACCCTGAAGCCTGGAATTTGAGTCAAACCCATGAGTATGTATTTATAACGCATTTTATTTAAAAAATTATTTCCTAGCCCAGTCCTCTGAAAAAGCATAGAAGTAGTCACCCATCCAGTGGCAATGAGCATTCCTAGTGCCCAGATTGTGGTTTACAAATACTATTTCTTGTTAAAAGGAAACAGAAATGTCTTTTTCCATCCCCTCACTTTCAATCTGTGTGTGTCCTTTGCCCTAAAGTGGGTCTCTTGTAGGAGCAGAAACAGAGGTTCTTGGAAATGTTCAAGGTGAGCTTTAAGCATTTCAAATGAGAAGACAAGGAAGTCATCCGATTACTAGGGTAGTGTCTAAAGGACATAGGACCCAACTTGAAGAGGCTCCCACTGGCCATAGTTGAGGCATTTGGGCAACAGTAGGGAATGAGACATCCAATATGTTTAAATCCTTGAGTTCACAGTGACATAAAACAATATCCCTAATAGGTTACATGTTGATAGATGCCAGTGAGTCAACTCATTATTTGAAAATTGATAAAGGAAAAGCATCATGCACTTATTCTGCCTTTACTCTATGACTATATCAATGAATTACCAAATGGTTGATGAGGGAAAGTTTCTCTGTAAAACAATTCCAGCTAATACATGAAGAACAAAGGACAGAATAGAGTATCACCATTTTGCAAGCTGTAATTAATCTAGGCACTGAACACTGGTGGCTGCTTACATCATAAAAGAGGCCATTGGACATGATGTGTCCACTGATAGCATAACACAACACAACCTGTGGAGCAGTCTTGCCAAAACTATCAAATCTGATTCTGATCAAGCTTTCAGATCCAGCTGTAATTTATAGAAAACATAGAGGACAGAGGAAAATGTTGATGGTTATCATGGGGAGTGGTCATCAAAATCCAGACTCTGAGACACTCCAGAGGATAAATGACCTGGCTCCTTCAACAATAATTTGCCAGGGTGGGTGTTGAAGATGGAGGGTAAGCTTATAAGTGATTTGTCAACCAAATGAAATAGGTGGACATTGTTTGTATCCTGATTTAAACAAGTAAATTGCAGATGGATTAGATAGATAGAAAGATAGATAGACACAAAATTGGAATTGACTCTATACTTGATGATAATAAAGAATGCTGCTAGTATTTTTAATATGATAATACTATTGTTATGGGGTTTTTTTGATTTGTTTTTTTGGCCTTACCATGCGGCTTGCAGGATCTTAGTTCCCCGACCAGGGATTGAACCTGGGCCCTGGCCAGTGAAAGCGTGGAGTCCTAACCACTGGACCATCAGGGAATTCCCCTGTATTGTTATGTTTTTAAAAATATAGTTATTGGGCTTCCCTGGTGGCGCAGTGGTTGAGAGTCCGCCTGCCGATGCAGGGGACATGGGTTCGTGCCCCAGTCCGGGAAGATCCCACATGCCGCGGAGTGGCTGGGCCCGTGAGCCATGGCCGCTGAGCCTGCACATCCAGAGCCTGTGCCCAGCAACGGGAGAGGCCACAACAGTGAGAGGCCCGCATACCGCAAAAAAAAAAAAAAAAAAAAAAAAAAAAAAAAAAAAATATATATATATATATATATATATATATAGTTATTATCAAAATGTATTCTTATGGAATACTTACGGATAAAAATGGAAAAATGCATTTAAACATATGCTTAAGCCATGATGCTTAACAAGGACAAAAACATATGAAAACAAAATAGTCTTGGAAAATCAAGATTCTAAGTTTTTCGGGTAAGTTAGCACTTGGATTTCTAGACAAATCCTGACACTTGAGGGGTTTTGATATTGGGTCAGCCCATATAGAAGAGATCAGGACTGTGACAGTGCTGAGTGACAATTCAGTAACAGTCATTGAATCTGAATTTTTGAACTTCAGCTTTTCTGCATTCGTACCTGATTAACTCTGAGTGGCTTCCCTATGCTGACATTCCCTGACTCTAGGCTAAAGACTTGTGGCCTGATAGATGTTAGTTATAAAACATAATTTGTGTGTAGTGTGTTTCTGCTTTCTCAGACAAAACAAAACATTATGTTTATTAATTTTCTTGATTCTCAGAAATCACATGTAGAAAGTCAGTATAGTTCATCCCTTGTCATAGATGACAAGGGAATAGCATACTGTTCAGACTTGCCCAAAACGATACAACCAGACCCAGCTCTCCTGACCTCTGTTCAGCCAGTAGTCCTGGTGTTGAGATGCCCCAGTGGACCATCACAAACACTCCTTTCCCCCTCCTCACCTTAAGTCCCAAACTCTATGTTTAATCAAGGGAGGCAACTCACTAAGACGTTTCCTGGTCTATTCTAATCTTGCTTCTCCCTGAAAGCATCACTGTGAAGAAGGAAATAGTCTAACAAGGAGGAAGAAAGAAAGAAAGGAGGAAAGGCAGGAAGGAGGGAGGAGAGGAGGGAGCAAGGAAGCATGTAGTAGGCACTGAGGAAGACACTTAAAATTATTGCATTTTTTCAAATACTGGCAAAGACCTGTGACTTGGGTTTACTCCCCCGCTTTATAGATGAGGGGATTGAAGCTCTGGGGTAAGCAAGTTGCTAAGAGTTCACACAGCTCTCAGCAGAATTTGAACCCAAACAAACACCCTTACTTCAAATCCAAGTCTCTTCTTCCTACCTCTAGTTTTATCTGGAGCTCGAAACCCAGCTTCTCCTCATATCCCTGCAGCTGGCACCCAGACACTAAGATCATCTGAGTTTGATCTTCACACCCTCTGGGATTGGCATTCTGCTTCGAGTGTCCCTTCCATTGCTCCTTGGAAACAGCAAATTCTGTTTTTAGAAAAAGATCTGTCAAAGGCATCGTGTGGCTGGGCTGACAGCAGAGAGAATTTCTGTTGGCTTCCATCTGGGAACCAAGCAGTTACAGATGGGAAGACTTACTGCAACCTTGAAGATTAAAATAAGAAGGCTTTTCTCACGCGGTTAATGCACACTGGGTTGAAAGACTAATTATGCAACATTCCTGTTTCCAAGGAGTTTGTTATCAAATGTAGAAAACCATCATGTACACAACTAAATACAAAACAGTGCAATAAATTACATTAGAGTGCTTACATGTTACGGGGTACTGTACCAAGTACTGTACACACGTCTTTTGGTCTTCACAACAACCTACGGCATAGATGTTAATAATACTCCCATTTCACAGATGGGGGGAACTGGCTCAGCAACAGCCAAGGTCACAGAATTACTAAGTAGTAGGGCTGGAGTTTGAGCCCAGTGGCCTCACTCCTGAGCCTGAGTCCTTAAGGGAACATTTATGACAGAGCCAGGCAGCTGCAGAGAACAGAGGAAGGGCAACTGGAGAAGAGATGACAGATATAGTGGAGGAGAGGCTGGTTGAACTGAACTTTGAAAGAAGGTAGATGTTTATCAAATGTCTTATTTTAATTTTTATTTTGACTAGAAATCCTAGAAATTTTAGAAATTTCTAAGATTTATCTTGGGGTTCTCATTTATTCAACAAATATTCACTTCGGGCCTCCTCTGTACCAGGCAGGGACTGGACATGAGCATGAAGTGGGACAGGCTGGACTGGGGAGTCAGAACTGGAGTGGACCTATCCTCTGGGTGCCCTCCTTCTCAATCAGCATTTGCCACCTGCAGCTTCTAAAATGTCTCATAACAGGACATTGCCTGAGTTAACTCAAAGGTCACTATGCACCCTGCACAAAGAATCCTTTCCGATTCTATTTTCTGTCTCTAATATGTCAAGCACATTGAATAACATAGATGACTGATAGATGTGGAATGGGTGCAATGATGACAAAATATTCCAAATACTGCAAGGCCAGCAACATAAAATACAACCAATTTAAGCTAAGCAAACTTCTCTCCATTATTACTTTTAAATGGAAGACTAAAAACCCCAAATTAAATTTCCTTCCACCTAAAAGTTAAACAGTAATGACACTAAAATTCCACAATTATTCCCTTTTTAATTTTTTGTTTTGCTGTCTCTAAGCTGGATCTGCAGGATGGGGATGATTATCGTGCCTAGGAGCAGTGGTGAGAATTAAAATTCAGCCGAGCTTGGGAAATGTTCACCTTTGTGTCTCTTGAGAGCATACTCGATGTACAGTAGGGATCGTGGTAGCTGTATCTTCAGGAAGCAAATTAGGCTTGTATCAAGGTGGTCTTTCAATGAGTATGTAAATCCATGAACTGAGATCTAGCTCAAGGATGAAACTCTAGATTCTAGCAGAGGAATTCTAGATACACAGCACTGAGAGCTGGTTTGACGTGGTCTCCCAAATAGGGACTGAGACCAAGAAGACATGACTTAAGTCCAGGTACCAGACCAGACTTGATGGTCATAAAGGTGCTTGAATGTGGAGTACCTGATTTTGCCCCCAGCATTGGGACCAGCCTGGGTACCAGTGTAGAGCTGAAATGCCATGTGTGGGCCAGGTCACCAACCTTGATTAAAAGGGAGCAAGCTGGAACGGGGAATCAGGCGAGCCCTGAAAAGATTTTACTCGTGTTTTTTTTTCTGGAGAATGAGCGTTTGTTTCAAATTGCAAGGTGGCAAGCTCAGCTATGAAACTCTGTCTGACTTCAGGGTGACCACGTGGCTTAACCTTCCATGAATAACCCAAAGCATTCACACAGCTCAGTGAATGCCCCCAAGGCTGAAGAATCCCCGTGTCACAGAGGGAGGGGCCCAGGAGACCTGCTAGGGTGCAATTTTGAAAGCAAATGTGTCAGCAGCAAAAGATGGTGCTCCAGGGAACATCTCAGTCCCCAAAGCCGGGATTGGCTGAGCCGCTGCAGCTTTCATATTTCCATGGAATCTGGGCTTTTCCAAGAAAAAAATGAGAACAGCGCAGTGTGACTTTGGTGTCTCAGACCTTCTTTGCTTTTTTAGATCATGCCTGTTCTTTCTCATCTCATACTTGTAATGTGCCCAACACCAGGAGTGCCTTTCTCCTCACACAAAGTACTAACTGCTTGTTCTTTCATCTGTTTGTTTATTCATTTACTTACTAATTTATTTCATCACAAATGACAGCTTCTCCATGGAAACTTCCTTCTCTGAGCCATCCAGTAGAAAATAACCTTTCCCATTTTTGAATCCCAAAAGATAATATTTACCCCTCATTTTAATACCCATCACAGTCTTAGACAAGAAGGTCTTAGAGAGTAACCTCCATGCATATCCATCTGACCTGCCTGGTCTACCCAAACCCAACTGATAAAGACACTGACAAGGCCACACCTGGGATCCATTGTCATCATGTTGGCAAAATGTGGGTGACTTGGTTTATGCTATAGGTAGGCATCCTTGTGGAAAGCCAGGCAGTGAGGGGCATCCACCTGCTGATGAGGGTCTAAGTAATTATAGAATAAAACACCTCCCTCCCCAGCTATCTCACACTCTGTGTGAAGGGGAAAATGGAAAGGAGACAGATATATGAATTTTTCCTCGGGCACAGCATCTATGCTGCTTTCTGCACAGTGTATATCTGCCTGACATATTAAGTGCTTCATTAATGTTTGCTTAACAAATGATTCAATGAATGGCTCTCCACTCTTCAAATTCCCAAAGCATATGTACTACTCTAGACATACGAGGACCCAATATTAAATTGACAGACTTACATTTACCCTTCCAGGCAGATCCAAATAGATCTTTTCCTTCTTTCCAGTGTCTCTTTCAAAACATGCCCATGCTAGTCCTTTTTGGAGGAAAGGAAGAGAGAAGGAAGAAATGAAAATAGGAAGTGAACAAGATAAGAAGACAACCCAGAGAGGGAGAGGAAAATGCCTTTCCTAGGGCATTCATTTATTGAGTTCTTGTCTTGTTTCAGGTACTCTGCTCAGCTGCTTATTTTGCTGGATGTGAGTAGTTAGAATGGATAAGTGCTTATCATCATAATTTACTGCAGTTAAAACAGGCTGATTCATTTCATCTACAAATACAGGAACACAAAAGTCTCAATTCATAAGACGCAATTTTTGAGATTTAATCCCAGGACTAATAAATAATGTACACAACACACATGTTCACTATTTCATAGAGGATATATACAACCATTTGAGTAACCATCATTTAAAGTGATGACTTTAATAATTATCATAACGAGTTAACTTACACTCTTATAAAGCCTTATAGTTTAAATTACGCTTTCACAAAAATCTTATTTTATCTTCTTTAAGACTCTGTGAGATAGAACTTTTAAAATTCTCTTTTAAATATTAAAACTGTGGTTCAGAGAGGTGAAGAGATTTACTCAAGACAGTGAAATAATGTAAGAGACAGACCAGGATTAGAAGTGAGTTCACTTGACTCTAAATCCAGTGTCCTTGTCTGCTATACAAGAGGATTATAGCAGGCTTATTGGTTATCTTGAGTGATTATTTGGAGGTAATTACTAAACCAATTTTCTTTAGAAGAATTTCTTTCTTCCAAATTTCTTATTGGCTTATAAAACAATTATGGGGCTGAGTGCTCTCTCCCTGATAGTAAATGTCTATTACTTTGTTCTCCACTCCATCTGATGCTATACCAAAGTAGAACCTATGCTTTTAAATTCATCATCTCCCCATTTTTGGATTGGGTTGTTTGTTTTTTTGATATTGAGCTGCATGAGCTGCTTGTAAATTTTGGAGACTAATCCTTTGTCAGTTGCTTCATTTGCAAATATTTTCTCCCATTCTGAGGGCTTTTTTTTTTTTTTGTCTTGTTTATGGTTTCCTTTGCTGTGCAAAAGCTTTGAAGTTTCATTAGGTCCCATTTGTTTATTTTTGTTTTTATTTCCATTTCTCTAGGAGGTGGGTCAAAAAGGATCTTGCTGTGATTTATGTCATACAGTGTTCTGACTATGTTTTCCTCTAAGAGTTTGATAGTGTCTGGCCTTACATTTAGGTCTTTAATCCATTTTGAGTTTATTTTTGTGTATGGTGTTAGGGAGTGTTCTAATTTCATTCTTTTACATGTAGCTGTCCAGCTTTCCCAGCACTACTTATTGAAGAGGCTGTCTTTTCTCCATTGTATATTCTTTCCTCCTTTATCAAAGATAAGGTGACCATATGTGCATGGGTTTATCTCTGGGCTTTCTATCCTGTTCCATTAATCTATATTTCTGTTTTTGTGCCAGTACCATACTGTCTTGATTACTGTAGCTTTGTAGTATAGTCTGAAGTCAGGGAGCCTGATTCCTTCAGCTCAGTTTTTCTTTCCCAAGATTGCTTTGGCTATTTGGGGTCTTTTGTGTTTTCATACAAATTGTGAGATTTTTTGTTCTAGTTCTGTGAAAAATGCCATTGGTAGTTTGATAGGGATTGCATTGAATCTGTAGATTGCTTTGGTAGTATAGTCATTTTCACAATGTTGATTCTTCCAATCCAAGAACATGGTACATCTCTCCATCTATTTGTATCATCTTTAATTTCTTTCATCAGTGTCTTATAATTTTCTGCATACGGGTCTTTTGTCTCCTTAGGTAGGTTTATTCCTAGGTATTTTATTCTTTTTGTTGCAGTGGTAAATAGGAGTGTTTTCTTAATTTCACTTTCAGATTTTTCATCATGAGTGTATAGGAATGCAAAAGACTTCTGTGCATTAATTTTGCATCCTGCTACTTTACCAAATTCTTTGATTAGCTCTAGTAGTTTTCTGGTAGTGTCTTTAGGATTCTCTGTGTATAGTATCATGTCATCTGCAAACAGTTTCCCAAAGAAGATATACAGATTGCCAACAAACACATGAAAGAATGCTCAACATCATTAATCATTAGAGAAATGCAAATCAAAACTACAATGCATTATCATCTCACCCCGGTCAGAATGGCCATCATCAAAATATCTACAAACAATAAATGCTGGAGAGGGTGTGGAGAAAAGGGAACCCTCATACACTGTTGGTGAGAATGTAAATTGCCACTATGGAGAACAGTATGGAGGTTCCTTAAAAAACTAAAAATAGAACTACCATACAACCCAGCAATCCCACTACTGGGCATATACCCTGAGAAAACAATAATTCAGAAAGAGTCATGTACCACAATGTTCATTCCAGCTCTATTTACAATAGCCAGGACATGGAGACAACCTAAGTGTCCATCAACAGATGAATGGATAAAGAAGATGTGGCACATATATACAATGGAATATTACTCAGCCATAAAAGGAAAGAAATTGAGTTATTTGTAGTAAGGTGGATGGACCTAGAGTCTGTCATACAGAATGAAGTAAGTCAGAAAGAGAAAAACAAATATCGTATGCTAACACATATATATGGAATCTAAAAAAAAAAATGGTCATGAAGAACGTAGGGGCAAGACGGGAATAAAGACGCAGACCTACTAGAGAATGGACTAGAGGACACGGGGAGGGGGAAGGGTAAGCTGGGACAAAGTGAGAGAGTGGTAGTGTATACATGGACATATATACACTACCAAATGTAAAAGAGATAGCTAGTGGGAAGCAGTCGCATAGCACAGGGAGATCAGCTCAGTGCTTTGTGACCAGCTAGAAGGGTGGGATAGGGAGGGTGGGAGGGAGGGAGATGTAAGAGGGAAGAGATATGAGGATATATGTATATGTATAACTGATTCACTTTGTTATAAAGCAGAAACTAACACACCATTGTAAAGCAATTATACTCCAATAAAAACGTTAAAAAATAAAAATAAAATAAATTCATCATCTCATTGAACCTCTACAAAGCCTCTGTGAGGTTAGTGTGGCAAGGTATTTGATTTTCACTTAATAGAGGAAGAAATTGGAACAGAGACAGGCTTAATCCATTGTCTCAAAGATGCACAATTAGTTAATGATAGAATCAAGAAAATAACAATGCACTCCTTGTCCCGTCCTCACAACCACAACTCAGTTCAGAATCTTTTCATTTCTGGTGGTTATTGAGTGAACTCTCTGTTCACAGACTTCTCATCCTACACAACAATTACCAGAGTGATACATCCCAAACTAAAAATGTTCGTAGAAGAAAAGACCCACAGATTTGACCTCATAAAGAAATAACAAATTCTCTATGGCACAAGAAAGCTGAAAAAGTTGACAAGGAAAAATATTTGTGATACAAAAAGTTAATAACCACAGGATACAAAGAGCTCCTACAGATCATTAAGAAAATGAAAAAGAGCTCAATAGGAAAATAGGCACAGGAAAAGCCATGCACTGAATAATAGAGACACATTCCCAAGAAATTAGAAAAAAAAAGTCCAACCTCACTTCTTGATTAATAATCAAATCTAAGCAAAACTAAACATACTGATATAACCCAATTCTGGCATGAATAAGCAAAATAGGCAACACTGGTGAGAATATAAGCTTTTCTGAAGGAGCAACTTGGCAATATCTATTAAATGCCCATTTCTACTGACCCAGCAATTTTTCCTAACTCATGAATTCATTCTTTCATTTAATTAAAATTTATTTTTTGAGTGTTATGTGCCAAGATATATTAGATGTTGGAGACACAGATGTGAATAAAACAAACCTTAAATTATGATTCTTTTAATGTTGAAAAATATTTCTATAATCTCATTTGATTATCATAAAACTCAGGGAAGATTAAATACGATAATGTGAAAAGGCTCATGACATTGAGAATGAAACTGAAGATTGAAATGGTTTTCAGGGATCCAAACATGAACCAAAATTGTAGGAATGTGGACCCTCTCCAGAACACATCTTACAGGATGGTGAGATTAAAGTCGTGGACTTGCTGTGAGCCTCAGATTTTTTTACCTGTGGAATAGGGATAAGTATGTTGCCGCCTCATTCAGTAGTTGCCATGACCCTTACTAAATGCCAACTTCAAGACTCATCTCAGCACCTGTGTTCTTATGTATATATCTGTTCCACCATTTTGAACTCCTGCAACAAGGCACTGAGAACCCAGGTGCTGGCTACAAAGACTGGCCACTCAGAAACTGTCAAGTCCACAGTAGCTCCTGGTCTACTAGGGGAAGTGGGCTATAAAATACCACTTGAGATAATAATGCTGAAAAACAGGGAAAAAAAGGGAAAGGGGATGGTCAAGGAAGAGGACTCTGCTTTAAGTGTTGAAAAGGTTTCTGCGAGCCTGATGTAGAATAAGGAGAAATTCAACAATAAGGGAAAAGGGAGGAGACATTTGAAGGCAGAAAGAGTAGAAGTGATGGCATTGGGATGACCTTGACTAATCAGCATTTTGTCTCATTCTGTTTTTATCTCCATTTTTGTGATTGCTACTGGAATGCAAATTCTGACACTAAGTACTTGGAGTTAGACCAAGTTTCAGAGGAGAAGACTGCCCGCATTTCAGACTATGGGGGCTCCCTTTACCCCTTCAGTCTCAATAATTCACTAGAATGACTTACAGAACTCAGGAAAGAGCTATACGTATGATTACAACTTCATGATAGCAAAAAAGGAACAAATCAAAACCAGCCATAAGATGAAACACATGAGATGTGAGGTCTGACAGGGTCTCAAATGATAGCTTCAGTACCCTCTTCCCCTGGATGTCACCCTCCAGGCATATTGATACATAACAGTATACCCAGAGTTGTGTTAACCTGGGAAGCCCACCCACGTTTCAGCATCCAGTTTTTTTTTTTTTTTTTGGAATTTCATTATGCAGGCACAACTGATTAAATCATTGGCCATGAGGTTGAACTCAATCTCCAGCCCTTTCCCCTTTTCAGATGTTAGGCTGATATCATGTAGCTCAAAGCCCCAAACCTCACAAATTTTGTTGTAGTAAAATTAATCAATTTCTTCTTTGTGAATTACCTTTTTGTCTCTTGTCTAAAAAATAACTCCCTATTCCAGTATCACAAAGATATTTTTCTGTACACTTTTCTACTATTTTTTAAGTCATATATTTGTCATTGATCCAGTTGGAATTTACTTTTCATTAGCTTTTCTGAGCCTCAGAATCCTCCTCTGTGGAATTAGTGGGTTGGATTAATCTTTAAGATCCTTTCCAGCTTTAAGTTCAGTGATAAAAATATCTAGCTTTTACACATACTTTCTATATGCTAGGAATTGTTCTGAGAACTTTATGTTTATTACCTTATTGAAGTCCATTTTTCACTCTTTTGCAGGCACAGTAAGGTTGAACATATGAGCTAATGTTCAACAGCTACTGAGTGACAGAGATAAATTTGAAGCCAGAGATCTAACTCCAAGATTTGCTTTTAACTGCTTCATTATATTCTTCTTCTAAACAATATCACTCTTTGCTTCAACCTTCACCATAGTTTTTATTCTCCTTCAGTTCTCAAGAGTTTAGCACATACTCAGGCACAGATGAGTCTTAGTGCAGCTTTGTTGAATTTAATTGAAAATAATTCTTTCTGTCTGTTCTTGATGTTTATGTCACTTATGGGTAATCTTCAACTATTGAATCCAGCATCAAATATGTTCAGTTCAG
Source organism: Mesoplodon densirostris (assembly GCF_025265405.1). Lineage (NCBI taxonomy): Eukaryota > Metazoa > Chordata > Mammalia > Artiodactyla > Ziphiidae > Mesoplodon > Mesoplodon densirostris. The sequence goes on along the minus strand of NC_082673.1, from coordinate 85,625,342 downwards.
AAGTAAATATTGGGACTCACACCTGGAGACTATAAGTCCATGGTCACAAAACCGGCAGGTAATATGCCTTTTCTTACACCTCAGTTTGTTTTACAGAACTCTAACTTGGCTGCCTGACTGGCTAACTTGCCTGTGGATGAATTTTCTTATTATCACCCTCTCTTTAGCACCTAGACTATGTGGTCTGTGGAAAACAGAGAGGTGATGTATTTATCAAAAGCCCCAGGTAGTAGGAGAATAGCAATAAATGTCTAAAAATATGAATTTAGAGTTCCCCTTCATCATCTTTTCATCCCTTTCATCATCATCAAATTTCCACCTCAAACTAAAACGGCCAGTGCCCTTAGACCCCGAGAGCTGTCTCCTTCCCTTCAGTGACATCTCTCCTCCCTAGGCACGTGCATCATGCCCTTCCCCTTCCTCTCTCCGATGAGGTCACACCAGAGGATGGCCTGAGGGAGGGTTGGGAGGGTGTGAGAAAGATGACCGACAACAATAATGACTTCTTCCATTTACTAAGTACTTTCTGTGTTTCCCATGCTGTGCTAAAGCTTTGCCTTCTTCATCTTATTGAATCCCACGTCTCCCTGGAGTGAGGATTATTGTTCCCATTTTACAGTGATAACACTGAGGCCAAGAAAGTATAACTAGCCCAGAGCTAACAAACTACAGCTACTGTGCAGGAAAGTGGAGACTGCTTCAGGTTCACATCTATTTGACTTCCAAACTCATTTCTCTTTCTTTCTCAGTGTAATGCTGCCTAATAGTCAACTCTTTGTAGTAGAACTTGTACATACCTCAAGCTGGAAAGAAAAACAAAACAAAACAAAATGCTGTATGTGTTTCAGCGTCAGTGGTAGGTATATTTGGGGGTGAGATGCTATTTCTTGGTTACCCTCTTTAACAGTACTTGAAAGTCTCTGCTAAAGGAAGAACGTGGACTTTGGAGTGAGGGAGACAGAGTTGGGGCAAGGCACTTCAACCTCGGAGCCTCGGCTTCCCCATCGTAAAAAAGGAATAATAATACGTGAGATCAAAAATGGAGTCTTATATACAGCATCTGGTAGATAAGACAGGAGGCCAGAGGGTAGCATGATTAAGCACCGGTTACCCAGAATTAGACAGGCTTGATTCCAGTTCTGCTATTTACTAGCTGTGTGATGACCTTGGTCAACTACTTAACCTCTTTATACATTTCCTCTTCTGTAAATTGGGGGCAAATTATAGCACAGACTTCACAGGGTGGTTATGAGTACAGAGCAGTTCCAGGCACAGAGTAACCTCTAGGTATGTTTATCATTGTTACAACAAGTGGTCACAAATGGTGGTTACCTTCCCTCCCCAGGTAGGAAATGTCCAGAAGGCGCTGTCTGACCCACTTGTTGGTCCCCAGGATATTCTCTGGGCATCCTGGAATCCCTCCTGGTCTCAGCAGCTAGTCCCACCTCTCAGAGTCAGCTCCAACCCCATCTAGTTCTGGAGCTGCTCGCCTCCAGTGGTCTAAAAGGCTGCACAATTAACCCTTCCCTGCCCGGACTGAATGTGAGCTCAACCACCTAATTCTCAGCTCCTTGCTGGTCATTAACTGTTTAACGTGTGTGAGGAATGTCTCTTAACCTTGTGCCTCATTAGAATGAGTGATTTTGTAAGGCAATAAATCAAACTCGCTTCTAATGGAACCCGATTCCAGCACCTTTTTTTTTTTCTAAGAGCCTTACAAAGAAAGCTATTACAGGTTTGGAAAGATTGATTTTATTTAAAACCGAATATGTACGAAAGCAGGCAGAGTGGTTATGACATAAATTACTTTGATATATTGAGTGCAAAGGCAAATGCAATTTCTTTCTCCCTTTTAGCTTTCTGTGTTCAGCAGGGGGGTGGTGATTTATCTTTTCACCCATTTCTATCTGACTTAGGTTGCTTTTAACTCGAGGGAAGAAGGTTCAGATGGCCTATGTTGGAGGGACCTCCAGGAGGAGGACAGGAAAGGAAAAAGGAAAGAAAGAAGATGTCTCCTCTAATCTCTGGACCCTCAAATGATACTATTCAGCCTTCCCCCCACTTCCCGATCTAGCCTGGTCCCCTGCGGAAGAAAATAAATAGCAAATGGAAGAAACATCTCAAATGGAAATCAATACGCAGTTTACCATGTCATTATCTTAGGCTCAATTCTTGTGCTAATATAACAAACTAGAGCTACATATAATAAATATCAAACCCTCTTCATTGAGAGAGAGATAAAGAATATAGTCTGTCATAATCTAATCTTCATTTCTTTTTCCAGGTGCTATGGATCCTCTTTCGGATGCTTCTAGTTCCAGTAAAAGAGAAAAATAGGCAGTAAAGGTTCATTTTCTGAGGTCAGAGCCCTCACTACTACCCCTGTTACTCGTTCAAGAAAGTTATTCATCTTTGTTCACGTCGATACTAAACATTTCTTTAAGGCTCTGCCTCTAGCCCCGTGTTGGCAAAGAGCTTCTGCCCTCACCAGTATGACTCTGCAAATTTTGACTTTCTGGCTTAATTCCTGAAAACAAAAATCTGAAGTTCTGGATTAAATAGAACTAAAGATATTTTATTGCTGAGGCTTCTCAGAGCTTTAAGTGTGCTACCGCGTGCTGTAAATCTCTGAGAGTGATACAATGCACCGCTTTCCAAACTTTTAACAAGGGACACTTTCTACAGAGCATCTCGAAGTGATCCCATTGTTAGAGATATCTAGGGTGATGTTCATCTCTTTTACAAGGGTTTACCAGGCCTTTCTCAAGAGAATCTCACTTGCTCATCTAAACTCATCTCCTCTCTCTGGCCCGCATCCCATTCTGAGTTAAGGCTGCACAGAGTTCGTCATCATCTTGGAACACATTCTGCTTTTCCCCACCATGTTCTTACACAGCACAAACAGGCTTTTCTTCCTCAAAAGCCATTTCTCCTCCTCCTGCCCCGGGCAAATTCTGACATCTTTTAGAACCCAGTTTTGCGGTCACTCTTCAGTGAAGCTGCCCCAGGTAGAGTTATGGTGACTTCCTGGGGTGTCAATAGCAGCTTCAGAGACAGACTGACACAGGCACATGTGTGACAGTCTAGATGGGCATTGACTATTACCGCAATAGTAGAATATTACTGGAGTATTGAAACTTTGGTAAAATAGTATTTTAAAAACAGAACAAAACCAAAAACTTTCTGTCAGTGAGAATACTTTCTGAGTATTTTTCCACTTTTCTATTCACACTCCCCTTATACTTTCTCTGCCCTTTTTTTGTGTTGTTCTGTGCCCTCAGAGCTTTTTCTGTGCAGACTGCATTGCCTAGATCTCTTTGCCAGTTGGCATTTGCCAATGGGAGTTACCAGAAATGTTGGAGTACCTCACTACCCTCCTTAAGGGTGCACCTGATAGGCGATAATTGGACACTGGTACACATTGGCAGTGTTTCATTTTCATTTGGAGGAACAATCTTGAGGAGGGTTGATTTGAAGGCAGTTCCCAGCTCCTCCTGCCTTGAGCAATTCAGCTCTCACCCCAAACCTGCAAACATTGCAGAGAAAGTATAAGGGGAGTGTGAATAGAAAAGTGGAGAAGCACCAACCTGCCTTTCTTAGAGGTTGTATTAATTTACATTCCTACAGCAATATATAAATATGTTTATTAAACTATTTCTTCTCCAACATAGTGCATTTTCAAAGTATTGGATCTTTTCCATCTGATAGCTGGAAAATGTAACATTATACTTTTAATAGCTTTTCTCTTTTAATATGTGTGTTAATGAAATATTTTTCAATGTTTTAAGGATTATTTATAGTTTTCTTCATTGAATGTCAATAATTTCACATCCTTTGCCCATATATTCTATTAGAGGGCTTGTTTTTTTCTTATCAATTTACAGTGCTCTTTATATATTAAGGGAATAGACCTTTTATGTCTGTGCTTAATTTATGTACTTTTTTCAGCTTGTCTTTTTCTTTTTGCATTGTTTATGTTTTTTTCCTGTGCAGACTTGTTTTTGTGTTGTCAAATTAATCACATTTTCAGGGAGTATGGACTTTATGCCATACTTATGCCTTCTGTACATTGAGATTTTATATGTATATTTTTTCTAGTAACTACATGATTAAAAAAATAAGTCTTTGAATCATCTGAAATTTCTTTAGGTATAGGGTTGAGATATTCTACTCCAAATCACTACCATTTTTCCTAACACCATTTATTGAATAATCATTTTTTATCTCCTGACTTATGATTTCATTTTTATCAACTGCCAAATTCTGAAATATATTTCAGTTTAATTCTGGACTTTATACTCCACCCTTTGTGCTGCCTGTCTGTTCATGCACCAGTAACACTCTGCTTTAATTATACACTTCATGGTGAGACAGGAAATGTCTTACCTGACCCATAATTTATTTATGCATTTCCTTACTATTATTGCATGAACTTGTGTGCGCTACTTCAAATTAATTATGAAAGCTGATATAAGGTATCCTTCAGTTCTTAAAAAAAATCACAAAGAAAGAAGAGGAGGTAAGGGAAACATTCAGATTCTTTTTCATTCACAAACATGATTTTCAGTATTTTGGAGGAATCTTTTTAGTTTTTTGAGATATTTTTCATATTCTTGATTTTATTATTTACCACCTAGTATAATTAAGAAAAGAAATGAGATTTTGGAATAATCAATACTTCTGTAACAATTGTTGATATACACATTCACTTAAGGATCGGAGAATGATCTTTTTACAGAAATCCAGATTTTCAGATCCCTCATCCTAGAATAGAATCTAATTCTCCATCCTCTTAGAGTTGGGATTCAAATACCAGTTTTGTGCTTTAATAGTTGAGTAATCTTTGGCAAAGTTATTTTATTTCCTCTGTGTCTTTTTTTTTTTTTTAATAAAATGGAGATGATGTTGTGGGATGTTCCCATTTGCAATTATCCAGTGGTCACCAAAGGCTGAGTAGGCCAGCTCTGCCACTGACGGATGTGAAAACTCTTTGGCTCAGCACACTATGTCTATAGGAAGCTACATGTATTAAAAATAAAGAGTCACAGCTAAACCAAAATGTTCAATTTCTGGGCCCCCTCTGAAGAACAAGAAGATTTTCCCCATTTTCTCTTTATGTCAGGAGAATTAAATTTGATTAAGCCACAGTGAGGTTCTGGAGGAAGGTTCTTAGAGAAGATGGGTCTTTCAAGGAGAGTCCTTCCAAGGGTGAAACTTCATCCACATCACTGTGCTAGTTCTTTTTTTTTTTTTTTTTAATTTTTTTTTTATTTTACAAATTTAATCAGTTATACATATACATATGTTCCCATATCCCCTCCCTTTTGCGTCTCCCTCCCACCCTCCCTATCCCACCCCTCCAGGCGGTCACAAAGAACCGAGCTGATCTCCCTGTGCTATGCGGCTGCTTCCCACTAGCTATCTACCTTACATTTGGTAGTGTATATATGTCCATGCCGCTCTTTCACTTTGTCACAGCTTACCCTTCCCCCTCCCCATATCCTCAAGTCCATGCTCTAGTAGGTCTGTGTCTTTATTCCTGTCTTACCCCTATGTTCTTGATGACATTTTTTTCTTAAATTCCATATATATGTGTCAGCATACAGTATTTGTCTTTCTCTTTCTGACTTACTTCACTCTGTATGACAGACTCTAGGTCCATCCACCTCATTACAAATAGCTCAATTTCATTTCTTTTTATGGCTGAGTAATATTCCATTGTATATATGTGCCACATCTTCTTTATCCATTCATCCGATGATGGACACTTAGGTTGTTTCCATCTCCGGGCTATTGTAAATAGGGCTGCTATGAACATTTTGGTACATGTCTCTTTTTGAATTATGGTTTTCTCAGGATATATGCCCAGTAGTGGGATTGCTGGGTCATATGGTAGTTCTATTTGTAGTTTTTTAAGGAACCTCCATACTGTTCTCCATAGTGGCTGTACCAATTCACATTCCCACCAGCAGTGCAAGAGTGTTCCCTTTTTTCCACACCCTCTCCAGCATTTATTGTTTCTAGATTTTTTGATGATGGCCATTCTGACTGGTGTGAGATGATATCTCATTGTAGTTTTGATTTGCATTTCTCTAATGAGTAAAGATGTTGAGCATCCTTTCATGTGTTTGTTGGCTGTCTGTATATCTTCTGTGGAGAAATGTCTATTTAGGTCTTCTGCCCATTTTTGGATTGGGTTGTTTGTTTTTTTGCTATTGAGCTGCATGAGCTGCTTATAAATTTTGGAGATTAATCCTTTGTCAGTTGCTTCATTTGCAAATATTTTCTCCCATTCTGAGGGTTGTCTTTTGGTCTTGTTTATGGTTTCCTTTGCTGTGCAAAAGCTTTGAAGTTTCATTAGGTCCCATGTGTTTATTTTTGTCTTTATTTCCATTTCTCTAGGAGGTGGGTCAAAAAGGATCTTGCTGTGATTTATGTCATAGAGTGTTCTGCCTATGTTTTCCTCTAGGAGTTTGATAGTGTCTGGCCTTACATTTAGGTCTTTAATCCATTTTGAGCTAATTTTTGTGTATGGTGTTAGAGAGTGATCTAATCTCATACTTTTACATGTCCCTGTCCAGTTTTCCCAGCACCACTTATTGAAGAGACTGTCCTTTCTCCACTGTACATTCCTGCCTCCTTTATCAAAGATAAGGTGACCATATGTCCGTGGGTTTATCTCTGGGCTTTCTATCCTGTTCCATTGATCTATCTTTCTGTTTTTGTGCCAGTACCATACTGTCTTGATTACTGTAGCTTTGTAGTATAGTCTGAAGTCAGGGAGCCTGATTCCTCCAGCTCCGTTTTTCGTTCTCAAGATTGCTTTGGCTATTCGGGGTCTTTTGTGTTTCCATACAAATTGTGAAATTTTTTGTTCTAGTTCTGTGAAAAATGCCATTGGTAGTTTGATAGGTATTGCATTGAATCTGTAGATTGCTTTGGGTAGTAGAGTCATTTTCACAATGTTGATTCTTCCAATCCAAGAACATGGTACATCTCTCCATCTATTTGTATCATCTTTAATTTCTTTCATCAGTGTCTTATAATTTTCTGCATACAGGTCTTTTGTCTCCTTAGGTAGGTTTATTCCTAGATATTTTATTCTTTTTGTTGCAATGGTAAATGGGAGTGTTTCCTTGATTTCACTTTCAGATTTTTCATCATTAGTATATAGGAATGCCAGAGATTTCTGTGCATTAATTTTGTATCCTGCAACTTTACCAAATTCATTGATTAGCTCTAGTAGTTTTCTGGTAGCATCTTTAGGATTCTCTATGTATAGTATCATGTCATCTGCAAACAGTGACAGCTTTACTTCTTCTTTTCCCATTTGGATTCCTTTTATTTCCTTTTCTTCTCTGATTGCTGTGGCTAAAACTTCCAAAACTATGTTGAATAAGAGTGGTGAGAGTGGGCAACCTTGTCTTGTTCCTGATCTTAGTGGAAATGGTTTCAGTTTTTCACCATTGAGGACGATGCTGGCTGTGGGTTTGTCATATATGGCCTTTATTATGTTGAGGAAAGTTCCCTCTATGCCTACTTTCTGCAGGGTTTTTATCATAAATGGGTGTTGAATTTTGTCAAAAGCTTTCTCTGCATCTATTGAGATGATCATATGGTTTTTCTCCTTCAACTTGTTAATATGGTGTATCACATTGATTGATTTGCGTATATTGAAGAATCCTTGCATTCCTGGAATAAACCCCACTTGATCATGGTGTATGATCCTTTTAATGTGCTGTTGGATTCTGTTTGCTAGTATTTTGTTGAGGATTTTTGCATCTATGTTCATCAGTGATATTGGCCTGTAGTTTTCTTTCTTTGTGACATCCTTGTCTGGTTTTGGTATCAAGGTGATGGTGGCCTCGTAGAATGAGTTTGGGAGTGTTCCTCCCTCTGCTATATTTTGGAAGAGTTTGAGAAGGATAGGTGTTAGCTCTTCTCTAAATGCTTGATAGAATTCGCCTGTGAAGCCATCTGGTCCTGGGCTTTTGTTTGTTGGAAGATTTTTAATCACAGTTTCAATTTCAGTGCTTGTGATTGGTCTGTTCATATTTTCTATTTCTTCCTGATTCAGTCTTGGCAGGTTGTGCATTTCTAAGAATTTGTCCATTTCTTCCAGGTTGTCCATTTTATTGGCATAGAGTTGCTTATAGTAATCTCTCATGATCTTTTGTATTTCTGCAGTGTCAGTTGTTACTTCTCCTTTTTCATTTCTAATTCTATTGATTTGAGTCTTCTCCCTTTTTTTCTTGATGAGTCTGGCTAATGGTTTATCAATTTTGTTTATCTTCTCAAAGAACCAGCTTTTAGTTTTATTGATCTTTGCTATCGTTTCCTTCATTTCTTTTTCATTTATTTCTGATCTGATTTTTATGATTTCTTTCCTTCTGCTAACTTTGGGATGTTTTTGTTCTTCTTTCTCTAATTGCTTTAGGTGCAAGGTTAGGTTGTTTATTCGAGATATTTCCTGTTTCTTAAGGTGGGATTGTATTGCCATAAACTTCCCTCTTAGAACTGCTTTTGCTGCATCCCATAGGTTTTGGGTCGTCGTGTCTCCATTGTCATTTGTTTCTAGGTATTTTTTAATTTCCTCTTTGATTTCTTCAGTGATCACTTCGTTATTAAGTAGTGTATTGTTTAGCCTCCATGTGTTTGTATGTTTTACAGCTCTTTTCCTGTAATTGATATCTAGTCTCATAGCATTGTGGTCGGAAAAGATACTTGATACAATTTCAATTTTCTTAAATTTACCAAGGCTTGATTTGTGACCCAAGATATGATCTATCCTGGAGAATGTTCCATGAGCACTTGAGAAAAAATGTGTATTCTGTTGTTTTTGGATGGAATGTCCTATAAATATCAATTAAGTCCATCTTGTTTAATGTATCATTTAAAGCTTGTGTTTCCTTATTTATTTTCATTTTGGATGACCTGTCCATTGGTGAAAGTGGGGTGTTAAAGTCCCCTACTATGATTGTGTTACTGTCGATTTCTCCTTTTATGGCTGTTAATATTTCCCTTATGTATTGAGGTGCTCCTATGTTTGGTGCATAAATATTTACAATTGTTATATCTTCTTCTTGGATTGATCCCTTGATCATTATGTAGTGTCCTTCTTTGTCTCTTCTAGTAGTCTTTATTTTAAAGTCTATTTTGTCTGATATGAGAATTGCTACTCCAGCTTTCTTTTGGTTTCCATTTGCATGGAATATCTTTTTCCATCCCCTTACTTTCAGTCTGTATGTATCTCTAGGTCTGAAGTGGGTCTCTTGTAGACAGCATATATATGGGTCTTGTTTTTGTATCCATTCAGCCAGTCTGTGTCTTTTGGTGGGAGCATTTAGTCCATTTACATTTAAGGTAATTATTGATATGTATGTTCCTATTCCCATTTTCTTAATTGTTTTGGGTTCGTTATTGTAGTTCTTTTCCTTCTGTTATGTTTCTTGCCTAGAGAAGTTCCTTTAGCATTTGTTGTAAAGCTGGTTTGGTGGTGCTGAACTCTCTCAGCTTTTGCTTGTCTGTAAAGGTTTTAATTTCTCCATCAAATCTGAATGAGATCCTTGCTGGGTAGAGTAATCTTGGTTGCAGGTTTTTCTCCTTCATCACTTTAAGTATGTCCTGCCACTCCCTTCTGGCTTGTAGAGTTTCTGCTGAGAGATCAGCTGTTATCCTGATGGGGATTCCCTTGTGTGTTATTTGTTGTTTTCGCCTTGCTGCTTTTAATATGATTTCTTTGTGTTTAATTTTTGACAGTTTGATTAATATGTGTCTTGGTGTATTTCTCCTTGGATTTATTCTGTATGGGACTCTCTGTGCCTCCTGGACTTGATTAACTATTTCCTTTCCCATATTAGGGAAGTTTTCAACTATAATCTCTTCAAATATTTTCTCAGTCCCTTTCTTTTTCTCTTCTTCTTCTGGAACCCCTATAATTCGAATGTTGGTGCGTTTAATGTTGTCCCAGAGGTCTCTGAGACTGTCCTCTGTTCTTTTCATTCTTTTTTCTTTATTTTGCTGTGCAGCAGTTATTTCCACTATTTTATCTTCCACCTCACTTATCCGTTCTTCTGCCTCAGTTATTCTGCTATTGATCCCATCTAGAGTATTTTTTATTTCATTTATTGTGTTTTTAATCGATGCTTGATTCGTCTTTAGTTCTTCTAGGTCCTTGTTAACTGTTTCTTGCATTTTGTCTATTGTATTTCCAAGATTTTGGATCATCTTTACCATCATTATTCTGAATTCTTTTTCAGATAGACTGCCTATTACCTCTTCATTTGTTAGGTCTGGTGGGTTTTTATCTTGCTCCTTCTCCTGCTGTGTGTTTTTCTGTCTTCTCATTTTGCTTATGTTACTGTGTTTGGGGTCTCCTCTTTGCAGGCTGCAGGTTCGTAGTTCCCGTTGTTTTTGGTGTCTGTCCCCAGTGGCTAAGGTTGGTTTAGTGGGTTGTGTAGGCTTCTTGGTGGAGGGGACTACTGCCTGTGTTCTGGTGGATGAGGCTGGATCTTGTCTTTCTGGTGGGCAGGTCCACGTCTGGTGGTGTGTTTTGGGGTGTTTGCGGACTTTTTATGATTTGAGGCAGCCTCTCTGCTAATGGGTGGTGTTGTGTTCCTGTCTTGCTAGTTGTTTGGCATAGGGTGTCCAGCACTGTAGCTTGCTGGTCGTTGAGTGAAGCTGGGTGCTGGTGTTGAGATGGAGATCTCTAGAAGATTTTCGCCGTTTGATATTATGTGGAGCTGGGAGGTCTCTTGTGGACCAGTGTCCTGAAGTTGGCTCTCCCACCTCAGAGGCACAGCACTGACTCCTGGCTCCTCAATTTGGGATGATTTGTTGTCTATTCATGTATTCCACAGATGCAGGGTACATGAAGTTGATTGTGGAGCTTTAATCCGCTGCTTCTGAGGCTGCTGGGAGAGGTTTCCCTTTCTCTTCTTTGTTCTCACAGCTCCTGGGTCTCAGCTTTGGATTTGGCCCCGCCTCTGCGTGTAGGTCGCCGGAGGGCGTCTGTTCTTCGCTCAGACAGGACAGGGTTAAAGGAGCAGCCTCTTCGGGGACTCTGGCTCACTCAGGCCGGGCGGGAGGGAGGGGCACGGAGTGCGGGGCGAGCCTGCAGCGGCAGAGGTCGGCGTGACGTTGCACCAGCCCGAGGCGCGCTGTGCGTTCTCCCAGGGAAGCCGCCCCTGGATCCCGGGACCCCGGCAGTGGCAGGCTGCACAGTCTCCCGGAAGGGCGGTGTGGACAGTGACCTGCGCTCGCACACAGGCTTCTTGGCGGCGGCAGCAGCAGCCCCAGCGTCCCACTCCCGTCTCTGGGCTCCGCGCTTTCAGCCGCGACTCGCGCCCGTCTCTGGAGCTCCTTTACGCGGCGCTCTTAATCCCCTCTCCTCGCGCACCAGGAAACCAAGAGGGAAGAAAAAGTCTCCTGCCTCTTCGGCAGCTCCAGAGTTTTCCCGGACTCCCTCCCGGCTAGCTGTGGCACATTAGCCCCCTTCAGGCTGAGTTCTCGCCGCCAGTCCCAGTCCTCTCCCTGCGCTCTGACCGAAGCCCGAGCCTCAGCTCCAGCGCCGCCCGCCCTGGCGGGGGAGCAGACAAGCCTCTCGGGCTGGTGAGTGCCGCTCGGCACCGCTCCTCTGTGCGGGAATCTCTCTGCTTTGCCCTACCCAGGTATGTGGGGAGTTTCTTGCCTTTTGGGAGGTCTGGGGTCTTCTGCCAGCGTTCAGTAGGTGTTCTGTAGGAGTTGTTGCATGTGTAGCTGTATTTCTGGTGTATCTGTGGGGAGGAAGGTGATCTCCGCGTCTTACTCTTCCGCCATCTTACCCGGAAGTCACTGTGCTAGTTCTTAATGGTAGAAAGCTGCCTACCTACCATTTTCCTACTATTGGAATGTTCATCTTCTCCCTTCTCCACCTAGTGCTGAGGCCAAGACAAGGAGCCACAGGGGCTTCAGGCCACCAACGGGCATCCACCAAGGTTTGTCCCAAAGCTGGTCATCACAGACCTATAAGCACTGCCCTTCAGAAGCCACAGTCCCCTGTGAAGTGTGCTGGTTTCTGAATAAAGGGAGTGAGCATTTTAGTTTGTGAGATGTCAGGATGCAGGAGAGCATGTGAGACATTAAGCAGTTTGGGGTGGTTGGATGGACACCTGTAGGAAATGGGATGAGGAAGATGAGGACCAGATGGGACTGGGTCAAAAATGGCTGGAAGTCTTTGTGACCGCCTGGAGGGGTGGGATGGGGAGGGTGGGAGGGAGGGAGATGCATGAGGGAAGGGATGTGGGAACAGATGTATATGTATGACTGATTCACTTTGTTATAAAGCAGAAACTAATAAAAAAAAAAAGAACTAAAAAAAAATGGCTGGAAGTAAAACTAAACCCAACTAGCTGATTAGTCACTTTCTTCTTTGTGTCCTTACCCCACACTGCATGGATTTCTATCCTGGTACTTTTCAGAATTGGTTATACTTATAAAATATAAGTTGCCTTTACTTCACTATAAAAGCCTGAGGAGGAAGAATGTTTGTTGCATTCCTTTTTATCCCAAATGGCCAATACAATGCTTGGCTCCACAGTACTATATGGTATTATATGATTGTAGCCCAATTGATTATTATGAGCATGGATAATAGAATGAAATAGACTTGGGACTGAGTCATGACCTGTTACTACCTACCAAGACCTTGTACAACTTAACTGCTTGAGCACCAGAATATTAGTAATAAAATAATAATAACTAACAGTAATTATTATTTTTAGTTATTATTATAACACTTCTTTAGAGTCAACTATGTGCCAGGCATTGATAAACATTTTACATGCATTATCTTATTTAATTCTCATATAAACTGCATCATAGGTATACTTTTATTCCAGTTATTCAATTGATAAATAGTAATGCGTACATATTATTACTGACAGAAGTTATAGATACTGAAAAATATATAAAGTACTTAAATTGTTGCTTGTTTGTTTTCCATCTCAGTCTGAACAAGAAAACTAATGCCGAAGCTAGATAAGCAGAATGTAGATTGTCCCCATGCATTAGTTATCTGCTACTGTGTAATTACTCCAAAATGCAGTGGCTTAAAACAGCAGTAAACATTTATTATCTCACACAGCTTTTGTAGGTCAGATGTCCAGGAGCAGCTTGACTGGGTATTTCTGGCTCAGGCTCTCTTGTGAAATTGTAGTCAAGATTTTGGCTGGGATGCAGTCATGTGAAGGCTTCCTTGGGCTGGCGGATCCACTTTGAAGATGGTCCACTCATGTGCTCGACGAGTGATTGCTGGCTGCTGACAAGAGGCTGCAGTTCCTTGCCATATGATGTCTCCATAGGGTTGCTTGAGTGTCCTCATAACATGGCAGCTGGCAGATCACAGATTGGGTGATTCCAGAAAAGACAAGGCTAAAGCCACACTGACTTTTATGACCTAGCCTTAAAAGCCATACTCTGTCATTTTGAAATACTCCTTTAGTTATACGCCTATTCAAGAGCATGAAAATCAGGAAGCAAGACTCATTGGAGACCATCTTGTAGAGTGCCTACTGCCATGTGGGTTAAGAGGACAGGTTGGGATGAGTAGTTGAAAGCTAAAGATATGAACAATGCAGAAGTGAGAGAAGCCAGATTTTAATGTGGCTATGTGTGTGTGTTTAAGGATGGGGAACGTGACTTAAGTGATCTATCTGTGTAGAGACAGACTTTCTTTGAAAACTTGAATACCCTTTTTGAAAGATTGGGTGGGGGAAATGTAGAGAGCATGGATAACATTCATCTCAGATACACAAACAGGGGAAAATATATAAACAAGACACATCCTTCAGAATAAAGTCTGAAGGTTAGTGATCTTTTACCAGACTCTTGTGTTTTCAATAAAAGAGAATGTGCTTCAGATAATGCCTGTAACTGGCCCAAAAGATGATGTCACTGAATTGAACCCGCAATTTAAGTAAAAATAAATCATGACAGTAAAGAAGTAATAAAGACCTGGTTTGAAAAACAAGAATTCCTATTCGGCAATATCTTGGGGAGAAAAAAAATGATGGTATTTAGATCAGCAAATCTGAGTCAAGTGCATCTCAAGGAATTAGCAGAAAAGAGTGGAAGGGGAAAAAAAAAGAGATTTTTGAACAAGAAATGTATGGCTCCTGCAAAGAAGTTATATACTTTTTATTATTTTCCAGCTCAAGTGGTTGACCTGCATTCATGGCCAAGTTCAGAGGTTAATTTTGCAGTGGCTCATCAAATTATATCTAAAGTCCAGAGTCATGTGGGCTCTTCCGTGGGGATCCCTTCCCACCACCCCAGCCCTGCAATCATGCTGAGGAACAAAGCCAGGTCTGCATTCCAGCATAATGTATTCTTCATTAGTCTAAGCTGTGACTTGTTCATGATTACATTCAATTTGAATGTTTACATTCATTTTCATAATATTTCCTCTGGGTTTATTATTTCCATTTGTAAAAATTCACTCAGTCCTCTATGTCAGAGAAAGCCGATGTAATTAGCCAAGGGCTGTTGCACTGACACACGAGGCCCAGAGCTTTTCAAGAGCAGATAGATGATGCTCTACTAGAGAGAACTTGAGTTTCCCACTCCTTTGCTTGTCTTAGACTTCTAAGACATTGGATGTAAGACGATGTTGGGAGGTGAGAGAGGGCTTTGAGAAAACAGGGGCATTGTAGGTGTGGCTTTGGCATCTCATGGATAACTATATTTTGGTCTTCTTGACACCCTATTTTCCAGGGCACTGCCCTCTCCTGACTCGCACACCAGATCATCCACATGGGTACCTTGGGGATTACCATGTAAGTAGATTATAAAGCTTCCTCATGGTGGCTGTGGGCTGGGAAAATATCATATTCATTTCTCTGTCTTTGAATATGTATTGATTCCAAAGACCTAGGTTTGGAAAAATGAGCAGTTGTAGGGTAATATATTCAGTCACTCATTTGTTCATTCAATTCACATTTCCTAAAGGCACATTATGTATTAGGTACCAGCTTATGTTCCAAGAGTGCAATGGTTTTATTCTCCAGTTCTTGAGAGGCAGTCCACTGTTGCCTCCATGTAGCATCTTCCAATCTTATATATTTGATCTATCAACAAAGGAAAGACAGGATTAATTTCTGTTACTAATATGCCTATATGAATGCCATTCTTACAAGCTTTCTTGAAGGTCTCTGTGGACAAATCTTTGGATTTCCTCTGAGAATGGACATGAAGTACCCATTTTATCCAAGTCTAAATAGACTCAGAAAATTGCCTATAAACTTGCACCAGAACCAAGACAATCTTTAATTTTCTTTCCCAAGATCTTGAATGGACTCCAGTCTATTATTAATGGGGATTATTTCAGTCTAAAGTAATAAAACACCTGATTTAAACTGACTTGACTACAGAAGGGAATGTATTGCTTTATGTGACTCATCAACTTGACTTCAGGAATCAATTTGACTTCAAGTGTGGTTGCACAGGTACTTAAACAATGCCAGCAGGATTTGGTTTCTTTTCCTCTGGATCTTGGCTCTGCTTTCTCTGCGCTGATCTCATTCTCCAGTAGGATCTCAGAGGCACCACCTAACTCAATGCAGTTCTTAGGCTGCATCCTACTCGGTTTAAATCCAGCATAAAAACAACCATGTGAAGTGTGACCAATTGAAGTCATGAAGTTCACTCTGATTGGATTGGTTTAGGTCGTGGGCCCTCCACTGGGCCAGTTATCATGGGGTGGGTATGTTTCATATCCTCTTTCTCTAGGACTAGGGGTGAGCTTAACTTAAACCACACAACATGAGAGTGGGGGAGTGGGCATCTCCAAATAACAATTGGGTCCATCGCCTCATGAAGTGGGAAAATACTCTAGGGAAGCAAACCATACATGTTCACTACACATACATTGATTTAATTTCCCCGGATTAAATATTTAAAATATTTTCTTAGATATGTAAAATGATGAAGGAACTAGCAGTTGTATTTTGTTATGTGCTGGTAGACACACCTGACTTATTGTGTTTAATTACAATAATTTGACCCATTTTGGATAAGTTGACCATATGAGAGGGGGCAGGGAATAGACTAAAACATGTCACATAAAAACAGAAGAACTGAGGATGTTCAACCTCAGGGAGTTTTTAGTACGTTGCAGCATGATTGGAGGGAGATAGTATTACATCACTTATTTGAAGCACCTTAAGGCAGAAGTGAAAACAGATTTGTTCTTGACACACAGAGATTTCTACTGATAAATAGCTGTCCAGTATAGGAACTGATGCCTTGGTTAGTACTGTGTTTTCTAGACTGTAATTGTTCAAGCATAGTTTTATCAGACTGTCAAGAATGGTGTAGAAAAGAGTCAATAATTGAGTGAGTGATTGTACTGGGTAACCTTTTAACACCCTTAATGCCTGAGATCTAATGACTTTCTATGATTTGTAAGTTAAACATGAAGAGCACCAGGACAGTGGATATTACATTGGTTAGTAAGAGACAGCCTTTTAGATTATAGATAACCTGGAAAAAAGAAAATAGGTTGTTTTAAGAGGGGATGTGGGAGATGGAGCAGGTTGACAAGAAAGCTTGGAGTGAGATTTTTTGTCTTGATAAGAAAAAGAGGATTAAAATGGAACCAATGGAGAATGTAAGAAAGGAAAATTGAGTCAACTCAGTATTTTTGCATTGATTATTGAATGTTCTGTTTATTGTCTTTCTTTCTACCATGAATAAACATGAGAAAGTGAAGGCCTAGAGGTATATTCTCAGTGGTCCCTCTGCTTCTGTTTTTGAACAATTCTGGCAAATAATTTTCCGCCTTAAAAACCATCCTAAGAGGGGCTTCCCTGGTGGCACAGTGGTTGAGGGTCCACCTGCCGATGCAGGGGACACGGGTTCGTGCCCCGGTCTGGGAGGATCCCACATGCCGCGGAGTGGCTGGGCCCGTGAGCCATGGCTGTTGAGCCTGCGCTTCCAGAGCCTGTGCTCCACAACGGGAGAGGCCACAACTGTGAGAGGCCCGTGTACCGCAAAACAACAACAACAACAAAAAACCCATAAAAATCATCCTAAGAGGACATTCTTCCATTTTTCTTTCTCACTGCATTTCACTGTGTCACAGCAGATGTTTAACATCAATATTACCCTGCTCTTACTTTTGTCAGTTTTCCCCTAGAATTTCCTCCTTATCACATAAGTAGACCTAAAACCTGAGCTTTTTAAAAATAAAGCCCAGAAGTCACTGTTATTTAAAGGTAGATTGTCCTCATTTGAATTTTGACAGCAGCTCTTTTTCAGCATATCATGAACCATCTTTAAAATTGCTCAATTTAACAATGTCCAAACTATGAGGGTGTACTACCATTTCACCAGCTGTCCTGGACCCTTCAGTCGACCTCTGGATTCTGTTTCCACATGGCACTTATTAGATGCATGGCTGCTGGACAGCTCATTCTTCATGTGTAAATGGAAATAATAATACAGTTCCCCTTGGGATGAGGAGGAGTTGAATGTGAAAATTCTTTGTAAATTGTTGAGTGGAACTCAGTTTTAAAGGGCACCACTATTAATAGAAAGCCATTATCAAATGAAATGACAAAGAGCTGGCTTA
This sequence comes from Mesoplodon densirostris, assembly GCF_025265405.1. NCBI lineage: Eukaryota > Metazoa > Chordata > Mammalia > Artiodactyla > Ziphiidae > Mesoplodon > Mesoplodon densirostris. The sequence goes on along the minus strand of NC_082673.1, from coordinate 85,607,734 downwards.
TTTCCCCTAAAGCCAGGAGGTTTCTGAGTTGGTGTGGCACTGCCTGTGCTGTGGATGGGCCTTTGCCAGCCATGCTCATCTGTAACGGACCTCAGAACTAGAATAGAAGAAGCTGGGCACCATGCTCTTCCAGGGTGGCTTCTGCACGGGATCATTATGCTTTGGAGAACGTTTCCTTTTTCTATTCCCCAGGCAATTTTCTGCTCTCCCCAGTCCAATAGTTGACTTAACCAGTATTCTGAGCCTGGGATACTCTCTTCCATTCCGCAAGTACTTCCCAAAGTCCTATTATGCCCACGCTTTTCAGAAAACTCTATAGATCCTCCCTGCCTCAGCCCACTCATACAGAAACCTCCAGGTCTTCCTGTATCAAAGACAAGTTTCTTGGTATTTTTTTATTATACTATCCATGACTTGTTTCCATTTTGCCTCCAATTTAAATTCTTGGAAATCTTTCTTGCTATATATTTAATACTTCAAGGGAAAAGACTGTTTTTGTTCACCTCTGTATTTCCAGCACTTGGCATGGTTGTTACACTCAAAACATGAATAAATAAATAAATACATATTTTATTTTATTTTATTTTATATCTGAGTTAATGTCTTTTTCTTGGCCACCCTGAACAATCCTGCAATGAAGAGCATAGTTCTTTACATGAGGTCATGAGGTAGTTTTGCACTGAGGCAGTGTCCACCCACACATACTATAGCTTATATCAGCAGAATGTCTTGGAAACATAGTCATCACCCCACACCCTGAGCTTCACCCCAATACCATCCCATTGTAAGAATGCAGTACGGTTCACCTTGAGTTGAGGAACCTCTATCCAGCTGGCTGCACCTTGTACTTAGGTGTAATGGAGCAATCATATTTCATTATTACTCACCCCCCCCAATCTGTATTGCTTTCTGTACCATGAGCTCTGCAAAGGACAGGAACACCTTGTGTACATTTCTTTTCAGTGATATCACTGATACTTCAGTGAAATTTTAAGAAGACAGACAGAGACAGTGACAAGTGGCAGAGGCAAACTTTTAAGAGATATAGAAGCAGAGAGAAAGAGACAGGAAGATGTCACTGGTGTAGGGTCTGACCACTTCTGGTCTTTTTCCCTTCTGCTTGCCTCCCTGATGGGTGTGTATATGCAGGTGTGTTCACATGTATGTGTGCAAGTGACATTTATTGAGGGCCCACCAGGCACAGTGTTGGACCTTTTAGATCAGAATTCCTAGTCTTCACAATCTTATAAGGCATGACTTATCTTTCCCCATTTGTGGAGGAAATAAAAGTAGACCAGAAGAGAGAAGCCATTTTCCCAAGGTAACCCAGTAAGCAACCTCCTTTCTTTAGCCTGAGTGCAACCTGGTCTCTTTTTTCCACCCTGGTTTCTTTATAAATGGACTACTCTCTTCACTTTTTTCTTTCCTCCATAATCCTACTTAGTTAAATCTAGAGTTATCCTGAGAATATCATTGCCTTGGCCCTGGCAGCTTCATTGCGTGTGCAGCTTTGTTACATGTGCCAAAGACATCATGTTAGAAAATTACACATTCTGGCAAGAAAATACCCAGTTTCTGACTTTCAGATCAAATCCACTGAGAGCTTTGCACGTTAACAGATCAAAAGAAAACCCACAGAATGTCAATGAGGTGTCACCCCTATAATATGAAACCTTTTCTCACCTCTGTTGCTGCTCAAATATTTTTAAAGCAAATGAAGACTTCACAGAATATGCCCCCCAAATTCTATGTTCCCAATTGTTCCTTAAAAAAGTAGAATCTCCATTGGAAGAGGAACAAAAACTGTGCTGTCTTGGTTCACCTCAGTTAAGGACTGGCCAGCCTATGATTATGGAAACAACTCCTGGTTCATAGGAACAAAATTCCCAGGAGGAAAGCACTTCTAATCAATAAGGAATTCCTCTATGCAAGCTGACTTCTTTCCTTCCTTTCCTGTCTCCTTTCCTCCTGTACTTCCTTCTTTCCATTTAGTTTTTCTATTCATTTTAGTTAAAGTGTGCTTAATTTACAAAGTCCTATAGTTCTCTAAGGCTTATTACAGGGGGGGAAAAAAAGGTGTTACAGGTCACTCTTATTCCTGTCAACCATTCTGCAGAGGCAACAACTTTCACACCATGTCGCTGATTCATATATCTAAATGATCCATTATCTTAGTCCATTTGGGCTGCTATAACCACATACCACAGAGAGTGTATCTTAAAATGACGAACATTTATTTCTCATAGCTCTGGAGGCCGGAAGTCCAAGATCAGGATGCCAGCATGGTCAGGTCTGGTGAGGGCTTGCATCCTGATTCATTGATGGCCATCTTCTTGCTGTAACCTCACATGGGAAGGGGCACGGGAGCTCTCTGGAGTCTCTCTAAAAGGCCACTAACCCCATTCAGGACAGCTCCCACTTTATGACCTAATTACCTCCCAAAGTCTCCACCTCCAAATCCCATCCTACTGGGGATTAAGCTTCAACATATGAATTTGAGGAGGACACACACATTAGGTCTATAGCACCTGTGTATTATTGATACCTTTACATTATTTAGTATTAGTCCATTTATTTTCCACAATAGAACATGAAGAATTTGTTCACTTTTACACAAACTTTATCCCTCCCCACACATACATACACCACATTTCCCAATCCCCAACACAGAGTGTTTATGTTATTAAGGCTACACGGATGTTAAGAGTGGATGCCACGTATGCTGTGTAATATATACTATGCCACCTATATTATGATTATTTCATTTTCCTCAAATTTATTGCTCTGTTTGATTTGCCTGTTTGCTTACTTTTTACATATTGTTCTTAGTAATTTTGCCTGATTCTGCCACTGTTGTAAAAGTCTCTCAAAATGTTCCATCCGTTAGATAGTCTATAAATTTTATCTTTTTTGAAAGAATCCCTCCCACAGCCTTCTAACCTGTTTCCAATTCACCTAGTTGCTCTTTAGAATTATAGTACAGCTGTCAGCTTCAGCTTTCCTGTCACCATAGTACTGGGGATTACCTTTGTCTCTTGTGCTGAATTCTCTGTTTTCTGAATCCCATTCTTCCCTCTTGTGGGTTTATGTCCTTGTTTTGTGGAACACATTTTCTGTTAGCTTCCTGATAGATGCGCGGGATGAAAAGTATTTGAGATATTCCATGACAATTTTTTTCACCCCCATACCTGATTGATAGTTTTATTATACTTTGAATCCTTAGATGCGAATATTCTTTTTTAAAAATTTTTTTGGAGTACAGTTGATTTACAATGTTGTGTTAGTTTCAGGTGTACAGCAAAGTGACTCAGTTATACATGTACATATATTCATTCTTTTTCAGATTCTTTCCCCTTATATGCTATTACAGAATATTGAGTAGAGTTCCCTGTGCTGTACAGTAGTCCTTGTTGGTTATCTATTTTATGTAGAGTTGTGTGTGTGTGTAAAACCAAAGGGGAAACATGGAGAGGGGAGGGATAAAATAGGAGCTTGGTATTAGCATACACACACTATTAGATGAAATATTCTGACATCAGAATTGGAAAGTCACTGTTCCATATCATCTAGATTTCACTATTACTGGTAAAAAGTCCAGTTCCATTCTATTCTTGATCCTGCATATAATTTTTTCCCATATCTTTGGAAGCCAGTAAGATCTTCTGCCTAGACTCAGAGTTGTTGTATCCATTTTCAATCACTGCATCACAAATTACCATAAATCTTGTGGCTTGAAACAACACTCATTTTTTAGTTCAGAGTTCTGTAGGTCATAAGTCTGTCATGGTATGAACCAGCTCTCTGCTCATAGAGCATCACAAGGCTGAAATTGAAGTGTCAGTCTGCTTGAGTCTTTGTCTTGGAGACTCTGTGAAAACAGTCTCTTTCAAACTCATTTTTGGACTTTGGTTCCTTGCTATGATAGGATGATTTCCTTACTGCTGTCAGCTGGCGGCCACCCACATTCTTCAACCTATGGCCTCTTTCGTCCTGAAGACAGCAACAATCATCAGAGTAGCTTGTGCTTCCAATCTGTCTCCCTCTTCCGCAAGCAGCCAGAGAAAACTCTGCTTTGAAAGGGCTCAGGTCACGTCACCTTAGATCAGGTCCACTGGGATAATCTCCCTATTTTCCTGTTAATTGTGCAGATAACACAGCCTTATCACAGGACTTAAATCCACCATATCCGTATTTCAGGGCAATTACACAGGGAGTGGGGGGATCTTGGGGACCACCTTAGAGTTCTGCCTGCTAGAGTGCTGAGATATTATGATGATGTCTTTTGTGTGCCTGTGCTTTCACCCACTGTTCAGAGCTTTAGGTAGACTGCTCCAGTCTGGGGATGGAAGACTTCAGTTCTGGGAACTCCTCCTGACTCATTTCTTCCAAACCCCATTGATTATGTCTTCTACTCTATTTTCTCTGGTCTTTTGCAACTTCCAGGTTGGTCCTCTAATTTACTTATTATTTCTTCCTTATTTCCCTTCCCTTAGTCTTTTTTTAAATTAGTTTCTGCTTTATAACAAAGTGAATCAGTTATACATATACATATGTTCCCATATCCCTTCCCTCTTGCGTCTCCCTCCCTCCTACCCTCCCTATCCGACCCCTCCAGGTGGTCACAAAGCACCCAGCTGATCTCCCTGTGCTATGTGGCTGCTTCCCACTAGCTACCTACCTTACGTTTGGTAGTGTATATATGTCCATGCCTCTCCCTTAGTCTTTTTGCTTTACTTTCTAGGAGAATCACTCAAGTGTGGATTCCAGTTCTACTGCACTTTATATTCATTTTTGAAGTTACATCTTTAATTTCCAAGAGTTCATGATATTATCGTTTTTTGTAAAAAATGTATCTTTCTCTTCATCTATCAGAGGTACAGGGTCTTCTCTAAATCTATCCAGGGTTATTAATGACAGTTTTTCTTTTTAAACTTCCTTCTCCTAGTTGTTTTATTTTGTTTGTTCTCATCTCTGTCTTTTGCGTTGAATGCTTCTCAAATGTCATGAAATCCTTGAGGGGCTGGTCATATTTGGGAATCAGCACATGGGTGAGTCCTATTGACTATGTTTCACATTATAACCTTGTATGATAAGTGCTTTACGTAAGATGTAACTCTGGCAGATACACATAATTAAGACTTCCCTAATACTTGTTACACAAAATGTGTGGGACGGGGCATAATAGTTATTTTGCATTCACTGGAATCATTTGTATTTAGCCTTTTAAACAACTGGAGACAGTGTAAAGGACTCCCTTGAGAATTTAGGGATTTAGGAGTAGACTGACCCGGATTAAATTCTCAACCCTGGAATTTATTAGCTGAATTATCTCAGGCAAGTAGATAAACTTCTTGGAGATTCAGCTTTGCCATCTATAGAATGTCATCTATCACATAAAGTTGGTGAGAATCAGGAGATGACATGTAAAACACCTCACACGTGAAAGTGATTCAATGAACAGTAGCCCTTCTTATGGTGAAATATGCTGTATCATGATTCTTACTACTATCCTTATTTATGAATATATTAACATTTTTAGCTCACATGGAAACTAGTGTATATATATACATTATAAGCATACATTTCATAATTGTCTCTATTTTCAGAAGGGTAAGCATTTCCTTGAAGCTTAGAGGAGCAAAGTATCTTTTCGAGGTTAACATGACAGTAACGATTTGAATCTTCAAGGATGAATAGAATTTGGTCATGAAAATAAGGAGCAGTGACTTCACAAAGGAACTTTCAGGCTGCAGTCAAGCATCAGCAAAGTCAAGGTGGTGGGCAAGCATTCAAACATCATTTCTCAGGGCAGCCACGCTGTCACAGTAGCCAAGAAGAAGGCTTTTAACTGTTTCTACTACTTACAAAGACACATGACTTGTAGAGCATATGGTTTGGACTTCACTCAGCTAGTACTCAATTCTCCCTGTAGCAAAAGGATTAGTGCCAAAGGCTGGTGAAAATATGGGCACTACATTTCTCTTTTATTGGTGGAACAACAGTTTTTGGTAACACGTACTTCAGCTATTATTTTATTGTGTGATTAATCAAGCTAAGGCATATAAAACTCCAATTATGTGTCAAGTAGTGTACTCAGAACTTATGATACACTGATGAATAAGACAGACCCAGTGTCTGCCTCAAGGAGTTCAGTCTGATGGAGACAAGTAAACAGACCATCACGCTGCAGTGTAATAAATGGCCAATTACTTATCAGGAAAATGAATCCTTCTTATAATAATGATGAAACTAGTAAAAGCTTAAGAATTAATCTAAGGGGCTTCCCTGGTGGTTCAGTGGTTAAGAATCCACCTGCCAATGTGAGCCCTGGTCTGGGAACATCCCACATGCCATGGAGCAGCTAAGCCCGTGAGCCACAACTACTGAGGCTGTGTGCCACAACTACTGAAGCCCATGCACCTAGAGCCCGTGCTCCGCAGCAAGAGAAGCCACCACAATGAGAAGCCCGCGCACTGCCATGAAGAGTAGCCCCAGCTCGCCACAACTAGAGAAACCCGCATGCAGCAATGAAGACCCAACACAGCCCCCAAAAATAAATAAGAGGGTTAACATAAATTATATAAACAAAAGAATAAACCTAAGAATAAATACAAAAGTTCATGAAAAAATGATAAAACTTTGTTGATGGTCATAAGAGAAGACTTAGGCCAATGGAGAGATATCATTTTCCTGGATAGAAAGAGTCAATAGTATAACTATGGCATTTCTCCCAAAATCAGTCCATAAACTCAATCAAAACCAAAATAAAATTTCCAGAGGATTCAGTGGAATATGCCAAGCTGATTGTTCTAGTTCAGGTTTCCCAAGAAACAGGTGCAAGATAGACTTGGACTTGTTAAAGATTGATAGGACAAGAAGGAATGCTTGTGAGAGATAGTAAGAGAGAGCAGGAGAGGTGGGGTGAACCTTCAGGCCATGATTCACATCTGATGCCCATGAAAGGAAAGTTGGAAGGAAGGATGGTAGGAAGAGTCTCAGTACATCCCACTGTTATATAATAAAGTCTTTCCTAGGGTAACTAGGAACATCTGAGTAAAGGCTGCCCGTTGAAAGAAGGAGAAATAGATTAGCACTAGTAACCCTACCATGCTCACTCATTTTCCTAACAGGTTGGTGGTTAGAGCTGCCAGTCAACTACACTTCCTGCAACAAGTTCTCTTGCAGGAGATCTGAGTGGAAACCTTCTGGGCTGCCATAGTCCATGCCTTGTGCCATACAACTTGAATCTCCGTGCATTTTGTGGACCTCTATTCCTGAAAGAAAATTTGGAAGTGGGAGCTTAGTGGGACAAACTGCAGCCTCAGCTGCCATAGTTGATCTTGTGTCTACAGGTAATATCGATTCTTCCCTCCTTCATTCTCTATTCTATCCTTTTTATTGAAAAAACTATTTTAATAGGCACACATTCGCTTTTTTTAATCTTCAACTATTTTTTATTGAAGTACAGTTGATTTACAATGTTGTGCTAGTTTCAGGTGTACAGGAAAGCGATTCAATTATACATATATATATCTATTCTTTTTTCAGATTATTTTCCCTTGTAGGTTTTTACAAAATATTGAGTATAGTTCCCTGTGCTATACAGTAGGTGCTTGTTGGTTATCTATATATCGTAGTGTGCATAAGTTAATCCCAAACTCCTAATTTCTCCCTCCCCCCATTCACTATCTATTCTAAATTCCCCTCATCCTCTGATATCATCTCTAAGGGTCTTGGTAGCTACTTGGTGGGGTGACCCAAACCTTCATTTCTGAGGAGTCTTGAGCCCAAGGTAAACACTCTTTTAAAATCATCGTTGCTGGACATGTCCACTCACAGTTACAATGAGCAAGAGAATACAGGAGGCACCCAGATGCATCATGTGTTCTGTACATTTCCTCCCTGCTCCCACTGTGTAGCAGTGGCCCTATGTCCTTTTGCTGATCAGTATTCCCTTTCTTACCTGTTAGTCTCTTGACACAAGAAATCCAAAAATCTCTAGTGCCAGCAGTAGCTTGCTATTTAAAATGACTCTTTTTCATGGTAAGAGAGCACCGTCTTTGGTGACTAGAACTGCAAACACTGCAGACCCCAGAGTTTCAGTGACAGGAAGCAAAATACTCCCTGTCAGTCGCTGGGAATAATGAAAATTGGGGCTATTCCTGCTTTTATCCCTTGGTTCCTGAACGTACATACTGTTCCCACTGGGACACAGTGCCATATGGAAGCCTATCCTGTATCTTGAAGAATGACAGCCCATCTTTACAGAGCAGAGCATTGTTTCCAAGTTGGCTCTTCAACTGTGCTTTCAGTAGGTCATTCCAGAAATCTATTATTGTCAGCTACTTTCTTTCTTTCTATCTTTTTTTTTTTTTTTTTTTTTCTGGTGCACCATGCGGCTTGCAGGATCTCAGTTCCCTGCAGCTCAGCGGTGAAAGCATGGAGTCCTAACCACTGGACAGCCAGGGAATTCCTTATGGTTGGCTTCTTTCAGATAAAAAGGTATGTGATATGACCAGTGGACTCCATAGTTATGGGCCCATTCCTGCCTCTCTTTTGCAGTCAAGTAGGTCTTCTGGTCAAATGCTTTATTGCATGGATTCTATACCTGTGGGTCAGGAATTCCATAATCCCCAGGCGATTATGGTGCCAGACCATTGTCTCATTGGTAAGAAAATGCAAATTCATAGCCAGAATTGATATCTATCCCCGTGAGGACAAAACTGGTCATTCCAGGATGGAAGGGGATTGATGTAGTCAACTTTCGACCAACTGGTAGCTGGTCTCTGTATTACTTATGTATTCCTGTGTAACAAACTACTCCAAAAATTTATCAGCCTAAAACAGAAACAGTTATGATCTCATAAAATTTCTGAGACTAATAATTCTCGATCAGCTTAGGTGGGTCATTCTTCTGCAGGGTCTCTTAAACTGTCATCTGAGATTGCAGTGATCTGAAAATTTGACCAGGGCTGGAGGGTTCATTTCCCTAAGAACACTTGCAAGTATTCAGTGGGCCAGGCCTCTCTTTTATATCTTTTTTGTATCATTGTCCAGAGCCTAGCTCAGTGTCAGGGAGGTGCCAATATGTATTGATCAAAATACTACATGTTGGGCAGTATACTAGCTCTTTTGAATATGTTACTAATTGTGTCCTCATAGCTCTAAATAAACTATAGAGATTGTTATTTCAGTTTTACACCTAAGGAAATGCATGCTCAGAAAGTGGAAATAAGTTGCCCAAGACACACAGTTATTAGGTGGGAAATAGGATACAGACCCTGATATTTCTGACTTCAAAACACACCCTCCATGAAGAACTAAATTAAGTTGTATTTAATCCTGAGCTCTGGTTGCCTCATAAATGAACTCAGGTTTATAGCCTGAATTTGTTCCCATATGTCTATGCAGTCCCCTGTGTCTGCCAGGCTTTCTCTGATCCCACTCTGTGAAAGTGTAAGAGGTTGTTCAGAATGACCTACCCAATTAGAAGAAGAACCAATGTGCTGTATGTTAAGCTCTGAGGAACAAAAGACCTCTTCTTAGTGTCTTCACAGTATGATGCTGTGTTTAATAACCCTGAATGTGAAAAATCAAGAGCGTAAAGAGATCCTAATTACAACTCTCCAGACATCTGGGGTCCAAGAATTAGCCACTTTGCTTTGGTAAAATGAGAGAACATTCAACGTAACAGGAAATCAGAGATTCCCTAGAACCACTAGCTCTTATATCAGATGAGAAAACTGAGTCCCAGAGAAGTAAGATGATGTGTACAAGGCTACATAGCTAGTTAATGATGGAACTGGGAATAGAATCCCGTTTACTTGTCTCCCAGGAAAGAACACTTAGCACCCTGGATCGTAGCCAACCTGAGATGAAATATTAAGCCAACCCAACTCTTAGAAGAATAGACTGAAACACTAAAGGTTTTATCCTATTTTGAACTTCTTTTGTCCTCTCCCCACCCCTCACCCAATACTATTACACTGTCCATAAAATCTTGGTTCAATAGATTGTTAAGTCATGATTTGACTAAACGATGAGATTAGAGTTTGCTTTAGGCATTTATAGAGGGAAGGGGAAGGAGCAATATGGGAAGGAGCTCCTATTGTAAATAGTGCTGCAATGAATATTGGGGTACATGTGACTTTTCAAATTATGGTTTTCTCTGAATATATTCCCAGGAGTGGGATCGCTGGATAATATGGTAGTTCTATTTTTAGTTTTGTAAGGAACCTCCATACTGTTCTCCATAGTGACTGTACCAATTTACATTCCCACCAACAGCTTAGGAGGGTTCCCTTTTCTCCATACCCCCTCCAGCATTTATTGTTTGCAGACTTTTTGATGATGGCCATTCTGACTGGTGTGAGGTGATACCTCATTGTAGTTTTGATTTGCATTTCTCTGACAATTAGTGATGTTGAGGATCTCTTCAAGGGCTTTTTGGCCATCTGTACGTCTCTGTTGGAGAAATGTCTATTTAGATCTTCTGCCCATTTCAGACAAAGACAAATATCATGTGATATCACTTATATGTGGAATCCAAAAATATGATACAAATGAACTTATTTAGAAAACAAAAACAGACCAACAGACTTAGAAAACAAACTTATGGTTACCAAAGGGGAAAGGTGGTGGAGGAGGGATAAATTAGGAGGTTGGGATTAACAGATACTCACTACTATATATAAAACAGATAATCAACAAGAACCTATTGTATAGCATAGGGAACTCTACTCAATAGTCTGTAATAACTTGTATGGGAAAAGAATCTGAAAAAGAATAGATACATGTATAAGTATAACTGAATCGCTTTGCTGTACACCTAACACAACATTGTAAATCAACTATACTCCAATATAAAATAAAAACAAGAAAAAGAAGTGAAAGGAGATCAGAGAAGGCTAAAATTCTATACTTAGTGAAATAAAGGCATTTTCAAAGAAAAAAAAAGGTGGGGGTTGCTCCTACCAGCCATGATTCTCTCACAAATAACTACAATCAGTTGTGCAGGAAAAAGATAAAACATGACCTAGAGTTACTGGAGAGGGACCAAAAGCAGACTAAGTCTAGAGGAAGGAGGATGGCGTGGAGCAAGTGACTTGAAGTCAAGCCAAAGGCAGTGCCATGTTGCATGTCTACAAAAACAAAACAAAGCAAAAAAAACAACACCTCACTAAACATTTTTTTAAAATTCTAAGATCAAAACCAAATGAAATCTACCATCGTTCTGGGCTGTAAAACCAGAGGACAGAGATAGGAGTGACCACATTGACCAGAAAGTGAGGGAAGATCATTAGAAGGAGGAAGACAGAAAAGGGAGCCTGAATTTCTAAGTATAAACTTCCCAATCTCTTGGGTGACTCATGAACTACACAAGTATGGGACAAATTCTAGCTAAGAAGAAAAAAAATGAGCTTAAATTTGAACAACCACCCAGGAGGTAGAGTTTGCTGTTTGAGTCTAATCAAATTAAGTGCCTGATTAAACAAAACAAACAAGTAATCAAATCTAGGATTTCCAAATATTACATTAACATCTCCAGGATGAAATTTTTAAATTACTCAACAGATGAAGAACCAAGAGTGTCAGGAGAGAAGGCACCATCCCTGGCTTCAACCAGAAGAGTTCTGATTATTTTCTCCTTCTTATATGGTTTTCCATGGAACATCCCATTAATGCCACTAAAAGATGGTTTGCAGTCCTTTGAAGTAGATGATTTCCAAGGTGGTTTCTATCTCTAGCATTCAGCTGGCTTATTATTCAATCTATACACTTGAAGGGATCCTCAGAAAAGCCCTTGTGTTCACCTAATTACTACTCTATAACTTGTAGCCAACGTGTGTAATAGCATGAGGCAGTGCTTCTCAATCTTTAATATGTACTCACATCACCAAGCTTCTTGCTAAAATCTGTTTCAGGAAGACTGGGATGGGGCTTGGGGGTCTGCATATCTAACAAGCTGCACGTAAAGCTGATACTGTTGGTTCAAAAATCATACTTTTAGTAGCAAGTTTCCTAGGGACACAGTTTCACAGTGAAATTCAATAGCCAAGTAAGAGTGGGGACCGCTGAATACTGTAACTGCTCTTATAAATTTATAAAGCAATTTTCTGAGAAATACTGCAGACTTCTGTGTTTTAACTCAGTGTTTCCTGAATTAATTTCACTGCAGAATCTTTTTTTGCAAGAAAATCCTATTACATAACACCAAATAGGTGGTATATAAAACATAGTTTTGGAAAGTTTTATTGTATGGGAGTCTTTTTTTTTTTTTTTTTTTCTTTTTGCGGTATGTGGGCCTCTCACTGTTGTGGCCTCTCCCGTTGCGGAGCACAGGCTCCGGACGTGCAGGCCCAGCGGCCATGGCTCACGGGCCCAGCCGCTCCGCGGCATATGGGATCCTCCCAGACCGGGGCACGAACCCGTATCCCCTGCATCGGCAGGCGGACTCCTAACCACTGCGCCACCAGGGAGGCCCTTGTATGGGAGTCTTAAAAGAAATGCATAATTCTGTGTTTTTATGCACTTAATCCCCATTTCTGTGTTAGCAAAGAAACTATTTTCTCAAATTTTTACCTGAGAATAATCAAATATAAGACTTCCCTGAACTGTGCTTGAAATTTCAAATATGAAATTTTTGGAAACCATTTACAGAAAGAAAAATATATGTGTCAGTAGTTACCTAAATGGGTATGTTTCATGGCGTCAGCTACACTTGTCTAATTTGAAGACCCTGGAAAATGCCTTGAGCTAGAAAAATTTACTCCATTGGTTTGAGTACTCCACTGATGATGAATTATTCCTCCAGGTGAACCTTTCCTTTATCTCCTGTTCTTAAATGAGAAGACTCCCAGAGGGCTGAACGTGGGGTCACTAACCCACACTAGTTGGGGGAAGAGTTGCTATGAGCCCTTGCTCCCTCAAGGGCATTGAGAAACCATGAAACAGATGGTGCCATTGCCTACCATGTATGTGACCAGTCCTTCTCAAAATGTCCCCCTATATCCCTGACTTTCCAACAACCTAATGGTAAAACTAGGGCATGGATTATCACTTCTGTTGAACAGACAAGGAAATGGCAGCGAAGATGATAAGTTATTTGTTTGAAGTCCTCTGTCTATTGGAAGAGCCAAGATAAAGGAAATAGAAAGATGCCTAAGAGCTAGTAAACTTCTCTTCTCTGCCAGGTACTTCATATGCTTAATCATTCAATCCCATTTTATACATTGGAAAACTGAAATGCAAGAAAACTAGCCACTTGTCCCAGTTAATAAATGGGAAAACTGGGATTCAGGCACCTTTGTTTGACTCTCATGCATGTGGTGCAGACACCTTCAATATTTCTTCATCTGTCTGAGATATTAGTAGCTACCAGGTCTTGAAAATGAGGGAAAAGTCCTCACCAGGATAATGAGGTAGAAGTGCAAGATCAGATACTTGCTGCAGAGTGTACTCTACTGCAGAAGTTTGCCCAAGGTCAACCTAGCGATTTAATTGCATGGTTTCCCTTTTTCTTTTGCCTTTTAAATATATTGTAGGGACTTCCCTGGTGGCACAGTGATTAAGACTCTGCACTCCCAAAGCAGCGGGCCTGGGTTCGATCTCTCGTCAGAGAACTAGATCCCATATTCATGCTGCAACTAAGAGTTCACATGCCACAACTAAGGAGCCCACCTGCTGCAACTAAGACCCGGCACAACCAAATAAATAGATAAATAAATGAAAATTATTTTAAAATAAATAAATAAATAAAAATAAATATATTGTACAATATCTTGTTCCAAATGGTATTATTACCATCTCATTATTCCTTCATGCCTTTTAGTGAAGCACTTTTTTCACAGGGTGCATTTTTAATATCATTCATCTGGGAGAAACTCTACAGGTTTTTTTTAAAAGCACATGACACAAAATTTCTATTTGAGATTGATCCCGCCCACACCCCTCACCCCAACCTTGACTTTCTGGAGTCTTAAAAACATTCTTCCTGGGCTTCCCTGGTGGTGCAGTGGTTGAGAGTCCGCCTGCCGATGCAGGGGACACGGGTTCGTGCCTCGGTCCGGGAAGATCCCACATACCGCGGAGCGGCTGGGCCCGTGAGCCATGGCCGCTGAGCCTGTGCGTCCGGAGCCTGTGCTCCGCAACGGGAGAGGCCACAACAGTGAGAGGCCCGCGTACTGCAAAAAAAAAAAAAAAAAGAAAAATAAGAAAATTAAACTCTTGATTAAAAAAACAAAAACAAAAAAAACCATTCTTCCTAAGCAAAAACACCAGACAGCAGAGAAAGAAAACAATGAGACACACCTTGGAATTTTACCCCCAAAATCCCTGACAGATCAGATCTATAAATTCAGAGTCATATGGAGTGAGTCAGACCAAGAGCATGAACAGACCACGTTGTCCAGAATTCCCTCTGCTGCCAACATGGCCCAACAAGGTTCAAGGCAAAAATTCTCTTGCTCAGATTTGAGACATCCTTCTAGGAAGAGAACCTTTCAACTATCTGCCTAGGAAGCCATTTGTACCATGTCCTCATAATGAGATTTGGTATTTTTCATAGAAGTTCACACTCGACAGGCTGAATATGTCTTACAGATCATTTAAAATGTGATCTTATATTTTGTAATCAGCCAAAGCGAAAATACATGTGCTGCCAGCCAGTCAATTACTAAGTCATTTTTACACTCCCACTGGGTACCAGTCTGGACTGCGGGGAACGTGTGGCAGGCACTGGTCTAGACGCCTTCACATGCATCTTCTCCGTTAAAGTTAATAATTACAACAATCAGAATGATAGCAAGCCGTTATTTATCTTATTATGCAATAGGCACTGTGATAAATGTTTGCATGATGCCTGATTTAATGCTCACCATAATCCTACGAGATAGACAAGTCTTCCCAAACCTCACTGCTCAAGAGCATCAGCTGAGGAACTTTATTAGAATGAGTCCTAATCAAGACCTATTGAGTCAGAATCTCTGGGTTAAAAACATGAAATCTCTATTTTTCAGTAACTTTCTGAGGAATCACAAGGCAGCTTGAAGTTAACCAGCACCTGGGAAAAATAAGACAGATGTTGTTATCTCGATTTTATTCACCGGAAATCAAAGCTCAGAGGGAAAAATGTGTGCCCAAGATGTGCTGGCTTGTCACTGGCTCACCACTGCAGCCACCTTAAGAGCATCCTCAAAGGTCTCTTACAACTCAGAGTGTGGTATGAAGATTGGAGTCGTTAGCATCACCTGACACCAAATCTGCTAAGCCAAGCACCTGCATGTTAACCAGACACCCCAGAAGACAGGGTGTGAGAAGTACTGCTCTGGACCACTGAGCTGGAGACTGAAAACTGCATCTCCCAGACTCTACCATCAGCGAGCTTATTTAATTTTACCAATGGGAGGCACTGAGGGAGATGGGAAGGTGGAAGGAAGGAGGAACCGTCTTTGTCCACTTTTGCAGAGACATTAGCAGAGGCGGGGGATTTAAGACAGGCTACTGTGGGCTCCAGCCACATGGATGATGTCTGGCGAGCTCCGGGGGTAGTGGGGGCGGTGGGGGGGGCGGCTTCAGGGATCCTGCTGACTGCAGTGGCACAATTCGGTAGCAACAGCTAACAGGTCAGCGTTCACGGGGGCGGGTAGAAAACTAGCTGATTTAGGGGTAACAATCTTTTCTTCTCTTTTGCTCCTTCAGCCCTTTCTGCATCATTGTAAACATTTTCCTGCATTAAGTCCCTCTTTACTTGAAATAGCAAGAGTGGTTCTCTTTCCCTGTGGATATTAGCTGATATTACAGCTTAGTTATCATACAATAGTCATGCTCCTTGTCAAAGGAGCAGGGTGAAGATTCAGCTCCGGGGTCTGAGATGGCAAAGCTCAAGTTCTTAACCAGTATCAAATACAGACGGTCCCAACTTACAATGGTTCGACTTCTGGTGGTGTGAAAGTGATATGCATTCAGTAGGTACTGTACTTCGAATTTTGATCTTTTCCCAGGCTAGTGATGTGTGGTCAGATACTCTCTCATGATGCTGGGCAGTGACAGCTAGCTGCAACTCCCTCTCGGCCACAGACCTGAGGGTAAACAATCCATACACTGACAACCGTTCTATAAGCATACAACCATTCCCTTTTTCACTTTCAGTACAGGACACAATAAGTTACATGAGATATTCAACACTTGATTAAAAAATAGGCTTTGTTTTAGATAAGTATGCCCTACTGTAGGCTAACATAAATGTTCTGAGCACGTTTAAGGTAGGCAAGGCTAAGCTATGATGGTCGGTAGATTAGGCTTATTAAATGTATTTTTGACTTGATATTTTCAACTTATGATGGGTTTATAGGGACTTAACCCCATCATAACTTGAGAAAGATCTGTGTATCAAAAGCACTGCACAATGAAGTATTCACTTCTATAGGGTGATTGAGCTGTCTTCTTGCTATTCATTCTTTTATCTACTAAAAATATATATATATAATAAAACATTCTGTGCCAAGAAGTATGATAAGTTCTGGGAATACAAAGTTGAATAAAACATAGCTCCTGCTACCATCGAAGGAAGATTCACAGGCAATTAATTATAAGACAATGTGGTAAGTTCAAAATTGAACCAATTTCTAAGGACAGACCAATTTTAACATGACTGTTACTTGAACAATTATGAAAAAAACCAAATGATATTTAAGGCTGATACACCTGGGGACAGGAAGTCTTTTGCGAGAATAAAACAGTTACCTCTGGGTAAGGAAGACAGGTATTGACTGACCTACTTCTCTGAGATCCCTCCTGTGCTATTCATTCATTCATTTGTTCATTCAATTAATAGCATTGAGTGCTTTATAGCAGGACCTCTCTATACCTTGGGAATAAAGCATTTGAGTAAAATAAGAGGGATTTGATCTCATGGGTCTTCCATTTTTAGGGAGAGACAGTCAATAGGCAAGTAAACAAATAAGATCATTTTATTCTATGAAAAGTGCTCTAAAGGAAATTAGCAGGGAGATATGAATGAATGCAACTGAGAAGAGGGGGTATTTTAGGTACAGTTCTATTACAGGGGATATTCGTGTAGAAGCCACTGTCCTTGTCCCCAAGAAGGACATAATGAGCCTGAAGGCAATGCTGAAAAGTGGGTCTCAGGTTAGAAGAGCTGCCTGTGAGAACACAGCACATGGAGAGCCCCCTCAAAGCTAGCACCTTCCCTCCAGCTAAGCACTGCTACAGCCAGCATTCAGAGTGCATGATTCTTCAGGGCAGGGGCTGGCTTTTCCTTAAAGCTCCATTCTTCACAGTTGACAGTGGAAGAGGCATGGCATGGTGCAATGATCAGACTCTGAGAGTCTCCAATCTTGGTTTAAAAGCTGGTTGCAACACTACTAATTAATTTGTATCTCAGTTTAACAGCCCACAAAATGGGTATAATAATTCCCAAATCACAGGATTGTTGTGAGAATTGAATACTTGGTGCATATCGTGTAGTAGATTACCTGGCTCACAATGGGTAAGCAGTAAACATTCTGTGAATTGATTTGCATGACATATACAAGCACCTTAATGTCAGAAATCATTGTGCTTTTCCCACAGTGATGGATCTCTCTCAGAAGAGATGGTGGAGTTGGATGTGAGACAGGGTTTCTTCTCCTTCAACCTCTGTTTACTTGACTAGAGGTGATGGAAGGAATGGGTGGGTCTTCCTCATGGAATTGAGGGCTTTCTGCTGGCTAAGTCTCACTGGTTGCCTCTGCCATTCCTCTTACGACCAGATCTGCCAGGAAACCCACTTGCCAATGTCCCTCTGAAATTGTGTTCCCCAGAACTGTACAGAGTCCTCTGTACATAAATAAACAAATATTTATTCACCAATAAAAAAGAATAACTTACTGATACTGGTACAAGCTTCAACATTATGAACCTCAAAAATGTTATTTAAGTAACAGAAGCCAAACACAAAATATTATACATGGTATGTTTCCATTAATATGAAATGGCCAGAAAAGGCCAAATTATAGATAGAAAGCAGGTCAGTGGTTGCTTAGGACTGGGGTTGGGGAATATTAACAGCAAAGAGGCATAAGGTAAATTTTTAAACTGTAGAAATTTAAAAGAAACTGATTTGTGTTGATAGTTACACAACCATAAACATTTACTGAAAATTATAGATTTGTATACTTTCAACGGGTGAACTGTATTTATATAAATTATACCTCAATAAAGCTGTTAAACAACACATGGGCTAATTTTTGTCATAAAGGAAGTGAGGTGATTAGCCAATTTATTTTGTATTTTGTTAAAAGTAAAATATTTGTAATTAAATAATGCATCCAGTTTTCCATGTTTGGATACTGCCATGGTCACTTTTTATCTGTGCTTTGGGGCATTTTAGTTCATCTCCATGATTCTCAGTTCTTTTCATCTGTGGTTGGAGAAGGTTGAACTAGGCCATTTCTAAAGTCTGTTCCATCTCTGATTTTGTAGAATTCTTCAAGCTGGTCTAGTTTTCTCCTTGATCTGTTAGACTCAGTCTGCCAGCAGATTTCCTACAGCTGTCTTTGTTGTCAGGTCATGGTTTGGAATAGACCATCATGTACTTTCCTACTTAATCAAAAACTTTCAGAGAATATACTTCAGCTGATTTCCACCATCCTGATGAGCTGGACAAAGCTGACAAAATTGAGCAATATTCAGTCAATTTATTTTAAGTGGGTGCACTCATTTTAAAACTTATTTTTACATTAAAAATAATTTTACTGGGCAAAATTTAGCTTACCTACACATAGAGACAGAATTAATTTTTTTCTACCGGGGCTTGCTGGTCTAGTATATGGACTACAGTGTAATATCAGAAATCCAGAAATTATTTTGTTGCCATGGGTTAAAAAGTGTAGATTTATTCTTTTTTCTTTTGCTGATCCTGACATCCTTTGATGTGGATGTGATGCCCTTGTGAAGTACTAATGGGGTAATTTGTGAAACTGCATTAGACTTTAAATTTGTAGTTATAGATCAATGCTTCTCAAACTTTAAAGCCTATGCAGATCAGATAGGGATCTTCTTAAAATATAGATGTTAAGATACAGTTGTTTTGGGAGTGGACTGAGATTCTGCATTTCTTTTTTTTTTTTACATCTTTATTGGAGTATAATTGCTTTACAATGGTGTGTTAGTTTCTGCTTTATAACAAAGTGAATCAGTTACACATATACATATGTTCCCATATTTCTTCCCTCTTGTGTTTCCCTCCCTCCCACCCTCCCTATCCCACCCCTCTAGGTGGACACAAAGCACCGAGCTGATCTCCCTGTGCTATGCGGCTGCTTCCCACTAGCTATCTATTTTACATTTGGTAGTGTCTATATGTCCATGCCACTCTCTCGCTTTGTCACAGCTTACCCTTCCCCCTCCCTGTGTCCTCAGGTCCATTCTCTAGTAGGTCTGCATTTCTAACAAGCAGTTAGAATTTGCCATTGTTGGTCGGTGACCGGCACCCTGAGTGGAAAGTTGTTAGGATGAAAACAGAAGCTGTGGAAGGGAAGGAGTTACAGGGAGTTGCCTCATGTTAAAGGTAATGAGAACAGTCTGCAAAAGGGATAAGATGCCTCCGGGGGTGCAGTGAATACTCCATCAGTGAGGGTGGTCCTACAGAGGCTAGCAGGAATGTACTAGCTAGAGTACTAGGCTAGAGTACTAGCTAGGAAGAGGCTAGAGCCTAGGAAGGAATTAGTGGATGGGGATAAGTGATAGACCAGGAGACCCCAAATGTCTCTGCCTCTCACTGTGAGAATGCATACTTATGTTTTAATAGTGTCTCTTCTGACCTTGAAATGTATATATACCCACAGCTTCCTAAAGAATTATTTATGATAATTTTCCATACTAATTATAAGCTTTTGGGGTCATGCTTATGTGTGTGACCACTGTGTTATAAGTACAAGTTTATTGGTTGTATGCCCAACCCCACCTCTTTCTTTTCCTGGATCGGAAAATTTTAGTCTTCTTGTCCTCTTGTTCCTGGTCAGAAGCACACTTCATAAGGGCCTCTCTTTGAAAATCCTATAGCTGGTTGGGGACAGAAGCCTTGCATCATCTTTCTCAGCAGTTTATTGCCCATGAAAGCATGAACTTCAGCCTTTAGGCACAATACTGATCCTCCAAGTCACCTTTCTCTTTCCTGAATATGGCATTTTGGGGAGCTACACAGATAAATAAAGATGCTATTTTACTATCAATCAACCATTGATTCTTATACATGTCCTTCATTCATCAGACCCTTAAAGGGAATAATGGAGGGTGACCATTGGACTTCTACCTGTGGAAAGGGGTCATCTCCCTGGAGGAGAGTTCCCTTCTTAAAAGATGACGGATCACCAAGCTTCTCCCAGGACAAATGTGGGGATTCTGCCAGCTTCTGGGTTTGTCTATTCCAATTATGCATTCCAGGACTAGGGAGATAACCACAAGATGGGTTCAGGGACCCACTAGGTCCACTATGAGAGGGACCCGAGCTAAACCCCATTGACCACCTGGCCATAAGCCTCATACTCTGACTGCTGGACCACAGTGACATTTTGGATCTCCTGGAATTAGTGTCACCTCAGAGCCCACGTCCAGTAATCCCCCAAATATCGGATTCTTTCTTTTCCCCCGACACAAGTCTCCCTGGTGAAAGGCCGTAAGAGGGAGTAGTTCTCAGTGTGCTAAGAAAAATCACCTTATTTTAGATTGATGGGATTTCTGCTGGACCATCCAGGGGGTAAATCCTCTAGCTCCCTGTGTGGTAAGAGTGGCCCTGTTCTCGGCCTGTAATCACTCCCTGGAAATATTCAGCCTCAGATGCCTACGAGAGGCCATTCTGAATCCGAGTGTAGGACCTGCTGTTGATTCTCATGTTTGGTCACACCCATAGGGATTTAGAATAAAGGGAGAGTCATGATCATTATCATCCATACATCTGACAGATATGTGTTGAATGCCTCCTGTGTGCTAGGCACTGGGTTGCTTGCCAGCACAGTGGAGAACAAGGCAGACATGGCTTCTGCCTTCCAGGAGCTTGTGGCATTGTGGAAATAGGTCACTACAGCCAAGGGAGAGATGTGCTCTAACTGGTCAAGTGTGAGTACTTTTACGAGGCTGCTGGCCTCATCTTGGAGGCATCAGAAGAAATCCTGAGGATACTGTGTTTAACCTGAGACCTGAAGGGATATCCAGATTAGAGGGAAGGGGAGGAACATGGGCCAGGCCAAGAGGTCATTAGGAGTCAAGTTCTGGAAGCAGAGGGAGCGTGAACCATTGGTCCTACTGGAAAAGGAGTGATATAACTGAAATGTAGGTTTTGGCAGGTGGAAGGTGAGAAGGACTCTCTCCTGGACCCAACTTCAGTCCAGCTCCTCTGAGCTTCCTTCCTGACTAAGCCATACCCTTGGCCCTTTTCTTGCTGGGCCTGCATAACCCAGTCATAGTGAGAATCCTGCTGAGTTAATTTAGCAGGAATCTCCCACCCTTGTTAGATCACCCTCAAGAGCTGATCAAATTCCTCATCTCCCACCCTTATTATCTGATCACCCCGGTCTGCCTTCAACAAGTTCTGCTTAGCAAGAATCCCCCCTACACCTTGACATCTCCTCTTAGTAATTTTCCACCCACTGACCATCTCCCTCCCAACCCAGATCCTTGGCTATAAATCACCACTTTTCCTTGTATTCAAAATTGAACTCAGTTCTATACTGAAGTCTCTTTTCCTCTATTGCAATAGTTTTTTTTTTTTTTTTTAAATAAAATCTATCTTTAACTGGTGTCTGGCTCTGGTGCTCTTTGCCAAAAAGAAGATACTGAGAGTTTGGGGAGGTAAATAATAGACAGTCTATGAAAGGGCTTCATTCCATGGAAAGCTATTGTAGGATTTTAAGAACTCTGGTGTCACTGTTTATTCACATGTAATAAAAATCAGTCTCATTGAATAACAGAATGAGGAGTGGATGAATGCAGGGGAACAGTCAGAAATCTAAGACAAATGAATACAGATAAAATGATTTTACTGTTTCCTAGTTAAAGATCATCATGCCCCTTTAAGAATCAGTCCCTGATGTTTATTGCAGCTTTAAAATAGGCCTTAAACAGTAAGATTCAATGACAAGGAGGCCTGGAGAGGAAGTGATAGCTAAGTAAAAATCTGAAATATAAGTAGAAATTAGCAAGGTAAAATTGGAGTGAGTTGGAAGACAGGTTGGGGTAGCTTTAAGCACTGAAGTGAATGAAATGGGAAAATGTGTGATGTGTCCCAGGTGCACGACGGGAAAAAATATCTCCCCCAAATTCAATAAAGTGTGATAACAATATTAGTAATCCCTTCTCACCTTTTGTGATTCTGTAAGTCTAGAACTAAAATAATTTATTCATTGTTATTCATTTTCATCCTAAACACCACTTGATGCTACCTAACACATCACTACTGGTATTGTACAATTGCCGTTCTCTGCATCTGTGATGTGAGCTTCCCAAGCTTCCCATCACCCCTTCCTGGAATGCTCTCCCTCCTTCTTTGTTGCTGGACAGCTCTTATTGCTCCCCAAGGTCCATAAGGAAGTTAATGAAATAGCTAAGCAAGAGATAGTATATTCATCAGCTTGGACTGTCATAACAAAATACCACAGAGTGGGTGACTTAAAAAACAGTTGTTTATTTTCTTACAAATCTGGAGGCTGGAGGTCCAAGGTCAAGATGGCAGCAGTATTTGTTTCTGGCTCTCCCTGTCCCTGGCTTGTAGATGGCCACCTTCTCACTGTCCTGTCACATGACCTTTCCTCTGTGCCTGCACGTGGAGAGGTGGGGAGGGGGAGAGAGAGAGGGAGGAAGGGAGGGAGGGAGAGAGAGAAGGGGACAGAGGGAAGGAAGGGAGGAAGGAAGAATGGAAAAGAGAGCTTTCTGGTGTTTTGGTGTTTTGTTCTTTTAACCTTAATTACCTCCTTAAAATTCCTATCTCAAATATAATCAATTTAGGTGTTAAGGCTTCAACATATGACTTCTAGGGGACACACTTCTGCCCATAGCAGATGATGAATTCACTAGGGCACTTGGGCACATGAGGAGTGGATCACCCAGTATTACAGTTGATGATATTTTATACTCAGCAGCATTGTATCTATTTTGGGGGAGAACTACAATGTTAAACTATATTCTTGAACATCTGTGAGGTTCCCACTGGGTTGAAGCAAGAAATAACAATGTGCACACTCAGAAATATTACTTGACTAGAATAAGAGCTTAGCTACAAAGAAAGTCTTTTTCTGATCCAGCTGGTATCCAACTGATATATATTTAGACTTGGGCTTGATAGGAGAGAATAAAAATTGATTCTGCTCCTTGATTTTCAGAGAAAGTTATTTCCTTAAAGAAGCTGGCCCCCTCTGCAAGCTAGCAGCCCTTTTAAGGTCTGGAATTTCTTTTTTGTTATTTGATTTCATCTCAATTCCCCCCCCCCCCCTTTAGAGGAAACAGTATATCAAAGCAAGAATGAAACAATTTGGAGACATTGATGCTGGGTACGTGTTTAAAGACCCTCTGTTCCGAATAATTTAACAACTTCCTCAATGCAAAAATTAAATACACTTGAAAAGTCCAAGAGTGGGATTGCAGAGAAGGATTAATACGAAGCAGAAATGTTCCTATTTGAGCAGATGGAATGAATTCTCCATATTTCCTTTTATACTACAATGATTATTTGTTAGACTTATAGCATCTTAGGTTACATAATTCAACATTTTCATTTTTTAAAGTCCTCTTATTTGTATCATTTCTCAGTTTTCAAAGCATTTTCTGACCTTTTAGTGCATTTCATCCTCATAACAATCATGTGAGTTTAGCTGGGCAGGTTTTTTAAAATTCAAGTTTGTAAATAACAACCACAAAAAATATCAAGGACAGTTTAAAAATATTTATGAATATCCCTTCAATCCTCATTATTTCCTGAACCACATACCAGAGATTTTCTTTGGTTGATTGGTAGGAAATGAATTTTGAGTGAGGCTAAACCCTCACATGATGCTTGAGGAAAAGGAAACTCATCAAAAAATGGCACAGTTTTACTGTTTATGTAATCTATCTCCTTTAAAAGTCTGATTGAATTCCTCTCTTAATTAAACAAAATCTTCTTAAAGTGTTTGATAATATTAATTATTGTATTAATATCATTGGGGAGTAGACGTTCTTTTTTTTTTTTTTTGCGGTACACGGGCCTCTCACTGTTGTGGTCTCTCCCCTTATGGAGCACAGGCTCTGGATGCGCAGGCTCAGCGGCCATGGCTCATGGGCCCAGCCACTCTGCAGCACATGGGATCTTCCCGGACCGGGGCACGAACCCGTGTCCCCTGCATCAGCAGGTGGACCCTCAACCACTGCGCCACCAGGGAAGCCCAACATTCTTGAATCCTACACCATATTTATTCTCCCTATGAAGTTCTTCAGAGAGATGTATGTGCACACAGGAAACAGAAACTGTTGGAAGACAGAACAATGTTCCACTTTATTAGAATTCTGGAAGGTTGGCCCAAAATACATGGCCCGAGTTCAAGGTCTAATGGGGTCTTCACTCTTCTTATTGAGCCATAACCTGAGTCTCATGATTATACCGTCTTCCAGCCAATATCACAGAGAGAGAAAATTGAATAACAACAGATCAGAAACACAGGAAAGGTAGAGCCTGGGGCCCGTCTCCTGCTATCCAGTTGCAGAGAAGGATGAAACAGAAGAAAGAGAGTTCAGCCAGAAGTGCTATGGAGGGACAGGTCTTCTGTCTATTTGCCACTTTTGAAGTGTAGACACAAGAAGGAGAAAAGACAGAGGGAGACGGCTGGCATCCAGCACCAGGAAGGAAGCCACATGTGGCCTTACTGCTGCCTTCTCATGGATGGCAGCAGAAGACGGGAGACCCATGCCTTTGTAGGAGACCTTTAGACCCTGCTCACTACTATACTTGGCTCATCAAAATCCTGGAATCTGGGGGCTTCCCTGGTGGCGCAGTGGTTGAGAGTCCACCTGACGATGCAGGGGACACGGGTTCGTGCCCCGGTCCGGGAAGATCCCACATGCCGCGGAGGGGCTGGGCCCGTGAGCCATGGCCGCTGAGCCTGCGCATCCAGAGCCTGTGCTCCGCAACGGGAGAGGCCACAGCAGTGAGAGGCCTGCATACCGCAAAAAAAAAAAAAAAATAATAATAATAATAATCCTGGAATCTGACCAATCAAATTGATACCCTCCGAGAAGCAAAGAAGGGGTGATCTGAGTTTCCTCACAGAACTAGAGTTCTACAGTTCTGATGAAGGATGTTGGGTAGAAAAGAATCAGATTGCAGGGTTTTTTTTTCCCCCCTGTTTTACATACTTGGTCCCAAAGTTCACTTAATAGTATCAGCAACTGTGCTCCAAACACAGCCATGTCCCAATCTCTGAAAACTAGTAGAAGATAGAAAGAAATATGTATTGGGTTGGCCAAAAAGTTCATTTGGGTTTTTCCGTAAGATGTTAGAGGCCTATCTGTCATCATGGAAGCTGTGGTCAGTATGTAATATTATTTTTTCTTGGAACCAAGAAGAAATGTGAACTTGGAACCACAGTCAGGATTAAGATCTGCTTACTAGCAGTGGACTCTCTTCTAACCACTATTAGTCTTTACAAGTTTCCGTCCTTCTATGGTCTAACAATGTTTGCATTGTGTCTTTCTGACAATTCACATCTTGGGGAGCAAGAATGACCTAGTTCTAAAATATGTGTGTCCAAGCTTATTTTAGAATGCAGAGCGAACTGCCGATGAAGAGAAATGGCCCTCTTATTTGGAGCACGACATTGCTGACATCATGAATGGAGAACAAAAGATCAGTATCCCATCCCCTTGTGTCAGAGAAAAGCGAGTTGAAAAAAAAAGCTAATAACACTACCATTTCTAATTGCATTTTGATTCCATTTGCTAGAAAGGTAATATTCTCTTATTGAAGATGGTTTTCCTTTCCTCATATCTTCAGTACAGATAGTATTATTCAACCCTGGGTCCAGAGATGTGAAATACTGACAATTTTGGATGGCTCTCTAAGCATTTAATACAGGAAATTTACTTTTGTTAAGAATAACTCAGAAGGCATTTTTCAGCGATTTCAGGCTTTAAGCTGGAATCCACAGCTGTTTCATACTACGTTGTGAGTAACTGTGATGGGGGTCTTCTCTGAAAATATGCCAAGTTCTCACAACTTGGCATATAGTCGTGCCCATTGCTATATTTCTTTCCTGTTTTTCCCCACCCCATGTGATGCAATGTGCTATGATGGACAAGCACATAAACTTTGGTTTCATCCAGTTCTAGATTTGTAGCCTGATTACATACACTATTTCTGTGACTTCAGGCCCATTACTAGAACATGTCCTGTTTCTTCATTTGTATGAAGACAATAAGAATAAGCACATGAGATATTGTAAAGATCAAATAATTTTTAAAATAGAGATATTTTAAACAAACTTCAAGCAGTTATTACCTCCACAGCCCGCATCTGCCTCAGTGAATCTGGTTTATCTACTTGATGTCTTGCTCCTAATTTTCCCAACCAGGACCATTTAACCATGGCATGGGATTTCTTCCAGAACCGAGCTTGTTAGAGGGCTGCCCTCTTGATATGTGTTAATTACTGTTACTTCTAGTCCTTCTGTAATGAGATGGGTGAAGAGTTGGCAAGCAATTACCCATTTGCTAAATCTGGCCCATTGCTTGTTTTTTTGTACAGCCTGCATGCTAACAGTAGATTTTACATTTTAAATGGTTGAAATTAAATCAAGATAAGAATGATATTTTGTGACATATAAAAATTGTATAATATCAAATTTCAATGTCCATAATTAAAATTTTATTGGAACACAACCATGTTCATTTACTTATATATTATCTATGGCTAATTTTGCACTAAACTAGAGTTAAGTAGTTTTAACAGAGTTCCCATGGAACACAAATTCTAAAATATTTACTATCCCATCTTATTCAGAAAATGTTTGCTGACCTCCAATATAGAAAATAAATCACACTTAGGTAAACCTGGCTACTACTTACTAGCCACATGACCTTGTAAGAATCACCTTTTAAAAATGATTCTCATTATAGCATTTCTTCAAAGTGTCTAGAGAAAAATAAATGGCATATCATCTATGAAAGTGCTTGGCGAACTGCTTTCCTCATGACTTTAGTATAGATCGTATTATTCAATGCTGGGTCCATATAACTTTGTAAAACTATATGATTTGCAAACCTTGTTTTTATCCTTGAAACCTTTTATTCACCTAAGTCTTACATGAAACCTCTTAAAGTAAAGCAGATGGAAGTAGGACAGGTGGTTGAAATAGGGAAGGGAGCTTGAAATGCTAAACACCCATCCACTACCCCTGGGTAATTTGCTGAACCCCTACGGCTTGCAAGAGTTTGAAGCCACTAGGGGGATAAGGAAAACAAGGACTTCTCATCTTTTCCATTACTAATGCTCCTTTTCCCATTTAAAAATTACTTAGTGCAACTCATGCATCCTGGGCTTCAGCATCCAGTGACTACAAAATAAGAGGATGTAAAAAATGTGCCAGTGATAGGAGAATTTCTAGTTGTTGTCAAGGTGATCAACTAATGGGTTGCTGGCTATTTACCTGACACCCAACCTTGAGACGCCACAAAAAATGATAGAGAGGTTGATGGGTTTGAGCAATGACCTTGAAAACCATGGGGAAGCCTCAGGGAAGACAGACAGTCGGGTCTTGTTTTGGGACAAGTAGTATCACAGAGGGCTACAGAGTGAGATTATTCAGATGGGGGCTAGAATGGACTTCCGTTTAAGATATGCTACCATCTTTCCCTCAAGATGCTCATGGCTGAACAAAAGCAACACAGACATGGGCTGGCAAAGGATGACAAGGAAATAGCAGTGGGGTCTAAGACCTGATTAGCTGAGGAAGACCTAATAGCATGTGCAGGTAGACCAGCTGGCCCTCTACACTCAGTAAACCATCTTGAAAAAGAGCATGGCCCTGCTCAGAGATGCAAGGTGCGTCCCTGAGAGGCACAGTTATCTGGAGGAGGGATAGTAAAGAGGAAGTTGTTTTTCTCCCTCTCCCCCTCATTGAAATTTCCAAGGGAGGACTAGGGGTTCACAGAGCTAAAGCAGGTGACAAATGAGGAGTACAACATCAACAAAGTAAAGATAATAGGATAGACAATCCAGACAAAGTGCGACAAAAGGAACCATCAGGTAGAGCAGGCACTTAAAGAACTCTCAAGGAGACAAAGGAAGGTATTTGTAGCAAAAAGCAGAGACAAGCAATTATAAAGGAAAAAAAATTGGGGCCATTATGGTCAGGAAAAATATAGTTGAAATAAAGATATCAGTATCTGAATAGAAAAACAGAACATATATAGTCAAAGAACAGATTATTGATCTGAAATACCAGGCTAGGGACCCTTTCTGGAAAGCACCCAAGAGGAATAAAGAGAAAGTATAATTACACAGCTAATAGATCTAAAACGGTAGAAGGAGAATATCAACCTCTTTAAGATAGGAATTCCAGGAAAGAGAAACATTACAGGAGAAGAAATAGCTAAAGAAATATTGGCCGAGAATTTCTCAATTTTAAAGGGCAGATGGTATGATCCTGGTTTAAAAACATACACGGGCACATTTTGACACAAAAAGGTGAAATTTTAGAAGATCGCAAAGAAAATTCCAAAACCTTTCAAAGAGAAAAGTAGATCACACGCAAAGGAAGGGGAGATATAATAGATTGATGTCATGTCTCCAAAGCAACACTGGATGCAAGAAGCCCCCCCAAATAATACTTTCACTGTATTTAAGGAAATATAGAATTTTATTTCCAGCTTAAACATGGGGAGAAAACAAAGATATCCTTGAACATATAAGGCCACAGCCTTCAGGCCACTCTCCCTTCCCCTGTGATCCTGTTAGCCTGCTTTCCATGCTTACTCTTTTGTTATATATGTCAAGCACCTTCATTTGAAATTAAAAGCCAAGAATTTGACTCTGTATTCTCCAGGCGAAATAATTCTCTCCCATGAATACAGTGAGTTTAGAAGATTATTCTTCGGCCTGAATTGTAGAAAAAAGGGTGCTGGCTACAAGATATATGGAAAAAACAACCTGGATTGATATCTCAAAATATCTTCTCTATAGAAACGCCTTAATGAAGGTGGACACAAAGTGCTTTGGGAACAGGAACAGTAATGAGGGGGCAAGGACTCCAGATCAGCATGGTTTTAAGAAAGCCACAGATCTTCTAGAGTAGGTGAGTTTCTGATAAACCTGTGACTCTCACTATAATACTGGGAGTCAGAATGGGCCATCTTTCACATCTTTATTCTACAGGCATGAGCTTGGCTTGAAATGTTAAGACGTTCCTTGAGATACTGACATTTTCTTTTTATTGCTACTAGAACATGATCATAATTTGAGTAATTGAAAGCAATCCACTTTTTCTTTATGTTCTAATAGCACTCTGATAAACATGGAATGTTTCATGTTTCTTCCTAATCAGCAATGTCTTCAAAAGAAAAAGACCTCCCAGATATTACAACATGAGGTTATTTTTAATATTTAATGCAGAATCAAGGAAGCTCCTTTTGGTTCTGTATTCAGTGGAATAGATGTAGAAATGCTGGTATATAAAAAGCAGGATTGAAGGAATTTTTGCACCATATCTCTTTTACATTTCTGTGCAACATTTCTACCTTGGAAGGAGTTAAGTCTTTTTATTCCATTTCTACACTGTATTTTCAAACAGTGCATTTCACTAATGATTCACTACAGTTGAACCATTTTTATTTCATTTTTATGGTATATTTACATGTAGTGCATTTTACACTGGGGGACATAGACTCGTTTATGGGCTCTTTCTCATCTCAGTTTTTTGAACAGTGTTTTTCTATCTTGTGAAGAGTGTAATAATTTCTATGTTATTTCTACACCAATAGATCGTTACAACAACAAAAATAATATGAATAGCTACCAATTACCAAGCCATGTGTGCCAGGTAGAACAGTAAGCAATGGGCATCTGGTTACAGAGTTTATCTTTACAAACAAACCTGTGAAGTAGTATTGATTATCATCTCCATTTTACTTATGAGAAAACTGGGGCTCAGAGAAATAAATTAACTTATCCAAGCCTCATATCTAGAAAGTGGTGCAGACACGTTTGAATTCGGATCTGATTTTAAAATCTTCACTTTCTAAAATATGACACAAATGAACCTATCTATGAAATAGAAGCAGAATCATGGACACAGAGAATAGACTGGTGGGTGCCAAGGGGGAGGGGGAATGGGGGAGGGATGGATTGGGAATTTGGGATGAGCAGATGCAAACTCGTATATATAGACTAGATGAACAACAAGATCCTACTGTGTAGCACAGGGAACTGTATTCAATATCCTGTGATAAACCATAATGGAGAGGAATATGAAAAAGAATGTATATATATGTATAACTGAATCGCTTTGCTATACAGCAGTAATTAACACAACATTGTAATTCAACTATACGTCAATAAAAATAAATTCTAACAAATCTTCACTTTCAATATTATGCTTTGGTGCTATGTCATCAGGATGTTATGATATTGTTATCACCATGGTGATGACCATGATCTGCATCACGATCATCGTTGTTACCTCCGGTATTCTGAGACAGTTTCATTGTATCTGGTCTCTCTATCCTGAATCCTCAGTTTATCCCATCAGATATTCACACTTGTATAGTCATATCAGGGTTGATAAATCCTATCATCCCATGGGACATTTGAGTAACAGACTAATTTCACCTACTGTTTCACTTACTGTTCACAAAGTCTTTGCAAAGTACCTAGAGGAGAGAAAGCAGCACCAACATACAGATGAAGGAAGTGAGGCTGAAGGAGGTACCTGACTGAGCTGAAGTGAGCAAGCGGTTGCTTTCAGTCATAAAATGCATGTTTCTGAGCCTGAAGAGCCCAGTTTTCTACCACATTATATTGCCTAGTACAGTGCCTGGGGCAGACAAAGTGCTCAATCTGTATAGGTCAAATTAATGGGTGAATAAATGAAGTAATTATGAGTCCCTTGTGAGCAGAGATATGTGTGTGTGTCTGCGTGTGTGTGTGTGTGTGTATGTGTGTGAATTCTCCAGTGTTTAGCACAGTGCTGCTTATAGTGAGTACCTAGCAGATATATATCAGTCAGTTGAATGGATGCACAAAAGACCTAATGAATGAGTGGACTGATATGAGTTCTTTGAAGGTAGGGTTATTGTTATTTGTTTATTAACAGTGCCTTGCACTGTACCTGACTTACAGTAGGAACTGAGTAAAAGTTGTTGAATGTTTGGTGAATGGGTAACTTATCACCATCCCACCACTCTTACTCCTGGTACTACTGCCAACAAATATAGGGAACACACCATGTTCCAGGCACTGCTCTAACTCACTCATTTCCATAACAACTTTTTACTTATAAGAATACCCATATTTTATAAATAAGGGGTACACAGAGGTTAAGTAACCTTCACGCAAATTTCCCAAGATAGAGAGCCAGACATTCTGGATTCAGAGTCCATGAAACTTAGATCTGAGACAGTGTGTTTTTTTTAAAGCAAGAACACGGTACAAAAGTTTTACGTTTCCATTAATAGTATGGCCACTGACTTTAAACTGTTCCTCCTAAATCCTAACCAGCATGTCCCCAATTCCAGCTTTCATCTCAGACAGAATCCAGATTGTCCTGCGTCTTCTGCATTTGGTTCTCAGAGTATCTCCTGAGCAGGGGGTTAAATGGACAACGACAGAGAAACGAGACCATAATCGCCCTTCCAATCATCTTCCTAATGTCATATTATACTTTGAAACTTCCATCCTTTCAGGAGGATTTGTTGGAAGAATGTCGGTACGCAGAACTGGCCATGCACTGCCCATTAAGTTAATGAAGGGGGCTCAGCGCATTCCCTTAGCGCTCTCACTGAAAAGGAAGTGCCAGGCATGTCAGAATAATAATCACCATATAACACACTGATTTTCATTCACAACGAGCTTCATGAGCATTAACAAATGAGTCCTAACTACCCACTCTGTGAGGCTGAAAAGCCTACAATCCCCTCCATGGTGAATAGGGGCATAGGATGGAATTAGAAAAATATCTCTTTTCTCCCACTCTCTATTCCCTTACTAAACAAACAAAAAAGAAAAGAAAAGGAAATTTCATTTCAAGCAGAGCTGAAATGGCTCCTGAGTTCTGACATTTCATTAATGCTGACCAAATCATCTTTTTTCCCCACCCAATTCGGGCCAGAAGCCGCTGCTTCTGGCTGTGTTTCAAAAGAGGGCTACAAGCTGAACCCAGTATCTTGGGCTTTGCCAAGAAGGCTGAGCCACATTTGTGGTCTGACAGGGGCTCCATCCTTGCCCTGAGCTTCCTCTCAGCCAGTGGTCCCACCATTCTCTTACCTGGAACTTGCTCTTGACTCTTCTTCCTAGTCCCCAATTTCCCATATTCTGTTGATTAGGTTTCCTAAATATTTTTAAATTAATTTTTATTGGAGTATAGTTGCTTTACAGTGTTGTGTTAGCTTCGACTGTACAGCAAAGTGAATCAGCTATACGTATACATATATCCCCTCTTTTTTGGATTTCCTTTCCATTTAGGTCACCACAGAGCACTGAGTAGAGTTTCCTGAGCTATACAGTAGGTTCTCATTAGTTATCTATTTTATACATAGTATCAATAGTGTATATATGTCAATCCCAATCTCCCAATTCATTCCACCACTCTCCCTTTCCCCCTTGGTGTCTGTACGTTTGTTCTCTATGTCTGTGTCTCTATTTCTGCTTTGCAAATAAGATCATCTATACCATTTTTCTAGATTCCACATATATGCGTTAATATATTTGTTTTTCTCTTTCTGACTTACTTCACTCTGTATGACAGTCTCTAGGTCCATCCATGTCTCTACAAATGACCCAATTTCGTTCCTTTTTATGGCTGAATAATATTCCATTGTACATATGCAAGACAGGAACACATACCCACCCATCAGCATACGTTTCCTAAATAGTAATTGAATCCATCTCTTCCCTTCAAAACCCATCCCTACTGTTAATTACAGCTGCCATCATCTCTTCTCCTTAACACTGAAAGTATCTCCTAATAGGTCTCCTTGATTCCAGTTTTATGCCCCTCCTATGAATGGCACATATTTCTGAGACTCATATCTGGCACTCTCTCTCCCCTGCTTTTAAGTCTCTAATGACTCCCAGTTGTCTATAGGATAATCTAGAGGATGTATATTCATACATCGTGGCAGACTAAAGTTATGGTATCTGAAATTTTCTTGATTTAAAGCATAAGGTCTATGCCAAGTGTCCTATTTAAAACATAGTGTCATCCATTAAAACATAGGGTCATCCATTAAAACATAGGGTCTATTTATTCTCCTGTTAAATCTGAGATAATGACCATTTTGACCAATAGAGTATGGCAAAATTATGCTTTCCAAATTTGGGGCATCATTTTAAGAAGACTGTTAGCTTTAGCCTATCCTAATGCCATGAGCCAACATGCAAAAAGTCTAAACTCCCTACTGAAGAGACTCTGATCTGTGCTCAGTAGTTACTTATTGAAAGATTAAAAGGGCACATAAATTTGTAGAAGACCAGAAAATTTTGCTTCACCAAGGAGGCTGCTTGGAACTGAAGCCAGGAATCTAAATGACATATTCTTAGAATGATTGGAACTGATGGGTGTATCAAGTTAAGGAGCTTTCTGTCTAATCCCTGGGCAAGATTTGCTCCACTGGGAACCCAGACAGAACACCAAAAAACAATATTAAAGAGTGTCCTGGTGCTTCCCTGGTGGCGCAGTGGATAAGAATCCTCCTGCCAGTGCAGGGGATACAGGTTCGAGCCCTGGTCCAGGAAGATCCCACATGCCGTGGAGCAATGAAGCCCATGCACTACAACTACTGAGCCTGCACTCTAGAGCCTGTGAGCCACAACTACTGAGCCAGCGTGCCAGAACTACTGAAGCCCGCACGCCTAGAGCTTGTGCTCCACAACAAGAGAAGCCACCACAATGAGAAGCCCACACACCACAACGAAGAGTGGCCCCTGCTCGCTGCAACTAGAGAAAGCCCTCATGCAGCAATGAAGACCCAACGCAGCCAAAAATAAATTAAAAAAAAAAAAAGAGAATGCCCTAGAATATGAAAAGTGATTCCAGCTCCCAGAGTCTCAATTATCCAGAAATTCACACCTGGGCCTCCCCAGAAAGCAGGTCGGCCAAACAAGTCCAAGGTCTTTTCATATTGTAGACCTTGGCTTACACGTTTTCACTTCCTATAGAAAGCTTCTGCTGATATGGCTGCCCCTTCCTCCCATCCCACACACATACACTACACTGCTCAGGGTTCCAATAGCACTCTACACCTCTCGTTATTTAGCATTGTCACACTCCATTAGAACTGCTTACTTAAATGTCTATCTCCTTTAATACCATAATTGCCATAGAGGCAGGGACAATCTTGTTCATTATTACATTCCTAGCATCTAACTACAGTGTCTGTTGAACAATATACCCTAAGTAAGTATTTGTTGAGTGAGTTGGCTCAGTCTCTTTGAGGACAGTTGCTCTTTCCTTTCTTTATCCAGTTATCGCCTACTCATCATCTAGATCCTTGACTGCTCATCATGTCTTTGAGAAAGTGTTCTCTGATCTAGCCTTCTAAATCAAACTCCCATTTTTATACTCTCTTGTCATTTGGTATTTCTCTTATTGCACTTTTCATTATTGCAATTTGATATTTTCACAAAAAGTATTAGGTAGTTTGATACTTTTAGCTTAGGTAAGACTAGGATAATTATATCAATATATTACTGCACTGACAGATCTGAGAATTTGGCTATGAAATACAAAATAATAGTTTAAAACACATTTTCGTAAATTCTTTGACTTTAGTATTTTATGAAAAAGATGGAATTTTACTTTGTTGAACTTGAGGGACTTCCCTGGTGGCACAGTGGTTGAGAATCTGCCTGCCAATGCAGGGGACATGGGTTCGATCCCTGGTCTGGGAAGATCCCACATGCCGTGGAGCAACGAAGCCCAAGAGCCACAACTACTGAGCCCATGCACCTCAACTACTGAAGCCCATGGGCTGGCGCTCATGAACCACAACAAGAGAAGCCACCGCAATGAGAAACCCGTGTACCGCAACGAAGAGTAGCCCCCGCTCGCCGCAACTAGAGAAAACCTGCTCACAGCAACGAAGACCTAACGCAGCCAAAAATAAATAAATAAAATAAATAAATTAAAAAAATAAAAAATGAAAATAAAGATAGGATTAAAAAGAAATGTTGAACTTGACAAGTAAATAGGTAATAGATCCTGGTAAATAAATCTTTCCATTCTGTGGGCACTGATTGATTTGGTTATCAATAGTGACACGGACCTCTTTCCCCTTGATTGTCATGGTGCTGGATTTGTTTCAAAGGTGACGAAAGGGGTTCCCATATGTGATTTTTAAAAATCCCGTTAACAACCCCACGAGGTAGTCAGCGTAGGGCTGGGATCACTTTTATCCCTACCTACAGATAAGTATTTATGCAATTTGCTAAATGTCACAAGCATTTGTGGGTTATCTGAACTAGGATAAAAACAAAAATAAAATCAAAAACAAAAGAAAACTGAGAGTCTTTGTCTTACTGTCTTATATGATGTTAGTAAAATATTATTTAGGTATAAAGCAATGTTGATAAACAACAGACTCCAAATGTCAGCAGTAGGGCTTTATTGGCTATCATCTTTAATATTTCTTAGATACCCATCAACTATTTTGAGCTTTACGGATTTGTGGGACAATTGTGCCCTTCAGGTAACTTCTGTGCATTACTCCTTGGGTTTTATCCCTATAGGTCTAAACTTCTTCCTGAGAGTAGATTGTGTCATTCCCTTTGCCTCAAACATCAAACTCCTTGGAAGTCTTCTTAGGTGCTGAGGTTATGCCATGCAAGCTACACTTCACATCTTGGCATTGTTGATCATAAGATGTGGGTGTAGTTAGGACCACCCATGAATAGTCTGGGGCTCCCTTCCTGGGCACAAGGATTGAGTAGGCAATGCTGTGTAACTTGCTTTGGCCAGTGGGGTGTCAGTGAAAGTGACGTGCATTTCTGGAAAGAAACTTCAAGAGCCAGTGAACAGTTCTCATATCCTCTTGTCTCTGCTGTGGTGATTATAAAAGCTTGCTTGATATGGAGTCTCCATCAGCCTCATTCCGCAAGTGACAACAATGATTGGAGGCTTCCTGCCAATCTGCTTTGCACAAGTAGCATGAGGAAACAATAAACCTTGACTGGTCTTCTTCTTGGTTGGTGAATCTGCTTCTGTTTTGTAAATAAGTTCATTTGTATCCTTTTTTTTTTTTTTTTTTTTTTGCGGTACGCGGGCCTCTCACTGTTGCGGCCTCTCCCGTTGCGGAGCACAGGCTCCGGACGCGCAAGCTCAGCAGCCATGGCTCACGGGCCCAGCCGCTCCGCGGCATGTGGGATCCTCCCGGACCAGGGCACGAACCCACGTCCCCTGCATCGGCAGGCGGACCCCCAACCACTGCGCCACCAAGGAAGCCCTGTATCCCTTTTTTAGGAAAAGAATTTGAAAAAGAATAGATATATGTATATGTATAACCGAATCACTTGGCTGTATACCTGAAACTAATACAACATTGTAAATCAACTACACTCCAATATAAAATAAAAAAATTAAAAAAAAACCCCAAAACAACAACAAAAAACCAAAAATAAACTTTTATTGGTCTTAACCGTGGAGACTGCCAGGCTACGTGTTACCATAATATAATCAAATCTATTTTTTAATAGAAATCCATTTTTAATTAATTTATTTTATTTTTGGCTGCGTTGGGTCTTTGTTGCTGCACGCGGGCTTTCTCTAGTTGCGGCAAACAGGGGCTACTCTTTGTTGCAGTGCATGGGCTTCTCATTGAGGTGGCTGTTCTTGTTGCAGAGCACGGGCTCTAGGCATGCGGGCTTCAGTAGTTGTGGCACGTGGGCTCAGTAGTTGTGGCTCGCGAGCTCCAGAGAGAAGGCTCAGTAGTTGTGGCACACGGGCTCATTTGCTCCGTGGCACGTGGGATCTTCCTGGACCAGGGTTTGAACCCATGTCCCCTGCATTGGCGGCGGATTCTTAACTACTGCCCCACCAGGGAAGCCCATCAAATCTATTTTGATGGACTTAGAAATTGACATCTGAAAGGGAGAGTGCTGCTCTTACTATATATATGTGTATATACAGAGAGAGAGCTGGCTTACAGTTTGGCTACTGGGCAGTGAGGGAGCTTTTGTTGGAGGCTGGAGAATGGAGATTTGTTTTATGCTGTAGCAAATATTTGACAAAATTTTACCCTGTTGAAACTTGAGATGCAGATAATATAACTAATGCACTTGTAGTTCTAAGGGAAGTGGTAAAAAATCAGAATGTTACTATCTTCTTGGGACATCACA
Source organism: Mesoplodon densirostris (assembly GCF_025265405.1). Taxonomy (NCBI): domain Eukaryota; kingdom Metazoa; phylum Chordata; class Mammalia; order Artiodactyla; family Ziphiidae; genus Mesoplodon; species Mesoplodon densirostris. The sequence continues at coordinate 85,570,167 of NC_082673.1, read as the reverse complement.
AGGAGTGGGACTGAATGAGGGTGACACAGGAAAGCCCGGGAACTTCACTTCCTAAATTATTGGACATCAGAAGAGGTCTTTCCTCAGGGAGGGGTGACCATGTTGCACGTTTATAAGTCAGTAGTGTGGACATGCATAAACCAAGTGGGAAAAACCTTGTGTCCATTTCACATGCTGTCAACAGGTAGCTATTGAGTACCAGCAGTTTGCCTGGTTTGGGAAATATAAAAGAAGAAAACAGAGCCTGCTGTTCTCTGGGACCTCATGTTTTCTGCAGGGAAAGACAGAGTGGCTCACAGCTTGACATTAGACCTAGGTTCTCATTAGAGGTTCACTGCTCACTAGCTGTGTGACCTTGAGCAATTTCCTTCACCCCTCCGAGCTTCAGTTCTCTTCACCATAAAGTGGAGATAATGGTATCAATCACAGTAGATTGATGTGGGAATGAAGAGACATTCAGTGGTTGCTATAATTATATTTGAATTATGATAATAGGGAGGGTTATATTTGAATTATGATAGTAGGGAGTGTTATAATGGCACTGAAGCCAAGGCATAAAATGAGTGAAGTGAGGAAGAGCTTTGCTTTGGCTGCAGGATCCCGGGAAGGCTGCTTAGGAGAGGCGACACTGGTCCAGATGTTCCCAGATAGATAAGCAGGGGAAGGGCATTTTAGGCAATGGGTAAAGCATGTGAGAAAAGATGGTACCCTGGGCAGCATTGCTTATTCACGGGATTACAAGCAATTCTCTTGGCTGGACAAAAACCATCAACTGACTGGGTAGCAGCTGAGGTCCAAGAGCTAAGAAGGGACTCGATGCAAATCCACTCATCATTTTAGAGCGTTTGTCCTTTTCTCTTCAATGGATGGTTCCAAAGGTAAGCTAAGAGCAAAAAAAATGCTTATTCCCTTAAATTTCATCCCCATCACTGTGTTTTCCTATTAAATTTAGATCCATTTTTCTACCAAAATGTATGCTTTCTTGGGCAGGAGGGAGCAAACTCAATGACTTTGGATGTTGGTAGGTTCTTTGGACTCAGCAGAGAAATCTTTCCAAATGAAAATTCTGAGAAAAAACCTGTTCCCTATGCTTAGAGGGCCTCTATATTCCACTCCTTATCTACCCATGAAAAATGCTTCCAATTATCTGCCTGCCTCTATTATTTGAAATAGTTCTGCATCCACCATTCAACCCAGATAACTGAGCTAAACCTTTAGAATGGGTTTTTAATGCGAGAACCAGGCAGTGGGGAATACGTTGATCTTGGTAAGTAAAGTTTCTCACGATCAAAGGCAGACTAATTAAAGCTTGACAGCCTATGTGAATATGCACTTAAAAAAAATGTAGCTCTCCACGGAGGCATATTAGCTCAGTATCTATGTCCTTTCTCTAAGGCATTGGAACAAGGTGTTTTAAAGAAAGAGATTTGCAGGCTTAAGAAAAAAGCTCTAGAACCCGTTTTTTCCCAAATAAAAACTTTTATGGAACAACAACATATATAACGTTCATTTATGGCTGCCCTGGGGTTAACAGGGCAGGGGTACACTCCCTTGAAATTTCCCTTAATCTATCCTAGTGTCCCAAGTCTTCCATGCCAGATTCGAAGGCTTTGGAGCACACAGGGAGGTGACCTCTAGCCAGGAGATCTTTCTCTGATTTTTCTGTGGGTTCTTAGGCAAAGCATTTTAGCCTTATTTTCATCATCTGCAGATCTGAGGGCTTGACTAAATGATCTTTGAAATCCCTCATGGCTGCACCATTCTGTGAATTCCAATAGATTCTTTACTGCAGATAGGGGCTGCGCTTAGAGTTAACATTAACAGCTACTTTTCAAGGTTCCGGGTCGTAGGCTTTATTTAAATAATCTCTCATTCTCATTGCAACACTAATTTTTAGATTACAATGTTTCCATTTTATAAATAAGGAATATAAAACTCGGTGATGTTCAGAGACTTGCCAACATTTGTGTAGCTTGTAAGAGAGGAAGCAGTGATTGGAACCCAGTTCTCTCTGATTCCAAAGTCCGCACGCTTTCCATTGTGCTGTCTTGTCTCTGGCTGAGTGAAGGTAAAACTGTCTGTAGCTGGGTTTCAGGGCGGTTATGTGCGTAAATGATTAGTGCTTACTATGGTAGTAGACTTCCTAGTCAGGCTATATTGTCAACTAATAATAAACCCACCTTCTGGGGTAAAATAAACTTTTCCCTTTTGATTGAGTCAGGAGAAACACTAGAGATTTATGAGAACCATCTTCACACATATAAAAGGCTGGTCATATGTAGTGAGCAGCACATAGTCGGTGCTCAGAAGTCTTTGTTAGATAACATATTCTTGGAAGCCCTAATGGGTTGAACTAAGCCCAGTGGGTAAAACTGATTTAAAACGATTTAAGGACAGTCTTTCTGCAAGAATTGTCTGGAGACTTGATGGGCTGCCCTGGGAGATGTGGTTGTTCGCATGCCAGGACAGCTAGAAGTGCTCAGTAAATTCTCATTTCTTCCTCTTCCCCTTAACATGCCTTTTTCTTCTCAAATCAAATCGGCATGGAGACATGTTTACTCTGGTAAGAAGGCAAAGAAGCCTACAGAATGGAGGGCAAAGGCAGGGAGCAGTTCCATTAACAGAGGCACTGGCAGTAGCAAAGCCATTCTCTGCTTGTCACCTTCTCTTGGCCTTCTTTGCTGAGCGAACATTTGAGCCCCAGATACCATTTGATTTGCATGCTTGGGGGAATAATAAAAGAACCTGATTATGAAATGAAATGGCCTGCGAGCTCATCAAAGAGTTGGAGATTGCTGCAGGGGAAAAGTTACTGTCGAGTTCCGCCCCTCGCAAATAAGAAAATAAAGTAATTTCTAAGAAAGAGCAAAGGTGAAGTTGCTAGGCCAACGGATCCTGTGTGTGTTAGGTAAGGACTAGAAGTGAATCAACAACTCTTTTTGTGATAATCCAAGCAGAGAGTAAAAGTGGTAAAGTAACCCCAGGCTTGGCAAGTTTTGAGAAAATGTCACCTTGGGTAAATTGCTGCATTCCTGTAACGAATTCTAAAGGAAGACTTTTGAGAAAATGGACAACTTCAGATTTTGTCCCCGGCCACCACCATGTTGATTTGATTTGGTCTGAGTAAGATTTGAGAACTACTCTTTTCCAACAGAATACCTCCCCCTCCCACTACGGCAACCCGCATGGTAACAGCTGATCATTTGACAATGGGCAACTGACCCAAGATTGTCCGATAGAATAAGTTCCTCTCGACTTGAACTGAGAAAGTCACCATGTTCTTCTTCGTCCAAGAGAATTCCGAAGTGTGAAATTTGTAAACCCCAGTTGCCATATTTCCCAAAACAAGGGGAATCTGACTACAATGAGAATGCAGCTGAGCCATGGAGAGAGGTGGAAAGGAGATACAGGCCGAGGAAAAGAAACCTGATGAGTTCAAATCCTTGCTTTCAGTTCTCCTTGGAACCCTCTTGCATCCCTGCCATCCTCTCATTGTCCTTGAGGAAGAGAAAAATAGCCCCTGACACACAGCACATGGCCTGGCACCCACAGGACACCTGGAACAGGTGACCCTGTTCTCCTGCTGAACATAAACAATTACACAGAACATCAACAGCAGAAAAGCCACTATGTGACAGTGATGGATCAAGGCAAACACAGAAACACAGAAACAAACATGAATGTTGTCCAAGCCACAAAATAACAAACACTGCCCATCCTGGCTAATTTTAGTGCCTGCACTTCTTTACTGATCGTAGTTTAGCCTCGATTAGCTTTCTCTCCTTAGAGCTAAGATTTACTAAGGTCCCCAGTCATAGGAATACCCTTGCTACCTGACAGCATCCTGTCTGGAACATACCCTCGCTTCTTTCAGACCTCCACAAAATCACCCAACCAAAGGCCAAATCCTATCACAGTTTCTCTTTTTTCTTTTCCTTTTTAAAAATTAATTAATTAATTAATTTTATTTTTGGCTGCATTGGGTCTTTTTTTTTTTTTTTTTTTTTTCTCCGTACGCGGGCCTCTCACTGTTGTGGCCTCTCCCGTTGCGGAGCACAGGCTCCAGACGCACAGGCTCAGCGGCCACGGCTCACGGGCCCAGCCGCTCCACAGCATGTGGGATCTTCCCGGACCAGGGCATGAACCCATGTCCCCTGCATCGGCAGGTGGACTCTCAACCACTGCACCACCAGGGAAGCCCTGCATTGGGTCTTCGTTGCTGCACGCGGACCTCTCTCTACTTCCCCAGTTTCTAGGCGAGCGGGGGCTACTCTTTGTTGTGGTTCGCGGGCTTATTGCTGTGGCTACTCTTGTTGCGGAGCACGGGCTTTAGGCGCATGGGCTTCAGTAGTTGTGGCACGCGGGTTCAGTAGTTGTGGAGCATGGGCTTAGTTGCTCCGCGGCATGTGGGATCTTCTTGGACCAGGGCTCGAGCCCGTGTCCCCTGCACTGGCAGGCAGATTCTTAACCACTGTGCCACCAGGGAAGCCCAATCACAGGTTCTTTCAACACCTTTTTACTGAGAATTCTCCCTTGATGCAATGAGTTAGAAACATGATTTGTTTAACTACAGATGAGTTTCTGGTGGTTTTTGGCTGAAGGACATTGACCTGCTGATCAACCCGATCCCTAATCCCCTGGTATAACCCTGGCAGTCATCTAATTAATTTCTCCTTTTCCCTGAACTCATCCAAGTTGGGTTTCTGTCACTTGCTATCAAAGGCCCTGACTAATGTGGTTCAATATGATCTCAGTGTAAAAACCATGTAGCACTTGTGCTCTTTCTGGAGTTGCCCAAGTTTGCTTGTTCATATCTTTGCTTATTGAAACTTCCTTCATTCCACCGACTTAGTTTCCACTGTATGCCGGGCGCTGTCCAGGCGGCTGAGGACACAGAAGTGAATACAACACACAACACCCTGCCCCCGTGGATATTTCATTTCAGTGCCACGTGGTTCCCTCTGCCTGGGACGACTTTTTCCTCCGTGTTGAAGTACTTCTTATCTTCAGTGCTCTATGTAAATGACACTAGACTTGGGGAAACTTCCAAGGTAGTGAGCATGCACTACCTGGGAGGGTCTTCTCAGGAAGAACATATAACAAGTGCAAAGGCGCTGGCATGGCCTCTGTTGCTGGAGAAATTGCAAGGAAGCTGGACTGGCTGGAAAAGAGGCAGCGAGAGACCAGGGGGTAGGAAACAAGGTCAAAGATGTGAGGAAGAGACAGTTCAGATAGTTCAGATGAAGCCTTAAAGGCCATGGTTAGGATTTTTAGTTTCACTGTTAGAAGTGGTTGGATCTGGGTATCATCTGAAGGGAGAGTTAATGAAACTTGCTAGTGGATTCTACGTGGGTATGAGAAAAGGAAACATGTGGAGATTTGCTCCAAATATTTTTGCCTATGAAACTGAGAGAATGGAATTACCATTTACTAAGTTGCAAGCATAGAGATAGGTCTTTTGGGAGGTGGGCGGAGCAAAGTATTTAGAAATAAGAGTGTAGTTTGGAATATGATGCGTTTAAGATGCCTACTAGACATCCAAGTGTGAAATCAGTTAATCTATGCTAAGAGCCACTTGGCAAATTCTTTTTTTTTTTAATTCCGTTTTAAAAAATTTTTTATTGGAGTGTAGTTGATTTACAATGTTGTGTTAGTTTCAGGTGTACAGCAAAGTGAACCAGTTTTACATATATATATATATATATATATATATATATACCCATTCTTTTTCAGATTCTTTTCCCATAGAGGTTGTTATAGAATACTGAGTAGAGTTCCATGTGCTGTACAGTAGGTCCTTACTGGTAATCTATTTTATATATAGAAGTGTGTATATGTTAGTCCCAATCTCCTAATTTATCACTTCCTCCCATGTTTTGCCTTTGACACAGCAAATTCTTAAAAAAAGTAAATTTCCTACCATCTCTCATTTTTTTTGTTCAATACAGACACCTTTTCCCTCTTTTCTCCCAGTTGAAACCCTACTCATTCTTCAAAGAATAGTTTGAAGCCTTTCTTGTCTGCAGCTAGCATTTATTTCATATTTACTCTCTGCTCCACGAAGTCATACAGGGACTCAAGGTTCCTTCCACAGGGTGGCTCCATCCATGCAGGAGGCCATCCGGCATTCTGCTGGATACTCAGCAGCTGCCCGGCACATACGCCAGGATGGGCAGGAGAGGAAGGAAGGAGAACTGTGAGACTGGTAGATGTGACCTCTCACCTTGACTCTCACTTTGTCTATAAGAACATAGACATATGACCCCCGCTAACTGCAAGCAAGACCAGGAGTTTAGGTTAACAGAGTGGACACAGCAGAGGAAAAAATGGGGTCTAGTGAACGCATAATTTTTTCAGCTGCCCCTCTCCCCCACATTATAAAAAATACAGTATTTTGTTGAGCAGTGTAGTGGGGTCTCTGAAGCTTGGGCCGGATGCTATCTCATCCCCTTTGCTGACAGAGGATGGAGATGTAGCTCCAGTCGGTGGTCCCGTGGATGGCTTTGGCCATCTGGCTCTGACCCAGAGCATGGAGAGTTCACAGAACCTTGGCATCTTCCCAGACACTCTCTTTTCCACATGCAGATGTGTTCCATGCAAATAGGAAGAAAGCAAAATCCCATGCAGAAGAGCAAAGTCCATTTGGGAGCCTCCATTAAATGAAACCCAATAAATAAGTCATTCCAGTCGGGCCTCTTGGGTTTTACAAGGTTTCATTCTTATGCCTCTCTGGAATCTCTGGTGGGTAATTGCTGTTGACAGGTTTAAGCCTCCTGATGGGCGTTTTGTCACTCAGCTCCAGATCTCGAAAACAACTTTACAGTCTGTCGAGCCCAAGCCTCTTTAAGCTGTGACAATTGATGTCAGATAACGTTTGCTATTGTGATTCAAGGCTGATGCTTACTCTGGCATGAAATAAAGGGAATCTTTACGGAGGAAGGAAATGGAAAACTCAAAGAAGGGGAAGCTGCTGCAGGCAGAGGAACAGAGGCTGGCAGACATGGACCCACGTGAGGCCTGACACATTTGGGCCCCAACAGCCCCTGGGTCAGTAAGTCAGCAGATGTGCTGGGGCGCCTACCCCATCCCTGGTACTGAGTGAAGAGCGGGGGCACTTTGGGTGTGAGGTTTGGGGCCATAGTTTTCTCTGTCCCGTATGAAGACTCTTGTCACCCCCATGGCCCTTGAGGTCAGATGACATCCCCATATTCTAAACGTTCGCTGGTCTCATATCTCATACCGAAGCGTATGATCCATCTCAGATGTCCAGTAGAGGGATGCTTAGCTTCCGTGCCTTAATTCTTTTTAGTGATGCTCAGTTAATCTGCCCAGTTTAAATCTAGCAAATCACTGACTTCTCACAGTGTCAGTGGAGGGCTCTTCCGACTCCCTTCCCCCATCCCTGCCTCACCCCCCCCAAAAGGTGACCCTTACTCTCTTCCACTCCTGCCGTTCATCCACCTCACTGGAGGGTAAGCTACGCTGACTGTCCACTCTTCCATTAACATGACTCACATGCTCTCAGGGCTACACCTTCATTTACTCTTCCCTGGCCTGGGCCTGGCCTGCCCTGCCCTCGCATGAACCTATGAACTACTGAGATGAGGAAAACAATTCAGAGGCTGCAGTTTCATTCAGATGAAAGACTTCTCCTAGGGGCTTCCCTGGTGGCGCAGTGGTTGAGAGTCCGCCTGCCGATGCAGAGGACACGGGTTCGTGTCCCGGTCCAAGAGGATCCCACATGCCACGGTGCGGCTGGGCCCGTGAGCCATGGCCGCTGAACCTGCACGTCCGGAGCCTGTGCTCCGCAACGGGAGAGGCCACAGCAGTGAGAGGCCCACGTACCACAGAAAAACAAAAAACAAAAACAAACAAACAAAAAAAGACTTCTAGTGTCCTCATCATCTCCTTTTTCCTTCTCCTTCCCCTCCTCCTCCATCTTCTTCCTCTTATTGACGTACGCTAGCTTCAGGTGTACAGCACGATTCAGTTATACATACATACATATATGTATATTATTTTCCATATTCTTTTCTATTATAGGTTATTATAAAATATTGAGTAGAGCTCCCTGTGCTGTACAGTAGGTCCTGATGGTTATCTATTTTCTATATAGTAGTGTGTATACCCTCATCCCCCTTTTTAAAGGCAGTTTCCTTGTGATGGGCAAGACCTTATAAGAGAGACTGAACATTGAAGTTTTTACTTTGAATTATGTTTATAACATTGATTTCAGAATTATAACATTTCAGATTTGCGACAACCGCAGATTTGTGAACGGCCACGACCCATCCCCTCGGACCTGTGTTATTCCTAATTGAGGCCAGCAGAGACCTCTTCACAAGCTGCCTTCCAGCCTGGGGTGAGTCACATCTTTATGCCATTTTTGCCCCACCCAGCATGTCTCTCTCAATCTAATGGGAGCAATTACTTCACAAGAATTGCCCGGTTGTTGTCAGGAACATGGCAGTCTAGAGACAATTTAGAAGAAAAACAACCTCAAGCCTTCCGGGGTATACCATGGCCTTTGTATCCAATTTGCTTTTCTGAAGAGAAATCTCAGTCTGAAGCATCTGCTTTTGGGTCATTTGATTATACTCACTTCTCCTCCTGCAAAAAAAAAAAAAAAAAAAAAAAAATTAAAAAAGGAGGTTCTGCCTCAAATTCAAATTCAGTTGTCACACTGGAAGCAAAATCTGCTTGTGATTTTTAAAATAGAAATTTGCCTTCTAAAAAAAATCTGGAACTGCATTCTCTCATTCTCTTCATATGTAGATGTGTGCGTCCATACCTACCTGCATGTATTATGCATATTCATATACATGTATGTAATACATGTGTGCTATACACATGTGTACTGTAATATATCATATACACATAGCATATGGGTTGTATATAGGCTTTAAGAATAATACCAGATAAAACTTAGTCCTTTATAATCATTCATGGCCATCTGTGAATTAGGAAATTTGATGTTCTGGGTTTTTCAGCTTTAAATTTCTACCTCAGTTCTTGCTCTCAGTGTCTTTATACTTGTGCATGACCTTGAGCAAGTCATTTAAAGTCCCTGAGACCGTGTGTTCTCTTAGTGCAATTTTAACCACTAGTATATGCATGGTCCTCACAGGTTATAAGGTGCTTTCACATCCTGTATCTCTTTTGCTCTACAGAACAATCACTAAGTGTGGATAACTCTGCCATACTTATTTTAAAGATGAGGAAACTGATGCTCAGAGAGGTTGGGTTACCCACTGCATCACACAGCTGGGCAGAGCCAGGGATTCCAATTCCGATCACTTTTACCAGCAGGCAAATGGCCAGGCAGGTAGTAGGGGGCTGGAGGGAAGGACGCAGAAGGAAAATTGATAGGACAACGCAACAAATGACTACTCTCCCTCTTTCTTTTTTAACATAGTTAACAGAGACTAGCATACCATTTTCTGGGCTGGATGTACACAATCCCATTTATTTTTATTACATCTCTGACTGAGAGGCATTAGGAGGCCTATTTACAGAGACTCAGCAAGTTAGTTTGAAGCTTATTTGCCTGAAGTCTCACAGCTGACACTGAGACTTGAATCCAGGTCTCTGAAGCCCACGTTGCCTTTTAGAGAGAGAGAACCGCAAACAGAGAGATACTGTTAGCTGACATTTACAGCTGAAGGAATTGACCACCATGGATGCTAAGTTTTATTTTGCCCCAGTCACCTGGCAAATAGCTGTGTCTCCAGAAGTTGAGCCAAGCCCCTCTCATTCCCCTTAAATCATGAGCAATGCCTTCCACTACCAATTTCTGAAAAAACTTCCAGCCTTATTACCTCTTTGAGAGCTTTTTGCTGAGAACGTCTGAGGCAAGCCTTCTCTTTTCTTCCCCACCTCTGCTTTTCTATGATTAGGGTCTTTCTGACACCGGACTGCTATCAAGTTTCTATTGCTCTGTAGCACCCATCATGCAGAAGCAAGACGTCCTTCATTTAGACAGCGTTGTAGCTTCTGGAATAATGGATACACATTTTAAATGCAGCTGGCTCTGCAGGTTGTAAGGTGACATTGGGTTTAGCCCTGGGATTGTCTTGTCGACCTTTATTCTACTATAGCTAGTGATGTAGACCTAGTATTAATCTGTGATGTTAATTGATCAGGGTACAATACTGTATCTACAATTGCTTCAATAAACTTCTAAGAGCAAAACATTTGGAAAGAATTATTCTTTTGTGTGCTAAGACAGAACTTACTTAAAGGGAATTATGAGCAATGGGGTCTCAGCCAGTACAAAAGTTAAAGTATTTACACTTCTTCGTAACTGCTGGTTGACAACTTTGGGACTTGTGCTACAAGCATTTATTAGTTACTCAGCCACCTTAGATGTTCACATAATATTTTACACTGGAATACAAAAAAGTAAACTGGCCCTGATAAATACCCAAATACACATATGAACTTATTTATTTCATACTTTGTTTTTTTTCCCTTCCGCAGGAGAATGAAGGTAAAGATTCATTAAACTCTTGTTATGTGATGGGCTCTTGAGATCAAAAATCTCTATACCCTTTCCTGTTGATACTTGTATAAATTTCAACTACTTCCTCACAACTTAAATGTCATTATTGTCTGCCTTTGCTTCTCTTTCTTGTTTCCTTACTTTCCCCCTGTTTCCTTCCCCCTCCGTTTCTCTCTCTCATGCCGTAAGAGAAGGAAATGGGAAAAGAAATGTGTTCATATGAGTAAAATAAAAGAAGAAACATGACAAATGTTTTAAGGGAGATAACAAAAGGAAAGGGAACTGTAAAGGAGGTAATAATTATACGTGGTTCTGTTACAAGTGGAAGAGAGTATTGTAATAAAGAAAAGACCATTTAAACTCCCAGTCTATCCCTCCCCCCGACGCTTCCCCCCAGTAACCATAAGTTCCTTCTCTAAGTCTGTGAGCCTATTTCTGTTTTGTAAATAAGTTCCTTTGTATCATTTTTTTTTTTTAGATTCTGCATATGGGATTGACACGTACACACTGCTATATTTAAAACAGATAACCAACAAGGACCTACAATGAAAAAACAAAAAAAGACCAGTTAAGACCCCAAAAGGAGATGATGTCCCACCTATTTGATGAAAGTAGGAAAATGTTACCAGGCACACAATGGACCTGGAGAAATCGTTTTCAAGGTAGATGAGACAACATGATCAAAGACCCAAAGTTACAGAGTGTGAGTCCCAGAAGAGTTTTAACAGCCAACTCCCAGCCCATTTTCTCCCATGGTGAGATAAACTGAAACACTTCCTTGAGCTTGTTTCCTGTCCAGCTCCCCAACCCTAAGTTCACTGCCCCCAAAACAAACAACTTCTATCAGGAAAAATGTTGAGGGTTTGCTTAATACATTTGGAGATTAATATATGGTGCACATTGAACCATTCCCGGCTAAGTTAATGACTCTTTGTAATTAATTTAGGCTCAGCAAGGAGCTGTCAATAAGTGATATCAGTAGTAATAGGAGAGATACGGTTTTTCTACATGAAACTAGGTGGCATTGTCTTTGAAAATATATTAAAAATTGTTTATGATGAGAAATGTTTATCCTAAAGCTACTGGGGAAAAACAGCTTCAGCATCCATATTTTCTTTCCGATCCAGGAACCAGAGCCCATGGCTGAACTCTATGGAGCCAAAACTTGAAAAAAGGAGAGTGTCCTTTAACTACTGGTATTTTCAGGATAGAAGAAGGGCCTTAGGGTGGGCTGCTTCTCACAGATGCCATGTGGAGTTTTGAAGTGGAGTTTTTCCAGGAAAGAGAGGAGCGTTTACAAAAGGACTACAGTAGGGGTAACAGGACTTCCAGAAAGGACTTCTTTTTCTAAAAATATAGTGGGTCTCAGATAACCTAAAGATGCTCCTGCTACAAGCAAGCTCAACTTTTCATTAAAATAATATATTTGATAAATGCATACAAAACTAATAGTAAAGGGAATGCAATTCTCAGGTGCTAGGAAGGAAGCAGAAATTGAAAAACCAAATGGGAAGTGGTTTTGTGAATGCTGTAGTTGTTCTGGGGATGGAGTGTGGTGTTAGAGATCTTGGTATCTGGATCTGTCAGGGTGTGATTAGAGCAGCAGAACCACTGTAAGGGATATCAGAAGGATCTGACCTTACACACTTGTGGGAAGCTGGTTAAACGGCCTTCTCTCCTGCAGCTGGTGCTGGGCTTGAAGTGAAGCAGGCAAGGAGTTGGGAAGGGAAGGAGGTCCTGAAGTGGGGGGAGAGCAAGGACAAACTGGGACCTGTGAGGACAAACTGGAACCACTGAGGATGAGCTACGTCTGTCTGTCTCTCACTACCTGCAAGATTTCACTTGTAATGATGCAGGGGACCTTTGGGGGGATTTGTTGTCCTTCGGCATGGAGCTGCCAGCAGCTTTGAAGGAAGCTGAAGACAGAAGCTCAGTGAGTGCTGGAGGCTGGAGTTCAGTGCGGCCGCCTCGTGCCAGCCAGGTCAGTCAGGGGATCATGATAAGTTCACGGGACATGGACGTTCCGTGCATAAACATGGCTGCCACTTCTCTTCCTCCTTCCAAGGCTTGAGGGGAATGTTAACCAAGAACCATGCAGGGAAGGGGATTCTGGAAAATGCAGTTCCTGCTGAGCTAAGTTGATAGAGTATAAACCACCCTTTAACTTGTGGGTATGGCTCTAAAAACTATTGAGGGCGTGAAAAGAGGTGCCGGGTCCCTGGTACCTGGGAGTCAGAGCCCAGACCTTTCGTAAAGCTCTAGAGCCAATTTGAGATTTCCTATTGTATTTTCAAAGTAATCTATTTGTCACCTGCTTTCGCTTATGAATATATCCATTTTTTGCTTCATTGATTTCACATCTTATTTTCATTTTGATTATTCCCATTACTTTCTTTAGATTTAATTTGCTCATATTTTTCTAGGATTTTAAAGTGGGTTTGAATTCCAATTTTGACATTATTAAGTGTAAACCTTAGGCAAGTTACCTAATCACCCTGCCTCAGTTTCCTTATTAAAATGGGGATAATCCTGTTACCTAATTCCTATGGTTTCCATGAGAGGTAAACAAGATAGTACATGAAGAGAATTTCTACCCCATTCGTGTACATAGTAAGGACTGAATGCATGTTAGCAGTTATTAGCCAATTAAGTAATAACAATAAGAAGATGCATTAATTGACTGCTTTAGTGAGAGAGGCTCACAATAGTTTAATGAGACAGGTACTTTAATTTTTACCATTTTGCATGTGAGAGAACAGCTGTTTAGAAAGATTCCTTGTGCAAAGAAAATATACGGTAGAACCAGGACTAAAACCCAGCTCGTTCTGACTGTAAAGTCTATGCTCCATGTATTTGCCCTTTAAAAACAAAAGTAGCTGCCACTTATAGGATATCTACCCATACACTCATTACACCAGCCCCTCTGCTAAATATTCTACATGCATTGTTTCAGTTCCTCTCTGCACATTGCTGTGACTTTGATGGTATTGCTCCTGATTTACAGATGAAGATTTTGAAACTCAGAGAGGTTAACTAACTCATCAGATGTCTCATGGCGAGGACGTGGAATTGTAGCCATTCAAACAACCCATGATATTTGACATGATTTTTTAAATGTTTTTTGCTAGAAAACTAGACTACCTCTTTAGCTCTTCGTTCGATTATTTTTATTATCCAAGTTACAACTCAGGGACCGAGCTACTATTTACCATGAACCAGTTACTACCCCGACGGTTGAGCACAGCCTCTGTTTCCTCAGTTCTGTGAAACAAATATGGTGGCGGGGATGATGGTGAAGGGGATGGTATGGCTGTCAGTCATTAGCAGTTCCTACGTGCTAGGCACTCTTTCTAAGCATTTTGCACATGTTGATAGATTATATCAGCTCAAAAAAATGAGATAGTCTTATCTCCACCTGAGATAAAACAATAAGTCACCCTAACCCTTCTCTTCTCTTGGGGAAAACTCACATAATTTCTTAGTTTTTCACTTTCTCCATCTGCCCATCTAAGGCAAAAACATTAGCCTCTCCCTCCTTTGGGGCGAAGTCTTGAGGCCAGATGAAGTCTTTACCAAGAAAACACTCAAAGCAGAATGCCTCAGAAGGCAACCCATAAATAGAGAACAGTATTTATTAGCTATTTTGTATCTCCAGGGCACAGAAGTGAGTCAAGCCAGACATCTGTCTGCTGTGCCCTTTCCAGCCACCACTTTGTATGTTAATTTCACACTCTTAACATTTATTATCCAGTTGGCTGGTTTAAATTTCTGAGATGAGGGGTGGAAGGCGGTCTTCACTCAAGGGACCCATCTTCCATCACTTTATGGAAATGAAACTCGGAGTTTGTTTACTGCTGGTCTGCGAAATCCCAGGTGGGGAAATGCTAATTGTAGAAAGATGGAGGCTTGAGGCTGAGTCAAATGTGTACCATAAAATCAGATGCATAGGAAGCCTGAATTCTGATTCTTCTCTGCCCACAGCAACCCGCTTGTATAATGACATCTCTTCGCTTTATGTGCTTTATATCATCCTAAAAAAGCATGCATGACGAATAGATTACAAACACTTATCAGAAGTGTTCCATTAGGTCCACCTTTGCTATTCACAGCAGAAGTGGTAAACAGACACCGAAAGAGACATCACAAAATGCTTGCACTACACTCACACTTATTTTGATTGATAAAGGAACTCCTTCGGTTCTCATTAGATCCTATTTCCTTCTGTCTTATGACAGTGATGACATGTACAGTATTGATTAAGGCTGATAGACTGTGAGTAGTGACAACTGGTAGCTCATTATAATATTAAAGAAAACACATGATAAAAGAAAGCAAAAAAAATGTGCAATAAGCTGGAGACTGTTTAGTTTAGGGATAAAGAGCCCTATTCATCTACATATATAAACCATCTACCACAGCCGTTGCCACATTTTCACCTGCATTAAATTCTGCACTCCCCACTGTATTTGGGCATCATTAAGCGACATACAAAATAAATTCCGTGCACCACAATGTAGAGAACATGTGTTCCATGTTCATACAGGAACAAAACAGAACAGTTGCTTCTGGGAATGCTGTTTCTTCCTATGATTTATTTATGTTATCTCTGTGTTTAGGTAGTTAGTCAAGCAATTAGGTTAAAAAAAATAGTCCATTCACCTGCTGAGGAGAGACCTCTTGAAAGAAAATAAGGTTTATTTCTCACCTTTTTCTTTCTTTCTTTTTTTACTGCAGTATAGTTGATTTACAATGTTGTGTTAATTACTGCTGTACAGCAAAGTGACTCAATTTTTACATATATATATTGTTTTTCATATTCTTTCCCATTATGGTTTATCACAGGATATTGAATATAGTTCCCTGTGCTATACACCAGATCCTGTTGTTTATCCATTCTGTATATACGAGTTTGCATCTGCTAATCCCCAACTCCCAGTCCATCCCTCTCCCAGCCCCCTCCCCCTTGGCAACCACCAGTCTATTCTCCATGTCTGTGATTCTGTTTCTGTTCCACAGATAGGTTCATTTGTGTCGTATTTTAGATTCCACCTATAAGTGATATCATATGGTATTTGTCCTTCTCTTTCTGACTTACTTCACTTAGGATGGTAATCTCTAGGTCCATCCACGTTGCTGCAAATGGCACTATTTCATTCTGAGTAGTATTCCATTGTATATATGTACCACATCTTCTTTATCCATTCATCTGTCGATGGACATTTAGGTTGTTTCCAAGTCTTGGCTATTGTGAATAGTGCTGCTATGCTATTTCTCATCTTATCTCCTATTTTCTTTGAAAAACTTAAAGCCAGACTCCTGGCCATTCCAACTGTGATTATTTTGGAGTGAAATGTCAGTGGACAGGGGATTGCTGGCCACCTCTGGTATGAGACACAAAAGGAGAGAATCTTTATATTGAATAATTAAAGGACATGCACTTAGTTCCAGGGCTTTTGATAATTACCTTTCATTGTTTGTTGTTTTATGTTTGTTTGTTTTTATCTTCCCCCAAATTGCAAATGGCAGATTCTATAATACATCAAGTTTGTAGTTAAGGTCACTACAATGATATTTCAACTTTGCTTGTTCTAACACATTCTGTCCTACAGTATAGAAATATGTTAAAATTTTTTATAGGACTAGAAAGGGGGAATGGTTAATTCTGCCAGGGTTTTTTTGGGAAAACTAAATAGATTAAATGACATCTAGTCTGTGGCTTGAAAAATTATTATAATTGTTATCAGCTCATCTCTTCAAGCCTAGGGTATCATGGGATTGAAACTTTATCTGCATTTCATGTACTGTGTGTATAATATTGGGCTCAAGTGCCACTAAAGAGAGATAATTCTTCCTTTAATAAGTGTGGAAATAAGACCTCATCAGCTCGATGCTAATGAGAGGCAAATTCATGCCAAGACAAGAGTCTGAAACGTCTATATTTTTATTAGGTCTCTCATTTGGCTCTTGCTTCTTCCTATGATTTCCTTCCATAGCAAACAGTCTGATATAGATATGGCAATCCCTCTATACTACTGTTCATTTAAGGCATGGTTCCTGGAAGCCTCTGTCTTTGTCTCTAAGACTCTGGAGAAGGTGATGATATTTTGTTATGTCTTTTAAACATCTAAGTCTGGTTTAGTTTATATATATATATATATATATCATCTCTCTTGTTTGAAACCGTACCTCTATTGCTAACTTTTTAAAGAAGTTTAGCTTTTAAAAGGGAATGCAGAACAGTAGTCGGTAGAGGAAAATATGAAGTCAGCAGTATTTTCCCCTTTTTGTAAAGTTGGGAGATATTATGATAGACTTATGAGTAACTGAGATTGATCCAGGAGAAAGAGGAAAACTTGATGGTGCAGGAGAAAGGAGGGTTGAATACAGGAACAAATCCCTCTTGGATGAGAGGAGAGGAGATCCAGTGAAATGTGGAGTCATTGGTTAGCTTTAAATAGAGACAGAGTCAGTTCATTCATTGCAACAAAAGAGAGAGTTTGTGGTGGTCTCAGAGTGAAAGAGGCTGCATCTGACTGTAGGCTATAGGGACCCAGTTCAACTGGCTTGGCCAGGGCTGTAGCCTGAGACAGCTTGCACTGGGGACTTCTCATCTTTGCTTCTCTTTGCACGTTGCTTTGAGTCGCTTTAACTTTAGATCCATTTTTTGTCCGTGGTGGAGGATCTGCTCAACAGTAGCACATACCCTCACAGCTGCACCACCCTGCCTGGTACAGGTTGGAAAACCGTCCCACAGAAGCTCTCCAATGGCTCTGATTTGGGTCACATGCACACCCTTGGCCAAACCAGGAGGCAAGGTTCAGTACCCACCACTTGACCAACTGCTGTAACTAGGAGGTGGGGTCTTATACAAAGGTTGCAAGCTCCCTTTTGAATCCTATGGTGAGTAAAGAGAGGGGTACCCCGATCCAAAAACACAGGCATGACCACAGGCAAGATTCTACCGATGTGCAGTTTTCCAAACTTGGTGTCCATGATTGCCAATTGCATCCTAGATAGATTTGCCAATTCTCAGCCTGGCACTCCCAGGGTATAGTTCCAAGTTTCCCTTATGACCTCATCTCCTACCATTCCTCTTCACATACCTGGCACTTCCTGCTTAAAGGTATTTCCTCCTATTGCTCCATCCACTTCATTTCTATCCGGTTGCCCAGCCATCCAATCTATTAATTAGACATTCATTGAGTTCCTCTACGTGGCAAGAGCTATGCTGGCACAGAAGCCACAAAATGAAGGCGATATTATCTCTATGATGAAGGATGAATGAGATATTGTCTCTGTTATGAAGCATTTACAACTGGATGGGCAAGACACACGTGCAAAAATTCCGTTACCAATGTGAAAATACACAGATATGCCCGGGTGGCATAGAAGCAGAGTGGAGATACCTGGCTAAGCCTGGGGCTACCAGGGGAGGCTTCCTGGGAGAGATGATGCCTTCACTGACTCTGAAAGTTAAATACATGAGGAACAGAGGGAACGAGGATCATGAAAAAAACAGAGCAGTGTGGGCACAAGTAAGAAGTGAAAAACCACAGTGACCAGAGTGGGAGGCTATATCCTTGACATCAGCCAAGGCATAGGGCAAATGTGATCCCCTTCAGGAATATTTCCCCGACTTAGAGAGTTAAAAAAATTATATCTTAGGCTCCTATGCCACTTTCTTTGCACCTTTTAAAGACCCTAGTTACTTTTCATGTGTTGAATTGCTGGCTTATTTTTCCCCTCCCCTTTCTAGAGTGTGAGCTCTTTTCAGATAGGGATTGCATCCCTCTATCCCAACATCAACCAGCAGACAATCTCACATACAGTAGGCATTAGTAAATGTGGCCTAATGAACCTATGCAAAAAATTAGAAATAGACCCATTCAGGACATGCCCTAGTTCCGCTGAATTCAGTATCTAAACTTGCAAAGGGATTCTCATAGGACAGAGTGCATATGAAGTGGTTTCCACTGAAATGTCTATTGATCTCATGAAGAAGTGACAATGCGTTTGGGGAGGGAGATGAAGCAAGATTTTTTTTTTAACATCTTTATTGGAGTATCATTGCTTTACAATGTTGTGTTAGTTTCTGCTGTATAACAAAGTGAATCAGCTATACATATACATATAACTCCATATCCCCTCCCTCTTGCGTCTCCCTTCTTCCCTCCCTATCCCACCCCTCTAGGTGGTCACAAAGCACCGAGCTGATCTCCCTGTGCTATGTGGTTGCTTTCCACTAGCTATCTGTTTTACATTTGGTAGTGTATATATGTCCATGCCACTCTCTCACTGGTTTATCAATTTTGTTTATCTTCTCAAAGAAACAGCTTTTAGTTTTATTGATCTTTGCGATCTTTTCCTTCTCTTCTTTTTCATTTATTTCTGATCTGATCTTTATGATTTCTTTCCTTCTGTTAATATTGAGGTTTTTTTGTTCTTCTTTCTCTAGTTGCTTTAGGTGTAAGGTTAAGTTGTTTACTTGAGATTTCTCTTGTTTCTTGAGGTGGGATTGTATTGCTATCAATTTCCCTCTTAGAACTGCTTTTGCTGTATCCCACAGGATTTGGGCTGTTGTGTTTTTATTGTCATTTGTTTCTAGGTATTTTTTTATTTCCTCTTTGATTTCTTCAGTAATCTCTTGTTTATTTAGTAGTGTATTGTTTAGCTTCCATGTGTTTGTATTTTCTACAGTTTTTTTCCTGTAATTGATATCTAGTCTCATAGTGTTGTGGTGAGAAAAGATACTTGATATGATTTCAATTTTCTTAAATTTACCAAGGCTTGATTTGTGACACAAGATATGATCTATCTTGGAGAATGTTCCATAAACACTTGAGAAGAAAGTGTATTCTGTTGTTTTTGGATGGAATGTCCTATAATATCAATTAAGTCCATCTTGTCTAATGTGTCATTTAAAGCTTGTGTTTCCTTATTTATTTTCATTTTGGATGATCTGTCCATTGGTGAAAGTGGGGTGTTAAAGTCCCCTACTATGATTGTGTTACTGTTGATTTCCCCTTTTATGGCTGTTAGCATTTGCCTTATGTGTTGATGTGCTCCTAGGTTGGGTGCATAAATATTTTCCATTGTTATATCTTCTTCTTGGATTGATCCCTTGATCATTATGTAGTGTCCTTCTTTGTCTCTTGTAATAGTCTTTATTTTAAAGTCTATTTTTTTCTGATATGAAAATTGCTACTCCAGCTTTCTTCTGATTTCCATTTGTATGGATTATCTTTTTCCATCCCCTCACTTTCAGTCTGTATGTGTCCCTAGGTCTCAAGTGGGTCTATTGTAGACAGCATATATATGGATCCTTTTTTTTTGTATCCATTCAGCTAGTCTATGTCTTTTGGTTGGAGCACTTAATCCATTTAAATTTAAAGTAATTATCAATATGTATGTTCCTATTCCCATTTTCTTAATTGTTTTGAGTTTGTTACTGTAGGTCTTTTCGTCTCTTGTGTTTCCTGCCTAGAGAAGTTCCTTTAGCATTTGTTGTAATGCTGGTTTGGTGGTGCTGAATTCTCCTAGCTTTTGCTTGTCTGTAAAGGTTTTAATTTCTCTGTCGGACCTGAAGGAAATTCTTGCTGGGTAGAGTCATCTTGGTTGCAGGTTCTTCCCTTTCATCACTTTAAATATGTCCTGCCACTCCCTTTTGGCTTTCAGAGTTTCTGCTGAAAGATCAGCTGTTAACCTTATGGGGATTCCCTTGTGAGTTATTTGTTGCTTTTCCCTTGCTGCTTTTTATATTTTTTCTTTGTATTTAATTTTTGATAGTTTGATTAATATGTGTCTTGATGTGTTTCTCCTTGGATTTATCCTGTATGGGACTCTCTACGCTTCCTGGACTTGATTAACTATTTCCTTTCCCATATTAGGGAAGTTTTCAACTATAATCTCTTCAAATATTTTCTCAGTCCCTTTCTTTTTCTCTTCTTCTTCTGAGACCCCTATAATTCGAATGTTGGTGCATTTTAATGTTGTCCCAGAGGTCTCTGAGACTGTCCTCAATTTTTTTCATTCTTTTTTTAAATTCTGCTCTGTGGTAGTTATTTCCACTATTTTATCTTCCAGGTCACTTATCCGTTCTTCTGCCTCAGTTATTCTGCTATTGATTCCTTCTGGAGAATTTTTAATTTCATTTATTGTGTTGTTCATCATTGTTTGTTTGCTCTTTAGTTCTTCTAGGTCCTTGTTAAATGTTTCTTGTATTTTCTCCATTCTATTTCCAAGATTTTGGATCATGTTTATTATCATTACTCTGAATTATTTTTCAGGTAGACTGCCATTTCCTTTTCATTTGTTTGGTCTGGTGGGTTTTTACCTTGCTCCTTCATCTGCTGTGTATTTCTCTGTCTTCTAATTTTGCTTAATTTACTGTGTTTGGGGTCTCCTTTTCACAAGCTGCAGGTTCGTAGTTCCTGTTGTTTTTGGTGTCTGCTTCCAGTGGAAAAGGTTAGTTCAGTGGGTTGTGTAGGCTTCCTGATGAAGGGTGTGGTGCCTGTGTTCTGGTGGATGAGGCTGGATCTTGTCTTTCTGTTGGGCAGGACTGCTTCTGGTGGTGTGTTTTGGGGTCTGTGAACTTATCATGATTTTAGACAGCCTCTCTGCTAATGGGTGGGGTTGTGTTCCTGTCTTGCTAGTTGTTTCGCATGGGGTGTCCAGCACTGGAGCTTACTGGTCGTTGAGTGGAGCTGGGTCTTAGGGTTGCAACAGAGATCTCCGGGAGACCTCTCGCCAATTTGTATTATGTGGGTCCGGGAGGTCTCTCTTGGTCCAGTATCCTGAACTTGGCTCTCCCACCTCAGAGGCTCAGGCCTGACACCGACCGGAGCACCAAGACACTGTCAGCCACACAGCACAGCAGAAAAGGGAGAAAAAAAAGAAATAAATAAAATAAAATAAAATAAAATAAGTTATTAAAATAAAAAATAAAAAACTATTACTAAAATTTAAAAAATATTTTTAGACAAAAGAAGAGAGCAATGAAACCAATAAACAAATCCACTAATGATAACAAGTGCTAAAAACTAAACTAAGATAAACACAGAAATCAGCAAGTAGTCAGTTGCCTACAGCAAACCCCAAGTCTACAGTTGCTCCCAAAGTCCACTGCCTCAATTTTGGGATGATTCATTGTCTCTTCAGGTATTCCACAGATACAGGATACATCAAGTTGATTGTGGAGATTTAACCCACTGTTCCTGAGGCTGCATGGAGAGATTTCCCTTTCTCTTCTTTGTTCACACAGCTCCTGGGGTTCAGCTTTGGATTTGGCCCTGCCTCTGCATGTAGGTCTCTCTGTGGCATGTGTTCCTCACCCACACAGGATGAGGTTAAAGGAGCGGCTGACTAGGGGGCTTTGGCTCACTCAGGCCGGGGGAAGGGAGGGGTACGGAATGCAGGGCGAGCCTGCGGAGGCAGAGACCAGAGTGATGTTACACCAGCCTGAGGCACACAGTGTGTTCTCCCGGGGAAGTTGTCCCTGGATCACGGGACCCTGGCAGTGGCCGGCTGTACAGGCTCCCGGGAGGGGAGGTGTGGATAGAGACCTGCGCTCACACACAGGCTTCTTGGTGGCTGCAGCAGCAGCCTTAGCGTCTCATGCCCGTCTCTGGTGTCCACACTGATAGCTGCAGCTCATTCCTGTCTCTGGAGCTCACTTAGGCCATGCTCTGAACCCCCTCTCCTTGTGCACCCCAAAACAATGGTCTCTTGCCTCTTAGGCAGGTCCAGACTTTTTCCCGGACTCCCTCTTGGCTAGCTGTGGCACACTAGCCCACTTCAGGCTGTGTTCACACAGCCAACCCCAGTCCTCTCCCTGGGGTCTGACCTCTGAAGCCCGAGCCTCAGCTCCCAGCCCCTGCCCACCCCGGCGGGTGAGCAGACAAGCCTCTCAGGCTGGTGAGTGCTGGTCAGCACTGATCCTCTGTGCGGAAATCTCTCTGCTTTGCCCTCTGCACCCCTGTTGCTGCGCTCTCCTCCGTGGCTCCAAAGCTTCCCCCCCGGCCACCCCCTGTTTCCGCCAGTGAAGGGGCTTCCTAGTATGTGGAAACTTTTCCTCCTTCACAGCTCCCTCCCAGAGGTGCGGGTCCCGTCCCTATCCTTTTGTCTCTGTTTATTCTTTTTTCTTTTGCCCTACCTAGGTATGTGGGGAGTTTCTTGCCTTTGGGGAAGTCTGAGGTTTTCTGCCAACGTTCAGTAGGTGTTCTGTAGGAGTTGTTCCACATGTATATGTGTTTTTGATGTATTCATGGGGAGGAAGGTGATCCCATGTCTTACTCCTCCGCCATCTTGAAGGTCCCCCCCGGCAGCAGCATTTTTAAATCTACATCATAGGTCATCATAATGGGAAGACCGGTGAAAGCAATTTCACACTGAAACACTCTCCTGCTGCCTGTAACTTGGCTCAGCAAATGTCACCCCACAACTATTTACTACCATATTTATTGTTTTGACATTAGCTTATAAATAATGCCAGCCTAGAGACCAAGGGATGACGCTATGCAACAGCAGCTGTGATGGGATGGTCCAGAAAGGCAACGAAAGCCTCACTAACATCTGAGGAGGAGGCGTTCAAAGTAAACTCCAGCAATTACCAAGAATCATAACTTACCCCATAAAAACAGTCTGAGCAAAGCCTAAATGGTGCTTAAAATAGCATTTCTCGCCAAAACTGCCTCATAAAATTGCAGAACCCAGTTGAGATAGCTATATCTGTCATAGGCCTTCAGGCAGATAAACCTCAGATTGATGGGGATGATGTCAAATGGAATTCCTTTGGGTTTTATATTCACATTGACATACTGATTCCAGGCCCCAGATGAGAGCTGGGAGCCAAATGGTTTATTAGTCATGTTTTTCAAAGTGAGAGCTGAGGGATATAAAGAAACTTAGTGGGGGAAATCCTATTGTTGATATTGTGCACGATCATTGTAAAACTCTGAATGCTTTATGATGGTCTTTCCACATCATACATTAAACTT
The DNA here is from genome assembly GCF_025265405.1 of Mesoplodon densirostris. Taxonomy (NCBI): domain Eukaryota; kingdom Metazoa; phylum Chordata; class Mammalia; order Artiodactyla; family Ziphiidae; genus Mesoplodon; species Mesoplodon densirostris. The sequence goes on along the minus strand of NC_082673.1, from coordinate 85,546,671 downwards.
ATATTTTCCCAAATCATTTTTGCATCTCTGTTCTGCTGCTAGGAAGATGGCTTTCTAGAATGAGCCATAGCCATGATTCCTATCATCTCAACAGCTCTGATCACCGTTTTCCAGTGAAAAAGGAGGCATCCAACCTCTCTGCATTTAAGTTCCCTCATTGGCTACTTGGGTGATTTTGATACCTCCGTCCTAGTTTTGCTGGGATGATTAAGTGAGCAAGAGGGGGCCTAGAGAGTGCTAAGTCTGATGCCTGGTACCCAGGAAGCACACTACTAATTTTTATTGTTTTAGGTTTTACATTTAGGTCTGTTATCATTTTGAATTAATTTTTTCAACGGCTACAATGTATGGAATAAGATTCATTATTTTGCATATGGGTATCTAATTATATGAACACTATTTGTTTAAAAAGGCTATCCTTTGTTCATTGAATTGCTCTTGCAGCATTATTGCAAATCAATTGACCAAATACTTGTAAATTTTTTCCTGTACTTTTAATTATTTTTTCTTTAATCTATACGTCTATCCGTTCTCTAATACCACACTGGTTTGACTACTGTAGCTTTATAGTAAGTCTGGAAACATTTAGTGTGAATACTGAATAGTTCTTATATTCCAAAATTATTTTGAATACTTCATTTCCTTTTACTTTCCATACAATCTTTAGAATCAGTCTATCAATTTCTACCAAAAACGCTGCTGGTATTTGTTTGGAATTACATTGAATTTGTAGATTGGTTTAAGGAGAACTGACATCTTAAAATTGATTCTTCCAATTTATGAACATAGTATATCTCTCCATTAACTCAAGTCTTCCTTGATTTCTTTAATTAAGATTTTATAGTTTTCAGCACAAAGATCTTTCAGGTATTTTGTAAGAGTTATACTTAAATATTTCATGTTCTTTGATTCCATGGTAAATGGTAAGGGTTTATTTCAAATTTCAGTTGTTCATTACCAGGATATAAAAATGTGTTGTATATTGATCTGGTATTCAGCAATCTTGCTAACTTCATTTATTAGTTTTATGAGGTTATTTTGCAGATTCTTTGAGATTTTCTACATGGAAAAAAAATCACATTGTATATGAAGAGACAGTTTTATTTATTCCTTTCCAAGCTCTATGTTTTTTGTTGTTGTTGCTTGTTTTTGTTTTATTTCTTTTTTGCCTCACTGCACTAAGACCTCTGGTTGATTTTGAATGAGTCATGAGTAGCCTTGTTCTTAGGTTGAAGGAATTTAGTTGCCTTTAGGTAGGATGTTAATTCTACTTTTCTTTGTATGTGTATTTCATCAGGTTGAGGATCCCCTTATATTCTTATTTTGCTGAGAAATATTTCTTAAAAATCAAGAATGATGTTGAATTTTGTTAAAGGCTTTTATTTTTTGCATCTACTAAATTATCATGTTTTTTTCTTCTTTATTCTGTTGATACGATGAGTCTTATTGATTGATTTTCAAATGTTGAGCTAGCCTAGCATTTGCAGAGTAAAACTACTTGGTCATAATGCATTATACATTTTATAAACTGTTGGAATTGATTTGCTAGGTTTTCAAAAATCGTATTTGCATCTGTGTTCATAAGGGGTCATGGCCTGTAGTTTTCAGATATTCTATATTTTTGTAATTTTTCAATAATTTTTATCTTTCAAGGAATGTATTCACTTTGACTAGCTTGTTATATTTGTTGTTGTGTTGTGGATAATCTTTCCTTTCTACAATTTTAATGTCTTAAGACCTAAGGTAATAACCCCTCTTTTATTCCTGATGTTGGCAATGTGTGTCCTCTCTTTTTCTCTTTTTTCCTGATTGGTCTGACTCTAGGCTTATCAAATTTATTGATCTTTCCAAAGAACTAGCTTTTGATTTCATTGAATTTCCATTTGTCAATGTTTTATTTCATTGACTTACATTGGAATATTAATTTTTTCCTTCCTTTTACTTCTTTCTGTTTAATTTGATTTTCTTTTTCTAGGTCCTTCTGGTGAAAGTTGGTCAACAATGCAAATTTATTTGGCTAGCTAATAGCACAGCAGTAATGTTTAATGTGTAATTAGCATTTTAAACCATAGAACCAGCCCTATAGACCTGGAAGGATTTTCCCTTGACCTGGCTGCTGATAAACTGGCAGTTATTTCATATGACTACAGGATGTGACAAAGGAAATAATGAAAGAATGCCAGGGATTTAGAGAACCTTGTATGCAGGGCTAAGTAATTGCCCTTTTGCTAAAGTATATTGACAGATTTGAGTTGTAGAAACGTTGTTCTGGCTTTAGTGAGAATAGATAAGAATGGGCCTGAGTAGAGATAAACTTCCCAGGTGGCTCCTGCAATAGTACAGGAATGTGATAACATATGTCTTAACTAAAGTAGGGGTGGTGAGGAGGGAGGAAAAATGCAGACTTAAAAGATTGGAGGGATAGACTTTGTGATGTGGAGGGACCGGAGGAAAGAGAAGAAGGATGACACCCTGGTGGCTGGCTCAGGTAGTGGGCAGGGAAATGATAGACTGAGAATATAGGAAGAAATTTATTCAATGAATATAATGCCTCTATACACACACACATATAGCAGTGACTTGGGGCATCTTGGTTTTAAATACCGATGGAATTTCCAGCTTGAGAGGTCCAAGGACTATTGGATGAGCCGATTTTGCTATCTGGAGAGGGGTCTGAGTGGAGACATGGAACATAGATTTGATGAATTCTGTATCAAAAAAAGTTATAAAATTCTTATGAAACTGGACATTATTGGTCACAGAGAGGTTTTCCAGGAATATAATCTTCTCTGACACTGGACTCTATTCATGGTCATGAGATGTATACTAGAAAACGTCACATATTTCCAAAGGAAAAATTAATTTCAAAAATTAACTTCACGATTAAATTAATTTTATGTTGAGAGAATTAATTCCATGATGATCTCTGCTTTGAAAGCTGATTCAGTCAGCTGGAAGGAAAGCCTGTTACGAACAGTAATAGAAATAGCAGGAAGACATTCTTGCTACAGAAGGTATTTTTATTGTTGATTTTTCTTATTTCCAAAGTAACACTTGCACATAATTTTGTTGCTGTGTTAAAGTAGTACTGTGTGTCTTCCAGTCCCAGGCCTCAATCACTCTACCTAGTAACCCTCACACCCCTATTTCCCAGAGGCAGCCACTTTCTATACTTTGGATTGTCTAATTTAGCAGTTAATTTCATATGTAAAAATAACATGCTTATACTGCTATTTCATCTTTTATATATTTAAATATATTTCTTATCTTCCATTTGGGGTAGAGAATTTAGTGTTTTTAACTCCCTCTGAGAGGCACAGAGCCTTCTCTTTATCTGAAATTCTCAAAATAATAACACCATAATTTTAAGTAAGCCCATATTTAATGTTTACACTAATATGACCATGTAAATAGTGTCCTCTGCTGAGTCACGTAGTCTACTACCATTATGTTTCTATTCTTATATGACTTTTTGTTTTATAAAAAAGTTAACTATGTTCTCATTTTATGTGATTAGTAGTTGTCTATGCACTGATCACTAATTCTTGCCCTCAATGCCCTCCCCCAGATCTATGAACTTCTCTCTGTACTATTTTCTATTTGATAATCAGCTCCATTTACCTACTCAGTTTTTATTCCAAACTTCCCTCCTGAATCTCTCTAGTTTCCTGTTCCCATCTATATTGGAGAATGTGGCTAGCTCTACAGGTGCAGATGCCTCGTGATAACTTTACTTGTCTAAGTTGAGATTGCTCAGTGAGGAGGTAGTGAGTAAGAGGGAAGAGAAGAGGGCAAAAAAGGTAGAAATTCCTATTTAATCATCTCAGACAAAAAAGGGGAGAGAGGGCAACTTCTTCCTGAAGTCCAGTTATTGGTTTATTTGGGCTCAACCTCCAAAGTTGCAAATGCTTTACTGTCACCTTCAATTTCTCCTTCAACCTTCTTCCTGGACTTACTTTCTTTTCTGCCTTCATCTACCTACAATCATTTTTCTGCAGACTTCACGTAGAGTATAACCTATGATCACCTGCTTTTCCCCTCAGACCCCTGCACTTTGTTTATTCTTTCTTTAATTTGTTATGTTTACCCTGCTTACTTCCAGAGAATTCTTGAAATGAAACAGATCTTTTTATCAGTCTGCCTTCTACTGAGCCCCTGATGCTTGATCTCTGAGCACCTCCATCAGTCCTCTCCCCTTCCCCTGCTCTGCCCTGGGAGGTGCTCCCTCTCTCTGGCATGTGCCAAGCTCTGAAGACCCCACTCCTTGCAGATATACCTGTTCGGTCTGTTCCCAGCTGACTGAGCCACTCTTGGGTAGAGAAGGGTCTATTGACCCTCTATCTTTCAGGATGCTACATCATTTGGGAAAGGAAAAGAACTGTCACCTGGAGGATGGTCCCTCCTAGATATAAACTGCAAATCCCACATCCTGTCACTCCTACGTGGGAGGGCAGTATCATGGCAGAGCCTGCCCCGTCACTAGTCACCTACATGGATTCTATACATTTGTTACATCGAGTCCCCATTTTTAGTAAATGCCTCCTTTCCACTAAGTTTAGATGCTCCTTAAGGCAGCAGCAGAACATTTTGTATTCACTGCAGTCATGGGCATAAGAAGAGTCAAGTCACTTGCTGCTTCTCCATCTTCAGCTGGACCTGGGTACCAGCTAACATCATCAAAGGTTGTCAGCGTCTGTAGAGGCTGCAGGAGGAGATTTATCCCCATCCTTATGCTCTCAAGGGAGTGGTCCATGCTGAAAGTTTCCTCTGTCCTGCAGAGAAACAGGTGCCAGAGAAAACATAAAAAGACTCTCTCTTTTTCTTTTCTCTCTTTTTCTCCATGTCAGACAAGGAGCTGACATGTTTGCCTTAAATCACCTCTGCTGCAAGGGGATGCAGGTCTCCAGAACAACCACAGGATTAAAGCAATAAAATTCAAAGTCTCTAGCTCTAATTAGCAGAAGGCACTACAAGAAGCTGGGCTTCGTGGTCATGGTCAAAACTAAAGGTTTAATCAGACTCTCTAAATATGACTTGAATCTCAAACAAATTATTTTCATATTTTAAAATTCCAAACTCTTTTATAAGATTTTTTGTTTTTACTCAAAAAAGAAAATCTCACACAGCAACTCTAAACATCACATTTCTGAGCTTTTTCTTAACAGGAACTTGAAAGCCTGACTCATTAATCAACCACGGCAGACATGGCAACCCACCCTCTCAGAAACCTTTTTTTCCTCCCCCATTTATGGGATTTGATTTGTTTTTTTATTCCTTGGTTAGGTGTATCTGGCCTCTAAATATTCTCCCTTCTTCTATCTCTGATTCTTCTCTTCTCCCGAGATTCTGTCCCATGGAGTTTCTTAGATCTCCTTCCCAAAGTAATACAGGCACCCAGGTCCCAACCAGGATGCCAATTAGCCATCTCACTCTGAGTACCACCTGGAGTTACTGGTGCCATTCAAGCCAGGTACCCTGAGATGCTCGCTGAGTTTTAACATGGCATGATTCACCTTGGATTGCAGCAACTCAAATGAGCCACAGGGTGAAGCCGTCCAGACTTTTACAAGTCACTGCCTTGGTGCTCTTGCTGTGCCTCTGGAGCTAGTGGTGCCTGATGGAACCAATCCCATGATTGCCTGTCAAGGAGGAAACTGAGGCTTAGCCTAGAGCCATATGAGATCATCAATGGTGGGTCCTGGAGTTAACACTGAACCTATGCCTCTGACCTCAAAATTCAGTCTTCTTTTATGACTCTTCACAGCCTACACAGTATCTTCCCCCTAAATAAATTAAGCAATTCAAATCAGAGATAGAGCACCACACAATGCTGGCCATCTTCTTGGGAGACCTGGGAATCCTCCTTCAGAAAGTCAGGTCCTCAGAGCTTGGAGCACCCATACCCTGAAGCCGATGGACATCCAAGTGGCATTGCTCACTAGTGACTGAACTTCGAGTGCATCTCTTCCTCCATCCTTTCTACTTTCACAGCTGCCTCCATTCTGTCAGCTAAGGTGATGAGAGCTGCTGAAAATCCATCAATGTATCACCCCTTCTGCATAACACTGACTTATGACTGACAATTTATACCTGTCAGAACTCAGAGAGGATATCGCAATTCCCCAAGGCAGGGCCGCAGGAGGGGTCTGTCTCTTCACCTGAGGCAGCCTGCAAGATGGAAGGGCAGAGGCTCGGGGGGAGGTAGAAGGTCAACACGTGTAGGGGTGGTCTGTGGTCTCCAGCTGAGAAAGCAAAAAATTAATACAGCATTAGTTTAAAGCTTTGGAAGAATGTTCCACAAGACACGTTCCACTAAATTATTGTTTCGTGGATGTTAATAATAGTGTCTTTTGGGAAAAGTTTCTGTGGTGAAATAGGGTAGAAAACAACAGCTCAACCAGGTTTATCTGGGATTATTTCTACAGGACTGTATGTAAGCATTTTCCAAACATACTAAATAAAGCATTCTGCAAAGCCTATTTTGCAGAATACATTTTGTTTTTTCCTACTGATTTCTTTGTTTCTGTCATATATTCTTCTTTCATCTCCTCAACAGTTCTGTGACTTAGTTGTGGTTCTAAGTCCCACTTTGAAGATGAGGAACATGGAGGTTTAGCAAAATATGGATATTTCCAGGGCCACGTGGATCACAAGTAGTAGAACTTTGGGTTGGTTTGCTCGCTGCAGGATCAGCTCTGGATTTGCTCTGCAGTCACCCTTGGAAGACCCTACTCTTTCAATCTTCACATTGGATAATATTATTACTCAGTTCTTAGAGGGTAAAAAGAGTTTCAAATGCAAATGTAGCATAAAATACAAAGTTCTCTATAAATGTTAGTTATACTATTGCAGAAATTCACTAGCCCTAACATCTTTATATGTAAATTCAAACCTTTGGCCGACATGATTTTTTAGTCTCTTCCAGTTCAGTAGGTCTCAGATTTGGGTAAGATAAGACTAAATGAGGGTCAGAACACTTGAGCTAAGGTGACAACTGTGGGATACCAGGGAGGTTGTGTTCCTTCTCCAAATTTCAGATCTGGATTTTTAAATAATTTTTTTTTCTTCTTCTCTCCTCCTCCCCTCCTCCTTTTCCCCCTTCCCCCTCCTTTTCCCCCTTCCCCCTCCTTTTCCCCCTTCCCCCTCCTTTTCCCCTTCCCCTCTTCCTCTTCCTCCTTCTTCTTCTTCTTGATGTACTGTTGATTTACAATGTTGTGTTACTTTCAGGTGTACAGCAAAGTGATTCAGTTATACATACATATTTATCTATTCTTTTTCAGATTCTTTTCCCTTATAGGTTATTAGAGGTATTCAGTATAGTTCCCTGTGCTATACAGTAAGTCCTTGTTGGTTATCTATTTTATATATAGTAGTGTGTATATATTTAATATTTTTTTATTTTTAAATGGTGCATCGTATTGTTTTCTCTGACTCTTATACAGCTTTTGGAAATCTAATGTGGTAATAAACATGTGAATCGTTCCATGAGAATACACTGAATTGTATGTTATAAGCTACTCGCATTATTCTCTTCCCTGTGACATGAAGGATGGACGCGACTGTGGGTGATTTGTGTGTCTGAGCCTTTTGCTCAGGGGAAGGAACATGCAAACAGCAGGGAGAAACACAGGTGGAAAATAGGACACGGATGAAGTAAATCTTTCATGAAAATGCAGAAGGGTCGTTAGGACAGAGCCTTCGGCTGCCTGGCTGGCTAACTTCCTAGACAGAATTCCTCCACTCCTGAGAACAAACAGCGCATTGTGACAAAAATGAGAATCATTTCTTTCTGAAGGAATATTGTTTTATTCAGGCAAAAAGGGCAGACAGCAGAGAGCAGAAGTACAAAGGGCAAGTTGAAATTGGAGGACAGTTTAAAGGAAGGCTTATGGGTATTTTTAAAAACAAAAGTAGGACATGACTTAAAACATTAAAAGAAGAAAGCATCATCTAAATGTACACGTATAGCATGATTACAACTATATATAAAAAAGCAATGCATAGGAAAAAAGTCCATGAGAAAATTCACCATATGTTGTTAAGAATGGATGCTTGGATTATTGTTAATTGCAAAGACCAAAATTTACTGAGAATTTATCTATTCCAGATACAGTCCACATGTTAGCTTGGAACAACCCAGCTGAGTAAATTTCATATTCCATTTCACAGGCGAGGAAGTTAACATTTGGAAAGATTTTTGTTGTTGCTGTGTCTTGTCTTTAATCTTTCATGTTATAAGCAGGTGTTATGGTTTAATTTTTAAAATTTGACTAATACATGTGTGATGAATCATAATTATTTCAATTTGCCTTAAGGTTTATAAAACTGAACAGATCATGAGAACACATTTTTCCTGGTTGTCAATCCTCATCACTGACTTCCTTCCACGATAACGTCGTGAGTTTTTCTTTCCCCTTTGCCTTTCTCCACATTCTTTTTCAACTCTTGCTGTTCTTGGAACCCAACCCATTCATCTATTCCCCCGGCCGGATCCTCATCCTCTCCATTCTGTGACTTTTAACTCATAAGCTGCAGAAGCCATTCCTGGAGCAACCCTACATGTTATCTGCAGATTCTCTTTCTAGCAAAAGGCTCAGTGAGGTGGAAAAATGGAGGGGTTGTCACCTTATCCCAGTGGCCATCATGGATCCCAGCATGGAGCTTTGTCCAGTCAGGTTCTCTGCAACCTTTGTAAAAGCCTCTCCCCCAGATTTTCTGCTGGTTTAGCTCAGAGAATATGCACCACCTCGTTCTTGGCCCCTTTCTCTTCCCCTCCCCAGTCCCCTCTTTCACCTCTTCCCCATATACTGCAGGCCGTCCTCACCAGAATCTCTGACTGCAGGAAAGGGTGAATCAATCAATGTCACTTTAAAATAATAAAATAATAGTCAATGTTTTTAAAGTAGTGACAAACAGTGTTTTGAATATTTTACACATAATATTTAATTTAATTCTTTTAACTATTCTAAGAGGTAGGCACCTTTATCATTCCCATTTACAAAGGAGGAAACTTGGCACAGAGAATTTACTTAACTCACCCAAGGTAAGACAGCTGGTAAGTGGTGGTGCTTTTATATACGTTCAAATATATGGAATTTAGCTCGAATATAAACATTTTCTTAATGGATAAGCAGTGAGAGGAAGATATCTAGGAAGGAAGAAACAAACCCTCCCAAGCCCCACCTTCCCAATAACCAAATATCAAGGTCAAGCTTGCTGAGCCTGAGTGACAGCAATACATCCTAAACATCACATGTCTGTGGGCCATCAGCGAGAATCTTATTGCAAAAACATTGACAATTCTAATATTCCTATAATTTCTATTACTAAGTTATACTTTAATTGTTGATTTCTAACTTAATCATATTGAAGTCACAAAAAATGGTCTGCAAGCTACTGATTCTTTGGCCGGTAGTCATTTTTGTCCAAGTGTTTTAGTAAAGAATGTATGTTCTCTGCTTAGAGTCAGGCTCTATGTAAGTCCTCTAAAACAAGTCTGTGGATATACATAAAATCAAATTAACAATCCCTGCCTGGGACCTGATGCGCTTCTTGAATGACGCATTCTTCTCTTTCATCAATTTGGAAATTCACAGCCTTGGAGACCGTCTCAGCCCCACTCTCTCTAATCCTTCCCACTTTGCTCCTTCTTGAGCTCCTGTAAGATATATGTTGGATTTGCTCATTTTAGTTTCCACATCTCCTGACCTCTCTTTTAAATTTTCCCCATGTTGTTTTTCTGTGTTGCATTCTGGGTAAATACATGCAATTCCATGTTCTAGTTTCCTAATTATTTCTTCAGTTGTGTACATTTGGGCTGTCTAATTTGTCCATTGTGATTCTAATTGCAATGACTATATTTTTCATTTCTGCAAGTGCTGTTTGGTTCTTTTACAAAAATGACTGGCTTTTCTAGATAAGATCTCAATTCTGTCTCACTTGTTTAGTCATTCATAATTTAAATTTTAAAAAATATATTTATTTTTAATCTATATCAAAATATTATCTTAAAGTCTGGGGAGTCTAAATAGCTTGCTTGTTTGCTTGCTTTGTATTCTGCTACTGTTACTCTCACTGGCTAGCTCCTCTTATGTTTTATAATTTTAATTTTGAGCTCATTCATTCTGATTTCATTTCTGTGAATCCTGAATGAACTGGATTGAGAGTACGCCTTCCAGAGAAGATTTGAGGACCAGTTTGCCATGTGTTTCTGGGGCCTTACAAGTCTCTGACTGTATTTGTGATAATATTTAAAGTTTGGGAATCTTGGACTTTGTACACAGTTGGGATCTTGAACCCCATTGTAGCAGAACTGTGTTAGCACATGACAGACGCTCTTTGGATGTATGTATATTGAATGTGAAAAGGAGTGAGGAAAAAAAAGAACGAAACCAGTGCATTATTTTCATGCCTTCTTTGAAAAAATTGCCAAAATCAAGCAAAATTTTTTTTTAATTAAGAAAAACTAAATGTAATCCTGGTTCTTCCAGAGGGCATGTCTTTACAGGCTTTTAAGTGCTGCAGTTTGATAATTCCTAAATCATTATTGACTAAATCAGAATTTATATATTCCTCTGACTAATCATAAAACATTGGGACTAAATAGGAGCTCAGAGACCCTGCAGGCCACCTGCCTCATGGCATAATTTAGGATCACACTGCTTCTCCAAGGCTGAGCATTTGCCAGTTGCTCTAAGGAAAGGATTTGAATTGTTCATAGTGTGTATCCAATTGGAAAAAGAAATATGTGAACAGGAAAAAAAGTTTGAAGTTCAAATTGGCCTTAGCCAGTGAAATGCTGTATCTCAGATCACTGATAAAACCATCCTGACAACACATTCTGCTGTGTTTTCTCCCCAAGGGCCTTTCTGTGGAATGCCTCTTCCCTACCAAAATGTGGCGATAGTTCTAAAGTAGCACATGATGTGATTGAACAGCCCACCAGTCTCAAGCTTAGGGATTTCAAAGGATTTAGCTTTGATTCACCCCCCAAACAGGGCATTTCAATGACTCTGGAAATGTTATTTGATTTTATTAATATTTGCTGGTTCTGGAGGTACAGACCAAAACCTAATCCCAGGGCACAAGTGACTTCTGTTTTCACCTCTCTGTTATCCAAGAACACTTACAATCAGGCAAGTCCTGGGATCACTGGGACATGACAGCACTGGAAGCTGGCAAAAACTGTGACCCCCATCTGGATCTCCTGGTTTCTACCTGCTCCTGATTCTTTGTTTGGAAACACCATTTCCCTAAACAAGTTACTCTCTGGGGTCTAATGACTCAGCCATAACCAAATAAACATGAGACTTCCTTTAGTATCCATTAAGCATTTCCTTGCTTGAGTGATTGTTTTTACAACTATGTCCAAGTTGTTGGATGGGACTGGGCTCCCATCCAGTCCTCAGAGAGCAGCTCTTATAAGAATGATCCACTGTCCTGTGGTCTTGTGAGTTTAAAGAAGATGGCACATACTGGGGTCTTGGGCATGAGGAAGTCAGTCAAGATACATAGGAACCTTTTGTTTAACTGTAGAGAGAGGATGGATGGGTGAACAAGTGGTGCTGATAACAGGGCCAGAGCCACTGTAGCCGAAAATACTCTGCAGGCTTCAAGCTTGTTCTGCTAACACAGAAAAACATTTTGAAAATTGCTCCCAGGAATTAAGATAGAACCAAAACTGACCTTGGGTTATCAGGGCCTGGGATCATGCCCCTTGATCTTGCACTGGCTGTGTGACCCGCGAGAGATAACTTGACATTTCTGAGCTTCAATTCCCTTACCTGGGAAATGAGGCAACTCAAACCTGAAGATCTCAAATATCAACTCAAACATTGAAGTTCTGTGATTCTGGTTTCGTCCTTTGACCGTTGGAGAGACTGAGCCTTGAGAACTTAAATGTCTTGCCCACAGTGACGTGGTCAGGAAGTGACAGAACCGAGGCCAGAAGTCAGGTCCCCTCACCTCCCTGACCCCCATTTCCAGGACCCTCCTGTCACCTCCCACTCCCCTGCAAACACCAGGAGGAATTTCATCACACTCTGCAGTCAAGGAGGAGTTGGGGGACTTTGGGCTCTCAGGTCTCCGAGTCCTCGTTTTCACATATTTGTCTGTTCCTTCTACTGTTTACATTTGTTAAATTATCTATAAAATGTTTGTGCTTTGGGCAAGTCCTTTTTCTCTGGAAGGGAAACAGAACTGTATGACTCATCCTTTCTTCATAATTAAACTGCTGTCAGGACCATGGATCGATCACCGCACACGGAAGTCCTGCCTAGGTCCACCTGGGGCTCCAGTGACATCACTCTTGGACTGAGAGATGGGGTGGGTGGAGTTCCCTCCTTCCCTTCCCTTCCAGAATCAGCCTGAGCTCAAACTACATTCCAACCTGTGCAGTCGGCATTGATAAAATATGCCAGTTCCAGGCCATTTCACCTAGCCCCTGTCACCAACCCGACCTCTGACATTTGTACACACAGAAACCTTTTTTGGACAGCTCTTCTTACCTTGTTTAATTGGAGAACACCTACCTGTTTGTCATGAGTCAGCCCAACGTCACCTCCACTGTGAAGCCTCCCTGGGTTTCACCACCTCCCCAAACCCAGATGAACATGGTGCTTCCCTTCCCTGTGCCTTCCAGAGCAGGTCTATCAAAGTGTCCCCCTGCCAGTGGGTCTCTCCTCCCACCGTGGTGCCCTCGGACTGGATTGCTGGCCCTCCTTCCACCCTTTGTTTGGTTAATTCTCCAGCAAATTCTAAACCTCCACTATGGTTTACTCCTCAGGGAAGCCAGTCCTGACCTGTGCATCCCCACAGGACAGTAAGTTCCTTTGTACTGCACTGTATGGATTCTAAATATGAAATAGCTGTCTCCGTTAGAATTTAACCTCTAGGATAGCAAGGACAGGGTTGATTTTGATCATTATAGCAATTTTTGTAGTACTTTACTGATGCATAATAGGTGCTCAATAAATAGTTGCTGAATGAACACATCTACTGAGATCCCCGTTGGGTCCATTCTTCCTGGTGGGCTGTGAGCTTTGTGGGGCAGGGGCTGTGCCCACTCATCTTGTAGCCTCAGCACCTAGAACAGTGGTTGGCAATTAGTAACTGCTTACTAATTCATCAATATCATAATTTTAATTGTTACCAGCATGTATTAAATGAGGCGTGTATTATACCCATTTCACAGGTGAGGCAACTGAGGCTTCGAAGGTTCAAGTTACATGCCCCGTTCCCATCCCAAAGCCCCTGCTCTTAACTATTGCTTCACCAAGCCTCTCAGCTAATGACACAAATAAAGAAAATGCACAGAACCTCTGATACAAGTGACTGGAAACAGGGGTTCATTGGTTAAAGGAAAAGAATAGAGTGGGAAATAATAAAAAGGATATGACTACATTCCTTAAGCGTTTTATTTCACATTATACAAATATATAAATATAAACTGTAATGTAAATATACATGTATTTACCAACTGCAGTGCAGACCAAGGCTGCTTCTTTGAGGCTTTCGGCTAGGGTTCTGCTTTGTCTTTCTAGCATAAACGACCTGCATGACGTATCTTCTACTCCTTCCATTTTTTCTTCCTTTAGAGTGAAGAGAGAATTTAAGACACTTGAGCTACAATCTCAATGCAGACATCTTCTAGATTTTCTTGTTCCCACTTCCATTTTTTTTCTAGTTATAATGACCACACGTAATAGTCCAGTAATTTTTAAAGCAATATATGTACATTATTTTTTGAAGTCTTTGCAAGGTGCAAACTTTTTCATTGTAGTTCTCTTAGAAACAACATTATCTCTTTCTGCCTTAATATGTCTTTGGTTTGCAAAACAGTTTTCAAAAAAATACGGGATTCTTAGCACATGGCAGACGAGTTGAGAGTAGTAAAGCATCTTAGATGAGTATTAAAGCTCATTCTGCTGACAGCTTCAGTCAGGAATGTTTTACAGGGGATGGGATTATACTGGTTAACCAGAGAGGCAGCTAAGTAGAGTGAGTTTAGGAGAGCTTTTGCTGTAAATGTTTCCAAGATTCAGTTAAATAGAATTGAGAAGTATTAACCATTTTGGGTAGTGACAATCTCTGAGCACTTAGGCTCAAAGGAGCTTGAGAAAGATGTTTGAGCAGAAAACAGAACAGAAAAATGACTTAATGGGACTTTTCCCTTCACCTTCTGGATCTTTCGGTCTTTATCGTTCATCATGGATCTTTATCACCAGCTTACCCTTCTCCACACAGAATGTCTCCCTCATCTCATCCTGCTGTGCTGAGTCAAGACCTGTGCTTCACCTGTAGTCACCTTCATACCGCCAGTCTTCGGTTTCCAATGATGGCAGAAAAGAGAAATGCAGCCACATGCTTCACTAGGGTTCCACCTCAAATTGATAGGGGTCGTCACCACCTTTGGCCAAGCATGTTGCTTTGGGAACGAGTGCAGGGGGTAGTAAGGAGAGTAAAGGACAGCAGCCCACACAGGCCAAGATGCTGAATCAACATTAGCCAGAGACAACCCTGATGTGGCGGAAGCTAAGTCACAAAGTAAACCATAGGGGTGGGGAAGGGGGTTATTCCCATTACCTAAGAGGCAACGAGCTCCAAATTCAGAGTGTCTATCAACAATAACACTAGCCACAGAGAGAGCAAGAGAGATGAACCTCAAAGGAGAAATTTGAGGGGTCCAGCCTGGTCCCCAAGATTGAAGACCACTGGTGAACTTCTCCACTCGTGTGAAGGAAGTTACTGTACGTGCGATGGGTGGGTATATCCACCAACCTTACAGTCCTGCACTGCAGTGAGGTCGGCCTCATCCATGAGTGCTGAGGACCTTGGACAGAATTCTGGCTGCAGGGAAACAGCCCTGCAGTAGACTGAGCTTCAGGGCTGCCTTCTCTGCCTCGGGCAAAACATTTCTACAGGCCCAGTGTTTCCCAAGAGCGGCAGGAGGCAGATGTGCTCACAGAGGGTGACAGCCTTGTAGATGAGCTCGAAATGTCAGCTCAGGACAGGCCCCAGCTTAAGCTGGAATAGCTCTGTCGCTTTTCCTCAAAGATTGTGTTAATTTTTTTTTTTTAATTTTGAGATAGTCGCAGATTTACCTGCAGTTGTACGAAATAATACAGAGAGATCCCTGTGTACCCCTTTTCCACTTTCCCTCAAGGATAACATCTTGCAAAACGAGAATGCAGTATCACAACCAGGATATTGACATTGATTCAATCCGTAATCTTTTTTTAAATTTTTTTAATTTTTTTGTGGTACACGGGCCTCTCACTGCTGTGGCCTCTCCCGTTGCGGAGCACAGCCTCCGGACGCGCAGGCTCAGCGGCCATGGCTCACGGGCCCAGCCGCTCCGTGGCATGTGGGATCTTCCCAGACCGGGGCACGAACCCGTGTCCCCTGCATCGGCAGGCGGACTCTCAACCACTGTGCCACCATGGAAGCCCCCTCAATCCCTAATTTTATTCAGATCTCCCCAGTGTTATGTCTACTCATGTGTTTAATAGTTCTGTGTCATTTTAGCACCTGTGTAGGTTGTGTATCTGCCACCGCAGTGAACAGACAGAATGGCCATCACCACAAGGATCCCTCCTGTTGCCCTCTTTTAATCACACCCATTTCCATTCTCTCTACCCCACAACTACTAATCTGTTCTCCATTTCTGTAATTATGTCATTTAACAAATGTTATATAAATGGAATCAACTAGTATGTAACTTTTTGAGATTGGCCTTTTTTTACTCAACGTAATTCTCTGGAGATTCATCAAGGTGGCTGTGTTTATCAATAGTACATTCTTGTGTGCTCCTGTGTAGTATTCCATGGTGTGGATGGACCACATTTTGTTCAACCCATCCCTCATTCGAGGGCAAAACAGTCGCTTCCAGTTTGGGGCTGTTATGAATAAAACTGATAAAACATTTATGCGTAGGCTTTTGTGAGTGTACATCCTTAGTTCTGTAGAATAAATGTTCAGAAGTGCAAGTACAGGGTTGTAGCATGCAAGCCCATGTGGATGAGACCACGTCTTTGTTAGTAACAGATGTATGTCCAGGGCCTATCTTAATGCCCAACACATAATCAAAAATCAATAAATAAAGGAATGGACTGACTCTCAGTAATTTTTGGAGATTCATTTGTGGCTTCATATCCTCCAGAAGGTCTTCTGCACATCCCAGAAAATACCTTTCTCTCCTTAGCAATTTGGATTCTGTATGAAATTATCTATTTATGTCCCTGTCTCCACCAGACGGAGGTCTCTTCAAGGGACAGAGATGTCATATTTATCTTTGTCACCATAGCATTTAGCCCATTGTCTGTCCCATAAGACATTATCAGTAAGTAAATGCTGAATGGAAAAAAATGAACTAGATTATCTGTTTTCACCTTAGACACCCTGCTCCCTCTGGAGCCATCAGGATCTCTCATGTATTTATCATTTTATAAACTGGGAAAGAAAGAACACAGACACTTCATGGAAGAGGCAAACACTTGGGTGGCAGGAAGCTACTTCTGCCTTCAAGGGCTATGTAATTCCTATCATTGGTGCATTCATCTTTACGTGGCTCTCCATCATTTTCAAATAATGGCAGAAAGGGATAAAAGGAAAAAATGATATTAAAATATATTGCCTGTTCCTCAGGGTTATTAAAGGTGAAATAGATGGAGGTTATAGGTGTCAGTCACCCCTCTTCTCCTCATGCTTTCTAGAACATACTGTATAAAAATAGAAGAAAACTGAGCCAAATAAGTATTGCCACACATATTATTTTGCTAAGCAGTGTGAAGGATGAAGCTTAGATGGGAGACAAAATAGGGGTAGACAAATATTCTCAGCCTACCAAACTCCAGATAATAGACCTGCAGAAAGGATAATCTGAACTTTAGTCCTGGTGACAGTTAGCGAAATAGGAATAGAAGGAACATAGCCTTGGTTAGGACCACCAGGTGGAGACCCCAAGTAGCCTGCTTACCACGAGGAGCCCGGAAGCATGAAAGGAGCCTGCAATGCAGAGTCAGAGAGAGAGAGAAAACGAGAGATCTCCTGAATAAGGCCAGGATTTCCAAGAGCTTCTAGGGAAAAAATTCTGCTCACCAGCAAATAAAAAGAACAAGCAAGATTATCTATCTATGGGAGGGGAGAAAGGCTCCGAAAGTCCCAATTCATGTATGTTTTGGATTTCGGTTTACCCTTTGTTTGCACTTTGTGTTTCCCATTTGTTTATCCTTTGTTTATGTGAGCTGGAGAACATAAGCTGAGAAATTAAGTAAAGTCATCTTGGGTTAGTAGTACCGTTGGGTACCTGCCAGAAACAAATGAAAACGCTTTCTGCAACCCAGACCTCCAAGGATTCTTGAAGATAAAGTCTCTCAGAAGATGACCTCACAATCCAAAACTGCAAAACACAGGAGGATATGCATCACCCCATGAGAGTGGGTCACAGAAACAATATCAGGATTAGACACCCTAGAACTACAGTAAAATCATTAGTAACCTAAATTGTGTGTTTAAAATGTTGAGAGAAGGGCTTCCCTGGTGGCACAGTGGTTGAGAGTCCACCTGCCAATGCAGGGGACACGGGTTTGTGCCCCGGTCCAGGAAGATCCCACATGCCGCAGAGCAGCTGGGCCCGTGAGCCATGGCCACTGAGCCTGCGCATCCGGAGCCTGTGTTCCACAATGGGAGAGGCCACAACAGTGAGCGACCCATGTACCACAAAAAAAAAAAAAAAAAAAAGGACAATGGAGGAAAATATTCTTTAAAAAGAATTGGTGATGAAATTCACAAATCATCAGATTTAGGTAGTTGATTTGATGGAAGAGAAATCCAAACTTAGATTCTTTAGAGTCAAATCGCTATACATCAAGGATAAAGACAAAAATCTTAAAGATAACCTGAAAAAAAAATCAGATTACAAAAAAGGAATAACAGTTTGACTCATAGTTTTCTCTATGGGAGCTGGAAGAGAGTGAAAAAAATCTGTCCAAAGTGCTGAAATAAAATAGCTACTACTGTAACATGTTATACTAGTAATACTAGTATTCCAAAGTGAAGGTGAGATGAACAAACTACGGCTGAAAGAAATGTGGAAATGATAACTCATGAAGAAAAAACTGATCTCAGAAAGTAGGTCTAAGAAGTAACAAAGAATGGTGAAGAGAGGAACGTATAAGTCTGTGGGCAAATCTACGTTAACATTGGTTATACAAAACAACAATAACAGCAGTTAATAGTGGCTTGAAAAAACAAGGTGGAACTGAAATATCCAAAATCTAAAAAAATATGGAAGGAGATGAACTGATTCTTGGATTGTGTGATAGAATACTAGATACATGATTAAATTGATATGGTTTTAATTTACTATGTAAGTCGAATTTTTAAGAGTAATGGCTAAAAGAAAGTAAATATAGTACAAACATTTTAAAGCAGTAGAAAGAATAAAAAATTAATAGTAAAAATATTATGTTAATAGAAAATAAAGCAAGAAATAGGGAAAAAATTAACAGAAAAGCAAGTCAAGCAGAAAGCAAAATACAATAGTAGAAATAAATCCAAATATTTATATGCATATAGATATCATTTATATACATAATGCCAGTAAAAAATAAAATAATAGAAATATATTCAAATATATCAGGGCTTCCCTGGTGGCGCAGTGGTTGGGAGTCCGCCTGCCGATGCAGGGGACATGGGTTCGTGCCCTGGTCCGGGAAGATCCCACATGCTGTGGAGCGGCTGGGCCTGTGAGCCGTGGCCGCTGATCCTGCGCGTCCAGGGCCTGTGCTCCACAATGGGAGAGGCCACAGCAGTGAGAGGCCCGCGTACCACAAAAAGAAAAAAAAAACAAAAAACAAATATATCAGTAATTGGGACTTCCTGGGTGGCGCAGTTGTTGAGAATCCACCTGCCAATGCAGGGGACATGGGTTCGAGCCCTGGTCCAGGAAGATCCCACATGCCACGGAGCAACTGAGCCTGTGTGCCACAACTACTGAGCCTTCTCTCTGGAGCCTGTGAGCCACAACTACTGAGCCCACATGCCACAACTACTGAAGCCCGTGCACCTAGAGCCCGTGCTCCGCAAGAGAAGCCACCACAAGGAGAAGCCCGCGCACTGCAACGAAGAGTAGCCCCTGCTCGCCACAACTAGAGAAAGCCTGCACGCAGCAACGAAGACACAACGCAGCCAAAAATAAAAAAATAAAATAAAAAGTTAAAAAAATATGTATATCAGTAATCACAAAAATGTATTCAATTATTCACTCATACTTTTTCAACGTACTTCTTGTTAAGAGCCTACTATGTGATTGGCCTACTCTAATAATGGACAAAGTTTACAAGTTATTAAAAATTTCCAGATAGAATGAAAAAGCAAGACTAGCAATCAATATTATAACAGAGACTGATCTAAAAGATAACAACACACGAAGTAAAAAAAAGGACAGGGATGGACAAAGCTATAAACAAAAACCAAGGGAATGCTATTGCTAAAGTGATATCTAACAAAAGAGACTTTTAGGTAAAGTATCAGTAGAGAGACATTATTATATGGCATTAAAGAGTTTAACTTAGCAGGATGTTATAACAATTCTAAACTTAGGTGCACTTGGCAATATAACTTTAAAATATATAAAACAGAATTGACAGAATTACAAAACACATGTACAAGTGTGAAATAAATAGCGTGAAATTTTAACAACACTT
Organism: Mesoplodon densirostris; assembly: GCF_025265405.1. NCBI lineage: Eukaryota > Metazoa > Chordata > Mammalia > Artiodactyla > Ziphiidae > Mesoplodon > Mesoplodon densirostris. The sequence goes on along the minus strand of NC_082673.1, from coordinate 85,526,965 downwards.
TCTTAATAAATGATATTCAAGGTGAAAAAATTAAGCAAGAATATAGGAGATTTATATAACACAGTTTATAAAATGATGTACTGGACATGGAAAGAAACCTTATATCCCAAAATTAGAGACTATACACTACTTTTAAAATTTACAGGGAACATTTATGAATATTCACAATCCATGAGACTATGAAGAAAACCTCAACATATTTCAAAAGTTCTTTAGCAAACATCATTTTTATAATTTTGATTTAATTAATGTATAAATTAAAATAATGATACATTTGAAAATTTAATACAGTTTCTAGATAACAAATGAGTCAAAGAATAAAATATAAGAGAAATAAGAAAATACTTAGGACTCAGAGGTGATTTAAATATTGCATACAATTGATACGAATATAAAATTGTGCTTAGAAGAAAATTCATTTATTCATTCATTCAGTACATTTTTAGCATGGGTCTATGCTTTTCCAAGACTGCTCAAAGCAGTTAAGATTCATTAGTGAACGAAACAGAGAAAAATTCTACCCCCATAGAGTTTTCATTTTGGGGGACGCAAATGGCAATTATCATGGAAGAATATTCATCATAAATATTTCTTTAGGTCATTAAATACGGATTAAATATCTCATTTTCAAAAGCCTGTGTAATATTACCTAATATGTACATGCATAATATTGTTTCAGTTGATTAAAATATTTGCTGTACTCTAAGAGGTTCATATCTACAAATCCCCTCTCTGGAGCCCCTCTTCGTAGGAGAAGATTTCACCTCCCATTGGCATTAGGTTTATCCATGTGCCTTATTTTTGCTGATTGAATGAGTGGGAGTTATTTATGCCATGTCCAAGCAGAACCTTCCAGGGTCATCATGTGGTTCTGTGACTGGTGTTTCATTTTTGCCTCCGCCCACCAAATCACAGCTGAAATCTGCTCCTTCAGCCTGGATCCTGGAATAAGAGGTGGGGCAGGCTGTATCTTACTCCCACAGACAGGAATATGCACAAAATCTTTGTAGTTGGAAGCTACTAGGATTTCTGTGATCATCTGTTACTATATCATAACCTACTGAAAACTGACTGACACTAGATATAGCAAAAGATATTCAGCTATTTCGTTATGATAAACTTTTAGGTTGCATCCATTTTCTACACTTCAAAAATTGTGGCTTTTTAAAGATATAAATATATGGTTAAGATATAAATATGTTTTCAAGATATATATACATGTATATCTACATATATATCCATATTGAATATGTACATATATATTTCCTTTAGGAGGCTAATTTTAGGCACATTCTTCTTTTAGTTATAAACATAGTGAAGGGAAGGGGTCTAAGGTTAAGTGAGAGTTCTACTTCTGCCAGTTTCTTGCTGTGTAACATTATTTAAGATACTAGGCGAACAAAAAAAAGATACTTGGCTTCTCTGGCCCCTCAGTTTTTCTACTTGTAAAATCCAAATGGGAATAATTATCATCATAATAATAAACAACCTCCTTCATGAAGAGGCTTTGTGGGTTAAATGAGAGACTATGCAATAAAAGCCATTTGAAAATACTGATTCAGTTGTCAGTTATTGGAGCTTCTTTCCCAAATCAGACTAAGTGGAGCTCTGTAAATGCTGGAAGAATTGACCATGTCTTCGATATAAATCTTCCTGTGAAATCATAATGCTTATAATTCTTAAAGGTGATGTTTCTGTCATGGGGAAGGGCTAGGTCTTCTGAGGAAGCTTGAACAGTTGGTTAATTCCTCTGCACTCCTATGAATCATTCTGCTAGTTGACACTAGGGATTAAGTGCCTTCTGATTAGGATAATGCGGGCAAAGCATTTGGATTTATTTCAAGCACGGATAACAGGCGTAAGTTGGGCAAGATCACTCAATAATTCATCAGTGTTTTTCATGAAGGATTTGGAAAAGCACAGAACTTACTTAACTGTACTTCTTAATAATAAAACAAAGTAATCCAGACACACAAAAATATTAAGGAAAAAAAAATTCAGCCAAGGACAAAAGGTGAGCCTTTTCACTAATTGTAACTTATATTGTAGTCGTTTCCAAGTAATTCCAAATAAGGATTTTTTCATCTTACTATTATATATAAGCAATTAAAATTAATCAGCATGAGAGGCGTATGCTTTACTAATGCTAGAGGAAAGATGTGAAGCACTGCATTGCTGCAAACTTCTGTGCATATGTATGTTGGGGGGTGGGAGGGGTCGTCATCAATATGTAGAACCCCCCATAGATTTCTGCTTCCTTTTAAATAGTCTCTCACTTTCCATTCCCCAAAATAGTAACCTTGTCCCTAGGATGCATTCCGCTAATGTCTTACCTACTTGAGTTCTGCACCAGTGACAAAAAAAAAAAATTACATCTTAAAGCTGTGTGTGTGTGTGTGTGTGTGTGTGTGTGTGTGTGTGTGTGTGTGTGATGGTTCATGCCACTGGGCATACGTTTTTCATATCACTTCTTTCACTTTTAAAGGTACTGAACAACATTTAGCTTTTTTTTTTCCTAATTTTTCACAGAAATAGACTCACTCTTGCTTTTCTAAATCTGCATGGTATATTGGCAGAGGGCAGAAAGCTGGTGGGCACCAAAGGGAAGAGATCTTAGAAGGGCAGTGAGAAACATATTTTGTATCTTATCCAGATAAATATGCAAAACTTCTAATGTTTATGGGAAAAGCAGGAGATCACCATTGAAATCCACCACTGTCCTTCCACATGACTTAGAGAGTCTTCAGTGGCACAGGAAGTAGACAACGAGCTGTGCTAAGATCCAGGCAGGAACTGTGACAGTATGCCTTTAACATCTGCCTCCTTCCTGCTGACCTCTTGATGACTGTCCTCAGTGTAAGGAAAGAGGCTTTATTTAATAGTAAATGTCTCCTTACCTTCTACACTTTTGCCAAAGAGAATTAGTCTTTTTGCCCCCCTCCCTGTCCACACGTACTTTAAAAAAAAAAAATTATTTATTTATTTATTTATTTTTGGCTGCATTGGGTCTTTGTTGCTGCGCACAGGCTTTCTCTAGTTGTGGTGCGTGGGCTTCTCACTGTGGTGGCTTCTCTTGTTGTGGAGCATGGGCTCTAGGCATGCGAGCTTCAGTAGTTGCAGCACACGGGCTCAGTAGTTGTGGCTCGCAGGTTCTAGAGCTCAGGCTCAGTAGTTGTGGCACACGGGTTTATTTGCTCCGCGGCATGTGGGATCTTCCCAGACCAGGGCTCGAACCTGTGTCCGCTGCACTGGCAGGCGGATTCTTAGCCACTGCACCACCAGGGAAACCCCACATGTACTTTTATGCCTTCTTATATTGATGAATGTGAATCTCTCCGTCTGGTTTCTAACCACTGCTCCAAAACCTATGTCCTCTCTCTGACTTTTAGAAATTCTTCATCTCTTCAGAAATTATTTATTTTGGAAAGAATACAAAACTAGAGTTTATTCATTACCAGATATCAAGATCTAATATGAAACTGTATTAGTTAAGAAACTATGTTAATGGTAAATAAAACTGACCGTGGAACAGAAGTGAGATTCTAAAAACATAGCAACATGTGTACAGTTATCTGATTTACAATAAAGATGACATTTTATTGTAGTAAAGAAAGGATTATCTTAATTGCTTATTCTTTAAGGTCTCATTCAATGCTGTCATCTCAGTGAATCTTCCCCCAGTCTAACATGATAAGACAGGGGTCCACAAACTTTGTTAATCCTAAATCTCATCTATCCAAAAAATTCTGTGAGTCTGTTTATGTTTTGTAAATAAGTTCATTTGTATCATTTTTTTAGATTTCACATGTAAGTGATATAAAATGATATTTGTCTTTCTCTGACTTACTTCCTTGAAAAGAATAGATACATGTATATGTATAACTGAATCACTTTGCTGTACACCTGAAACTAACACAGCATTGTTAATCAACTATACTCCAATATAAAATAAAAAATTTTAAATTCTATTAATTCCCTCAATAGATGCATATTTATTTACTCCAAATCATATGTAACAACTATTTTATATATATATATATATATATATATATATATATACACATATATATAGGTTGAACAGTATGAAATTTCCAATGCTCAACATTTTTGACCTATGAAAAGTGGCCATTTCATTTAGTTCAACCTAATATGCTATAATAATGCCCAAAATATAAATGGAAAATGAATGATGTCAATATGAAATAAATAATGTTTTAAAAATAATGTCCTTTTACTTTATTTTTTCCTAGTACAGGGAGACATTTTCTTCACTGAAGCATATTATTATTTATAATGTTCTGCACACTTAGATGTTAAATGTTTTCCTAACTGTGATGGCGTTATGCTCTTTTTAGCTAGTACCTCAAGGCTCACTATACACTTGATTTATCATTAAGAATAGTGGCTTTTCAATCCATATTTCAAATAACTGGGCCATTTTCTCACTGGTTCCTTTTTGGGCATTGTTATCATTATGTTCAAGTTATGATTTCTTGGCAGGGATTTTTTCTTACATCATTTATCCATGTTGCTGAGTTACATTACTCAAAACTACATATAATCTGTGAAGCCTCTTTGTAGGCACACAAAATGAAATACATTGGGATAACCTGTAAGCAAATAAATGAGTGGGTGCGACCTTTTTTTTTTTGGACACACCTTGAGGCTTGTGAGATCTTAGTTCCTTGACCAGGGACTGAACCCGGACCCCGGCCGTGAAAGAGCCGAGTCCTAACCACTGACTGCCAAGGAATTCCCCATGGGTGCCACTTTTAAGTTCCCTAAGTGGAAGATCTGTGCCCTGTCTCTATAATACTGTTACCATTGGATATAAGAACCAAGTCAAAGGCTCAGTGTGAGTCTGTGTATTAAATCTATGTAAACCTTAATTTACTTTTTACTTATCCATTAAAAATAAATCTTTTTAAATCCAATGGATTATAGTGTCCTTCAAAAACTACTAATTTAGTAGGAATCACAAGCTACATAGTCAGAGAGACCTGAGATCAAATCTACATACTCATCAACTGGGTGACGATAACTTACTGAAATTTTCTGGGTGTCAGTTTCTTCCTTAGTGAACTGGGATAATCTTGTTGAAAGAGACCTCTCTGGGGAATCTGTTCAGCTCGTAGCTTCTTATCCAACGACTACTTCTCCTGCTGCTCATGAAGCAGACATGTTTATACTCCATGAGCTTTCCTCCTTGGCCAGAACTGATTGAACAGAGGAGGTCCTAGCCCACACAGGGCTAATTAGATCTCTTTCCCTGGAATTTAGAACTGGAACATTGTGTTTGGAAATCATGTAGTTGGATGCATATGCCTACTGAGAGTTAAGGTCATTTCATGTCTGGCCTACAGGCCACTTACTTGCCATGTGCACAGAGAAACCTGAAAAGCAGGTTTGCAGAGTGAGATGAAGCAGACACACAGATTGAGGCAGGGGTGCGACTTGCAGGTAAATGAGCTCTCCAAATCAAGTTGAAGAACAATTCTGTGGCCCTCTTACCTTACTATTTGTCTGCTTAGCTTTTCTGGGAAAATGATAATTTCTCTAAATGGACTTAACTAGATAAATGTCAGAAATAAAAGACTGAAAAGCTTTCATGGAAAGAGGCAGAAAGCACAAAATGATATTTTGGCTCTGTCCAAAAATCTCATCATAAGGTACTTCCCCTGCAAGACTATAATTACAGCAGACTTTACCCTGAGTTCCAGCAAGCCATTAAAAAAGCAATTATTTCCAGCAGCTCTTGTTCTCAGGCTGAAAGTTGAATGGGAAATTTAATAGTATTATGAAATTTTTTTCCTCTGCTAAACTAGTTCTAAGAAATGGTATAAACTGAATGTGTGTTTATTTTTTAAAGACAAGCTTATCTTAACTGTGTTTTTCATAATTGTGTTATGCTGGTTACATATGAAATGGAAAAAGAGGAAGGGTGCGTTGGAAAGCAAGCCCTTGAGTGTCTAAATTATTTGCGCCTCTACTTGGCTTCAGGCCTTTTTCCATCATCCGGAGATGTCCCATAGTACTCAGCATTGCACAGAGGGGTTGCAGAGGCTCTGTTATTGATTACTACCAAGATATTATAAAACTCGGAATAATGATCAGAGAGCATTGCGTGAAGGGATGTGTGGCTGCTGATGCACGCAGGAATCTCTGACTGTGTGTGCAATATCTCAGTACAAGACAGAGTCTCATGAGAATACCATTTATTCATCATGAACTCTGTGCAATAGTGATGCTAAAAGTATTGCTTATGTTACTCATAAGTATTGCTTATGTTATGTGGGAATCCTTGCAACATTCATAAAGCATGCTAATTTTAAAGATGAGGAAAATTAAGCTGAGAGAGGATAATTAAGTTGTTTAAAGCCATAACATAAGCAGATGGTAGAGTAGGGATCCAGCCCAGGGCTAGTCTGCTGTGAAGCCCAGGGTCTTAACCACTCAGCTTTCCTGCCCTTCAGCCGTATAATATTATATTATTATCTGAGTGAATGTATAGGATACCACACTGAGTCCTCATGTTTGTGAGAATAATAAGTGTTTAAATTGGAAAACTGTTAATAAGGATTTATATAAATTCTTCCTTTTATGGTGCTTTTCTCTTTATTAACAGTGGTCCATGAGTTACAAATTTGGATTAAATTTTTCTGTTAGTTAAAAAAAAATCCAGTGTGTTACATTGATGTTCAGTGACACCACAGAAAATATGAGGGTACCTTTCCAGACGCCTTCATCTGGGAGTGACAAACTTAATGAAAAAGGGAATTAACTGGAAAGCTACTTGCTTGGTTCACATAATTATAGGATGAGCCAGAAGAACTTAAAATGTTCCAAGGGTATCAGAGACCAGAATTGGAAACTCAACGTTGGGCTCACCTTGTCTCTGTCCATTTCTCAATTCTGTCTTTCCCTGAAAAGATAAATTGGTCATCAAATTGTCCAGGGATTCATCCTTGAAGCTCCAAGGCTCCTGAAAATAAGAAAAGAAATTTCCTCAATGGTTGTAGTAGGAAAATCCCAAATAAAGACTCAGATTGGTCCTGAAATAATCTGAGAGGAAGAATAATGTGAGAGGACTCCATCTGGACTTGTGCCCCTATCTGTGGTGATCAAAAGATGTGATTTTTAATTACCAGAAAGAAAGAACACTTGTGTAGTGTATACGATCTAGTGTTTGACGCCCCCCAGCATATTTACAAACACTTGTTAGCACACATTAAATTCCCAAGATGCTGCCACCTAGTAAAATGCAGCTACACTGAGTGTAGACAAAATTACTGCTTCCAAGACCATGCCCAGATGTTGCCTTCATCCTCAAGTCCAAATGGTTTGCCCTTCTCTCTCTAACTTGTTAGAGCTTACAAAGATTTTGCAAATGTTAGGCTTTGAAGATGACAAATATAAGTATTTGCTTCCTGTAGTATACATGTCTGAGGTAAAAGAGAATAGTCAAAATAAGAATCCCATGGAGAAAAAGGAGAAAGAGGAAGTGAAGTGCAGTGGCCACAATACTTCAATGCATAGAGATAGAAATGCTCATCCTTTGTTGTCTTGTCTGCCATAGACTAAGTTCCTCGTTCAGCCAACATGGCTGCCACAGGACCTGCCTACTGAGTGAAGTCTCTCACCTAGCATCATTTCTGGCCTTTTCTAAGAGGAGCAGTACCATGAGAATTCCCATGCTGAGGCTGAACCTTTACTTAATATACTTTAATGAGCCTGGGGTTTATTCTAGGGACTAGCAATCCATGGCCTTGTTGTATGATATTTGTTATTTCTCTAGCCATAAATATCCCTTAAAATCCCAGTCAGCTATCTGACTGTTTCATTTGCTAAAGACTGTAGGACTGATGCCAGCAACTGGTCATCTTTGAAGCAGGACCTTACCCTTTTGCTTGCTTATCAATAGACCTGGCATTCTGGCCATCCTCCTTGGCCTCTGATTAATGGCTCTGTCTTGACTCTTGCCTCAGAGAAAAGTGAGAGACAGGATAGGGTGATAAGGCAAAGCTAATCCTCATCCCTCCCCACAACCAGATCCAAGTTCCTCCTGCCATAGGGGAATTGTTGCCTTTGTCAAATGGAGGAGAAACTGAATTTTGGTCACATTTCTCACTGCCCTGATTTTGCTCCTACCAACTTTATCATGGGGTAGAAACTTAGTTTTGCAATCCTACAGGATACTTTACTGTCTGACCTTTACTGTTTCACATTGCTGAGGCCATCAAGAAAGTGTTTCTTACACAAAGGTGCATACAGTTTTCTTCCTGCCAATTTGCCTCCTTGTTGTGGAAGTTTACTGAAGACTAAAAAACAGAGCCTACAATCCCATATGCTGACAGTTTTCTACCCAGTCATTCAAGTTCCAGTTTTGGGGGGGCACAAGATTGCACTCCCAAGATGCTGCAAGAAACCTGTAACCAGATGCTGTGCTATCTTGCAACCAAATGTTTGCAGCATCCCTGCTGAGGGCGGAAGGAGGGATGAAGATTCCCCTATCCTATCTGGATGAAGTCAGTTACATAATTTGGTTCCGAAAGCTTTTATCCCAACTTCCAGTACAATCCCCATATTAACCAGGGTTCTTTCAATTTGAAATGTAAAAAAGTCAGCCTAATCTAAATTAAGCAAAACAATCACAACACCCAAAAAACCAAAACCAAAAATTTATTGTAAGAATGCCGACTAGGCCTTCCCTGGTGGCGCAGTGGTTGAGAATCCGCCTGCCAATGCAGGGGACACGGGTTCAAGCCCTGGTCTGGGAAGATCCCACATGCCGCAGAGCAACTAGGCCTGTGAGCCACAACTACTGAGCCTGCGCGTCCGGAGCCTGTGCTCCGCAACAAGAGAGGCCGCGATAGTGAGAGGCCCGCACACCACGATGAAGAGTGGCCCTCGCTTGCCGCAACTAGAGAAAGCCCTCACGCAGAAACGAAGAGCCAACACAGCCAAAAATAAATTAATTAATTAATTTAAAAAAGAATGCGACTAGAGAATCCCAGGTATATCAGTACAGGGACAAGTGACTTGGTACTGTTGATATCTTTCTGTCTGGGGTTCATCACCACTTTTCTTTAGAGATCATCTTGATTCTCATAGGTGTCTCCAGGTGGCAGGGAATGTGCTGTCCGGTGGATTCACCTCCTCATAGCCCTACCAAACGTAAAGTGGTAGATGAATGATGTTATAACACAATTACATGCTTCTCACCACAGGCGCACAGAGGCAAGAGTGGGAGAAAACTTACTATTTTGCTTCCCAACTGGACTATGAGATGCTTGAGATCAGACGCTGGGTCACATTTGCCTTTGTGTCCACATAACTTAGCACAGAGAGAAGGTTATGGTAGGTATTTAAAAAATTGGTAAATGTGGAAAGCAATCAGGTAGGAAGGAAGCAAAGGATGAGATTATCTCCTAGGAACTCTTTAGCTCTCCCTTAGGACACTCCTGGTACAGGGGATAAATAGATAAAGTCAAATTATTGGTTAGCAGGGTCTGCAATGGGAGGAGGAAAAGAGAGTAGACCATCCTTCAAATCATAGCACTTTAGTAATTCCCCTTAATGTCAGGTGCGCCTGTGGCTGTGTTTCAGCCGCCAGTTACACCGTGGTATGTCATATGTAAAATGTTCCCTGAAATCTTCTTGCAGTACACTGGTGGTCTGACACATACTAAGCTTTTCCTTTTCAAAGTTGCTGCTTATGTCAAAGCAATTTAAAAATTGAAGAGCAATTTGGCAGTCATTTCATGCCTCCGTGAGTGGTTCTACCCCCATTATTTACAATCTCTCCAAATTTTAGGAAGTGCTGATTGGGTAGATGTTGGAACCGGAAAAGCTCTGACCTGTAGGAATTGGGCAGGATCACTGCAGAACTTTTTGGAGGAAACTCTGCCCAATTTATAAAGTTAATTAATTGGTGAGTATAAAATGAGACTTCCATTCTTATCATGAGAGAGGTAACTGACCTTTCTTTCTCTAACTGATAACAACTGGAGAATGATGGAAAGTTCTTTGCCTTACATGTGTAGACTCACATTCATTCCTCCATTCAACAATACTCCCAACATAACATTTATTTTTTCCAACCAAGGTAAATGTAACCACTTTTGTAACAGGAACCATGGATGGTCATCATTACCTCATCAATGCCTGTTATGAAATAAGAGGTCAAAAACATTTTCTTTAGAAATAAAAAGGCAGAGTCAGTAAGTAAATTGACTTAAAGACAGCGTCGTGTCATAAATTCTGCACTAGCTTTCCAGGGTTGTCATAACAAAGTACCACAAACTGTGTGGATAAACACAGGAATTTATTGCCTCACAGTTCTGGAGGCTGGAAGTCTGAAATCAAGGTGTCAAAAGAATTGGTTCCTTCCGAGGGCTGTGAGGGAAGGATATATTACAGGTCGCTCCTCTAGTTTCTGGTAGTTTCTTTGCTTGGGTCCCATCTTCACATGACATCCTCTCTGTGTGCATGTACGTCTCCAAATTTCCCTTTTTTGTTAGGATATCAGTTGTAATTGGAAGGGCTCAACCAAATGAACTCACTTTAACTTGATTACTTTTGTAAAGACCCTATCTCCAAATAAAGTTGCATTTTAAGTATTGAACATATGAATGTTAGGGAAACACAATTCAACCCATAAAAAATTCAGAGATAAATAAAAGAAATTTCCTACTGTCAAGAATTTATTCTAGAAGGGAATTTCCTGACGGTCCAGTAGTTAGGACTTGGCGTTTTCACTGCCGGGGCCCTGGGTTTGATCCCTTGTTGGGGAACTAATATCCTGCAAGCTGCACGGCACAGCGAAAAACAACAACAACAACAACAACAAGAATTTATTCTAGAGACAGTGAGTAAACAGTTGTCCATATTTCAGTGGATTGGGGGTTGGAAGTTATGATGGGATTCTATGACTGCGCAGAGAAACAGGACTTTCCATCTGCACGAAATGGGCCTCATGATGGAAATGACATTTAAGTGACTCTGAAACAATATCCAGAACCTTATAGACCTTGAACAAGTATTTGTGGATTGAATGAGCACACATTGAAAGATGAGTTTAAATTTGCTAGGAAAAGAAACAGAGAGAGGTATTCCAGGTACAAGGAAGAGGATGTGCAAAGGCTTAGTGGCGTGGAAGTGTCTGGCAGGATTTGGGGAGAAGAACAAACACTGAAACCACCCACTCCAAGGCAGCCATGTCCTTCCCATCAGCCTCCTTCAGGACATGCTTTTGTGCCTTTCCTGGGGATTCAGATGCCACCAACCACAAACACTTACCTCCCTTGTCTTCTAACATGGCATACCCTCTTGGTTTCACTCCTATCACCTTGGAATCTATGGCTCAGTCTTCTCCAAGGGAACCCTCCTTCTCCGCTCTACCTGTAACCGTCAGCATTCCCGAGGACTTCTCCACTTCACACACATCGCCTGGGTCATTTCAGCCATTTCTTTGGCTTCAGTCACCATCTCAATACAGGTAACTCCAAGATGCATGTCTCTGATTCAGAGTCCTTTTCTTGTCAGACTTCTATATCCATTTACTAAATGTATTGGTTTGCCAGAGCTCCCATTTAAAAAAATACCACAGATTAGGTAGCTTAAAAGACAAAAATTTATCTCACAGTTCCAGAGGCTGAAAGTCCAAGATCAAAGTGCTCCCAGACTTGGTCTCTCCTGAGGCCTTTCGCCTTGGTTTTCAGTTGGCCACCTTCTCGTGTTCTCACATCACCTTTTTCTCTATGTCCACATACTTTCCTGGTTTCTCTTCTTCTTCTTCTAAGGACACCAGTCATATTGAATTAGGCCCCCCTCTTATAACATCATTTAACCTGAATTACCTCCCTAAAAACCATAGCTTTAAATACAGTCACATCTGGGGTTAGGGTTCCGACATACAAATTTCGGGAGAACACAATTCAGTCCTTAACATCTACTGATTATTGTCCTATTTATTTTTAAATTAAAAAATGAAGTTGACCTCTCACTCCAGACAGGCATTGGGAGGCAGTGATGGGAATGCCCGATCCCTGTTATAAAAGAAGGTACAGTTGCCTTGGTTGGAAAACAATAGACAACTACTTGTGTTGGGATAAGGATTCTGATGATTAAGAAAGCACATGTAGGGCCCTAACCAAGTCTTGGAGAAAGGTGGGGGCAGAAGTCTTCCCAGAAGAAATGACCTTAAAGCTGAGACCTGAAAGACATTTAGCCAGATGAAGATGGGGATAAAGATGGTTTCAGCACACATGAAGTGCAAAAGTACATGCACATGACCTGGTGTGCAACATGACTGAGCTGGCTAGAGTGCAAGGTGCAAGGGAGCATGTGCTGAAGTATATGGCCATTCTGCTACTCCTGGTCCAGATCTCCGGGACTGACTCTATTCTAAGCAATGAAGAGCCATGATCTGTTTGGGGCTAAGGGCAGTGCTGATTAGATTTGCCTTTTAGAGGGTCCATCGTGTCTGTACGATGGAAAAGTAAATTAGACATGACAAGGAGTCAGAGTTTTGGATCCTTTAGCATGTAATTGAATAATAATTGCCTCCACAGAAGTGCATGAGATCACTTAGTAAGAGCGTGTGGGAAGGGAGAGGAGTGGAGAAGAGAACTGAAGAAAAGGGAAGAGAAAAAAGGAGAGGAGGGGGAGAAGAGGAGAGAGCTCACAACAAACCCCTAGGGATGGTGATCAAGTGCAGCCGGATGGTGAGCTACAGACGGTGACTGACATCGGGAGAGTCAGAGAGATAGAAAGAGAAAAGCACAGTGTGGTTCAGGCAACCTAAAGGGAAATGATACTCCAATAATTGAGGAGGCCGAGTACTTTTAGTAGAGCGATGAACGTACAGACCAGGCTACATTCCACTGAGGAGACAGTGGGAGTTGCCTCAATAGAGACCAGAAGCACAGCTAACTTTTTGGAAAGGCTGATGGTAAAGGAGAAATGAGCTAGGGAAATAAAGAGGAGAACGGAGACATGGTTGTCCATCGGACGCAAAACACACCCTAGGTGCCCACGTGGACTTTGCATTTCTCCTTCCCGTCTTCCCAGAGAATTGCCCTGCTGACCCCAGAACCCTGAGAGGTATCCTGGGCCCCTACCTCTCACCCACTCCCTCTACATTCAATCAGTGACCAAGTCCCAAAGCAGGAACATTAGACAAGGGTGGATGGAACAAGGGAATATATTTTTAACTAGGGTTCGAATATTGACCATACCACTTACTATGTGGCCTTGGACAACTGTTAACCCTGTCTGAGTCTCAGTCTCTATAAAATGAAGCTAAAGATGTTTATCTTAGGTACAAGGGTTATCATAACTGATAAATGGATGGCAGTAAGCCAACTGCGAGGCAGTTAATTGCATACTATTATTACTTTGCTTCTCACTTCTGTAATTTCTTCTTTCCAGCACCACTGCTACCATGGATTTTGGACTCATCTTATCTCAGAGACGTCAAGTAATTTGTTCAAGGTCACACAGCCAGCAGGGAGTAGACCCAGAATTAAAAGGCAGTTCTATCTACTCAAGATTCAGCCGGGTACCATTTTTCCCAAGGGGGTGCAGGTGGTGGCTGGTGCTAGGGTCAGAGACGTGGCACCACACAAGAGCATTCTGGCTGCTCTGAGGAAGGCGGGCAGCCCATCTCCCTGCAGGGCTCTAAGAACTCACTGCTTTCCAACTTGTTTCTGGACTCTTTCCAAAAGAGATTGTGGAAATAAAAACGCTGTGCGAATCCACAGCAGGTAGAATGTCAACTGTTTTCTTTGCAGCTTCAAGAGCTTTACATTCTCCACTTAGTGTCTAATCATTATTAAAAGCAAACAAGTGTGTGGACCATTCTGTGTGCACTTTCTCAAGCGGCAAATGAATCTTGGTTATCCATCCCCTTTGCCATTACTGATGCAGCTGCCTGGGTGCCAGGAAAGCAATTGGGTTTTCTTCTTGTAAAAGTCGTGTTTGTTCACTTGCTTCGGACCTCTGCTACATCCCTCCCCACCGAGGAACAAATGCTCCCGCAAGCAGCAGCAGCCAATGGGTGAGAAGGTGATGCCAGCCAGGAGACCATCCTCCGTGTCTCCAGCTTGTCCTCAACTGAAGTTCATCCTTATCTATCCCAGGCTCTGCTTCAGCCATGGCACAGCCTCTTGTTCACAAGACCGGTTCACAGAGAGGATTTCTGAAAGCTTTTGGCCCAAGCCAAGCAAAGGAGGGACGATATATTTGAGAATTTTGTCCCACCTGGAGTCACGTGGTTAATCCTGCCGAGATAGTGTTTTGAGCTTGAGCCTGTATATTTGTTGCTGGAATCCAAATGAAGAATTAAACGAAGGAGAGACCCCAGAAAGTCTTCCCCTTCCTCTTCCTCTTCCCCTCCCCCTCCTTCTCTTTCTCCTTCTCCTTTGTTATCTTCATCGTCTCCTTCATTTTTGCCATCATCAGGAAAAGCATGCTCTTCTTATCTGTCCTAATTTATTCATTGTGTCTCTCCTTCCACTACACTCTAAGTTCCTGGAGGGTAGAGGGCAAAACTGTCTTATTCATCCATGTATTCCTTGCACAAATATTAGAAACGGAATGAATATTTGTTAAGTGGATGAACAGATGGGCTTTTGAAAGTCAATGAGATTCAAACAACTAGGATAACTGAATTAACCTCTGTAGCTGGTTTTTGTGTCGTGGCTGGGTTACATCCCTGTGAAGAGACAGCCTCTGTGTGATGTAAAGCAGGTAGACATTACAATCAGAATGCTCTTCTCTCAAGTCTATCTCTTCCTTTACTGCTGTTCTGACTTAGGATAAATGGTCCATCTTCTTTTTTAAAATATAGGTCTGATGAGATGATTGCATAAAGTAGTCAGTTTCTGGCATGTAGTAGTTTTTCCATCAATACGATTTCCTTTTGCCGGGTATAATGATGTTTCCCTTTAACTGGCACTTATGTCCATCATCTTTTCTGCGGGTGCTGCCAGAAAGCTCAGGTCTGAAACACTCTCTGGGCTTCTGTTTCTAAGGCTAGTCCATTATTTTCTAGCGTTCATTTTTATCTTATTTGAATAGACTCATTGTAGCTGGAATGTTTACTCTAAGCAGCTTCACACCGCTTTGGAGAGTGCTCATTGTTTGGTATAACGTGTGTGAATGTAACTGCTCATAAATTATTCATCCCTGCTTGTGCAATTTTAGTATTATACAATACAGCCAAAAGACAAAATGTTCCCATCATTTCATCACTTCGCTGAAGGGAGGAATCAGCCGGGAATGGAAGCTCCTGGTACTGCTGGTTTCCCCTTTGCTATCAGCTGACGGGCAGCAGGCTTGACAAAGCCCACAAGCTGAACCGGAAAACCTCTGCAGCAAGAAACCTCAGATGGTAAGGCTACACCTTCAGCCAAGCCGGCCTTTGGTGGGATTCTCCCCCAGATATTTTCCCAGCCCTGTTTCTTCTTGCTGCTGTTCACTATGGCAACTCTAGCTCAGCTTTGCTCTTTACGTTTTCCGCCCTATACGCAGCAATGGACTTTGGCTTGGACCTGGGACTTTGGTTTTACATCTGGATTAGAATTAATAGGAGGCAATGCTCTTGCATTGCTACCTGCAGGCAGCATCCTGACTTCCACAGCAGACCATAAGATGAAGAGTTTCTGGACCTATTTTCGTGTCTGAGCATGCGACCATCAAGACTGCTTTTTTGCCTATTTAGTAGCACTTTTATTTAAAAGGCGTATATCTGTGCTACATTCAACCCAAGAAATCCAAGTTGGTAGCACTTCAGATAATTTTTTGGAACAGGGCAGATTATAAATCACTTTACATACAAGGATAATGATAAAATGCCCCCCCCCATTCCTAACAAATCTTTCTGTCTCTCTCTCCCTCCCTCCCTGTCTCCCTTCCTGTGTATTCACAGAATGGGAGGAATTAAGTCATCATTTCTGATACGACAACATATTTATTTCCCTAAAACTTTTCCTAGTAGGACACGGTTCCTCTTTAAGGTTGGAATCCCACTGTCTTCTGCCCCATTTTAGAGAACAGTTTTTATCTTTTGATTCAATAGATCCTCATTATATGAGAAAAAGGCAAGGGATTCGGCTGCCCTGAAACCTCTAGGAGGTCATTGGGTCTATCCACTATGGTGACCTGGAGCCATTTTTTCTTTTTTTAAGAAATTTATTTATTTTAGTTGTTTATTTATTTTTGTTTGCGTTGGGTCTTCACTGTGGCACGTAGGCTTTCTCTAGTTGCAGTGATCGGGGGCCACTCTTTGTTGCTGTGCGTGGGCTTCTCATTGCGGTGACTTCTCTTGCTGTGGAGCACGGGCTCTAGGTGTGTAGTCTTCAGTAGTTGTGGCACGCAGGCTCAGTAGCTGTGGCACACGGGCTTAGTCGCTCCGTGGCATGTGGGATCTTCCTGGACCAGGGCTCAAACCCGTGTCTCCTGCATTGGCAGGCGGATTCTTAACCACTGCGCTACCAGGGAAGTTCCCTGGAGTCATCTTTAACGGTTACAAGAGCTTCTGTCAAGTGACCTTGGCCAAGTCACCTTACCTCTCTGATCTTCAGTTTTCATCTGATAAACGAGAGACAATAGTACCTTCATAGTTGGTTCAAAGAGGATTAAACGAGATGATGTATATAAAATAGTGCAGTGCCTGGATCACGGGTAATAAAAGGTTATTAGAATTTTTAGATTATTGAGACAACTTGTGTTTGGGTAACAGTGGCAAATTACATGTGAGTGGGGAGTAACCTGCTAATACACTATGGTGCAAGGTAAAGACTTGGATGGTTCAGCTTTTTTAAATGGGTTTCCTTTTATTTAAAATCTAAGTGAGTATTCTCCACCTCCTTATTTTTCTCTCTTCCTCCCATTTATGTTACATAAAATGATACTTGATCTCACCATGCAAAAGACTGATTTCCCTACTGAGGCCAGTGTGGAGGGAAGACTGCCTGCCATGTAATGAGATCTGTGCCAGGCCTTCTCACCCGTGACACGGCATCTCTCCTGTTGTCTAGGATACTATAATGCATTTATTTTGTCATGTGTCCGATGTCCTCTCAAGTACTTTGAGTCTCTTGAGGTGTGGAAGCTATGGACCCTGTCCCATTAATTTCTGTATTTCCAGCACTTATTCTTATGCTCATTCAGGCCAAGGCTGTAGTCAGCTGAAATTTACCTATAGTTTTTTTGGAGTTTGAGGCTTTTGGTTTATTTGGTTTTTAAAATTTTTTTAAAATTTATTTTTTATATTGGAGTATATTTGATTTACAACATTGTGTTAGTTTCAGATGTACAGCCAAGTAATTTACTTATACATATACGTATATCTATTCTTTTTCAGATTCTTTTCCCATATGGGTTATTACAGAGTAATGAGTAGAGTTTCTTAGCTATACAGTAGGTCCTTGTTGATTATCTGTTTTATATATAGTAGTGTGTATGTGTTGTTTTTTAATGGGCAGCATCTATTCTGAATGGGCAGTGCCCATATTTTACCAGTTTTTAAATATTTAAAACACTGCTACTGGTTAGGTATCCAGGTGGGTTGAATGAATATATTTTATCCTCATAGTACAAATGAAGTTAATATTATTACCTCAATTTGCAGATAAGGAAATTGAGACTCAAAAAGGACATGCAATTCCATCTTCTTTCAGAGTATGGGAGGGAGTCAGGATTAGAAATCTGTTTTGTTTATTCCCAAGTCAAAATGATTTCTCTATTTTATGTTGCCTGCTATGAATCTTTAATTTCTTAAACAGTCTGGTATTGAATACTTGGAGCATTTCATAACTCAAGCCTTGTTTTTATTTTTATTTTTTTTATGGGTACGTGGGCCTCTCACTCTTGGGGCCTCTCCCGTTGCGGAGCACAGGCTCCGGACGCGCAGGCTGAGCGGCCATGGCTCACGGGCCCAGCCGCTCCGCGGCATGTGGGATCTTCCTGGACCGTGGCACGAGCCCGTGTCCCCTGCATCGGCAGGCGGACTCTCAACCACTGCACCACCAGGGAAGCCCAAGCCTTATTTTTAAACTCTCCATCATCCAAGAAAGAAAAGCCAAATGGATCTGTTGTGTATAAAGTCTATTTCACATCTTGCTTCCTGCCAGTCGGGCAGAAGCCAGACTTCAAAGGTGTGTTTAAGCAAAACACACCCTAATCCATCAAGTGGAAGGCGATCATACACAGCTGACAAATCACACAATCAGTAATCAAAATGGAATTAACCCTTGCCTCCTTTTAAAGTCCTGTACTGAAAGATCTGCTTGTATTCACTATGAAATACAGGGGCTTGAACAGTGAGAAAATAAATGCCTGTTTTGTAAGCCACTCAGTCTGTGGTATTCTGTCCTGTCAGGCCGAGTTGACCAATACACAGTGGAAACAACTTTTTCCAAGAGAAGCGGGATTAAGTCAAGACCAAGAAAAGCACAGCTGACCTAGAACATAGGTATTGGCTAAAAGTGGATAGTTATCAGATTACATATTTTATGCTCTACAATAAATATTGTTTATCAGCTAATACTTATGGGGCCCAAATTAATGTACTTAATCCTATAAATGGAGAGTGCAAAAAATGTCTTTCAGAAAATGTCAGCTTTGATTGAAATTTTTGGTATGTTTATGAGCAGATCAATTCCCTTTAGTTCTCATCTTCTTTTCCTGTAAAATCACAGGAATCGATAAGAAGGCCTTCAAAGTTTTGTACATAGTTGGGACTTTTGGGAGGGCTGTTCTTTCTCATTTTAGAAGGAATTTATATACTCAATCTTTATTGTTGAGAAGTATGAGGAAGTTTGAATCTCAACCTACCTGTCAATAAAGCAGGAAGGTCTGAGGATGATCCCAGCATCCATATACTTTAAAGTTTCTCAGGTTATTGCAATGTGTAGTCAGAGTTCTCACACATAGTTAAAATTCTCTACCCGCTAAGAAAACCGTGCTCTTTTCAGCTGTGGGCTTTTGCGTATGACCCATCTCTGCTTGAAATGCCCTTCTCTCTGCTGTGTTCATTTTTTTTTTCCATGTTCCAAATTTCCTTTTGACACCACCTAATTTAGGCAGTGGATCTCTCTTCCTAGCCCAGAGAACTGGTTCTTAGTTAAGATACTACAGCACTAGCCTCAGAGTTGGGTAGAAAACATGCTACATGCCTCTTCCATCTCCAGCCCCTGGCATGGAAGTGAGCAGGCAGCGAGTATTAGCTAATAAACAGCTACTTGACTTTAGCTGAAATACTGAGCTCTCCGAGTATGTTGACCTTCCTAGAAAGAACTCTTCCAACTCTGACATCCAGGATTTCAACCTGAGTACATCTGCATATCCCAACATAAAAGCACATAGTGTGAAAAATTCAACTACATTTTTAGAAAATTGTTAATTAAAATGCTGTGAAGGGACTTCTCTGGTAGTGCAGTGGTTAAGAATCTGCCTGCCAATGCAGGGGACACAGGTTCGAGCCCTGGTCCAGGAAGATCCCACATGCCGCAGAGCAACTAAGCCTATGCGCCACAAGTACTGAGCCCGTGAGCTAAAACTACTGAAGCCCACACGCCTAGAGCCCGTGCTCTGCAACAAGAGAAGCCACTGCAATGAGAAGCCCGCGCACCACAATGAAGAGTAGCCCCCGCTCGCTGCAAGTAGAGAAAGCCCGCGCACAGCAACGAAGACCCAACACAGCCATAAATAAATAAATAAGTAAATAAAAATGCTGTTAACATGCAAAAACAACAGAAGAAACTCAAATCTATTTGGGTGCTGGCAGCAAGGGGACAATGAAAGACACCTGCCTTTAGATGGGGTTCTCAGATTAAGACAAAGAAAGCTGTGACAGACATGGACTCTCTCCCAACTGTTGGCTGAAAGAGCCACAGGGCTTTTGCTGGTGTTGTGTTGTCTTCACATTGTTTTGCCTCACATCAGCCTCACTAGCAGTAAAGAGCATTTACTGTCTGTAATTATTTGATTACTCATCTATTCTTGTCAACAAACTAAAAGTCAAGTCATTTATGATACAAATATACTGTAGTTAATGGGATAAGCAGGAAATCAGGAACTCTACAGAGCCATTCACAGTTACCGTAATGAATTCGGCTAATTAAAAATCCCTAACACAGCTGTTCATATCTTTTTAGTGTGCCTGCTCTTTGAACTGATCTTAAACTTTCTCCTGTGCCCTCCAGTGATAAAGGAAATCTGGGGGGTATATATGTGATGATACCAGGGTAGTATTTGCCATTCATAAAATGTCAAATATCAGTGAGCACATTGCCTGCCCCTTTACTTCCTAGACTTTCACAAAGAAAAGAATTAGTTAAGGGCTTTTAGCAAGGGTTCCCTGTCCAGTGCTCATCTGAGCACACTGGTATTTATGGCAAATTCTCCTCCCTCATCCTAAGAGGGTCACTATCTCTCAGCTGTTCCCCAGACCTTCAGAGAAAGAGCTGTCAGTCCTCCATCCCTGGTGTAAGCCCGTGCTCTCTCCACACTCCCTTCTCTAACTACATTCTTTAACCACATCCTTTAACTACACTTGCCCTCCAACACTTCCTTTCTCTGGCATCTGTGGTCTCTGTTTTTCTACTAGTCCCTTTCTCGCTGTATGCAAAAATATATGTTTTCTTCCCCAACACATCTACTTAAAATAAACAAAACTGCCTTCTCTTGATTATAGAATAGCTATGGAAAAATTGTAGACTTCCACTACACTATTCAAGGTAGAGCAGCATAGTCTGAAGTAACAACACCAAAATCTCAGTGGCTGATCACAAAGTAATAAGTGGTGATCCAGGAGCTACTCCAGGGCAGTTATCCTCCATGATGGCTCAGCATTCACATCCAATGCAACACATTCATCAGCTATCATCAGTGCAGCAGAGGAAGCTGGAGAGTTAAACACTGGTAGTTAAACTTCTACCCAGAAGCGACTCGCAGCCTATTTCTGCTCTTATTACACTGGCCAAAGTGAGTTGCATGGCCTTGCCAAGGGGCAGGGACTATACTTTTCCCAGATGACCTGATGGCGGGGGTGGATTCCTGGGACTAAAGGTGCTCCTTATCCAAAAACCAGGAGAGTCTCAAGCAAACCAGAATCATTAGTCACCCTGGGAAAAATGGATATTTGTGAATAGTAATAAAGTCTGCCACACTCACTATGCAAGATGCCTAAACCTTCTGAGCCTCAGTGACCTTGTGTGAAAAATGAAAATACTGTTCTCACAAGTTGGTAGTGATGGTTAAAAGATATCATGTTGACTTAGTCAGGATTCTCCAGAGAAGCAGAGCCAGGAGAGTGAAAGAGAGAAGAGATGTGTTGGGGAGATTTTAAGGAACTGGCTCACACAACTGTGCGTCCTGACAAGTCCAAAATTGGCAGGACAGGCTGGAATTTCTGGTAAGAGCCCATGCTTTTGATATTGCAAGCTTGAGTTGGAAGGCAGACGTCTTTCCTCAGTCTTTTCTCTTAAGGCCTTCAACTCATTGAATGAAGCCCACCTACTATATGGAAGATAATCTGCTTTACTCAAAATCTTCCAATTTAAATGTTAATTACCTCTAAAAAACACATTCCCGGCAAATCTACACTGCTGTTTAATCAATCAACGTAGCCTAACCAAGCTGACACATAAAATTAACCATCACACAGCATTCAATATTCCTAACGTAGTGTTAGCTTCTACTAAGTGTCCAGTAAATGTTAGAGTTTTTTCTTAACTTTGTTTTCAAAGCTTTATGAATTTCTTTCAATATAGACAGATACTGAATTTTTAAAAAGAACTCAAAATCATCAGACGAAACTATTGTTGAATGATATTTCAGGATATAAAAATTTGCCTGGCTGGCTATGGTTATTTAAGAGGACATTTGCTTAAACTGTATGATTGACATGTACATTTAACCAACTTTGATCAAACACCCACTATGTACTTAGGACTCTTCAGGGCACTAAGACTACAAATAAAAAGGCAGCCTACCATCATCAGAGATCCCAAGTGCAGTGAGGATGACTAATAGAGAAATACAATTCAGTGGGCTGGGTCTCATCAAAGCATAGGTATAAGACAACATGTAAATACTCTGGTGGGAGAAACAATGTCGGAGGCTCAGGAATAGTTGCTTGGATGTATGGCTTTTATGCTGGCAGGCAGCCGATAGTTAAAAAGCCGACTAATCACAGACCACTGCATGGCCATAAGGAGGGAGAAGGGAAGAACATTCCTAGTGTAGACTAGTAACGGTGAGACACTCACAGGGCCTGGAGAGCAGAATGAACAGAACATTATCTTTCAAAATCACATTGGACCTCCTCTCCCAACTATTTAGGAGCCTCTAGGCTGTCCTCTGCTTGTAGGTTGCATTTGAGTGTCTTAGCATGGCTGCCAGGTCCTTCACAAATGCAGTCCTCTGAACATTTCTGTAAAGATCTCTGAGCTTTCCTGCACACCATTTACCTGCTGAGGACAGCATGCTAATTCTTCTTCCTGCAGTACCCAGCTCGTCCTCTAAACAATTATTTTCCCCTCTGAGCCACAACATGACCCCACACAAATTGCTATGGTGGCACATAATACTTTGTAATGTAATTATTTATATATGTTGATGTCTTTGCCCCATAGAATTAGGGCTCTTTGAGGGAAAGAGTCATGTTTTATGCACTGCCGCATCATAGGGTCTAGACCTGTGACCAGCATATACTGGAAGCTCAGTATATGCTGATGGAATTAATAAATTACAAATGAAATCCAGGAGCTAAATGCATAGCTATTGTTCATTAGATGCAAATGTATTGCAGGTTAAATTAAATATCTGTGACTATTTTAGAGTTAGTATTTTTCATGACATCAGTGTCAAAACTGGTAATGATGCTGAAAAAGACAAATGTGTTGAAATATTTATCTTGAGGTTCTAAAGAAAATCGTGTTTCCTAATTATGCAAATCCAGAATGTTGAGTCCCAAACAATAGACCATTGCCTTTCAGATTAGTGACAAGGATGAAAATAAAACTTAGCTATAGTTTAAAAGCACTTGAAAATAGATCTCAAATAAATACAGCTATAGCACAAGCTGGGAAGGACCAAGAAATATTCTTTTTAAAAATAAATATTCTTTTATTTCTGGAACAAAATTTATTCTTTAAATTAAAAAAAAAATTCTTGAGCAGATTTGCTACAAGTTTGCCTTCTTCTTCTCCTTCTCCTTCTCTTTCTCCTTCTTCCAAAAAGCAAGGTTTGGTTATTAATTTTCTTTATACTTTTCATTTTTTCCTCACATTAATTTTTGCTCATATCTGTACCATTTTCTTCCTCTGCATCCTTTAGATTTTGTCTTTGTCTAGCATTTTTTTTCCTATGGAAGTATACCATGCA
The DNA here is from genome assembly GCF_025265405.1 of Mesoplodon densirostris. Classification (NCBI taxonomy): domain Eukaryota; kingdom Metazoa; phylum Chordata; class Mammalia; order Artiodactyla; family Ziphiidae; genus Mesoplodon; species Mesoplodon densirostris. The sequence goes on along the minus strand of NC_082673.1, from coordinate 85,503,571 downwards.
TACAGAAAAGTGCATAAATTATTAAGGCAAGGTGGATGAATTTTCAAAAAATGAAGACATGCTAATAACCACAACAAACATAGATCAGGAAATAGAACCAGACCATCACCAGCCCCAGAAATAGCCCTTGTACCTCCTCTCAATCACTCTTTTTCCTCCTCTGTAAAAGTAACCACCATCTTGACTTCTTGCAACACAAGTTAGTTTTGCCTATTTTTGTAAAGTATGTTGGTGGAATCATAAAGACCACGCTCCTTGGGCTTCCCTGGTGGCGCAGTGGTTGAGAGTCCGCCGGCCGTTGCAGGGGACACGGGTTCGTGCCCCGGTCCGGGAAGATCCCACATGCCGCGGAGTGGCTAGGCCCATGAGCCATGGCCGCTGAGCCTGCGTGTCCGAAGCCTGTGCTCCACAGCGGGAGAGGCCACAACAGTGAGAGATCCACATACCACACACACACACAAAAAATATATATATATATATATATACATATATATATATATTTTTCCAGGCTTCCCTGGTGGTGCAGTGGTTAAGAATCCACCTGCCAATGCAGGAGACATGAATTGGAGCCCCGGTCCAGGAAGATCCCACGTGCTGCAGAGCAACTAAGCCCGTGCACCACAACTACTGAGCCTGCACTCTAGAGTCCGTGAGCCACAACTACTTAGCCCACGTGCCACAACTACTGAAGCCCATGTACCTAGATCCCATGCTCCGCAGCAAGAGAAGCCACTGCAATATGAGAAGCCCATGCACCGCAACGAAGAGTAGCCCCCGCTTGCTGCAATTAGAGAAAGCCCACACACAGCAATGAAGACCCAATGCAGCCAAAAATAAATAAATTAATTAATTAAAAAAAATTTTTTTTTTCATCACTGATTGTGGAGTACATTGTTGTCAGAGAATGTGCTATCCAATTATGGTCCAGGGACTGGTACCATTGTCATCAGCTAAGAGTTAGAAATGTAAATTAAAAAGCTGCACCTCAGGTCTACTGAATCAGAATCTCTAGGGATTGAGGCCAGATATCTTGTGTTTTAACAAGTTTAGTAGATGATTTTTTTTCACAATAAACGTTGAGAAACACTGGTGTATATAATATTGATTATTTGAATTTCTTAAGACTATAAGACTCCTTTTGTGACTTAGTGTATGGTCAATTTTTGGAGAGACATGTGTACATTAAAAAAAAACCTGTTAGTTTCTATTTGTTGGGTATAAAATTTGACATTACATTAATTTTATTGTTCACATAATTTACATACTTTCCAGCTCTTCAGTATTCTTGACCTGTTTCTTTATGGAAGCATTAAAAAATCATGGTTCTTCAAATGTAAAATAGATAGCTAGTGGGAAACAGCCGCATAGCACAGGGAGATCAGCTCGGTGCTTTGTGACCCCTGGAGGAGTGGGATAGGGAGGGTGGGAGGGAGACGCAAGAGGGAGGGGATATGGGGATATATATATATATATATATATATATATATATATATATATATATATATATATATATATATGTATAGCTGATTCACTTTGTTATACAACAGAAACTAACACACCATTGTAAAGCAATTTTACTTCAATAAAGATGTAAAAAAATATCATGGTTCTTGCTATATTTTTAATTCATTTAAGCAATGTTAATTGATATCCACTATGTGTCAAATACTGGTCTTGTAATTTTTAGTATTAAGGAGTGAACATCTTCACTCTTATTGACACTATTTGCTTTAACTTCAACTTTAAAAATAGTGGTATGCCTATGTCTACATTCCATTGCTTAGAATATGGACAGTTTTTTAGCTATAGTTCTAACTTGTCTCTAGTTTTATTTTAGGTGTGTCTCTTGTGATCAATATGAATTAGATCAGGCAGTCAGGCAGGAAGAATTCCCCTTTATTTAGGGAAGGCTCAGCCCTTTTGTTCTATTCAGACCTTTAACTGATTGGATGAGACCTACCCACATTAAGGAGGGCAACCTCCTTTACTCAGTGTATTAATTTAAATGTTAAACTCATCCAAAAATATCCTCACAGAAACACTGGAGTAATACTTGATCAAATATATGTGCATCCCATGGTCCAGCCAAGTTGACATAAAATTAACCATCACAGTTAGACATCTAACAATAGAGTTCCAAACTTTATAAAGCAAAATATGGTAATATTAAAGTTTAAAAATATACCTATCTATATAATGATAGTTGGAGATGTTATTGCCCTTTTCTCTGTATTTTGTACAATAAGTAGATAAGGGTCTCAGTATAATCATCCAGTGAATTTTCCACTTCTGATAATGTATTATACTTTTCAGTTCTAGATTTTCCATTTGGCTCTTTTCTATAATTTTCATTTTCCTGCTAAGATTCCCCACCCATTTACTCACATGTTCACCCTTTCCATGAACATAATGTCAATAGCTGTTTCAGTATTCTTGTCTGTTAATTCCATCATCTGAATTATCTCAGAACTCTTTCTATTGACTACTTTATGTTTTGATTCTGGGTCACATTTTTCCACTTCTTTACATTTGTAGTATATATTTTTAACTGTATATTTGACCTTGTGATTACATCATCCAGATGTCTAATCCACCTGGATTATGTTCCAACAAGGATATTTGTATATGAGAATCATAAAGTTTCAAATGTTTGCTCAAACCCTCATAACAAAGATACCCCAGAGACCAACTTCACACTCAAATCTATTTACTTTTTCACCCAATCAATGACCCTTAAGGACATCAATATACTGGAGGTTGTTAACATATGCCTTATGCTGTTGTTGTAAAGATACACACTGATGACATATATGTCCTTAAATGGTTGTCAAAATGATTTTTCTGCCAAATATTCTCTTTCAGTAGGTCTTCTAGGCAAAGACAGAAAGACCAGGAAAGACTAGGAAACCTAGAAAGACTCATTACCAGGAAGACTTTCCCCAAAGAGAGTAGAAAAATGCCACAATGAAGAGTCCCATTTCCTGAGAAAGTTGAGTCCAGTCCTGTAGCTCCACTGGCACCCAGAACAAAGACCAGGCATCTCATTCTCCTTAGTTTGCACTTGAATTTCCTTTGTTGTAATAATTGGAATTACACTGACCTCACGAGATTATTTTAAGGATTAAATGAAATAAATTGTGTCAGCTTTTGGGTTCGTGGGTTCAAGGTATATACTTGATAAACATTTATTGAATCCTAATATTAAGGCTGTTACTGTTAAGATATTGAAAGAAGCAAAAATTCAGATTTTGGGTTTAAATTGTGATGTGGTACGTTTCTGAGTCTCTGTTTGCTCATTTGTAAAATGGGTATAGCATTGACCACCGCGTGGGGAAATAGCACAGATGAGCTGAAGCGATCATGCAAAATGACCAGTCCAGTGCTGGCTATAAAGTTAATTAATACTAGATCTTTTTAATTAACATTAATTTTTTAAATATGCTTTTACACAGAAGCATTATGTTCTCATTTTCTGAAGACTTAGGGCAAAAAAGCACGGCTCCATTTAATCCATCTCCTCTCGCCCACACACAAACTCTCCCTTCTTTCCAAGAGTTTTCCTTTCTCTATTTTCTTTCTGCTTTAGGCTCAAATGGATTAACTACTTCTGAGCATTAGAGACTGAAATGAATCCTCCAGAAGAAAATCTCATTACAGATGGTCTGGAGCCAGGCAGATTAGAATGCTTACTGTTCCAGCACTAGGACACGTTTGGAGGTGAGAAAGATAAAAAACATTTCTTTCTTAAGCGGACGATTTCCCAGAAGGTAATAGGAAAGGAGTCTAAATCAAGGTTAAAAAAAATAGAATACATTATCTGTTTGATGTTTACCCATTGGAAGGTCTTATAAGTTAAGAGGAAAGTAGTGTCTTTGAGGGGGTTCACATTTAAAATCAGTTATGAACAAAATCTGATGGTATTGAGTGTTTGCACTAGATAAGCTCCCCAAAGCCTAATTCTCAAAGATCTTACATTTCCATTAGTTTTCCTACCATTCTACCAATGTAATAAAAAGAGTGCTGGACAGCTGCTTATTAACTTTGCAACCTTGAGCAATTCACAGAAACGATGTCTAGGCATCCTACTGTTTATTTGTAAAGTGAGAGAGTTAATCCTTCTCTTCTCTTCCTACTGTTCCCATCCTGTTTCGGGTCCTCAATATTGCTTCTCAAGGCAATCTCAAAAATTATCCTTCCTGTAGAGTATTACCCTTTCTGGTCAACTCTTCACATCGCTCCTGGAATTATTTTTGGGCAAATGAAAATGTGACTGTTTTGGCAAAACTTTGATCTTTGACTAGGACAGAGATCTCCTTCAACTGCCACCTCTCTGCCAGCACTGGTCATTATAAATAGGGTCATGTGGTATTTAAGAATAAAATTTGCATGAGTGGCTCTGTCAGTTAAGTGCTCATGCAATACCCCTGTGTGCTGTGATACTTCCTAGTCTTCCTCTAAGTTATATTGAGGGCAAGTGACTCATTCCAGCTAATGAACATTTGCTGCCAAGGTTGTTAAGAAGCAGTGTACTTCCTCCTCTCTTGCTTCAGTGACCTGGAAGACCGTGAGATTCTGTTGACAAAAGTACAAAAAGGAAGAGAGATGTTCTACCCATATGGGACTTGGTAGGAGTGAGAAATGAACTGTCATTAGGTTATACCACTGAGCATTGGGGGCCTCTTTGTTTCCACAGCACAGCACAGCATAGCCTGACTGATAAAGTTGCTAACATTTTAAAAGTCACAGAAAATCTTGATTCTGAGCTTTAATGAAAAGCTAGAAAATCTCCGACACTGGGTTTGAACATCCAGAAGGCAGCAATTTGCTGCCCCTTGTGCCCACTAGACTTGTGCTCTCATCCACTTTGTCTTTTCCCTTCTTCTCTTATTTTCATTACCTGTCCAGCTATTGTCCTATGTATTTGAGTTTGTAACCCCTGGCTACAGTTCAAGATACAGTTCAAACTCTCAAATGTGGCATAATGGAACTTTCCTGATTTGGGCTTATTTGTCCCTGCGACCATAAAATCCAGTGCCAAATGCACCCCCGATATTGAATAATTTGAAGTTGCTCAAAGATTTCATTGCATTACATGCCTCTCCTATCTTGAATATTCTGGTCTCTTTGCCTGGAGTATCCTTCCTGAATTGTTCATTTTTCAATATCCAGTTCCTATTTTACCTTTTTGGGAAATCTCTCCAATGCCAGTCTTGTATTTCTCCCTAAAGATTTCTCCATTCTAACACTTAATCTTTCATTCGGTCTTATTTATCTTTGAATTCTCAAACCCCAGTACAGTGCCTGACACAGTGGAGGGGCACAGTCCATGCTAATGGGGAGGCTGTTGAAGTATAGGATTTATTTTTCAAATCTCAAAGCAACTTGTTCACATGTTAACAATTCAAATAACACAGAAAAACTCATGGTGGAATGAATATTCCCCCCTTTTCACTCTTAAAGCCACTACTCAGAAACAGCCTCTTTTTCATACAATTTCTGCTTTTATTTATTCTATTGTTGGCCTCCATTACCCTAAGTACAATGTTTGAAACTGTATTTCTTTCTTTTTTTTTTTTTTTCAGTACACGGGCCTCTCGCTGTTGTGGCCTCTCCCGTTGCGGAGCACAGGCTCCGGACATGCAGGCTCAGCGGCCATGGCTCACGGGCCCAGCCGCTCTGCGGCATGTGGGATCTTCCTGGACCGGGGCACGAACCCGTGTCCCCTGCATCGGCAGGCGAACTCTCAACCACTGCACCACCAGAGAAGCCCTGAAACTGTATTTCTTGATTTATTGTTTTCCTTCCTCCTTACCCTATCCTCTTCCCAGCATTTGATGGTATTATTGCTGTGCTTTACATTCTGTCAGTTGCCTTTATAACTCTAATAAGAAGCTCAAATTCCTTTTTCTTTCTGTTCCTTTGATAGTGTCTCTTAAAGCTAGCTTCTCCTTTCCTTTCCTCCCCTTCTCCCTCCCTCCCCCAGAGCCTCATTCTGCAGACAACACTTTATGCTGACAAGGATGTTCATATGTATATTACATTTTCACCCTAATCAGGTCTTCCCTGATTGATTTATTCATTCAGCTCAATTCCTTTGTTCTTAAAGCAACACCAGGTGCCCCCCCAAACATTCTTACTTATGTCTCCCCACCCCCAATACACGTCTCCTTCCCAGCCAATCCACTGCTCACCTGTCCTTCAAAAGCAAAGAAAAACCTTTTTCTGCTGTGAAAGCTTCCAGCCAGATCTGTTTTGTCCTCCTTTTATCATCCTTTCTCTACTATTTCCTAAATTATCATGAAAGTACATCATGAAAGCTGAGAGCTGGGTTGGGGACTGTCCCTGGCACTCTGTGTAGGAAAAGAAATATAGTTTGCAAGCTAGGGAAATCAGGAGTCAAAATTTTTCTTTGTAGACACAGATTAGACTTAATGGGTTGAATTAGTAAATCCAGAAATGGACCTGTTTTAGAGCCAGGTCTATCATTTTTTAACCATGTGGTATTTTTGAAGCATAATTCTGCAGTCCTTACAATTCAGAGCTGTCAGTCTCACTGAGGAAGCAGCCAGTGTGAGGGAGGGATGGATAATCATAAGCACTTTAATTTTTGCAGTGTAATTAGCCCAGCATTGGTAGGTTGGAGTCTTGGGGTCCTGATCCAGAACTAGCAATTGTTGGCTGGACAACATCAAACAAGTGGGCTTAATGTCTTTCTGAACTTCTTCAATACTTGAGAAGTTTGGATGAAATTACTTTCAAGGTCATTTCAAACCTTAGTCTCCAATAATATCACTCCCCTGGTAAAGATGTTGTGGTCTCCTTATTCATTTCTGCTTTCAGAGTCATCTGTGGTACCCATCTATGAAGGGACTCTTTGGGGACTTTCTTAATGAATATCTGTCTTTTAATCTACCTGGCATTTCTTCTCTCTCCTTCTAGTAATCTAATTCTGATTTTCCATGGAGGCATACCCTATACATCTGCATGTGTGACCTTGATGGAGTTGACCACAACCTCTAACTCTAGGTGAGCATGTGACGCAGCCTTGGCTAATCACCATATTCCAATACCCTGGCCACCAGACTCAACTCAGGATGGGCATGGACCAATCAGAGTGACTCACACTATTTTTTAGGTGCTCTTGAGAAGAGACCTCTTGGAATGGAACCAATACTGAGACTACAGAGCTGATTAAAAACCATATCCTCATGTCATCTGTCTTAATTTGACTTCTCTTGAAAGCAGAGCCTGAGATGAGAACTTGGGTTCAGGTAGTTTGGAATGTTCTTCCAGGAAGAAGTGAGAAAGTAGGGAGAATGAAAAGGAATAAAAGGAAAAGCCCATTTAAGGGTGTGTTTTCATGTTTCAGCACTATGCCCAACAGAACTCAAGTCTGCATACTCTCTGACCCAGGCCTTCTCTGATGCTGCAGGAACCTTCTTAGCCTGAGGGCAAGTGCAGTCCAGAAGTGTGGGCAGGATCCTGTGGCTGAATCCTTCAGCCTCCTTACCCTTCAGTGGACGAATCTGAGGGGCGTGATCGTGTCCCAGCAGACTTGACACATAGAGATGGGTCTCTGGATTTAGACATAGACTGGGGGATCACATACTTGAAGGTGAGAATTGAAAATATGTGATGGGTGAGATCACCCAGCAATAGATGGCAAGGTGAACACACAAAGACATAAATAAACAGAGATATATTAGAAGTTCTTTGAAGTCATTAAATGATAGTTAATGTGCTTGGGGGAAAGCAATCCAAATTAGATGTATAAGATGATAGACTCTAAGAAATGAGGTCTTGTTCTTTGAAGATTTCATCCCGATGAACTACAGGTCAAAGTGGTCCCCAGAACAGAGATAAAACAAAGCAGGGAATGACACTGCAATTTCTCCTATATTATGGGCTATGCACTTTGTAGCTGGACCCTAGTGAGAGCATTATAGAGCAGAAGGATGCAAAGAGAGAGAGAAAGGATGTACTCAGAGTACTTATGCTGTGCTAGGCATCACACATACCATGTGCCACTTTATCTTGGGGCCACCCTAGGAGATAGGTGCTGTTGTCATATCCCTTTTATAGGGAAAGCAAAAGAGGCTCAGAGAATTTAAACAGCTACCCACAATCACCTGGCTAGCAAGTGACAGAAGCCAAGATTCTGCCTGATGCTAAAGTCTTTACATCTCTACTATGATGATTATGCTATGTAGTCTTTTTTATGGATACACTACACTTTCTTGTAGAACAATAATTTGTACACATTTTATCCTCCATGCATGCTGCTGGTGGCAGATTCCAAATGTATTTTCTAATTATGAATTATGCAACCTAGCACAGTACATTATGAGTAAATTTGCTTAATAATTGCCTATGAAGAAGGGAAGTTCTATTGAATAAATGTTGGCTAGATCATAGATTGAGCCCTCATGATTGTAATAAGTTGGACTGTTGTTGAGCATTATCTATTCCCCTCATCCACTCACTGTGGTTAGAGTATATTTCCTACCCATTAATGTTGGGCTTGGCCATGTGACCTATTTTGACACTGGGATGTTAATAGACATGAAACAAACAAAGGCTTGCAATGTTCTTGTATGGTTGGGCTTCTCCTCTTGCACTTTTACCATTACCATTAGAGAAACCTGTCCTAGGAGACCTGCTGGTCCCAAACAAATGGGAGACATGAGGAGGAGAGTTGCTCCAACTGACCCGTGACCTGCAGGTTGAAGCAAGGCTACCACAACTACCTGCATAGGTGTGAATGTGTCAATGAGCACTTACCATTTCATGGCTCTGAGTTCTGAGGTAGTTTGTTATGCAGTAGTAGCTGACTGGTGCAATTATTTTCAGTATAAATTATATTCACTGATAATCCTGATGTGTTCATTATTTCAACTAATATTTATTTAGCAGTTACTGTAGTGGGCCCTAGAAATAAACTTATGAATACGATAGGCACAGTCCTGTTGTTGTGGCCTAGTAGGGGAAAGAAGTATTTCAATAAAGTATTCTAAAAACATATTGTTAGAGCTCTGACAGGGAATCATAAGAGGGTATGGACACCACAGCAAGCACGCCATCTTATTGTGGGTTTATGGTTAAGAGAGATTTCTGGGTGATGCAAAATCTCATCTGAACCTGAGGAGAAAATGATATTCATGTTAGTCAGGAGAGGGGGACACTTGGGAAGGAGAAAGAGTTACGGGAAGAAAGGATGTCACAGGGAGAAAGAAAGGAGAGCATGTGAAATGTCCCAAGAGAAAGAGAGAACAAAGTCTACCAAGGAATATGAAAGCTTTTTGATAAAATGAGGGCCAAAGAAGCCATTGGAAAGGGTTAGAATCAAGAGATGACTGAGCTTATATCATATAAGCACTTGTAAGTCTTGTTAAGAAGTTTGGACTCTATTCTAAGATAACTAGAGGATAAGGAATTGTTGTATTAAACTTTAAAAAAATCCAAGTACTTTTCTTCTTCCAAAATTATAAATAACTTAGTTTATGCAAATAACACATTTTGAAAATTTTAGGGCAAAATAAAAATTTTAAAGATTTCTTCCAACACCAACACACCCACTCTAGTGATGAAACACTAGAGCATTTCTAATTAACCAAGAGCTCATTTGATGTTCCTGATCAGCACACTCAGAGGGCCGTGTGGATAATTTAATGTTAGGATTGAACATGTGCTTTCCTCCACTCTTCATTGCTTGCTTAAGATGTTGCTATGGGTAACCAATATCTGTTCCAGAAATTGATGTTAATGCTTACAGAAAGGTGGGCAAAGAAGGAGAAGAGAATCTTCTGCCACAACCCATAATTTCTCCATGACCTATCCTCTTGGAATCTTCCCAGATCCCAATCATCCCCTGATAATTCTCCACACGGAGACTGTAAACTCCACAATGGCAAGGACTTTAACTCTTATCCATTCATTGAATCTCCAGCACACAGTAGGAACTCAATATATAGTTGATGAATACATGAATAGATGAATGACTGATTGACTGGCTCATATAAATCACAGTTAGCAGATCCAGGTTAGCTTCCTCTACTAGACTGTGAGTTTCCTGGGGTCATAAAGTAGATCTTATTCTTCTGTCTGCCTTAAGTACCTATCACAGTGACTCACAGGTAACAGACATGTAGCAGACACTAATGTCTTGTTGAATGAATGAATGAATGAATGAATGAAAGTAATGAATTGCAAGTACAGCATCTGCTAACCAGAAATAAGTTGGAGTCCAAAGAATTAAGTATCAACACAGAAACATATTAGTTTAAAGAAAATGGGTTGAATAGCTGAAGCAGAGATTGAAAGACATGGCCAAACAAAAGAGCAAATGAAGTGGGGAAAAAATAAGTAACCAAAAAGGGAAAGAGAGAGAAAGAGAGGAACAGCATGCCTTAGCTCATTCTGTACTATCTGCCTGGGATATTTTCAGCCTTTTAATGCCCTCAGTCTGCCTTCTCTGTCTTCTCTGTCTGGATGTTTCTTCCTCAGTCATTAAGACTCAGCATAGATATATCACTGTGATATTTTAATTCCTATAATGATGAAGATGATAATAATAATTATCTAGACCAAAGTATCTTTTATTTTTCCTTGAAAGGCATATAAGCAGAAGGTAGGTGTGGACAGAAAATAAGCATTTCCCACTTGATATTTTTGATATTATTGACACAAGCCTTCTGACTTTCAGGTAAAGGAGATCTAGTCTGGTGACCGTGACATTCCCCTGTGGTTTTGTAGAAATGTTGGGTTCCACCCATTCTCCAGACTGCCCACCTGGGATCTCTTTCAGAGGACACAGCTAGATTGTGCAACATTTCATCTGGGAACTGACAAGGAACAGAAAGCCCCACTACTGCTCCTGGGAAGTCCTGACCCACTTAGTGAAGCCCCAGAATTTACACTCTCATCCTGGACCATGGTGTCTCCCTGTGGGGATGCCACTAGCTGAGCTTCAGATTTGATGCCTGATCTCCATTCTGGTAATGTGATAAGGAGGAAACAAAAGTGGTCCCTGCAGAGAGATTTCTATGTCAGAGCTGATTGGGGAAGGTCTCCCAGGTGCTTTGTGGGATGCCTTTCACAATGTGAAGGTTGCTGATGAGGAAGTGTCTCTGGTTTTACTTGTAGTGTGAACTAAGTGTTTATTACTTGTCTTTTTAAATTCGAATAACAAACATTGCCTCACCCTAGTACTGCTCCACCCACCTTCCATTCATTCTGGAAACACTCATCTGGGGAGTGTAGGTCTGTTCTGGGCTCTCCAGTCCTGATGAGTTGTTCTGAACATCTCTCAAATTGGAGACCCCAAATCCCTGAGAACAGACCTGGTGATGAGAAACCAATATCTTTCTTTCCTTGAATCTACCCCACTTACTGAGGGATAACTCTGGGCACAGAACTGTGCGAGATGTAAGGTGATAGGATCTCACATGGTGACATGAGTGTTTCATGAGTTATTATACAGGCTCATAGCAATGCCTGGCACATGGTAAGAGCTATTTGAGTGTTGGCTCTCAGTATTCCTGTGATTACATCGGATTTTCAGGGCCAGTAGAGAAGACAAACTCACAGGAGGAACTTGTCTTCAATTTAGAGCTGAGGAGACATGATCTCACTTAGAAAAATAAGAAAATACATGCGCTCAGGTTGAAGACACACCATGGAAACAGTTACACAAAGACGATGTACGACTGGGTTTAAAGAGGGGACAGTGCAGGGCAAAGAGACCAGCCCCACGTGGTCAGCAGGCAGAGAATGGGGACTTTGGGTAAGCAATGAAATTTTGGGGGGTGTCTCAATTTGTGTCAGTTCTTCTGCAAACTTGTGGCTTCTCAACCAGCTAACCTGTGGATGTTTTTGGACAAAGGCACCAGTTGAATTGCTCTGCAGGTTCACTTGTTTTGCATCTCATCACTTCTGTAGGCTTTTGTCACGGGGAGGAGGCCCTGTGGCTGCCCTTCTGGAGCACAAGTGGAGTGTGCAGGCTTGGGAGTCATCCAGCTGTCCTTCCTTGAGCCTTGGTTTTCCCATCTGTAAAGTGGAGTAACATTGTTCATCCTGTGAGGATAAAACAAAGGGTTGCACATAATGTGCCTCGTGCATACTATGTGGTCAGTGTATGTCTTTTCTCTTTCTGTTCTGTAGCTCATTGGAAAGTTTCACTCAAGGAAATAGCTGAAAGGGCATCTTCTTTAGTCTATAGAAGCTTCAGCTAAGTCACACTACCCCTGTTAACACGGCTGGGACAGACTCCAGAGCCATTAGGAAGATTAATTCATTCAAAAGCATTTATTGATCACCTACTATGCAATAACTTCTTCATATATATTTATATTTATATTTATATTTATATTTATATTTATATAGTTCCTGCATCAGTCTTACTAGATAAATGCTATTATTATCTCCATTTTAGTTGAGAAAACTGAGGCTCAGAAAAAAAGAGTAAATTTGCCTGAGATTGGAATTTAGATGTGTCTGATTCCAAAGAGTTAGCTTTAGATTAACCACCCATTAGCTTTCATGCATTGCAGCACAGGGCTATTTGTAACTTTTGTAATTACCTCCAGCAGTGCCTGACCTTCTCAGTAAGTTGGTTTCTCTCCCTGTATCATGTCCACTGTTAAGGTATGAAGTTTAGTGACTCGTGGAAAAAGAAGGACACCACCTCGAACAAGGTCAGGGAAGAAGATGCATAGGACTTAGGAGGAGTCCCCCACTCACCCCAACACACACAGAAGGGTGAGTAAGGTTGTCAGATGTCAGAAAGAAAATCACTGCACATCCAGTTAAATGGCATCTGCTGACCCTAAGGAGGCTAGGGATACAAGAGGGAAGCCTCTGGAATCAGGGGATTCAGAGGAGAGTCAGGGAAGGGTTCACCTATATCCCAGGGCTCAACATTCCTCATTTCTTTGAACTTAGTCCAGGATGGCCATACCAGGAGACAAAACACAGAGAGGTTGAAGAGAAAGCAAGATTCAGAGGTCTTGGGACCCACTGGTCCATTTGAACTTTGGGACAAGACTCCTCATAGGATATCCCCACACCAGCACCAGGGGCAGCTGGGCAGGATGGCAAGGGCTGAGTGACAGATTCAGGAAGAGCTGGGAGAGGGTTAGGGGGCGCACCCCTGAGGGCTTAGTCTGCTGCAGAGACCCCACATCTCTGCTGGCTCCCAGGGGAGTGAGGCACATAGTAGCTGAGGATAGAGAGCCAGGAGCCTAGCATGAGGCTGACATGCTGAGGCTCAGGCTGCTGGCCCACATCCTGAGCCAAACGCTGAGAATCAGAGTTGAGACGGGCCTAACCAAACAGAGGAGAGAAGACAGGGAATGACAAAAAGTCTCCTTAGTGTCTTATGTGTTACCAGTCCGGATTTTAGCAACAAATGTCATCCTGGTGAGGAACAGAGAAAGGGACCTCCCCAGCTAGACTGTGGGGACCCTGAGAAACACAGGGCCCCAAGCTAGGGCCAGAATTCTCTCTACCTGCGTCACCACTAAAACACTGATGCTTCCTCTCCACGAGACCCCATCATGGCTGGGAGAAAAGGGGGAACTTGGCAAAACGAAGGAGTTTTCTACATAGCAGAGACTTTAGAAAATTAGAGGATGAATTGCCCATTATTGGCAAGCGTAAGTGTGTGAAGTGAGTGTGTGTTTCCTCTACCCAGTGGGATGAAGGCCAAGAATAAAAGGGGATCAGATGCAGAAAATAGAGATGTGTCTATTGAACTCCCTAGTTTGTACTTCATTAACTTATTGACCCCACTACACAGGAACAAGGAAATCATTCTTGGCCTAGTGAAAAGCTGTACAAAACTGCTGCAGAGAGAACACAGAGAAATGATGGGGTGCTATGGCTTCAGTGGTGAGCTAAGAACTGGGCCCTGCAGCACTCATTTCTCCCAGTGGTAAGAATGATCCTCACCCAATGAGGGTAAAGTTTCACTGGAGACTCAATCAAGAGCTAGGATGACATAGAGGAAGGGTTTTAAGCTGGGCCTTTTAGCAAAGGAGGATTTCCATGTGGGTGAAATAGGCAAGAAGAGGTCCCCCAAAGGAGGGGACATGGGACATACACCTGTAGGGCATGTTCAATAACAGCAAGGGACCCAGTGTGTCTGGAGATTCTCTAGACTGCACCTGGGTGCTAGTAGCGAAACACACCTGCTAAGGTTTCCCAGAGGAGCTCAACTGAAAAGGATTCAAACAGCAACTTTTGGGAGAGGTGGGATTTGAACCCAGGCACTCAGCGCCCAGAGTCCATGTTCCTCACCATTTTGCCACACTGCCTTTCATAGTAGTGCACGTTTGGTCATCATTCATTGACTGGATGGATGAGTGAATAGGTGGTTCTGAGCTGCTAGAAATGAGTTAAGAGGTAAAGGGAGAGCAAAAAAAGTAAGCAAGGCAAAATAGGCAAGCACAGCCATGCTTACAGAAGTCCACACGAAATTCCACTGGACAAGGAGATACTGCTCCATACCTCTCATGGGCTCTCACTCTTCCAGAATGCGCTTTTCCATGTTTTAAATGTGCTGCAAAAGCCTTCTGACATTTCAGCTCCCAAACTCAAACTATGGCTTATCCATGTCAAAAATAGTAACGATCATAGATTTCATACTGGCTGCCTTTTAGGCCCTGTCAGGGTCCCATCTGAGCCTTTCCCATCACTGCCACCTCCAGCACATCTAGGACCCCACCTCAGGTGTCCCTGGCTTTAAGACTGCCTGAAAAAAGAAATTATAAAAAGATGGTTTGATTATCCAAACGAAACAGTTTAGATGGGGCTTAGCAAAGTCTCAGGACATGGTCTGGAGTCTTTCTGCAGAAAAATCTCATTTCACCCTCACAATAACCACTGAGGTTGGTTATATGATTATTTTGGCTTTTAGGATTAGGACACTGAAGCTAAGAGAAGTTACATAATTTAGATATGATGATCCCACTTACTAGAAGCAAGGTAGGACTTGAATCCAAGTTCTGGTGATAAGTAGGCTCAAGCCCTCAATCCTTTTATTATGCTCCTTTCCTGTGAGGCTAAACCATGGAAGCAGAGCCATGTGGACACAACACTTGAACTGAATGACTATGAACTTGAATAGAATGAGTAGAGTGAGAATTACCTAAGCTTAAAATAATTTCTGGATTTGTAGTTTGGCATTCAGTAGTTCTTCATTCTATTATCGTATTTGCTTTCAGGCATAAATTAATCGAATATGAGATATGGTATCTACAGAGTTAAAAAACAACTTTCCTTTCTTATTTCTTTGTTTTGGTCTAACAACATTAATATTTTACCACAAGGAATGTAGTCAATCATGTCCAGAGGTACTGACGTTAGATGTCTTTATCTTATAAAACAACAAATTGAATCTCTGTTTGCACACAAACTTATCATGGCAACTAAAATTAAATAAAATTTAACTTCCTTTAGACTTATAAAATTTAACTTCCTTTAGACTTTGCCATGCATCATATCACTACTTTCATGTTTAAGAATGATTTTCAGCTATTTCCACCTATTAAAGGAATTGAAGTTTGGATTTTTTCTAATTTTTTTCATTTGATCTGCCACAATGGGACAAAGAAGCTTCTTTCATTAGACCTTGGGATGTGGCATCAACCACCAAGACTGCTGTAGCTTTAAGGTTACATTGCTGGGGAGAAGGGAGAAGCCAGGATGGGTAGACTTAGTGTTTTGGACACAGCTTATTATGGGGTTGGTGAGGGAATGGGTGGTCCCAGTAACCATGTATCAAGGAGACATGAACATTCCTTAGTGTAGAAAGTTGATATAATGGACCTAGCTTGGCAGCAAGAGACTCCGGCAGCTGGGAATCCATACTCTGAGCAAGGCACAAAGGAGCATCATGGCTCCTGGTGGAGAACATAGGCCTGTGTTGGGAGGTACAGACAGCGGAAGGGCAAGAGGCAAAGCGAACAGAGAGTCAAGTTAGAAACTAACTCACCAAAGCCTCGGGAAATATTCAGGTGGTCAGGCTTTAGTGCGGACATACCACAAGAGGCCACGGGTCAAGCAAAAGCAAACAGCCCCAGTCTGAAGACAGAGATCTAATTCTGAGATCCGTCTGCTGGAGGCGTGGAGATCACTGCCATCTCGCATACACTTTGCTCAATATTGGCTCAGGGACCAGCTGGGGCAGTGTCTGCAGGGGAAAGGCCTTGACCACCTAGAGCTGTGTGAGAATAGTAAAGAGAGGCACTGGCAATATCTAAATGACTGACAAGATCTGAGTTTCTGCACTTGATTCATTCATGTGTTTTGCTTTCCCCAGGTGCTGATGGCAACTCACTTTGAAAATCAGCCCAGTCCAAAGAGTAACGGATCCAGTTACCTTAGCCATGTTATCGACCAAGTTCTGAGAGAGTTCTACTCGTCTGCCCAGTTTAGAGATGAAGTCCACGTGAAGAGATCTAATTGTTACTCAGAGTGTGGGCCACGGGTCAGCTCCAGCAGCATCGGGACTCAGAATAACTGACTCATCTCAATAAAATCTGCAAAGTCCCTTTTGTCATGTAAGGTAATATATTCAGAGGTTCTGGGGATCAAGACCATCCTTTGGGAGGGTTGGGGGAATTAGGACCTGGACATCTCCGGACACCTGTGGGGGCAGGGCTTTATTCTACCTACCACAACTCGCACAGCCCACAGCCCTTCCTGAACCACCTGCAGCCAATGACACACAAGGGGCCAGCCTGCCACCCTGCTGGGCAAAGGAGCTTTGACAACGTATTATGAGACCTTCGCAGGGGCTGAGCTCTGAGTCTCACCCCTTGAACCTGTGACTGTGCTAAGAGCTCCTTCCTGGCTTTCTCTAATGGTACAAATGAATGCGTCCCCAGGGATGCCATTAACCTGCTCACCCAATGTGCAACACCTCTTAAGGTGAGAGATCAAAATATGTGAATGTGGAATTCGACTTGGAAGCTGATTCTGACAAAGGGAACGTGTTCATTAGCGTGGCAGCCCTGCGCTTCGGAGGCAGAGAGAGAGGGAATGTGGGGAGGCGCCTGGGAAAGGTCCAGGCGGTGGATGAGTTCTGGCCATGCTTACTTCTTCCCAGTGTTCATTCTCTGCCTGGTGCACAAAGGAGCTTCTGAAGGATTGTTGCTAGATGCAAATTCATGTGCCTGATGCACAGTGAGGCCAAACAAACTGAAACGTCGGAGTTTGGAGCAGAGAAAGGTTAACTGCAGGGCCATGCAAGGAGATGGGTGCCTTGTGCCCCCCAAATCCCGAAGTCTCTGAAGTGTTTCAGCAAAGCACTTTTAAAGTCAGGGTGAGGTTAGGGAGGGTGGGAGTGAGGGAGACGCAAGAGGGAAGGGATATGGGAACAGATGTATATGTATAACTGATTCACTTTGTTATAAAGCAGAAACTAATAAAAAAATAATAATAGGGCCTCCCTGGTGGCGCAGTGGTTGAGAGTCCGCCTGCCGATGCAGGGGATACGGGTTCGTGCCCCGGTCTGGGAGGATCCCATATGCCGCGGAGCGGCTGGGCCCGTGAGCCATGGCCGCTGAGCCTGCGCATCCGGAGCCTGTGCTCCGCAACAGGGGAGGCCACAACAGTGAGAGGCCCGCATACCGCAAAAAAAAAAAAAAAAAAAAAAAAAAAAAAAAAAAAAATAATAATAATAATAATAAAGTCAGGGTGAGGGAGTGGCTTAGTTAGTTGTTGCATATTCCGGAATCCTTTTTTCTTGCAACAGTCCACATAGGTCAAGTCCTGTAAACTTCCAACAGAACAAATGTTATGCTCCGTTCTAAAGCTTTTTACCTCCATATGAATGGACTCTTAAAGGTCAGAGCCTTGAGAATAGGCTATCTTGTATATTTTAGGCCATAGGCAACATTCTTTTACAAACAGGTGCAGAGCCAGCATGAATAAGCGCTGGCAACAATGCACAAAGGTGAAAGCAAAAGGAACAGATCTAATATGGAGTCAGATTTGTTCTTCCCTATTACAGGATGAAGCCTTGGGGGTAGAGATGGGGAGTGAGGGGGTGGAGGGGACTGGGCTAGTGGAGTCGTGGGTCATGCTCCTTATTTCTTCGTTTCCCAAAGTTGTGCTGGAAATCAGCCGTGAGTCATGCACCTTGTTTGGAACTCAGGAACAGACAAGGTGCTCAGAGAAGGTGAAGAGAGCAGGGGTGGAATTGAGATGGTGTGGCTGGAGAGGGGACGGCTGAAACAGCCGAGGACTGGAGCAGCATTCCCCAAATTCCAAACTGGTACAGTGACACGACCACAGCACTTTGAGGCAGGACTGCTTGATATGAAATAACCCAGCATTAGGGTCTGGAGGCGACCAAGGAGCCCAGACAGAGAAGCAACTTCTAAAATCTCTTCCCAATTGTCAGCATTGCCTGGTTAGTGATCTGCAGGGTGTTCACGGAAAACTTGTATTCTCTGATCAGCCCCTCACTTAGTGTCATCTCTGAAGTTGACCTCTGTGCTTAAACTGATGTGAGGACTATAGCAGAGAAATGTATAA
The DNA here is from genome assembly GCF_025265405.1 of Mesoplodon densirostris. NCBI lineage: Eukaryota > Metazoa > Chordata > Mammalia > Artiodactyla > Ziphiidae > Mesoplodon > Mesoplodon densirostris. Next base: position 85,485,031 of record NC_082673.1, on the reverse strand, counting down.
AGGGCCACAGTCTCTGGTTCCCACTACATGTGTTCACCTCTCCGACTTGGGGACCACATCCATGCTGTTGCTGCGACCTGGGGGCCTTCCCCAGCCTTTGTTCTCATCCCAGTGGCATCCATGAAATGTCCCCTCCATAGAAAGACAATCAGTGCCACCCTATTAACTTAGCCTGCCTGCCCCGTTTAGCCTCCATCCTAGAACCGCGGGCATGTCCTTCAGGCTTGCGATTCCTTTCCTCTGATCCTCGGGCTTTGTCTGGGTCCCTTGGTGCATCCCATCTATGAAGACAAGGACCTTGTCCACGGCTGGGGCCCCATTGTCCAGGTCTCTGTAAACATGCACTGAATGAATAAACCCACTCATGCTTGATGTATTTGAAAATGTGTTTCTTCCGTTTTAGAAGAAGCTTCTGTCAAAGATGCCAAAACCACAATATATGGATGAAGCAAGGCTGCGCATTAGGGTGAATAGAAACAATGGGAGTCAGGGAGCAAAATCCTTGAGCTCTGATGTCCGAGCACCCAGGTGGGAATTTGGGCTCCATACTTACCTGGATGATAAGATCCTTGAGCACAGAGACTGATCCCAGGTCCTATGATAGGGACCAGCATGAGTGTTTGAAGAATACATAAGGGGGCATATTTGCACCTTGTCCCTTTTCAGTGTTTCTCCTTCCATTAGAGTCTTTCCTCCATGGACTGTAGGAAGTCTGAGCGGCTTCTATGCAATCCCGTTGCCGTGGTTCCTTGCATTCTTATTTATTTTTAGGAAAACGAATGCATCTACTGTGATTCCAGTATTATTGCCTTATTTAGTGTCCTTCTTTCCCTCCCTAAGACAAGGGTGATTACTTAGAACTTTGATACATTCCTAACTAAATGGAATGTCCCTGCTCCCTGAAGTTTTCCCTTCTAGCATGTTAAAAAGCCCAGGGCTGTGGCAGCCTATAAAATCCTTCTGCAGTCTTTTGAATTTGCAGACAGCAGTCCCTGCTAACAAACTGGCCCATCAAGCTGACGTTCTCCATCCCTATGAGTGAGCATGAATCTCTAGCCCCGTCTACTTCTAATTGGAATTTTTACTTTCTGGGGCAGAAAGTAAAGCTTGGCGCAATTAACGTGGCTGTTGGTTTATGCCCATTTGCCTATGACAGAAAAGCCGCTAATTTTCCAACAAAGAAGCTGGTGGTTTCTATCAGTCCCTCTCCAAAGCCAGTTTTCCTCCTTCCTCTCCTTTTTCTTCCCCCTGGTCTCCCTCCTGGGGTCTAATCCTTGTTCCTCCCATTGCTTGTTGGGTGACTTTGGTTAAGTTATTTAACCTGCTTGGGTCCATCTCCTTCTATCTAAAACAACAGTCCCTACTTAGAATTCTATTTTTAATTCTATTTCTATTAAATGAGAAAATGTTTGTGAGACCCTTGACACCTTGGTACATAAGAAATTCTTAATAACTGAGACCTGCTCTTCCTTCTAATCCCTGGCTTCTCCCCCTTTCTCTGTCCTCTGCTTTTCTCTTCGTTAGGTGCTCTCTCTTTCTAGAACATACATTCTTCCTCCCTCTTGTCCTTCTGTTTTCTGTCTCCTTCGTAACCCAGCTCCAGGGGTTGCCTAATAATCAGCTGGTCAGAAGTTACATGATCATTCATCTGAAATGTTCAATCAGATTCCAGGGCCCTTTGAACTAGTGAATATCAGTAGAGTTGCTCCATAACGGTACCAATAGTCATGGCATCAGGACACGACTGCTTGCCTCCTCTCCAGCAGCCACTGGATGGCAGAGATCATCACAAAAGGATGATCAGGATCGTCAGAATGTAGGAGCATCAAAGAAACAACCCCTTAATCTAGGGTCAGATTTTTCTCTGGACAAAGCAAGTAAGACATACGGTTATTATTGGGCTTCCCTGGTGGCGCAGTGGTTGAGAGTCCGCCTGCCGATGCAGGGGACACGGGTTCAGGCCCTGGTCTGGGAAGATCCGACATGCTGTGGAGCAACTAGGCCCATGAGCCACAACTACTGAGCCTGAGTGTCTGGAGCCTGTGCTCCTCAACAAGAGAGGCCGTGACAGTGAGAGGCCCACGCACCACGATGAAAAGTGGCCCCCGCTTGCCGCAACTAGAGAAAGCCCTCGCACAGAAACGGAGACCCAACACAGCCAAAAATAAATAAATAAATAAATATTTTTTTTAAAAAAAAAGAAATACTGTTATTATGCTACTCCTCTCATCCTCCCTCTTCTGAATTGAGCAGGGGCTCATTAATTGTTTGCCCAGTGTTTGCAGGCCAGCTGTTAGCTGTGTCTGCTGACTCTCTGTATTATTGGCCAACGTGTCAGCACCTTGTTAATTGTGGAAACATTTCCATTGCCTATTTTGGAGAGAAATCCTGCTTTCTGAAGGAATATACCATTCGGCAAATCAGAGTTTTGTATCAAGTGATGGTTACCCATCAACTCCCTAAATGCTTCCTCAGAGGACATCGCATTATTCCTTCAATTTGCAACATCGTTTGTTAAAATTTCCTCAGTTTGAGGAAGTAGAGAAATGTTTTCAGAGTGATTGTTTTCATTAATATGCCAAAAACAGCCTGTTTTTAAAAATTATTCTCCCAATTCTGTGTGTCTGTATTTATGTACGTAGGCAATGGGAACCCTTATACATGGGAATATTCACACCACTGCTAAGTGCTACATGGATACGTATTGGCCACAGGACAATTACAACTATGTGAAGTTGTAAGACGTTTAATCCTGCCTTGTCTCGGGCCTGTAACAGTGCTGGCATCATTGCATACACTGTCTGTTTAACTCTGCACAATAATTCTGCAAAGCTGAGTTTACAGTTTCCATTTGCACAAGAGGAAACCCGGGCAGTGAAAAGGTATCAGGTGCCAGTGAGAACAGAAGGTGGGGTGGACATTGTTAATGTAGCAAATGTGGGGTGAGGAAAGTGAGTGGACCTGGTACCTCGGGGAATGGGGCCTAGGAACGTCCCTACTTGCTGTTGTGGCCTCGGACAGGACATTTTATTTCTTGCACCTCAGACTGATTAATCATGCATGCAAGAGGGGATTCCTGTCTTGCCAGCTGGCATTCCTGTCCTGCCAACCTCACAAGTTTGGGGTGAAAACCAGGTAAGATAACATGGCATGAATCCAATTGTATAAAATATGTATAAAATAATGAGAAACTTTAGTATGCAGCTATTATTATATTATGAGTTGAGATGGCATCTAAGGGAAAGGGATGGACATTTATTGAGCATTTACGATGACTTGGCAGAATTCCAAACACTCTCCCTTGTGTTGTGTCATTTGAAGCCCACAGAAAGCCAAGTTGATTTATTACTTATTTTACATAAGAGGGACCTGAGGGTGCAGTGTTAAAGTAACTTGCTCAATGATACACAGTAAATGAACAACAAAGATAAGATCTGAACCTCTCTTTCCAACAATAGAACCTGGTTCTTTCTATTACAACATCCTGGCAAAGCCAAATGAATGCTTCTTCCCTTCTTCAAAAAAGAGAAAGAAAACAGAAGGAAGCAAGAATAATCTCAGATAAGCAAAATCCTGCATCTAGAGAAGATTTCCTCAATTCCCAGGGAGGAATTCTTCACCTTTTGAGTTTCGATAGCACTTACTGACGTATAACTTTGTCATACAATTTGCCAAAATACAAGGGCCTCAAAAGAGGAGAGTCTGCCTCCATTCCATGTTTAATAAACATTGATTGAGCCATTGGCATGTGCCCAAATCCTGCACTAAATATCAGTGACTGAGCCAAAACTGACACAATTCCTGCTCTCATGGGGCATATATGGTTTAGTAGACGGAAGAGGAATTGAATTAGCTCGCACAGTGGGAACTTCTAACAGTGAAAATCACTTAAAGAAGAGATGCGTTTTAAGGTTAATTTTTTTTTTTTTTTTTTTTGCGGTACGTGGGCCTGTCACTGCTGTGGCCTCTCCCATTGCGGAGCACAGGCTCTGGCCTCTCCCATTGCGGAGCACAGGCTCCGGACGTGCAGGCTCAGCGGCCATGGCTCATGGGCCCAGCCGCTCCGCGGCATGTGGGATCTTCCCAGATGGGGGCATGAACCCGTGTCCCCTGCATCGGCAGGCCGACTCTCAACCACTACACCATCAGGGAAGCCCCGAGATGCCGGTTTTAATAAGAACTCCTGATAGGGGATTTAATCCGGCCAGAGTGTAAGCACACGGAAGTGGCTGCCCTATGAGAGCGATGCTGAGCTGAATCAGAACGCTCTAGTTCCTCTTCGGGCCACGACAAGTACTTAGAAGAGTGCTTGGCACATAGCAGATGTTCTACAAATGTTGGCTGAAGGAAGTAAGAGTAGGCTACTGAAAAATGTCTTAGATGATCATTATATTCACGTTACGCTGCACAGTTGAAGCCCTCAGCACAGTTTCCCTCATTTTATCTCATAATAATAAAAGACGTTCTGTGATTATGATTCTCTTTTTATAGAGGGAGTTAAGTAATTTTTCCAAGGCTCTACAGCCAGGAAGAAGTGAAGCTGGGATTTGAACCCAGGTGTCTGAATCCAGAGTCTCAGCCCTGAGCTGCTGCATCATTGGATAACATGTGCCAGCTTTGTGCTAGGTATTTTACTGGCATTATTTCATGACATACCTGGGAGAGGTGGGTACCATTTTTTTTTCTCTCTTTGTAGATGCTGGAACTAGAAGTAAAGGATAGAAGTTTCTCCACCTAAAATAATAAGGTTATAAGCAGCAGAGACAAGAACAGAGGCAAGCTTGGTGCTGCAAACATGTACCTGGATTCCGTCCACAGCGCCCAGCTGTTGAGACGATGACAGTGGTGGGCTAGGGATTTTGGAAGATGACAAGGATGACAAGGAGAAGGAGGGGGAAAGAGGAGGAGTCCAGGCCTTTGTTTAGATCTTCCACCCTCACCTTGGGGTTTGGATGTGAGCTGATAGAATAACACAGACATTAAAGGCAGTCAGCCCTTCGTGAGCACCCTAGAGCTATTCCCATTTCTTCATTACTCTCTACCTTTCCCATGTCATTGTGCATTTGTAAAAAGCATTGCAATCACTTGTAATACTGTCTGATTAGAAGCTCCATCTATTTTCCTATGCAAATATGAAGCTGCCCCTAGTATGAAAATGTTATAGAAAATTACTTGTACTTGATGGAATTTTTTAAAGAAAAATTGCCAGTTGCATCTGCAGATTTTAAATCCAGGTTTTTGGTTTCTTTTTTCCCAAATGGATGGAAATAATATTGAGCTATTGTTAAACGCTCCGAAAGGTGTGTGAGTAGGGAAACAATCAAAGAAAGGGAGGGAGGTGCTGAAATCTTTGCCGACTCAGCTCCTGAGCTGCAAGATGAAAGTTTCAAGACCTAAGCTGTCTCTGTAGATCCCATACCAATCATGTTAATTGGAAACTGGAAAGAGGAAATGGTCACAATCAACAAATTTATCACCCAAAGGGCTGAACAGTTCATAAATTTAATCCAGCCAAGGAATTGGAAAATAAAATTGATGCTTTAAGAATGAGGGGTGGGGAAAAAGGAGGCCTTCTAAACAAGCTTTTGCAGCCAGATGGCTGGGAGTGCTTGAACATATTTTATCTGAAGCTATTAGAAATATGAAAAGGCATCTTCCTCTTGGCCCCTGGCTAAAGTATTGTAGCTTCTTTTTTATGGTCTTTATAAAAGAAGAGCAATAAAGAGACACAAACAGTTCAGTTTAATGGTTGTAAAAACCAGACACCTGAATATACGTAATTTATTTTCCTAAAAAACTCGCCCCATTGAGGCTGCTATTAATTAGCATGGAAATGTATTGTGGAGTCAAGATTGCATGAGCTCTGTTATCTTGGCTACTTCATAGAAAGGAAAAACAAAGCTATCAGAAAAATCTTCATCATTTCATTGTGAAGGGAGGTGGGGTAAGTCATCCATTAGCTTGGGGGCTTCACCTGGAAAAATAGTTGTGTGAGATCCCAGCTCTCCAGAATTGCACAAAGAAACTTCCTCTACCACGGGGGGCAGCATATGGGGGAAGGATGAACCCACACCAGTTCCTGCTGAAACCTACTATGGCCAGGGACAGAGCTGTGGGCTTTACATATAGAAGATGCTTGCAATCACTTTTCAGATGAGGAAACCAAAGTTCAGGTGAGGTATGTCCAACAATAATCAGTAGGTAGGCTTCAAAGAACCCAGAACTTCATTTGGCATCTTAGGAATTGCAATGCAAAAGACGCTGATTAGGATAAAACCAAAAGAGTGTTCAAGGAAGAGAAAGAGCCAGACACTTATAAAGGCAAAAGCCACAAGGTTGTTAAAATTGTCTGGCAAGAATGATTATCACGAGTTATTTAGTGTAAGGGTCCCATAAGTATCTTGAGTTTCTGGACCATTGTGCAGATGCTCTGGACACCTGCATTAAGACAACAAGTGACTAAAGTCCAGATTCTATCCTGGTTGAGAAGTGCATAAGTCATGCATCCTCAGTGGCTTTTGGCTCCATTTTAGACAGTTCTTTTAGCAATGCTGATTCCATTTTGATTTTCCTTTTGCAGTTAAGAGACTTCAGGCTAAAACGGGGAAGAGAGGCATGTCAGGCTGATGGGAGAGTGTGTACTAAGGTGTAAAGACATGAAAGTGGGTTGGGGATGGATGCATGGCTAAAGCTCAGGTAGCATGGTAGAAGGAGGGTCAGGCACACTTGTCTCTCGAGATCGTAGTTCAATGCCTTGCATGAGTTTGCTGCTCGATGAATATTTTTTCATTGAATGTTAAATGGAAGGGCCAGTGCTCATACTTAAGGAGAATACAAAGTAACTGGCTATGAATAAAGAGACACAAAGTTTAGTATATTATTTAAGACACAGGTTCTGGCTGCAGTAAGAAAGACCAAATAGAACAAATGTGGTTTACATTAGAAAGACACTTACTTTTTTTTTTTTTTTTTTGTGGTACGCAGGCCTCTCACTGTTGTGGCCTCTCCCGTTGTCGAGCACAGTCTCTGGACGTGCAGGCTCCGGACACGCAGGCTCCGGACACTCAGGCTCAGCAGCCATGGCTCACGGGCCCAGCTGCTCCACAGCATGTGGGATCTTCCCAGACCGGGGCACGAACCCGTGTCTCCTGTATCGGCAGGCGGACTCTCAACCACTGCACCACCAGGGAAGCCCAGAAAGACATTTACTTTTATCTCCTACAAAAGTCTGAGCATAAACAGTGTAGGGTTGGTAAAGCAGCTTGGTGGCACTGGGGACCTGGATTCCTTTTATCTTCTTGTTCTGCCATCTCAACACAGCTTCCATTTGTGGGCCTATGATGGCTGCTCCAGCTCTCACCATGCTACCCCGTGTACCAGTGGATGGGGCAAGAGAAAGAGGAGGTGGCTACATTATTTCAACTTCTCCTCCCAATGGCCCAGGAGCTAGCTGCAGGAGACAGGGGCAAATAAAGTCTTGAAATGTGTGATGGTTAATTTTATGTGTCAAGTTGACTGGGCCAGGGGATGCCTCCATATCTAATTAAATATTTCTTTTTAGGTATGTTTGATATGTGTTTCTGGAAAAGGTTAGCATTTAAATTGGTGAGCTGAGTAAAGCAGATGACCCTCCCCAATATGGGTAGTTTTCATCCAATCCATTGAGGATCTGAATAAAACAAAAAGGTGGAAGGAGGTTAGATTCATTCTCTCTCTTTGCTTAACTGGTTAAGCTGAAGCATTGATCTACTCCTGTCCTCTATGCTCCTGACTCTCAGGCCTTCAGTACCAGTCTGGAATCTAAACCGTCACTAGTCTGGCTCTCACACCTTCAAATTACACCACCAAGCTTTCCTGCATCTCCAGCTTGCAGGTGAACGATCATGGGACTTCTCAACCTACATAATTGTTTGAGCCAATACCTTATGATAAATCTCTTTCTAGATAATCTCTCTATATCTATCTCTCTATCTCTCTATCATCTCCTATTGGTTTTGTTTCTCTGAAGAATCCTGACTATTATAAACTAAGAAACCAACCACATGCCCATCTAAAATATTAACTACTATAGAGGAAGTAAAAACAAGTATTAGGGTGACACTTAGCCATCTCTGCTTCAGTCGGCTTCTATGCATGATCAGCCCGCTGAACTAGGAGTTATTGTGAAATCTATAAAGATGAAACTTGAGACAACTGGGCTCCTGGGAAAACTCTGATTCAACTTCCATCTTTCCCCCACTGTGCAGGTAGACGTACTTCAGTAAAAAAGGAGGTCTTCCTAGAGGAATGGGTCAGTGCAACTTATACCTGCTATTGTGAGGAAATACTCTGATGTGCATATACCAGTTATGAGAGGTGTTAGGAGTCATCTACTACTGTTAAAACACAAAGCTTTAGAATGAATAATTCCCTTACGAATTTGAATTCCTACACTTGTATCATGAATATGCTTTATAGTGTGGGAGAGAAATGGGTAGGCTTATAATTAGCTCAGCATGACTTAGAGGCCATGGTGACATGGGGGTCACAGTCTGCCTTATCTGTAACAGAGTCTGAGAGCGGGTTATGCTTGGGAATGCCCTCCATAATTCGTGTCACACTGGGGATGGGGAAGGCTGGGGACTATAGAAAAATTAAAGAAATGCAGAGTCTGGGAAAGAGGGGAATTCAATGAACTCTCTCCTTCAGGCAGGAAGGAGGATGAGGCCTGTAGTACTCCTGGGAGGAAACTGAGAACCTCACACCAAGGGCTGTGACAGTGATAATCCTGTGAAGTTCCACACCTTTCATCAGATTATTTTTCAGCACATTTTCACTCCCCTTCCCCTCCTTTAGAGTGGATTATACTTTCCTGATTCACTGACTTTTGCTTGGACAATAAGAAGTGAGCATATTTAATACGAGGAGATAATGCTAGTACTATTTAAAGTGCTGGCACAGTTTGGCTGGACTCCTGGCCTTCGGTGATTTGCCTTGAGAAGTGCAAGCAGGAAAGCTCTTGCCCCTTCACCCTGGGCCCTGTGACGAAGACAGGTGAAGCAGACCTACCGTGAGCCTGGAGCCAAGCCTGATACCCGAAGCTGGCTGTAGAGCTGGAGAGACACTAAAGGCCAGATGACTTGGGAAAACCAAAATTTGAGCAGTGACCAAAAAAAATAACTTTTTGGGTGGGGTCCAAGAAGCAAGAATCAGCAAATTAGAAGGAAAAATTAGGAGAGTTCAGTGTCATAAGTGAGAGTTTTAAAAGGGAGAGATCATTAGACCCAGATGAAGTAGAGAGATCCAGGTGCACACATGGTGAGCTTTTCATAACCACGAGTGCTTCTCCTTCGCTGGGAAGTCGCTCTTCTTTTCCCACTTCAGATACCAAGTGTTGCTCTATGATAGAGCCTTAGAACATGATAAGACCTTGAGGTCCTCCAGACCACTGTGTCTCAAACTTCAGCCTACCTCAGAGCCACCTGGAGCCTTGTTAAAGCACAATCCAGTGGGACCCAACCAAGACCTGCTGATTCAATCGGTCTGGGGAGGGGCTCAGGTATGTGAATATATAAGAAGTTCCCATGTGCTGTCCAGCCACAGACGACACCTGGAGTACACTAGAGTACATAAAACCACTCCTTCAGTAGATTGGAAACCTCAGACACAGAGAGGGAGAAAGAGTGACCAGAGGGTACCAGCAAGAGTGGAACTGAGCTTTCCCACCCAATCCAGAAATGCTTTCTCCAACCCTGCCACCTCTCCATCTCCCCTGGTGAGCATCAAGAATTGCTCGCGTGCATCTCAGCCCTCAGGTTCCCCTGTCACAGCCTCTGCTCACTGTCACAAGCTCCGCCCCCTCCTCACAGATGTCCCTGTGCTGGATGGCTCAAAGCTTCATTGACTAACCACCAGCCAAGAGGAGAAAGTAATAAAGTTGGGCTTCAGTGGAATGAGCAAACTTTTCTATTATTATTCAAGAGGAAAATTGGCTCTGAGTTAGGGGAAAAATAATTTATAGTAGCAATCCTGCATCCTCTTTGTTCTTCTCCACTCAGCTCCAGCATCACCTCCCAGGGGAATCTTTCCTTACAAAGTGCCCACCTCACTACCAGCCTGACCCAAGATGGCTTGTGGGCTACTTCTCCATATTCCTACCATAGACCTTTGATCAGAGCAGGGGTCACCTGTGTTGGAAGGGTCAGGTTAATGCCTATGAATAACCTGAAGGCAAAGAAAAGTCTTATTGTTGTGCTCTCTTTTGCATCCAGCACAGGCAAGAATTCTGGTGCAACAGTCCAGATCCAGTCAGGAACAGAGAATCTGCGCCAGGTAGCTCAACAGAGGGACTCTAATGCAGAGAACTAATTGCAGACGTGTTGAAAAGGCAGATACCAGGGGAAGGTGGGTTAACCTGGAAAATAACAACCACAGGAAGCTGCTGCCATCCCTGGGGCTTGGGAACCAAAGCACGCGATGAACCAAAGCCCTGCAGCTGGCACTGCCCAGGGACTCGGAACATTGGAAGAGGGACGTCCCAAGGATTTGGCCAAACAGCTGAGCAGGCAAGGCTGCCTGGCAGAGATGAACCTCCAGAAGGTAGCTGACAGTGGCGTGGAGAACAGAGTCACCAGGTAGGATCTAGAATGACCAGGAGGACCTGGAACTAGTGCAGCCTACAAGGGTGAGAGCTGACTAAGGAAGGAGCCAGAACCACTGTGTGGGGCTCACTTGAAGCAGAACCTGAAGGATTTCTTCCCTGGTCCTAGCCTGGGTTCTCTGGAAGCAGAGCCTGATGCAGGGAATTGTGTGCAGGTCATCGACTAGGAGAGCCTCTCAGGAGAAATCTGCATGGCCAGAGAAGCACGATGGAAAAAGGAGGGACTCAAGCAGGGAGAGGGCTCCAGGGGAGGTCTAAGTACAGCCAGACCCTGCAGGGGACTTTAGGCTACAAATTGCATCCCAGTGTTTGTCCTGCCCAGAGGCATGGACATGGGCTCTTGTATACCCTACGCAAGTCAGAGATCGGGTAAGAGTTCCAGAAGGTTGTACAGCTCCAAGGCACTTCTGGGTGAGGTGCTCCAGCCTCTAAAGTGTGATTCAGCAGAGAAGATGGTAAATGTGAACCTTCAGCAGCAATGTACTCAGCAGCTGGTGGATGGGCACCCCAAACTGAAAAGGTTCCCCCAGGCATCTGAATGGAGTGCCATTCCATATTTGCTGCTCTCCTAAGCTGCCTCACGCTGGCTGAACTTGACTCAGGGAGCAAAACATGTTTGGTGGGAGGGGTGAATCAGCACAAACACGGAAATGACAGGTAGTTGACAGGTAGTAACTGCTCAATAATATCCACTAAGCTGAGTCAAACTTCCTTATGTGTTCTAGATTTTTTGGCGCTTTGCAACAATTGAATCTGTCAACAGTAGTTGAAGATTTACCATCACTAAGGAAATAGTTTTCAGTAGAAAATTATCATTTGCCTAAGAGCACATGACAGATACTGATTTTGTGTCAAGCATACTACAATTTACTCACGGACCTAAAGGGAATTGAGGGAAAGCTTAGATTCCTACTCCACTTGGATGGGGTCTGGCCATCCTCTTGAAGTGCTGAATCAAAAATATTTTAAAGTTATTTTCTTCTTCATGATCTAGACAATGCATTTTCAAGAAAAGTCCTAAAGTCAGCTGCGGTGTGGGTATTGTGCAGACTTTGAGTTAAAAGCCCAGAATTGCAGTGCACGTTTACTTAGTAATTTGTAACATACTTTTACCATCTTGAAAATTTGCTTTATGAGTTTTCCTAGAAATAACAATGTAGTCCGCCATATAATGGCTCAGGAGGAATTCACAGCATGGCCTGCCAGGTGGTTGTTCTCATGTAATCATATAGAATATTTGCTCAGCATCTCACACTTTTAGCAAATGTTAATTGATGGAAATTATCGGGTGTCCAAGAAGACTTTGGAATCCATAAGATGAAAAACATTAAACTCTTTGAAAAGAATACAAAGAGAAATGTGTTGTAGCACTTTTAAATGCCAGGCACAGGGCAGGGTTCCATGCTTCTATCAACTCATCTTCCAGTGACATTACTACAATTTATGTATGAGTATCTTTGTGATGCAGAGAACAAGACAGAGACTCAGGAAGATCAGGTGACTTACCCAAGGCCACAGAACTTGAGGGGACAAAACCAGGATTGGAACCTGGATCTCACTGACTCTATAGCCTATGACACTGAATGAGATAACAACAGTAACACTAATAATTAACATCTATGACTTAGATGTTACATATTGCAACCTCCACCTGGAATGCCTACTCCACCCCACGTTCTCCTACTCACCTGTTAGATCTCAGCTGAGATGTCACCTTTCTGGGAAGGTTTCCTTTTATCCCCCAGGTTTGTTAAGGTGCTCCTCAAATGCACTGTACTTGCCTCATAACAAGGCTTATAGTTTATATCACTGTGTTTGCATGGATTTAATCTCTATGGATGCCCCGTGAGAAGAGGGTCTTTCTTCATTTTGTTTACATTAGTTTCCTTAGCACTGAGCACAGTTTCTGTAATATAGAAGGTGCTCAATTAATATTGAATATATGTGGGTTACTAGGTGCCAAGCTGTGTCTAGTTATTATTACATCTCTCACTCTCTAAAAAAACACGGGGGGCTTCCCTGGTGATGCAGTGGTTAAGAATCCTCCTGCCAATGCAGGGGACACGGGTTCAAGCCCTGGTCTGGGAAGATCTCACATGCCACAGAGCAACTATGCCTGTGTGCCACAACTACTGAGCCTGCACTCTGGAGCCCACGAGCCACAACTACTGAGCCCGCCTGCCACAACTACTGAAGCCCGAGCGCCTAGAGCCCATGCTCTGCAACAAGAGAAGCCACCGCAATGTGAAGCCCGTGCACTGCAAGGAAGAGTAGCCCCTGCTCACCGCAACTAGAGAAAGCCCATGCGCAGCAACAAAGACCTAACACAGCCAAAAATAAATAAAATAAAAAATTTTTTAAAAACACCTGGAAAAATATGCACCAGCACCTATCACGGGAGGCTTCCTAATGAACCCTGACTGCTTATCCATCTCCATCTTCTCATTACTCTACCCTGAACCTCTAAGAAACACACACACACACACCACACAACGCACAACTTTAATCGAATAGATTTATCCTTTTCTTCCTCTCTAAAACTTTTTCTTAGTTATCATTTCTTCTTCTTTTTTATTTTTATACAATTTTTAAAGGTTACTTTCCATTTACAGTTTTTACAAATTATTGGCTATATTCCACTGTTGTACGATACACCCTTGAGCCTATCGTACACCCAATAGTTTGTACCTCCCACTCCCTCAAACCTTTTAGTTACTAAAGATTGGAAGGCATTCATCAAGTAGTCTCATATTTACCAATTACTGCACAAAACTCAACACTCAGAGGATAAAGTAAAGTAAAATAGTTATTCCCAGCCTGCCGGCAGCATGTTATTTGGTTGCGGATTATACATCAGTACACATCTGAACACCGTGAGCAAAACTGCCAGTGATTTCTGAATAGATGCTGTCACTTCCACAAACATTTCTTAAGTGTCTCTTGCATCAGGCTCTGTGCTAACTCCTTTCCTTCTTGAGGGATTAGGGCTCTAAAGAGTCTTTTTTTGTCAGAAACCACCTGTAAACTGATACTTGAGCTAACACACATGCCAGCAGACTGACCTGAGTAAATTATTTAATCCCTGCTAGGCTTAGTCCTCTGTAAAAAGGGAGTAGTGAGAATATAATGTTAATAGTGTTAATATTGAGAGAAAGTATGTAAAGCACTTAGCACAATGCCTAGAACAGATTAAGTAGCTGGCAATCATCTTCATTAGCATCACATTACTTTGTGTCATTTAGTCTTCATAGTAATGGTAGGTATTGAGGCTGGGTGCTCATTATTACTTTCCTTATATTCCATGGAAATTAAGGAAAGGGGTCTTCTGCTGGGTTTTCCAGGAGGAAACAGTTTTGGATAAACAGCAGTTCTGTTTTCTCTGCCCACTCCCAAAGTGTGCTGAATCACAATTCTTACAGTCTATAGGAATCTTTTGTTAATGGAATTGCTCAAGCAGTAATATCAGAACTATCATATTTTATTATCACAAGACATGTTTTTCTTCTATTGGTTTAAAATCCATGATGGAGGAAGGGTAAGATTAATTATCAGTTTTTCTTCAAACTATTATTCCCTTTTTTCTCTATTAAATAAATGAGAAAAGTGAGGCTCAAAGAAACTGGGTTGCCTCAATAGAAGTGGCAGAGATGGGATTTGAACCTAGACTCATCCAACTCTGAGTACAGAGAAATCCACCGCCCGCCCCCACCGGCTTTTTTTCCCTCTGTGTCCATTATCCAAGGGGCCTGATTTGAACGTGACTATGTGAAGACAGGCCATTTGTAAGTAAGCGCCATTTTAACAACCCAAATTTAGAAAGAAGCTTTGATTCATTTATTTAAAGGGAACGTCATGAACAAAAACCTAGTTTTATTATGTTTGAGAAAATAAGTAAAGTAATAAACAGATTTTCTTAACAGAATAAGAGCACACACACGGAGACTTCCGTTTCTGCCTGACACATGAAAAGCTTGGAAGTTGTCACTCCCACCCCTGCAAAATGATAAAAGCCAATCAAACTGAAAATCAACAACCCTTCTTAGATTCATCAGAGAATTGAGGTCACAGGGCAAGCTGTGGAGAAGCACAAAGGTGGACACAGAGAATCACCGCTTACAGGGAGCAGAAGTCTGAATTGGAGGCAATATCAATTGGAACAATTTAAACTGTAATTGATGAATGGCTGGAGGCTCAGTGTGAACTAGCTTGAGACTTAAAAACTCCAGGGAGGGGGCAGTCTTAAGAGGGACCCACAGTTTCATGAGCTTTGCCTCCTGGAATCCCACTAGGTTCTCAGGGTGAAATTTGGAGAAAACCCCCTCAAGCTTCCAGTGAAGGGAAGGGAAAAGTAGACATTCTGACATATGCTTAGAGCATCTTAGAGATGCTCCATTCTCCTTAATAAAGTTCTCCTTAAGGAAAACCATTTTACCAGAGCCTAACTGACCTGTGAGATGGGAAATATGCAACTTCATCCCCCTTAAGCCTTCCTGAGAAGCCCTTACAAAAGTCACATCCCAGGGACACAGGCTAACTAAAAGACTGAGACCTGATTGTAGGACTAGAGAAAACTTGCCCTCCCGTTATAATATCAATTATCATAACAGCAATAGGACTTCTGTACAACAACAGAAATTACAGCTAAAAGAACTGCAAGCTTCATAGCTTATTTTAGAAGTCTCTAAGGAAACCCAAAGACAACAAGCGATGCACCAGAGGAAATTTTAGCCTTTTCCACCACAGCTACAGCACACAGGAAACACATCCTAACTCCTAGCCACATAATCATAAAACCTGAGGCCTATCTACCTCAGTTCCTTTTACTTGATATGTTATGTAAAGCTTTCAACAGAAAAAAAAAAAATATATATATATATATATATACACATATATGGCATACTAAAAGGCAAAAACACAGTCTGAAGGGACAAATCAAGCATCAGAAGCAGACTAAGATATGGCAGGGATTTGGGAATGATCAAACTGGGAATTTAAAAGAACTATGATTAATATGACAAGAGCTGTAATGTAAAAAGAAAAAGACCTGTCAGCTGAGAATCTTGTATCCAGCAAAACTGTCCTTCAAATGTGAAGGAGAAATTAAGCCATTCCCAGATAAACAAAAGCTGAGGGCGGTTCACATTCCACCTAGAAAGAAAGAAAATTCTATGTGTGACAGCATAGATGAACCTTGGGAACATTATGCTAATTGAAATAAGCCAGTCCCCAAAAGGCAAATACTGTATGAGTCCACTTATGTGAGGTACTAGAGCAGTCAAGTTCATAGAGACAGAAGGTAAGATGATGGTTGCCAGAGTCTGAGAGGAGCAGAGGGAGCATAGGGAGTTATCATTGGACGGGTCCAGAGTTTCAGTTTGGGAAGATGAAAAACATGCTGGAGATGGATGGTTGCACAACAATGTGAATGTACCTCATGCCACTGAGCTGTGTACTTAACAATGTTTAAATTGGAGCTTCCCTGGTGGCGCAGTGGTTGAGAGTCCGCCTGCCGATGCAGAGAACACGGGTTTGTGCCCCGGTCCAGGAAGATCCCACGTGCCATGGAGCGGCTGGGCCCGTGAGCCATGGCCGCTGAGTCTGCGCATCCGGAGCCTGTGCTCCGCAACGGGAGAGGCCACAACAGTGAGAGGCCCGCGTACCGCAAAAAAAAAAAAAAAAAAAAAAAAAAAAAAAAGTTTAAATTGATACCTTTACATTATATCTATTTCATCACAGTAAAAGAATAAACAAAGCATAGTTCTTCTCATAAAGTTGCCATGATGGCTACTTTTTTCTTTTTTCAGAAAAGGAAACTATTGTATCCTACCTTAATATGGAGATTGCAAAATTTTTCAATCAGTCGATCTTCTTTCAAAGCTTAAATGAGTTCATTAAGATTCTCAAAAATAGTTTTATCACCTTTGTCTATTGCTTTAGGCACCATCTCCCTTTAAATATGCATTAGTATGGAAATGAGGCATTGCTCTTCACACATTTTCATTGCTGGATCCAGAGTGTGAAGGCGAAGTGGATGTCATCAAACCTGCTCGGGTTCCTGCAGCTACTTAAGGCCTGAGTTGATTGCAGACTTTGAGTACAGGGCTGCTTGGTGAAATAAGCAGAGGGAACGACTTCAGCTACAGGGAACATGAGCTCACCTTGAATTTGTGACTCTGGCTGTTTTTCACCATGGTAATGGTTGCTGCCCCTGCTCACATCAATCTAGCCTCATTCTCCACACACAAGAGAGCCAGCCTGGCCATTACAGGAGTTGAATCTGGTCACGACACCTGCTGCAAAGGCTCTGCTGGCCTGGAGAGGTCCCACCATCTGCTGGCACACACCATCTCTGTCTTGATGCTTCTGGCAAACAGGTGTGCAAGCATCACAGTTGGCTGCCGGGGCGGAGATGAGGCTAGGTGGCCCAGGGCAGATGTGATTTACGTGGTTGAGTGGCGGAGGGCCAGATAGAGACTTTGGGCGCTTGGAGAAAACCCACCCCTTATCCCGAGAATGGAGTCGAGTTAACTTAATTTCTTTTCATTTTGGTCTCCTCTTTTGAAAAATGGGGATAAGACTTGCCTGGCAGGTTTGTTTTCAGGATTGTATGTGATAATACACATCACTTGTCTGACTCACTGTAGGTAAGTTTTCCCTGAATCTCATCTCTATTATTTAATACGATGTTCCGAGTAAAGCAATTTCATTCTTGCCTTGACACTTTTGTTGGAGCTGCTCCAAAGGCCTGGGATGTCCTCCCACTGCATTACAAACTACTGTTACTCTTTCATTATGCAACCCAGATGCCATTCATTTTTCCTTTTAGGAAGGCTCCTATCCCCTTTCCTCCCATAGAGACAAATGATGCTAAAGAACTCTCCCTCTTCCGTGGCTTAACCGTATTTCCAATGTCAGGCTGTCCTCACTGAATCACTGCTTGCTGTTTCTCTGTCTCCTGCGCTGGTCATTGCTCTGTTCCTGGTATCTGCAAACTTCTTTTGTACCACACCTCAGAGTAAATATTTTGGACTTTGAGGGACCATACAGTCTCTGGGATAACTGCTTAACTGTGCTGTTGCACTGAAAACACAGCCGTGGACAATAGGTAAAAAAATGAACATGGCTGTATTTCCAAGAAACTTTATTTACAACACAGGCTGCAAGGCAGAGCTGGCTCACAGCCATAGTCATATCCCACGCACAGAGCACAGAGCTTGGCATGACAAACACTGGAAAAATGTATGTGTCCCAAATTCTAGACTCCAGCCTGGCCCGGAAATGTCCTCTTCCATCCATCTGTTCTGTGCCTGTCTGTGATGGGCTTGCTGGATGCAAACAGAATTCCAGGGACGCCCACTGCATGTGACTTTTGCTCCAGAGGCTAAATATAGTGTTTTGTTGCTTGAGGCAAAAACATAAGACATATTATAGTATAGAAGGTGTATTTCCTGTTCATGGAATCAGAAGACCTGTGCTGAATTCCTAGTTTGGGTACTAAGTGTGTAACCCTAGACTGGCCATGTCACCCCTTTGAGCCTCCATAAAAATTCATCTACAGAATAGGCTGTGTGCCTGCATTGGAGGACGTCGTGAGGACCACGATGATGTCACCCATGGCATTGCATTGTGAGCTGTCTCACTAGTCAATATCATTATTATGATTATTATTAGACTCAGATGCTAGATTATTTCCGTACTCTGCTTTCTGGGCTGGTAGGAAGGTCATGTGTGCATTCATTCATTTATTTAATTTATTCATTTATTTAATTCATTGATTCACTCATTTAATTCATCATTATTCACTCCTTATTCATTCATTTAATTATTTAAGGTTGGAAAATTGTCAAATAAGGAAAGAAACCATTCTCTTGGGCCAGTACAGACTCAGAGAACATTCCGAGTACTGTCTAACTGATCTTCTTTATTGTCTAGTTCTATTTTTCTCACTGTTGTGGCTTCTCCCGTTGCGGAGCACAGGCTCCGGATGCGCAGGCTCAGCAGCCATGGCTCACGGGCCTGGCTGCTCCATGGCATGTGGGATCTTCCCAGACCGGGGCACGAACCCGTGTCCCCTGCATCGGCAGGCGGACTCTCAACCACTGCGCCCCCAGGGAAGGCCTAGTTCTATTTTTTAATGTTCTGGTGATTTGGCCATTGGACAAAGATCTAGGATGAGAGAAACCAAAGTGCTGGATTCTTAGACTGTGAGAATCAGTAAGCCATGCATTGTCTACGGAGCCCCACTGAGAGAAGGAGTTGGTGTGACAGATTGTTTCTGTTCCACCAGATTCTATTCTCCTTTCTTCTCAAGTCACAACCATACTACCTGTCCCTTGAAAGTACACCTGGCCGTGAGACTGACTTACAGCCAGTGATGTGTAAGTGGAAGTAGAAGGTACCACTTCTAGGCCTGGCCCTTGGGAAAACAAAGGCACTCATAAAAGAAAAAAAAAGAAACATTCTGATGGACACTTCTCAAGTTCCCAGCTCTGCATGACCTGGGATGGTGTGAATGAGAGAAACCCTGGAAGCCTCATGGCAAGGACAGCATCCTGGATCCCTTAATGATATGGTGGAGTGGAGCTGCCCTTGACTTGGAACCCCTCCTTGGACAGTTACCTGAGCACAACATGATCTATTTGTTGTGTGTATTGTACTGTGTTATGTTGTGTTTTCGGCCAGTACGTATTCAAGGCTAGTTGTTACAGCATTTTCTTACCAAAAATGATATATCTACTTTATTTCCTTCCTTCCTTCATATCTTCCTTTCCTTCTGTCTTCCTGCCTTCTTCATTCCCAAATTGCATACATCCATAACACTTGAGGTGATATGTGCTTTGGATTGAAAACTTTTCAAATTTTACAAAGTTCATATGAAGTACAAGGGCTGACCCCTAGTGAGGTCTGAAGCTTATGCAATTTGGGGAGTTTCTTCAAGTAGAAGATTACAAAATGTTGAATACAAAATCAGATATAAAAACCCTGAAGTCTAAGTTTCATCAGCTTCACCATAGGTCCCCCACTGGTGGTGTGTACACTGCAGATACAGGAATCTAATTCTACTGGCAAGTTCTGGCTGAGTCCACTAATCAAATTTATTAATAGTTCTGCACAAAACATATGAATATTCTACTTGGGAATCAGTGAAGACTATACATAGGCTCCCAATATTTTGGGTCAAGTTTTCCCCCTAAAGTAGTTAAGGTCAGATTTGCTTTTGCTGTCAAATGAGCTTTTAAAAATATAGTTTTCAGAGCTTTTTGGAGTTTGGAATTGTGGATGTGGGATCTGTATCACAAATGGTCAGTCCTCACAGACATGGAGAACAGACTTGTGGTTGCCAAGGGGGAGGGGGGTGGGAGAGGGATGGATTGGTAGTTTGGGTTTAGTGGATGCAAACTATTGTATTAATATATAGAATGGATAAACAACAGGGTCCTACTGTATAGCACTGGGAACTATATTCAATATACTGTGATAAACCATAATGGAAAAGAATATGAAAAAGAAAGTATGTATATATATAACTGAATCACTTTGCTGCACAGCAGAAATTAACACACTTAAATCAACTGTACTTGAATGAAATAAATTTTAAAACAAACAAACAAACAAAAACAAATGATTTTTAGGCCTTATTAGGTGCTGTGAGGAAAGGAAGGTACCATATGTGCAAGCTGAGCCCTATCCTCAGGGAGTCTACCGTCTCACTAGAGCATGGACCATGATGTAACATAGCTACAGTGTGATTACTGCCACAGAGCAGCTCTCACGAAGTGCAAGACTTATGCTCATTAGAACTGCCCATGGATAAAAGTCCACATAGAACAAGGAGTCTTGAAGAGTGTCTGCACCCAGTCACTGGGATGTTCCCTGATGTTCACCCAGATGACCTGACAGGTTCAGGCATCCCACACAGTGAATCAGTCAGAAGCAAACTGACTTAAGAAGCAGAGAGATGTGAGCTCAAATACCGATTCCTCCACTTACTGTTATATTGGGTCAGTTACTTAACTCTTTGGAATCATTGACTATGATTAATGAGATACAACAATAGCTGTGTTACTGGTTACCACTTATTGAGTCCTTCCTATGTTTCAAGGATTGTGATAGGTGCTTGAGATGAATCATCTTATTTAATCCTCTCAATAACCCATGAGATAGATTTATTATCATTTTAAGACCAAAGAATTAAAGATCAGAGTGGTTTAGAAACTCATCTAAGATTCAGGTCTGTTTGACCCCAAAGCTCAAGCATGGAACTATTATTAATTTGCCCCTCCTTGAGACAAAGAATAATATAAAAACAACTCAGGAAGTCGTGAACATAAAATGATGCTGATGTCTTGTCCTGAGTCTGTTTTTCCGAAGCTTCTGAATTCTCTCTGAACTTGAATTCTCCCTGACTCTGAACTTGACCCAGACACTTGGTATTTTCTCCTAGTCTGATCTTTTCCTTTCCAAGATGACATAATCCTGGATTTTAAGGCAAAGATCATAAATACAGAGAACAGAGAAGCAACTGGACTCTGACAGGTTTTTGTTGTCTTCAAAGTATCTTAAACATTTTTGAAATCTTAATTTGGTAATTTTATATAAAAATCAGGCTTCTCTTGAGAAATTGAGATGACACCACTAGGCTTGCATTTTCCCATGACACTAACTGGCCACCCCCAAAATCTCAAGTAGGTCCCTTTCTCATACATTCTCAAAGCACCCTGTGTGTTTCTTTATAGCATTTAACATAGTTCATAATTTTACATTTATTTCTATAAATATATAATATATATGCATTACTTGTCTCCCTGACAAGAGAGTAAGATCCATGTCTGGTTTGCTTGCTCTGCCTTCCCAGCCACTAATAAAGAATCTGGTCCAAAGTGGGCAGTTAACAAATACTTGTTAAAGAAAGATACACTTCTGAATTAACGAGGAAGATAACATGAAGGTAGTGTGTTCATCTGTCCATTTCATACCCTGTTACTATGACAACTTAATAAACCATGCCCTTCAACATGCAGCTGGCTCTCAGTCTTTTGGAAAATTTGATCCATAATGGCCAAAAACACTTGCCATCGAGGTCCAAATGTTGGAAGTATAATGACTTCATAGTGATGTCTTTCAGCCACTTAATGACCCTAAACATTAAAGAAATTAGAATTGGCAGGGTCTGCAGGGTTATTGTTTTTTAACTTATTGAAGTTTCCAAATGGTGGCTTCATGGTGCCAGCTAGTATAGTATTGAGGATTTACAGGCAATAAAACATAGACAGACTCCCAAGCATAAGAACTGTCATGGGCTGCAAGTGAGAAAACAGTCTCCAATTTATGTTGCCTGATGAGACAGTGATCGGCCATAATCATACTTTTATTTCATACACTGGCCTTCTTCAGAGGATCATGAGGTCCTTGAGCATATGGTTTACGACCTTCCCAACAAGTACCAATCATGGCACATCCAGACAAGGCAGGTCCATCATCACCAAACCTTCTGCAGAGCAGTCAGCATATCAGTCCCTCACTGTTTTAGGTTGTTTCTATTTGAGCAAATCCATTAGCCTCAGAAACTGAGCAACTACAAGATTCCAACCCTGAGAACATGGGGCTAATATCCCCGATGTGGTAAAAGGCTGACTCCATTCATGTGTTTTTCCAGCAGGTGTTTCCCGATCCTCCCAAGTAGAATAACCTTCTCCCAGTCAACCTACCTAGTGCGCTTAGCACTTTGCCAATTCTTCGGCTACACACTTGGCCTCATGTGAGTCTCAGACAGCACCGGCTCATTGGCAAAGGACAGGTTTTCACAGCAGATAGACATGGGTGTGGCCCTCTATCTACCTTTACTGGCCACATGAATTAGGTACACCAATTAATTTTCTTATCTTCAATTTTCTCCTCTTTCAAAATCAGAAATAACTCTGCTGACTTTGCATAGTTGGGAAGAATATTTGGGATATTGTACATAAAGTACTTACTATAGAAATGGTATTCAAAGAATTTAGGGCTTCCCTGGTGGCGCAGTGGTTGAGAGTCCGCCTGCCGATGCAGGGGACACAGGTTCGTGCCCTGGTTCGGGAAGATCCCACATGCCGCGGAGCGGCTGGGCCCATGAGCCATGGCCGCTGAGCCTGCGCGTCCAGAGCCTGTGCTCCGCAATGGGAGAGGCCACAGCAGTGAGAGGCCCGCGTACCGAAAAAAAAAAAAAAAAAAAAGAATTTTAAACTCCTTTTCTTCTTGACTGCAGGAAATAGGTTGTACTCTTTTATCTATTCCTCTTGGTAGAGTTCCTGCTTAACTGAAAGAGATCAATAAAAACTTATTACAGGAAGGAAGGGAGGGAAATTCAAAGTGGTTAAGTGATGTGGGTCACTTAATGATAGCAGGAACAAGACAAACAAGAATTAGGAATTTCACAAAACTAATTCAAGGAAAAATAGGTTTCAGACATATGAATGGATGTTTCTTGACAAAAAGATTCTGTGGTCAACAAAACCCCCCTGGGCATGCCTTAATCTGAGAGTTTAATATAAGGCTCTTCAAAAAAAATACCTATTTTACTCTTTGAGATAAGGGTTTGACGTTTGGTTTCTTCTATTAAGAGAAAGTCCTTAATTTTCTCCTCTGTGGGTTCATTGACCTCATGACAAATTCAAGACCCTGGGATTTACTCGGTCCCAGGAGCCCATGTTAGCTGCAAATGGCCATGCAGAGCAGAGACTGGAAAACCTCAGTCCTCTGTGGACTGACTGTTCTCTACTGCATTGATGATATCAGTGTCACACTGCTAAAAAGCAATGTACTTTCATCCACTGGAGAGGGCATCCTTGACCTCCAGCCTGGTGATCTAAGCATGCCTTCACCCTGGTCCTGCAGTAACTTACACAGGAAGTGGAGGAAAAGAGGGCAGGCCTCATTGTCCACGCGGTCATGGTCATCCCACACCCACGTGGACGTGAACTTCACATTCATCAGTGTCCCAGCAGGGAGTGACACCCAATGGATTTAACCAAAGAAAGCTTAACAAAGGGACAATTTCAGAGCGGGAGGGGCTGAGTTAAAACAGAATCTGTGCCTTTCTGAAGCTATGGTTTTAACAGCATCTTTGAAAGTCCCAACTACACCATGATGAATCACGTTGCAGAAAGCACTTTGACACACATGATCTTGGTCAGTCTTGGCCAGCATCTCCCCAGATTTGCAAATGGGTAGTCATCGGTTTTTCTTTATGTAGTGGAGTCCACAAGACCAGGTTTAATATTATGCTAACAATAAACCTCATTTGACCCATAGAAGATCCTCCCGTCCTCCAAGTATAGCCTTTAGTTACCACCTCAGTCAAGCAAAATATAGACAGAGGCTTGATGTTCCATTGCAGAGTCTGTGTAAGAGACATAATTGGTGAGCACTGGGTTATTTCAAGGCATAACAATGAAAAATGGAAATGCAATTTCATAAGCAGTGCCAGGTGCACAAATTGGAGTCTGCAGCCCCTCTTTTGGGGACTTGTTTCAAACTCACATCCTTCAGTTTTCATTTACAGCCTCAGAAATTCATTTGTTATTCCCAGCTGGACCTGGGTCCAGGGCTCCAAAACGATATCTGTAATCATTAGGATTTTAGCAAAGTGAGAATGGGAGACACCGTCTCCAATATAATTTCCATTCTTTTGGATGTAGCCTCCTATTATTCAAACCTGTCAAGTCACATGACAGTTGATAACAGGATGTTGGAGATCTACACCAGCCAAATTGGCAGAGCTCCATCACGAATCATATTCTGGCTGTATTAGGGTAAGTGTTTTGTATAAAAGTTCAGAAATAAACATGAAGACTTCAAGAATGAAATTTATCAAAATTGTTATGCAGTGTCGGGTCCTAAATTTTATAAATATTTTAATGAGAAGTGAAAAATGAAAGTTAATGTCCAGGTTTGTTTTGTTTTATCATATGTGAAATGGATAATAATAATACTTTCTTCACCAGAGGGTTTTAAGGCTAAATAAGATAAATATTAATTCACCTCGATCATTTGTTGAATGAGGCAGGGGATAGATAGAGATAGACAGATGATAGATAGATAGATAGATACATGATAGATAGATAGATATGCAAGTAGAAAATAAATATAGATACATAGGCAGAGACTGACAGCTACTCAGTGTTGGTGAATGTTAAAGCCTTGAGTTCAACATCCATCATTCACTAGGTCTTCAATATATGTTTATTGAACATATGGATTATCAGAACAAAGCTTTGTTTTATAACTTTCAGTTCTTAAACTTCATACATTCACACTCAATATTTATTTAAAAAGAAACAGGGTAAAAGTTATATTTCCAAAACATATATTTTCACTAATAAATAGCACTGGTATATTATGAAGCAATTACCCACAGTAGCTACAGGGATAAGTACCTGCTGTCTGTCACTGAGAGCACAAACATCCACAGGGAAGACCCACAGGTATGGGAAGGAGTCCATGGGGACCTTGAGTTGCATGGCTCTCCTACTGGGAGGAAAGAGGGTCTACTGGGAATGTGGGGGGTATATGTGGAGAGTGTGTGTTTCATGTACAATTTGATCTGTACAATTAGAAGTTGTATCTTATTAAGTCATTCTATGTTGGTCACTTATGAACACACCCTGGTTTAGATGAATCTACTCAACTTCCAACAACAATGACTTTAATAATGATGATGATTGCTAGCACTTCACTATGTACAAGACACTGTGTAAGTGATTTGTCTGTATTAATTCATCTAATCTCCTCAACAGTCTTGTGAGTTAGGTACTATTCACATCCCCCTTTCACTGATGAGCCAGGTGACACATAGAAAGGTCGAGGAACTTGATGACATCTCATACTTAATAAGTGGCTGAGCTGGGGTGTGAAGCCAATAATCTGAATCTAGAATTTAAACTCTTGGCCACTACTGAGCCTTTTTATTCAATGGTTTTGGAAATGGAGGCTTGGGAAGGAAAATGATCGATAGTACCACAGCCAGGGCTAGAAAGTACCTTTTAATTTAATTAGTACAAATCTACTAAATGTTTCCTTCAGGCCAGCAAAGAGGCTTAGAGGTACAATTGAGAGCCAGATGAATAAGGTTCCATCCTGTGTTCACTGATGAAACGCGAGTCAGAACATGAAGCGTGTGAGCAGGCGATGGTGATGAAGCATGGTAGGGGCTGTGCGCTAGAGCACCAGCAGCATCGCGGCCCCAGGTAAGAGCGGAAGGATGGCTGGTTAGTCAGGTGAGTGCACCGGAGCCTTGTGTTTAAGGTCCTACTGCACTTCGAATAAAATGTCAACGGCTCATCACGGCCTCAGAAGTTCCCAGTGGTCTGGCCCTACCTAACACTGGAATCTCACCCTGGCCACATTCTCCTGTTCTCTCTCTGGTCCAGCCCATCTGCCTGTTTTCAAGGTTTCTAGAACATTCCGAGGTCTTTCCTGACTCCTGTCTCCTTCACACACATTCTCCCTTATGCCTAAAATGCTCTTCTCTTCCTGAAGCTGCCTTGATTTCCTCCTTCGGGGTTTGCTTTGACGTCATCTCCTCAGGGAGTCCTTTACAAATCACGCTTTACGTAATTCCCACCAGTGATCTCAAGTTTTCATTGTTATGAGTTGAACTGGGTCTCTCCCCACGCCCAGGTTTACGTATTGAAGCCCTCACCTCCAGTACCTCAGAATACGACCTTATTTGGAGATAAAGTCTTTACAGAGGTAATCAGGTTAAAATGAGGTCATTAGGGTGGACCCTAATACAATATGGCCGGTGTTCTTATAAGAAGTGGAAATTTGGACATACATTCAGGGATAAAGCCACGTGAAGATGAAAGCGGAGATCAAGGTGATGCTTCCACAAGCCAAAGAACATCAAGGATTGACAGCAAAACACCAGAAGCTAAAAGAGGCACGAGAAGAAAGACTGCTAACACCTTGATCTCGGGCTTCCAGCCTCCAGAACTGTGAGACAATACATGTCGTTGTTTAAGCCACTCAGTTCGTGGTACTGTATTCCTAGCAAACAAACGCAGTAATTACACTTTTATTATGGGTTTACTTCACTCAGCTACAAGCTCTGTGGGGCCAGGGCTTGTCAATTTCAGTCACCAGTGCCCCCAGCCAGGGCTGGTACATGGTGGGTACGCAAGGAACCCTTGGTGTGGACTGATTCTCTTCTCCTATGAGAATCTCTCTCCTCCTTTCTTCCTCCCACTCCTTCTCTGCCTCTTCCCCTCCCTAAACTCTCTCCTGCTCCTCTTGCTTTTTTGTTTTGTTTTGTTTTGTTTTGCGGTACGGGGGCCTCTCACTGTTGTGGCCTCTCCCATTGCGGAGCACAGGCTCCGGACACGCAGGCTCAGCGGCCATGGCTCACGGGCCCAGCCGCTCCGTGGCATGTGGGATCCTCCCGGACCGGGGCACGAACCCGTGTCCCCTGCATCGGCAGGCGGACTCTCAACCACTGAGCCACCAGGGGAGCCCTCCTCTTGCTTTTAATGTGCTTTCAGGATGATGGGATCTATAAGTTTCCAGAACTTGGTCATAGCTTGAGACAGATTAAGAAACAAACTGAGACTAGAATCAGATGCTAAGCAGACTCCACAGACCCCACCCACCCATTCAAGAGACTCTTGTGTAATTTCCAGGCGGTCTTAGGCATGGCTTGTTTCCTAACGATGGATCACAAAGAACTTGGAGTGTGGAAAGCACACGGCCCCCGGTATTGCTCAGGTTTGGCTAGTGCCCTGGTTTTTTCTCTGAACGTGTGGCCTTGAGAAATCCCTTTACCTATGAGTCCAACTTATCTGAAAACTAGGACGAGTGTGCCAATCTGCCCTTTACATTTGGCAGGATGTTGTGAGTCTCCTTCTATGACAATAAGTGTTGATTTGTAATATGCTTCTTAATGTTTGCAATATTATGCCACTATTAAAAATATGTATATACATATAACATACATTTATATGGTAGTTTAGCTGATCCCCATTCCATACACTTAGATATCTTCCAAATTTTACGATTAATAGTTGATGCGATAAACTTTCCTATATAGCCATTTTTTTTGTGAACCTGGACAATTATGTTCTTAGACTATGTTTCAGTTATTTCTTTGGGAGAAATTTCTCTAGCATACATTTAAGTCTAAGGGAATGTAAATTTTTAAGATCTCTTCCATATACTGCTAAATAGCTTCCCAGAAAAGTCCAATCAATTCATTCTCTGACCAGCAATACAGTAACGTGTTAGAGCACTTTTCCTGCCCCCCAAAATATCATCATTCATTCACACATTGCCAGCTTAGCAATACTGGACATTTTTCCATCTTCAGAAGCCATTGGTGCTTATCTGCTGCAAACTCCTGCTCTGCTCGTGGTCCTCTTTGTACATTTCAGCCCCATCCCCGCTCTGCACTGCTTCATGTCCCAGAGGAGAGCTTCTCCCAGGCTCTCTTACACTCCGGGATCCGGCTGGATTTGGTTTAATGGTCACCCCTGAAGGGTGTCCAAGGGCCAGAGATTCCCCTTGCGCACCTCCACCACGTCAGGCTGAGGTTTCGGCAGTGGCCGTGTTTCTCTGCCTGTGGCCACAGAGCTTGTCTTGAAGCTCCTCTTTCACAAGCAGGTTCTGGTAGCACTGCTACCTCTCGTGCCCCCTTGGACCTTGCAGGGCCAAGGATTCTACTGTCGTTTCCCTGGACGATTCTCCATCTTTGAGGTTTCTTAGCCCTGCCCACCCTGCTACAAACAGTCCCATCATTAAGCTCTCTTCAGTGACAGTTTTGGGTATGTCATCTGTCTCCAACTGGTATGTAGTGTAAACCCTGATGGTTGGTTTTTCCTTTTCTTTTTTTTTAATGAAAGCGCCTGACTTAAGTTAAGCTGAGGCTTCCACTTCAAAGATGGCTTTTCTCCAATAAGCGTACTGCCAGCCACACAACTAGATAAAGATCCAACCTCTCCCCTACCTTGTTTTACAGATCTTGCTTGATTTCCATAAAGGATCATGTGGGGCCTTGTTTTTTTCTCTTCCCATGCTTTAAATTCTTATTTTTATGTTTTAAATTAACCAATAAAACGTAATCCCTGAAACCTTAGGCCCCCAGCCTCAACCCCAAAAAAGCAGAACCCCAGGCCCTTGCCCCCCACCTCCCCTCGACCTTGCTGTGTGGCCCCAGGTATGCCATGCAATTTCCAGGACGTTTATGTAATAAACCTCTTTCTTCTCCCCTGAGTTTACTGATGGTTTTTGCTAAGCACATCTTGGAAATCATAATAAGAACCACAAGGGCTGGCCTCGCCAAAACCTTGGTTATTGACAGGCTGAGACTTACACAAAGCATAATACTATTGCTGTTTTAACCATTTATTCTATCTCGGCATTTGCCAGTTGTGTGTATGTATTTATATATATATATATATATATATATATATATATATATATATATATATGTATATATACACACACATATATCTTTATATGTCTATATATTTCAATAATCCTTTCTTATATAGTATTGAAATATTTTCCTTAGTTTTCTGATTCTCAGTTGCCTTTCTTATGCCATTAAAAAAAAAGGAATTTTAATATAGTCAGATATCCCCAATTTGAGGCAAAGGGAAATCTAATTTAGTCAAAGGCCTGAATTCTAGGATTACTTTAAAGAGCAGTTACTGTATTATTTAGAGGAAACACAGAGAAGAAATAGTAAAATGGATTAAGAAATCTTTCTGAAACAGGGATAAGTCAGACATAATATAATGGATAAAAATGGTGATGTCTGGGTTTCTTTCTTTTTTATAAATTTATTTATTTATTTTTGGCTGCATTGGATCTTCGTTGCTGTGTGGGTTTTCTCTAGTTGGGGTGAGTGGAGGCTACTCTTCGTTGCAGTGCGTGGCTTCTCGTTGCGGTGGCTTCTCTTGTTGCGGAGCACGAGCTCTAGGCACATGGGCTTCAATAGTTGTGGCATGTGGGCTCAGTGGTTGTGGCTCACGGACTCTAGAGTGCAGGCTCAGTAGTTGTGGTGCATGGGCTTAGTTGCTCCGCGGCATGTGGGATCTTCCCGGACCAGGGCTCGAACCCGTGTCCCCTGCATTGGCAGGCGGATTCTTAACCACTGCACCACCAGGGAAGCCCCTAAACTGTGTTTTTTTTAAAGGGTTCAAAGTATTTGCTCACTGACTTAGGCAGGTTAAACTTTTTCCATGAAAATGTGTTGATATTACTCATTATATATATAAGATTTTCCTCAGGCTTTCAAATTGAACTAATACTTCCATGAGTATTTATTATGAGTCAGCCGCTTTCACACACCTAACTCAGTGTGAGAACTCTCTAAGATTGGTATTCTTATCCCCATTTAAAGGGGAGAAGATCAAATTTCATAGAGGTTAAAGAACACATTCAGTCACACAAATAAAGAATAAACCAACTTTCCAGCAGGAGAAAGATTTAAACCTAAACTTTTTGCTTTTAAATCCAGTGCTTTTTTACAGTATCAAATATTTATCCAACAGAGCACACTTCAGCAGAAATCATGAATATTTAACAAAAATCAGATTTAGCAGACATGTAATGATGCTTCTAAAATGTTCAAATTGGGGCATAAGTGTTAAAAGAATAAAATGATACTGAAATAAGGGCCACCTACAGTTAATTAGCAAAAATGTTACAAAAGTAATGAGTTATAAGCACTATGTTTAAGTGAAACAAACATTTTTTTAAGTCCTTCGTGAATAAAGACATGCTAGGAAACAGGTGGTCAAGTGTGCCCACACTGACACCAGTTAAAACTGGTATACCCAAATGGATATAGAAACTGGTAACGGAAACTGCTTGAAGTTGGTCATCCTGAATGCAATGTATGTGTAGCAGGAGAGGCTGTTGATTTTTGGTGTGCTAACGAGAATTAGTGGACCAGAAAATGTATCTTGATTTTCCTCATTCCAGAAATAATAGACTGTACAATAACAGAATTGTTATCACAAATGCATAATCAAAAACTCATGCATAAGCCTCATCTGAAACAGTGTTGGTAAAACATATGACATTTATGGAAATTCTTTCCCTTCAATTCTCATCATTACAGAGTTCAGCTGCTCCCATGCGATGGAAGAGACTTGCCAATAAATAAAAAAGAGATAAAACAATCTGCCTATGCATTGTGAGCAGCAGTGTCAGAAATGAAAGCCATTGACAGAAGATCGTCTCCTGTGACATGTGGAGTAGAAACGATATTCCCATTTAGTTCAAATTCAAGACTTCCAAATAATGTGTCTGTAGAGAAAGACAGTGTTCATCGAATCTGGTGGCATTCACTGGTATATAACATATTTCAGAATACAGTTCTTGAAGGAAGGCTACTTTATCACATCTCTGCATCCACTTCTCAACTCCCCCTGCTGACCACCTCTATGAATTTGGAGTCAGTAGACACGTGAAACCTGGTGAAGGTAAGCAAATCCTTGGGACATGCCAAAATCCAGACCTAAAATCGTGCTGAAGGATTTCTGCTCCTTCGGTCAAATGAGAACCTGGGAATGAATAGAGAGAATCCTGGGCTGAGGAGTAGGACATGCAGCACTTGTAGAGATTTGGGGTCTCCAAAATGTTCAGGGGCTGGAAAAAGCATTCCTAGAAAAACCTGTTGACCTTGATTTCAGAACAGCTTTATAGGAACTGAAGAGATGGGCTGGAGTCATCTGTTTAGCTGAGTCTTGTAAATTGTTAGTCTGTAGGATAGAAGCCAAGGTGCCTATCTCATCTTTGGGGATTGATGCTAAGATACCCTGGTAGCCGAACTGGAGCCCCACTGAATGGACAATGGAAATTTGCAATCTACTCAAGAGGGATCTAACAGCCAGAGAGAGAAAATGCTGGAGAATCAGGCAACTTAAACAAACAAAATTATAACACTTAAGGTTATGTTACAGCATGAAAAAAAAAAAAAGACTTCATAGAACCAGATACTGTCAGTTCTCATTATTCGTGGTAGTTATTTTCTAGACAAAGATGCAAACACTGAATTAGCAAATACTGAAATGCTGCTGCTTAGGGTCAGATTCCCATGAGCCTCTGGCCACAGTATTTTCATTAACCTATCACTATATAATTTTGTTTTATTTGTGTTTGCATTTAAGGACACCTTATCTAGTACCCACTGTTCATTCATTAACATTGTACTAACAGGTGAACAAGGTAACGATAGATGGAGAAAGGGCTATAATAAAACAGTTAATACATTAAAAATGTATTGAGTTAAAGAAAGATTGGAGTCTGAATCCTGAAAGCTTCACCCAACTCTAGGCAAGATTGATATTAGAAAAGACACACACCAAGCCAAAGTCTGAGAATGTACTTTGTTTTTGAATCTCGGGGATAAAGAGAAAACATTTAAAGTTTCCATACAGAAAGAACAATAATTTACAAAGATTAAAAAGGATCAAACTGGCATGGAACTTTACATCCACAGCCCCAAAGTAGAAGATAATGAAATAGCACTGTGAGACTGCTAAGAGAATGAGTTTTGACCCAAGATTTCTACCTCTAACCAAGATGATATTTATCTGTTGGTGTGAAAGATGTTTGCAGGTATGTAAGGATTCAGGGAATGTATCACCTACACCTCACTGAAGAAAATACTGTAGTACGGACTCTAATCAAAGAAGAAATGAATATAACAAGAGATCCCAAGACAGGATAAGATGGGAGGGAAGGGTGAGAAGCAAATAAAGATAGAAGTAGAGATAGAGATACATAATCATCAAAGTCTTGGAATGCACAGCATACATACTAAAGACCAATTCCTGAAATAGAAGTCACATTCTATAAGACAAAATGTTTAAAACTGGAAGAACCAAACTCCTTCTGTAAATAAAACCCTGAAGATGTGTGATAGACCAGAAGGCAGAAGTAAAAGTATTTCTAAATTCTTATTACATTGGGGTAAGAAATTAGCAATGGGCAGGTGAGTTAAAGAATCTTGCATAGGAGTAAAAACTGATATCTTATTTTAATACAATCATAGAAAAATAGTGATTCTGAGCTTCAAGAGAGGGGAGGTAATTGGTAGTGATATCAAAAAGGACAGCATAAATTCCAAACTAACAAAGTGGAAAAATAGGGATGTGTAGTAATTAGAACAGACCAGCAACAAGAAATAAAAGAAAAACCTGGAAATAACAATATGCAATAAATAATAAATACAAAGAATGTGAAAGGAATAAATCATATATAGTTGTTATACTACATGTGAATGACAAAGGCTGCCAAACTTGTTTAAAAATAAGACCCATCTCCATCTTCTTGACAAAAATGAATTTAAGACAAAGTAATAGAAAAAATTGAAAATAGAAAAGATGTATAAGCATATACCAGGCACACAATAAGAAAGCCAAAGTAGCAACATTAGTGCTACATATACTGGAATTAATTCACATGTTGTATATATATTTATAAATAATATGTGTGTTTATATATTTCCCTATGTTCTTTGAATATATATTATACATTTTTACATATGTCTAACAAACATTTTCAAAAAGTGATCATATTCATGACTATGAAAAAGCTTAAGAAATTCAAAAATAGAAATTTGACAGACTACAAGCTGTGATCAAAATCATGACTGTAAATAATTAATAAAAAAGAGCACCCCAAATTATTAACTGCTTAGAATTTTTAAAAACCTGGTGATTGCCACTGAAATTACATACTATCTAAAAAACCATGAAAAGGAGAGAACTTTATATCAAAACCTGGGGGGGGGGCACAACAAAATCAATATATGGAGAAAAATACAGAGCCTGTAAGGGCATTGTTTTGTAAGAAGGAAGATAAAATATAAAAGAAATTAAGTCTCTTCTTCAGAAATCAGGACCAATAACAAACCAAAAACTCTGAATGAAGAAAGACTTATTCAAGTAAAAACTGAAATCAATGAAATATATATAAAATATGTATGTTTTAGAATAAATATCAAAAATCTGATTCTTTGAAAAGCTTAATAATATAAATAAGTGCCTTATGAGACTGATTAAGGAAAAAAAACAAGATAAAATATTCATGGTTCAAAATGAAATGGGAGGTTTAAACACATATGAAGGAGATTTTTAAGAATTACAAGTTAACAGGGCTTCCCTGGTGGCGCAGTGGCTGAGAGTCCGCCTGCCGATGCAGGGGACGCAGGTTCGTGCCCCGGTCCAGGAGGATCCCACGTGCCATGGAGTGGCTGGGCCCGTGAGCCATGGCCGCTGAGCCTGCGCGTCTGGACCCTGTGCTCCGTAACGGGAGAGGCCACAAGAGTGAGAGGCCCGCGTACCGCAAAAAAAAAAAAAAAAAGAATTACAAGTTAATAATAACTTGTGTAAATCTATAGCAAATAAATAAACATGTAAACAAACCTGGAAAAATGGATATCTTCCAATCAAAATACAAACTGCCAAAACTACTTTGGAAGAAAGAGAAAATCTGAACAGATTAATTACCAAAAAGGGATTGGAAAAGTGATGAAAGATATACCCTTAAAAAAAAAGAATGAGGACCAGATGGTTTTGCAGAGTTCTATCTGATCTCTAAAGAACACTTATTCCCAATGCTATTTAGAAACTTCTGACAATACAAGAAAAATGAAAAGCTCAGCCATGCAACTCTTAAGCCAGCATAACCTTAATAATAAATCCTGCAAAATTCTGAAAAAAGAAACAACAATGGCAATAATTACAAAAACTATAGATCAATCTTCTTTATTATTTGGGAGGCCACAACTTTAATATTAACTAATAAGATCATGCACTATGACCTGGCAGGGTTTATTCCAAAGATACTCTATTAAGAAATCTCTTAATATGGGAATAATAAAAATCTTTAAGGCCAGTGTCAGTTCAGAATGGATTCTGTACCCAATAATCTGCTAAATGATTTACATGTATTAACACAATTCCTCTCTCACGTAATCCTGTTTGGTTATCATAATCATAATTAGCATTGAATTTTGAAGATAAGAAACCTAAGGCATTAAGAAGAGAAGTTAAACTTCCATGATCACACAGAGTAAGTGGTAGGGTTGGAAACCTCGTCTGGGAAGTATTGCTTCTCAGTCCTGTTCTTAACCCCTCCACTACAGAGCTCCATGTTGGGGGCAGAAAAGAGGTAGGGTAAGAACATAGGAACAGATGCTGGAAAGGAATTTGATAAAATTTGGTAGCGATTATGATTATAGCTAAGAGAAATAATATTAGAAACTAGGTAATGACTCAGTATTGATAAAAATCTACTCATAAACATCATTCTCAAATAGTGAAACTCTGAAGCTGTTTCTCTTAAAATCAAGCACAAGATGAGATGTCCATTAACTCCATCAATATTCACTATTTTTGTAGGTTCTTGCAAATGCAATATGACATGAAATAATAATAGTTTAAACACTGTAAGAATCTAAAAAAGAGTGGATATATGTATATGTATAACTGATTCACTTTGCTGAACACCTGAAGCTAACACAACACTGTGAAGCAACTCTACCCTGATAAGAAATAAAAATAACAAAAATCTTCAGGGATATTGCTCCA
Source organism: Mesoplodon densirostris (assembly GCF_025265405.1). NCBI lineage: Eukaryota > Metazoa > Chordata > Mammalia > Artiodactyla > Ziphiidae > Mesoplodon > Mesoplodon densirostris. Next base: position 85,449,814 of record NC_082673.1, on the reverse strand, counting down.
GCAGTTCTAAACCTCAGCCTTACATCGTCATGATCGTCCTGCCCCTCTAGCATCAGGATGATTGGCATACAGACCGAGCATCACTTTTCCTGACCACACTCCCTCCTCCAACACCACAGCACTTCATCTTTGCACCAGAATACATTAGAGTGACTGTTACACATTTGTGGTTCTTCAGTCTCTTTCCACCCGTTTACTCTCACCACAACCCAAGCTGGCTAGCCCTCTGCCCGAAATGCTCATATGAAGATGGCAGATGACCTCCAAGCTTTGGAAGCCTGTGGTCAATTTCATCTTTCCCACGTGTGGGTGCTGGCTGTGACATACCACCCAGGTTCCCCATTCAAGGTTAAGGCACTCATTCCTACAGCTGCCGGGAGTGTTGGCTGCTCTCAGCTGAGTCTCTCCTGGGAATTTCCCCCTAGGGATTGCTTGCAATGTTTTGTGGTGGGGGCACACATCCAATGACTGGTCTGGGCCAGTCTACCAAGGCTTGCCACCTTTATCTCAATTCAAGATATGTTCTCCAAACTGTCCCAACATTGGTGTGTGTGGCAAATATGTGCAAAGATGCAAAATCAAATCAACCTGAGAAAGAAGTGAAGAGACGGAATGAACCTTACATTTTTACCTTTGGATAAAAGCAAAATGCATTTATATCAATTATGAGTTGGAGCTTGTAAACATTCCCTGTTTGAACTTAAGTTCTGTTTGTCCTCTTACTTCTTAATGAAAGTTTAAAAAACAAGTTTATGTCCAGAGAAAAACAAAACCAAACAACACTTCAGTGGCTCCCTATTTCTCTCTCTTTCTATGGAAAGAATAGGCAAATTCCTTACGGTGGTCTAATAGGTTGGACATGACCTACCCTACTCATACCCGACTACTTCATTATATCTCTGACCTCCTTCTCTACTATTCCCCACCCCCATTCCCTACTCCACTCAGCTGCTCTCACACCCTTGTTCCTCCTGGAGCAAACCAGGTTTGCCCTCAACCCAAAAACTTTGCTCTAATGTCATTGTTTTCCCTTTTTTGTTTGTAGTTAGCCCTGCTAGGATATAAGCTCCACCAAGCAAGAATCCTTCACCATTCATTCACTGATAGACTCCAAGCACCTAGAAAAATGCTTGGCACAGGGTATGAACCCAATCAATAAGTGAGAATGAGTGAATGAATGGATGAGATAAAATTATCTATTTCTGATGATATTTTTACATACCTATAAAACTCAAGAGACTATTTAAGACATGCACACCTCCTAGAATTAATATGGTAATTGATGAGTGAGCTGGCTACAAAATCAATCTCTTTTTTAAAAATAAAAAATATAACAGACTAGAAATAAACATGGAGTAAGAGTGACAAAAGCTCTAAACACTTTAGGAAGAAAATTACTAAAATGTATGACATATATGAAGAAAACTATAAAATCTTACTGCGGCCATAAAATTAGATCTGAATGAATGAAAAGAAAATTTGTGTTCCTAGGGCTTCCCTGGTGGTGTAGTGGTTGAGAGTCCGCCTGCCAATGCAGGGGACACGGGTTCGTGCCCCGCTCCGGGAAGATCCCACATGCCGCGGAGCAGCTGGGCCCGTGAGCCATGGCCACTGAGCCTGCGCATCCAGAGCCTGTGCTCCACAATGGGAGAGGCCCCAATGGTGAGAGGCCCCCGTACCGCAAAACAAAACAAAACAAAACTGTGTTCCTATTTGGGAATTTTGAATATTACAAAAATGTCAGCTCTTCAAAATTTATATACATACATTAACTGAAATATGAATTAGAACACTTCTTTTGGAATTAGGTAAAATAATTTCAAAGTTTATATGAAAGGATGCCACTTAAAATCAGCAAGAATATTATCAAAAGAAATCTAGTGAGACTTGTTTCGTAGACACTAAAATATAATAAAGCCATGCCAATCCAAATAATACGGTATTTAATACGGTATTTAAATACATAAGTAAAATAAGACATATATTTCCTTTAAAATGGGAATTTATGGATAATAAAGGTGATTTTTACAACAGAGAGAGAGAAGGTAGGTTTATTTAATAAATGGTTCTGGCTCAATTGGCTATCCATCCAGAAGAAAATACACTTGGATCTCTACCTAATATGGTAAACAAAAATGGTGATGGATTAAAGTTTTAGCTCTAAAAAATGAAACAATAAAAACTTAACAATTTTAATGTAATATATATGATATATTATATTAACAATAATATGCCAGGAAAGATTTGCTTTTAAATAGAACAGGAAATCCAAAAGTTATAAATAAATCATAAAATTAAAAAAGAGACATCAAGAATTAAGTCAGTAGACAAATTTTACATTATTTTTCTAAATAAAGTTGCAATATATTCTTTATTATTGAAATATGAAGAGGTTTTCAAATGAATAACTAAAAGACAAAATATCTAATAAAAAATGGGCACTCCATATGAATAAACAGTTCACAAAAGGAACACATGAAATAACTAAATGCATGAAAAGTTACCAAGCCTACCTTAAGTAAACAAAAGAATACAAATAAAACTACCTTTAATATAGCACTTTATATCCATACCTGGACAAAACTAAAGAGTTATTATGTCTACTGTTGGTGGGAATGCAAGAAAAAAGAGTTAACATTACACATGGCTGGTAGAAATGTTCACTGTTGTGTTTTTGAAGAACAAAAAAGCAGCATCTTTTACAACATAAAAGAAAAAGATTGTATCCATTGTTCAGTAATCACATTTCTTGGCATTGATCCCCCCAAATTTACCAGTTAAATTTTTAACTGGCAAAGAACTCAAAAGCACAGTCTTTGTTTACCAATAGGAGATTGTTGATCACCATTATATCCATTCTGTGAACTGTGTGTGGGATACAGCATATATAAATAAATAAATAAATAAATAAATATATATATATATATATATATATATTTGTATTTATATACATTATCTATCTATTAACATTATGTATGTGTATGTATATGAATTTGGAATATTGAGGATATATATTATATATTTATATATGTTTATACATATATAGAGAGATATCAATCAATCAATATAATATATATGCCCTCAATATGGATTTGCCCCTTAACAATTAATTACATAAATCATCCAGGCAATTTTAATAGATTTAACTCATATATTTAATGACTATATGCATACACACACATATATATATTCGAGTATATATATTTGATTTAAAAATCAAATATTGATAACAAATTTTTAAAAATCTGTATATGTCTATATGTGGAGGATAGAGAGGGAGAGTATGTGTATTACCTGCTAAGTGGTAGGAGAAGGAAGAGAAAAAAAATTATCCCTGATAAAATAATATTATGGTGTTTCCCCCATTTAGTTAAAATTATAAGATTCTTCATGTGTGTTTTCATAAAGAGAGGACAGAAATAAGGATAATAAATTTTTAATGTGGTTAGTTAGTTTAGAGAGCTGGGATTTTAATTTTTATTTTCTTCTTTATAATTTTATGTATTGGTCATACTTTTCACAAATACGTATTGCCTATATGATTGGGGGAAAATAGAATAAAGCTCTGTTCTTTGTGGAAAAAATAGACTAACAGTGCTTACAAAAGAAATATTTAAAAGATTACCTCTTCCTTTCCCCTCATTCTGAGATTGTCAGGGCTAACTATTAAAGTGGGGGAAATCAGTGGAATTTAGTATGTAATAACGGCAATGTAATATTACATATTACATTTAACATGTAAAGTTAACATGTAACAATGGGAAGCACCACAACCTGAGGGGAAAACTAAGCTGTTTAGGAGAGAATTACAGAAAAACCTCAAATCTGGCAAGGGCCAGAGCTGGGTGTGATAGTCCAGGGAACCAGCAGGGACCAATGGGACTCCTTCAAGATTATTGAGAAGAAAGTGCTTGATAAGTCCTAGGTCCCAAGGAAAATCTTTTTTGTGTTTGTTTATAAATGTATTTATTTTATTTATTTATTTTTGGCTGCATTGGGTCTTCGTTGCTGTGCAATGGCTTCCTCTAGTTACGGTGAGCAGGGGCTACTCTTTGTTGCGGTGCACGGGCTTCTCATTGCAGTGGCTTCTCTTGTTGCGGAGCATGGGCTTCTCATTGCACTGGCTTCTCTTGTGGCGGAGCACAGGCTCTAGGTGCACGGGCTTCAGTAGTTGTGGCATGCGAGCTCAGTAGTTGCGGCTCACAGGCTCTAGAGCACAAGCAGGCTCAGTAGTTGTGGCGCACGGGCCTAGTTGCTCTGCAGCATGTGGGATATTCCCGTACCAGGGCCCGAACCCGTGTCCCCTGCATTGGCAGGCGGACTTTTAACCACTGCACCATCAGGGAAGCTCAGAGGAAACCTTTTCTGGGGGCAGTAAAACAATAAAACTAGTATAAAGCAATCTGTTTTGGTAAAAATAGGATTGAGGACACTCCACAATCCCACCCAACTCCAATAAAAACTCCTGAAGGGCCTCTGCAAAATCCACAGGCTCCTAAGAAGCCTCATTTTGAGACCACTTCTCCAGAAGACATTCGTATGACTGTGGATCCCTCTTATGGGCCACTGGGATTCTGACTCAAAGATAGATTAATTAGCTTAAAGCATCAGGATTTGGTCAGACAGAAAAGAAAACCCCTGTCACCATATCCATAGTGGCAACTGCTCATTGCTAAGGCCAATAAGAAGTAAACTCCTCTTTAGTTTGGGTAATACAGGGACGTAAGATAGCCCAAGAGCCAACTAATTACCATTCTAACATTGCCATTTATGATTGTTTATAGAATATATATAATGTGTATATATACATATTATATATAAGTATGCAATTATATATGCATATGTATACATACTATAACATTTCTTACTTCTTATGTATTATTATGAAGTTAAAATACAACATAGAAAATTTAGAGTAATTACTCATCTTGATCCACTTTAATAACTTCATTCACTAATTTGTACAATGATCAATCACTGCATAATGATCTCATTCTTTTCTTCTTTGGGGACTGAAAAACCGATCTTTTTTTTCATCCATACTGCATTTGAAAATTAACATGAGCCCAACAAAAGGCTTAGTGGGTCACTGTTCATTATTGCAGATTTTATTATAATGAACAACTGGGAGCCATCCAAACAGTAAATAAGAAGGGATTGAATAAAGAAATTCTAGTGCATCTCTGATAGAATAGTAGGTATGTAGATGTGCAGATGTAATACTAATGCTTGCTTAGAGTTTATGATGAATTCCCCTACGCCTCACCTGAGCACATAAGGGTATTTTGTCAAAAGTCATTAGCCTTTTTTTAACTTTCCCAACATTTTTATTTTTAGATACAACTCCATTGTGCCTTAGCTTTGCCTGACCACTGAATACTTCTTTAATTGGGGTGATATTTTTGCATTTATGCATTTTTAAAATTTAATTTAATTAATTTACTTTTTATGCAGCAGGTTCTTATTAGTTATCTATTTTATACATATTAGTGTATATATGTCAGTCCCAATCTCCCAATTCATCCCACCACCACCATGCCCCAAAAGTCATTAGCTTTTGTCCCCACCTGTTTAAGAAGTCTCACCCAGTTATTTCTGAATGCCCTAAGAGAACGTCTCATATAGTTCACCAGGGGGCCTGTACTTGAAGCTCTGAAGTGGCACTCTCTTTCTGCTTGCTTCCCCCTTGCCTGACTCCTTGCTGATGTGCACTATCTTCAAAATTCCTGCTGCTGGATTCACCAGGCCCACTGGCAAGTCTGTCCCAAGACAGCTCTCTCTGATGCTTCTGAAAACACAGTCCTCCTGGTACCAGAGAAAAGCAAGGACCACGGAATTCCACGTAATCAAGGTCTCATTATACTTCTAAAAGAAGGTGTCGAATCATCCTTTCATTAAGTTCTCTTATAAGAAATGCCCTTCAGGGACTTCCCTGGTGGCACAGTAGTTAAGAATCCGCTTGCCAATGCAGGGGACATGGGTTCGAGCCCTGGTCCAGGAAGATCCCGCATGCTGTGGAGCAACTAAGCCTGTGAGCCACAACTACTGAGCCCGCGAACCACAACTACTGAGCCTGCACGCCTAGAGCCCGTGCTCCGCAACAAGAGAAGCCACCACAATAAGAAGCCTGCGCACCGCAACGAAGAGTAACCCCTGCTCACCGCAACTAGAGAAAGCCCACACACAGCAACAAAGACCCAACGCAGCCCAAAATAAATAAATTAATTAATAAAAAAAGTCCTTCAAATTTAACTGAAGGTCTTTTCTCCCTCACGTTCAAGTGTAAGTCCATGTGGTCCCCACAAATGTGACAGAGACCATGCCATCCGCACCCTCACTATTTCCCTTCTCATCAACTGAGGCTCCTTCTTATCTGCAAAGCAGCACATGACAATATATATCTGAGAATATATATATTCTCCTTCTCCCACTAGACATACCTTAGTCACAGACCAAGTTCAAGCTATACCCTCTTCTACAAAACCATGTAAAACTATATCTGTGAATTACACTAAGTGAAATGAGCGGGTAAAAATATTTTAGATAACCGTATGTAGAAAATTACATGATCATAGATGTAGAATATGGGAGGCTTGTTCTACTAATTTTTTCACTTTCCATATTCTCAGTAATGAGCTTTACTTTATGTTTACTTTAGTCATGGGGAAATAATAAAAATGTATGAAAGATAAAAGCCATTCAATGTGTGAATAATAAAGTATTGTGTGTACATTAGGTGCCATATACACAAGTTTTATTGCAGCTATTCTTTATAATAAGCCTACAAGATAACTATTACACCAACTTGGTTAATGAGGAAATTGAGGTTCAGTAAAATTCCCTCAGGTGATATGGACATCTGTTTTCTCTCTGAATTCACTTCCTTTTAGTGGAATGTTATAATTCTTTGGAGGAAATTATTCCCCCAGTCCAGCTAAATGTGATCAGGGCCATTGATAATCTTGCTCACCTGGCCAGTTAATTGGTCCAGGGGTGGGCATGTGACCTGTTTTGAACCAATCAGACCCTTTTCCTGAGATATTTGAATTGATACTATGGGCAGTATGCTAATCTCTCTCTAGGGGTCAACCTGTGACCTGTGAGGTTCTGTGAAGTTCAGAATCCATTGTCCCTGGCAGGATCAGATTTACAGGAGGATCATATGAAACCCAGATTCAGGGAAAGAAGACAAAGGAGAGAGACCTGGCAGCACCCACACGTGTGATTTTCTCTGAGGCTCAGTTCTCCAGGGTGGTATCCAGCAGTCTTTCTCTGTGCCTCATGTAGATCAAACTGGCTTGAAAAAGCCATATGCAGTTCGACATGTAAGAGGAGAGCCAGTACTTGAACCTCTTTTCGAACCCCCATCCTTTATGCAACCCTAGGCCACCTCCCATGAATGACACAGGTGAATACAGAACTCAGGGATAGAGGGATGGAGTCACTGCAGTTACAGGTCACAGACCTTCAGATCAGTACCACTCCCTCTGGCCTGGGCTTTTAAGATGTGATTTAGGCCACTCACGTTTCATAATCACTGACCTCAAAACTGGGCTCCCACTCTCAGGATTGCATTAGCTTCCAAACTGAATTTCCTGTTCCTAAGGTCTTCATGCCTTCTCTGGCTCAGGAGATGGACGGCTGTTTCTGACTGCAGAGCACGGAGTACAGCAATGAGGCCTTAGCTGGGGAGAGGGAGGTAAGATGAGCCCTAAGAGTTGCTCTATGATTTCTCAAGCCTCAGAAGCTTCTCTTTGGTCTGGCCTGGATCCTTGCCAAGCCTGGGGTACTGGCCTGTAAGTACAAGAGGCCCCTGCCCTGCCCTTTCTCTCCACCACTCACTCTCCTCCACTCCTGCCCTCACTTCCCAAGCCCTGCAGCTTCCACATCAAGTGCCAGAAATTTGCAATCTTCCCCAAGAAGAAGCTGAATGATTCAGCAGAAGCATCAAGCATCTGGAAAAATTGAGCAAATGTAAGTTCGACCTCAGTTTCTTCCAGTGACCAGTTACTTGACCTTGAATAAGTTACTAGCTTGCTTTAGGTCTATTTTCTTCTCTAGAAAATAGTATAGAGTCAAGCTGCTAAAAATATATCAAGGACTTAGCACTGAGAGATTCCCCTCCTCTGTGTTCCCTTATTTCTGCCTGGAATGTATTACGTTTTCGAGAAATATTTGTTGAATGAATGAACGTCTCTGCTTGACATTGCCCTGCATGAACATTAAGAGGGTAGCTCTGACTATTGCCCTGAATTCTATGCTCCTTTGTATGATATTTATTGAGTATATACTATGTGCTAAGACCAGTGTTATGTGCATTCTTTCTCTTCATCTCTGAATTCCCCCATCACCTTAAATAATAATAGCTAACGTGTTCCAGGAGAAAACCAGGTGCTAAGGAGAGAGAAGCTGCCCTAACACAAGACAGTTCAGTGAAGAGAGGAGACATCTCCTCCCTGATCCCCACTACCTACACCTGGCAAGATGCAGAAGTAGCACCCCTGACAGACAATCTCTGTAAGTAATGTCCCTGCCCTGAGCCTCTGCTTCCTTATTCCACAGAGCTGCTGTGAGGAGTCAATGAGAAGATGACTAGATGGTATTGGTATACAGTAAGTGCTCAATTACTACTCCATCACAGTCCAAATGTCACTATTGTTGCATCTGTGGAATGAAGAAAATCGTGGAAACCAAGTAGCAATTTAACTTAGTGAAAAAGAAAATCTATGTCTCACCTTCCTTTGTTTCACCCGTTTTGCTTTTCCTCCCTTCAGGGCTAGTTGTCCCAGGCTAACTGGAAGCATGTTTAGAGAATACTAAATTGATTTCCTTAACGTACAAAACAACTAAACTCTTTGAGTTGGCAATGTCAACACTGATAAGATGGCAGCTTCACCAGATTTGTCTATTATGGAATGAGATCTGGAGAAGAGAACCATGTTTTTGCTGAGCCTGTCTTGAATTTCATGATCTGTGCTGATATTCATTCCAGAGACTTGGCTTCTCACAGGAGCCAGTCAGAAGAACTCCAGGTAACTCTGTGAAGGCCTCATAGGAATTGGAGTGATTAGGTCCGCTCTATGTCTATGTGATCTGTGTCTCTAGGCTCCTAAGAAAAAACTCTCTGATCTGTAGCAGGAAGTGGTCCTAAGGACACAGTGTGTGCTGCAAGCCTGGAATGCAGCTGCTCCCTGTTTCACCTTGCCTTTTACTAGAGAGGACATACATATATACCTGAAGGTATGGAGACTCTCCTCAGCCAGACGGCCAAGGGTAAAGTTATTTCAGGTATAGAATCAATGGGACACTATGCTACTCACACAAGGTCTAGAACCTGACATTCAGACCCAAGTATTACATTTGTTGGGGAATACACAGCCAAGGACTTCATCCAGAGGAGGGTAACCAGCATGCTGACAGGGGTCAGAAGGGAGGTATAGGAGGAACATGGAAAGTGGAAGTAATTAACACAAAGAAAATAAATCCGGGGAGCCTGTTAAAGTTTAAACTATCTTAACAACAAGTATGGGAAGCTTGGTGTGTTTGTTTTAGGTGCGACTGATAATGATCAGTGGCCTTAGCCTTTCCCCAGAAATAGAATTTGATAAGAGGCCAGTCAAGAAATTCAGGCAAGGCTTTACTGGGGCTCCTGCAGCCGGAGGAGGGAGCAAGGACAAGTAACCGTCTCCCTTGCTCACTACCCGAGGGGTGGGGGGGTGAACGGGTTCCTTATGTGAAGTGAGGGTAGAAACGTGCCCAGGGGCTGGGCAGAGGGGTAGCTTAAGTGTTTTGCCCACCCCTTTGGTGGTGTTGAGTGCAGGGGGCATGCTCAGTACCCTGCTTTTGCTCCAGACACCCAGTTTTTGCTCCCAGCTCTTCAGAAGTGGCAGCTGGATTTTTTTGGGTCTTTTTGTATCTTTTGTCCATAATTTGCCCCAACTGCACATGCACGCAGTTATTTTTAGTCCCTTATAGATTCTTTGTATTTTGTTGATGGAGGAGTCTTTGGTCCAGGTGCGAGCGTTGCAGCACTGCAGCAAAGGGTCCCAGCTCCCTGGTCCTAGCCTGTCTCACAACCAGTGTAGATTTAGGGTAAATGGGTAAAACAATGGGAGAAGAAATTGCCTTATTCTCAGGAGGCTATTTCCTCCTTCATAGTTGTCCAGGAATGGATTGGGCTGCTTCAAGAAGTGAGTTTTACCCATGGAGGTGTTTAAATATAGTAACAGGTATACAGCAAAGGACTAGATAGGATTCAGACACCACTTGAGGATAGAATCTTACATTTCCTTTCCATTTCACAGCATCTGTGAATCTACAAACCCACTAACCACTCACCCCCGCCAACCCACATACACACGCCAACATAGAAAGAAGTTTTGTTATTTAATGTGCCAGAGAAGTATTTGCTATGATAAATTTAAGGTCATAGATATAGACAGATGATGTATTAATCAATATGTAACTGATAGAGTATAGATAATTGTGAAGATAGTTGGGGACTTCAGCATCTGGGAGATATTATTGATATTGATTGATATTATTATCTCAGAATCCAGTCATGGTTCCTGGAAATCATAAGCTCTCCCAACCCTGTGCTCAATTTTCTGAGACATGTCCACTCATAACGTCCTCTGCCTCCTGCCCCTGGGTCCATTCCCTCCTTGCCTTTGACCCTTGAAAACCTGAATATTGAACTTGGCCATGCTTTGCCTTCCCCTAAAGGAACATACTGTCACAAAGAGAATTAGTGATCAATGTAGACTTTACTAAAGATGGAAGGAAGGAGAAAGGAGTTAGAGGGTCTTTCCTTTCCTCCCAAAGTCCTTCTCTGGCCACCCCTCCATGGATGATCACTGTCCTATGCAGTCACCAGATGCCTCCTTTCTCCTTGGTTTTCAAGAAAGAAATTCAAAAATTTTCTCCATCTGTTATGCAAAATGACTTTCCCTTCCTAGGTAACTTTGGCAACCAATTCCCAGGTCACCACAAGGTGGGAGTCTGGGCTGGGCTCTGGACTTGCCTGTATTCTATGTATCAGGCAGAATACAGGCAGGGTATATAATGCCTTTATGCTTTATAAGAGCATTCCTTCCCAATAAAGATAATGCTTTACTCACCAGAATGTCACAAGAATCAATAAGTTAGCTCCTTCTGCATATAAATGTGTGGGTAAGTGTATGTGCATGTGTGTATGCTGGAAAGGTTTACCAGGATTTTTTTTTTTTTTTTTTCTTTTTGAGGTATGCGGGCCTCTCACTGTTGTGGCCTCTCCCGTTGCGGAGCACAGGCTCTGGATGCGCAGGCCCAGCGGCCATGGCTCACGGGCCCAGCCGCTCCGCGGCATATGGGATCCTCCCAGACCGGGGCACGAACCCGTATCCCCTGCATCGGCAGGCGGACTCTCAACCACTGCGCCACCAGGGAGGCCCTACCAGGATTTTTAATGAAGTTCGAAACTGTTTGCAAAAGATCAAGGAGGACATTATTAACTGAACCTGAACTGGCAGCTCCTGAGATCTGAGGAGATTTATTTCATAGGTAAGCAATAATCTCTTAATAAAATCTTGACTGATGCGTGGGAGAATTGGGCAGGCGGCAGACAAATGAAAGGAGGGTAAAATTAAAATGTCAAAGGTACATTGAATGAAATGAAACAAGCGCGTGATGGTGGGAGGACTTGGAGAAATCTGAAGAAGTACTAACTCAGGGTTTTCAAGGAGGAAACAAACCTGAAAAATCCAACGTGAATCGGCTGTATTGGCGATTCACGCCAAGGAAAATTGGCGAATTTTCCTTCTTGCTTTGGGGGAAAACTTAACAAACTGAAGAATCTAGAGGAGAAACCAAGATGTTGGAGAGTTTGGAAGCCTGATCCTGCCAGGGAGCTGAATGCCCAGAGGATATTGGGCTTGAGAAAGCCCGAGATAGTGATGGTCCCTGAATTCGGGGCAGGGTAGGCTGTCAGATGGAAGATGATGGAGGATTGTTGACCTTCCCAGAAGCAGAGACAGGAAAGAGAGGTCTTCAACTCAACCTCTAGAGAGAATGGGAGCATGCTGAGAACGAGCGAGGTAGACCAGTTGAACATGACACAGGACGGTGGCACTAGGGCTCACTCAGGCCACAACTAAAACCAGGAAGCAGCTGATCAGCTCCTGTTCATTTTGCCCTTTAGGAAACTAACCCTCTGTTTATAGATCTTCTGATTTTTCAAGAGTAGCCAGAGAAGTAAAATCTCTCTATTTCTATTGCTGATAATTCATGTTAAACATGACACCTTTGGGCAATAAACCAAAATATCTCTAAGGGCCATGGGCAACTACTGTACAACTTTGATTGAAACTGCAGAACCCTTAAGAGTTAGGTTTGTTTTCAACATAAAGGACTGAGCTCTAATGATTTGAGAGGCTCAAAATGAACACGAGCTTACTGGCTCTCGGGGTGGTGGAACGGGCTCCCCTATCACGAGAGATATTTAAGCATAAGGATACTAGATTTAAAATGTTGAAATGTTGGATGGGATGACGTTTTATCAAACCCACTCTTTATAATTAACATGCCTGGATCTGTCCCCAAAGAGTCCTAGAGTAGGTATGTCACAAGGCCAGACACCAGTGCATTGTAGGACTCCAGGTGATTCTGATGCAAAGACAGGAGCACAGGATGCTCTATTTGAGGACCACCAGGTTTCCATCCTCCTGAGATCCGATAGATGTGGAGCAATGAGGAAACTCAAGAACCTGGAGCTGGATGATTGGGAGAACTGACCAACACACACAGACTAGTATACGTTCCCCTGTAGTAATACACATTAGACTAGTATACGTTCCCCTGCAGTAATACACATCACACTATGTTATTATCTCTTATTTGGGTGATTGTTTGTCACAGGGGATATAGGATTATTTCTTTAGTGTCTATCTCCCCTGCTTGAACGTAAGCTGCTAAGGGGATTTCTTAGCCTTGTGCACCAATAGTCCCACTGTGACCCCTCAGCTGGAAGCCCCTTCTCTGTCTCCAGATATTTTAATGGCTTGTTCCCTCCTTTAATTCAAGTGTCTACTTGAACATCCTCTTTTTAGAGTTACCTTTCTTATCCACAAACTTTAATATGGTGGCCTCTGTCATTTTCTACCGCTTTATCTGGCATTAACTCTCCTACGAGTATTATGACCAACATGGTTTATATACTTATTTGTTTGTTAGTTTGATGTCTATTTCCCCTTTTGAATGTAAGAAATTTGACTGCCCTGTTCTCTCTCTCTCCTGAGCCTACAACACAGCACAGTACACCTGAGATTCTCAATAAATACATGTGGAATTAAAGAATATGCAAAGAGGGCTTCCCTGGTGGCGCAGTGGTTGAGAGTCCACCTGCCGATGCAGTGGACGCGGGTTCGTGCCCCGGTCCAGGAAGATCCCACATGCCGCAGGGTGGGGCCCGTGAGCCATGGCCGCTGAGCCTACACGTCCGGAGCCTGTGCTCCGCAACGGGAGAGGCCACAACAGTGAGAGGCTCCCGTACCACAAAAAAAAAAAAAAAAAGAAACAAAGAAAGAAAGAAAGAACATGCAAAGACTGGAAATCGTGAAAGGATCCAGCAGGTTCACTGAACAGACGTGACTCCAGTGTGCCTGGGCCCAGGGCGAGCAGCTGTGTGCAGAATAGTGCAAAAAGTGTAGGACATCTGGGGTCAGATTATTATTTTTCTTTTAAACCAAGGTAAGGAGATTGGACACCACTCTGGAGGGAATAGGCAGCCGGGAATAATTTGACCAGATGTGACTCCATTGGAAAGATCCATCCAGAAAATAAGAAGAGGACTCTTACATATCTTGTTGCAGAGGTTATCATTTGTGAGATAGTGGAGGCCTCTGAATGCTGGAAAATGGGGCTCTCGGGCTCTTTCTGGAGGAGACTGTGGTTCCTCATTGGTGTTTTCTAGCACTAAAGGCCCATTAGGTTGCCTTAGTCAGGTTGGAAGTCCAATCTTTTCTAGCAGAACTTGGGAACAGTTCCTAAGTTACACCCACACGTAAACTGATCCAAAATGTTGACACCATGAGACTGGTTTGAACATCACTCAGGGTCCACTGTTATCCAGACACATGGACCAAATCCTGTACCATGAACTTGGGTAGGGAGCAAAATGAAGCCCTGTGATGGCCTCCATTGGCTCTGCCTGTTTTCAGGCAGGCAGAAAAAGACAGGGGAGGCTTCTGAGCCAATCTAAGGGCTGAGCGGGCAGCTCTCCTGGTTGGCTGTGTCAGCATGCACCTGCCTCCGTTCTACCCCCCGACCCTCTGCCTTCTGAAGGCTCAGCCTTCCCAGATCAGAGCTCTGGGGACCAGGACAGGTAGGGTCTGGGAGTCAACTTGCTAGTTGACTAGTCCCCAGTCTAGTAACTAGGATTCCTAAGGTAAGCCTCTGATGCCTGGGGTCCCTCCAGTATGTGGCATGAGTCTTCCTCACTGAGCTATGGGAGGCCCTGTCATGCCCACAGGACCTCTGCGCAGAGAGCAGTGTGCTTGGCCAGTGCTCTGATCGTTAGCCTGCTTGCTCTTTGCCTTAAGACCCCTATGTACCCAGCTGGGAAAAGCGCCCTTGACCACACGCCCCAAGGCAACCCAGGGACTGGGATCCTGCTGTCTCCCCTGCTCCCATCCTGCTCTGCTTCAGACCCCTTAGAAAGTGGCACAAGCCTGGGTGGAGGGGTGGGGACAGAGAGGTTGAGGTCAAGGCAGATCAATGTTAAAGGAGTGGCAGAAAAGGGGTGGGAACAATGAGAAGAATGCGGCCGTGAACGTTACCTCCTATCTCTGCGCACAGAGGCAGCTGTGTCCTCATTGCAGGAAGGAAGGAAGGCCGAGTGTCAATGTCAACATTTTAAATAAACAGAGACAGGTGGAGAGGAGGCTGGGAAGGCTGACTGACTTGCTGAAGTCAGCTGCTGAGTCAGGACACCATCCCCTGTCTCCTAACCCCTAAACCAGGGTATTTTCCTGTCTACAATGTTGATTCCTCTCTGAGGGTCTGGAAAGCTCCTTTTCCTTCCTTTTATGTATTTTAGAGCTGAAAACCTAACTTTAAAACCTAGCTCTGTGACTTAGGATCTGAATGAGTCTTACCTCATTGAGCCTCAGTTTCCTCATCTGTAAAGTGGGAACTAATAACAGCTATCTCATAAGGTTGTGCAAACAAGACAAAATACTGTAGATCCAAAAGCTATGTTATTAGAACACAATAAATATGCAGGGGATTATGTTATTGGGGCAAAGATCCCCAAACCCCTCTTTTTGTCATTACTGGTTACCATATGCTGGGCAGCTATGTAGACTGTGGGGTGGGTGGGAGGCATCTGGGCCACATTTTGCACCATAAAGAAAACTGAGTGTCAAGCTGTATGACATAGCTTGGTGCTGAGCCAGTAGAATTTCCTTCCTGTGAAACAAGTACTGAAGAGATCATGGATAATGTCTAGGCAAGATACAAAGAGACAGGAAAGATGGACCAAGAGAGATGAAGAGATGCAGAAAGAACTGAAATCACCTAAGATTACAGCCAGTGCCCACGAAAAAATTCCGGCAATGGAATCACAGAATGTAGGAGCTCTAAGGGATTTCAGAGTAAGGAGTTCAAGGCTGAATTTCTAGCCCTCCCTCCAGGCTGAGAAAGTGAGCACATGCACACCAGTCTCTAGTCAACTGTGGGTGAGCAGTCAGTTTTATCAATGACCATGCAGGTGTCCGATCTTCCTCTTTTTGCAGGATTTGCCACTAAAAGCTAGATTGAATAATACAGCTTAAAGGCTTCTATACAGTTCAGATGTATAGAAGCCACTATACAGGTCAGATGTATAGTAGCTACTCCCCACTACCACCTAACAAACCTATCAGAGTAGGAACAGAGCAGGATGGAAGGGAGGGAATGGGCAGGGTGCTGGGTTACCAGCCTGTGCTCAAAGTCCGTGAACAAGTAGAGAGACGGACAGAGGGCAGAGGATCTTCCAAATCAGTTTCACACCAACTAGTATCCCTCTGACCAATGAGTGCCAAGATCCTCCTCTCTCCTAGGCAAAGGTACATGGCCCTGGAGAAGATGGGGGTGGAAGCATCTTTCTAGGACTTCCCTGAGAAAGTAGAAGCAGAGGTGAAAATTCCCTCCTCTTTGCACCTAGTCAAGACCAAGAAAAGAGAAGGGCTTTCATATCAATGCCTTTCTCAGGAATCACTTTGTCTTATTGTTTCCCCACCTGTAAAACAGGGATAATAATAAAAGTTAGCACTTGTTGTGAGGCATAAACCAGTCAAAGCATACAAAGCACACAGTAAACACTGAAACAGCATTGGCTGTTATAATCACTATTGTAAACATGATTTCTTTCGAGACTCACATTGATTGATTTGCAGTGGCCCCTAGAGAAGGGTTCTGAAGCCCCTCTGGGCTCAGCAGGAAACAGTGCCCAGAGGTATTTACGATGCACCATGGACTGCAGTGGTGGAGGGGGACGGCCCCTGTGCAAGGCACTTGCCAATGCGCTGAAGCCCCACTGTCTTTTACAAATGAAAGAACTGATATTAGAGATAGGTAGTGATTTTCTGAAGTCAAATACAATATGGAAGATACGGAAAGAAAACACACACCTCCTTTCCAGTCTCACTTTCTAAGTTTGCTTTTGTTCCCCCAAGCTCTGCAGCCAACAGTGGCAACTGGAGGAAAACGAGAGCAGGAAAGACAAGTCCAGTAGATTCTGGAGTTTTGTCCAAGAAGGGAAGGAATTTCTCTGTTCATATACAGGCTCCTTCTGGTAGCCGGTTTTTTTTTTTTTTTTTTTTTTTTTTTTTGCGGTACGCGGGCCTCTCACTGCTGTGGCCTCTCCCATTGCGGAGCACAGGCTCCAGACGCGCAGGCTCAGCAGCCATGGCTCACGGGCCCAGCCGCTCCACGGCATGTGGGATCTTCCCGGACCGGGGCACGAACCCGTGTCCCCAGCATCGGCAGACGGACTCTCAACCACTGCGCCACCAGGGAAGCCCCCGGTAGCCGATTTTGACAGACTCTTCCAGAACGGCCAGAGACTGCGGATCTACCTTGGAGGATACCATGGAAATCATTCATGCCTTCTTATCTCATGAACTTCCTAACAAATTGCTTCTTTGCTCAGTGGTTTGAGAACATTTTATTTTGCTGCAGAGGTTCTTGTTTATCTCAGAAGCACTGAGCAGCTCTGATGATCCAGAAAGGAACACACCAATTCTACTGTGTTCATTGAGCACCCAGGGGTGCTGGAGAGGGCGCCAGGCTCTTTGAAAACTCTCATCTCATTTAAGCCTCCTAAAACACCCTGGAGTGGATATTGTTCTCTCTCTTAAAGAAATTAAAGCTTGGAGAAGTTACAAAACTTGCCCAAACTCCTATAGCAAATGGTGGGCATCAGGAATCAAATCCAGCTTCATCCATCTCCAGAGACTGAACTATTCCATTTCGATTGCAGGAAAGTTGCTTTTTTTTTTTCCTTAAGAAAAGAATCAGGTATGGGTGGTGGAGGGATGAGTCACTGAGAATCTACAGCGAGCCAGCCTCCAATAGATATTTGCATATATTGTTTCCTTTGGCGTTCAGAACATTCTATTCCGGCCAGGCTTCTTGTTCCCTGTGTTAGAAGTAAAGTAACAGAGTCTAAAAAGAGGCCCAGTATCTTGCATCAAGTTGCACCAGCTGAAAAGTGATGGAGTCAGCTTCAACCCAAGTCCCCTGGCTCCAAATCACCATGTTCTTTTCACTGCCTGACACTGCACAGCAGAGATTTCAAGCATCGTCTACAGGAAAATATGTCATTTGGGTCTCAATTATTCCTGATATGCCTCTTTGGGAGGAGTAGGCATTCGCTGTTTTGCCTGCCTAGGAATTATTATTTTTTTAATCTGGTAAGAGTTTTTTTTACTTCCCTTTAAGATGGATGTGGGGTACTTCTCTGCTCTTGGATTCAGGCTCAGTGAGACCATCAATCAGGTTTTCCTACCCTCCCTTGTCCCAGGTATGGACATGTGACCCAAGTTCTGCAATGTGTCTCTCTCTCTCCCTAGAGTTTGAAGTTTAAGTGGAGAGGCTAAAGAATGAGAGAGAGCTAGAGCTAAAGCTTCCTAATTAGAAAGTCCAAAGAGACTACCCTCATGGGACCACATGCTGCAATGAATGCCTGTTGTCCCAACACAACTGTTAACAACACTCTCTTTCACTCTCCAAAGTGAAAGGTTGAGGTGATAACTTATATAGTCACTCTAACTGCCATCCCAGTTCCCACAGCCAGATGCCTCCTGATGTCTGGACATCTCCTTCGATTACATAAGCTGTCTCATGCCTCTCCAATAAATTATTTTTGCATAAGTGAATCAACTCTGTGTCTTGTTTGCAATAATAACAAACACTTGCATTGTGTCTCTGGAAATGATTCACGAATATGAGCTTGTGTGGAAGAGGCCCTTAATCATCAGGTGTCTAGGGTTCTAACCAATAATACTCAGCCTCCTTTTCTAACAACGCCCATGCTTACTCAGTGGGCTTGCGGACAGACGTCCACAGGAGCATGGTCAGAAGTCATTCTTGAAAGCATGACTTCCCTTCACCTGGGTTGACCCAGTTCCCGCCATCACTCAGCGCAGAAATAATCAACCCTGAGGCTTCTTGTGGTGCCGTTCTTTGAAAGGATCAGCCAGGCTTAGCTGATGAAAATGAATTGCATTCGTTTTGGTGAGTTGGGAATTTGTCCTCACTGGAACGGATGTCCATCTAGATTTGATTTTGCTTTCCCAGTTTCTGATGCTTACCCAGTCTGTGGACTTGCCGAAAGCTTTATACACTGCTGTAGTATATCAAACCAAGGAACAATTGCCACTGCAATGAGACAGGACAATAGAGGGCTGCCTGATTGCCCCAAAGCAAGCACATAGCCTTATAAAGGGATGGGGGGGGGGTCCTATCTACAGCCTTGGAGGAAGCATGAAGACAACATCTCGTAAGGATGGGGGTTTTCTTGCATGCAAGTGTGAAATATGCTTTGAACCAGCAACCAATGTTTGGCGCTCTTTTTCTCATTGACAAAATAGAAGGAGGTAGGAACTGATGGACCCATGTGGAAATAATGCAGTTCCAATGTTCCTAAGGACTTGCTTACAAGTTTTGGCTTCCCATCCTGCAATGAAGGCTTTTGTTGTTTGAGAAGTCTCTCTATCTGTTCCAACCAGGATCCCAACAGAAACAGCCCCCACACAGACTAGGATAATTCTAGTTGAGCTTATTTACAAGATGACTGTAACGTTGCAGGCAAAGTATTGTGGAACCACAAGGGACAGTGATAGAACTCAGAGTCAACAGCATGAGAGCTTTTTTTTTTTTTAACTTTATTTACTTATTTATTTATGGCTGTGTTGGGTCTTCATTTCTGTGTGAGGGCTTTCTCCAGTTGTGGCAAGCGGGGGCCACTCTTCATCACTGTGCATGGGCCTCTCACTATCGCGGCCTCTCTTGTTGCAGAGCACAGGCACCAGACACGCAGGCTCAGTAGTCGTGGCTCACGGGCCCAGTTGCTCCGCGGCATGTGGGATCTTCCCAGACCGGGGCTTGAACCCGTGTCCCCTGCATCGGCAGGCAGGTTCTCAACCACTGTTCCACCAGGGAAACCCCAGCATGAGAGCTTTTATTACTTGTAAGCTCAAGGAAACAAGGGGATGAGAACTAGGAGAGTGATCCCTGCAGAAGCAGCCATTTTGAGAGAAGTCATGACTTTCTGTTGAGAGACACAGTCAGCCACAATCTATCTCATAGGGATGGAACCAGACAGATAAACATGCTGGCTGCACTTTCTTCTCTCCCCTACAGCCCTCTCCCATGGGACTCATTGGCCAAATTCTGAAGAAGTTCAAAGGCATTAGATCCTTTGATATGCAACCCATTAGGGCAGAGATCAGTATGGAGAATGGTAGCTTGTAACTAGAGAGATAAACAGGAGATATTCAGCCCAGGACCCAAATAAAGAATGTGGAAAACTATTATAATTAATCACTAGCTATGAATCAGTAATTTTTAAAGTCAATTGTATTTCTATATACCAGCAATGAGCAATCAAAAACTAAATGGAGGCATATATAATAATTAAACAACTTCAAATACATAGAAATAAATCTAGTTAAAATGGATGAGACCTCTGCACACAGAACTATAAAATATTATTGAGATGAACTGAAGAAGACCCCAAAGAATGGAGGGATATACAGTTGACCCTTAAACAACCCAGGGCTTAGGGGTGCCAACCTCCTGCACAGTGACAATCCCTGTGTAAATTTACAGTGGTCCCTCCGTATCCATGGTTCTGCATCCATGGATTCAGCCAACCACAGATCGTGTAGTACTATAACACATATTTATTGAGAAAAATCCACATATAAGTGGACTTCCGCAGTTCAAACCCATGTTGTTCAAGGGTTAACTGTGTCATGTTCAAGGTTTGAAAGAATTAATATCATTAAGCCAATATTGTATTATCCACAGTTGATCTATGGATTTCATGATATTCTAATCAGAATTCCAAAAATTTTTAATGGAAATTTCAAGCTGATTCTCCCTTTTACATGGAAATGCAAAGAGACAAAAAATAGCCAAGACAGTCTTTTTTTTTTTTTTTTTTTTTTTTTTTTTGCGGTATGCGGGCCTCTCACTGTTGTGGCCTCTCCCGTTGCGGAGCACAGGCTCCGGATGCGCAGGCCCAGTGGCCATGGCTCACGGGCCCAGCCGCTCCGTGGCATATGGGATCCTCCCAGACCGGGGCACGAACCCGTATCCCCTGCATCGGCAGGCGGACTCCCAACCACTGCGCCACCAGGGAGGCCCAGCCAAGACAGTCTTAAAGAGGAAGAGTGAAGTTGGAGGATTTACACTAACCAATATAAATGCTTCTTATAAAGCCACATTAATGAAGACAGTGTGGCATTGGTGCAAAGGGCAGACAAATGTATCACTGGACCAGAATAGTGTCCAGAAATAGACCCAGTCAAATAAGGACACTTCATTTATGACACAGGTGACATTGCAGAGGAGTGAGTAATGGACAGCTTTTTCAATAAATAGTGCTGCATCCACTGAAATTCATATGGAAAAAAACCTAATTTTAACCTCTATTTTGTCTCCTAAAAAAAAAAATCAGTTCTATGAGGTTTTTAGATCCAATGTAAGAGCTTAAGAAAAAAGCTTCTAATTAACTCAAAAGGGATCATGGACCTAAATGTAAAAATGCAAAATTATAAAACTTCTAGAGGAAGCATGGGAAAAAATCTGCATCACCTTGGGTTTAGTGATGAGTTTCCAGATACAACACCAAAAATTATTGTAAAATTGAAAAGTTAACTTTATTAAGAAAGAAAAATGGATACACTGGACTTTATTAAAATTGAAAAGTTTTGCTCTGTGAAAGACAATATTAAGAGAACAAAAAGAGAAGTTGGAGAAAATAATGAAAATCGCTTATCTGATAAAGGACTTATATGCAGTACATGGTACAATTTATACTCCAGAGCTCCCTACAGGAGCAGGCTGGGGGGTAGGCTTTTTCTGAATCCACATCCTTGCTTAGCTTCTCTCTCTGACCCAGAACTTGCCCCACATTTCTTCCCTCGCTTCCTTATTGGTTTCTCCTAAGAGTACCCTGTAATGAATTACTTATCCAATAATTCCTGTCTCTGGCTCTGCTTCTAGGAAACCTGACCTATGACAGGCCTCAAACCAGAAGCCACCTGTAATGATTAATTTCATTTTTCAATTTGACTGGGCTAAGAGAAAGCTAGTAAAACTTACTTTTGGGCGTGTCTGTAAGCTGTCTCTGAATGGTACTAGTGTTTGAATCAATAGACTGAGTAATGATTATCCTCACCAGCGTGGCTGGTCATCATCAGTAAGTCAAAGACCTTAATAGAACAAGAAGGACATCAGCATTCCTGGTTCTTGGACCTTCAGACTCATAGAGAGTCTTACACCACCAGCTCCTTGCCCCAAGTCTCAGGCTTTTGGGCTCAAATGGGGACTTAGACCATTGGCTCCCCTGATTCTCTGGTCTTCAGATTTGAACTGAATTACACCACTGGCTTTCCTGGTTCTCCCCAAATTACAAGTAGCAGATCCTGGGACTTCTCAGCCTCCATAATCGGGTGAACTGATTCCTATAATAAATCCTCTCATATCTCTATCTATCTATCTATCTATCTATCTATCTATCTATCTTTCTATCTCCTATCAGTTCTGTTTTTCTGGAGAACCCTGACTAACATACCCCTCAAATGTCCATTATAGAAAAGTGGATCAATAAATCATGATATGTCCATACAATGGGAAGCAAAAAACACCCATGCAGATGAATGAATCGTTGCTACATGCAATCACATAGATGAAGCTCGCAATCATGTTATTTAGGTAAGAAACTGTACACATTACATAGATACTGTAGGATTACTTGTATGTAATAACTTTTAAACACAGTAGTATAACTAATCTATAGCATTAAAAGTGAGAATTGTGCCCACATCTGGGGAGGAGGGAGGATGTAACTGGACATAGTTAACAGGAATTTATGGGATTCCAGGGATGTTCTATTTCTTGGTTTGGGCAGGGTTAGATGGGTGTGCATGGAACTTAGGTAACACTTGAGTTCTTGCTCAATGGAGAGGAAAACATTTTATATAGGTTCTAAAAAACACTCCATAACTAAGTGTCCTGGCATGACCACAAAAGACTACTCCCCCCTTACCATGGCAGCCTGCTGACTTGGGGCAGGATCAGAGTCCCTGATGCTAACTTGCTGAGAGGCCTTATCTTGTCATTGATATCCCCAAATTTACAACTCGATGAATTCTGCTTTCCAAGTAACCCATATAAAATTCCAAGAAAAATTCTGCAAAGTGGTTCTGCAAAGAAAATAGTGGGGCAACCAAAAGAACAAAGGAAAAAGCATTTTGAGCCGTATAGAAAAATATATATCTGGTCATCTAAAGCTATAAAATTTCATTCTACTTTGATGGCAAAATGTCAGATGCCTATCGGAGAATGAGAAGAGGAGAAAGCTTGACATTTTTCTGTACCTTTAGATCACTACAATTCTATTTCAATATCATCATTAATATTCGTCTCCCAACCACATTGCCTTGTGTAATATTCCTTGGCTGAAAAAGCATGGCCTTTAGAATCAGACAGAACTGAATTGAATCCCAACTTCGCCATTCTCCAGCTGTGTGTCCATGGACATCTGATTGAACAATGGGCATGACTACAGCTCTCTACCTGCATGGCCGGGAGAATAAATGTGTTACTACTTAGTTCAACATCCTCTGGATCCATAGGAATAACATCTGAGGAGTTTCAATCAAGGAATCATACCTAAGAAGCTTAATCTATATCTGGGCCTCTTTAGATGATGAGATTTTGGATTTGGAGCATCAGTCCAAGATTGCATGAGACTTTGGGGGTCTTGGGAGACTCTGAGGGCATTCTGCACATGAGAAGCATGGTATTTTGTAGCCAGGAGGCAAACTGTAGGAAATTATCAGCAAGAGGTCTACCAACTTTTCTCCCAGCCTGACTCCCTTCACCATGGGGAGTTGATGTCCCTTCCCCTTGGAATCTGAGCTGGCCTTGTGACTCATTTTGACCGGTAGAATGCAATGGAAGCCATGCTGTGTAACTTTCAAGATTAGGTTTTCATAGGCCCTGAAGCTTCCGTCTCTGCTCTTTGGAGCTGTTTTGAACATCCCAGCCCCTGATGAGCTCTCAGCAGATGCAGCCACACAACCCCCATAATGAGACAGGGGAGCTAAACTGAGTCCAGCCAAGTCATAAATTATGGGACGTAATAAACTGTAGTCTTAAGCCACTAAATTTTGGGGTCACTGGCTACATAGGAACAGATACCTAAACACCTTGTAACTAAAGAGGGTGGGACTCTGTGATTGATAACCCCAGTGTAAACACACAAAATGTGGAGGGAGAGACATACCCTCAGAGGAAATAAAAGAGTTATGGCTACCATGTTCCACCCCTTGGCTGCCTTGTACAACCTATGCAATTCTTTCCATGTGTTCTAGAAGTATCTCCTTCTTAAAAAGAGAACTATCCTGCAAATGCAATCATACCTACTTCCTCCCCAAAGACAGACAACCCCAACATACTTTCATTGACTGCATCCAGTTCCAAATCCATTTTCTGATCAAATACCTCTTAGTCCCATTCAGGTGTATTTTTCATGGACTATCAACATAGGGAATTTGTAATAATTTTAACTCCTCTGGACACACCCACTGTACAATAGTGGAGAGAAAACAGGAAGAGAATAAGGTCAGGGTCGTCTCCACTTTGATTTTAAAAAAATGGGGAAATGGCCTATATTTGCATAGTCATCCTGTTGGGCTGTGTAGTGAGAATCAATTGTTTCATCTGTTCAAGGTGCTTCCTGGTCAGCCATCCTGGCAAGGTCTGCTCTTTGAAAGGCTTTTTTTGTGTCTACTGTTGTCTAGAACCACATCTGAGTCAGGTACCTGGGACAATTCTGTTCGCAGGCCTAGGATCACTTAGTAGCTCACTTCCTGTTCCCTCAGAGGCCTGGGGTTGTGTGGTTGCACAATCCGTTGTGCAATGTTGTCTGCGTTGCCAGGACTGGGCTTCCTCCTGCAGACAACGCCCCCTAAAATCTCCGTCATCCACTGGTTGGTTCAATTTCTGGAAACGTCGCTGGCTGGTAACCAAAGACAAGAGCTTTTGAGTCAGAGTTCACAAATATGGGTACACCCTTGAAGTTTCAGTTACTTATTAATGGGGCTCCAAGCTCTGCCCATTCCAGTAGTCCTCAGCTAAATGACTTCCACTTGGGTGACTGGTGGGTAGCCAGAGGTCATCTGTTCCCTGACCTCAGGCTGTAAAGGGAGTGCACAGAGAGAGTATTTCTGGAGGAGATAAAGGGTCAAGCTTCCCCAATTTTCCAACTCTTTCTGGACCATGATCTTCTTTCCAGTTGTATTTCCCAGTTTCACTAGCTTTATTGGGTTAAGGAACAGGGCTTTTGCAAATTCACAAGCCTCCTAAAATCTGATTCACAGTAATCTTGGACAGCTGCCTAGAGGCAGAAAATACCTCTAAACAGCCATGAAAGGATTGCTTTGGATGGAAGGTGATCCCTTGACTACAGTATGATGTGAAAGTTGTGAGAGAAAGCAAACACTTAGTATTAAGTCCTCTAAATGCCTGTCCTCAGAAGGTTTGGGGTCGGAGGTTTAAGATACACAAGTCGGAGGTTTAAGATACTCTAGCCCCCCCAATCCTAAAATCAGTCCAGAAGACATAGGGCTAAACTGAGGGTCTGCTGACGGTCTCGGTGACAGACCCCAACTCCACTCCACTCACGGCTCCTCTCCAACACAGGACCTTTGCCCTAGAACCAAATGTGTGTGTTTATAGTTTCTCTTCTTTCAGGCCAAGCAGTTGCTCAATTATTCCTCAGACTCACGGGCAAATAGATCCCATGGGGACTCTCTGCTCCGCCTGCCTTTCACCCTCTTATCTAATTTGATTATAAGATGAGTGAATTCTCTCCAGACTTTACTCCAAAGGAAACTATTGCCTGTGGTCATTTTTAATTCCAGGGAATTCCTTGGTGGAGACTTTGTCTTTCCTTTCTGGAGCCTAAAATGTGTTCCAAAGACAACAGTGATGTCAGTTGCCTGTGACTGGCCACGATGAAGTTAGAGGCAGCCAGCCCTGCCCAACCTCAGATGTTCTTCCAAATTTCAAGTCATGAAAAGAAATTGCTGCTTTCTTACAAATACATTTTCTCTGGGGTTCTTTTTTTTTTTTTTTTTTAAACCCACATGCATCATGCTGGAAATTTGAAAAATACACATTCTGTCAAGAAGAAATTTAAATCCCCCAAAGCTTACAGTTAACCGCTGTTATCACATCCGTGGGTCTCTGACTTAAAGTGACTTGAAAAATAAGCAAATTCCTGGACAGGAAGTCAAGAGGAAATGTGAGCCCAGGCATGGGGTGATTGGTTTCTGCTCATTTCATGGTGATTTTCTGCCTTCCTTTCAATGCCTGTTAGCTCTCGGGGCAAAACCTTTCCCTTGTCAGCTAAAGCCACATGCTTCCTTGTTCACCTCCAGTGGTAGAGAGAGAAGAAACGCACCTCCATCCATCACATAACAGTCTTCTGGAGTTTGGATGTGTTCATTCAGTTCTGGTGGGAAGGAAGAGGTAAATGCACGCAGCTCGGTAAACCACGCTTACTTTGCAAGAGTTCTCCGAGCTTTGAAGGATGATGTAGGTGAAGGTTACACATTCTGGGGAGTTATCAACTATTAGATGTAACCATGAACACTTGCATCGCATCAGCGTTATCACAGGGGCAGGATTCACTAATGTACGTGTTCCTGGTCCTCACCCAAGATTTGTTACAAGATATTGTTAAAGTCGGGTAAGAAGAACAGATAAAATCTTAACAAGAGAGACTAGAGGAAAGGGGAGAGATCTCAGCCAAAGAGGCTGAGTCAATTTACATACTGATGAGTTTGGGAATAAAGAGAAGTGGAGAGAGGAGGGAAAAGCTAGATGGCCTGGAAGCTTAAAGGAGATTTGGGCATGGGGGTAGAGGTGGCCTGAAAGAGATTCTGGAGCAGGTGCAGAATCTGAATGCACAGGGCTTCAAGGGAAAAGATGTGTGAAAAGCTAATGTGAATTACAAATTGGGTCCTGGCCAAAGTTCCTCAAAAGATACAAGGAAACTTTGAAATTGCTTTTTGAGAATGACATTTTCATGGCTGGACTGGGCTCCTTTCTCTGTGACTATATGTTGGGGCTGGACTACCTGTGACACAGATTATACTCGGGTTATAGCATAATTTACACATAATCTCTCCTTTCCACCAGGGTGTAAGATCCTGGAAAGAAAAATGTAATTTTGTCTAATGGATAATGTTTAGCTCAGTGTCTGTCATAACGCAGTCACTCAGCTAGTCTTGAATTAGAGTGGAGATGAAGGGAAAAGATGGTGACTTAGATTTATTTAATACCACAATATTTCAAATACGCTGTGCACAAAGTTGACAAGAGGAAAGTTCAGAGAGGTCAAGAGCCTTGCTCAAGTTTACAATCTTTGAGCAAGGCAGCCAGGGTTCAAATTCAGATTTTTGTGACTGAGGATCATTACTCCACGGAGACCAAAGGAAACAGGGGTCCTGAGCTGGGAGTGGGGGAGAAGGAGCGCTGATGAGAGATCAGTAACTGTCTTTCACATTATGTGTTAAGTCCCACTGTGTTCCCAGGGTCTACTGGAGTGTATGACCCATCATGGGCTCTAAATAGACATCTATTCCATGAATCCCTTAATGAGGAAATGAATGAGGTAAAGGCAGCCAGAGACCAAGGGGAGAAACAGAGAATGGGAAAGAAAAGGTTGCACAAGGAAAGAAGAATATGACAGTGAGAGAACTGGGAAAGACAAGAAGAGGTACAGAGAATGGAGGACCCAGAGGTTGTCAGAAAAGAGAAATGCACCAGACAGAGGGGAGGAAGACAAAAGAGATGGGAACATTTAGAAATCTTATGCGAAAGCAGAGAGATCCAAGTTGAAGAGCTCAGGAAAGAAGTCCAGGAGAGGAGGCTGAGACAAATCCTGAGCCATGGGGGGAACAAGTGGTGGAGATGGGGGTGCCTTCCCTGCCCGGGGCATCATCCCAAACCCCATCAGGCAGGCATGGTGGGCGGTGTACTCACATCTCAGGCAGGATCCATACGTCTGTCTTGAAGTATTCAGTGTGAGAAGATGCTGGGGAAGCACATACACACTAAATAAGGGCTAAAACACCACCAAAGTAGTTGTCATGATTTTCCAGAAACGATCAGTGCAGAGATGTCTATCTGCCCCCTATTATGTGCCTGAGTGTTCTCTCTACCTCCCTCCGCCCTTGTGCAGCTGGCCTTCAAAGCCTGTTTCCAGGGTCCCCCCTCCACCTGTCCCCACCTGCACTGCGATGTCTCCGGCTGCATAAAATGATCCTATTTGCTTTCAACAGCTGGGAGAGCAGTGTGTGATGCATGCAAACGGGGTGACGGGAGCATGCTGCACCTCAGCTGGAAGCATGGAGGACAAGCCTGCAGCTGTTGGTGGAAAGTAGCCTCAGAAAAGTAGGAGCGAAGGTTCCAGAAAGGCTGAGCTCCTGCAGAGGACGAGGTAAGCAGCTGAGTGGTGAGGATTGGCAATGCTGGGGCTACACACATCACTACAACCAGCACCCTGATGTCTCACAGAAGGGCCACCCTCCTACTGGCAGCAGTGATGGGTGGCCAGCATCACAGGCAGGGGGGGACCCATGACGGGAAGCCCACGCCAGCCTGTCAGAGCAGCCTGGGGAGGTTCCTCACCCAGGACCTCCAGGGGGTTCCTAAGGCCCAGGCTGAGCCAGCAAACGATCCGTCCACTCGTTCTTCCAATGCTCACCTTGTTGTATGTGCTTCTTCTTCCAGTTATTCATTCATTCATTCATTCATTCATTCATCAAGGGGATGAGGGGAGAGGAAGGGAACTGGAGACAAGACAGAGGCCAGAGCACGAGGACCCAAGAGGTGCTTTTGCCGGGGACGGGGCGGGGTGGGCGGCGGAGGGAAAGGAGAGGCTGGCTGCTCTTTGGGAGAGGGAAACCGGAGTGGTGGGCAGAGCCGGGGGTCTGGGCGCTCTGTCCTGGAAAGTAAAGACCACAGAGGACACCAGTGTGGTTTCCCACATCTGAAAGAGGCATTTATTGGTTTTGTGTGGATCCCTGGAACAAAGAGTAGAGATTAGCGAGGGGGAGTTTAAAGCCCGGTAAAGAAGAGTTCTCGAAGATGAGCCTGAGGATAAGCTGCCCTGGGGCTCGGGAGCTCCCACCTGGGAGGCCTGCAGCCTGGGCCATGCAGATTCGTCAGCCTGCGTGGGGCTGTGAGTGTCCGCCAGGACGGGGGGTGGGGAGATTTCTCTGCAGCCTCCGGACAGGAGCTGCACAGCAGGTCGGGCCAACCCGGTTCCTGACCGATTACATGTTAAATTCTGTGAAAATCTTTTTTAGCTCAGTGTGTTTTGAGATTCACAAGAGTACATTCTGTATGGTTCACCAAGGATCAGTGGATTTTTATTCATTCAGTTTACAGTTAACTATTTATTGATTAAGAAATACAGGCACTGGAACCATCCTACATATTTTGTTATATAATCCTCAAGTATCTCTCTAATTTAGAGATACTGAGCCCCAAAGAGTTTACTTGTCTTGCCTAAGGTTATGCAACCAGTTAGAAGAATAATAGATTTTATTTTTTATAAGTTACCATAATAATAGTTCCCATATTTTGATGGCTTACTATAGGTCAAGCATTGTGCTAAGTACTTTACTGTGCTAAGTATTTTATCACTGAATCCCTATAGCAATCTGCAATGGTACATGCTTTTATCCCCCTTTTACAGATAATACAACCGAGGCTCAGAGAGTTCAGAAAATTGCCTAGGTGAACACAGCTAATAAGTAACCAAACTAAGATCAATTATGTTCCACCTCATTCCAAAATACCACCGAGCTAGGACTAAAAATCTCTTCTTCTGGCTCTAAATCACCATCTTGCTGTGTTAGGTTGGGTTAGTCCTGTTCCAGACCCCTCAGAAAGGAGGCCTGCCTGGATGGTGGACAGAGTCCACCAGGAGATTACAGGACAAAGTACGTTGTAGCCTGTGAGGTGATATGCTCAGGAATGGAATCATCTGTGTTAGTGTTAAAAGTTTAACAATGGGGAACAGAGTACAGAGGCCATGGCCTTCATGATTCAGGGGTCACAATGAAGACCCTTGGCAGTTGTCAAGAGAGGTTTCATGGGACAGGTGGTAGTCAGATTAGGACCTGAAGGATGGTAGTGCTGTACACACCGTGTTAGGGTGACCCCAAAGCCACCCCCAACTCCTCTTCCCTTTGCTTCCCTACCCAGACTCCCTTGTAGATAGCAGTCAGTACCGGCCCCGTCCACGCAATGGAATGTAAGACGTCCCTGGGTGGAACTTTCTAAAAGACTCGCCAGCGTGCCCTTCAGCCCTTCCTTCACTTCTGCTCCTGTGCCTTCCCTTCTTCTTCCTGCCTGAGGTGCAGGTAAGGCCTGGAGACGCAACAGCCTTCTTATGACCATAGGGATAAAACCACAACACCAAACGGGGAGATGGCAGGGGCTTAGTCCTTAATGGCTGCCGACACAACAGAATTCCATAGGAGACAAATCAATTCTTAGGTGGTTAAACTCCTGTTCTACTTGCCTTTGAAAGTATTCTTAACTGACCCAGATGAGAATCAAATAGGTGGTGACACAAATAATTGGGGGGTGGGGCAGGAGAGAAAGGAGGTGAAGGAGCCACCTCAATTTGAACCAAAATACATATGTATGTGGGCTCCAGGAAGAGGGGTATTTGCTTACCCAGAATGGGGGTCCCATGCTCTGCATTCCAATCCACCTGTTCCTCCAGCTCATGCTTGGCAGGGGATATCAAAGCCTGTGCCTGGCCCAGAGGGGGCATCCATCTACTCAGTTGGACGGCAGATCCCTCCCAAACGAGTACCAAGGGCTTCCCATGCATAGCCTCATTCAGTCCTCCCAATATAGCTGAGGGGTTGAGTGCTGTGCTATCTTATCCCCATTTTACAGATGAGAAAACTGAGGCACAGAAAGGCAAACACCACGTCCAAGTGGCTGACCTGGGACTCCAGTCCAGCCCTCACAAGCTCTCAAGTCTATGCTTTAATTCCCAAGCTATACCGCAAATCAATTGCCTGCCTCTCTCTGAAATCTGATTGGACCCACTGCCACACAAAATTGTTCAGTCTCTTCTTTGTGGCCCACATGCCTACCCTAATCTACAAGGAATCATAATGTAATTGCTAACATTATGGACTTTTCCACGGGGCTGTGAGCATCTGCTCAGCCAGGGACCAGACTTCATCCAGCTTCATAACCCAGAGCCTAATGTGTTCTCTGAATAAACTTTGGTTGAAAATAAGTTAACTAATTAAAGACAGAGGTTAGATTTGGCAAAACTAAAATATGCTGTTTCTGAGGAGGACCGTGACAGAATAAAACCCAAGCACTAGTCACAGGAAATAAGAATGGGGTGATCCTGAACATTCTATATGATTGGTAGCCCTTCAGCCTCTTGCATCTTTTGTGATATAAATTTTGATATTAATAAACTCTGCCTACATGTCTCACCTTTGTCTTCCACCTCGAATCCATCCTAAGATTTCTAGATGTGGCAGAATCGAGAAGCATTGCATTGCTTTTGAGATGGCTCAAGAGCACTCTGTCAAGTCTGGAATACATCTTCTCTCTTTTTGCGAGAAGTATGCCGGGGAAAGAAATAATCATTACATTCTGAGCCAGATGAAGACTGTATACCCTATTTATAACCGAGATAAATTGTATACACCCTCGAAGCTGGATTGATAATGATTCCGCAAACTTTGTTACCAAAATCTTAAAAAGCTGTGACGTGAGTCACGGGGCGCTACTTTGCACAAGATCTGTCACCTTGGTCTGAACCGGAAACGAAGTACTAAATATAAAATGCCATTTTGCTGTGATTCGTCGCTCTTTCAAGCTCACAGACATCATCAAGTGATACAATCTTTTCCCTCTTTCTAAAAAATGAAGTCAAAGGGTGTGCTTCTCAGTTTCTTATCAACCTGAAGAGAGATCAGAGAGAATGCCTACAAGCCAACCATGAGGAATAGGTTTGTCTTTTCCACTTTCTGACCATGTTCATATGGGGAAAGAGGCTGTGACCTGTGTGCTCCGTTTCTAGGAAAATGACAGCTCCAACACATAGTCATCTTTACTGCAGGAGGATGCAACTGGGTTTCTTTCCTTCCCATGAGATGGACGAATGATTATACTTGAAAATTAGAACATATTGCAACCAACCCCTCTTCATCTTCAAATACTTCTCGAATGTAATTGTAGCCTGTACAGATGACTTTCTGTTTATGTAAAGCATTTCTGATTGAGTTTATGCAAATGTCAAGGCATTCCTTGAGGTCTCTTAGGATGAAAAATATAGAACTATGAATGGTGAAGCTCAAAGGTGTGCAACCGTCAGAAAACCAGAAACGAAAGCTTCGTTCTTAGTCTGAGTGTTCTCTGCAGTGAAGGAATGCATAAGCATCATCTTGCTGTGACTTGGAGACGTGTACACCCTGAAGAGTTTCTAGTGATAGAGTGATTTGTAACTAGATATTTACACACAGTGGATTTGATACTGCCCAGGGCAGTGGCTACCAACCCAGGTCCGTGGTAGACAAATCCATGTTAGAATTCTGGCTCTGCTACTTACTCATGGACTTGGGCACTTAACTATTTCAAGCCTCTGCAGTGTGTGTGTGTGTGTGTGTGTGTGTGTGTGTGTGTTTCATTTGAAAACAGCCATAAAATAGTGTTTACTCCATAGAGTTATTTTAAGTATTGAATGAGATCATTAATATCTTTTAATACATGACAGTACCTAGTGTCGTGGGGAAGAAAAAAGCAGTGATCAAATTCACATTATTGTTACTAACACAAGATGTAAATTATTTTCCATAAACTGCCGTTTCATTGGTAAATGCTAAAACAAAATCTCTAGTGATGTCAAATTTTCATTCATGACTTTGCCCCTCCAGCTCAATTTTACGTGTTTCCTTAATCACAATTTCCCCCACGGTGAGAGTTTCAGGAACCCAACCTGCAAGGGAGTGGATGGACCCTTAAGATCTCATGGTTTCCCAGTTCATGTTTTTTAATCCCTATTCCCTTGGCCTTTGAGACCTTCCTCTCCTAGACCTGTAGCTCGGCGTGTTCTTTCTCCTCCTCCTTCCTGCACTCATGTTTTCTCCAAAGGTTGGTGATTCACAAGATGCTGTTCTTGGACCTCCTCTTATCTATATGCTCTCTAAATGATGGGGTTTCTTTTTACTTTAATTACCACTGGCATGCCAATTAATGCCAAGTCCAAAGCTCCTGCCTGACTTCAGTCCCTTGTATATTTACTTTCCTGTTGGGCTTCTCAGACTAAATATCCATTAGCACCTCACATGCCGTATATCCCCCATTGTCATTCCTTACCCTTTGTCCTTGTCATCTGATGCAGGTAATAGAAGCCCCATGAGGCTGGTACCTAGGTCAGAAGTCAGGGAGTCATCTCTATCCGTCCTTCTCCTTCACCTGTTGTATCCAACCAGTCAAAAAGTCCCATCAGGGCTTCCCTGGTGGCACAGTGGTTGAGAGTCCGCCTGCCGATGCAGGGGACACGGGTTCGTGCCCCGGTCCGGGAAGATGCCACATGCCGCAGAGTGGCTGGGCCCGTGAGCCATGGCCGCTGAGCCTGCGCATCCGGAGCCTGTGCTCCGCAATGGGAGAGGCTACAACAGTGAGAGGCCCGCGTACTGCAAAAAAAAAAAAAAAAAAGTCCCATCAATCTTGCCCTCTGAAGATTTCTTTAATTTATCCAACCTCATGATAGGATAGGATAGGAAAGAAAATGAGTGCATTGCATGCAGTAAGGGTAAGTATTGTGTAGTATATTTGGTTCAATTGTATATATCTTTTTATGTATTTGTGTATGTGTGTGCATATTGGAACATGATGTCAAATGTATTTTTTACAGTAAGTCATGGGACAGGGCATTTTAAAAAGCACTAACTTAAGCCCTTCTTTATTGAACATATTGGAGCTGAACTGACAAGAATTATCCATAACTCTCTCTTTTCTCTTCCTATGAGCCCTTTAACATAATGAAATAAAATAAAATAAAGTAAAATAAAATAAAAAAAAACCACTCCCTGGCATGTTTCCTCATAAGAGCACTTCAGTTGCATCATCCTTAGGAACACAGAAACCAGCCTGTGTTCACAGCCCCTCCCCAAGGTTTGGAGCAATCTGTCCCTGTAGAATAGAGCCATGTGCATTCTGGAGGTGACTCGGTTCTATGAGGACAGGAGTCCCTGCCTTCAGAGAGATTTCTAATAATGGAGAGTGATATAGTAAAGACCTCCTGGTAGACTCTGGGAGAATCAGAAAGCCCATTTTCCATGGGTGACCCCTGTATACACTGAGTTCTTGGAGAATTTGATGAATGAATTCACTTTTCCTCTGCTCCCATCCTAATACACCCCAAAGCTCCACACACTCACGCAAAACCACTCACATGCAATTTTATCCTTACACCCTCAGCATTTTATTTTTCTTTTAGGTCAATGGTTTTTTAAAGCATTTTCAGTAGCAGAGTGCTTTTTTTTCAAAGGAAATCTTTACCAATACCCCAACCTATGAAATGGATGAAAACAGTAAATGGGTTCCTAGAGCATTTAAATATTCATTGTTTGATGGGGAAAAATAACTGTAATAGTTGTTTTTTATTAAGAACCCCTACCTTCAGAGCCTGACTTGAAAAATTAGTCCTTGAAAAACTATGATGGGATAGATGTTGTCCATCCCTGAATGGCTCTGAAACCTGGGTGGGATTACGTATGAGCAGTGTCTTCACTGTAAGCTGTACACCATTGAAGTATTACCATTAGTTGTACTTCTACTTAGCTGAACAACCTTGGGCAAACCATTCAGCTTTGGGGAGCTCTATTTCCCATCCATGAATCACTAGGATCAGACTGAAGGATCTTCAACTTCCTTTATACTCCATGTGTCCTTAGAACAGATGTGAGCACTGTTCTTCACACCAAGGTGCTGATACTGGTTATAAAGCTGTGGTTCATGGTGAAGTTTGTAATCCCCACTGTAGGTTTTTCCTAGGTGGTTATTTTATGATCCACTCAAAGAGGCTCCAGGTGTCTCTTAAGTTGTTTTCCTAATATTTAACTGTACAACCAGGAAACTCATTTTCACATGTATCAGTGAGTTCTTGTAATAATAATAGCAACCATAGCAATTTGTTTTAATACGTGTAAATCTACAAATGCTTATAGCTATTATTTCCTTTGATTCTCACATTAATCCTATGTCTCCATTTTAAGAGAGCACAGATGTAGAGAGAAAAGCGGATTTGCTAATGTCTGTTAGCAAGAAGGTGGAGCTGTGATGGGGTGTCAGGCGGGGGCCACAGCTTGGGAAGCCTTGGTATCAGGCCGAGGAATTTTCATTTCACTGGGTCCACATGTTACCAAGTCCAAGCTCATACTGCTTGCCATACAACAGGCCAATAAATTGAAAGACCAGTTGTTAGGGCAAGGAATAATGCCTTTATTTACAAAGCCAACAGACTGAGAAGGTGGTGGGCTAGTGTCCCAAAGAATCATCTTGCTTGGGTTTGGATTCTAGTTTCTTTTTCTTTTTTATTTTTTTGCGGTACGCGGGCCTCTCACTGCTGTGGCCTCTCCCGTTGCGGAGCACAGGCTCTGGACGTGCAGCCTCAGCGGCCATGGCTCACGGGCCCAGCCGCTCCGCGGCATGTGGGATCTTCCCGGACCGGGGCACGAACCCATGTCCCCTGCATCGGCAGGCGGACTCTCAACCACTGCGCCACCAGGGAAGCCCTCTAGTTTCTTTTATAGAGGAAAAGGGGGAGGGAGGTGAGGAGGGAAAGTAAAAAAGGTAATAAATTGTTGCAAATATTTCCTAATTCTGGCCAGACTCTGGAAGGGATGTGTAAATTTCTTCTTTCCTGCAGCCATTCACAGGTAGGCCTGTTTCCTGTGAGCTAAACTAAGGTATTTCAGCTTAACACTCAGGCATGGGAGTCAGGGTTCCCAGAGATGAACCATTAAGTATACTTTAAGCTATGGGCAACATCCCTTTAGAGATTAACTTGTAGCACATGCAATAGAATACAAAGGTTAAAGTAAAAGAAACAGATCCAATATGGAGTCAGATATGTTCTTCCCTATTACACACAGCCCTGATGGAAGAAAGAGGAGAGGTACCTGATCAAGGTAGAGAGGTACAGGCCAGGTGATGGACACCTGAAGGACCCCAGAGCGATCCTTTGACAGCTGCCTTGAGGTGGTGGCAGCGGGGTAGACAGAGGAAGCAAATACAAGAGAGCATTTCACTCTTATCTTTCAGGGAATCCTGAACCCTGCAACGGAAACCTCCTTCTTTAGTATGGCTCATGAAAAACCACAGAAGAGCTCCAAACTAAATATCTGTCTCCCTCTGAATGTTAAGCTCCAGAGGGCAGAAAGATTCCCCTTCTCACCTACTCTTTCTTCATCGACGCTTTCCCTCTGGGCTCCCTTTCCAACCCTCCAGCAGTTCTCATGAGTATTAAATACATTAGAGTGTCTTCCATTCCCCGCCTCAAGCTGGAAACCAGAATCCAAGAGTCACGAGAAGGTTTAGGTCCGTTTTGTGGAGCTGCCAAATCTGATGGGCTAAGTTTTCATTCTCTTTATGTTATGTATTTCAAAGGTTCATATTCATTGAACTGTGAAAACTGCCCTGTTCCCAAGTTATATAAAAGGACAAAAGCTGCATTGTCGGCAGCAGAATTTGGCCTAAGTCTGAAAAGTAACTAAGGAATAAAATGATCTTGGATTTCTTAGGGGTCCTACAGCAATGAGGCAGCAAGAGGAGGGTAGGTGTCTGACCACATGGTGGCGGAGCTGAAGGCATGAGAGACAGATCTGAAGATACTCCAGAACTGGCATGAGGCTGCTGCGTTGTCTTCATGTAACTTTTGCCTTGGAAAGAGAAGCAGGACATATACTACCGTATTTACTTCTCTGGTGCTGCTACAACAGGGATACATTTCAGTGCTCACCCCATCAGCCATGTTCAGTATGCTGTGTGGGAACAAAGACCAAGCAAATGAGAATAAGCAAAGGATGCATTCTGCAGAGACTCAAAGACAGACAGAGGAGTGAGAAAGCTTCATAGCAGAAAAAAAGGGAAAGCTTCAAGGATGCCCTGATTGGAAGCGTTTGGCATGGGAAAGCTGTAGGTGGTCCAACTAGCTGACGGCCTGGCACGTAGAAGAAAATCCAAGCCTCAAGGCTTGCACTTGGGTGAAGAGCTTCCAACAGTCAGGACTGCCTGAAAATGGGATGCTTCTGACATAATGCAAACATCAGTGGGAGGTGAAGGATTTTCTGGGTACTTGGCCTCTGCCGTCACCCTGCTTCCCGACCCAGGCTGCATCTGAGGAATGCTAACGCCCCTCCTTGGACCAGTTCAGGGCGTGGTTCTGCCTACGGCAGTGGTTCTTAAATCTGGCTCCATGTTTAAAGCTCTGGGGAACTTTTAAAAAATGATAACCAGCCCCAGGCAAGAGAAATCAGAATTTCTCAGGATAGCAAGGGGTCATTTGTATTTCCTAAGAGCTCTCCAGATAAATCTGATACAAAACCCACTGGGTTAAGATGTGTCTTCCCCAGAACAGTATCATTGGTGTCAGAGGAAATGAGATGGGTATTCAAAGGGAAAATGAAGCAGCTTTCTAGTGTATAATAAGATCAATTGGAAATAATTAATCCCAAGGGAGCTAGCCACAGTGAAATAGAGCAAAAGCACATTGGCCGGTACAAGCAGGGTCTGTGGCACTAATTTTGACTGTATTGGATCAGAAGAACTGAAGTTTTGTTTTGGCAAGGAGATCCAGTGCTCTGTTTAGTAAAATATGTCACACAGCTAAATGGGAATAGAGTGTCTGTAAGCTTTCCCACGTAACAGGGACTGCGTTCGTAGCCAGCCCTTCAGTTCTCCAGGGCTATAATACAATGTTAGGTTGTTTTGCTAACAAAAGTAATTGATAGATATTAAAGAAAACATAGAGCTCTAGGTAAGTATAAATATTAAAAATATAAAGGAAAGCATAAAGAAGAAAATAGGAGATTTTCTCTAATCCCATCCTACAAAACGAGCCATTTTTGCAGTTCTGCTATAATATATACAGACAACACACACTAATTTATATGCACACACATATAAATATACATCTATCTGTCTGTCTATCGAAACTTCTATTTAGTTATCTGTTTATTAGACTCTGTACTAAGTACTTTTGATGAGTTATTTTTTGAAACCTCAAAACAGAAGAGATTTTTTTTCACCTAGGATGACAGTAACAGTATTTACCTCATGGGATTGTTGTGTGTTAACGTTAGTTAATACACAGAAAACACTTAGAACAGTGTCTGACATATACTAAAGTCTCAATAAGTGTTATAAAGAGAGAGGAAGGAAGAGAAGGAGAGAGAGGGAGGGAGGGAGGAAATTTGCTGGAGTTAGAAAGATGGGAACTTAGAGCTGGGTTTCTTAACTGACTGCTGACATGTGGGCTGGATATTTCTTTGCTTTTATTTGTCAGGGGGTGGGGTGCTGTTCTGTGTTTGGTAGGGTGCTTGGCAGCACCCCTGGCCCCTTCCCAATCAATGCCAGCAACAATCTCCTCCCCAAGGCATGACAATCAAAAATATCTCCAGATGTTGCGAAATATCTCAGGAGAGGGCAAAATCCCCCCCCAGTGAGAAACACTGACCTAAAACCGTCCTATTCTAATTCCTGTTCTTTCAGTGAAAAACGATATTTTAAACAAATGCACATGTCGTAAAACACAAATGAGATCCAAATATACATACGATGTTACATTCTGCCTTTTCACTTAACATCACATTGCAATAATTTTCCCACGTCATTAAACATTCATTATAAATGTCATTTTCAGTGACTGTATTATATTCCATTTTTTGAATGTACTGTCATTATTTTAATGACACACTATTGTGAAGTAGGTTGTTGCCACATTTTGCTGTTATCGCAAGAAAACTCATCCTCCAAACACACACACACACGT
Source organism: Mesoplodon densirostris (assembly GCF_025265405.1). Classification (NCBI taxonomy): domain Eukaryota; kingdom Metazoa; phylum Chordata; class Mammalia; order Artiodactyla; family Ziphiidae; genus Mesoplodon; species Mesoplodon densirostris. Next base: position 85,410,945 of record NC_082673.1, on the reverse strand, counting down.
GCACAAACATGTGCACAAATATACACTCAAGTGTAAACATATCCTGTCCACATTTTCCCTTCTTTTCTTTGGGTAAATTTCTCAGAGTAAAATTACTGGAACAAAGTAATTAAGATCCTGAAGAGTCCTGATAACTACTGTCAAGGCGCTTTCCAAAACAGCTGTCCAAATTCACACCCCACCAGCATTCAGGTCAGCATCTGAACTGTGCTAGGTATGGATGGCAGCATGGTTTTGATTTGCACTAAATAAAGGGGTTCTTTTATCCTAAACCTCATAAAGGAAAAAAATGAAGAGTTAAAAATAAAATAGGACTCTTGTTATGGAATGAGCCAACTCAGGGCCACCAGCCGGGATGGATACTCAGGGAGTAATGGCCACGTCTTACATAAACTGAGTGAGTTCCTTTTGTAATATTCTAGAATCCTTGCAGTAAGCAGACAATCTGCTGCTTCACTTCTACATGTTGGTGGAAAACTTTTAGAAACAGAAAGGGAGCCTTGTTCTGCTCTGGACAGATACACGATCCTGCATCAACTATTGGAATTTCTAGGCTCCAGTGTCCTATTTGCATATGAGGTGTGGATCTGAGCTTCTCTGCGGACTCATCTGGCCCTGATGTTCTCGGACTCTCTGACTCCAAGCCCTCAGTTATTCTTAATATTCCTGTGAATATCACATGGGTTTCTTCAACAGTATAACCAAAGGCAGAGTAATTGAGCTAATAAAAAAGACTGACAGGGGCCTCCCTGGTGGCGCAGTGGTTAAGAGTCCGCCTGCCGATGCAGGGGATACGGGTTCGTGCCCCGGTCTGGGAGGATCCCATATGCCGCGGAGCGGCTGGGCCCGTGAGCCATGGCCGCTGGGCCTGCGCATCCGGAGCCTGTGCTCCGCAACGGGAGAGGCCACAACAGTGAGAGGCCCACATACCGCAATTGACAAATCCAAATGAGCTTTTAGCACAACCCGATAGAGCTGAACATACACTTTTCAGATTGCCTTCTGATAAGTGTTATGGGCTGAATATCCCCCTAAAATCCATATGCTGAAATCTTAACCCCCAGTACCTCAGAATGTGACTGTGTTTGCAGACAGGGTCTTTAAAGAGGTAATTAAGTTAAAATGAAGTCATATGAATGGGCCCTAATCCAATCTGACTGGCATCTTCTAAGAAGAGATTAGAACACAGACACACACAGGAAAAGCCACGTGAAGACACAAACAGAAGATGGCTACCTACAAACCAAGAAGAGATGCCTCCGAAGACATTAAGCCTGCCAACACCTTGATCTCAGACTTACAGCTTCCAGAGTTGTAAGAAAATAAATCTCTGTTGTTTAAGCTGCCCACTCTGCAGTACTTTGTTATGGCGGCCCTAGCAAACTAATATAATAAGCAATGCAATTTCAGAGACTTTCGCTGAACACTGTCTTAGCCTGAGCCTCTATTTTAGGTGCTGTGGAGAATAAACAAAACATTGTTTCTATCCTTCAAGACTTTAGAGTCAAGAAGAGAAGATTTTGAAACATGCAATTATCTAGGATGTTAGACATAAAGTTAAAAAAATGTTTATTATAAACTGTGTCCAAGGACTTCAGGGCAAGGAGACTAGCTTGGCAGCAAGCATTACACGGCACTTAGTACGTGCCAGGCACTGTTCTAAGTGCTTAACATTAGAGCTAACTCAATTCTCAAAATGCCTTTCTTAAAGTGGCATCATCATTAAACAACTTGCCCAAATCCCAGAGCTAGGAAGTAGAATAGTTGAGAGATGGATCCCACTAAGCCCACTAGCTGGAAACAGAGACTGTGGGCTTAAAGGCTAGCCAAGCTGCTTCTCCTTAGCTGGGGTTAGGGAGAGCCTCAAGAAGGGCAGATCTCCCAAACAGACCGGCTTGTGAGTTATGCTAGATAATCTGAACGTAACCAAGGGAGCAAGAGTCTACCGATGCATATTGAGCAGGGGACCCACATTACCAAAACTGAACCTTAAGAAGATGAATCTTGTAGCAGCAAGTAGGAGTGAGGAGGCACTGCAGGTAGAGGAACAAAGGTCAGTGTTTAACAGTCATGCAGGCTTGCTGCATCTCCACAGTGACGGGACAGAGCTGTGAGATAAATGACCAATCTTTATGGAGCTTGGCACTGTGTTTTAATCCTCACGCTAACCCAGAAAGAGAGCTGTTGACGTCCAAGTTAGCAGAGACGGAACCCAAAGCAGTGGGGAGTTAAATGCATTGCCCAAGAGTTCACAGCTTGTCAGAGACAAAACTGGGATTTAAACCCCGATCCATCAGAATCCAAAGTCCTTATACTCTCTAACATCCCCGTGCATAAGTGGGCATCCAGCTCCTGCTTGCTGAGATGGGGCTGGAATAGTTGCCACAGTGATTGGAGACGGATCCTGCGTGAGACAGGCAGAGAGAGGCTTCCAGTTTTCCCTTTTCTTCTACAGCACGTGCAGGGTTAACTAGCAATGAAGGCATCGTATACCGCTGTTCTTTGGCTGGCTGGCTACAATCTGAGTTTCACTCCTGCATCGAATAAAGGCCCCTGGGAAATTTGCTGCGGCTACAGACTTTCTGTCAACTAGGAGGAGTGGAGTTTTGCCCCTGAAAGAGGCCGATACCCTGCAAGCTGGGACTGTGGAGTCTTTATTTGCATTCGGAGCCCCTGATGCTTCTTCCAGAATCACAGAGGGAAGCTGGTATCTGTTGAGAGGAGTGGTGTAGATGGAGCTCTGGGCTGGATTATAGCTCTTAAATACACACACACACACACATACACACACACACACAGGAACATGCATTGAATAACATAGTATCATAGAGTGCTAAAATAAGTTGGAGGCACAAAGTTCATTTCTTGTCTCAGAAGATAATCTTTTTTTTTTTTTTTCCTGCGGTACGTGGGCCTCTCACTTGTGGCCTCTCCCGTTGCAGAGCACAGGCTCCAGACACGCAGACTCAGCGGCCATGGCTCACGGGCCTAACTGCTCCGCGACATGTGGGATCTTCCCAGACCAGGGCTTGAACCCGTGTCCCCTGCATCGGCAGGAGGGCTCTCAACCACTGCGCCACCAGGGAAGCCCTCAGAGGATAATCTTTATGGAGTAGTAGTTACTGTGTCATTTGTCATGGGATCATTAGTGATACTAGATTTGGGGTAAATAATTAAAGAGACTCATATGATCATATGATATAATGTTATCACAGGAGCAATAGAGCAACATCTTTGCCATATTCTGTCAGTTACGAGTCATCACAAGTCTTGCCCCCACACAAGGGGAAGCGATTATAGAAGAACATGGAAACTGGGAGATGGGGTTAGAGGGACACCTTAAAGTCTGCTCAAGACAGAAGCAGAAAAGATACATGTATTAGTCAGGGTTCTCCAGAGAAACAGGACCAATAGGCTGGAGAGAGAGAGAGAGAGAGAGAGAGAGAGAGAGAGAGAGAGTAAGAGATTAAGGTTTATTATAAGGAACCCACTCAGGTGATTTTGGAGGCTGAGGAATCTCAAGATCTGAAGTGGGTAAGCTGGACACCCAGAAAAGCCAGTGGTGTTGGTTCCAGTCTGGAAGCCAACAGACTTGAGACTCAGGAAGGTTTTGCTTCAATTACAAAGGCAGGGAAAGATTCATGTCCCATATCAAAGCCTTAAGGCAGGAGGAGTTTCCTCTTACTCATGAAAGGGTCAGCCTTTTTGTTCTATGCAGGCCTTCAACTGATTGGATGAGATCCACCCAGACTAAGGAGAGCAATCTGCTTTACTCAGTCTATCAACTCAAATGCTAATCTCACCTCAAAACACCCTTGCCGACACACCCAGAGTAATATCTGACCAAATGCCTGGGCAGCCTGTGGTCCAGTCAAGTTGACCCATAAAATTGTCACAATAACACCTTTCAGGTTAGAGATAAACCTGTGAAAAAGTGAGGAAGAGTCCTGGACCAGGGTGAGGCAAGCTAAGTGCCCAGGGTATACAGTTTAAGACAGCCCTAATTCTTAGGGTTGTCCAAGGGCAGGCGTGGCACCTAAGGGTGATGGCCTCTTTAAATTTTACACCCCTGATTCCTCACTCACCTCACCCTAGCCGGGGCCCTGGTGAGAATCAGTGAAAGGACTCACAGGTGGAAACTGTGCATTTCTCAGTGTGGCTGAGGAAAGGGGGTGCATGGCTCATGAGACAGTCAGGAGATTTTGGAGAGCTGAGAGCAGCCTTTGATGGCTCTGGCCTCTCCAGATGGGAGTGCTGTGAACATGCCCCTCAGGACCCCACAGATGGGAGGGACCAACCAAATGCCCAGGGAAAATACAAGCAGTACCCCCTCCTCTCACCACCTAGACTTGCAAGAGACACACTGCAAAGTTCAAATTAGGTAGTATTAAAACTCATCCACAATAGCCAAGACATGGAAAAAACCTAAATGTCCATCAACAGATGAATGGATAAAGAAGATATGGTACATATACACAACGGAATACTACTCAGCCATAAAAAAGAACAAATCTAAATGTGGAATCTAAAATATGACACAAATGAACCTATCTATGAAACAGAAACAAAATTAGGGACATAGAAAATAGACTGGTGGTTGCCAAGGGGGAGGGGGTGGGAGAGAGTAGGAGTGGGAGTTTGGGATGAGCAGATGCAAACTGGCACATATAGAACAGATAAACAACAAGGTCCTATTGTATAGCACAGGGAACTATATTCAGTATCTTGTGATAAACTGTAATGGAAAAGAATATGAAAAAGAATATATATGTATAACTGAGTCACTTTGCTGTACAGCAGTAATTAACACAACACTGTGGTTCAACTATACTTCAATAAAAAATAAATTTAAAAAAAGAAAGCTTACCCACAAAGGAATGATAGTTAGACTTAACAGTAGACTTTACTTCCCAGCAATAGATGCCAGGAAAGGGGAAGTATCATCTTGAAAGTGCTGAGGAGAAATGACTGATAATCTAATAAAAAGAAAAATAAATAATAGCTATCAACTTTTGAGCACTTAGTATGGCACCCTGAAGGTCTGTACTCAGCAGAATAATCATTTCATGAGAGTGAAATACAGACTTTCAGACATCCAAAGAATTCACTAACCATTGGCTCTCAATAGAAAACAAAATCTGCAGGACGATGGGTAGGGATGGAGAAAATAAAAGTGAACACGGAAACTGGTAAAATACAGTGCTAAATATATTTAACAATTAAGAAATTGATAATCATGACTACTTTGTGTTTTTAAGATGGTAGAATTAAAAATGATAACAAGAAAGATATAGAATATTTAATAAGTAAAGTGTCTGAGATAATTTGTTCCTCTTGAAGATGACTGAGATAAAGAGTACACTTAGACTTGTTAGAAAAATGATTAGTTGTGTATAGATATTGGAAATAAATACGAACAAAAGAAAGAATAAAAATATTCATCATCACACAGTATATATTGCACACCTACTCTGTGGGAAGCTCTGTTCTATGCAGTGATGATGCAAAAAAATAAGACAGAAAAGTCTCTTGACACATAGATTTATTAATTTAAATTGCAACGTGTTCTTACAGTAGCTACGGTTATTTGTGACAATGCTGAGACACCCACTTCAGATTTTCTTTCTGGAAATAGGAGGTGCATATAAACCATAAACAGGGCCCTGCTGGTCATGGAGGGAAAAAAAAGAAAGTCTTCTTGATGAGAATATCAATTCCACTGTCCTTAGCAATTACCATACCTGACATGACACATGTCTTCTCCCCATGGCTTTAACACAAAAGGTCATAAATGGCTGAGCTTTAACACATGACACAACTGAACTCTGGAAGGTAAGAGGTGAGCCAGGCCAGACAGGCATGGGGTGGGGGAGAGGGGCAGACCATGGGGAAAACCAAAGCACAGAGTGGGTTCAGGTGACCAGATGTGGATTCAAGCTCCATCCTTTCCTCTGAGTTGCACAACCTTGAACAAGTTAGTTACCTTCTCTGAGCCTCAGCTTCCTTGTATGCAAAAATCACCAATTTACGAGGTTACTATGAAAATCACATACGGTAAAGGACATGATCACCCTGTAGGAGCTCTCAGCTGATCAATCATAGGTGTCCAAATGCTGATCTGAGGCCCCTCAGATATGATTTATATTTCTCTCAGTGTGGATTAAGCCTTTGGAGGACACATGCTGGTTCTTATGTATGTTTGTATTCCTTAGTATTGCGCGAAGAAGATGGTCATTTCTTAAATATTCCCTAACTGAAGTAAACGAAATGAAATTAGATTGGACTGGCAACCTCAACACGATACAATTAGAACACATTAAGGGCTGCTTTTCTTGGCTTTTAGAAAAATATCATAGAAATTCAGAGAAGAGGGAGATTAAAGTAGGCTAACCAAGCACTTATTGGAGACGTGTTTTATTGAACTTCTGTTCTGTACCCGACATTATGTCAGTTCTTCTCCCAAGCTTTATCTCATTAACTCCTAACAACACACTGAGAATAAGTACTATTACCTTTATTTTACAAGTGAGAATCCAGGGGTTCAGGCAAGCAAAGTATCCCAAGGTGACCATGGGAAAGCAACAGGGACAGGGACAAAGTAAGAAGCCAGCTCTCTCTGTCCCCATAGCCCCCTTCCCTCCTTGTCACTCAGCCCCAGGCTGGAGCTGGGGGAGGCCACCTCTGCTTGCTTCCATTTATTTCTTTTTTGTTTCTTCTGCTACATTGGCTGAGCTGCACTCACCATGCCCATTTTCAATTATAGCCTGCATGCCTGTGCTTTGAAAAACATAATTTATTTTCCCAGTCAGACCAAATAGAAAACACAGTTGTGTGTTTAAATACTAATTAACCTTTCACAGCTGCATGACTCTCTCTCTCTCTCTCTCATTCTCAGCAAAAATGCAGGACAATTCTTGATACAACTTCTTCCTTGAGTCCACCACGTGGAGGTCTACTGCAGATGGCTAGGAGGACCTCCACACTTGAATTAAACTCCTTTAGAAAGAAGAGATGACCATGGGTATGGTCAATAATGTGCTTTTCTCTCTGCATTGAGAATTCTAAGCTTCCTTCACCCTAGAGTTTGCATGGTCTGTTCCAAGGATGGCTCCACTGAGGTCCCCATAGACATCATTCCCACTGACCATATTATTTCCCCCTGTCTGAAATCTCTAGTGGTTAAAAGGGCATGGGCTTTGAAAGCAAACCATCTGCCCATTTAAATGAACTTCATGCATCACTCAAACCAGCTTAAAGTTTATTTCAGTCATCACTGCTTATCCGCATCACAATTTTCTCATGCTGCTTCCCATCACCCACTCAGCAGCTCCTTCTCCTTCAGCCTTCCTACTGTCATAGCTATCTCCTCCAGTCTGGGGCCTCGCTCGACATCTAGATTCTTGCATTGCCACTTGACTTTGGAGTAGTAATACCTTGAACTTCAAAACCTTTCTAGACTATGACCATTTGCCTCTCTCCCCAGTCCGAGTGCCACACTGGGAAAGCCCTCCTCAATCCTCCGTACCATTCTTTGATGAAACTTAATGACACATTTAATTTCAGACGCACTGAATTTACAATGCTTTAGGAGATATCCTAATGGAGATACAACCGGATATGTTGGTTCAAAGCTCCAGGAAGACAGTGCAGAAGACAAGAAGATAATGGTGTCATGGAAGCTAGAGAAAAGTAAGGGATTTCTAGAAGAAAAGAGTGGTAAATGGAATCAGATGCCGCAGAGAAGCCCAGTAGAGTGATAAAAGGATGTGTTCATTAGATTTTGCCACAAGGAGATCCATGTTTTTCTTGTCAGGTACAGTTATATGAGTTGGAGGCCGAAGTCCCCAAATTGCGACAACTTCAAGAGAAAATGAGAGGAGAGAATGTTGAGACAGAAAGATTACACCTTGATTTCAAATAACCTAGCACAGAACCTGACACCCAGCAGGTTCTCAAGAGATTCGTGTTGAATGATGAAAATGGAGAATAAGCCAAAGTAGAGGGCAAGGACCCCAGTGCTTTACCTTGAGAAAATGGCCTGAGGATTTTTCTCTCAAAAGGAGTCCACAATCCCTCCCCCGACCTTTCCCCTTTGTAACCATTTTGAAGTCTACAAGTCTGTTTCTGTTTTGTAAATAAGTTCATCTGTATACGTTTTTTAGATTCCACATATAAGTGATATATGATATTTGTCTTTCTCTGTCTGACTTCAGTTAGTATGATAATCTCTACGTTCTTGGGATTAACATATACACACTGCTGCATATAAAATAGATAATCAACAAGGACCTACTGTATAGCACAGAGAGCTCTACTCAGTAGTCTGTAATAACCTATATGTGAAAAGAATCTGAAAAAGAATGGATATATGTATATGTATAACTGAATCATTATGCTGTATGTCTGAAACTAATACAACATTGTAAATCAACTACACTCCAATATAAAATAAAAATTAAATTTAAAAAAGAGTCCACAATTTAGTTAGAAATATATAAGTATACAGGCAACAATTACAATATGACTTTTTAAATGTGTACAATTATGTATTAAATTGTGTGTAACATATTGAGGCATGAGAAAAAGGGGCTGTCTGTGTGCTTCCTTTACAAACAAAAGGGTGAAGTCTTCTTGGTGATCTAATCTTCAAGTCAGAATCCTGCTTGACTAGTGTGTCAAGAGATGGCATGTTTCTCATTATTAATTTACAACTAACAAATCCTCTGGAGACTGATATTCATTCATTCATTTATTCAACAGATATTGATTGAGTTCCTACAATGTTTAAATCAGAATGTTCACCTATCAGGTGACAGTGACCAGGTTCTATGAGGAAAACCAGAATGTGTGCATTTCTTGGGTAGAACATGTGCTCTCTGGAAACAAAATTACATCAAGGCCCATATTACTAATCCGACAATTGCTGCCAGCATTGATTTGGAATGAGGGGAGTTAGCTAGGTAATCTTAATGACTATAGACTTGGAGCAATGGTAGACCAATGGCTCCATTTTTGCCATTGATACTGACTTTCCCAGTTGACCAGATTTACATGTGGGCAGGTTCATCTCCCTTGGATGTTAATAGAGAAATTAAAAGCCATTCTTTTACGAATTTCTTTTCATTGAAGTGCTAACTTTATTTTTAACAACAGACTATATACCATGCATGATGGTAGGAAATGTATATTCACTCACTCACTTCTTCATTCATTAAAAGCATAAATAATGGGCCAGACACTAGGAAAGTCAATTTATATTCAGGGACTCATTCAACAGATTATATACCAAGCACCAACTACGTGTGTATCTCTACTAACTCATGTGCCCCTCACAAAATGAGGTGTCATTATACCCATTTTACAGATGAAGATCCCATATGCTGCGGAGCGGCTGGGCCCGTGAGCCATGGCCACTGAACCTGCGTGTCCGGAGCCTGTGCTCCGCAACAGGAGAGGCCACAGCAGTGAGAGGCTCGTGTACCGCTAAAAAAAAAAAAAAAAAAAAAGTGGAGCAGCTGTTTTAGACACAGAGATGAACACCAGCTCTTAGGGACAGTAGATTGCCTGGGAACACTTAGCTCTGCACTGTTATATAAGAGAGAAATGAACTTCTATAATTTTGCAAAAAGGAAGGTGAGAAGATAAAAGCAACTGCCCCTCTGAAATGTCTCTGCCCCCTTTCTGAAAAGTATCCTGATATATTTAGAAATGTGTGTGTGTGTATGTGTGTGTGTGTGTGTGTGTGTGTGTGTGTGTACTCCTGCTTATTTTACAAGATTGTTGTAATTGTTGTAAGGATAAAATCCAATGAATCCGCAGCAGTGAGAGGCCCACGTACCACACACACACACAAAAAAAGAACATATGATGAAAATGCTCCGAACAAACAAATGCTTTATGAATACTCATTATTTGGATGGTGTCAAAACCAAACTCTTTGTTTTTCCCGCATCAAACCTGCTCCTTCCAACATACTCTCCATCTCGATAAATCGTCCCTCCCTGCTTCTCAGGCCTTAAGCCAAACACCTTGCCGCTTCCCTTCCATTCACACACCCAGAGTACTGCAGAGTCTTCCAGGATTGCCTTGACAACACATCCAGCATCTGACCACAAACCACCACCTCCTCTGCAGCACCCTGGCCCTTCCCCCATCTTCTGTGGCTGGATGGTTGCAGTGGCCTGAGAATGGCTCACTGCTCCACCCCTGAAACCTGCTCCCCGAGCTGCAGCCATAGGCGTCCTTTCAAAGCCTGACTCAGATGGTGCCCACCCTGGCCTCCCAACACTCAGATGTTTTCCATCTCACTCAGGGAGAGAGCCGAATTCCTTCCCATTCCCTGCACCAGCCTCTGGAACCAGGTCTCCGTCACGCCTCTGACCTCCTGTCCCACCAGTCTCACCATGAGTCCCTCTCACACCAGCCCCACTGGTCTCCTGTGTGCCTTGGACACACCAAGTCATCTGTGCTTCAGTGTCTCTGTACTTCCTCTTTCCTCTGCCTCGAATATAATCCCCGGATATCCCACCTGGACTCCTTCAGTGTCTATTCAAACCCTTTTCCTAAGGTGCTTCTTGACCAAAATGTTTCACCCCAGGCACCCCATCCCTCTTCTGTGCACATGTGTGTCTATGTGTGTGCAGGTGCATTTCCCTCTATATAACATTTTAATCATTGTGACCCACTGTATCTCTGTGCTTGTTTATTGTCTGTACCCTCACCTTTGGGGTGTAAGCTTCATGAGGATAGGGTTTGTTCATGTTATTCACAGCCTTATCTACGAAGCCTCGAAAAGTGCCCTACACATTGTAGGTCCTCAGCTAACACTGGTTAAATAAATGACTGCATGTGTAGATGAAAGGATGGTGTCTGCGAGCTGAAAGGAGGGTGCGAATGGAGGAAGGAAGGCGACCAGGTGAGGTGGGCTGAGGTTACAGGGGGACAGAGGATGGGGACGTGAAAATATAGCCACGCAGGATACGAGCATATCCTGTCTCTGCATACAAGCTGCCAGGGCTTGATGATGATTGGATTGAAAAGTAGGAGAGGTGAGCATGGGTTCCAGCCTGGGTGACTGTCAGCAGAACCTGCCAGAGGTGGGCATTCAGGGCTAGCTGAGGAGGGATGATGGAGAAGGGACTGATGGAGGCTGGTGCATGCTGCCCCTGCAAAGGGAAGGGAGGATGGGGATGGGGTGATAAGTGAGAGTCTGGGGTGGGGGGAAGCGGGGCTCCCTGAGAGGCACTGGGCTTGGCCTGGGAACCCAGAGCTTGGTTTCGAATTCCACCTTAATAGCTAACATGTTGTGTGACCTTGGCCCGGCCACTCCTCTCTCGAGTCTGTGCCATTTTCTTTCTTTCTTTTCCAAATCTCTCTCTTTATTTCTAATAATATGTCTTGTCTTATTTTTTAACTTTATTTTTTTAATTTTGTATTTTTTTGGCCTCACCATGCGGCCTGTGAGATTCTAGTTCCCCGACCTGGGATTGAACCCGTGCCCCTTGCAATGGAAGCGCGGAGTCTTAACCGCTGGACTGCCAGGGAAGTCCCTTGGGGTCTGTGCCATTTTCTGGACCAGCCATATCTTCCATCTTTCATCCTTGCCAGGCTGGCGTCTAGGAGGAAGCTGAGGGACCCAGGTGGGCATAATGGCTCAGCCCTGCTGGACCGTCCCTAGCTTACCTTGCCTGGGGACACACCACACTGCTTCCATAGGCTTCTGACTCTTGGGCAGCCTTCCTCCCGAGCTTGCCTGGCAGCTAATAGCACAATGTCTGCCACAGATTGCCTCCCCCACCATCTTTCTTCGTGATGACAGCACGTTATCCTCTCTGAAGCCAGAGGGGGCGCTGACGTGCTCTTTCCTTCTTGTTTGCCGATTAGCCTCAGGATCCTGCTAAGGAAGGCATCAGGTGCCTGCCCTCATTGTTTCCGCATGGCAGGGAAAAGAACGATGCCAAGGAGAAGGGTTTAGGGTCCTGGCTCTGGCCCAAAGCTGCCTGCAAGACGCCCTGGTAGTCAGACAAGCACCGACAAGCCGGGGACCTGGGGAATGGCCCCAGCACTGCCTCCACCTGACCATATGGCCTTGGGCAAATCACTGCGTTTCCCTGAGCAACTCACTGCGTTTCCCTGAGCCTCTGTTCCTCTCTCTGTGAGATGGGATCCTGATTCCCTCCCTGCCAGACTCACATTAGTTTCACTGTGCAGATAAAGGGATTAGCAGGCCCTAATCTACTCGGTAATTTTCATAAGACTGTTTACTCTTTTCTTTTAACTTTTTATTTTGTATTGGAGTATAGTAGATGAACAACATTGTGTTAGTTTCAGGTGTTCAGCAAAGTGATTCAGTTATACATATACGTGTATCTATTCTTTTTCAAATTCTTTTCCCATTTAGGTTGCTACATAATGTTGAGCAGAGTTCCCTGTGCTATACAGTGGGTCCTTGTTAGAAGACTGTTTACTCTTAAGGGACTTTATAGTTTCTGGTTCATCCCTCCTCTACCTAGAATCCCATCCTGGCCCAGGACCCCAGGGTTCACCAGGACAACCAAACATAGACAGAGGCAAAAATGTTCCCATGGTCCTTTGTTGATTGTCTGCCTTCGCTGACTTCATTACGACCTTTGTTGGGGATGTGATGTGATTTTTCAGATTTATTGAAAGGAATAACTTGGAAAACAATTTATATTGGTTAAAACTCCTTCTTCCCAATTACCCTATTTTCATAGACTCTCACAGTTCAGTCTTTGTAACCATAGCAACCCACATCTTAGGAAAAGAAGAGTGAAAAGAAGAGTGAGTATCATCAGGATGGGTATGGGAGCCTGAAAACACAGCCTCATGGGAGACATGGACCCTCTGCAGACCTTTTTGACAATCTCATGAGTGTTGGTCCCCTTGTGACGTCACAACCTTCTCAGGAGCCCCGCGGTGCTCTTGACACCTGGGCACCGAAGACATCAGTCAGACTCATACACATCCTTTTGTAAAATCTTGGCGCTATATACGGGATAAGTACCAAAATCATGTAACATCTACAGATCAAATAGGGGAAAATTGGAAACTCATGTTCTAAGGGAGTAGTCAGTGTATAGTTGGGTATCTCAAGTTCCACACTGCCCTGGGGGATGAGAGCTATCATAGTAGGGAAGGTCAAGTGCAAACTTCTAATATTACTCCCCCCTCCACACACACCAGCCAAGACAGTAAATAACAGGCAATAACAATCCCTGATTGGTGGGGATGGGGGAGAAAAGCACTCTTCTTAAGAATCTAAGGATTCGGGTAGTATGCGTAGTCCCCATCATATTTCTATTCAATTCACTCGGTGGCTCCTGCAGAAACCAGACAGATCACAGAGGACAACTCTCAGCTCTCACAAACTCACCAAGTGGAAGCCGGATGGCAGCCCACATCCCAGTCGTAGTATTTAACTAGAGCAGGTTGAAACAGCCTCGGGGCATGGTATACTGACATTGATTTGGCAAATATGTCTGTTGCATCCAGGAAGAAAAGAGGATCAGAAACGGTTTGCATACACGTGGAACGGGCAACAGTATACACTTCAACTCTCCTGTCTGCTTTCATAATACTGTCAAAAAAGATCGGAATGAGCCAGACATGCCACAGAACTTCACTTTGACATATTATCTTGGTGATGTTGTGCCGATAGGGCCAGATGAGCAAGGGGCAGCTGGCACACCGGAGACCTCGGTAAGATGCATGTGCTTCAGAGGGTGACAGAGAAACCTTATGGGGATTCAGGTTCTGCCACATACAGAGACTGTTCAGGGATTCAGTTGTCCTGGATCTCCAGGGATCCAGGGGCCAGGGGCATGCCTGGACACCACCTTCAAAGTAAAAGGGAAATTATTTCATCTTGCATCTCCCTCCCCAAACAGGGATGCTCAGCATCTGGCGGGCCTCTCCAGGTTCTTGTGGAGCACTTGGCACATGTAGGATAATACTTTGACACATAGATGGAGTGACATGAGATGCTGCCAGCTTTGAGTGGGGACCAGAGTGCAGAGGGCTCTGTGGCAGGTTCAGGCTGCAGTACAAGGAGCTGCCTGATGAACCAGGTCACTCGACCGACCTGATGCTGCTAGAGGTGTCAGTGGTGGGAAGAGACGCCCTCTGGAGTGTATGGCATGCTACAGGGGTAGATCCCAGCAGGACATTGGATTTTAGCCAAAGGCCATGCCATCTACAGTAGAGTCTCATGTCTGTTGATAACAACTCCTGTGTGTTACTGGTCTCTGGTCGAGACAGAATGATGGTCAGGAGACACCACGTGACCATCTGGCTAGAACCACCCATCATGAGCTGAGTCAAAACCAGTAAGTCATAAGGCTGGACAAGATAAGCAGAAATCTCGCATGAGAAAGAAGTGGTGGATCATCCAGACCTGGAAGGTGCAGCATCAGAGGGCTGCACAAGCAGGTGGCTCGCACCACCATGGTCTGCACCACTGTTGCACCAGTATGCCTGTGCCTATGCCAGTAAGGGGGATGCTGTATGACCAGCTGAGTGCCAGGTTCCACCAGGACAAATAGCTTCCATTTCTCATTGACAGCAAGCCCATGAGAGCAGCATTCAATTTCTCCCACAGGTGAGAGAGCCTGTGTCTCCCAGAAGCCAATCACCTTGCCCTCCAGGTGAGTTTCCAAGGTAGAAGGTGAACCACACTGTCTTTCTGCTTTACTGATTCCCTGTCTGAAGCCAACATCCTACAAGATGAGCGTGACCTCAAAAGGGAAAACAAGTAAAACTTGAACCTTGAAGAGAACAAGTCCAGCCCTAGGATAGCTGGGCTGGGGCCCTCTGAGGGCGATATTCCAGAAGGAGCCAGGACAGCTGAGGTTTCCAAGCTGGTCATTTGCCTGTTTCCTCTCAGACCCTTTCCTTCTGCTCTGGGCTTCCCAGCCTCCTGCACCAGCTCCTCTGGACATGTTCAGACAATGGGAAGGGAGAGGAAATAAAACCATGCTGGCTGAGGAATGATCACATGAACTTAAAAGTGAAGTAAGTCAGAAAGAGAAAGACAAATACCATATGATATCACTTATATGTGGAATCTAAAATATGACAAAAATGAACCTGTCTACAAAGCAGAAACAGACTCACAGACATAGAGAACAGACAGGTGGCTGCCAAGGGGGAGGGGGAGGGGGAGGGGGAGGGATGCAGTGGGAGGCTGAGGTTAGCAGATGTTAGCTATTATATACAGAACGGTTAAACAAGGTCCTACTCTATAGCACAGGAAATTATATTCAGTATCCTATGATAAACCATAATGGAAAAGAATGTTTTAAAAAAGAATGTATAGGGACTTCCCTGGCAGTCCAGTGGCTAAGACTCCATGCTCCCAATGTGGGGAGCCTGGGTTCGATCCCTGCTCAAGGAAATAGATCCCACATGCTGCAACTAAGAGTTCCCATGAAGCAACTAAAGATCCCGCACGCGGAAACAAATGTCCTGCATGCCACAACTAAGACCTGGCACAGCCTAATTAATTGATTAATTAATGTTAAAAAAATAAAATAAGAAAGAATGTATATATATGTATATATATATATATATATATATATATATATATATAACTGAATCACTTTGCTGTACAGCAGAAACTAACACTTTGTAAATCAACACTACTCCAATCCAATCAAGATAAATAAATAAATAGATGAATAAATAGATAGATAAATAAATAAATAATTTTTTCAAAGTGTTTTACCTGGAGGAATGAAGATTCGGGGACATCAGTATTCAAAGGGCTATTGGGTGAGAGTTTGGGGTTGTGTTATGTGGCCCCAGGACCCATAAAGGAGGGTTCGGGGAGATGGCTTGCAGGTCAAGATGAGGGAGAACTTTCTTATAGAACGGGGGGGAGCAGGCAGTCTGGAGAAGTGGAGACTCCTTATCATGAGGCGTGTGCCAGCTGCAGAAGTGGTTCTACCATGTGCTACAGGATCGCACTCAAGGTGCTTTCTGGTTCTCAAATCCAGCCCATCGCCTGCTTTGGTAAACAGACGTTTATCGGAACATGGACACGTCCATTCCCTCACATATCATCTGCGGCTGCTTTCTCACTACCATGGAGAATTAAGTAGCTGTAGTTGTGACAAAACCCCTATGGCCCCCAAAGCTGAAAATATTGACTATTGGTCCCTTTCCAGTAAAAAACTTGCTGCCCCTCCCTGTAACTCATTTTTCTGGAAAGTTGTTGAATCTGCCAGATTCTGGAGGGAAAGTTGAGTAGAGTTGTTGAGTTGGGAGAGAGGATTCCCCTGAAAATGATTGAAATCATTTTTTTTTTTCCTAACAGAACCTGAGACAGGTGATTATTCTTGTTCCTTTTAATTCAATTCCTTTCCCCATTTTTTCTTATTATACCCTGAGCTAACAGCTCGGTCTCACCGTGGAAGATGTTTGCACAGATACCCCGTGAGCTAAACTTTCTGTTTCCTAGGGATTAGACACAGATATTATGGTGATTAAAAATATAAAATAAAATGCCTAGGGAAATTTACCTCTAGAGGAAAGGGACAGGCCAAGATCCAGGCAGCTATGGCTGAGAATTATAACTGGACAGAGCAAAGAATTAGTTTGATGACCCCGCCCCCACCAACCAGGGCTTGAGTGTACATTTAAGGTGTGGACTCATCTAGCCTTCACTAAGCATTGGGCAGAGACGCTTAGCACAAGACTCGGGTTGACTTCTGTTCCCCTAAAGATATCTTGACATCTTAACCCCTCTGCCTGTGTATGTGAATGTGCCCTTATTTGGAAATAGGATCCTGTCAGATATAATCAAGTTAAGATGAGGTCATACTGGATTAGAAGGGGACCCAATTCAATGGCTCGTGTCCTCATAAAAGGAAGGAAGTTGGACACAGACACACTGAGAGGAGAATGTCATGTGAAGAGACAGAGACGCATGGGGAGGACGGCCATGTGAAGGCAGAGACACACATCTGTGTGATGTGTTGACAAGTCAAAGGTGATAGGTATTAACAGCAACCAAGGGGCAAGGAAGGATTCTTCCCTGGAGCCTTCAGAGGGAGCACGGGCTTCCCCACACCTTGATTTTGGACTTCTAGCCTCCAGAACTGTGAGAGAACACATTTCTGCTATTTCAAGACACTTATTTTGTAGTGCAGTCCCAGGAAAATAATACAGTAGGTGATTCATAAATGATTGCTGAGTGATTAAATGAGTGAATGGAGGAATGAATGAGTGAATGAACAAAAACAAATCCAAAGGGGCTCAGAAGCAGGGCTGTGGGTGAATCCAGAGGTGAACTGAAGAAAGCAGAGACTCGTATCTGAGAAGGAGGCAAATCTCGAGTGCTTTTGTAGAGAGTGATACTAGTGCACCCTTTCTCAGCCACCCATTCATAATCGCAAAGGGAGGTCAGCCCCACGGCAGAGGACGGAGAGAGGTTAGCGTTATACCGGATGGGGCAGGAGCCAGACATGGGCTCTGCAGCGTCAGGCTCTGAGGTCCCCTGGGGAGGGAGGTCCCTGAGTGCCCAGGATAACCACCTCTGTGGGCTGGAACATGGCAATGATTGTTGATGGCCTTGATGTTAGGGCTGAAGGTGAGTGGACAGGGCTTGGGGACAGACAAGACGGGATGATCCACCCTCAAAACAGGTGCTAAGGGCATCCAAAGCAAGTCGGGCACTTGGTGAGTGCCCACCTGGTGGGTGGGTCTTAACAACTGAAGGAAGATCCAGTCCAGGGAAAGCACCAAGCACATAAGCGGGGTCAGGAGATGAGAGAGGGCATGAAGTGAAAATCAGGACTGAGAAAAAGGCTCCAAGACTTGGCCTTGAGTGAAATAGGGTTGATGTGAACACCGGCCATAGAGCAGCAAAGATGTACCAGGTACTGTGGCTGGCAGGCTTTATTGCTCTGAACTCCCTCGTGTCTACAAGGAGAAATCACCTCCCCCAACTCAGAGTTAAAGAAACTGAGGTCCAGCTTCCCAAGGGCATGTGCTTAGGAAATAATAGAGCTGAGAAGTTAAGTTGCTTCGATCTAATTCCAAAGCCCAAGCCAGGCCCGCTATACCTGGTGCTTCTCTCAAGTCAGAGGCTCCCCTAGCCCCATGGAGATGTCTCTCTCCTGAGCAACAGAAGACTTTCCAGAGAGAGCAGAGGGCATTTCACTACTGCCTGCCTAACAAGCCTTTTAGATAAATATATTTTTCCTAATCTCCATGCACCACCATGAGATTTTAATACCAAAGATGTACTCTATAGTAGTTTATATACTGTATGAATATCTGTGCTTTATCCACAAAAAAAAGTAAGATATTTTTTCCCCATTTCATGTTGAGATTTCATGGATTAGATCATAATCCAACTTTTCTATGTAACGCAGATTGTTCTGGGTGACATTTTTCATCAGAACAGGCTTATTTAATAAAATGGGGAAGCTCTTGCTGACCAGGCTAAAATTTCCCAGGAACCAACTAGGTCACACATGCAGACAGAAGCCACTTCCCTTCCACACCAAGCAATTCTCCAGTTCTCTGGGGACACTGACTGGATGTCCTACAAGTTAACTCAACCCTGAACCTAACTGCTTGGAGTGAGTGCAGACCCTACAGGTTAAGGATTTATTCCCACAAGACTGTCACCCACTTCAGATGCCAGACACAGGTTATCTGTAATTTCTGTCCAACTTGGCTACAAATCAGAGGTTCCCACAAACCACCCCCCTCCCAACGTCCAGGTCTGATAATTTGCTGTAACTGCTTACAGAACTTAGGGAAACACGTATGTTTGCAGGTTTATTATAAAGGATATATTAAAAGATACAGATGAACAGCCAGATGAAGAGGTACATAGTGTGAGGTCTGGAAGGGTCCAGAGCACAGGAGCGTCTGTCCTCATGGAGCTGAGATGTACCACTCTCCCAGCATACAGATGTGTTCACCAATCCAGCTCTCTGAATCCCATAGTTTAGGGATTTTTATGGACACTTCATCACATAGGCGTAATCAATTATTAGCTCCATCTCCAGCCCCTCTCCCCTTCCCAGAGGATGGGGGACAGTGCTCAGAGTTCCAAGCTACCAGTCATGGCTTCATCTTTCTGGTGACCAGCTCCCATCCTGAAGCTGTCTGGGAACCCACCCAGAGTCACCCCATTAGAACAAAAACCCTCTTATCACTCAGGAAATCCCAAGGGATTCAGAGCTCTGTGTCAGGAACCAGAGACAGAGACCAAATATATATTCCTTAAATGTCACAAGTAACCTCCCTTTGAAAGACCTAGAAATGATTTCTGCTTACTCAGCTTCTTGATCCTGACTAATTCAAAGGGCCCCAGGTTTCTACCCCCTCTACCTCATGCCTAACCCATCTTTCTGTTTCTCTATGTCTCTGTCTCTCCCTCACGTGTACACACACACACACACACACACACACACACACACACACACACTTTTTTAAAAAACTGAGTTAAGCAGCCCTGGTTTTACATTTTTGCCACCAACAGAACCGAGACTAATTCAGTGCATGAACTGTGTTCTGTAAACCATGAAGCAATTTGCAAATACGCACCGAGCATGGGAGGTGCTCAGTGAATGGCTGAAGAGTACTGAATTGTGCTCATTAGCCCCTGGCTGACATATCTATATGCAGGTAGATGGCAGGACTCAAGTATTCGTGTGTATTTCATCCTCACCATTACAGCTAGCTTGTCTTCCATTACAGCCTGATTTCCTTGCCTCAAGCTTGCATTTGCGCCTGTGGCCAAACCCGAAGAAATTCTGGACAGAAAATTCACTGGGCCTCCTGGCTTTGAGAGGAGTTGTGCAGGCTCTTTGCAGAAAGAGGGTGTCTGGAGACAAATGTTCAGGATTTAACAGTAGAAAATCTTTGGACCTGGTCCAAAAAGGAATGAGAGATCCCCAGGAGACTAAAGAAGGAGGGAGAAGTCTTAGGAATTTCCAAGGAGGGAAGCATCTTGGGTCTGCTCCCCCAGAGCTCCCCAGAGAGAGTTGCTACCAAATGTCAAGGGCAGCTGATCAGGCTACATCCAGTACTGTCTCCAAATCCAAATCCAGAAGTATCGTATGCAAAGTGAGGGGAAGAAGCTGGACCAAGAGAATCTCCTCTTTAGAGTTTCAAATGCTTCCCTTTGTTACAAAGGTTCTCAGAAGCCTAGAGCTGGAAAGGTGGTCTGGAGGCACAGATTTGAAGGACCCCATTTCATACACGAGAAGACTGAGGCTCAGATTTAAGAAGCCAACTCAGTGTCGTGGCCAAGGGTTGGCAAAGCTGTGCCTTTGGCTGTGCCCCTTGACAACGGGATCTGTGTTATTAAGTGTCTGAAATTCATCATAAAGGAATCTGTTTAGAATAAACCAAACTTTTCTTTCAAAACCTGGTAAGTGTTAGTCATTGTGCCTTTAGAGAAAATTATTTTGATCAAATTACATTTCTTTCAGTTATACTGTGAGATGGAAGTTATTTGAGGAGAAAGAGGTGCTATGAATAAAGGCCAGCTTGGGTTGGACCGGGGACGGGTGGGAAAGACCGAAGAGAATACAGAATTCTGAAACAGCGTGAAGGGAGCTAGAATGGGAAAAAAGAAAAAAAAAAAAAAAAGCAAAGCAAAACCAGGATTCCAACCCTCTGAGCCCTCATCCCAGCTTGACCACTGAGCAGCTATGCCTTTCTGGAAAGTCTTCCTCCTTTCTGGGGTCAGCTTCCCATAATGGGCAGTGGTGTTAGGAGATGCCCTGTCTGCCTGCTTGCCTGGGGTTTTATGACATCAAGTGGGTCATGAAAAGCCCCAGGTATTCACCCCAGGTATAGGCTGGTCCTCTAGGGGTGAAAGGCTATTCTCTCAGTGTCTCTCTCACCTACTTCAAGCCCAGCTCTGCAGGGAACCAGCATCATGCTAAGCCAGGGCCTTGTAGGGTAAGAAGGTGAGAATCAAGCAACCTGCCCCACTGACATTTTCTGTTCCTTCCCACAGACCGGCTGCAGTATGCAAGCAATCTTAGCCACCCAGGGATCCTCTGATATAGGATTTAGCCCTCTGCTGTATCCTCAGGAGGTAGAAGGGATGCTTAGACAAAACACAGCTCATGATGGAAGGGAAATCCATTTGCAGTAGGACATGATCCAGCTCAGTCTTGACCTTAATAGAGAAACTGAAAGAGCTTGGGAACCAGAAGGGTTTTGCACCCAAGGATGTCTCTTAGATGAAGAGAAGCAATAGCACTGATGGAGCTCTTACTATGGGTCAAACCACATTGCTGCTCCTTGATGTATTTTGTTTCATTTACGCCTCCTAACAAACTTACACAGAGGTAGCACCATTCATAATTTATGGATGAGGAAATCAACACAAAACACATTAATAGATGTAGTGAAGCAAGCCATTGATGAAAAGCAAAGCTGGGACTGGTGCCTAGGACAGCCTGACCCACAAAACCATGTGCACACATTACAGCAAACGATTTATTATGTGTGCGTTTTGAGGTGGGACGTGTATTCAGTGCTTGGCATGCATTGTCTCATTTTTCTCTTAAAACAGCTCCATCAGACATATGATTATTCCTACTTTATGAGAAAACCAAAGCTCAGAGGCATGAGGTAACTCAACCGATGCCACACAGCCAGGTCTTATTGATGCCAGGTTCCAAGGTTTAAATGTCATGGTATACTGTCCTCCTGGGAAGACCCCAGCTTGTCTTTCATGGGAGAAGTAGAGAGAAAGTGTGAGTTCAGGAAGCCATCATTCTCAAGTTCAATATGGTTGTCTTTCTTAGGGAAGAGAAGTGCAGATACTAACCCCAAACTGTGTGCTTCCCACGCTGCCTTCACTGCAGGAGGGGCTGTGAGTGGTACAGCCGTCCTCACATGGCAGGTGATGGAGATCCAAGGTCTCATCTTCCCACTTCCTGCACAAAGGAAGTCATTTTGGGGAGAAAACTTCCAAAATCTGTCCAAAGTCATTTTCCTTGTATTATCTGCTCAACGTATTGTTGGTGTTTTCCTATCAATAATTTACAGCTTCTTCTTAAATATCCAAGATAATAAAAAAGTTATAAAACTTGCTAGGAGACCCAATGCTCTCAATGACACACCTTTTTGACTCTGCCCCCCCCCTTTTTTTGGTCTTTAGTACTCATTAGGCACAGACCGTAGGTTGCAGATTTCCAGACACTAGCTGTGATCTCTTTGAAACACATACCTCTAGAAAATGGACCTCAGCTCTGTTCACTAGAAGCTTCTGCAATGATAGAAATGTTCTCTATCTGTGTGGTTCAATACCATAGCCCCAGCCCTCTGAGACTAATATGCACTTGAAATCTGGCTAGTGCAACCAAGGAATGGAATTTTTAACTAAATTTACATAGCCCCGTGTGACTAATGGCCACAGGATTGGACAACACAGACCTAGATAATTACTAGGAAAATATCAGCCTTGTGCCTTATTTATACACTTATTTTTATTGTAAATATGGAAGGACTTCAGTTTGTTTACCCAATGAGTTTAATTCTTGGCCCCAGTATTTTGCACTGTGAGAATTCACAGTTATGTAAACACTCTTTGCACGAAATTAAGTTCAAGAAAGAGGCCATGTACTGGCTTATTAGCATTGCACTGTAAAAACTCCAAGAGTCATAATAAAAAGATTAAACACTCACAGACGCAGTCTCGCAAGCATTCACTGCCTACTTGCTACTCAACAGCGTCAAGGTTGAAAGGCAGAAATGCAATGATCACATCACCTACATGGGCTTCACCTGTAGAAATGCACCTGTCCAGCATGAATGGCGCTGGAGCGGGTTCTGCATCTGACAGAGGTGGCGGCTCCTTACCTGTAAGTTTTCTCTGTTTAATCGTTTGCTCCCCTTTCCTCACTTATAACTGTGCCTTTTCTATGGAGTCCTTACCTTGTACAGGAAGCTTGTATAATAGTGAAATGACCTCCCATGAAGCATTGGCATCACAACATCTCTCTCCAAGCTGCATCCTGTCTAACTCCGGAAAAGGAAATGCAATGACCACTCCAATATTTCAAATGCACAGATTCCTCAACCCAATCCAGAGATCTGGGTTAGAACAACCACAGCATGGCCTGGACAGCTGTGTTTTTTCAAAGCTCCCCAGGTGATTCTGAGCTGCAGCCAAACTTGGGAAACACTGACCCGAATAGTCCTCTGTTGACACAGGCTTTTAGCAGCAAGGTCAGCTCTGAAGTCCTGCCCCCCGCCACGGGGCGCCAGATGGGACCGATTGTTATAATCACAACTGCTGACTGACATTCTCCCATGTGCCATGTCCCGTGCTAGGCACTTAATATAAGCTGTCTCCACATGACCCTAGGAGGGAGGGGCTTCTATTCCCAGGAAGAGTCAGAAGCTTAGAGACATTAACACATGTTCGTTCAACCTCTATGCAACAAATAGAGTTACGTACCTGGTCTGTGCCAGGTGCTGGTCCAGGATGTGGAAGCACAGCAGCGAGTAAAAGATATATCTCTGTTCCCAGAGAGCTTACATTCTAATTGGAGGAGACAGACAGTAAGCTATGTCAGATGGCAAAGGCCAGGATGAAAACCCACGGAGCAGGGTGAGGCAGATAGAGAATGATGCAGGGGCTGTCTGAGGCAGAGACTCGGGAATCTGCTCCCATAAAGTCACCTCTCGAGCAGAATCTGGAAGAAATTCAGTGTTTGCCATGAGGATCTAGAGGAAGAGCTGCCAGGTCCTGGGAAAGCACGTGAAAGAGCCCTGTGGCCAGAGAGTCACACAGAGGACAGATGGTGGAGCCCGGATTTGATCCAGCTCTTTCCAGCTCCAAAAAGAGCTCTTTCTGTGGTCTTGTGGTCACATCTTTCTGGCTCACTGTGTGAGCAATTTTGTAGCTAAGTGACATTGGACAACTAGTTTATCCTTTTTTCTCATCTGCAAAAAATGGAGTTTGGCAAAAATGGGAAAAGTCCATTACATAGCAAGCAGGGATTTGTACACACATGGGATGGTTTATACCTCCAACACTGTGAGATGGGCACTGTTATTATCTCCATTTTGCAGATGAGGAAACTGAGGCACACAGAAGCGAACTGGCTCTCCTAAAGCGACCTAGCTACTATGAGGCAGAGGCAGGATTTGAATCCAGATCTGTTGAGCCACATCTAACACAATCATTTATTCCCTTTGGAACATTCTCTGTTGCTGTCATGTAAGCCCCCAGGTTGGTGTAGTCCAGGGAGAATCAGCTAAGTGTCATGGGCTGTGAGCTACACCCTGGTGGCTGAGTTGGGCTTAAATACCATACGAGGTCCCAACCCTTGTGAAGTGAGAAATTGGCAGAATTCACCTCTTAATGTTGGCTTTCAAAGGAAAAAAGAAAGAGAGGCTTTCACTGAAGCATACGATGGCTGACATATTAGAACATCATAGCTCCAAATTGCAGACTTATTAAAGCCATTAGAATAATTATAATTGAGAATTTACTTAAAAGCTCATAATGCCTTTTTAGACAGCCCTTTGCTTGAGCACCTTCTCCCATCTCTATCATCCTCCCTCCTCCTTCCCAGACACAATCCACCGAGACCCTGACAGAAGACTTCGTTCTCTCTGCATCAGTATCTGCAGAGCCCACAGTCTTATGAGCATCATGGAAAATTCATGCAGAAAAAAGGAAGTGAGCCTCTCCAGGCTGCTTGTTTTGCTCTGGTCGTGTCCTGCATTTCCTTAACTTGTTTGAAGACGGGGAAGCCTGGGTTAAAAGCCCTGTTCATCTGGTGAAATCCTACTGATCTTGCATGACCCAACTGCAATGTCCCACCTAAGAAGACCCTTCTCCAGGCAGGCAATCAGTTTCCCCTCTAGGCCCCTACAGCTTCTATGCATGACTTGACTAGAGTTGTTTCGTATTGCAGTTTAATTTCTGTATTTACATATCAGTCTTGCTTGGGAGGCCATATCTTACCCATAGTTTAATTCTCCCAGTATTTACTGTAGAGCCTGACACACAGAGGAAGCTTAAAAAATAAATTAATAGATGACTAAATGAATGAATAAATGAATGAATTGGCCCACGTGTATACTGCTACCAATGACCCTCTTTGGATATGAGAGCAAACATGCTATAATATCTTAATAAGAAATGCAGATATATCAGAGATAAATCAGAGATTATATGTGGAATCTAAAAAAGTGATACAAAGAAACTTATATACAAAACAGACTCACAGACATAGAAAACAAATTCACGGTTACCAGAGGGGATAACGAGTGGTGGAAGATAAATTAGCAGATTGGGATTAACATACACACACTACTATATATAAAATAAACAACAAGGACCTACTGTAGAGCACAGGGAACTATACTCAATGTTTTATAATAACCTATAATGGAAAAGAACCTGAAAATGAATAGATAGATAGATAGACAGATGATAGATAGATAGATAATGTATAACTGAATCACTTTGCTGTATACCTGAAGCTAACACAACATTGTAAATTAACTAGACTTCGATTTTAAAAAAGGTTAGAAAAAACAGGCGAAGTCTCACCCTTAGGGAGCTTCTAGTCTATCAAAAAACAAAAGGTTATAATCTCAGACAGTGATATTTTCTATTAAAAATAAAACACAGGCTAGTATGATAGAGTCAGGGGGGATGGAGAGGCAGCATTAGGTTGATTAGGAAGGGTGTGGCAGAATTCACTAGTTGCTTATCCAACTCCCAGAGGTCAAGTGTCCATCTACTGTCAGACAAGCAGGGAACTTCAGAGTCTAAATTTGAATCCAGGCTTCAAGCTCAAGAAGTTAAGCTTGGGGCATTCCTTTTGTCTTTGGTACATTGAGCAGAAGTACAGAGGTAAGTCTGCGTTTCAAATTATTCTATGAGTAAATTAAGAATAAATAAATGCTGCCCCCCACCCAGCTTTCTTTCCATTGTTTGCATATGTGTTTTCTCCTAAGATTACCCAGCCAAAGAAAAGCACCAGCTTCCTGAAAGGGAGTGCTTCTTTAATTTGTGTGTGTAAAA
Organism: Mesoplodon densirostris; assembly: GCF_025265405.1. Classification (NCBI taxonomy): domain Eukaryota; kingdom Metazoa; phylum Chordata; class Mammalia; order Artiodactyla; family Ziphiidae; genus Mesoplodon; species Mesoplodon densirostris. The sequence goes on along the minus strand of NC_082673.1, from coordinate 85,384,898 downwards.
AAAAAAAGGCCAAATCGTTTGTTCTATTGTGAGCCTTTTTTAATGAAACTTCCACCTTTGTAATGTCTTGGTCTCAAACACAAGATGTCAGGTAGGTCAGCCATGGGAGTTACTCATGAAACCCACACACAAGGAAGCCTGGGGAAGAGGTTTCTTGCCTTCCACAAGCAACGTGGGCCTGAGAAGATGGTTACAGGTCCTATTTTTTTGAAAATCATATCCTATTTTCTGTTTTTTTAAAATATATTTATTTATTTTTGGCTGCGTTGGGTCTTCATTGCTGCACGCGGGCTTTTCTCTAGCTGCGGCAAGCAGGGGCTACTCTTCGTTGTGGTGCGTGAGTTTCTCATTGTGGTAGCTTCTCTTGCTGTGGAGCACGGGCTCTAGGCATGCGGGCTTCAGTAGTTGTGGCACGTGGGCTTCAGTAGTTGTGGCACGTGGGCTTCAGTAGTTGTGGCTCATGGGTTCTAGAGCACAGGCTCAGTAGTTGTGGCACACGGGCTTAGTTGCTCTGCGGTATGTGGGATCTTCCCAGACCAGGGGTCGAACCCGTGTCCCCTGCACTGGCAGGTGGATTCTTAACCACTGCACCACCAGGGAAGTCCCTTATATCCATTTTCAAAGTACTGAGGGTTCTTGACTTTTTACACGACTCCAAAATAGCTTTGTCCCTTTCTCTTTGGCACCGTACCTGGCAAAAATAATGACAGGTACTCCTTCGTTCTCCCATCTTTTGTGGAGTGAAAGGTCCTTTTGAAAGATGAACAGTTGAACTGTGCTATAAATTTAGAGCTTTATATAAAAGTGAACCTCAGCTAAATGGAGGACTTTAATCATTCATTTGTTCATTCATTCATGCAAGAAATTTGCTATGTATCAGGCACTGTGAAAAGCTTTAAAGGTAAGATATGGATTCTGTAAATAAGTAAGTGTACGTGGATTTCTGTGCATCATATAAAATGCTAGGAGAACAATGATTAAGAATCATAGGATTCAAATTATGACAGTTTTTTTTTTTTTGGTGGAACTTGACAAGCTGATTGCAAAATGTAAATGAAAAAACAAAGAAACAGAAATAGCCAAGACACTCCAGAAGAAGAATTGGTGACATAACTTACCTTACCAGATGTCTAGACTTGCTCTAAGACATCTGGTAAGGTAAGTCACCAATTCATTCCAAGCTCTAGGAATGAAGACAGTGTGGTGTGGATACAGGGATGGACACTGGCTCCAAATGGAGAGCACAGGGACAGAACCTCCTTCTATGAAAACCTTATAGTTCCTCAGTAGGGAAAAGGTAGATAGATGTTCAATGAATGATATGGGATCGTATAGAAAAACGATTTAACTAGGACCCCTTTGTCACATTGTACACAAAAATCAACTCCAGGAAACTTGGAGACTTTAAGGTTAAAGGTAAAACTGTAGAAGCTTTAGAAGATGACATAGAAGAAGGGCTTTATGGCCTCCAGCTAGGAAAAGATTTATTAAACAAGGCACAGCAGCCACATACAATAAAGGAAAAAAACCCGACAAAATTATCTACATTAAAATTAAGAGCTTCAATTTATCAAAAGAAACTATATAGAGTATAAAGGTAAGACAGAATTAGGAAGACTTGTTTGCACACAGAAAATTGACAACGAATTACGTTTCAGAATATGCAATAAACTATAAATCAGTAAGAACCAACAACTCAGTAGAATAATGGGCAAAACAGATCCTATTCAACAGAAAAGGGAAAATGAATGAACCATTAACATACAGAAAGACACCCAACCTCTCTAGTCATCAGGGAAACATAAAATTAAACCACAATGAGATATCATTTCACGTATGCCAAATTAGCAAAAATTAAAGTCTGACAATCAAATGATGCCGGGAAGTGGGACAATCATTCCTCCCAACCAATGCGGGATGGGAGTGTAATCTGATAAAACCACTGCAGATAGCAATTTGGCATCATGGAAAAGAGTTGAAGATATGCACAAGTCTGCCCTAGCAATTCTGCTTTGGGGTAGATACCCTGAGGTATCTTGCAATTGCTCCAAGAAACCTGTACAGAGTTGGCCACATCAACACAATTTTTAATAGCAAAACCCGGAAGTAACAGAAATACCCATCACCAGCAGTAATGGATTTTTTTAAAAGTGTGTTGCATTCAGCTAAAGGAAAAGTACATAGCAGTGAAAATGAACAGATTTCTGAAAAGGACAAAAGAATAGATCAATTTCTCAAATGTCAGTTTGCAGGGAAAAAGCAACTCACATAGAATATGCAGTATGATTCCATCTATACAAAGTTCAAAATCAGGTACAACTAGATAATACATTATTCAGGGAAACAAATGAGCATGATAAAATTATGAAGAAAATAAATAGAAAGACAAATACAAAATTCCCAGGTGGAGTCCAGTCTGAAAGGGGAGTGAGGGAAGAAATCTGGGGAGGGACATACAGAAGATCGCAGAGGTGATAGCATTGCCTATGAGTGGTGGACACACGGCTGTTTATTTTACTGTGGTTCTTTCTATCTGACATGCGGCTTATGACTAGTCTGTTTTTTCCCTCTCATCTAGTACTTGATATCGTCATTAAACAATGAATCATTTAGTTCTATCTGCGTGAAAGAAGTAAAGTCAAAGGGAAAGGTTGACGGAAGAGATGGCTGTGTTCCTTATTGACCTAGATCTTAAAGGTTGAGTTTGCTTCAGGAAGTAGGAAAAAGGGAAAAGTAAAATATGCTTCCGGCAGATGAAATGGAGACAAGAAAGTGCAAGTGGGGATGACAAGTTGGTGAAGGTTAAGACTGGTGGGTAGAGAATGAAATTTGCATGGCAGGGGACGTGGGGTTCTCTGAGGTCCCTGCAAACCTGACTAGGGTATTCAGAGATCAGTGAGGAGTCATGAAAGAATTCTGTGTTGTAGTAACATAGACATAATCTAAAATGTACCATTATAACCATTTTTAAGTGTACAGTTCAGTGACACTAAGCACATTCACATTGTTGTGTGGTCACCACCACTGTCTCTAGAACTTTTTCATCACCCTAAGCCATTAAAGAATTTCTATAAGGTAAGTGATATGATTGGATTTGTATTTTATGGAAAAAAAAAAGACTCCAAATCCAGGGAGTGTCTAAAGGCAGGGAGATTATTTTAGGAGGTCCAAGGCGGTCCAGGTGAAGGAGTGTCAGAGGAATGGAGGAAGTGAGGGAGATAGTGCAAGAAAGGCCTCAGATGTCCAGGGTGGTTCGTCCTAGGAAAATGTGCACAGAAGTCCATGATTAATTGTATGGGAGAGAAGATGGAGTCCAGGGTAAACCCAGGTTTCCAGGTTGAATATATACTGGGGTCATTTATGAGACCAAGGTTATAAGAGAAAAAAACAGGTTGGTTAGTTTTTTTCCTGTGTTTTAAATCAGCTGTGATCTGTGCTTTTCACCCACACACCACATAAGGTAACCCACGTCCCTTATCTTGTGGAGACTCTTATATCCAAAGCCTTGAAGACTGTCAAAGCCTATTTCATGAAAACAAAGTGTGTGAAGGGAAGGATGGATCCCCTGTAATCTTGCTTAGTTTTGCTAGAGGGGAAAAATGAATGAGTGTGTGGTGGAGACCCAATTCTAAGAGTGAATATGAGGCTCTCCAGGTGGATGAGAAGATAGCCAGACCCCAGGTGGTACCCACAGCCCAGGGACTTGGTATCTGCTTCCCTAGCTATGGATAGCTCCCTATGACCTGGGTCCTATTCTGACCCTCAGAGTCTTCCTCAAAATCAAATGGAGCTCCCCGGGGAGACCCCACTGCCTGGAGGGGCATGGCAGACACCCCCAGCATCAGCATCACCCAACCAGCATGGAGCCTGGGCCCTGAGAGATGAAGTGACCCTCCCGAGGCCACACAGGAGTAAAGGACAGAGTGGGCACTTGAGCCCAGCCAGTTGGAAACACCTTCTAGGAAACAGCAGAGAAGACACCCTGGGATCTGGAATAAGACTATAGACCAGGGGTCAGTAAAACACAGCCCAGGAACCAAATCCAACAGGCTGTCTGTTTTTGTACAGCCTATGAGCTAAGAATGGTTTTTACATTTTTAAATGGCTGGAGAAAAGAAAAACATCAAAAGAAGGAAAATATGTGTGATACATGAAATGGAGTGAAATTCACTTTTCAATGACCATAAGTAAAATTTTAGTGGAACACAGTCATGTCCATTCATTCCTGCACTGTTTATGGTTGCTTTTGTGCTATGATGGCAAAGGTAAGCAGTTGCAACAGAAAGCCTACAGCCTACAAAGGTTGCAGTATTTACTCTACAGAGAATGTTTGCCAACCTCTGGTACAGACCTGGAGGACTCAGTGCTCCTGATTCAGGCAGAAGAGAACTCGGGGTCAGTGATGGAGCATTAGCCTCACCCCTCTCACCTGCCCGGGAACAGTCAGGGAAGTCTGACACCCCAAATTCAGCTCCTCTCCCCTTCCAGGCCACTACACTCAAGCCTCCTCCCGAAGTTCGAACAAAAGTCCAGCTCAGAATGAATCTAGCATCCACATCCATGGAGCTGACCCCCGAATCCACCTACGACCAGAACGAAACATCCTGTTTGTTCATTCCTTCAACAAGCCTTTGCTGAATCCATATTATGTGTTAGTTGGGAAGGATGCAATAATAAACAACAAGGAATAAGACAGGAACAGTCTCTGTCCTCATGGTGTGAAGAGTCCAATGCATGAGTATCACCAAATAAGACCCCAAGTAAATGTGCATCTGTAGCTTTGGCAAGGATGCTGAAGAAAAGCTATACAGAGAGATGAGGACCCAGGGTCCATGAGAGTCCAAGCTGAGGGTCTGAAGGATGAGTGTGTGTTACCTCCCCAAAGGGAAGAGAACAGTGGGCAAAGGGAACAGCATTTGCAAGACCCTGAAGAGCACAGAGCATTTAAGAAGGACAGTGTGGATGGAGCTGGGCAAGGGGGCAGTGGCAGGGCTGGGGGTGGGGGTGGGGGTGAGGGAGGGTGGTCCTTGCTAGCTGGTCAGCATCCCAGCCCTGGCCCCTCTTCCCACATCCCATCCACATCCCCACACCCCCACATGCCTTTAGAACAGGGGAGTTCCAACTTGAGTAGAGGGGCTGGATGAATTACCATTCATCTATGCTATGGTTATATTATCCAACCATAAACGTTCAATTAAGGAGATTAATTGCATGTAAATTTCCTGAGCGGTAATTTAGTGTGCCTGGAAAAAAGATCATAAGTGGTTTGGACAGCAGAGGCACATCTATGTCAAGCAGGTATGTGTGAGTGAGATTGATTTGAGTAAAGCATTTAGTACAGTGCCTGGGACAACGTAAGGGCTCAGTATATGCTAGTTATTCCTATTACTGTCATCATCCTATCACCATCAGTTTTATTTCATGGACCAAAAGTAGAATCGTGACTCTAAGAGAAACATTCACATGGGGATACATCTTTTCTTCGCTTTTCACATCTTCACAAATATTATTGACACATCATCCTTTCTCTTTCCATGTAAAATCCGAAATTCTTGAGATGACTTGAAAAAGATGGGACCACACAGGCACTGCTCACCCCTCATCGCTCCATGCCAGGAGGAGAAGCCACAGGAAAAGCACAATCGTGAGTCACAGGCAAGCAAGAGAATTTGCGGCAGCCCCAAGTCTCCTAAACTGCCCCACCCCCATTCCCTGGAAACTCTACATTTAGACATCGGATGGGGAGGATCTGTTATCTGCATGGGCTCGGAAAGTGCTGAGTCAGCCCAAAGCTGTAATGTGAGTAATGACCCTGCGGTTGATCGGTGCTGATCCACAGTTTGGATCAAAGAACAAAGCCCAGTGCTTTCAGTCCTGCGGAGGCCTCCACTCTGAATGCCCTCACGTGAACCCTCGTCCCTTCCCCTCTGGGTCCCAGACCTCTCAGTGCAGCACTGGTGTGCTGCCAGCTGTACCCGGCCCTGTTGGGTTATAGGAAGTAAGGTTCCTGGTCCTGGCCTCTGTGCCTGGACCAGGGAGTTTCTGGATACTCCATCCTAGTCAGACTGAGCCCCCAGTTCAAGTCCGGAAGAACTGTGATGAAAATACCAGGGCTTCAGGACCAGATGGCCGGGGCCAAATCCAGCTCTGGCTCTCTCCAGCTGTGTGATTGTGAACAGGGGATTAACCTCTCTTTGCCTCATTTTCCTTACCTGTTAAATGGGAATATAGCTAATCCACTTTGAGGATTACATATAAACATGGCAAGCACTTAGAATGCTGCCCAGCACACAGTCAATACTCAACCAATGTTAGGTCTGCTGACGGCCAGGCAGGTCGCATGGGTCTAAGACCAGTACAGCCACACACAGCCCAGCACTTAGTAGAGCCCAGGTTTGGTTTCATGCTCTACTGTCGCTATACTGAAACTGAGTAATTTTTGAAAAAGCTGACTTCACGTTTTCATTTTGCTCTGGGTCCCACAAATTATGCAGCTGATCCGTGACCACCATTTACCGAGTCCCCGCTGTCCCAGGAACAACCTGGGGCCTTTGCAGACACCAACCCCGCAGAGGTCCCTTTGATCTTACAAGCCTGGCCCTCTCCAGGTTACGGAGGAGGAAGCTGAGCTCCTAACCAGCTCCACCTAAGAGCTCACTCTGCAGAGATGAAGTGCAGCCTCTCTCGGGGGCCCACAAAGCGCCCGCTGGAGCCCAGTCCCCCACTCCAATCCTTCTCAGCAATAACTCAGGCTGCTTTGGCCTTGGTATGCCTGACTGGAAGCTTGAGGCCGGTCACAAGAGGCCTAGGGTAGCTGAGATAGGTTTGTTAGAGTCATCTGCATCAGAAAAAAAAATTTAACTGAAATGCCTGCATTAAATTGCAAAATGATTGGTACCGTAGGCCAAGTGGTAACTTGCTGACAGATTCTGTTATGTGTTATTTTGAGCCAGTATAAAATGCATGTGCACACACATTATGTGAATTAGCTGCTGACCCTTGGGGGATTTTCCTAAAATGCCCAGTGCGTGGCTTCCCCTAAGGCATTGGCAGATCTGGCACCTCCCATGGCGGGGGAGTTGAGGGGCAGCTGCCCCTTTAGGTGGGTTGTGTGTCTGCAGCTTGCCAGGCTTCCTCCACCCCCCAGGGCTGGGCTCCATGCCCGTTCCTCGCTCACGGTCTCTTGGGCCCCAGTTACCATCGGCTTCCTGGGCCCTCCAGGCTTTGCGCTTGTGACTTCTGGTTTCAACTCTGAGTTGCAGAGAGAGCACTGAGCCTGGAGCCACAGGAGCCAGCGGGGTCTCCCAGCCCTGCCACTGCACCGAGGGGCCATGCCGAGGAGAGACCCCGGGGCTCCAAGTCAGGCAGGCACACTTGACTCCCTGTGTCCCACTTACTCAGCAAGGTGATATGGGGTACATCACCCCCTTCTGTTTCTTCACCGGTAACTCACTCGGGTGACAGGGCCGTCCCCGCTTTATGTGCTGCCACGCTCTGCCTGGCCCCTTGCATCCTTGGTCTCCATTCTCCCCATATCTCTGCGAGGTACCATTTCCCTGCACTATGGATGTGGAGGCCAAGAGACCTCTTAGGAAAAGAACCAACGACGGATGCTAAGTTAGGATCCAGACACCTCCAGGCCTGCGTGGAGACCTGTGATTTTGTGCGTTTGGGGGAGGGAGGGAGAAGATGCAGCAGGGGGCCACGGCGCATTGCAGGGAGGGCTTTCAGAAGGGCTCCGATGCACGGGACTCAGCCCTGGGCCTGGCGGGGAGCGAGAGGTGCATATCAACTCAATTTACCCTGCCCCCGTCAGGCTGGGGAGAAAAGGAAGAGCCGCCTGCTGCTAACCTCCCAGCGACCAAGCAACTCTTCTGTGGGGTCTCTCCAAGGTCAGGGGTGACTGAGACGGGGACTGTGCTGGTCTCCCTCCAACCCCTGTGGGCCTGAGGGGAGGTGGGGTGTCTGGGGGCCGAACAGAAGCCAGGAGGCCAGCAGTGGCAGGGACACCTCAAAGGTTCACTAAGTGATGGCCTAGAATTCAGAGAGAAAGCCCAGGAGCCCAGTTGACCCCTCAGGGCGTCTGAGGCACACCTGGGACTCCCCATCACATTCTTTTCATATGTGCATATATATATGTATGTGCATGTGTATGTGTATGCATGTGCATATGTGTGTAGGGGGTGTATGTTTTATGCATGTATATGTGTATGTGCATGTGTATATGTAGTATAGGTGCATGTGTGTATAGGTATATATGTACATATTTATATAAGATATATACCCATGTGTTTATATGTATTTATAGAAATGTGCCTATAAGTGTGTGTGTATGGGCATATACATGTATATACACTTATGCATTATATATGTAGATTATATATATATGTATATATATAAAATACACCTTGAGCCTTAGGATACAATTATACAATAAATGAAAATAAAAAGCTTGTGTAATAAATGGGTGAAGGTGGTCAAAAGACACCAATTTCCGGTGATAACTAAATAAGCAAGTCCTGGGGATGAAATGTGCAGCATGGTGACTCTCCAGTTGATGATGTTGTATTGCGTGTTTGCAAGTTGCTAAAAGAGTAGATCTTAAAAGTTCTCACTACGAGGAAAACTCTGTAACTATGCATGATGGATGTCAGCTAGACTGATCGTGGTATTCATTTCATAATATATACACATATCAAATCATGGTGTCGTACACCTAAAACTAATACATGTCATATGTCAATTATATCTCCATTTCTGAAATAAATAACTAAGTTTTTCAGAAGGTTTTGTATGTCTTACCACTTAGGGAGGTGTTCAAGGTAGGGGTAGAAATCTTGAAAGTGGGCCTTAGGCCCTGCTCTCCAGGGATCGAACTGTCCAGCAGATAGAATCAGAAATGTATGTAAGACGCCACTTTACACAGCAATTGAGGCCCAGACAGAAAGGAACTATACACGCATATTCTCCTGTCTTATTTTCTATTTCTAGGTAATTACCTGTTATGGCTGGAGTCGTTTTGCTGGAAGAGAAGAAGGATGATTCATTTCTACCTAAACTCTAGCAGTGGGTAGTGCCATGTTACCGGCGGGGAGACTTGGGATGACCAGAGTGAGCTGTGCCTGCAGCAGAGCCTTAGAAAAAGCATGGGCAGCCTTGGACTAGAGCCCCAGCTCTCCCACTCCAAATCCTTTTTTTTTTTTTAATCTGGCACTTTGCACATTGTATGTATTTTCTCAATAATATATTGATTACAAAAATGTGATAGCAATGAGAAAAATTTAAAAGTACTCTAAATCAAAGACTTGGTTAAGTTCTTTAACAGGGTCAAGTGTAGAATAAGATACATGACACACAACGTATTTAGCCAAGTGTATGTACTGCAATCCACTTTATATCCACGGATGGGACACTTTGAGGGATTAGATAGGCAAATGCCTCTGTTTTACTCCCTGACCTCACATCAAGGAATCTCCATTCACTGTTTAACTGAGGAATCAGAACTCTGCTGACATGAACAAAAGAATTGTTACTTTAACTAGATTGTTTTCATAGAATTCATTCTCAGATTAACTTTTATATTTCCTCCCAATCTAGTTCAGGAGAAGTAGCCAATTCCCTTCTTGAATATTCCCTAAACTTCATTTTTCCCCCTTGAATTGAACTGTTTCAGATTACACATGGATTTGAAGAAAACCAGTGAAGTTCCATTTCTTCTACAGGTAAATACATTTCTCTGTATGTATGTATATGTTACATATTTTACTAGATTCTTTTTTTAAGGTTTCAGTGAGGCCTGTTTATTTTCTTACTTTAAAACTTCTTTTTACCTCTCTCCGGAAGCTTTCTGTGAAACAAATTTGAAACAGGCAGCCAATGAAATTGTTTGTAGGACTTTGCGGTCACTTCCTTAAGGCTCATGAAAAAAACAAAATCGCTGAAACAAGGGCAGGAACCCAAACGAGCTCTGAGCTTGGGGACTGGTGTTTGCAGCTCTAACCTCCGCTTTAGCCCCTGGGTCACTTTATTCCCCTCCTGGAAACTGTCTTCGGGTGCACACAGAAGAGAGGATGAGGAAGGAGGGCAATTTACCCTCTCAGCAACACGAGTCCTTGAAGGCCTCCAGCGGCTTCTGGAGGGCATCTGGATGCTGAGAACCCCTTGGCCTCCCCACTACAGCTCTCTGATGCTGATCAGGAGATATAAAGAATCTTCGAGGACCAAGTTCTCCAGGAGCCCCCAGGGAGCCCTCCCCCCAGAGTTCCAGCAACCATCTGCTGGCACTTGGGCAGCCACCCCAGAGGGAGTTTTCCAATGCCAGGAGGGCATTCCTGCCAGCAGCCTTTAATTAAGAGTGCCGTGATTACAGTCCCTCAGAGCCAAGGTGGCATTCCTCTTTTACTAAACTTTGCCCATTTAAGCACAATAGCTATTTTAGGGGCAAAAAGAGACAGAAGCTTTGTAAACCTTTCCCAACTAGAGAAAGACAGCTGTGAAGGGTCCCTCCCTCTTTGTCATCCTCAACCTTTGAAAACAATCCCTCTTCTTTCTTTTCCCTCTGCACCACAGACCCACAGCCAGCCAGGTGAGCTCCAAATAAACCCCAGGTCTTTACTGAAATTGGGGCTTTCCTGAGGGGAGATCCCTACATCACCCGAGGCCCCTCTTTAGAAATGCAGACTCCTGGGCTCTGCAGCCTTACGGCGTTAGAATCATCACAAGCAGGACTGAGAACCTGTGTTTTTAACATGCCCCAGGTCACACTGATGGACACTGAGGTTTGAGACCTGCTGCCCTACTACGCACTAAGACCCTGAGAGGAACACAAAGAAAAACAGCCACCCTGTGATGATTTATACATTTCTGGGACACGTCCATGGAAGAGAGGAGGAGGGAGAAGTCTGACCATCTCATATGCACGAGGCTAGATCTTTTGCAAGCATGACGCTTTATCATCCTTGCAACAGCTCTGAATGAGTAAGGTCCACTCTTTCCCATTTTGCAGGTGGGACAACTTGAGGCTCAGAAAGGTTAAGTCATCTACTCAAGGTCACACAGATGACAAGGGGCAGAGCTGGGATTTGAATCCAGGTCAGCCTGAAACCAACTGATTTGGGCCTCCGGGATGACTCCCAAATCCCAGGCACTAGCAGCTTTATCAGTTGACAAGCTGGATGGTGCAGGAGGAGGGGCGAGGCAGAGACCTGAGAGACAGTGCGATCCCTTTTATTCATGCTGAGACGTCCAGGAGGCGGGAGTGGTGGTCTGCAGAGAGAGTTGTGTAACTCCAGAGTGCTGTGCAAAGGGAAGAGCTGTCATTGCCTCTTACCATGTGTTAGAAGATCACTGAATTCTCGCATCTATTAATAGAGTCTGGCAAGTGGTGAGGAGGTGGCCAGGATCCCCTGGTAATTTAGCAACAGCTGCAGGATCAACATTCTGGCACAGCAGGCCACATGGAACCATCCCAAGCCAACATTTGGGAGTACCACATGGTGTTTATCGTAAATTAAAGGTGTGAGGCTGCTTCAGACAACGAGCACTCTGACGCCTCCCCCGTGCACCGTGCTGTCCTTGAACCCGCGCCTGGTGGCACCGATGTGCCTGGACAGAAAGCAAAAGTACGCATGCACCCACCTCTCTCCCCTTCTTCCCTCGCTTTCTCCCTTCTTTTCTTCTCTTCCTGTCTCCTTAGCTCAGACTTGCCCAGGGCACCTACTCTGTGCTGCACGCTGTGTAGAGCTGAGGGTACCAGGTCAATGGCACAGGCAGGAAGGAGGCGCTGGCTCAGTGTCTGCTGAGAGGCAGAACTGCAGCTGGATACGTGCACAGCTTCGTAAACTCAGTTACCTCTCAGTGTTTCAGTCACAGCTGAAAATACATGGGAACTGTTCCCAGCAAGAAAGCCAGTCTCTCCTGGAGGGTGACCAGCTGCAGAAAGTGATGGGAAACGTGGGGGAGGGATTAGGGGTTAGGGATGTATGTGTGGGTGGGACGTCCTTTTGTGTGTGGAAGGACCTGGGACTTCTTGATGCTGCCTTCCTTTCTTTTTTTCTTTTCTGCTGTAAATTCTTGGGGACATTCATTACAAAGTTAGTCCAGTTATTGATGATAAGCATTTATTGCCTACCATGTGCCTGGTATTGATGTAAGTGATCTCATCAAATTCTCATTTTTTAAAATAAACAGAGATAGATGTCCTTATTCTCATTTTGATAAATGAGAAAATCAAGGCCCCAAAATGTTGCATTTCTTGCCTAAAGATGTTCAGATAAGGTGATAAGAACAGAAGTAGAGTCCCAGATGTAGAAAACAAACTTATAATTACCAGGGTATAAGGCAGTGGGGAGAGGGAATAAATTGGAGATTGGGATTGACATATACACACTACTATATATAAAATAGGTAACTAATAAGGATCTAACTGTATAGCACAGAGAACTCTACTCAAATATTCTGTAATGGCCTATATGGGAAAAGAATCTAAAGAAGATTGGAGATATATATATATATATATATATATATATATATATATATATATATATATATATATATATATATCTGATTCACTGTGCTGTTCACCTGAAACTAACACAACATTGTAAATCAACTATACTCCAATAAAAAAAAAACAAAAGATGATAAGAAAAGTCAGGAATCCTTGAACAAGTACTTACCAGGCACCCACTGTGTGGCCAACACATGGATTCAAACCCAGGAACTCATGTCATTTCTGTTCTACAAAACTAGGTACTACGTGAATCTGACAATGTCCCTCCCCAGTTTAAAGGGTATCCATTATCCATAAAATCCAGTTATCTTAACAGAATTCACCGCCGCCCATGATCTAGCCCCTATCTCTCATGTCTATCGCCTGCCATGCCCAGACTGTATCTAAAAACACATACCCACATAATGTAAGAGTTCTATTAGGGAACAGTTTAAGGACTGCAAACCTTTGGGCACCATTTAGTACCTTTCTCATCTCTACTTGCTTTTTATTTAGACATGTGACATGCCTTGCAACACATTAGACATTGGGAAGGAATAAAAATGAATCATATGCAATGTTAAAATAGACCAGTGGAGGATGACCTCTTTGCTGAATCCACTGTAGAGTTAGAGACAGATTGAACACCCCTCTGCCTTAAGGTCCTGTGGTTGTCAAATGCCTCCGCCTTATAGCTAAAGTGCCCCAGGGGTGGTGTCCCCAGTCAACACTAATAGCCTTAAAGTAAACATTTTATCCTTATCTGCTTTGAGCTAATCTCAGGAAAGGCCCCAGATCACCTTTTCAATCATCTACAGCAGCTCTCAATAGCTCTTCCCTTTCAAGTTCAGGAACAAATACTGAAGAGCTTTATGAGTGTCCCTGTAACTATTCTATGACTTTAATATTCAAGGCAGGATTTTTGTTCCTTAGCTGAGAAATCTTTTTAAAAATAATGTCAAATTAATCTGCATTTATTGATTTTGGACCTTTTAAAATATACACATGTTTGTAAAAGTTTTAATTCAGCATCTGCTGGAGAGGAACCTAAGGGAGAGAACATACTAATGCATGGAGAGAATACAAGTTGGAATGGGACAAATCTGGATTCGAGTCCTGGATATATCATGTCCTAGCTGTGTGGCCTTGGGCAAGTTGCCCAACCTCTCTGAGCCTTGGTTTATTCACATAGTAAGCAAGAATCATCATATCTACCCCTGAAGTATGGTTTGCAGATAAAAGGAGCCTAAGAGCCAATGATGTAAGTCCCAGTCCAAGTCCAAAGGCCCAAGAACCAGGAGTGCCAATGTTCAAGGGCAATAGAAAATGGCTGTCCCAGCTCAAACAGAGAGCAAATTCACCCTTCCTCCACATTTTTGTTCTATTCAGGCCCCCAACAGGTCGATGTCCACCCACATTGGGGAGGGCCATCTGCTTTACCCTACCTACCAATTCAAGAGTTAATGTCTTCCAGAAACATCCTCATAAACACACCCAGAATAATGTTTTACCAGTTCTCCGGGCATCCCTCAGCCCAGTCAAGTAACATAAAATTAACCAACGCACTCAGACTGAACCCAGATCTCTTTGCCTCTAAGACCCCTTCGCCTGGTGCGCTCTACGCAGCACAAAGAGACATTTCTGTGAAACTATTGGGCACCAGAGCTGCCTGTGCTGTAATAGGGAAGCCCAGCCTTGACAGTGTCCAGCAGAGATTAGACCATCCTCTGATCTGTCCTGCTGGCTCTGGGATGCCTACACTTGGTTGAGGAGCTTCTCAGACCCCTTGTGAGCCAGAAATTCTATAAGATGTGACCTGTCCCTCTGGGTTGCTACCCAAAGAGGGTTAAGAGATGAACTGTGGAGAAAGTTACTTTAATCTGGTGAGAAGTCAGGAAGTAAAGCAGGCCTGTTGGCAGAAGACCCTACCGCAGTTGGAAGACAAAACCAGCTCATTCAAAATGGCCCATGGCGATTCGATCCTTATTAAAGCAGAATGTAAACTCGTAACGTGGACATTGCTGCTGTTCATAAAGCATCCTATAAAGATGATTGCCAGGCACTTTCGCTGTCCCTCTGAAATAAAGGAGCCATTAAGCTGCCTCAATAACCCTGGGAATATTAAGGAGGGCTTACTGGGAACAAATAGAGCTTCAGACCTCAGTGGGGATGACTCATGGATTTCCTTCTTTCTCTTACTTAACGCCAGCCATTTAACCTCAAGGAAAAGGGAAAACGCTTACAGTGACAAAAAAGAAATTAACCCCTACTGCCCTCAACTTGCTCCACAGTAACCAGAGGCTCTTCCCAGGAGGGCCAGCCATGCCCAGTGACTCAACAGTCCTGGCCAAAGGCAGGCAGGATCCTGGCACTTCCTCGCCCTCAGCCTCAGCAGCAGAAGAAGTGGGTCTGTGGCACAAACAGCAGGTTCCTCCTCCCAGCCCAAGCTGAGTTCCCAGTTGACACGATCAGGATTCTATCTAAATCCCTAATTGGGATCTAGATCACCTATCGGGAAGGATGCTCTGGCCAGACATCAAGCCCCTTGCCCACACGACCCTTCCCTTGCCGTGGTCACCCTCCTGTCATCCACACACTGCAACTCGCACACACGGTTCTTTGTCCAGCTCTCTGGACCCTAACAGAGGGGCCCAGATCCTTTCTCCCATATGGTGGCCCTTCAGGACTTGAACACAGGGATGAACATGTTGCTTGAACATGGTAGCCTCCAGACCTATTAGGCTGGCCTCTTTGGAATAAGCTCCCACTTGTCAGCATCCCTCTGGGCAGTGCCTGGGTCCTCTGGCTGAGGACTGAGTGGAGCCTGCCCTGGGTACCACTTATACCTCCCATGAGGCCACCCATGGGGCAGGAGGGTTTTGGCAGGTGTTTCACAAGGTGGCTTTTTGTCAATCAGCTCAAGCCCCAGATCTTTCAACACAGGAGAGAGCATAATGAGGCCATTATGGTGGCCTTAGTCCTGATGAGAACAAGGAGACTGAGCTTATGAAATCAGGCAAGTCAAGCACATAACAAATTCACCTCTGGGGGAGGAGGTCCTAAAATTTAGCAATTGAGAATCTCTGTTGTTTACAGAGGAAGTATGCCAAAGTCTTGGGAAGGAGGGAAAACAGGTTGTTCTGGCCAGCCCTTGCCTCTGAGATAGAAACAGCCATCAGCTACCTTCCCTGCCCCGGCCCAACTCAGAGCCCCGGCATACGGATCACCTACGTCTTAGAAATGGACAGACACTAAAATAGCTTAAGATACAGCAAGCCACTCCCACCCACCCCACATGTCCCCAACTCCTATTATCTCTACACAGACACACACAGACACACACAGACACACAGACACACACACACACACACACACTACAACTAAAAGCAATAAGCCCTGGGAATTCAATTTGACAATCAAAAAGAACAAAGTACTGAGACATGCTCCAACATAGATAAACCTCAAAGACATGATGCTCAGTGAAAGAAGCCAAACACAGAAGACCACATATTGCATGATTCCATTGACATGAAATGTCCAGAGAAGGAAAATCTACAGAGACAGAAAGTCACTTAGGTGGAGGGAGGAATGAAGCAACCGATAAGGGACGTGATGTTTCTTCTCTGGGTGATGAAAATGTTCCAAAATTATATTGGGGTGATGATGGCGCAATTCTGTAAATATACTTTTGAAAAATCATTTAACTGTACACTTAAAATGGATGAATTTCATGCCATGCAATTTAACACTTCAAGAAAAGTGTTTTTAACCTACTAGAGAATGGACTTGAGGATATGGGGGGGGGGGAAGGGTAAGCTGTGACAAAGCGAGAGAGTGGCATGGACATATATACACTACCAAACGTAAAACAGATAGCTAGTGGGAAGCAGCCGCATAGCACAGGGAGATCAGCTCAGTGCTTTGTGACCACCTAGAGGGGTGCGATAGGGAGGGTGGGAGGGAGGGAGACGAAAGAGGGAAGATATATGGGGATATATGTATATGTATAGCTGACTCACTTTGTTATAAAGCAGAAACTAACACACCATTGTAAAGCAATTATACTCCAATAAAGATGTAAAAAAAAAAAAAAAAAAAGAAAACTGTTTTTAAAATACAATTGGCCCTGAACCTGGATACATGTTAAATGTCTGCGATGGTGGTGTCAGTGAATTTACCGTATGAGAGAGAACATGAGGATGGGAACTGGGTCTCCCGGTTGCGTGTCTGGGCCTCGTGCCTGGTAGGTTAAGATGTGGCAGCTCACCCCTTCCTGGGAGCCCTATGTAGTTGGGAAGGGGCCCCATCCAGAGGGACCCAGCTGGGTTTCAGGGGATCCAGGAATCCCTGAGGTTGTATCCAATGACCAGGTGTGTGTGCAGTCGAAGCAAAGGAATTGCAGCTGTCACCAGATTCCCAAAGGGGGACCTGGGACCCATAGACATCAAGAAAAGTGGGTTTCCTTGCACACTGTTGGTGGGAATGTAAATTGGTGCAACCACTGTGGAAAACAGTATGGATGTTTCTCAAGGAAACTAAAAATAGAACTACCATAGGACTCAGCAATTCCATTCCTGGGTATATATCTGAAGAAAACAAAAACACTAATTCAAAAAGATACATGCACTCCCATGTTCATAGCAGCATTATTTACATTACAATTGCCAAGATATGGAAGCAACCTAAGTGTCCATCAACAGGTGAATGTTAAAAAAGATGTGGTACACACACACACACACACACACACACACACACACACACACACAATGGAATACTACTCAGCCATAAAAAAGAACAAAATTTTGCCATCTGCAGTAATATGGATGGACTTGGAGGGCATTATGCTAAGTGAAATAAGTCAGACAGAGAAAGACAAATACTGCATGACATCACTTATATGTGGAACCTCAAAAATACAACAAACTAGTGAATATAACAAAAGAGAAGCAGACTCACAGATATAGAAAACAAACTAGTGGTTACCAGTGGGGAGAGAGAAGGGAGGAGGGGCAATATATGGGTAGGAGTATAAGAGATACAAACTATTAGGTATAAAATAAGCTACAAGGATATATTGTACAATAAGGGGAATATAGCCAATATTTTGTTATAACTGTAAATGGAAAGTAACCTTTAAAAATTGCATAGGGCTTCCCTGGTGGCGCAGTGGTTGAGAGTCCACCTGCCGATGCAGGGGACACGGGTTTGTGCCCTGGTTCTGGAAGATCCCACATGCCGTGGAGCGGCTGGGCCCGTGAGCCATGGCCGCTGAGCCTGTGCGTCCGGAGCCTGTGCTCCGCAGTGGGAGAGGCCACAGCAGTGAGAGGCCCGCGTACCGCAAAAAAAAAAAAAAAAAAAAAAAAAAAATTTCTTTAAAATAAATAAAATAATAATTTAAAAACTTTTTTTTTAAAGTGGGTTTCAAACATATGTGCTCAAAGCACTCTAGAGACTGGAGTCTGGGTAAGGCGTGGAGTTCTCTGAATTGTCATAGTTTCTGAAATCTACACTCCCCCCCCAGTTCATCTATCTTACTGCTAGGTGGTGTTTATTTTTCCTCTGGTAAGGAAATATCTGTAGAGGAAATTGGTGGGAGGCATGGGAACAGCGGCCCATCTCACTGTTGGTGAGCTCCTTGCTGACCGAGTTTGAATGGATCACAGGAGGGCACTGTGGTAGGCAAGGTTCCCTCTGTCCCTGTAGGCCTGTCCTCTCCTCTTGCTTTGTTGTGGCCGCATCCTGGCCTTTCCGCTCACTCCCCCTGAGCTGTAGTGGGAGGACCTACCCGGCAGGCCTGGATTGTAGCTACACTACTCAGCCCATCTGCCTGGGCAGAAGGCTCTGGGATCAGGAGAGCAGACCCAGCATGTGGTTGTTTATATATTATGATCCAGATTGTTTTTAATCACATCTTAATCCTGCCTTAGAAGCAGCATTTATACCAAAAAAAAGAAAAAAACGCCAGGTTAGAAAAGATCATTAAAAATCTGAGACCCTGGTGGCGCAGTGGTTGAGAGTCCGCCTGCCGAGGCAGGGGACACGGGTTCATGCCCCAGTCCGGGAAGATCCCACATGCCGCGGAGCGGCTGGGCCCGTCATCCATGGCCGCTGAGCCTGCGCGTCCGGAGCCTGTGCTCCGCAGCGGGAGAGGCCACAGCAGTGAGAGGCCCACGTACCGCAAAAAAAAAAAAAAAAAAAAAAAGTCTGAGATACATTAGAGCCCTTAAAAAAATATAAGAAACATAAGCCAGCTCTTCTGGACCTGGGGTATGCTCTTCCCACACCTATGATTATAACCGTAGATAACCATAGTGGATTAGTCTCTGAGGGCTGCCTTAGCAAAATATCCCAGACTGGATGACCTAAATAACAGATTTGTTTTCTAACAACTCTGGAAACTGGAAATCCAGGATTAAAACATGGGCTGGGTTCGTGGCTTCCGAGGCTGCTCGCCTTGGCTTGCAGATGGACAGTCATCTTCTCTGTGTCCTCTGTGTGCACACGTGGCTGGTGGCTCTCTGTCTGTGTCCCCATTTCCTCTTCTTCTAAGGACATCAGTCAGACTGGATTAAGGCCCACCCTTCATGATCTCATTTTACCTTAAATACATCTCTTTAAAGGCTCTATCCACAAATACAGTCACATTCTGTGATGCTGGGGGTTAGGGTTTCAACCTATGAATTTGGAGGGGGGACAGTTCAGCCCATAACACGTGGTTATAATATATCAGGACACCCCGTTGTGCCAGGAGCCTTATGTGACACCTGCTGTCTTCTTGGAAACTCATAAGGTCAGGGGCATTAGAGGCAGGTTTGTAAAGGGAGAAACTGAGCCTCATGGCTGGTGAATCACTGAATTAAGAAGCAAATATTTACTGCGAATCTGCTACAAATAGCACTTGGAGTCTAGAGGGACAAAGACACAGCTGCTTCCCTCCAGGAATACCTGGTCTGGAGGTGGAGACACGGCAGGAAACGGGCTGCTGTGATGCCTGGAACTACATGCTGTGATGGGGAAGTCATGGGGTGCGGGGCATGCCATGGCGCTCTGAGGAGGGGCCCTCACCAGCTCTCAGGTGGCATCACCAGGTAAGGCTGTGAGGGCTGTGTCGGCCTTAACTGGCATCTCAGTACCCAAGCAGACCTGAGACAAGGACCCAGGAGTAGGTGGCTGACTAGGTGGGTGACCCCTGGAAGCAAGAGAAAGGGGAAGGTGATTCCAGGGGGGACAAAATCCATTCAAGGGGCATTCGTGGGCAGGTGACCCTGTGACCCAGGGACAATTGTGTAAAAGACATCTCAGCATTGTCCTCTCAAGGGCCCAGGAAGCTGGGCATTTATTCACACACTCCTGTCCCTCATTGACTGAAGATTACTCCGGGGTGAGGGGTGCAAATCGTGGCTCTTCCCACCTGCCCTGTGCCCTGTGGAGCCAGCTTCTGCCAAAGGGAGCCCTCGGGCAGAGAAGCAGAAGGTGGGAGGCGCTGGTCGCTGGAAGCGGCTGTCACTGCTCAGTGCCGCTGCAGGTGACCTGACACCTGGCCAAGGTAGTCCGGGGCGGGGCACCCACAGCATCTGCTGCAGAGGTGAGGGGGCACTAGTCAGATGGAGGTGAGGATACAGGAGGGCCTTCCAGGAAGGGAAACGGGGTGAGCCAAGGAAAGGCGGAGGAAGAGTCCGGTGTGCGAGAACCACGGGTCTGTGGGTAAATCCAGAGCTGGGACAGGTGATGCAGGGGGGACTGGGGGCTGAAGCTGGAGGGGAGCCTGGGGCTGTCTTCCCCCATGGTGGACACCTTCTCCTCCTCTTTGCAGTGGAGCCTCTTCTAGCTTATTCTTAGAGGATGTATCTAAATCCTTTCCCAAGTCGGTACTTGTCTCAATAGCCCAGGACTCACAGAAATACCAATCCCAGCCTCCTTCTCTGTGGGAGTGATTCCCTCCTCCTGGGAGCCTCAGACACATGCACACGTGTGCACAGAATACAGAGACATACGCATAGGGACACACACAGACGGGGAGACACACACACCCCTCAGAGCCCCTGACATCGCTGGCCATCAGCGAAGTGGCTTCTTCTCAGAGATCCCTCCTCCTTGGCCTCACTTCCCTCCCTTGGGAAATCTCCTCAAGGGACTGAAGATCAAGCAGCATCTCCCCTCTCCTTGGAAGAGGCCACCTGTCTCAGAGGTCATCCAGTGTCCAGATGAAAGACAAGAAATCAAGAAACAGACAGTCGAGTCACATCTGTGAGCAGCAGAGGTGAACAGCTGGAATCCCACAGCGGCAGAGGCTGTGCAGCCCAACCCCATTGTTTTACAACCCAGGAGACTGCCGTGCAGAGAGGAGAGGAAGCAAAGGGGTGGGACTCGAGCAGGGACAGGGGCTGCAGGACCAGTGCCAAGCCTAGCGCAGTCACGGGTGAGACACAGGGAGACAAAAGCGGGGCCAGGCAGATGCGGGGCCAGGCAGATGCGGGGCCAATTTCTTTTCTTTTTTTTTTTTTTTTTTTTTGCGGTACGTGGGCCTCTCACTGTTGTGGCCTCTCCCATTGTGGAGCACAGGCTCCGGACGCGCAGGCTCAGAGGCCGTGGCTCACGGGCCCAGCCGCTCCATGGCATGTGGGATCTTCCCGGACCGGGGCACGAACCCGTGTCCCCTGCATCGGCAGGCGGACTCTCAACCACTGCGCCACCGGGGAAGCCCACGGGTCCAATTTCTGATTAGGCCACTCCTGGCAATGTGACTTGGGGTGATGACTTCCCTCTGTGCCTCCCCTGTATAACGAGGCTGGCGATACCCACCTCCACCGCTGGGTTATTTGGGAAGGTGAAATGAGATCCCCGTAGGACGGCACTCCTGCTCTGGGCTTCTGCAGCTGCCCGTGTGTCTCTCCATTTACATCATTAACATACGATTAATACAAGTTTGGGTGTCTGTCTCTGCCACTCAACTGGGTCTCAAGGTCAGAGATGATATCTTATGGATTGATAGATCCCATCTCTCCATCCCATCTCTTACCTATCGTAGGTGTTCAATAAAAGACAGCAATTAATATCACTTAGTGCTTGTGAGAGACTCATGGAGAGAGAAGGGCTATTCCTAAGTTAGGAGAGGAAATGAAAGCCCAGAGAGGCAAAGACTTGGCCAAGATCCCACAGCCGTGAAGCAGTTCAACCCAGACCATCCCTGCTTCCTAAGGCTCCAGCCTGGCATGACTAGCTCTGTGTCTTCTCAGGGGCCTCCTTCTCTGCCTTCACAGACGCAGTCCCAGCTCTCACCTCCTACAGCAGTTTGGGGCCCCCCAAAAGGCAGGGTCCATCCAAGTCACATCTATGATCAAACATCTTGGAACAGTCTGTTAAGCATCTAGTCTTAAACCACACTAACAATCATCACCTTTTAAATTCAGCAATGAATTTGTGCCAAGCATGGCAGTAAGACCCATGCAGTCTTGGCCCTAACAAGGACAAGTCCATCCAGGCTAGAAGCTCATGAGCGTGCCCAGGGTGGCACAAGGCCCAGTCTCTGTTGTTGGACGCGAGCATTTTGGCATGCCCATCTTTGCATGTGGTGCATGCCTGCTTTCCCCCCTCTACTCATGTGCTCTCGTCATGGCTGTTAAGAATGAAATTGCTGTTAAGTATTAAGGACACACAGCCATCAGTGCCTGAATTCTGCCCTGCCAATGATCCCTTTCCCTCCCCTGGATCCCAAGAAATCTGTAGACACAAGACATAATAGCAGAATGAAAGGCAAAGGACCCAGAAGTCGAGCCCCTGTCACGAATCCACAGCATAGATGAGCCGCCTGAGGCCGACAGGACCCCTGTACCCACTGAAATCTAAAGCTTGAGTCTATCAACCTCTGGTTGCATGGAAGATGCACATTGGAGGGAGGTGGAGCCCAGGAGGAAGCACGTTGTTCAGCTGCACACGATCAACCCTGAACTCACTTCTCCAGCCACCTACGCACGTGGAGAAGGTTGAATGGAAGGGAAGCCATATGGATGCTTTGACTCTTTACCACAAGTACCCTGCCAGCTAAGAAACAGAGCCCACAGGCTGGACTGTGCCCAGACTCCTCCTCCTTCCTTGGCAGGGAGTAGGACATGGCAGCTGGAAGGGCTATGGGCAGTAGCTGGGAAAAGGGTGAGTTATGTTTCCTTTCCTGCAAAATGCTGTAAAGGCAAGAATGGGGATTCTAGGATCAGGAAGATGCCACGTCCGTGTTGACTGAGGGGGACTTCCGAGGCACATACACTTCAAGAACTGTTGTAAACAGCCCTGTCGCTAGGACTGGGCAACTCCTTGGAAGGTAGTGGGGTTGATGGTGAGGCCAGTGGGGAAGGATGCCCTGGGAGGAAGCTGCTTCTCCCAGGGTCACCAGCGTGACGACCAGGCAGAGGCAATGGGACTGCCTTAAGCTTCCCATCCTCCACCTGTGGGTGCAGACTTATCAGTACCTCCTTTCAGGGCTGATGGGAGAAACGCACCAGAGCAGGGCTTGGAGGACGTTACTCACTTCCTCCTGCCTATATCCCACCAGCCAATACCCGATGGTGTTTGCAGGCTCCTGGAAATCGGCGTCCACTTCCGTGAACTACAGCATTAGAGCATTTACCTACCCCTTCCCAAACACCCAGGAAAGCTGGTGACCCGGTGGGTAGATGATACCCTGAGGGGCTGTGGAAGCAGCCTCCACGCTTCCCTCTCCAGGACGATGGGGTGGCAGCTGGAGCGTGCCTGGTGGGGAGATACAGCCTCAGAGCAGAGGGATCTGAGACGATTCCCACTTCTTTGCCTTCTGGTTGTGAGGCTTGGAAAAACTACTCAACCGCTAGAAGTCTCTGCCTCCTCATTTGACAGTGTGGTCCAGGTTAAATAAGATATCCTCACTGGCTTGGGAAGCCATCTCCTTTTTTGACCTCAGTACCTTCCTATGTATTATGAAAATTATAACAGAAGTTACATCATGACTGGTTAAAAGGATTAGATATACACAGAAAGTGCTTAGAACAGGGCTAAAGGGTGCAAGTAAATGTCATAGCAACAACAACAACAATAATAATAATCACAGGATATGATCCTTATAATGTGACAGTTGTTTTTATGATGGTCCTCTCATGTTTTTCTGTGAATGCCATGCACCTCAAATGCTCATCTTGCAGCTAAGCCTGATGTCTTGATCCATAACTATCGTGGTGAATTCTCCTCTGTGGGGAACTGGGATTGTAAAGGGCTGCGGTCGGCCTCCTGCCCCCTAGCCAGTGCTCAGGCAGAGAAGAAAGACTATGATACGTCAAGAATGTCCTTGCAGGCAGGCACCCCTGCCCTGACATTCAGGCTGCTCCACACACCAGAGGTCTGGTCTTGAGCAACTTTAAGAATTTATCTGCACCTCATTTTTCTCATCTGTAAAATGGGAATAAAAGTAATCATACTTCCAGAGGAAAGTGATGATTAAATTAACTCAAGAGCTACTGTGGGCCCTGGGCTTTGCAGGGTGGCACACGGTTGATAGAATAGTCAAAGGTCACCAAAGGCAGCTGTGATTAGTTCTGTTGCCCCCATATTGGCCGCTCACCTGACCTAATAACCCATCAAGGGTCTGCATGGCAAGGATGGATCTAAATCTAACCCTCAAGCTAAATAGAGCCAAAATCTGAACAACCTCTGGGTTATGGCCAAAGTTTAAACCACGTCATTTCATGTGTCCATAAACACTTAAAAATCAGCCCTCCTTACCCCCACAGTAGTTCTTTGGAACGAAGAGAAAATCTGTACATGACCTCAGTTAGTTCTAACCTCAATGGGATGAAGAAGTACATAGCGTTGGGAGAGAAGATGATTTGCCCAGTCTTGGAACTGCCGCCAATTTTAAAACCCAGATATGTCTTCCTTTAAAGCCACCATGCTTCCTTTTGCATCCTGCTGTGTTTTCCTATTGAACACCTAATTTTATAGTCAATCTGTTGGCAAAGCATCTAAGTTTTCAGGTAGAGAAAAGCCAAGATGATAAATATCACCGAAGGGATGATTTTCCAAAGGTTAAACATGTAGTTGGAAACAATTAAAACACTACATATAAGATGATGAGTCAAGTGTCTGTGATTCATTCAGCCAGTCAATCATTAATTAATTTATTTAACAAACATGTATTAAGCTCCTACTCTGTGCTAGATACTCTGTGCTCTTACTCCCTGGGCTAGATGCTAGGGATGTAGCAAAGAGTAAAGCCTATATTTGTTCTCCCAGAATTTCCCATTTGTTTAATATTATAGCTTTGATTATAGCCCCTCTTGTCAGTTTTCTTGCCACATTCATCTGTTCTCCCACTATAAGCCTTTTAATAGCATATTATCATTTCTATTTTTAATGGAAAACAGCAGTACTCATTTGTTGGTTAATTATTAACTGTCTCCCTCTCCATCCTCTTTTCTATCTCGAATCCTTCTCCACTGTGCTGAATTTTAAAACCACTGGGTTTGCTCTTCTTCCATGAACTTTTCCCATTGGAAGCTCTGATTGACTCCCACGAAGTAGGAGGGCAGCTATAGATTACTGGGCAATATGGTAACCAGTGCTAGAAAAAAAGTGGATCACATCTTCATGTTTTATAAGCGCCCAACACAATAGTACTCCTTCCATCTTTGAGTGGCGGCATCCTGAGTCTCATCCTACTTGGCTTTGTAAATTAAAATGAAAATGTTTCCAATACAATCGGCTTTGCTCAGAAGTTGTCAGTAAGCCACACCTGCCCAAGCTACCACACACAAAGCTGTGGCTGTGATTTTTGTAATATGGGATGCAGGACTGCTCCTGGTACTTGGGCTCACACCAGGATCAGTTGCACAAGGGAAAGATGGGGTTATCAATTTAATTGCCAGTTCTATACGAGATGATGCCAGCATTTTACTGACCCTGGTGTGCACAGTAAGCCCTGCGGGCCTCTGACTTCAAAACACCATGCTCAGTTATCCTCATAGGTTATAAGTGGAAGCTTTAACCATCCTTTATCTGCCTTTAAATGATTTATTGCACTTACTTGTTTACATGGCATTCTGTTCTGCTGGACCATAACTTTTGAAATCAGAATCTCAGCTTTAATCCTTGCTGTATCCTCAGTACATAGCCTAGGGCCTGGCATAGTGTAAGGGCTTAACAAAGGTTTGTTAGATGAATAAAACAAGGAATGAATGAACAAATCACGGACATTTAGCTCATCGTCTTATACACAGTGTTCCAACTGTTTCCAAGTACACGCTACAGTTGATGTCTATCAGCTCGGTTTTGCTCTGCCTGTAAGTTTAGACACTTTGCCAACAGATTGATTATGAAATTATGTATTAAATAGGAAAACACAGCAGGATGTAAAAAGAAGAACAATGGCTTTGTAGACAGACATAGCTGGATCTGAAACCTGGTGGCACTACTGATTTGCTTTGGGCAAACCTTTTGCTCTTCCAGCCAGTATAGACAGAGAGAGACTCTAGGGAACAGATGTCCAGCAACTATACTTCTGCCCCACCAGGAGGGATGGTGCCTGTAGCAGGTTGGGTTCCCCTGGCAACAGGCCTTGAAATAAAAATTAGGGTACCTAATGTAAATTGGCACAGCCACTACGGAGAACAGTATGGAGGTTCCTTAAACAACTAAAAATAGAACCACCGTATGATCTTGCAATCCCACTCCTGGGCATATATCCAGAAAAAACTCTAACTCAAAAGGGTACACGCACCCCAGTGTTCATAGCAGCACTATTTACAATAGCCAAGACATGGAAGAAACCTAAATGTCCATCGACAGATGAATGGATAAAGAAAATGTGGTACATATGTACAATGGAGCACTACTTAGCCATAAAAAAGAATGAAATAATGTCATTTGCAGCAACATGGGTGGACCTAGAGATTATCATATTAGATGAAGTTAAGTCTGACAGAGAAAGACAAATATATGATATCGCTTATATGTGGAATCTGAAAAAATGATACAAATGAACTTATTTACAAAACAGAAATAGACTCACAGACATAGAAAACAAACTTATGGTTACCAAAGGGAATAGCAGGGGGTGGTGGGGGAGAGATAAATTAGGAGTTTGGGTTTGACATATACACACTACTGTACATAAAATAGGTAAACAACAAAGACCTACTCTATAGCACAGGGAACTATACTCGATGTCTTGTCAGAACCTATAATGGAAAAGAATCTGAAAAAGAATATATATATATATATATATATATATATATGTACTGAGAATATACAATATAAATATATATATAACTGAATCACTTTGTGTACACTTAAAACTAACACAACATTGCAAACTAACGATAGTTCAATTTTTTTTAAAATTAAGGTACCTAGGAATTTGCTATTACAATCAATACTTAATAGAGAGGGAGAAAGCAGGATTTGGCAAAGGGAGAAGTTGAGCTACTCTGCAGTTCCAGCCAAGCAAGGTCTCTGGTGACGCCCCCGCCCCGGGGGGCCTGGAAAATGGAAAAACCTTCAGCATTGTCCCAAGTCAGGGCATGGGTGCCACTGTTTTCTCCTTGCTTCTTGGAGCCAGTGCTTTCTCAGCAGCCCCCAGAGTTCCTTCCAGAGTTCTAACGCTTGTCTCCCAGGAAACTGCCCCCAGATCAATAAACTCTGGCTTTTATCCAATCTGATGTTCCCACTCCTCCTTGATCACAACCCTCAAAATCCAGTCTCGTGCATCCTCCCCCAGCTCCTGCTGACACAGGCGGACTAGATCCTGCAGCTACTTCAGCTCGTTCCTCCCTCTCGGCATGGCCCCAGATGAGATGTGAATTAGCCCTGGTTATTAGCCAAGCAGCTAGGGATGGGGAGAAGTGGATGTAGACCCTGAAGCAGCTGATGTTCCCTCACAGGGGGCAAGGCCACTCCAACATCTTCAAACAAAGAAAGAGGGGATGTTATTCCTCAATAGGGATGAGAGGCCCAGAGATTCAGGGGAATCTAGAGATTCAAGGTCTGGGGACACATCAACCCAAGTGGTTCCCAGGCAAGGTCAGGAGACCTTGGCATGGCAGACCTGCCTGAGTGGGGAATTACTTTTTCTTTCAAGTATTCTGATAAGTCTTCAGCTTTCTCTGCCCTATTGTTCAGGACTTGAGAGCCTCTTTGCAATGCTGATCAGGAGTCCCTGCTTTCACATTTAGCTCTTACTTGCCAATTAGTCACTCTCTCGCCTTTTCATTATGGTTTCCCAGAGTAACAGTTGAGCTTAGCAATGGCCACTCCATTTCATTGTCCTTTTATTTACTCTTCACCCCATATCTATAAAACATCTGATACATGACACCAACTAGTGCATCCCTCCCCACCCCACTGATAACTGCCCCAGCTTACCAGCAGTGAATGTTCTTTTGCCTGGTGTTGGGGGTCTCTGTGCTCCACCAAACACCAGGGATGGAGTCCTCATCCCCAGACAAGCAGCTCCAGAATCTCACCTTAGTGTGTTCTTTCTCAGGCAACTCTTGCAACCAACTGCCATGGGTTTGGTTCTCCAGTAAGCAGATGCAGACAGAAATTTGGATGCAGGAAATTTATTGAAGAGTGCCTTTGCAGGCTAGAAGGGAGAACTGAGGAGAGGGAGAAGTTAAGCTGTGATTCAAGCCCCAAATAGGCTTAAGGCAGCCCACAAAGACCTCTGGACCTGAGAGTGGCCCTCAGACATGACCCAAATGGGGGAAGAGGAAGCCCTCCCCATAAAAGGGGCATGATTGCAGGTGAGGCAATATCAGAAAGGGGCTGATAGGTCTTCAACTCCTGATGGGACACCTGGGCAGGGCATCACAGGGCCCTCCCACATGGGGTTCTAACTCTTGTGGCCTGGCACTCCTTTCCCTCCACTTCGACCAATGGAGAGCCAGGATTGAATGGACCAGGTGGATGGCTTACTCCATCAAGCCAATCAGTCACTCTCTTTGGAGAAATTTGGACATGGCAGTAAGTGGGAGTTGAGACAGAAAGTCAGCCTCTGGGGGTGGCTGGGTCTCTGTGAAACATGCCTACCAGGAATTCATGGGACAGCCAGGTCTTGCCCCACGGATTGCAGATTAGGGGAAGCCTGTCCACAGAGGAAGAAAAGGCTAAAATAGACAAGCAGAGGGAAGTAGAAATAAGAGTTAGAAGCCTGAGGTCCTTCTGTTCCCCACTTCCAAACCTTGTCTGAACTTCAGCTAAATCCAGGACCTCGGGCTCTGTAAGACTGTATCCTTGTAACACATTAGTTCTAGTTTGTTTCTATTTCATGCACAGAAAGACAAAATAACGTGTTAAGCGCAAAATAAACCTTAGCTAGCTCCTGTTTTTTCTATTTAGGAGTGTGCTCTTTGCAAGTAGCACTTGTTTTGTTGTGGCTGTGTTGAGGTTGTGTTGTTTTCGTTTGTTCGTTGACTCTCAATCTTTTTCTTTCCTCTAACAGTAACTCCTTTCCTAGATGTTCGTATCTTTAATGGAAAATCCTTTCAACAATATGGATATCTAAAGGAACTCTGTGGCCTGGGTCTCCTCTTTGTCCCCATGTTTGCTCAGCCCCTCCCTACAGGAGAGACCACATGATAAGTGACAAGCCCATGGCATTTGGTATAAGCAGAAGGGAGTTTGGGGCTTCTCTGGTGATGCAGTTCTTAAGAATCTGCCCACCAATGCAGGGGACACGGGTTCGAGCCCTGGGCCGGGAAGATCCCACCTACCGCAGAACAACTAAGCCCGTGAGCCACAACTGCTGAGCCTGTGCTCTACAGCCTGCAAGCCACAACTACTGAAGCCCACGTGCCACAAGTACTGAGCCTGCGTGCCTAGAGCCTGTGCTCCACAAGAAAAGCCACCGCAATGAGAAGCCCACGCACTGCAACAAAGGATAGCCCCTGATCACCACAGCTAGAGAAAGCCCGTGCACAGCAACGAAGACCCAACGCAGCCAAAAATAAACAAACAAACAAACAAATAAATAAATAAATAAGAAAAAAAAAAGAAGTGAGTGTGAATCCCTGCTCCACCACTTACAAACAATTCAACCTTGGCCAAGTCACTCAACCTAACAGAACAGTAATTATTGCAGCTCTATAATGGTAGGAATTATACCTCTCTTGTAAGTTATTAAGAAAGAAAGAGCCAATACTTGCGAAGTGCTTACCAGCATCTCAGAGAGGAGTTAGTACCAATGTAATTATAATTACTTTTATTCCAACGGCTTGGGCAATCTTGTGCCCCCTTGCATTACTCAGAGCCCTTTCTGTTGCAAGAAACAGACCCTCTTCTTGCCCCCTTAAATATCTTCAATCAAGAGGGGAATCAAAAGTCTACTGGGCATACGAGACTCAGGGATGGCAGGATTCGGGGTCTTGGACAGGTCCTCAGGACTCAGTTTCTCTCTTTTCTTGGCTGGCATTCCTCTCTTATAGCTCCTTTCTCGGGCATCTGCCTCTAAGCAACCCCAGCAAAGAGGCATTTGCTTCCATCAGTTCTAGGACATGTCTTTGACCGTCCTCAAAACCAATCTTTCTGACCAGTGTAATTGGCTTTGGACTGGGGTTAATGGATGAAGCCAACCCTACCCCTCCAGAACCAAGAGGATGACAGTGAGAAAGGGGGAGTTTTCCAGGAGAATCAGAGAGCTCTTTCAGAAGAAAGGAGAAATGCAGGTGAAACAACCAGTGCCCATTCTACCTGACGCTGAAGCTTTGGTGCTCCTTTTTTCCTGGTAGTGTTTTCTCCTTTGAGTGGTTGGTGAGCCAAGTCTTTATCACAGGTCCTTTCGCTGGCTTAGAAAAGAGGGGGATTCACTCGTTAGTGGTTTCCACAGTCCCTTCTGAAGCCCGAGTCCTGGGTGGAAATCTAACCAGCAGTCAAGTGCCCAGGACTCCTTAACAC
This sequence comes from Mesoplodon densirostris, assembly GCF_025265405.1. NCBI lineage: Eukaryota > Metazoa > Chordata > Mammalia > Artiodactyla > Ziphiidae > Mesoplodon > Mesoplodon densirostris. The sequence goes on along the minus strand of NC_082673.1, from coordinate 85,354,498 downwards.
CACCCTGTGCAATGAAGGATTCCTCTTCGTAACTGTGAAACCAGCATTTTCACCCATGTGGTCTTGCCAGGACAGATGAGAGACTATGGCACCCGGCATAGAGTGATCTAGCTAGATTGAGGGTATCGGCTTGGGATGGATTGTTTTATTCCTTGGCCATGGTTGACTCAATGACATACTAGATCCCAAGCATTTCTGGGAATGCCAGTCTGCCTAATGTGTTCCCCAGTAAAGATGGAGACTGTGACTCTTAGTCATTCTCCTTCACTTTTTCCCTTTTCAGGATTCCTTTACAGAGACATAAAAGATCAGCGTCTGGAAATCTTCAAATCTGACTTAGAAATAAGAAAATAGAAGCTTAAAATGGTTAAGGGGCTTTCCAAAAGCCAAACAGGGATGTTGGACTTTTAGATAAGCATGTGAATGAGAAGGTAAACTACAGGAAATAATTAATTTAGGCTGTCAGAGCTCAACTGATAAAGGATAAAGCTCAGTTTCAAACCTCCCTCTCCCACCGACTGATAAGGGGCCTTTATCTTCCATCACATACCCCTAATTTTCTCTTTTGCCTTCCTATTCCTTGCCCTGTGCAGCATTTTTTTTCCCCCAGAAAGGTGTGGAGATCGTGAGGATCCACTCATACCACCAGGAATCACAGAGCGATTTTGCCTGGACCAGCCCAGCAAGTGGCGAGACAAGGAAACCAAGGTCTTTGTGTCTGATATGTACATGGATTAAGCTGAAACTAGAGCCCGTGGCCTCCCTCTGCTGTGAACGTGAGCACCCTATTGTCATTCCCCACAGCGCCCGCTGGGTCTGACACAACACCAAACAGAGGATGAGGCCAGCTTTAAACACACCTGGAACTTTCTATTCTATTCACTTTTCTTAAGAGCTGGAGTTATTTAAGATGAAGGAAGAAACCAAAGTGCTCTGGATTAAAGAAAGGACATGTGGTTGACGTGAACCTCTCCCAGTTCATCCAACTGCTGTTCATGCCTCTGACGTCGTGGCAGCATCTGGCCAGATGGTCACCAGCTCCACCCTCCTCTTCCTGAGCACACAGACTAACTATACTTCCCAGACTCTTTGATCCAAGTCATACGGCTGGTTCTAAATTATGAACTATGGGTACCCATGATCTATGCCACTTCCAAACCTGTCCCCTCAAACTTCCCACATGATTCTCTGTACTCTTTCTCTTTGATCATGTGCTGGCTGGATGTAGTAGGAGATTCTGAGGCTCCAGAGAGACTCCAAGGTTCTGGGGACACCTGGGTCCTTGACCAAATGGCACCTGGACTACTGAGTCTTCTGGACTTAGGAAATTCAGCCATCCAACCCCATTGGACTTAATGATGGGAAAAACAAATTTTGATTGTGTTAAGCCACTGAAATTATGGGGTTGTTTGTTATAACAACTAACATTAATCACCCTGGCTAAGACAGCTACCCAACTTAATGGTGTGTTTATAAAATGGGAGGCACCCAATAGCAATGCAATTCACTGACATCAAGAAAAGAGGCCAAGGAGAAGCTGGAGTGAGACACCCAGAAATAAACCATGCCTTGTGAATCCATATGAACTGACTGAATTATCACCTCTCTGGAAGGCGGACCAAGTGATCAAGGATTGGAAGTCACAGCTTCACATCAGTCAGGCCCTCGGAAGAGCTCTCTGCTTCTGTTCTCCATCCCCACTGCCACCTTCCGACATCAGGCCTCAGCGTTGTTTGCCTGGACCACGGCAACAGTGTCCAGCCTGGTCTCCCAGCCTGCAGCCCCCGGCTGTTCTTTCTTCACCAAGCAGCCATTATGGTCATTCCAAACTTCAGTACAGTCAAGTTCAAGCCTTCCAGTGTTTCGCAAATAAGGGTAAACACAACACTTTAGCCTAGCCCCGGATGACCTGACCCTTACCTATTTCTCCAGTCACCACCCATCCCCCCAACACACACACACACTCACACACACATGCATTCATGCACGCATGCAGGTACGTATGCACTCCATCGATCCAGCCTCCATCCACCTCCTTGACCCCCGTCCCCGGGCTGTGTAGGGCAGCTCCCCTCCTCTGCCTGCCAACGGTACGGACTGCATGGTGAAGAACTGCATGCTTATATTGATAATTGTGTGTTTATGCGGCCAGACTGCAAGTCAGTACAGGGCAGAGACAGCTTCTTGTTCACCCTGCATCCTGGCTCCTAACAGAGTCCGAAACCCAGGGCAATAGGCTTAGGGTTTGTTCCTGGGTCTTCTGACATTCTGTGCTGGAGTGTCCCCAGCCTCTGCTTCTGGTGCCAAGGTGTGCCCAGGCTGGCCCTGGCAGTGACATGGCTGGGCCCTTTGCTTCCTTCAGGATGTGGCTCTCAGGAGGTTAACTAGTCACACCCGCGCTCTGGGTGGTGTTGAGCAAGCAGCTACAAAAGGACAGCAACAGGGTTCAGTGCCTGATCCTGGTACATTTCTGGATGTGGTTCTGGTGTGTGCGGTAGGTCCAAGTGTCACTAAGCAGAGACCAAAAAGTCAAAAAGCCCGACTCTGTTAACCACCTTGACTCAGATCTTGCCTCTATGATCCTCACTCCTTCTCCCTTCTGGAGTTACCATCCCTGTGTCTGCACAGCAATGCAGGGTTTGCTTGGCTCCCTTACACCCACCATTACAGCCGATGCCCAGAAACAATGGGATGGGGCGAGGCAGTGCAGAGTCAATTTGTTCCTGAGCACTTCTCACTCCTTTTCATGCCCCAAAACCCAGTTTGGCACCTCACACCCATTAGGATGACTGAAATAATAATAATAACAAAATAACAAGTGCTGGAGAGGATGTGGAGAAATTGGAACTTGTGGACTGCGGGTGGGAATGGAAAATGGTACAGCTGCTATGGGAAAGGGTATGGCAATTCCTCAAAATATTAAACGTAGAATTACCATATGATCCAGCAAGCCCACACAAAAGAACTGAAAGCAAGGATTCAAGCAGGTATGTTTACACCCATGTTCATGTCAGCATCTTTCACAATAGCCCAAAGCTGGAAGCAACCCAAGTGACCATCAACCAATGAATGATTACACAAAATGTGGTCCATGCATACAGTGGGATAGTATTCAACCTTAAAAAGAAAGGAAACTCTGGGGCCTCCCTGGTGGCGCAGTGGTTAAGAGTCCGCCTGCCGATGCAGGGGATACGGGTTCGTGCCCCGGTCTGGGAGGATCCCATATGCCGCGGAGCGGCTGGGCCCGTGAGCCATGGCCGCTGGGCCTGCGCATCCGGAGCCTGTGCTCCGCAACGGGAGAGGCCACAACAGTGAGAGGCCCGCATACCGCAAAAAGAAAAAAAAAAAAAAAAAAAAGAAAGGAAATTCTGACACATGCTTCAACTTGGATGAACCTGGAGGACATTATGCTAAGTCAAATCAGCCAGTCCTAAAAGGACAAATACTGTATGATTCCATTTATACGAGCTACTTAGGGTAGTCAAATTCATGGAAAAAGAAAGTAGACAGGTGGTTGCCAGGGGCTCTGGGGAGGGGGGAAGGGGAGTTATTGCTTAATGGGCACAGGGTTCCAGTTTTGCAAAACAAAAAGAGTTCTGGAGATGGATGGTGGTGATGTTTGCACAACAGTGTGAATATACTTCTTAGCACTTACACTTCAAAATGGTTAAGATGTTAAATTTTATATGTGCTTTACCACTATTAAAAGTAATGCTTGATGGGCTTCCCTGGTGGCGCAGTGGTTGAGAGTCTGCCTGCCGATGCAGGGAACACGGGTTCGTGCCCCGGTCCGGGAAGATCTCACATGCCGCGGAGCGGCTGGGCCCGTGAGCCATGGCCGCTGAGCCTGCGCGTCCGGAGCCTGTGCTCCGCAACGGGAGAGGCCACAGCAGTGAGGGGCCTGCGTACCGAAAAAAAAAAAAAACAACATGCACCACGACTCCAGCAAACTAAGAAAGTCAACATGTCAGGTAGTTGATGGAGAACAGCATCTTTGAACCTGCTTCTGCCCAACACTTGTCAATCTAAACCCTGGGAACTGAGGCTACAGAAAGAAAGCTGTTTAATATGCAGGGAGCTCAGCTTTGCGGCGAGCAAAGGGCCTTTATCTCCCCCAATATATTCAGGGAGTGAGCAGAAAATGGCATTTAACAGGATTTGAAGATACAGAAGACCTGTACTACAAAGGGACTGTGGCTAATTGTTATTGGGTGGAACAAACCACCCCAAGGTTTAGTGTCTTAAAATCACAGGCATTTATTTAGCTCACGTGCCCGTGGGCCCGCTGGGAAGTTCTGCAGATCTGGGCTTGATTCTGAGTCTGTATGGCCGGCAGGTCAGCAGAGGCCTGGGCAGTCCAGGATGGGCCTTGGCTGAGAACCCCGTGGTCATGTGGTCTCAAACTCCAGCAAGCTAGTGCAGGCTTGTTTACACACGGCCACTGCGCGGGATCCCAAGTGAGCGAGCAGAAATGTGCGGGGCCTCCTGAGGCCCAGCCTGGGATGACATACTGCCCCTTCTGCCGGATTCCATTGGCCAAAACAAGTCACCACCTCAATTCAAGATGTGTGATAGCTGACTGCACTTCTGATGAAAGGAGCTGCCAGTTGTGTGGTAAGGGGTGCAGATACAGTGAGAAGAGCTGTGACCATTTTTGCTGAGATGGACCGTGGGGATCTCAGACAAAGAAACGTCCTCAGGTCTCACTGACCCTGAAAGAAGGTCAGAGATTTTATCTACTGTCACACAACAAGGCATGGTCAGAGGCCAAAATAGAAGAGGAGCGTTACAGAGAATAAAAATGTAGTTAACCCCTACTTAGCACTGTTGGGGGAAACACTGACTGAAACCAGCCGCCCTGACTAGGCACCGTAGTAGCCACTTGCATGACTTATCTTACAACAGGAGGTCCTGGTAAGAAATGAGGAACTAGCAAGCTACCACCAATAGGAAGAATTCTGGAAAGGTCAAAAGCAGAGAGGAGACGCCAGTCCACATGGCCTACCAACCTCCCAGAATCCTCCTCGCTGGAATCCATCTTGGCTGAGCGAGGCACACACCACCAGAAAGGACCCTGAGTCAGAGTGATTGGCCAGAGACAACCGGGAAACTAATCCCATCACCATAAGGCCCGAGACTGTGAGCCACGTAGCAGAGGGGCCCTCCCGAGTTCCCTTAGCCTCCTGCTCTCCGCCCAGGCGCCCCTTCCCAATAAAGTCTTTTGCTTTATCAGCACGCCTGTCTCCTCGGACAGTTCATTTCCAAGTGTTAGACAAGAGAAGAGCCCACTTTCGAGTCCTGGAAGGGGTCCCCCTTCCTGCAACAGCACCATGGAAGGTCTTGATACACTTGATCTCATGTAATCTTCCCATAACCTGCTGAGCAGCTTCTGGTACTATCCCCATGTGTATGGACATCTGGAGCTTTCGCCTGCCCAGCAGGCCTCCTCTGCTTTCTTTAGTAACAGCATCCCAACATTCCTTTGAGAAAATGTGGTTCTTCCATGTTCTGTTCATGAGGTTTGATAGGGTTGACCCCTTCCCTGGCTCCAAAGTGAGCTCATGACATAGCCTATCAGAGAAGCCCATCTCTCTAGTCTGGGGTTACATGTGGGCATAAGACTCAAGGCAGATGAATCATGTTGGCCAAGGGAATTGCATGGAATAGTGTTTTCCTCTCACTGGGGTTAAGAATGCTGAAGCCTAGTGCTGTCAGTGGCCTTTGCGTCACTCAGGAGAGACTCTCTGACAATGACCCAGCACAGACAGAGTTGAGGGAGGGAGCAGCAGAGACAAATTCCTAGGAAAATTCATAAAGAACCCAAAGATTGGGGCATGCCTGGAGCCACGCGAGATTTCTGGTGTTCCAAGGAAGCTAATTCCACCTGCCTCCCTCTTTTTAATGGCTACGAAATGCTCCACTGTAGGGACACACCTCATTCTATTTAATCAGCACTCTATTGGTGAATATTTAAGTTGTTTCCACTCTTTTGCTAGCTCAATGATGCCATGAATATCTCTGCTTTGCATAAGTACTAACACATCCGTGGGATAAATTACCCAGGAGTCAAAGTGAACGTGCAATTTACATTTTCATAGCTATTGTCCCTTGCCCTCCATAGAAGTTGTCCCAGGTTACACTTCCACCAGCCTCATCTTGGTTTAATCCTCAGCAGAACAATTATCACTTTCCAGGAGTGTTTGTTGGTTGCTGTCTCCCCCCAGGGCAGAAAGCTGTTCGTTGCTGCTGGACTCCCAAGTGCCTAGATTACTCTCTGGCAAGCTCCCAATAAATAGGTTTGGAATAAATGAATAAACAACTGAAAATGGACAGAATGAAAAGAGGTTTGATATCCAACTGACATCAGATTCTCATCCTGGGTCTGTCACACCTGTGTGATCTGGGACAAGTTACTTAACCACTCTGAGCCTCATTTCTTCATCTGGTAGACAGAAAAAATCATAATCCTTATTTACTTTCGGGACCAAATAGGATAATGGATGTGTCCTGTGTTTTATAAGTGTAGAGAGCCTACTCCCAACCCCCTGCTGCCTTCCTGCAGATACTGAGATCCTGGGCTGATGAGGAGCCATAACCAGCTAAAAGGCAAATCCTAAATCAACACATTTAAACTTAGTGATGGCACATGTGGAACCCCATAAATTTCCGGTTAGATTTGTAGAAACCACAAGGTTAATTTGGCAGGACTTCCACTGGCTAGTCCTCACTGGAGAGAAGGTTGATCTACCAGTAGATATTCTCTACGGAGAACCGGATGTCTAGAGCCCTAGGCTTAAGGTCTATCAAAGAAATCAGGCTACACACCATCCAGCCACCACCCCAATGACCAGCACTAATATTCTAGTAGATCAAAAAAATGTCCACCTAAAGAGACTGCTGATGGCTGGGATGAAGTGGGGCAAAAGTGAGAGTTCTAGCAAAGATCAGGGGAAACACTTCTTTTCAGGGATGCAGGGAGCTCTTTCCCCAACGTAGAGAACAGCCTCAGAGGGTGGGCAAATAAAGAATTGAACAGCTCCTGCAAAAACTCGCCAGAACCAATTATAATTAGGACTAGACTAGCTTAGCATGAAATGTCTGATGGAAACTCCATGCTGAGAAATTGAGTGCCTTACTGGGGAGAGGGGCTGGCTGGATTTCAGGAATCGCGGGGGGTAAGGTCACCCTCTGTCTCTGTTTTAGATTGTAATTGACCACTGAATAGCTGCCCAAATTGAGATGCCCTGCCCAGACCCCAGCCTGACAGAACAATCAGCCTACACTGCCCTGGAGACGGCGGGGCAGGAGCTGGTAATTGACAGAGAGCTCATTCTGGAAGCAGGAGCAAACCGGGAATCTGAACTGACAGAGCCCCAGGGCACAGGAGTTGGAATCATCGTGCTCTGTGTCAGGACGCACAGAGAGCTCTGGTTTTCAAATTCAGCTCCGCCATGTGACGTTGGACACGTGACCGGCCTCTATGAGCCTGTATTATCCCCTGCAAAACAGAGAGGAGAATAAACATCTTTAGAGGAGTGAAAAATGAGGATGCCATGATGATGATATTGATGATCATTCTAATAACAACTAGCAGCTATCTCTCTGCTGCCCACAAGCACGCAGACCCCAGACTGGGTGGAACCGGAAGGTTGATGATGCCGACTCCCACTTACCTCCCCACCAACCAGTCAGAAGAATGTCCACGAGCTGATCACACCTTCTTTGAGCCATTACTATAAAACTTACTCACTACTCCATCCAGGATGGGACACACAGTTTTGAGGGCATTAGCCTGCTGTAGCCCCCTTTGCCTGGCAAAGCAATAAAGCTATTCTTTTCTACTTCACCCAGAACGCTGTCTCCAAGAATTAATTCCGTGTCGGGGTACAGAGGTCGGATTCGGCTTCATGAGCAACAGTCGTCCTCTGACGTGGAGTTCTGAAGCCTTCCATGTTCCCCAGAGCTGCCTGGCACTCACTCAGGGGTCCTGCGGTAAGGGTCCTGGATGAGACACTAGGTTTCAATGGAGACCCTTTTCTCACTGTCTCAGAAATAGCCAGGCCATTGTCACCTGGAACCCTACCCTCAGTCACTGCTCTCACAGAGCCAAGCTAGACAGAAGGGCCTATGGTCTGATGGAAGCCCCTCTTATGAGTCACACATATTACCTGTCCCAGGAGCACTCCTGGAGGTCAGGGCTGTGACCCCTGCCTCTCTGATTGAGGACCTGGGCTCAGACGACGGCGTGCCCGTCCCAGAGGCAGAGCCAGGATTCCACTGTGGCTCCTCACACAATCATTTTTGCTCTTTCCAGCACATCTACGTGACAAGAGAGGCACCTGATCCGAGAGGCGGCCTCTTGGCAGCCCCCGATCCAAACATTCCAGAAGTCCAATTCCCATCTCACTGAGCTCCCATCCCCCTTTGGGTGCACCTGTCCAACCAGCCAAAGGTTTTGATGAAGTCGTTGCTCTCCGCTCTGATCCATCTGGGCAGCTGAGGCCCTGCTCTCTTTCAGGGCTTATCCGCTGGAGAGAGGGGGCCTGCCACTTGCAGAGGCTTCTGGGAAGCCGGCAGCTGTGAAAACACATCACCCACAAGTGCAGGAGTCAGACCCAACAGTGCAAACCAATCCCCCCTGGGGTCTCTCCTTCTCTAACATCAAATAACGCTCTTGATCCGAAAACCATCAGGACCCAAAGAGGCTCAAGATATGTCTTCTCCCAGGGACCAGTCATTGAAGACCTGGATGCAGTGGGAAAAAGGAAATTAACGTTTAGTAAAAACCACCAACCAAGTCACGCATGGCAAAGGCTTCCTCCAAAGCACAGGCTCTTCTGGGTCCTCTAAGATGTTTTAAAAAATAGTATCAGCCTTAATTTTTTTAAAAAAGATATGTTAATTAATATATTAATAATGTATTAATATTATTAATATATCAATAATATATATTAATATTATTGATATATTAATAATATATTAAACAGATCTATTATTTATTTATTTATTTTTGCAGTACGCGGGCCTCTCACTGCTGTGGCCTCTCCCGTTGCGGAGCACAGGCTCCGGAAGCGCAGGCTCAGCGGCCAGCTGCTCCGCAGCATGTGGGATCTTCCCGGACCGGGGCCCGAACCCGTGTCCCCTGCATTGGCAGGCGGACTCTCAACCACTGCGCCACCAGGGAAGCCCCAGATCTATTTTTTAAATAGATATACTCAGTGAGTGGGTGAAGCTCCAATGCTGAGGCATTTTGGTGGGTGAAAGTGTTACCGAGTCCAAGTTCACTCTGCTCACCGCACGGCAGGCCAGTAAAACAGAGATGAGGTGTTGAGGCAGGGAAGAAGCCGGCAGACCCAGAAGAAGTCAGACTAAAACCTCAAAATAACCATCCTGTCGGGGTTTGGATGCCAGTTTCTTTTATAGCGTGGAGAGGGGGAGGAGATGAGGAAGTAAAGTAAAAAGGCCCGTAAGTTCTGCAAATATCCCCTGGAATGGCCAGCTTTGGGGAGGGGATGTGCTAATTTCTTCTTTCTTGCATCCATCCACAGGTGGACAGGGTCTGGATGTTTCCCTGAACAAAGGCACTTTGGTTTAACATTCAGGCAGAAGGTAGGGTTCCCCGAGGCAGGCCATTATGTATAGACAGTATCCTTTTAGTGAACAAAAGCAACGGGAAGCAAAGGCTAAAGTAAAAGAAACAGATCCAACCTGTATTCTGATTTGGCTCTTCCCTGCTACAAAAGGGCTGTGGGCAGGACCCCAAAGGTCAAAGGTCGGTCCTGATTTGTTAAGAGAAAATCACAAAGTTGAGGGTATGTCTGGGTCACCCGATGATGACTCAAGTGGCCCAGGGGAGTAGTCAGGAGTCTCCACCTGTTGCTACGTGTTCTGCCCTCCGTGGGACAAAGAATGTTGCCTGCCATATCAGTAAACGAAGGATGTTACGTGAATAAAGCCCTCAGCCACTGCAGCTAAGGGTGCACCCCGTGGGGAATTCGGGGTGGAGAAAAGCAGGATACTGGCCCTAGATAGTCAAGATGCATAGCAAAGGAATGATTTCAATAAGCTCAGACTTATGTGTCTTCCCATATACAGAAAAGCACTAAAATCATTCCTTTGAGATGTCTGGTTTTGTAATTAGCAGTAATCTTTTGATGTTCAACTACATTTTTTTTTCAGCAAAAACTCCTAGATATCCTGGTTCCTCCCTTACCTCTTTGGAACAGTCCCTCAGAACTACCTGAGAGGCTGCCATCCCCGGCTATAGTCTTCAGTAAGTCTGCTGAATAAAACATACTTCTCAACTTTTAGGTTGTGACATTTTCTTTTAGTCAACATTTCTCACCCCACCCTTGCCTACCCCCAACATCCTCTGATCCCATGCAGCCACTTTGCATCCTGGCACCTGCCTTATTGCACTGATAATATCACGGTCTTGTGTCTACTGAGCACCTACTATGTGCCGGGCAGTCTATATCCATGCTTTCCAGACTCACAACCATTCCTAGAAAGTAGCTCCATTGGACACATGAGCTAACTGCACGCAGAGAGGTACAGTGACTTGCCCAAGGTCACACAGAGGGGAAGCTTCCAAGTCAGACTTGGGAGGCAATGGGACATCAATCAAGCCTCAGACTGCCCATTAAAGAGTCCAGGGGCTGCAAACATGAATTGTCCATGAGGCCTGGAGACATCTGTCCTGGACCACCAGCTCCTTACTCGGCCACCTCTGTACTCTGCCCTGCCAGCTGGGGCTTCCACCAGCTGCTGAATCATGATGTTGAGGCTCCTCTGTGGGTCTGTCATTCTAAAGAGGCCCAGGTCTCATGGGGCATGTGGAGTAAGAAAGGTTTGAAGAGTTATCTCTAAAACACATCAGTGTTTTCCACCCTCTGTGACTGTACTCGCCTGGCCCTCTGTGTGTGTGTGTGTGTGTGTGTGTGTGTCCCTCTCACACTCCAGTTCCCTCCAATCTCTGTTCAGACATGGCCTCTGCTGGCCCTTTTCTTGACTGTGTGTCCATCCCCCTTACCAGCCATGAGTTTGCTGGACATGGGAATGGCTTTTTCATGTCTATACCTCCAGGGCCTGGGACTCACTGCTACCTGGCACATAGTAATGGCTCAGGACACTGAATTATCTCAATTTGATGGAATTTGAAGTGGAAAGGAATGTGGAAAAAACCCCTGGATTCTAGGTTAATGAAAACCTCAAATTCCATGAGCTCCTTCATAGATAGCAGTTATTCCTGCACAGAAGAGGGAGAGAGAGGAAGGGAGAGAGGAAAAGAGAGAGAAGGAGACAGAGATGCTGAGGGAAAAGATGAAGGGAGAGAAAGTAAAGAGGTGAGGGAGAGAAGGGTCAGGAGGAGGGGAAATGAACAGAAGCAGGGGTCTAGGGAAAGCTGAGAGACCATCTCTCCTTTCAATGGGCAAAACCTCCCTGTTTTACTCTGACTGCGCCATCCTGCGCCAGCCACTGAGGTCACTGGTACCTCAGTGAATAGACTGACTTAGGCCTGGGGTACTAAACCCATCAGGATCAACCTTGCAGGGATGGGGGCCAAGTGGTCCCACTGCTGAGAGAAGCTCGGGGTGGGGATGGATGGAGAAAGCCACGCCCCTCTCCGCAGCTTCACAGGGGCCAGCGCAAACTGCTTGAGGACCACACCTGCCAGGTGCCCACTTTTGTAAATCAAAGGTCTTGGAACACAGGCATGCTCCTTCGTTTATGTGGTCTGTGGCTGCTTTTGCTCTACAAGGTCAGAGTTGAGTGTGGCCCCCAGAGCAGAAGATATTTACAGTGAAAGGTTGCCCACCCCCTGCTCTGAGAGGACCCCAAACACCATAAGCTCCGGTTTCAGGAACCACTCTAGACTCTTCCTTTGGGCATCTTTGTTATTCAAGTCTTACTTCAGTCCCTGAGCTGGTCAGGATCCTTCGTACAAAGGAACCTTTTTGTCTTAATTAAGCAAATTGCGGGGACTTCACGGCAGGGGGGTGCACCGGGGATCTAAGATCCTACATGCCACGTGGCATGGCCAAAAGAATATCATAATAAAAAGCAAATTGGGATCTGTTTATATTACAATCCAAATGACCTCCAAACACGAGGCTCTTCCCCCGCCCCGCCCCACTCCCAAATGCACTCCTAGGTGTATTTCACAGCATCTTTTCTGAAGAGGCTCCACTGTTTCCTAGCATGAGACTCCACATGAGGGAGAGGAAACAGCCCCTTTGAGACTTATCTTAAGGTCCTGGTTCCCGCGGGAAAACTCTACACAAAGAGCCTCATGTCAATACCCCTTTGGCCAAATATTTCACAATGGACTCAGCCCCGAGTCCGTGAGGTCCAGCCTGGCAGAAGCTCAGAACTAACTGGAATTCCAGACACTCCCCAAACGTTCCCTTTCTTATGTGTGCTAACACCATCCTCTCCCCAGCTGCAGAGTCAGAAACGACACGTGGCTGCCGGCACTTTGCCCTTGACATTTTCCTGGAATATTTTATCACCACAGAGACTCAGCTTAAGTAGTTATGACTTCCCAGTAATTCCACCCACCTCACAGATACGTGCTAATTACCCGGGCCCTGTGCCCCATGCCCATGCCCCTGGCACACTGCAAGTCGGGCCTGGAGGCTGCCCAGCTCCCAGGGAGAGCAGGCACAGGCAAACAGTGTGCCCGGGGGTGGGGGGGTCATCTGAAGAGACCCCAGACTGCTGGGAGGCCCTGCGCTGTGCAGTGTGAGGCCCTGGCCTGGGGGCCGGACTCCTCAGACAGTGCTCCTGGGAACTCCAGCTGGTGAGCTGAACGCAACGCTGCAGAGCTGAGCATCAGGCCACAGTGGGTTCTGCACTCCTTAACTTAGGGTGGGGAGGGAGAAGGGAAGCACTACTGCAGATGCTGGACAAGACAGGTGAAGGTCGGCAGTTACAGGACACTGGTGAGAACTAAGCTGCGGGCTGTGCAGGATGCTAGGAGGACACACCACAAGTACCCGTGGTTGCTAGCATTTATATAACGCCAATGCTTTACATATGGCAGCCATTGTTCTAAGAGCTCCACGTGTACCAGCTAACAGAGTCATGAAGGTGAGTTTTATTTGGCCAGAAGGGTGTTGACACGAGGCTCTTTGTACACAGTTTTCCGAGGTCACACGCCAAAAATGACAGAGCTTGTTGTCAATAAATGGCAATGAATGATTATGCTCCCCCCCACCACAGCATCCCGTACCCGAGGTGGTCCTGGGAGTTTTCACATAAACCATTGCATGTAATGTTCATGACAACCCATAAGGCAGGTGTAGGGCTCCTCACTTCAGGAGGACATCGAGGCTCAGAGGTTATGAAGCGATTCTGTGGTCACACAGCTGATAGACAGCCAAGCAAAGATTCACACCTGACGTATTTGGGACCATGGCCATGGCTCAATGAGACACGTTTCCTCCATTCAAGAGGTGAGCAAATTAGCTGAAAAAACATCACGGATGGATTAAAGGAAAGTAAGACTGCAAGAGATTCAGCCTTCAGATTCCAGGAACTTAAAATGAAACTCAGAGTTCGCCTGTCCCCACCTATGACCCCACATGGAAGATGAGCACGCAACATCTCAGCCAGGTTCACACCCAGCCACAAGGATGCTCTGCCCACACAGGAAGCAGGGACCCCAACTCAGGCCTCCCCGAGCTAGGTTGGGCTAGGCCTCTCCCCAGCGGGGAGAGCATGAGGGATGAGGGCTGCCAAGACTGGGTTGGAAAGTGAGAAGCTGCCAGGTCAGCGGGCCGGTGAGCCAGTTCTTCTCAGGGAACTGACATCTGCTTCCCATGCCTCACCTAGACCATTCCTTCTCACATAGGTCTTTTTTTTTTTTTTTTTGCTGTACGCGGGCCTCTCACTGCTGTGGCCTCTCCCGTTGCGGAGCACAGGCTCCGGACACACAGGCTCCGCGGCCATGGCTCGCGGGCCCAGCCGCTCCGCGGCATGTGGGATCTTCCGGGACAGGGGCACGAACCCGTGTCCCCTGCATCGGCAGGCGGACTCTCAACCACTGCGCCACCAGGGAAGCCCCTCACATAGGTCTTTAAGAGTAGGAAGAAAGAGATCTCAGATCTCCTAAGTATTTTTTTATTTTTTATTTTTTATTTTTTTATTATTTTTTTATTTTTTTGCTGTACGCGGGCCTCTCACCGTTGTGGCCTCTCCCGTTGCGGAGCACAGGCTCCGGACGCGCAGGCTCAGCGGCCATGGCTCACGGGCCCAGCCGCTCCGCGGCATGTGGGATCCTCCCGGACCGGGGCACGAACCCGTGTCCCCTGATTCGGCAGGCGGACTCTCAACCACTGCGCCACCAGGGAAGCCCAGTATTTTTTTTTTAATGAACATCCAGACAAGCACCACATCCTCAAGACAACCTTCATCTTTGCCATCACCTCACATCACTATTAAAGGACAGTGTCTAGAAGCAGCAAACCAACCCCTAAGCTTTTGTGACTGGAGCAGATTGAAAGACAAAGAATAAATAAATGAGTAAATGAATATATGAATGAATGAGAGAGTGAAAAAGTGCGTAAGCGTGTGTGCTAAGTCCCAAAGCCCTGAGGGGAAAAGTTCACTCTCACAGCTACGTATAAGAAAGATGGAGAGGGCCTCCCTGGTGGCGCAAGTGGTTGAGAGTCCACCTGCCGATGCAGGGGATACGGGTTCGTGCCCCGGTCTGGGAGGATCCCATATGCCGCGGAGCAGCTGGGCCCGTGAGCCATGGCCGCTGAGCCTGCGCGTCCGGAGCCTGTGCGTCCGGAGCCTGTGCTCCGCAATGGGGGAGGCCACAACAGTGAGAGGCCCGCATACCGCAAAAAAAAAAAAAAAAAAAAAAAAAAGAAAGATGGAGAAAGAATGCTAAAAATCGGCAGTCCCGTGGTACTAGGGGAGTTTCCTAGGAGCAAAGATTTATTCAGATACATTTTTCATATCTGACCCTTTAAGAAAATCCATATTCTACCTCGGCATGAGGCCAGCCCTGCTGCTTCAACTGGACCAAATACTCATGATCAAACACTTCCTGCATGGCAGGCAGACTCAGGGAACAGGATGGAGAACAAGACAGGCGTGGCTTTGCTCTCATGAGGCTTATAATCTGGTGGATTGGAAATCTGGTGGGACATGTCCCTTCACTCAACATGTACTAATTAACATCCTCTATTAGGCAGACACTGGGAGCACAGAGAAGAAAGATATAGTCCCTCCTTTCATTGAAGTGTATAGAGGCAGAGAAGTAAGCTGATGAGCTTAACAGAGTGCTTAGAAAAGGAAATTGCAGGATGCCATGGGAACCCAAAGGAGGGAGCTTGGAAGGAGAAGCTCAGAGGAGCCTTGAAATGTATTTGCAATGACTCAAAAGGAATTAGAACGTCTCGACGTGAACAGTGTGTTCGAAGGCAAAGTTTCAAAGGAATCACAGTATCCATCCATCCATCCATCCACCCAAACAGCCACCTACCCAAACATCCCGGAAGCCAATGTGTATTCAGCTCCCCACCTGCCCAGTTGACCCAGCCAGGAATCCTCCTCCATCCTTCACCCCTAGGCACTCTGCCATTTGCCTGCTTGGCTCTGTGGACACTGCCACGGCCGCAGAGGGCACCACCCTGACACTGCAACACCTCCTGAGTGTTCTTTCTGTGGCCCATCTTGCTCCGTGTCACCTCATCGTCCTCCACAATGCTGCCACCGTTTGCTGCAGAAAGGCTCACCTGAGTGTGTCATTCCCCTTTCTGAATGCTCCCATAGCTCCCCAGTGTCCCTGGGGGAAATGACTCACTGGGCCCGCTGATGTGGCAGCTTCTCACTTTCCAATCCGTGACGCAGCCCTCATCCCTCACGCTCTCCCCGCTGCCCCCTGCGCCTGCCTCCAGCTCCCACGTGTGTCCTGGGCTCTCTCCTGCCTCAGACTGGCTTTTCCCTCTGCCAGAATCAGATCCACCTCCCTCTCCGCCCGACCTGGCTGATGATCAGGACGTGTTTCCAGAAAACCACCGCCCCCAGCACGGGTTCTCTGTGCCTCCATAGCCCCTGGGAAGCTGCCATTGGAACACCTCTCTTCCTGGATCACAAAGTTCCCTCCATCACGTGTCTTCCCCACGAGAAGGTGGGCACAGCCCTGGCAAGGATCCCATGTGCCTAGGTTCCTTATTGACTCCCTACCCCCTGGACAGACATGATAGCTATTCCATGCTATGTTTTCCCCCTTCTTTATTTAATTTCAATTTCAATTTTTTAAATTGTGGTAAAGTGTATATAATGTAAAATTTAGCATTTTAACCACTTTTAAAAGTGTACAACTCAGTGGCATTAAGTGGCAACTCTGCTCCAATACTTCTTGCATTAAGTGCATTCACATTGTGCCACCATCACCACCATCCATCTCAGAACTTTTCACCCTCCCAAAGTGAAACGGTCCCCATTAAACACAAACTCCCCACTTCCCCACCCCTCATGCCCCCGCCGCAGGCAAGCAGCCTTCCTTCCACACTATACATTTTAAAACTAACATTATACCCGAAGGCTTAGAAGAACTCAGTCTCACTTTCTCCTGGCCAACCCTTTTTCTGTTCTTCTGGACGTTTGCATGAACTGTTCTTGCATCCAATGTTTTACTTATTTATTTATTTTAGTACTTTAGAGTTCACCAAAAGGATTGACGTGTCTTCTCATTTGGCTCTCAAACAGCTTCAGAGAGGTAGAGATTATTTCTCCTGTTTAGCAAAACTCACAAATTAGGAGACACACCTCAGGTCCTAACATAAGTAAATATTATCTGCCACGTAGATTGACTTAAAGCCTTTTACTGCCACGGAGAAGTGGATCTCTGCAGGTGTGTGTTCTCTAATTATAACCATAAAAAAGGAAGCAACAGAAACTGTCTGGTTTTCATCTACAAGGCAGAGAAATACGGGTGGAAGGATGGCCTCCTGGCTCACTGATGGCCCAGTGGTGGCCCTGTGTGTCCCATCTACATCCAGATGGGGATGCAGGCATGGTTAGAATACAATCATTTAGGGTTTTTTGCATAATTGTCTTTCTGCGAAAAGGGCTCAGCGGAACTCTCAAGAAATTAGCAATTTCCCAGCCAACAACATGGCTGGATTTATTGCTGAGTCAGTGTCCTGTGGCGAGACGGGGGGAACCCTCTGCGTCTCACAGACAAGCATAACATCGGGAGGAAACTGAGGTCTCACCTCCTGTAGCATAAGAAAGGTATCTGTAGGTAAACAGGATGGGAAATGCTGTACTCAGCCTAGTGATACCAATTTCTTCCCTACAGAATATTGTATAACCTTTAGCGGAATAATGATAAAATAAAATGTGCAAAATTTACTGGGTACTTATATGGGGGGCCCTGGGAAAATGGCTCTGTAAATTTTATTCTCTTTTAATCCTTGTTCAACCCTGTCATTGGACTGAAGTCAATGCTGATGCCCTCCAATGTCCTTCTGCACCCCCATATGTTCACTTAGGGTCCTTCATTCATTCATTCAGTGTCTGATAGTGAATCTACTGCCTATAACAGAAATCCGGCCACAGCGGTGAACACAAATGGGATTTAGGTATCTTCCAACACAAGAACCCCAGCAGGAAGCAGTTCAGGTTCAGGGCTAAAGAGAGTTCTGAGGGGTGTTAGCAGGAATCCAGGCCCCTCCCTCCTGATGCTCTGCCATTCCAGGGTGCTGGTCTTTTCCTTGTACTTGGTGTCCCATGGATGCAAGACAAACATTGCATGGGCACCCGGAGGCAGAATGTCAGTGCTACAGGCAGGAAGAAGGGGAGAGAGCAGAAGCAAAGAGTCTCCTCTTCTTGAGCTTCTGCACTTTTCTTCTGGGAATGAAGCACCTCCTGGTGTTTCTGTCAACACCTGATAGGTTAGGGCTGTGTTAGTTATTTAGTCACTCCTAGCTTCAAAGGATGCTGGACAATAAAACATCTAACTTTCTAGCCTCTACAAGAGAAGGTAAGGGAGGAGGTGGTTGGACCAGTGGTGCGGGAGCCTGTTTGTGGGACCTGCCAAGCATTCATTCAACAAACAGGGACTGATGGCCTCATAGAACCCAGACCCCAGGCTAGAAACCCTGGGAGCTCCCAAGGAGAGAAACACAGACAAATAAACAACCTGAAGATGGTAGTGTCCAAGGCAGGTATCACAATGCAGCCTTTAAAGCATTTACATTTTATTTGTTTCGTATCATAAAAGTAAAAAAAAAATGATCTTGATAGAACACTTTTAAAATACAGAAATAAAAGGAAACAGGAAATAAAAACACCTTGCCTTCAATATTAATGTTTTGGTGCTTTTTCTTCTAGCTTGTATTTTGAATCAGTTTCAATGGTCAGAAGCCAAACAAGATGCATTGGTTCATGTACCTGAGGGCTCCAGGGATGGAGGATGGCGTAAGCCACCTGATTCCCCAGGGTCAGGACCCTGGGCCTCTTTCCCTCTCTCAGCGCTGCTGTGCCTCCTGAGATGTGAGCTTTACAAGATGCGTCGCGTACATACAGCTGTGATCCCCAAAGAGCCCCCTTGTTTAAGGGTCTTCCCAGGAGTCCCTGATTGGCTGACATGGGGCACATCCTTCAGAAGGAACTTTGCAAGATTACGAGGGAACTTCAGGTTACCAGGCAGAGAGAATTCCCTCTCTCTCTTTTCAAAATTAGGATAAGCTAAGTATATGATAATGTTTATTGAATGAGTGAATGAATGAGTGAGTCGGTGAGGGAGTTAGGTTCACCCACTCATCTCACTTCACCCTCCATGTCATCCCTCTGATGAATTCAACACAAAAGAAAGCATTATGTACCTTTTACAGATTAAAGAACTGAGCCCAAAGAAGTGCGATGACTAGACCCTAATTTTTCTGAATCCTCTCTTTTGGTTTACTCAACTAATCATCATCACTAAAATAAATTAACATATAAGAAACACAGAACAAAGCTCAGCTTGAAACAAGCATTAGTTCAGTATAAGCATTTGTCATTGTTATTGTTGGTTTTATTACTATTATCTGTGATAGCACGTGTCAACTCACTTCTGATCCACTTGGTTAAAGTATGTGTCAGGTCCCTGTGAAGTCCCATAATTGCTTAGTGGACTTTTGTCCTATGGCAGGGTTCTTCTGCAGAAGGCTGGCATTTCAGCACCATCAGCACCTTCAAAGGTGAAGACATCCCTGTCTACTTAGGAAGCCAACTCATAAGGTTATTTCAAACCTACTTAATTTTCATTTTAGAAGCAAAACTTCATACGAGGCAATTCCGAATCCCCTCCAGGAAAGATCAGGGCAGATGGCAGTCCACTAGCAACCCAATCTTCAAGTCACTGAGAGTTTTTTTTCTTTTTAAGTAATGTTTATTTTCTAAAAATGTACATAATTCATGCTCATTTGCAGAATTTTGGGGAGATACATAAAAGTATGGACAAGGAAATAAATATCACATATAATTCCACCTCCCAGAGACAACTATAACGTTTCATTGAGTCTCTTTAATATTGATTTTTTCTATGCAATGTCAATACTTTTTCATTTTCTCTTCCTCATATTCCTTTATGAATGAATCAAACTTTTCCTAGCTCATATAAATATTCACCACTTCTCTTGACATGTTTTATTATTCAATCTTGTAAGACACTAAGCACATCCGGAAAACACCCTTTGATGTGTTTGGCACAGAGAATTCCATAATTTCAGATGAAATTTTCTGTGCAAGACCCATTATTATTTCATAGGGCATTAAATATATACTTTTCACAGGTTTTCCCCTGAAAGGCAGGCAGTGAAGAACCTGAGTGCTTGATCGGGGTATTAGCAGGTTAGCAGACCCAGCAGCTTGTTCTGACTTTTCGTTCTGAAGGCCTTGGTTCACAGGGGTGTCGGGACTGGAAATCAGCATGGAAATAAATCGTCTATTTTACTATGTGGGGAGATGAGGTCCTGAAGGGTGTATGCATAGTTCTTTTAACACATATCTCAGGGCACTGTAATTTCTGGTTGGTACATCTGTTTCTTGCTTTAGACAGAGATCTTTGGGGCAGGAACTATATCTCATCCATCATGGGATCCCAGGGCTTATACGATGCTGGTGCATAGATGTCGCTCAGGAAATATCTGCTGGACTCAGCTGAGGGACAGGTGGATTCATATCAGGTAGCTGAGAACCCTGGGGCACTAAGGTGGAGGCACACGTTGTTCAGTGAATGTTAGATGGATGAATGAATGGGAAAAAATGGAAGAAAAGAGGGAGGGAAAGAAAGAGGGAGGGAAGAGAACAATATGAATATTCCTTACTATGTTATTATTAGTCTAATCTCCTTCGACTTCCTTCCTCTACACAAATGAATCCCAGCTTCATCAATTTTTCTAGTTCGTTTCCAAGTAGCTCTTTTTTTCATTAAAATTTTTTTTTCAGTTTTAATATGTTTTATTGAAGTAGAGCTTATTTCCAATGGTGTGTTTTTCTGCTGGACAGCAAAGTGATTCAGTTATACACACATATTCATTCTTTTTTCAAATATTCTTTTCTATTATGGTTTATCATAGGATATTCTAAAATATGAAATGAATGAACCTATCTATGAAACAGAAACAAAATCATGGACACACAGAACAGACTGGTGGTTGCCAAGTAACTCTTTAAATGATATTACCTTCCACTTCACCAGGAAATACACTGGGAGTGTTTGGGGCCTGTCTGGGCCTGTACACTCCCCAGCCCCACCCCTACCCCAGATCTCCGGGCCCGGCTTCCCTCTGGGTAGCGCAGACACCACTCTGCCAGGAAGGGTATGTGAAACAACGTTTCCAGGGCATAAACCCACCCGTCCCGAGCTGTGGGTTTATGAGACACCAGCTGGGAGTGAAGAAGCCTGCCGGCCTGCGAGGAAGAAACGTGGAAACATGCCAACAGGCTCAGGGCTGGGGAAAGCAGCCATGCATCCTCCTCTGGACCAACCCCACCATGGACCACAGTGAGGTCACCTTGGCCATCACAGAGCCCTCCCTCTGGGACGGCTATGGGCTGCACACCTTGCAAACTTCACACTTCAGCGTGCACAGCTTCCTCCAGACAAAGGGCTAGCATTACCCCTGTTTATCAGGTAGCAAACTGGAGCTCAGAGAGCTTTAGCTGCTTGAGGTCACTCTGCTGAGGAGGAGTGGAACTAGATCCTAACAGGGCGCAAAGCTCTGGGAATAAAGTCCTAAGAGGAGAACCCTGGTGGCAGGATTTCCCCCTCAGTAAAGAATCTTTTTAAACCAAGGTTTCAGTGGACCGTGGATAGGCCCATGAATAAGTGTCCTCCTCCTCATTGAGTCCCACAGGATGTTAATATGTGTTGTGTGGGAGAAGGGAGTTCTATGGCCAAATAAGTTTGAAAACTGCCACTCAGATCTGACATATGGTTGAGGCGAGTCACAGTCATGTGCCCGAAGAGTCCTAGTGTCTGAGTTCTGCCCCAGAGTCTCCTCCTCCCTGGTTTAAAAATCCCTCTTGTCGAAATGGCCATTGAGAACGTGGCCTAAAGTCATTCAGTCAAATGGCCAGACTTTTCTTCTCCCTCTTATAACTAGGACACAGAGAACAATATAATGTCGGGGAGTCATGAATGTGTTCTGGGTCCCAAACTCAGTGCCCTGAATATTGCAAGCTTGTGGATATCATCAAGAAGAGAATTCTCAATCTGGTGAGTCTGGTGGGGCTTCTACTACCAAGAGATGGATGGTATTTGTTCTCTTCTTTAAAAGACCTTAACTGAGCAATAAGCAGGCACTTCGGGCAGGGTGGAAGGTGGGAACTAGTGGTAACATAAATATGAATCAAGTCCAGATCTCAAGCAGCTTACAATTTAGAAGGTATCTCTACTCTAGTAAAGATAATGAACTATGTGATGGCCAAGACACAGGGCTATAAGAAAAGCACAGAGGGTTCTGAGAGGCCAAAGGAAGGAGAAAGAGATTGCAGCTGGGGAACTCTGGGAAGCCTTCCTGGAGGAGAAGACATTATGATAATCAGAATCATTTGCTCTTCTTCCTCTTCTTCTATGGGCAGAGTATATTACCTGTTCCAGTGATGCAAGGTTTGACTTGCTGTGGCCAATGCGATGTTAGTGAGCTTGATAGAGAGCAGAGTTGAACGTGCTTGCTTGCAGAAAGCTTTTTTTTTTTCCTAACGCTACTGCCATCACCCATGGTGGGGGAGGATGAAAGAACCCACCCTCCCGCTGGGAGCCAATCCCACCTGAGTTCTGCTTAGATCAGCTAATCTCCAGCTAACCTGCAGAAGCAAGAGTGAGAATGAATGTTTGTGGATTTAAGCCACTGACTTTTTGTGGTGGTGTGATGTGTGGCATTTTTGTGATAATGGCTGTCTAACATAGATAAGTTGGATCTTGAAGGAAGGATATGATTTGGATTATGGAGAAGGTAGGGGGCCTCTCAGATGGAAACAGGGAGATAAAGGCGAGGAGGGGGGATTTCAGGCCTGTGGGAAAATAGCAAATGAGGTGGAAAGGGATTCAATAGACTGAAGGCTCAAAGCATTGGAGCGACTCCAAATTTTAGAAGGTCTGAGGCCAGTGTGAAGAATTCAGGCTTTACACTAAAGAGAATTGTAGTAGGCAGAATAATGGCACCTCCCCAAAGACCTTCCTAACCCTCAGAACTCGTGAGTATGTTAGCTGACGTGGCAAAAGAGATTTGCAGGTTTCATTAAATTGATAATCTTGAGATAGGGAGATTATTTTGGATTATCTGGGTGGGCCCGATGCAATCATCAGGGTCCTTATAAAAGAGAGGCCAGAAGGTCAGAGAAGACATGTGGCAGAAGCAGAGGTCAGAATGATGCCACCAAAAACCAAGGAATGCAGGCAGCCTCTAGGAGCTGGGAAATTACCCCCTGAGCCTCCAGAAAGGAAAAAAGCCGTGCCTACATCTTGATTTTAGTCCCATAAAACTATTTTGGCTTCTGATCCCCAAAACTGTGATAGAATGCATTTGTGTTCTTTGAGTCAGTAAGTTTATGACAGTTTACTACAGCAGCAAAGGGAAACTCATACCGTGACAGAGGTTTATATGCAGGGGAAAATCCTGACTAAAATTGTATTATTTTTTTTTTAAATTGTATTTTTGGATGATCACTTTATCAAATTAGCATGTGTAATATTTATAATAAGAAGAATTAATAAGAATTAATTCATGCTAGTAATAATTATTACTAGCAATAATTATTAACTATTATAAACAATGTATTATTATTACAGTCATCACTCGTATCCAAGGTGAGGTCCTGGAACGACTCCCTCAAGGACACCAAAATCCAAGGATGCTCAAGTCCCTTATATAAAATGGCGTAGTATTTGCATATAACATACAGCACATTCTCAACATCCACTCATTTAAATCATCTCTAGATTACCTTATAATACCTAATACAATGTAAATGCCATGTAAATTGTTGTAAATACAATGTAAATGTTAGGTAAATAATTGCCTGTACTTGGCAAATTCAAGTTTTGCTTTTTGGAACTTTCTAGAACTTTTTCCCAGTATTTTCAATCCACAGTTGGTTGATTCTAAGATGTGGAGGGCTGACTATACTAGCGTTTATTGAGCACTTAGTATTTACCCAGAATTTTTCCAAGAACTTTACAAGTGTTAACTCACAACATGCCTATGAAAGGAGAACTCACAGACAAGGAAACCAAGGCACACTGAGGAAATCAAGCACAGAGAGGTGCAGCAACGTGCCCAAGGTCACACAGCCCATCTAGCTCTGCACTTAGACATTGAGGGTCAGCCACGAGAAAGGATTCGCTGAAGTGACAGAAGGGATGGCGGCCTAGGGTGGTGCATCCCAGTCCAGGGCTATTCCCACTGCACCACTGGAGGCCACCATGGATGCTGCCCCAAGGAAGGAGAGAAAAAAACGAGGGCAAACCGTAATATCAGCAGGTCAAACGTAGGAGCACACAGGCAATTGTTCAGCAGAAGGCACCCTCCCCGCATGAAACCCCATCTCGGAAACAGTGATAGAAGAAGCCTGTGTAAAGTTCTGTGAAAAGGTTTAACATTTTTTAAAGGAGATAGGACACAGCAAGAAGCAGACATAGAAGGAGGAGAGGAGAATGGGGTGGAAGAAGGCAGGGCTGCCCCGCTTTAAGCAACCTTTGGATTCATGAGAAAGAGATGCTCCTCTGGGTGGACACAGTCCTCTCCGTGGTCCCCCCACCTGGTGGGGATGGTTTGCAGAAGCTTCCATCTCTCCTGCACTCAGCCAGGGGCTCTGTGCCATGTAAACCGTATGACTGTACTCCACTGCCCAGCTGCAAGGGTGAACACTGGCAACCCCCTTTGGGTTTTGTTGTTGTTTGTTTGTTTCCGATAAACCTTTAATTTTAGAATAGTTTTAGATTTACAGAAAACTTGCAAAGTCAGTACAGAGAGTTCCTATTGTTTGTTTGTTTCCGATAACCTTTAATTTTAGAATAGTTTCAGATTTACAGAAAACTTGTAAAGTCAGTACAGAGAGTTCCTATATACTCCACACCCCATTTTTCTGCTGTTAACATCTTATTTTATAGTCAGCTATTATCTCTATGAGAATCCCAATGCCAACCATTTAATTCATGAAACCTAAAATAGTATTGAGCACCTACTATGTGATAAGGGTGAGGTGTCCGCAAAATAACAGTGAGAGAGCGGACAGCTCCGTTTTTTTGTGGTTTACATTCTCACAGGAGAGACAGTCAGTAACTTGTAGATAAGGTGGTTTCAGACAGATAATAAATAGCAAAATGTAGCAAGAAAGTGACTCGCAGAGTTGGGTGAGGCAGTCTTAGACTGGGTGGTCAGGGAAATCCTCTTTGATGAATTGACATATGAGCTGAAACCTGAAAAATGAGAAGGGAAGCAAGCATCCCAGGCAGAGGAAAGAATGCGAAAGATCTGGGGCAGGACAAGCTCAAAAATGAGAGACCAGACAAGTGGCCTGTGTGGCCACAGCACAATATGTCCTGACAGGCGGCAGAAGCCAGATCAGATATAACCTTGTAGGTCAAAGGCTTTTGAGCCAATCGGACAGATTCTTTTATAATCCAGGCTCCACTCCTTATGTGCTGTGTGACCTCAAGCAAGTTACTCAACCTCTCTGTTCCTCGGTGTCTTCTTTATAAAGAGCTGGTGGGACAGGGTAACATCCAGAGGCCTTGCAGCTCTGCAGCCATCATGACTCTTGCAGTCAGTCGACACAGCGGTGCTGGGCATGCACTTCACAAATCCACCGGCACCATCACAGCAACCAGGGGCCAAGGATGCTCTTGGATCCTGTGACACAGACATCTGGTTGTTCAGCTCCAGTACTGTCCAGCTCTGCCCCTTTGAGAGCCCACTCCTCACTCCCTCTATCCTCCCAAAGAAGGAAGCCTGGGTTGACATTACTCTGGAAATGGATTCTGGATCTGAGATTCCTCAGGACCAGCAGCCCACTCAGAGACACCAGAAAGGGCCTTGAGGAAAGGAGACATCCACTACACATGCTCTGGGAAACTCCTCAGGACATTCCCAGACTTGTCTGAGAGCCTTTGGGACACGTTGACAAGATGATGAATGTCAGACACAGAGGAAAAGAGTTCAAAAGCCGAGGGCTAATTGCCTTGGGATAAACTCTGACTGCAGGAGACCCCTGCAGAATGCCATTGCCCTGTGGTGGAGATTAGCCTGGGAAACAGGAAAGCTTCTCAGACTGGAGTCAGAGCCACATGGCTAGATGGTAATGGCCACCATTATTGAGTAATGAGTGTGTGTTCTGAGATGTTCTCACAAAAGCACCATTAAAGCAATACAACCACTGTCCTTGTTTTTAGAAGGACGTTTCCATTAGGAATATGCTCACAGGCAAATCAGAAAACTGTACTAACAGTGGCTTAAACAAATAGGGTTCGTTTTTGTTTTGTTCTTGTTGTTTTTGCGCATGGGGAAAGGTCTGGAGATAGAGAGCTCCTAATATTGGTTGGGCTGCTTTGACTGTGGCCTCAGAGACCTAAGCCCCTTCTGGTTGTTTTCTCTGCCATTCTTACCAGTTGCCACATTACCTCATGCTTGTTGCCTCATGATTGAAATGTGGCTGCTGTCAGTCCAGCTATCACATCCATTACCAAGGCGCTCCTATTTGAAAGGGATTGAATAGGCAACTAATGCCACTATATTCAAAGGGTAAGCTGAGTCAGGGGTCTGCAGCATGGTATGGTGGAGATGACATGGAATGTCTCCTGTTTACGCTATGAAACTTCAACACCCTCGTCTCTCTCTGAGCCTCCGTTTCCTCATATACAAAAAGGAAGACAGTGATGCTAGTATCCATGTAAGGATAACAAGAAAGGGGATGTGAGATTTCTTAGTAAACAATGAAGTGGCATGAATGTTCCAGAAATTGCATGGTCCTCTCTGTGTAACACAGCATCACTGGGCAAAGAGCATGCTCTGGACTCAGCCTTCCTTGGCTTTGAATTCTTCCTTCTCCACTTATTACCTGGGTGACCAAGGGTAAAAAACAACTTCTCCACATCCCAGTTTTCTCATCTGTAAAATGGGGCAAGAACTGTACCTTGCTCGCAGGGGCATCGTGCAGGTTAAAGCAGATAATGTAGGGAAAGGGCCTTGCCTGTTACCGCCACATCAAAGGTGTTCAGTAAATGGTGGTTAGTACAATGTGCTGGTGACACACAATTTGAAACGTTTCTGTTCAACCTCTCCAAGTTCCAGACCCGTTGCTTCTACATTTGTCCTGGATCGCTTGACCTGGATGCTTCACAGACACTGGAAGGGAAAGGAAAAGGGGATGACAGCCTAGAAACTCCTACCTCTCCCTCCTCCTTCCTCACATGCCCCTGTCTAAACCGTCACCAAGCCCCATCAATCCCATCTCTCTGATATCCTCCCACCTCATTCCTGTTCCTCCTCCCTAGAGCCAGAGCTTCAGGGCACATTCCTAATCCTCCAGCTTAGAAACACCCCACCAGACTACTGCTTCTCAAAATGTAATGTGCTCGCAGATCAGTTAAAATGCAGATTCTAAGTCCTAGGTCTGGGGAGAGGGGAGAGGATTCTCTATTTTAACAAGCTCCCGGGTGATGCTGCTTCTGCTGGTCTGAAGACCTCACTTTGCATCACCAGGCTCTAGAATCAACCGGATTATAGGTAAAACTCTGGGCTGCAGCCCAAACCCCAGTGCTAACACCACCACTGCCATTGCTGATGCTAATACCACCAACAATAATAACAACAATACATAGTATTTCTTGAGTTCTTACTGTCTTCCAGGCACCCTTTTAGTCTTTGTCTATTTGTTATCACATTTAATTTACATGAATTCCTCCCAGTCTGTGGCTGAGGAAACAGAAGCTTGAAAGGTTGTCACATAGACAAGATATTTCAGCCGATTAGTTATGCAGTTAGAGTGCAAAGCCCAGTCTCTTATGGTCTAGGGACATTAGATTATTCTTGTGAAGTCTGTCTTAAATTTCCTGTAGCAGATGATTTTTGGTACCTGGTGTCAAATCCCTTGGGCTCACATCTAATTTCAGGCACAACCATGGTGGACAGTGGTGCCAGCAACTGAACTTAAAAGAGCTTTTGTATTTTCTGCTTTGTGTGCATGGTCCAGAAGAACTGGGTGCAGGTGCGGAAGGGTCAGTGGTGGAAAACATCCCCAGGACAACCGTCAACCAATGCACTGGCCTTCTGTTCTCAAAGGAGCGATTCTGGAAAACATTCCGGACACATTGCAGATGGCCAACAAAGTCAAGACTCCATTGTCTCCACTGGCTTCCTGTCTAACACACCCTCGTGGTAGCTTGTCCTCTACTGTCTCCATCTCTGTTCTCTCCCTGCTGCTTCCTGAGGTCACCTTCAAAATAAACTACTGGTACCCACGTCCTGCTCTCATGCACTGTGTCTGGAGAAACCAAACTTTCATAGGACCCAAAAGGGCATGGAATGGGTAATAGAGGTGAGTGGGTGTACGGTTTCAGATGGAGAAAGGATGGGGAAGAAAGATGTATCAAGCTCCTGTGTTGAGTCAAGAACAGTTACACATGCCAGCTCACTGAATTCCCAAATGGCTTGCAGGCTAAATTAAATATCCCCCTTTGGGCTTCCCTGGTGGCACAGTGGTTCACAGTCTGCCTGCCGATGCAGGGGGCACGGGTTCGTGCCCTGGTCCAGGAGGATCCCACATGCCGCGGAACGGCTGGGCCCGTGAGCCACGGCTGCTGAGCCTGCGTGTCCGGAACCTGTGCTCCGCAACGGGAGAGGCCACAGCAGTGAGAGGCCCACCTACCGCAAAAACAAAAACAAAAACAAAAACAAAAACCCTTTTACAGAGGAGGAAACTGAGATCCAGGGAGTTGGAACAGCTTATTAAGGTTACTCAGATGGCTAATGATTCAGAAACGACTCAAACTCAGCTCTGCCTGACTGCACACCCAATGTTCCCTCCTCCATACTGCAGCAACCCAAACATTGCACAGGGAGACTCTGCCCCAGCCTCCAGTTAACACTCCCTCCATTCTGCACTGTGATGATGCAGCTGTGGGAACGGACATCTGCTCCTCTCTCTGCCCTCCACAGCCTCAGTGATAATATTTGGATAGTTCAGAAGAAACATCACCAAACATCTACAATCTTTGACTTCTAAAGACGAGCGTGGGTTATTCACCAAATATTTGTACAACTTATTTGACTTTTGCTGACTTTTGAAAATGTGTCTCCTAAAGACACGAGACCCTTCCCTTTGTTTACTCTTTTGGTTTGTGGTACAAATCACGGGTAGGGTCCAGGGAGGCATCCCTTCCAGCAAAGCAGCACGCACGCTCTCCATGGACCCCCCGCGCCTCAAGGGATTTGGCAGACACCTTGCTGCACTTTCTTCTGCAGCCATCACTTCTCCTGAGTAAAGCCCAGTGGTAAAAAGTCATGATTCTGGAGCCCCATATGACCCAGGAAGTAAGCACAGGACAGGAAACTGAAGGCTGGGTTTCAGTGCCAGCTCTATACCAACCAGCAGTGTGACCTTGAATGAGATACTTAGACTCACCGAGACTCAGTTGTCCCATCTGTAAAAGGGGCTCCATCGAGGCATGGAGCACATTATTCTCCTTCTATTTCATTGATTTTAAGACAGGATTTTTGGTTTTTTACATTTTAAAAGCTTCAACTACAGGCAGGATGAATCCTAAAATCCGTGGCGTCTCAGATTGATTAAAATACAGCATTGAAGAAACTATTCACATCCAGGACAAAGAACTGTGGCAGAACCCCCAGGCCTAGAGCTTCTGCGCTGGTTGGTCACTGACTCTGAAATCCCCAAAGGTGTATTATATCTCACCTAATAAAATTATTATAAAAGTTGGTAGAAAAAAATAATTAAAATTATTTTTTTTAAATTATTAAAACATTTGCAAAGGGGTCATGCTGTAAGAATGCAGGAAGCACAGGCTTTGAGGTGGAATCCTGGGATCAGAGGTCTGGTTTAATAACCTGGGTTTCAGGTTATTAAAAACTGGGTTAGGTTTTCAGACAAGATCTGTAACCAAATATGTATAAAACTGCCAAAGTTCTTATCTATCACGAACTAACTCTTTGAACTCGAACAAGTTACCTAGTCTCTCTGAGATTCAGTTTCTTCATCTATAAATTGAGGGGGAATAAAAGTGCTTTCTTCATAGTGTTATAAGAATTCACAAGGTTAATACATGTAAAGCGCTTTCATTAGCTCCATCGTGTATGTAGTGCTCAGTAAATGTCAGCATTTACACACACACCACAATAAGCATATATGTGTGTCTGAACAATGTCCTAGAATCTTTCTTTATCAGACCCTTCAAGTGCACCATGAGTGCCCCACTTTACAGATGAGAAAACAGAGACCAGAAGCTCTGTGACCCCCTGAGCTCTCAGAGCTACTAAGTGGCTGAAATAGGCTGGAGAGAAACCCAGGTATACACCACACTAGAAGGCATCTGAGCGATCACCTTCCCCTAAAAATTCCCTATAACCTGCTTTCTCAAGGTCTTCTATGGGAATAAAGGATGGCCAGGAGCATAGAACTCCAAGGGCTGCTTGCTTATATTTGCTTTATATTTTGGGCTTCTGAATAATTTTTTGTTTTGGGGGGAAAGGATTCAGCAGCTGAAGAATAAACAAACAAATAATTATAGGAATAAATACATAAGTGTCAAGCCACTGGCTTCTCCCCTCCTCCTAACTTTCCTCTTCTGGAAAGTGACACTCAGAGAAGGGAGATGCTGGCTCAGGTCTCCGTGTCGTTTGATGTCAAGTAAAGCACCAGAGGCTGGGTCTTCACGCTGCCATCTCTCCAAGACCCACATCACCTCTCTGCCAGGGAGCCTCCATTGTGTACTTTACCCTGAGTTTGATTTGGAGAAATTAAGCCATTTTAAATTCCACCACAAACTGGACTCACTGCGTGCCTGTCCAAAAAACCATGAAGACAACTGCAAATACCAAACTAATGACATCACAAGCTGGCATCCTTCCAAGGGTGGACGCATGGCATTCTGAACATGCACTGCATTAGTAAGCAGTGGAATGCTAATAAAACGTGTGCAATAAATTGCATTTTAAAAGCATCATGGGAGGCTGAGATTGCTCTTTCAAGAAACCCTACGAGGAATTCTTTGATAGAGTAAGAAGGGGGGGAAAAGCCTTTAACAATGGAATAAAAATCACTCATTTGAGTCTTATAAATCCAGACTGTAGTATATGGTGCTTCCTTTGAGCATATTGCTTTTTATGTCTGTAGCATATGCCTGAACACTCATAGATAAATCAGCGGGGTAACTATGGCTGGAAAGCAGCAGCTCCACCTCTTACCAATCCCCTCTTATCTAGTTTCTCCCCACCTCTCCCGTCCCTCAAAAAAGAAAACTACTTCCACCCTTAAAATATCTAAGTATAGTGACTGGGCCTCTGGACCACAGATCCTTGCTGCCTTGTCAACATCTTTGAGCATCAGCAGCTTCGGAGGCCGGGGTAGGAAACTATGTGAAAGAATCCTCTGATGTCACAATTTCTGGGTGTCACTGGAACATCTGATCATCATTCCTTTGGCAATTCCAGCCTTCTCTGGCAGGTCAGTAGAAGCAATTGATTTATTCACCTCTACAGGAATCAGACTTGGACTATTTTGGTTTTCAGTGAATTATGCCTCTTCAGTTTGGGACCCAACCAAGGAGGTTTCCAGCAGAAGGGGGAGATTCTTCAGTTGGGCTGGAGCCTGGGCTGAGCTCCAGTGCTGCCTGTAATGAGAAAGAGATGTCACCAACCAGGCAACTCGGAAGATGCCCTGGAAGTCATGGCCTGACAATAACTGATGTTTCCATCACTGTCTATGCAACAATGCGAGAGTCACCTGCACAAAGCAGCAAGGAAATGCATCCTAAATAGCATCATGAAGTCTTTTGTAGTGGTTTGACTAGGTCAAGGGTAATGGGCCAGTATCATCTTATGATCTAGTAAACAAAAGTGGTGGCAATTTGGATGAAAAAAAAAATCTAAGTAAATGAGGTCACAGTGATTCCGAGCAAGGAGAACAGATTGGCAATGAGGAGACCTGAGTTCAAGTACTTTGATTTTTTTGGGGGGGGGGCCGCACCATGCAGCTTGCTGTTCTTAGTTCCCCCACCAGGGATTGAACCCGGTCCCTCTGCAGTGGAAGCATATGGACTCCTAACCTCTGGACCACCAGGGAATTCCCCAAGCACTTTGATTTTTAAGCAACCCATCCCGTCACCTCTCTGAGACTCGGTGTCTTCATTTGTAACGCAGAAATAGCATCTGCTCAACTGAAATTAGAGAACAACTTGGGGAATCAAATTAGATGTTGAATGTAAAAGCATTTATCAAAAGAACACTAGTTCAGGGGCTTCCCTGGTGGCACAGTGGTTGAGAGTCCGCCTGCCGATGCAGGGGACACAAGTTCGTGCCCCGGTCCGGGAAGATCCCACATGCCGCAGAGCGGCTGGGCCCGTGAGCCATGGCCCCTGAGCCTGTGCGTCCGGAGCCTGTGCTCCACAACGGGAGAGGCCACAACAGTGAGAGGCCCGCGTACCGCAAAAAAAAAAAAAAGAACATTAGTTCAGAGAGAGGAAAGACCACAGGCTTCAGAATGAGGCGGCCTTCTGTTCCCCCTCCTCCTATGTACAGTTAGCCATCGAGTCCTACAGAATCTACTTAATTAAGTTCTCTACGTGTGTATCTCCTCCACCCCTCCGCCATGGCCCTAAGTCAAGCTCACCTCAGCTTTCACCTATATTATTAGAACAGCTCCTGGCTAGCCCCTCTACATCAAGGTATATCCACAGGGCAGTTAAGGTGATTTTTCTAAAATGCAGCTCTTAACAGCTCCCCATTTCTCACAAGAAAAAAAGTTTCAGCTCTTATGTAAGGCTTAGCAGAGCCTTCAAGATTCACCCCTGCCCACCTCTCCACTTTTCTATAGCCAGAAAACATGGCAAACTGTGAGCTCTCTCTTAAATTTTCCATTCAGCTCATAGTTCATTGACCAAAGCAAGTCAGGGGGCCTGGGAATGACCTCCTGACTCTATTCCTCAAGGAACAATTCGTAGCTACCACGGGTGTTGCGTGGAGTAAAGGACCAAGATGAGAGGTGGGTGCAAACCTCTGCTTCCCCGCTGCCCTGCTGCATGACAAGCTAGCCGGTCGCTGGACACTCAGAGCCTCAGGCCCCTCATTTGCAAACAAAAAGGGTAACATTACCTTGATTTAAGGATTGGATGAGATCATGTATATAAACACCAGGTCGATATCTGGCACATAATAGAAGCTTAATATATGACAGCTGCTGTAGGCTTTTGCTATATTGTATTGTTGTTTCCCTTGCTTATGGCTGAGAGAGGTGTTCCTCAGTGGGGTCCAGGGACTGCCAACAATCCACAAACTCCATTATCCACCTGCCTCAAGATAAGGGGCTTGCGCAGATGTAAACCCACCCCTCTCCCTGAGAGTCTCCCAGGGTCCCACCCAGGGTACGGCTGGGATGCAGACAGTAGGTGCTCAGCCCTGGCCCCTCACAATGGGACCCCGAGAAAACGATGGTGATATGGCGGGTCCAAGCAGAGCTGTGGGCGTTTGCTCCGACTCTTCAGCCCAGTGGTGGGGGAGGAATCGGGCTCCTGGCCCTTTCATTTAACTTCTTATTTTCCCTTTGGCTTCAGTTCCTCCACAGCACCTGGTTTCTGTCACTGGACAGATGACATTTGGGGCCCAAGTTCCTTGACCTCCCAAGGACCCTGAGCATCCATTGCACTTATCAGAACTGTGCGTCCCAAGCCAGAGGAATGCGCCTGCGAAGATAGGGAAACAGCCTGGATCCAGGAGGGAGGTTGGAGATCATAGTGAGGACCTGGAAACGTGCCTGGGCTGTGCAAAGGCCTTGGGCTGCTCAGGCCAGCTCAGCTGTCCCGAAAGTCCTCCAGAGGCCGCTGCCACCTCCTGCCGCCTCGTCCCAGGCTCCTTGCATGGGGCAGGGCCAGCTCTGAACAACTTAGTTGTGCAAACTTTCTTGAAAACAGAAAGCCCTCGATAAGAGAGAGCTGTTTTCCTTATCATTATCATTATTATGAGACACTAAACGAGCTTGCCTCAGTGTTCGGAGAGATCTGTCCAGATGCTTAAAGCAGCGCCAGCATCTCCACCATTCGGGAGAAGGAAGGAAGAGACCATTGCCGAGCACTTGCCATGGACCAGACACCAAATTCGATACTTGACAGCCTCATCTGTCTCACCCTCTCACAAGCTGATACAAGTTACTTTTCGGTTTCTCTTGAACTTAGAGAGGAAGGGATGGAATCCCACAGAGGCTAGGTGACTTACCGGTGCCTCAGAGCTTCCACAGAGCTGAGCCAGAACTCACAGCCAGTTGTGCATAGGTTTAAAGTCCACCGCTGTTTTCAAGACCCCTTGCTGTGTGCTAAGAATAAATACCAAAGCGGAAGCCCCAGTCCCGCAGGAAAAACCTGAACCTGACCATAAATGAGGTCAGGAGGCAGATCTGTAGTGAGACAGGACTCGAAGGAGGGGTGCCCAGAGATGCCATTGCCGCACTTGCACTTAATGCAGAGCCCCTTCCTGCACACTCGGAACTAAGGGAAGCTCCTGTCCCCAGACCCCACCCTGGTCTCAGGGAAAAGCAGCTTCCAGGAGCCACCCTCTGCCAGGACGGAACAAGCACTTTAGAATCTAGAGGGCTGATTTTTATTTTTAACAACTTTATTGAGATATAATTTTCATACCATACACCCTACACATTTAAAATATGCAATTCAGTAGGTTTTAGTATATTCAGAATTGTGCAACCATCACCACAATCAATTTTAGAATATTTTCATCATCCCTAAAAGTGACCCAGTATGCTTGAATCATCGTAAGACCAGCAACCCACCCTTTTCCTCCCAGCTGGAGGCAGCCAATAATCTACTTCTTGTCTCTATATATTTGCTGATTCTGGACATTTCATAAAAATTGGACTCATATAATATGTGGTCCTTTGTGACCGGCTTCTTTCATTTAGCATAATGTCTTCAAAGTTCCTCTGTCCACACACCATGCACACAGTTGTAGCAGGTATCAGTACTTTATTCATTTTCATGTCCAGATAATATTCCACTGTATGGACATACCACCTTTTCTTTATCCATTCATCAGGTGATGGATACATGGGTTGTTTCTATGTTTTGGGTATTATGAATGATGCTGTTATGAGCATTCACGAACAGGTTTTTGTGCGGACATAAATTTCATTTCTCTTGGGTGCGTATCTAGGAATGGAATTGCTGAGTCACGTAATAATTCTGTTTCACCTTTGGAAAACTGCCAGACTATTTTCCACAGTGGCTACAGACACCAGCAGTGTAAAATGTTCCAATTTCTCCCCATCCTTGCCAAAATTGGTTATGGTCTGAACTTTTTATTATAGTAATCCAACTGGATGTGAAGCAATATCTCATTGAGGTTTTGATTTACATTTCCTTAATGAGGAAGGATGTTGAGCATCTTTTCACATGCTTGTTGGCCATTTGCGTATCTTCTTTGGAAAGAAGATTGCCCATTTTTTAAATTGGGTTGTCTTTTTCTTATTAACTTGTAAGAGTTCTTTAAAATGTATTCTAGATACAAGTTTCTTATATGATATACAATTTGAAAATCTATTCTCCCATTCTGTAGGTCATCTTTACACCTTCTCAGTGGCATCCTACAAGCACAGAAGTTTTAATTTTGAAGAAACACAGAAGTTTTTAATTTTGAAGAAGTCTAACTTATCTATTTTGCCATTTGTACTTTTGGTCTCATATCTAAGAAGGCTTTGCCTAACCCAAGACCATGAGGATTTACTCCTGTATTTTATTCTAAGATTTTTATAGTTTTAGTTTACATTTAGGTCTATGATCCATTTTGAAATTACTCTGTATGGTGTGAAAAAGAGGTACAGCTTTGTACTTTTGCATGGGGATATTTGGTTGCCCCAGCATCTTTTGTTGAAAAGGATATTCTTTCCACACTGAATGGTCTTGGCACCCTTGCTGAAAAATCAGTTAACCAGAAATATGAGGATTTAATTCTGGATTCTGAATTCTATTCCAATGATCTACACGTCTATCCTTGCGTCAGTACCACTCTGTCTTGATTACTGTAGGTTTACAGTGTTAAAGAAATTAAACAAGGGGGCCTTTAGACGGGGCCAACCTTGAAGGCTATTTTGAAGATTTAATCAGTTAATGAGTGTAAAATGATTAAAGTGTGGCTGGCACAAAGGGAGTGCTTTTGTTACAGTTGGGGAAGTGAGGCTTACAAAGGTTAATTGCATTGTTTTCTATTTCACAGTTGGTAAGTGGTGGACTCTGCCTTCCTGTCCAACTCTGGAACCAGGGTTTTTACCAACTGCACCTGGCAGACACAGAAATCAATATAATGGTTGGGTGAATGAATGAATGAGCTAAAATAATTATTTGGCAGCGATTATGACCTGGACAGTTTCATATTCGTTATTTCCCTTAATGATTAATTGCTTGAAGATTAGGTACTATTATGCTTTTTAGAGAGAGAGAAGAAAACCATCCAAAGCCACGACAACGCTGTTTGTTCCCACCACTGCCTCAGTGAGAAGACGAGGGTTCAATTCCAGGTCTTTGACACCAAGGTTGATGTCTCTTCTTTACCATCAGAATAACCCAAGACCTGGGGCAAATCCAAAACAGATGCTTCCATCTGCAAAATTCCATCCATTGCAGTTAGACCAGGGAGAATTCCAGAGGTTATGTCCTGCCTCTGCTGATTTCCAATCATAAAGTGGACCTTCCGGCACACGAATTAATTCTCTGAACCTTGGGTTCGTTTCCTGGAAAATGTGCATAACAATACCTACTTTGCAGGATTGTGGGAGTGACAGCGAGATGATACAGTATAACAGCTAGCATCAGACCTGGCACACAGGAGGCATTTAGTAGATTCATAGAATTAACATCAATTCATGTCACCACATGTTAATAGGTATAAGCGTATTAATTAATAATGATTTCAGCTTGGAGGCTGAGCGAAGTAGTGGGGAATACGTACAATGGAATACGACTCAGCTATAAAAAAAAGAATGAAATTTTGCCATTTGCAGCAATATAGATGGACTTGGAGGACATTATGCTCAGTGAAAAAAGTCAGACAGAGAAAGATAAATACTATATGGTATCACTTATATGTGGCATCTAAAAAATACAACAAACTAGTGAATAAAACATAAAAGAACAAACTAGTGGTTACTCAGTGGGAGGGGGGTCAATATAGGGGCTGGGGGGTGGGAGGTACAAACTACTGGGTGTAAGATGGGCTCAAGGATGTATTGTACAACACAAGGAATATAGCCAATATTTTATACTAACTGTACCTGGAAAGTAATCTTTAACATTTGTATAAGATTTTTTAAATTTTTAACTAAAAAGTAAAAACACCTTCAAAAAAACCCAGCAAATAACAAAACAAGAAAAAAGATATTTCTGGCTGAACAATAAGCTCTGGGTAGATAAGCATAGGTTTTAAGAGCCATCTCATCTGTTTTGCAGGCAGGATAAGCGTGCCGGCCTCATTTAGGTGGCTTCAACATAATCTGCACAGTTAATGGAGAGACAAGGGCATCACAGCTGCAGGCAGCTGAGGAAGCAAGCAGGAGCCAATGGCACCCTGCAGCTCAGAGTATGAAATATTTATTGCTCACTTTAATGGACCACGGTGGCCTGATCCAGGGAGCCCTGGAGCGGCCGAACGTTATGATGCTCTAGCAAAAGCAGCTCTGTGTCTGAAGAGTTGTTTCAGCCTTGACTCGCACCTGGATTATGGGAAGAAGCTTTTTTTGTTTGTTTGTTTTTAGAGGGAGAGCTGGTTTCAGTTGTCTATGGAGGGATTTTTCCTGAGCTGGAGTTGTCACCATCCTTTATGTGTTTATTCATTTTGTGAACTTTCACCAGCCAGCTGTGGGTTCAGGGGCTCTAATGTGGAATTCGACAGTCCTTTTCTGGATTACCCCCAAAGCCCTGAGCCCTTTCCATGCTCTCTACTGCCCTGCTGTCTGTCAGGACCGTGGGGTGACAGGGAACCATCCTCAGGGGATGTAAAGCATCATGAGAATTGAACATTTTCTCCCTCCAAACCCAGCTCTTTGCTCTTGGGTCTCAATGCCTCAGGGCTCATCTTCTCACCTCTGATGCTGTTCCACATGTGACCAAAACATATGCCCAACTGTGAAGGTCAAAAGTAAAGGTTAAAAGTAAAAGTCACCTCAGAGACGATCTCTTTGTGTGCCGTGGACCCCCTTGGTTGTCTGGAACTCCTGTGGACCCCTTCTCATAAAACAAAATACTCAAGATTAGAGGGATACCAATTATATTTCAGTACAGTTACCAAAATAGTTTAACAACAAATTGGTAAAATAATCATATTCGGGCTCGTCTATTAGCAGGTTCTATAACAAGGGCTAGTGGGGGTGGTCTGAGGAAGACTGTATTTTTGAAGGAATGATGAGCATCCTTCATTCCTACAGTGAAAATATCTGCAATATAAATTGGTGATAGAGTCCCAGGCACTGCTGATAAGACTGTGGCTTGTTGCCTACTTTCATAATCAAGGTAAATTATAAATTTCAGTTAGAAGGTAATAAAAATGAAGATGCAATTTGGTTCTCATCTGTATTGGATTGAATGCTGGCCCCAAAAAAGATATGTCCATGTTCTAATGTCCATATGGGTAAAGGGGACCTCATCTGGAAAAAAAGAGTCTTTGCAGATGTAATTAAATTAAGCATCTCGAGAAGAGATCATCCTGGATTATGAGTGGGCCCTAAATCCAGTGACACGTGTCCTTGTAAGAAATAGAAGAGAAGACCAGAGAATTCCATGTGAAGATGGAGGCTATGTGACCATGGAGACAGCAATTGGGTTGGAGCTCCCACAAGCCAAGGAACCTAGAGCCACCAGATGCTGGTCGAGGCAAGGATGGGTTCTCCCTTAGAGCCATCAGAGATCACAGCCCTGCCCACACATTGACTTCAGACTTCTGGCCTCCAGAACAGTGAGAGAATGTTTCTTTTGCTTGAAACCATCCAACTGGTGGTCATTTGTTACAGTAGCTCGAGGAAACTAGTACATTAAGTTCACTGATGTCTCAAATTCTAGTATTAAGACCCCTGCGCGGGTACAACTATGTCACATGTTCATTCCATACGTATCTGTGGAATGATTACTTTTATTCCAGATGCAGTTGTTGACACTGGAGCCTGGGCAGTGGTTAAGCCTGCCTTAGTCTCTGCCCTCAGGAAGCTTGCATTCCAATGCAGTGGGTGATGAAAAATAAATAGAATAATTCATAAACACAATGTGAGGGGATGATAAGGTCCTTGAAGCAAATAAAACAGGGAGGTATACTGAAAGTGACTGGGGGGCTGGGTGGCCAGGGAAAGATGACCATTGCTGAGAAGATGACCATTTAGCTGAGATTTAAGTGATAAAAAAAACTGCCAAAAATGGCGGAAGGAAGAGTTTTCCTGCAGAAGGAATGTGCAAAAGCCTTGAGGTGGGAACAAGCTTGGCTAATTTAATGCAGAGAAGAAAGGCTGTACAGCTGGAGCAGAGAGTAAGGGGAGGGTGGGGGGAGGGGGTAGGTCACAGAGGAGCATACCACTGGGGCCTTAGTCTGGGTTCTCAGAGAGACGGATGCTGAGATGGGGATTAGCATGCAGGGGGGTTCTTCGGGGATGCTCTCAGGATCACAGCTGGGAAGGGAGAGGAAAGGAAGCAGGATTTGAGGAGAGAAAAGTTGGGCTGCAATGCAGTCACCCTCAGCTGACACCCCAGGGAGCTCTGGAGCTGAGATCATTCTGCAGAGTTGTCCTGCCTGAAGGACAGGGGACCAGGCTGGATACCCTGCACTGACCAGTTGCCAGTGACCAGCTCATCCCAGGGAGGGGAGTGCGACCACGGGTAAGGGGACTCTCTTCATTTCTGAAAAGCCACAAGCTTCCAGCATTCTCAGCAGCTAGGAGACAAGCAGCTCGGTCCTGAAGGAGGATCACACACTGCAGCATGCTCCACAGGCCTTGGCAAGGAGTTTGGGTTTTACAACTTTATGTGTGTGGAAATCACAGCTCAGAGAGGGCAGTGAGTTTCCTGACGTCACAAAGCAGGCTGGGGGCAGAACCAAGTTTAAGTACCTTTCTTCCTAGATCAGTCTTCCTTCTGTTATTCCCCAACCCTTCCAAGGGCCAGAATGTAACATTTTGCTCTGCATTCTGATGCTCAGAACTTCCCAGGGCAAGGCCACGTCTATCCATCCTTGAAAGTAGCTGTTTCTAAGGAACCATCTTGATCTGCTCCTCCTTTAGACACCAGGAGTGCTGGAGATGCATTTGTGTGTACATCAACCCACGTGTGCAAACACACATGTGCCTACACACAGCCATGCCCACGCACACATACACACATGCATACACACAGTAACAGTGCATTTCTCTGCACTGTTCTGTATCATTGGTAACGTGGATTCTCCAGCTTTCCGTCAGTGTCGACCAATTATTACGCCCCCCTGGCAGTCATCAAGGAAGATGGGGCCATCCTTTGAGGAAACCACGTGAAGACTGATTACCTGCTGTGTATGATTTCTTCTCTTCTTAGCAAAGAACACTTTCCCGGAGCCCAAGGCACTCAGGGAAGATGTCACCTTCCCAAGAAGCAAAAGCACCTTCCACACATTTCAGATTTCAATTTACCCAGCAATGGCCAGTGACTGACTTCAGATCCTGATAACACTCTCATCTCCGTAAACTCCGGAGGGCAGCCAGTCAACGCAAGCCCGATGCTTCCTGGAGTCTGGAAGCAGATCAGACTGGCGTGAAGTGGCCTCTCAGAAGATCAAAAAGGCCGTGTTAGAGCTCACCTCCACTCTCCAGAATGCTGTGAGTTTTCCAACTTATGCCTTCATTTTTTTAAAAAAGGAAAACACACACACGCTTAGAGTCTATTTCACCACCTTGCCC
This sequence comes from Mesoplodon densirostris, assembly GCF_025265405.1. Taxonomy (NCBI): domain Eukaryota; kingdom Metazoa; phylum Chordata; class Mammalia; order Artiodactyla; family Ziphiidae; genus Mesoplodon; species Mesoplodon densirostris. Next base: position 85,313,848 of record NC_082673.1, on the reverse strand, counting down.
AGATTCTTAAGTGAGGTGAGCAGATGGTGGAGGTAGCTTGTGTAATCGACTCGCTCCAGACTCAGAGGCCAAGAACTGGCTTCTCCAGCCCCAAGGTGGAAATAGACCCTGGGCTCACCGTTGTTCTGGGAACAAGGGATGCTGTACATAAATGTGCCTCTCAGACTCTAATGAGGATACCCCTTTCAGGATCTACCACTAAGCCACAGGTGGGAGAGAACCTGAGCTGTTCTAAAATGCCACAGGCAGGAGGGACAGCTGCACCCCTGGGACCCCGGCTTTGTGCCCATGTGCCCACAACCAAGTGCCATTCAACCTTTCTCAGCATCCGGTTCTGCCATCAGGTTTGATGAGTGACTCCTTCCCTCATCCTCCGTGTGTTCATCTTCTACGAAACACTACACCTCTCCAAGGTCTGTGGTTGGCATTAACTGCTCAAGCCTGGAGAGGTGACAGTATCCTTGATGAGATGTCTCAAGGCTAACGCTTGCCTCCACCCCGGCCACCATTGCCCCGGTTCAGGGACTCCCGCCTGGGTTCAGACCTCCTCCGTCTCCCCAGCCTGACGCCACCATCTCTCTCGGGAACGCCAAAGCCATCTATCAAAGGTCAAATTCCCAGGCCATTAGTTCCCTACTCAGAAGTGCTGCCTGGCTCTCAGAAATGTGAGCAAAGATCTCTCCTCGGAATTAGAATCACACAGCAAGGTGGGCAAGACTATAGAATCATCTAGCGTATAGAATCATCTAACTGGGTTCAAATCCCAGCTCCATCACTCACCAGCTGTGTGCTTTTGTACAAGTCCATTCTCCTCTCTCTACCTTAGTTTATTTATGTGCATGAGGAAGATGAAAGTGCCCGCTTCACAGGACATTTTATGTGGTTTAAATCTGTGAATACATATAAAGTCATGAGAGCTGTAGTTGACGCATCGTAAATCCTCAGTAAACTTTAGTGATTCTCAATGTTATAATTAGCCAGAATCTTCCATTGCACAGTCCCAAGAGTTAAGACACAGCTGAGCCTGAGATAAAGTGAATGGAGGCTGTTTATTCATAAACCTGAGGCAGGGAAACCTTCAGCTGGCACCTGCATTCCAGCAGGGGTTCAAGGTGCTGGAAAGGAATCGGTTTTGTAAGAAGAAAAAGAGGAGATGCCGAGACAATGCTGATTGGTGAGCGATTGTGGGGGCGGGTGGGTGTTGGGATGTGGGGAGACTTTCTGGTTGGTCTGTAGGTAGATTCAACTATCCTTAATCAGCTGCAAGGAGCAGGCAAGCAGTTGGGGCAGTTTTAAAAGGGGAAGGATGGTTTGTTCAGTGTTTAGGGCAGAAGGCTTCCTGGAACAGGTCGGAGGTCATAGGGAGCTTCTCTGTGGTCACACTGTGATAATTATCCATATGGGGGAGACGGGGGCAGGTCGTTTCTCACTCCCCTCCCATGGTTCCCATGTGTTCATGAAACACATACATGGAGAGCTCCTGTCTGTTCCAGGCTTCACAACAGAGACATGGTGTCTAGAGTCGGGAGCTGACAGTCGGGAGGGGAGCCAGACAAGGACTGACATTGTTGCCACAGGGTGAGAGAGGAGATGCATCCCCTGCCCCAACCCTGGGTGCTTTCCCCCCACATGCTTCTCCCAGAAAGACCTCCTCCTCAGACACCCTCACCCTCAGGTTGGATTCACAGCCTTTCTGCGCTCCGTAGCACTCTGTTCTGCTTCTCGAATCACCCCAAGAGCACCATGATCACCGCCTGTTTACCTGCCCCCTCCCGTCTTCTACACTGTGAGCTTCTTGGGGTAAAAGACCTTTTCTCATGCCTCTTCAAAGTTCAGTGTCTTGCCTGGTAGATATTTGGGACATGTCGATGGACTCTGTGAATGTGTGCACGCTGCATGCCTGAATGATGTGGTTTCCAAGGTGGGTCTCAGATGATGAGCAGATAATTATTAGAGAAAAGCAAATCACAACTACCATGAGGTGCCACCTCACACAGGTCAGAATGGCCATCATTAAAAAGTCTTCAGATAACAAATGCTGGAGAGGGAGTGCAGAAAAGGGAACCCTCCTACACTGTTGGTGGGAATGTCAATTGGTGCAGCCACTCTAGAGATCAGTAGGGAGCTTCCTCAAAAAACTAAAAATAAAGCTGCCATATGATCCTGCAATCCCACTTCTGGGCATATATCGGAATAAAACTCTATTCAAAAAGACACATGCACCCCTATATTCATAGCAGCACTATTTATAATAGCCAAGTCAGGGAAGCAACCTAAATGTCCATCAGCAGAGGAATGGATAAAGAAGGTGTGCCACATATATACAATGGAATACTACTCAGCCATAAAAAAGAATGAAATAATGCCATTTGCAGCAAGGTGGATGGACCTAGAGATTATCATAGTAAGTGAAATAAGTCAGAAAGAGATAGACAAATACCATATGATGTCACTTATATGTGGAATCTAAAATATGACACAAATGAACTTATCTATGAAACAGAAACAGACTCACAGAGAACAGACTTGTGGTTGCCAAGCGGGGTGGGGAGGGATGGATTGGGCTTTTGGGATGAACAGATGCAAACTACTATATGCAGAATGGATAAACAACAAGGTCCTACTGTACAGCACAGGGAACTATATTCAATATCCTGTGATAAACCACATGGAAAAGAATATATATATATGTATGTATGTATGTATCACTGAATCCCTTTGCTGTACAGCAGAAATTAACACAACATTGTAACTCTACTTCAATACAATAAATTTTAATAAATAAATAAATAGGGAAAGAAGATGAACAGAATACTACCGAGGAGAGAAGGACACTGGAAAAATATGTCCCTGTGGGCAGTGATTTTGTCTGCTTTGTCCACCTCCTGTCCCCAGGCCCTCAAACAATGGCTACAACGTAGTTGACACTTAAAAAGTATTTATTGAATGACTGGCAAGAAGCTACCTTCTCCTGCTTTGCTGGATGTTATGCAAATGAGAGAGGTCATCCCAGGACAGGATTTAAGCAGTGCTGCCTGTCCCAAGGTAGGCTTCCTGCCCTGCATCCATGAAAACCTCCCAGTCGCTTCCAGGAAGAAGCTTGGAGGCACACACTTTGCTGAAAAGATGTCAAGGCTTCCTCCACACCAGAATCTGGGTTCTACGGTATCCACCATGTCTGTTGCACCCCTAGATTCTGTCTGAAAGTCCCAAGGAAATGGGCTTCAGAATGGAACTCCAGCTAAAATGCTTCCCACTTTATCTGAGTTTGACAAAGTCAGGCTGACCTGAATCCACTCCCAAGGCATAAGCCCTGGGATCCATGGGAACTGGGAGTGGTGTGCGTGGGTGAGAGAGATGAGTGATGAAAGAAAGAGAGAGAGGGGCTTCCCTGGTGGCGCAGTGGTTGAGAGTCCGCCTGCCGATGCAGGGGACACGGGTTCGTGCCCCGCTCTGGGAAGATCCCACATGCCGTGGAGCGGCTGGGCCCGTGAGCCATGGCCGCTGAGCCTGTGCGTCCGGAGCCTGTGCTCCGCAACGGGAGAGGCCACAACAGTGAGAGGCCCGCGTACCGCAAAAAAGAAAAAAAAAAAAAAGAGAGAGAGTGGAATGAGGGACTATCTATGAATGAAATGTAGTGGTTATTAGTGTAAAAGATGAAAACCTCGTATTCTTAATTAATTCAGCTCAAGCCTTCCTCAAGCCAAACCCCAAATCAAGATCTGTGCCTGGAACCAATAGGCTTCTTATTTTTCAAGCCAGGTAAGAGTTGCATCTTCTGTTTCTTGCAGCCCACAGAGGCTCTCCGGTGGCAGGTGAACACTTCTAAACTGAATGAGACACACTGTGGTTGATTGTCCTTAATGGCTGTCTTTGCTCTTGACCTACTCTTCCAGATGCAAACCCTGAGATGCTTCCCGATAGGTCCAGCTTCAGGCCTGAGCCCTCACTTAGCAGGGGGAGGGAAGGCACCTTCAGACATAGTCCCCCAAATGGAGAAGTATCTTCCAAAAAAGGAATAAGTTTGCTGTCAGCCAAACAAGGTGGCAGTCAAAAAATTTACTATAATATAGAGGAGAAACTTGATTATAATTCCCGACCCTTCTGTGTCACCTGCCCCTGGAATTAGGTGCAGTCAGTCTTTGCCTCTCTCCCAGCTTGGACACAGAGGTGCCTTTATTCACGTATCTATCGAGGGTTCCCATGCATGCAGGATCTGTTTCACATTGGCATCCCTTTCCAGCAACTCCTTCCATCCTCTCCTGCCAGGTCAACCAGGAATGTGCCTCTTATCACTGCCCTGTCCATCATCGGAGGGGGACAGCAGCAGTGGGGTCATGCAATCACCAGAGTCTTGTGCGATCCCAAAGGAGTAGTTGATGGAGGGCGGTGTGCACCTCGTGTCTAAGCTCAGGGCTCACTGTCCCTGTAGAACCAGGGTTTCTGGGTCAAAGCCTTGAGGTCCACATAGCTCACCATGTGGAAGGGGACCCCGATCTCCTGTTGCCTAAAAGTGTCCACCCCCTACTTCCTAACTCCCGGACCTTGGTCTGGGCCAGGTTATGCTGGGCACGATGTTGAGGGTTCGTCATCCGAGTGGTAGCTCTTCCTTTTGCCACCCAGGCTCTAAGTGTCCTGCACGTCACTTTCCCCTCAACTTCCTTATGCTGTTAAGACCCTGCAGGTAGAGACCTAACCCTGATCCTGCCCTGAAAGCACCGAGGGGCCTCCAAGACAGCCCCTTCTTCTCTCTGAGCTTCACCTTATCTGCCCAGCCACCTCCTGTCTGGGGCAGGAATCCCCTCTGCCGTTTCCCTGACAAGCACCTGACCTGCCTGTGCTTGCACACTCCCAGGGACAGGGGACTCACTTGTTCACAGGCAGCCTGTTCCATCATTAGAGACCTCTAAAGCTGCAGCATCCCTGGGTGGGGCCCGAGCAGAGCCAACACAGTGCAATCCTCATGCCCTTGATGGCCACCCACTCACCAACGGCTCTGAGCGTGGCTTTGAGGATCCGGGTCACACCATTATGTGGTAAACCTAGGCTCTGATGCTGGGCACATGGTCTGTTCCTAAGTCAGGTGTCTTCCATCTATTTTTGGCTTTTTCGAGCCTGAATCTGGGGTTTTATACTGATCCCTAGATGTTGGGGCTAGATGTTGATGCTGAAGAAATGATTTGAAATCTCTAGAGAGGCTGCTCACCTCGTTCCCATCATACTGCATCCTGCAGGGGTCTGAGTGAGGGCTCTGGAGTCAGACATACCTGAATTTGCCTCTTGGTTTCAGCTTACTCGCTGTGTGACACTGGGAAAGTTCCTTAAACTCTCTGAGCCTGAATTTCCTCAACCTAAAATGGGGATGGTAAAAATCCACTTGCTTTGCGAATGCTCGGAGGATTCAGTCAATGAAAACATAAGATATAAAGGACTTTCCACATGACCTGGCTTTGCTGTTATTATCCCACATGTCGTTTCCTGGAGGGGATTTCAGGCATGGGAGAGTACTTGGTTAGCTCTGGAAGCCCTGTACTTCTGATGCCATTGCCATGGTCACAGCCCTGGCACAGTCTACCCTAGGAAGCTGAGCAGGATGGAGGCAAGAAGCTTGGATCCTGGGCCCTGGAGGGGCAGCTCCACGATGAGTCCATAAGGGAGCTGAGAGGATTATGTGGTTTTGTGTTTGGGGAAAGAAGGGGCTGCTCTTTGGGGTTCAGGTCCTTCTAAAGGTGAAGGGACTTGAGGTGTGAGCTGTCTGGGATCCAAGTAGAACATCACCCCCATTCCAGCATAGCCTTTTGAACTGGAGGCTGTGTAGCCAAGAGGAGAGAGCTTGGCCTTTGGACCCAAGCAGATCTGGGTTCAAATCCCAGCTCTACCATTACACTCAGGCTTCTTCCCCCACCTGGATTGGTGGCTTCTACCAACTCGTTCCTGATTCTTCTTTGACGAGCTCTGTTTTCCCCTCTCTTTAAAATTCAGTTCAAGCAATCCCTCACCCAGAAACTCTCTGAGCCCCCGAGGCAGGCTTAGGGTTATTTTCTCTGTTGTCCCCAGACTATATGGTGTTCTACCACCAGTCACACGGAATTGAAAGAGCCTGTTCAGTGTCAGTCTTCCCGACCCCTGTGAGCACCTTGAGGAGAGGGACACAGGCTCATTCATCTGGATCTGCGGTGCCTGGAATGATGTCTGGCACCATGAAAGGTACGAAGAATATTTGCTGAATTAGTTCATTACAAATAAAAACAGAATCAAAACCAACTAGCTGGGTGCTGGGGACAATTGTAGACTGGAGAAGCAAGAAGGGAAAGGAGGGCTTCCCTGGTGGTGCAGTGGTTGAGAGTCCGCCTGCCGATGCAGGGGACTCAGGTTCGTGCCCCAGTCCAGGAGGATCCCACATGCCGCGGAGCGGCTGGGCCCGTGAGCCATGGCCGCTGAGCCTGCGCGTCCAGAGCCTGTGCTCCGCAACGGGAGAAGCCACAGCAGTGAGAGGCCCGCGTACCCCCCCCCAAAAAAAAAGAAGGGAAAGGAACAAGAATAGACCATTTCCTGTACCTGGTGGGCTAGGAAGGAACCTGGGCCAGGTGAGACCTGGGTTCTACTCCAGGCTCAGACACTAACTGCTTTGGCCTTGGGAGAAGTCAACCCCACTATCTGGATCTGGATCACAGCTTCCCTCCCCTGGCTCATTGCCAAGCTCTCTTCCATTTCTGATGCACTCTCTGGATGGAGGCCCTTGGCTGAGGCCAGGCTCTAACCCTCCCATCTTCCCTCTCAGCTCAGGGCCAGGGCTGTTCACAAGGAAACAGGCTTCCAGAAGAGGGCTGGATTGTTATCTCCAAGACAAGCCTCTAACTGGCCTCACAGTTTAAGACAGGGAACAGTTTTTTTAAAAATGGACACACCTCCCGATCCAGCTCTATTACCAGCAGGTTTTCCGTCTCATTTGTTTGCCTCTGAGTGATCTGAGGCGTTCATTCTGCATCAGCAACACTTACAAGAACTATGAGAAGAAATAAATTTGCCACAGACATAATACACCACGCTGCAGTAATTACAAACCTCTGTCCTGAAAGCAGCCTGAGGAGGTTGAAATATATGAATGCATAATGCTTGGGAGGAGGAAAGAGGAAAAGGAGGGAAAGACGAAAGAAAGGGAGGGGGGAGGGTGGGAAGGGGGGAAGGGATGAAAATAGACACCAACTTATCACCAACGATCTGTGTGCCAAGCACTATGCCACGCTCCTTACCAGATTTACCTCATTTAATTCTTTCAGGATTCCTGTGAAGTAAGATTATTGTTAAGTCCAGGTTATAAAGGAGAAAGTGAGGTCAAAAGCAGAAAAACAGGTTTGCCAGCAGTGGAGCGGAGCAATGGGAAATGAGTCAAGTTACCCTGCAGCACCTCCAAAAGATACCGCACGCAGAGCATCAGGTACGTACAAAGTAAGAGCGAGGCTGGAAGTGGGAACTGGCTGGAAGTCTGTGTACTGAGAACCGACAGCCACCCACGGAATTCCCTATCCTCCCCTGCACAGCCACACAGGGGCACACATGTACAACACACACACACACACAGAGGCTTCAGTTTCCAGATCTTTTTTTCTCTCCCTTTCCTTCAAATGGGCAATTTCTATTGGTGCATCTTCAAGTTCACTGATTCTTTCTTCCATCATCTCCAATCTGCTATTAAATTTATGTGGTAAACTTTTCATTTCTGTTCATTCTCTTTAGTTCTAGAATTTTCATTGAATTCTTCATAGTTTATATTTTTCTGTTAGGTGTTTCTATCTGCTCCCTCATTAAAATCAAAATTTCCTTTACATGAACTTATTTCCAACAGTCATTTTAAAGTCGTTGCTAATAATGGGCAGCAATTGGCACTCTCTTACCATTGCTGGATATATAAAATGGTACAGTAGCATGTGTTTGGGCTGGAATGGCTTGGGGGTTCTGCTGCCTGGGACGTTAGTGTCCTTGGATCCTGCCCTCTGACCTGCACTGGGAACTTCCCTTCAGAGTGGAATCCTTTTTTTTTTTTTTTTTTTTTTTGACTTTTACAAGCAGGGAAAAAACCTGCCCCCACTAGTTGTAAACACTGGGAGAACAAAATATTGTAAATGTAGTACAGATTATTTTTCTGTAAAACCCTCATTCCGTGGACTCCTATTTGTATTAAGAGCTTTTATATTTTGGCTTTTTGTATTTTGACTACAATGTGGTACAGTAGTAGTGCTGGAAGGCCTAATCCTACAATGAATCCTGCTATTCATTGAGCGCCTGCACATGATAAAAAGGCATCACTGATGAAAAGAGCCCCAAAAGACTAGGACTTCCCTGGTGGCTCAGTGGTTGGGAATCCACCTGGCAGTGCGGGGGACATGGGTTTGAGCCCCGGTCCGGGAAGATCCCACATGCCATGGGACAACTAAGCCCGTGCGCCACAACTACTGAGCCTGTGCTCTAGAGCCTGCGAGCCACAGTTACTGAGCCCGTGTGTCACAGCTATTGAAGCCCATGCGTGTAGAGCCCATGTTCCGCAACAAGAGAAGCCACTGCAATGAGAAGCCATGCACTGCAATTAGAAGCCCGTGTACCTCAACCAAGAGTAGCCCCTGCTCACTGCAACTAGAGAAAAGCCCGCATGCAGAAACGAAGACCCAATGCAGCCAAAAATAAATAAATAAATAAATAAATAAATAAATTAAAACAGAACTAAAAGATAAAAAGAAATGGTACAACTCCTATGGAAAAATGTTTGTTGGTTTCTTATAAAGTTAAAAATGTGTCTCCCTAAAAATATAAAATAAAATAATAAAGTCTTTGCAAAGCGCAACATGTGCACTCTCTTGGATTTGGTTTCTTTTTTTTTCACTATGGATTTTTTTTTTTTTTCACTATGGATCACTTTTTCCTATTTCTTTACATGTCTAGTGAAAATTTTATTGAATACTGAACATTGTGGGAAGGAAATTATAGGGGATCTGGCTTCAGTGATCATCCTCTGAAATTAGCAAGCCTCTCAATTACTTGTTGATCACTTGAACTTGCAAAGGCTTGGTTTCACACTTTGCTTGTTCAGATCTGTGCAGATCTCAAGGTATTTTCCAAGCCCCTCTAACTTGGTGGGACTCAAACCTGGCAGGTCTGTGGCATGGTCATTACTCTTAAGGCAAGTTCTTTCTGGTGTCTCAGCCAGTTGCTGGGAGTATTAAGGGATTTCTCCTCTCTGGCAGGGCAAGAACTCCAACTCCTCAGCACTGCTTTACCCAGAGTATCTCTTCTGCTCTCAACACCATAACAGCAGCTATATGATAAGACTTAGGTCACTTGCCCTGTGCACACACAGCTAAACCTCAGCCACAGACTCTCAGGGACTCCCACATCAACTTAAGGGACCCCTTTTCTACATAGGCTCCTCCTTTCCAGTGACCCACCCTCAGGGTTCCATCGTCTCAAGCCCTGCCTGAGCTCAGAGCTCTGTTTTCTCAGCTCAGTGGGACCACGTTCTGTATTTGGACTCCAGCTCACTGTGCCACAGTCAAGAGAATGTCCCAGGCATCAAGCTGGATGATCAAGGGATTCATCTCATGAATTTCCATTCTTCCAGGGATTGAGGTTATGCATTGCCTATTCCTCACTGTCTGAAAGCAGTTATTTCATATATTTTTCCACTTTTTTATTTGTTTACAAATAAACAAGAGGAATAATCTAGTACCACTTACTGCATCATGGCTGGAAGCCTGGAAAATGTATTTTAAATGTCCAAGACTGTGAACTACAGGAAAGCATAGCTAAAGAAGAATGAAATGGCTGTTGGGTGAGCCAAGCCACAGTATATTTCCCAATCTAAAAATATATTATCAATCAACTTTGAAAGAAAATAAAAAGTTTCAGACTTGCCAAGACTAAAATAATAAATTAATAATAAACATAATTTAAAATGTCCTTCTACATGTATTTTCTAGTAAAATAAAAGAGTAGAAAAGGGAGACCCAGGATTCGAGAGACAGAGAATCAAACTCAGGAGAGAGATTATCAAATGGAAGTCCCATGATGGCCATTGTGTACCAGGCTGAGAAAGTGATCTAGTCAGATGGAAAGGAAATCCATAGTGATGTAGGAAGCAGGTTTTCAGTAACACAAAAATAAACTTCAGAGCATAGGACCGTGTTTAAGTACTTGAAGAACTATTGACAGGCATATGACAAAAGGTAAGAACACTGAAAAAGATAACACTAGTCACACAGAAAATAACCCATAGGCAATTATCATGTCCAGGGAAGTCAAAAAGTTATAGTCTCTATAACTGAACTTTACTTAGCCTAACAAGAACCTATTTTACATAGTCATAATTCTACAAATATTATTTATTAGTTTAACCAAAAATCATGTACAAATCTCATGAAAGGATATAGATAGGGAGAGGCATGCAAAGGAGCTATTGAATAAGAAGACTGTATGGGTTCTTCATTCAGATAGACCTGGCTCAAATCTTGGTTCTACCACCATCTAACTGGGCCAACCTGGGCACAGCCTATTTAAATTTTCGAGGCCTCAGTTTTCCCCTCTGAGGGGAATGGATGCTCTCTCATAAGAATGCTGTATTAAATGAAAAAACATACACAAAGCCCCCCCCACATAATGACATAGTGGCATATATATACACACAATTTGGAGTGACACATTAGCACCTACATGGTCTAGCCTCTAATTATCCTTCCAGACTCAACTGCCTCTCCCCTTTCACCCCGACAGTGAGCTCCAGCTACACATAATCATTTAGAGCTCCCAAATTTGCCATGACAATGTACACCTTTGTGCTTTGTCTGTGCAACTCCCTCTGCTCTGAAAGAACTTTCCTTTCTACTAGTGGCCTGAACTTCCGCCCACCCTTCAGGAACCAGTTCACATGCTGCTTCTTCCAAGCTCTACCTCTACACCCCTGCATGGGAGAGAGAAAGTGTTTCTAAGCATGTTGACCAGAGACTGGTGCTCATTGGTGAACTGAGTAGTTGGCTGGGCCCCTAGGAAATGTGAATGGTCATGCATGGCATGGTTTTGGCCTCATCTCTCTATGGTTGAAGAACTCGGTCTCTACATGTTGGGACCTGGGATTCCAGCCCTAACTCTAAGTGTCTTGCTCCTGGGCGGGCCTGAGATGCAATGCCTACTTTTGCTTTCGGAACCAGGCCCCGTCCCCTCAAGTCTCAACTCCCCCAGCTGCTGAAATGGGGGAATCTCATAGCAGCGGCTAACCTGTCCCTTTCCACCACCTTCTGCTGCTGAAATCAGGTGGACTTCTTGCCTGGAATCCCACCCCCAAAGTGAATACATCTCGTGAAACTCACCTACTATATCTCTTGTGGCTTGGCTGGAAGGCTATATTCTACTGCATTTCTTGGCTTGCCCTCTGGGCTGTAAAGAGAGAGCCAGTGGAGAGAAGGGAAATTTGAGACATCGCAAGAAAACAAATCTATTAGCAATAACCTCATGGTTGAGATGGGAAGGTTTATTAAGGAAGGAGTTTCCTCCACAGAACTCGGACCCTTCCCTTTCCTCAAAGACACATTTTAATTTGAAAGTTAAAGGGAGAGGAATAAACTCAGGGAGATCCAGCTCTTTCCTCACTGCAGTGTGAGCTGCAAAGTGACTGGACCATAACTGTCAGGCAAGGAACATTCTCAAATCAGTAGGCTTCCAGGATAGAGTCTTTGGATGACCATGGATGACCATGTGGCCTTTGGCAGGTCCCTTCACTCTTCTGTTTTGCCAACTGAACAGTGGTGCCTTGGACCCTATGCTCTTGGAGGTTCCATCCAGCTGTCATGTTTGTGATCACTTTAGAGGCTTTTTATGTTCTCTGCTTAAGTTTCCTTTGTTCCTGTTATATTTGGGAAGCAGAAATATGTCTTCCCATCTTTCCCATAAAGGAAAGGGGAACCTTTCTGGCAACCTGCCAAATCACTGGGAAGAGTTAATGCTCAGCTGATAGGCTGCGGCCTCATGTCCATCAGGACACAGATCCAGGGCTGGCTCTCTCTTTCACTTTCCTCCCCCATGCAGTAAGCATCTGGGACAGGGTTTGTCCTGTAGGGTCTTGTTTGATCTTCATCCATTCTGCTGCTGGTGGTAAAGGTCTCAGGGTCCCTCTTGGGGCCTGGTCAAAATACATGGGTCCCAGAGCAGGGTTCTGGGGGAAGTCAAAGCATCCACAGAGGACCCAGGCCTTATTCCTTTTTCCCATTCAGTTTTCCCAGTGATCTCGGGAGTGAAGGATCCAAGTTGCTTGCCTAGCTATTCTACGAATAAAATGGATTAATTTCCCATTTGGCTATCATTGTTTTATGCGCAGCTCTCTTGGTCTGGATCTCCAGAGGTCAGGAGGAGTGAGCCTTAGGACCAGGGCACTGTGTCCCCACCCTAAAGTCCTAATAAGACAAAGGAACTCACTGTATAGTCCAAAAGAAAGACATTGACATGACTATAATAGCATGCTTCATATAAATCTTCATGAGTGCTTGTTATATTAAATGGGACACAGCATTAGGAAATGTACCAAGTTCTTAAGGAACCCAGCGAGCAGCTGGATAGATCTGCTGCCCTGAGGGCATCTGGGAGACATTCTGAAGGAAGTGGCTGACGGCCCCCCCACCGACATTCATCCTGAAATGTCATTTTTGTAATGATCTTGCAATAGCAGGGACTCAGTTGCTCAACTCTGGCCCTTTAGAAACATTGTGACAGCCTCCTGTTTGGAGAGCCCGACAGTTATTAAGATGGAAGAAGGCAGTCAGAGGCTCTGTCAAGCAGCCAGGAAGTTCCTGCTGAGGCCATTATAAAGGGGAGCAGTGGGGAAAGCTTTCGGAAATTTGGGGATTTCAGTAGGACCCCAGACCGGGGCTCCCTGAACCTTTGATTGAGACAGGACACGTCTGGCCTCACCGATCTCAAAAACGTACTCTCTGTGCATCCAGGGCCTGCAGTTCTAAACAAGGAGGCTGTTAAAAGATAGATTAAAAGGCATTAAAATAGTATTAGATTTCATGGCACAGAGAGGCCTGTCAGGTCTGGGCTCACAGAGGGAATTACTGTAAGGCAATGATCAAACTGAGTAACCAGTGTCTGCTCAGATTGTGCTGATGCCTCTTGAAAAGGCAAAAACCGGGACTATTGTTTGTGTCAAAAATACTTCTGAAGAGGCTGCAAAAATGAAAAGATGATGATGTGCCAAAGTCTGGAGGGAGAGAAAGGGGAGAAAGAGCAGAACCAGTAGCCTTATCATGTAGGGGAAACAGGTGAGCAAGGGATAGTATTTCAGAGCAGGATGGAAGAGGGGGCTGATGGTGGACAGGGGATGCGTTGGGGAGGCTGCGTTGGAGACCTGGCTCTGTCACCAGGCAGGCTTTCACTTTTATTGAGCTTCTACTATGTGCTAAATACTCTACTAGGTACTGAAAGCATAATACTCAGTGAAAACGACAGTTCCCTGAGGAAGCTGTGTGGTCCTGTAGTTGTCACTGCCCCTCTCTGAACCTCAGTATCTTCTTTTGGAAAGTGACAGTAATCATCCATAACCCCCAAGATGGTGGAGGAATATATTAGTTCACTCGGGCTGCCATAACAAAGTACCACAGACCTGGTGGCTTAAAGAACAGAAATTAATTTTCTCACAATTCTAGAGATTAGAAGTCTGAGATCAATGGTCCACCTTCAGGTTTCTCCTGAATCCTCTTTCCTTGGGTTGTAGATGGTCATCTTCTCTCTGTGTCTTCATGTGGTCTTCCGTTTATATATGTCCATGTGCTAATCTCCTCTTCTTGTAAGGACAACAGTCATATTGGGTTAGGTCTCTCCCATAGGACCTCATTTTACCTTAATTATCTCTTTAAAAGCCCTCTCTCCAAACACAGTCACATTTTGAGATACTAGAGGTTAGGACTTCAACAGATCGATTTTGGTGGGGGGCACCATATCAGAAGTTTAAGTGAGATATCATGACTGAAAATGCAGAACACCTAAGAAGGGTACTATGTATGGTAGTTGAAGGTAAAGAAAAGTCACTGAATAATCATAATCATGATAACATTTACTGAGAACGTATTACACTCTGGCCACTGTGATGAGCACTTGACATCACGTGTTATTTAACTTAAACTCTTGTGACAAACCTATGAGTTAGGTAATATTCTAATCTCTATTTGATGGATAAAGAGACTGATGTACCTACAGACTAAGATAGGAAGTTATCCGACATCACACAGTACATAGTGAAGCCAGAATCCAAAACTCCATCTGTCTGGTTCTAAAACCCTGTGATCTTCATCATTCCACTGGCTGGCTTTCTATAAAGACAAAGGGTTCACATGGTAGGAATCTGAAAGGTGACCCAAGCCCTCTATTCCCCGGATCTCTTTATCATGCTTAAGCCCCTCTGTAACATCTTGCTGTAAGAGGGAAGAAAAACATCGGACTCTATACTGGATCTGTTTCTTTTTCTTTAACCTTTGTATTCTATTGTTTTTTGCTATAAGTTAAGAATGTTGCCTGTAGCCTGAAATCTACAGGACACCCCATTCTCAAGGCTCTGACCTTTAAGAGTATTAACACTTTTCCATTCATATAGAGATAAGAAGTTGCAGAACAGAGGATAACATTTGTCTTGTTGGAGGTTTACAGGAACATCATAACCTGACATATGTGCACAGCTGCAAGAACAAAGGATTCTGACACCAAAAAGTTTACAGCAACCAACCACATCCCCTCCCCTTTTAATATAAAAGAACCCTGGATTCTAACTTGGGGAAGATAGTTCTTTGGGACATGAGTCCACCAGTTTCTCTGTCTGCTGGCTTTCTGAATAAAGCCACTATGCCTTGTCCCAACACCTTGTCTCTCGATTTATTGGCCTGTCATGTGGTGAGCAGTACGAGCTTGGGCTCAGTAATATGGCCACCTGACCAACATCCTCCTGTTTGCATTCTTCTGGTGATGGGGCACTCACTACCTGATGAGCCAGCCCGTCCAATACCTGGACAACTCCAACGGTTTGAAAGTACTTCCTTCTCCAGGAAAACAGATTGATTCAGATTCAAAATCAGAGCCAAGGAGACATTCTCCATTGTCACTTCCAGAGAGGGAATCTTTGACAAGCTCTTGTTGCCTTTAGAGGTAAAATAGTCATAACTTGCTCTTCTTAAAAATTTCCAGCAGGGTGAGGAGAATCAAGACAGAAGACCGAAATTGCTTTTCTCTCCTCTCGCTAACACTGTCATCAGGGAACAGGCCGACTGTGGAAGAGCTTCAGTCAGGGCTAAATTTATATTCATTCAGGTGTCACCGCACTGTGCCTTCTTGCATCTCTTCTCTGATCAATGCACTCATTAAAGATCCAGGCTCAGCAATAGATTCACCTCAGTGCTTGTCACCTTCAGGTTTCAATAACACAGGCTCTGAGACTAACAAGCTACTGAAGAATGAAAGGAATAAAAACCCTTTCATTCCCTCCTTAGATATAGCGTCCTGAAATTGTTTCTCTCTATCCTTTAAAAATTGTTCTGTTGACTGTATTAATTTTATTGAGGAGATCTGAGGAGCACATAAGGGAAGAAGGAGGTTGGGGAAATATTTATACACAGCAGAAGGTGTTTATGGGGCCCTTGTATATTATGCCAGAGCATCGAGAAATTCAAACAACAGTCTTGTCTGTTTTCCTTAACTTGAAAGGTTTGGTTGGACACTTAAAAGAACATTGGTTTAGCTCCTACCTAATTACTTTCTTTTTCTCTTCACAGAAGCAAGTTTTCACTTTTGCACATTCCCTTCTAGAATCTGTCCACATGCCCATATATTTTCACAGTTCCAAGCACGATGTACAGATCATGTTCTTACTGTTATTTTCACGAAACAGTCTATCATAAGTATTTCGTATGTTGCTTCACTCCTTGTAAGTGGCATCTTGTTACTGAATAGTTTATGAGGCTCTTAACCATTCCTGTTAGATTATTTCCCTTTCTTTCATGATTAGATATGACTTCCATGTACATTGCTATTTTCTTCAGTTAAGCTATTTCTTTAGGTTTGACCCCCTTGGATGGGCTCACTGGATCAAAGTATATGAACAGTCTGACGCCTTGCTGACTGCATTTCGGTATGCATTTTTAAAAACAAAGTTTAGGGCTTCCCTGGTGGCGCAGTGGTTGAGAGTCTGCCTGCTGATGCAGGGGACACGGGTTCGTGCCCTGGTCCGGGAAGATTCCACATGCCACAGAGCGGCTGGGCCCGTGAGTCATGGCCGCTGAGCCTGCGCATCCGGAGCCTGTGCTCTGCAACGGGAGAGGCCACAACAGTGAGAGGACCGTGTACCGCCAAAAAAAAAAAAAAAAAAGTTTAGCCATTTACATCACATCAGTGTGTAAGAGCACACCAGTTTTACCACTGTTTTACCAACACCATATGATTAGTACATACCTAAATAATGAGCTTTACCTGATGGTCTTTGCACTTGTACATTTATTTAATTTTTTATTGGAGTAATAATTTTTATTGGAGTATAGTTAATTTACAATGTTGTGTTAGTTTCTGCTGTACAGCAAAGTGAATCAGTTATACATATACATATATCCACTCTTTTTTAGATTCTATTCCCATATAGGTCATTACAGCGCATTGAGTAGAGTTCTCTGTACTATACAGTAAGTTCTTGTTAGTTATCTATTTTATGTATAGTAGCGTGTATGCCAATCCTAATCTCCCAATTTATCCCTCTCTTTTTTCCCCTTGGTAACCATAATTTTGTTTTCTACATCTGTGATTCTATTTCCGTTTTGTAAGTAGGTTCATTTGTAGCATTATTTTAGATTTCACATATAAGCTATTTAATTTTTACAGGGGAATGCTAATCACCTTGCAAAGGCTTCATGTCTATTTCTAGTACAAACATCAACTATATTACCTGAAATCAAACAACAGTCGTGATCTTAGCTACCCACTTTGAATGTCATGGTACTTTATGCTTTTAAGAATTAAGGCTGTGTGCACTTCTATCCTCTGCAATAGGCAGTTCATGGTGTGTAAGCCAGCTGTTAAGCTCAGGAACTGGACGTTCACCACGTGGTGGTCACCGTGCTGGGAGCTGCAAGGCTCATATTTGTTTGGCAGATGAGGAAACTGAGGCACAGACTGGCAGGGAGTCTGCAGCTTAGTGGAAGAGCTGATCCAGAGCCAAGCTTTCCATCTGATATTCAATGTGAGTTCTATTTTCTTCACCAAAACTGTGACTATGCAAAATTCAGTGGAAAGGCTGGTTGCAGGTGATGTTCTTATGCTACTATGATAGGTGTCATGTTTCAACAAAGCTGGAAAAGGATTTGGATTATTTTTCAAGCACGTGGACAGGGAATTAATTCTATGAACTCTTGATACCATTAGACAGTGACTTCAACTAGCTTATTTCTGAGCCTCTGTTTGGTCAAAATAATAGCTGAAACTTGTTGTGTGTCCCTATAGCAAGCTTTGTGCTAAATGTCTTATGGGTGCTACCCCAGTATCACCATCATTCCATTTTGTAGACAAGACAACTGAAGGTATGGAGTTTAAGAAACGTATCTAAAGCCATACTAGTAGCATGTGCTGTAGCTGGAAACTCATCTTTCTAATTGCCAAGGTCATTGTCCTAACTATAGTCTGAGCACTGGACTTTCAAGTTGGGCAAACAATGGGGTGCATCTCATGGATCCTCTCTTTTTATAGAAGGAAAACCTGAGAGCAAGAAAGCTTGAGTTACTGGCCTAAAATCACATAGTGACAGATCTACCACTAAGGCCGGACTCCCCAAATCTTCCTTCAAAAATTCCAAGTAATATATTACATCCCCCCCACCGGGAGGTAGAGCTTAATTCCTCTCCTCTTGATTGGAGTCTTGTGGGCTAGACTTAGTGACTTGCTTCCAAAGAATGAGGTGTGGAAACGGGAAAGTAGTAACATCATGTTGGAGAAACCCGGCGGACACCACCTCGATCAGGTGATCAAATTTCCCACCACCAGTGATATCTTATGTTGACATCACATACCCACAATATCAGGCAGCCTGAAGGACACTTCACCTCTGTGCTCAAAAACCTATGACTCTAGGGCTTCTCTGGTGGCGCAGTGGTTGAGAGTTCGCCTGCCGATGCAGGGGACGTGGGTTGCTGCCCCGGTCAGGAAGATTCCACATGCCGCGGAGCGGCTGGGCCCGTGAGCCATGGCCGCTGAGCCTGCGCGTCCGGAGCCTGTGCTCCGCAACGGAAGAGGCCACAACAGTGAGAGGCCCATGTATCGCAAAAAACAAACAAACAAAAAAACAAAAATCTATGACTCTAATCTAATCAGACAATTCCAAATGGAGGGTCCTCCTTCCAGCCCTGACTAGTATTCTTCATAACCATCCAGTGCATGAAAGAAAAAGAAAGATTAAGAAACTATCTCAGATCAGAATAGACCAATGACATGACAATTAAATGCAGTGGGATCCAATCCAGGACAAAAAAGAACTTAAGTAGAAAAATAGTTAATATCTGAATGAAGTCTGTGAGTTAAGAATACTTTACCAATATTAATTTCTTAGTTTTGATCATTGCACCATAGTTTCAGATACCTTGGTTATATATACCAGAGTTATACACACCTTAGGGGAAGTTGGTTGAAAAGTACAAAGAAACTCATTTTATAGTATCTTAGCAACTTCTCTGTAAATCTAAAACTATTCCCAAACAAAAAGTTTAATGAAATAAAAACAAACAGTTTTCCTAAACCCAAGCTGCCTCTTTCATGGGCATTCTCTTATGGCTTATTATTCCCCACAAAAGAGGGGGTCCAGAATACTTGGGGAACGCTCTTCATTCTAAACAACTTATTCTTATAAGGTAGATTGCCTTACAATGTAGAATATCTACACACACACACATACACACACACACATACACACACACACACTTCAAGCTGCTAGAATTGACTTCAAACATACAATAACATTCTCTCTTCAGGCTGAGAGCCTGCGGTTTCAGGTGGCCACTTGTTAGGGGAAGAATGTCCCATGTTATTTATTTTTTTCTTTCTTTATAGAGGCAACAATGCTGCAGCTGAGCTTCCGTAGAAAGAAAATGACATTCTTTCCATTTAAAAAAAGGAACAGTTAAAAATAAGCATTGGGGGCTTCCCTGGTGGTGCAGTGGTTGAGAATCCGCCTGCTGATGCAGGGGACACGGGTTCGAGCCCTGGTCTGGGAAGATCCCACACACCGCGGAGCAACTAGGCCCGTGAGCCACAACTTCTGAGCCTGTGCTTCTGGAGCCTGTGCTCCGCAACAAGAGAGGCCGCGATAGTGAGAGGCCCGCCCACCGCGATGAAGAGTGGCCCCCGCTCGCCACAACCAGAAAAAGCCCTCGCACAGAAACGAAGACCCAACACAGCCAAAAACAAACAAACAAACAAACAAACAAATAAATAAATAAAATAGCGTTCCCTTTAAAAAAGAAAAAGCATTGGTACATACTGCAGTTATCATTCAGAATAAATTCAGGAACGGTGACATCAACTAATGCGAGTACGCAGCTGCCTGCTGATTGAAACCATCCTCAGCCCCCTGCGGAGGTCCGATGTTACTTGCTCATCTGGTCTGTCTGTCTTATGTTGACAGGGAACCCACTGAGCAGGGACCAAGGCTCCTTTTTTTTTCAACACAGCCCAGAGTCAGTTTGCCCTCAATTGGGTGTTTGCTGGAAATGGGGGGAATGTTACAATATGATTATGATCTCATTAACTTAATGTTTGCCTTTGATTCACTGAGATTTTCCAAAGGAAGAAGGCTCCATGAAAACCGGTAGCAAAATGCTCATTAAAGAGGCCACTAACATTTACTGAAAACTAACCACATTCCAGACAGCCCTGGACACTCCACCATGTCTGCCCTGCCCCAGCCAACCTGCTGGAAGGTAGTACTAGTCCCTTTTATCAACAGGGCACAATAGAGCTGTGAAATGACTTGTGAAGTGGACACCCTAGAAGTGGAGGTACGGACATCCATTCCCCAGCCCCTCCTTTTTCACTGCCCCAGAGCACTGATGAGTCAGGAATCATGCTTGGCACCCTGGATGCCAAGAGGATTGTTTTCATCATTTATGAATTTCTGTATAATTTCTTCCAAAAGAAATTGAGATGTCTTATGGAGACTCAAAACTGGATACAAAACCAGTTGCATCCCGCAAAGTATCTGGTGTGGAGGTGGGTGCTGGACACTTTTCTGAGCATCTAGTACTAGTCAAAGCTGCAAGACCCTCCATGTCCATAAGGAAACACCAAACAGGCAATAGGATGGGGGAAGGGAGAGCAGGAGACGTGGTTAAGGCATGTATACCACCTCTTTAGAGTCTGCCTTATCCTTTGGGATGTTGTCTTAACCCTCCATTGGGTGCTGTATCTTGGAGAGCCATAGACCGTGTACTCAATCATTTTTTTCATTCTCCACAGTGGCTTGCATATACTGCTTTGCACGTGACTCCTTTGCTCATTTATAAATGATAATACCCAATTCGAAGGAATACTGTGAATGTATCAGACAGTGTGTGTCCACTGCTTAGCACGTGCCTGGCTCACGTGAGGCTCAATCACGGCAGCCGTGGGCTTGGTGTGCGCTTAGTGGAAGCGTATTGATTTGACTTAAATTGCTTAAGGCGGACAAAATTGCTAAGGGTCGTGCGTGCCATAATGGGACCCCATATTTCAGTGCCATCCACCTGGAGGGGAGGAAGAGGAGGAGAGGGAAGCATGGACTGGGGAAGCAAGAGTCAGAGAGGAGGGGAGGGAATAAGGAAGGAATAAGAGGAGGGGAGGGAAGGGGGAAACGGGATGGGGGAGGGGAGGGGAACGCAGAGCCGTGTGGAAGAGGAAGAAAGAGGAAAGACAGTGAAGGGGAGGGGACGCCAACGGCAAAAGGATCATCAGTCTGAACAGGAAGAATGGCCACCTCCATGACAGGGTGGGAAGGATGAGAAGGTAGTTTGGCCAGTGTGGGTTTGGGGGCACTTGGGGGCGACAAGTAAACTGCGTTGAGAAGTCAGATGTTTGGGTCCAGAGCAGGATCAGAAACTGTTCTATAAATGGCCAGGTGGTACATATTTTTGGCTTTTTTTTTTTTTTTCCAGTATGCGGGCCTCTCACTGTTGTGGCCTCTCCCGCTGCGGAGCATAGGCTCCGGATGCGCAGGCCCAGTGGCCATGGCTCACGGGCCCAGCCGCTCCGCGGCATGTGGGATCTTCCCGGACCGGGGCATGAACCCGCGTCCCCTGCATCGGCAGGCGGACTCTCAACCACTGCGCCACCAGGGAAGCCCTATTTTTGGCTTTTTGAGCCATGCAGTCTCTCCTACAGCTACTCAACTCTGTTGTTGTAGCTGGAATGTGGTCCCAGCTACCATGTAAAGGAGCCACTATGGCTGTGTTCCAGTAAAACTTTACCTACAAAGCAAGCACAGGTTGGATTGGGCTCGGGGCTATAGTTTGCCAGCCCCTGCTCTAGAGCATCAGGCGGATGTCTGGACTGGATATAAATGGTCAAGGAAAGGTGAAGCCATGAGTGTGGATGAGGGTAGTGGAGTGGCCCAAGAGGGTGAAGAGAGGGCCTGGGACAGACCTGGGGGCTCCCCCTCCCCAGCTGTGCCTGGAAGCCTAGTTCCCACTCCTATGCCAGCTTCCTGGGCCTACAGGACTCTCCCTCCCCTGTGGCCAGGCTGACAGGGAGCTCTGTCCTGTCCTCGCCCTGGTGCAGCAGGATCCTGCGCTGCCGGAGGCATGGGTTCTGGCCCATTCTCCCACCCTTGATGAACAGGTATCCTGAAGGTTGGAATCAGCCCTCCCCCTGCATCCTGAGTGACCTGGTTCTTTCAAAACGGGAATATGTGGATGAAAGAGGAAGGAAGGGAGGGAGGGAGGGAGGAAGGAGATTGATAGATAATGGACAGATCGATACATGATAGATAATGATGCTGATGATAGAGAGACAGATAGATGGACAGATAGAAAGATAGACATAAAGATAGATAAAGATAGGGGCTTCCCTGGTGGCGAGTGGTTGAGAGTCCACCTGCTGATGCAGGGGACACGGGTTCGTGCCCCGGTCCGGGAAGATCCCACATGCCGCGGAGCGGCTGGGCCCGTGAGCCATGGCCGCTGAGCCTGCGCGTCCAGAGCCTGTGCTCTGTGGCGGGAGAGGACACAACAGTGAGAGGCCTGTGTACTGAAAAAAAAAAAAAAGATAGATAAAGATAGATGGACAGTCAAGCCCATCTCGGACATTTGCAGAGCCTTGAGGTTGGGATATAAATGGAGGCTCCTGGCCTGTAGTCTACTTCTCTGTTCCCTTCTCCCCAACTTCCGTCCTCCCATCCCCCCATCCTCCCATCCTCCCATCCTCCCATCCCGTATCACAAAGGGCCCCGTGTTCATGCATGCAATCACCCCACGCCAGCCACCCCACCCTAAGCAGCCACCCATGTTGACCCCGGGGCCTAGGGATGAGAATGCCAGCTGCACTGGCCACCCTCGGGAAGTCACACATGGGTAGAGGCCTACATGCCCCTGAAATCAGGTTTGGGGCTGTTGAGTCAAGGAATTCTACATCCTGAACATCTAGATCATGTTCTAGAAGGTGGGACATGCACCCTGGGTGGGCTCCTTCTTTGGGGCTCATGGAGTCCTTGTGTTTAGGGAGAGGGATGTGGCACAAGGCTTGGGGCTCAAGGTATCGCAAGGCTGAAACGAAGGCATCGACCAGACTGCATTCTTACCTGGAGGCTCTAGGGGAAAACCTGTCTGTAAATCCAATCTTGCAGGCAGAACCCAGTACCTTGCAGGTATAGGACTAAGGTCCTGCTTCCTTATCAGCTGTTAGCCAAGAGTCACTCTCAAAACTTTAAGGGGCCCCCCACATTCCTTGCCATGGGATTCCTCTCCTTCTTTAAGCCAGCCATGGCACATCAAATTCTTCTCAAATCTCTGACTTTGTGTTTTGACTTTTAGATCAAGGATTAAAGAGTTCATGGGACCCGGTTGGGCCCACCCAGATAATCTCTCTATGTCAGAGTCAACACTCTGGAGCCCTAATTACATCTGCAGAATCCTTGGTGCCATAATCATGGGGGTAACGTCTCATTGTAGTCACAGTTTCCATCCAAACTCAAGAAGAGGAAAATATACACGGGCAAGGGTTATTGGGGTAGTATCAGCCGAGGTTCTCCAGAGAAAAGACCCATAGGATATATAGATACATAGAGAGATGAAGATATGGATAGGCATATGCATATACATATATTGATGTTAAGAGATTTATTGGCAAGTCTGAAACCTGCAGGGCAGGCCAACGGGCTGGAAACTCCAGCACGAGTTGATACTGCAGTCTTAAGTGAATTTCTTCTTGTGAAACAGGGTTTCCCTCTTAAAGTCTTCAACTGCTTGGGTGAGGCCCACCCACACCATCAAGAATAACCTTTATGATTTAAAGTCAGCTAATTGGAGATGTTAACTACATCTATAAAACATCTTCACAGCAACACCTAGATTAGGTTTGATTAAATAACTGGATCCTATCGCCTCTCCAAGGGGACACATAGAACAAACAGCACAGGGATCATCTTAGAATTCGGTCTACTCCACTTTTGTGAGCAGCTGTGTCCTACTAATAACCTGGGTTGCAGCTGCGGTCAACCAAAGCCCCACAAGTCCTGGTACTGTTGCTATTTGTGTCACCCGTGTACATTTCAATTTGCATGTGTAACATTGTATGTCTGTCCAAGACCAGAAAGGTATCCACAGCCCTCCCCTTGCCTGGAAAAGCCCCATTATATGCTTCTCAAGGAGGATGCTCACCCAGGACTGTGCCCTTCCTGAGGGGGGAGTTTAGAAGGTTCAAGAAGGGCTTGGCAGGCCTCCTGCCGCTTTCCTCATGGTTAACCGTAGCCCCAACCCCTGCATCTCAGCTGCAGAGAAGCATCAGCTCTGACAACTCTTCTGGCGGGGGTGGGGGGCGGAGAAAGGCATTTTCAAAGCTTATTAATGGGACCATACGTATGTATACATTTTACACAAAGCCAGTTTATTTTAAAAATCAATTTCTCCCCTACAGATGGCATATTGCAAAAAGCGACGAGAGCACAGCAGCCCCCCTGCCAGCGGCAATTCTGATTGCTCGTCTCCGAGTGGCTGAGCCCCTCCGCTACGTGGGGACGCGTGCACGGTTCAGGATGCCCATTGATGCTGCACCAGAGCAGCGGGGGCCTCCTGGGCAGACCTTCTACCTGGGTCTCACTACGGGTTATGCTGAGCCAGAGCACGGTCTGCAGGGGCCATGCAGGACAAAGGGACCCAAGCCCAGGTGAAACCAGGAGCGGGTATTGGCCTGAGGGGCTGGAGTAAAGTTAGAAAACTGCCAGGAAAAGTGGGCTGCATTGCCTCAGTTTCCTCAGACTTAGCAGAAAATCAGGATTGGATGATCCCCCCCTCCATGGAAGCTGGTGGAAAGTGGATTTGCCGCCTTCTGGAGCATCTGCACTACCCTACCTCACCCACATTAGCAACAGGGCTGACAGCCAGCTTGCCTCTCCCGGAAGACAGTGCTGTATAAAAATACTGGGCACACCAGTTTTTATTGCAAATCACATCAGAGCATCAAAACAGACACAACTGTCACTCTGACTCACATTCTCAGCCTCAGCTTGGATTTCAGCTGCAGCTGGTGTGGATGTTTTCGGGGGTCTTTGGCTCACTTTGTGAAAACAGGATCTGGTCCACACTTGGCAGCCACACTGCTCCTGCAGTGACACATTCCTGGCCTGTGGGCACGAACAGCTCAGACGTGGAGGGGTGTGGGCAACCCTGAGTGGTACCCGCAATAAAGCCCAACAGCCTACTGCCCTCCGTGCTGACGATTCTGGCTGGCATCCTGGATGTTTCACAGAAGGTTCTGGAGGAAGGGAGCCTCCACTGCCCACAGCAGCAGCCTTATAACCCTTCTTATCAGGCTTTGCTTCTTCCCTGGTTCACTGTCCCTCCTCCCTCATCATGTCACCTTCCAAATAAACCATGTAAATACAATTCCCTGTGCCCACTCCTTCGGCTTTCAGGGGGCTCCTAGCTAGGACATCTCTGGAAATGCTATCCTCTCACTAAAGATCTTAACTTTGGCTCAACCCTTACTGAACTGTTGGTGCCAACGTCTCTACGCCCCAGACTCAACTGAAACAACTTCATGGTGAAAAAGATGGGTTGATAAACTTGACTGTGGAAACGCAACACATCCCTGGGAAATTCACGTCTCTTGGAAATTAAGAAACCACAGTCACCCCTTTACAAACTTCAACTCCCATGGGGGAAATTATAACACGCACACCTTTCCTTCTCTATATTCTCAACAATGCTGGAGGTCAAGAGTATTGAGAGGAATACATTTATGATACCTACAATACTTATAAAACTTACTGACAACCAATAACAATGGATTGAGGTCTGGGCTGGCAAGGTCAGAGTAGAGATTTTTCACAGCGCCATGTTGGGAAGGAAATAACACAAAGTACACACAAGCTTAGGGTCTGTTTCCCCTCTGCTTCTAGGATGGGGACAGGAGGAAAAACGTGCATAACGCACCTTAAGACCATGAGCTGTGATTGCTCCCTGGGAGGGAGCAGACGGGGTGGCATCATAAAGGTCAGTAAATACGCGGTCAAGAGCCAGACACACAAAATAGAAGGCAGGAGTGTGCCAAAAACATCACGTGCCACATCAGTCAAAATAGACTAGGTCGGGAATTCCCTGGCGGTCCAGTGGTTAGGACTCCGTGCTTTCAGAGCCAAGTGCGTGGGTTCAGTCTCTGGTGGGGGAACTAAGATCCCGCAAGCCATATGGCACGGCCAAAAAGAAAAGACAAAATAGACTAGGTTGCGTTGTGTAACAACGCCAACTCTTTGCGGCTTAAAACCACTGAGTTTTACTTCTCTCTTACGCTAGGTGTCCCTCGAGGGTGGGCTGGGGGCTCTGCCTTGCGCTGCCGTCACTCAGGGACCAGGTAGATGGAGCAGCCACTGTGTGAGTCATGGCCAGTGATTGGCAGAAGGAAGGGAATCTGGCGAGTTGCTCACTGGCCTGTAAAGCTTGCACCCAGATGTAGCTTTGTCACTTCTGCTCACATGTCATTGACCAAGACCAGTCACATGGCCACACCGAAAGAAGCTAGGACTGCTGTCCTACCAGAGGGCAGAGAGCTGGAAACTATCGGTAAGGAAGGCAAATTGCTACAAAACACATTATGAACACCTCCCCACCTCAGAGGAGGAAGCCCTGAAATGTTTCCAGGGCACAAGGGATGCCAAATGGATATTATTTATAAAACTGATTTTTTTCCTATGCTATTTTCAGGGATCACAAATATCATCGACATTTTGGTTACATATGGTCTCATCCTTAGAATCTTGCTAATATTTTATCACTATAAGTATATGTATTTTAAATACTTAGCAATATTCGTTACATGTATGTGGGTATATAAAATATATATATTTAAAATTTCATTTTTATTATTTAATTAATTTAATTTATATATTAAGGCATTCATCTTTTTACTTGAGGACTTCAGCCTCCCTAAGTTTGTTTGCATGTTTTCCTATAAAGCCCTATGTTCTATAATCATGCATGTGCCTCTTTGAAGAACTTTATGACCTGTTCTTTTGGCGTTTGGAAAGGACCACCGTGTTTTCCATCACCGAAATCCAATTCCACGGTCCTAATGTCGTGGATCATCTCTTCTAAGGTGCAAAGCAAAGACTGGAAGAGAGGTGTGTGTGTAAATACGCGGTCAAGAGCCAGACACACAAAATAGGGGGAGGGAAGAATCAAGAATGAAAGAGCCAGGAAGGTCAGCAGAGGGAAAGCGACAGAAGAAAGGTGGTGAGATCCCACAAGCTACACGGCACAGCCCCCAAAATAAAAGACCAAATAGACTAGGTTGCGTTGTGTCGTGCACCAACGCCAACTCTTCGTCCCAGCGCCGCTCCCACCCCATGGCACGCAAGGAATCTTGAAGAATGAGGCAGCTTTGTGAGGCCATGTGTCTTCAGAACAGTCCCTGGGACACACCGAGCTGTCCTTTCAAGCAGCCGTAATCCTCCTCGTACTGTTCACCATGGCCGTGGTGCTGAGGGCTCAGGTGGGCGGCCCTTCTGTACATACTGATGCCAGGGCCACAGAGGCTACGGGACTGGTGTGGGGACACTGAGGCAGAATCCCAGGTCCTGCCTGGAGGGAAAGGGACTCAGTCCCGTGATGCCTCCCTGGAATCCACCGCAGACACTCGCCCCTCACTGGGCCAGGCAGGGTCATTACATCACCCCCTTACTCTCTCTCTCTCTCTCCAGGTGGACCACTGAAATCCCACTCTCAGAATCCACCTGCTGATGATTCAGGACCAATTCAAGCGTTGGAGCAGGAAAGACCTTCACTGACAAAGAAGAAAAAGCTTTCTGTTTGTCTTTCTCGTGTTCTGTTTGTCTCTCTCTGGTTCAATAGCTGAATGTATGTTGTGAAGAACCAAGGGGCAGAAATCCAGAAAATGGGTTTATTATGGTTTCCAGCTGGTACTATGCTTTCATTACCCTGATATTCTCCCTCTTTTTTTCTTTTTTTGGCCTTGAGTGTTATCTTTATTGTATTTTTTTAACATCTTTATTGGAGTATAATTGCTTTAGAATGGTGTGTTAGTTTCTGCTTTATAACAAAGTGAACTGGATATACATATACATATATTCCCATATCTCCTCCTTCTTGCGTCTCCCTTCCACCCTCCCTATCCCATCCATCTAGGTGGTCACAACCCTGATATTCTTGATTAGGGGCAAAAACGGTTCCCTGCTTTCTGAACGCCTTGAGCTCCAGGAGGGGAGATGCCAGGGCCTGGCGCTGTCTTGCCGCCCACTGGCTTTGTGTCTGCACTGTTTCTGCATCTCTGAGGCTGTTTCCTCAGCTGTACAAGGGGAAACAAGGGATGCTGGACTAAAGGCTGCCAAAGGCTGCTTCTGGATCCTTTTAAGTGATACCCTTTTACTGAATGCCATGATTTGGGCCCTATGTTATGTGAGTTCAGGGTTCTTTTAAAAAATATAACACCATATCCTCCACACCTAGCGAATGATTGGTCACTCCTTTCAAACATATATAAATCTTCCCTCTTGGCCTTCCTGTGATCTCCCAGAGCTTGAGATACAGAGTAAACTTTCCTTTAAAAATCTTGTGAAGGTTTGCAAATGACAAACCATTCTGGGCTTAAGCGTTCTTAACTCTTATCAACCTTACTCAGATATTTTAATTCACTTCTAACAGCAGTTGACATTTTTTGAACCCTTGCTATATATACTCCAGGCATTGTTCTAACAGGTTGAATGTTCTAAACGCCTTCTTATTGGGTCCTGATGACAACTTGCTGAATCGGTGCTATTATCATGTCCCATTTTACAGATGAGTCAACTGAGGCCACGCCCCTGGGGAGGGATGGAGCAGGACTCACATCTGGCAGTCTGGCTCAAGAGGCTGTGCTCTTCCCCTGGGACTGTATGACGCACCCTCATTTTCTGCTTATTTTTCCACCCACCTGCTCACTTCCCAGAAGCTTCCCTCTGCTCGGCTTTTTCCCTTCTCCTAAATGCCAACCACCGTTTCTCTTCTCGGGATTACACAGTATGGTGTACCTATTTCAAGCCAACTACTATCTTTGCACTACAGTAGTCTTCCATTTTCCCTGAAAACAAAAGCTTGAGGATAGGGGGTAGGAAAATATGTAACCTTCCTAATATGTATGTGTAGCAGGGACTGGTGTCAGAGGTCCCAAGGAGACCAAGGACCCTACCAGCAATAGTGATAATTGGAGTTGGGGTCTCCACCACGCCCCTTCCTCATCTTCAGCTGCTAAACCCCGGTGTTCCCCAAGCAGCAAGCCTGCTCTCCTGCAAGAAACGATATTCTCCCGCAGCAGACTGTTTCTAATTTCACCTTCTTGGAATTTTCTTTCCAGCGGTAAATCTTCTCAACTGGCGATGGCTCCAGAAGCATTTTCAAAGGAGAAATGAAAATCGTGATCACCAGGCTGAGGAAACAAATGCATTTTATTCAGTTACAGGAATGAGGAGACCCAAATCATTCCCACCCAGAAAGTCTGCTGCTATGGCTCCTGTCCCAGCCTTCTGCGTGCTCCTGACTTCTAGACCAAGGTCAGGGGAGGAGGCTGCATCCTGTGTCTACCGGCTGCACCCTCCGTCTCCCGGCTGCACCCTCCCCACGCCTGCTGTTGACGCCCCCTCGTCCCCTCTGGAATGAGCATCTCTCCCAGGCTCCACTTCCTCCTCTTCCTCTCCCCCCTCCTCCTCCTGCGTCATGACAGACAATAATAGCATCTGACCTGTGGGTGGTCATGACCATTAAATCCACACGCATGCAAAGTCTACCAGAGAGCCTGGAGCCCCGGAGCGGGGGCTAAGAAGGATAGCTGAATTCACATCGAGATGGATCTTGAGGATGAATGTGTGTATTTAATGAGCATGGATGGGGCAAATTCTGGCTACCCTGTGATGGTTTAGATGCATCCCGGGAAGAAGAGTCCATCCCTTCACTCAGAATTTACAAAATACAAAATAGACTGAGTCCTAACTCAGACCCAGGCTGACTTGTCTTGTTACTTCAGACACAACCAGCGTAGCTCCTGCCACGTCTTTTGGGCCCTTGGGAGACGCCGAGAGAAGTGGTAAGGACAGGCCTGAAGGGGCGTGTGCTTGTAGAGGCTCAAACGGCAGAATGCAAAATGCCGATGAAGTCAACACACACAATGAGGCAATGACAATTCCTGTATGTGAGCGCCTCCCATGTGCCAGTGACTGTGTACATATTAGCTCCACGCAGCACAATAACCGTTAAGTTTCCGTTGCAGAGATGAGGAAACTGAGCCCTTTTGTCCAACAACTAGAAAATTGGTCGATCCAGTGTCCCTGAAGTCCACTCCAGGTGGGACCATCGGTGTCTTTTCCCAGGTGAAGTGGCTGGTCCATGGTCACACCAGAGCTAGCTAGTGATGGCATCTGGTCCATATATTAGGTCACGTCGCCTGCAACCCCCCCTATATCAGTTGCCCCTCATCAGCACACCCACCCCAGGACGTAGTTCCAGGATCCTAACAAGTGCGGCAGGCACACTTGCCACAGCCTGGTGGCTTGGTGGTAGAAACCTGCCACTGGAAGTCAGCAAAGATGCTGGTATCCATCTCAGAGCCCTTTTTATATATCAGCAGTTGGGAGTCCTGGTGTTGCTGCAGGAAGAGGGACCCAGTAACAGAGATACATACGGGAGACCCAAGGAATGTAGAAGGAAGAGCCAGGACCGCGGAGACCAATGGGAGGGATGCAGAGATCAAATCGTGATTGACCTTGATCGGCATCGTGGGAAAGCAGACTCTACATCCACCTCAGTGGGGAGCCCGTGAACCATGTGAGGCAAGGGCTGGTAGGGTCGGACTGTGGTCTAGAAGGAGTTCTCTGCTGGCTCTCCGGAGGATGGGTGGGCTGGAAGGGAAGCAGTTGGGTTTGCATGGGAGGAATCAGTGGCCTCTGTTTGCAGGAGGCCATGGGGAAGGAAGAGCTTAATGATGCCTGTCACCAATATGTCACCCAGTGCACAGACATTTATTATTCAGCTATTTTGTTACTGATGTATCCCCAGCACTTAGAACAGTGCCTGGTTCAGAATAGGCACCTAACACATATTCACTGAATAAATGGGGAACCGCCAAGGGCCAGGTTGGGGTGGAAGTTTAAGAGTAACCAGCCCCAGGGTTCCAAATTGGAGCTTTCTGAGGGTTTATCCCATGGCCTGTGCATGATTCCATCCTGGAGGGTGGAATAAGAGAGGCCTGGTCCCTGAGACCTGTTCCCAGAGACACGGGGCTGGGGCTGGGGGCAGGATATCAGGAAATGCTGTCCCCATTAGCACAGATCAACGAGGAACCTCCGAGATTTCAAACCGAAAGAAGATCCTCCTGGGGCCAGGCTACCCGAGCTGACCTCTTCCCTGGGGCTTTCTGGAAATGACTCTCCTTGGTAGGCTGAGCCTAGGCCCCTTCCAAAGATGCCCATGTCCTAATCCCCAGAACCTGTGAATGTGTCACTTTACAGGGTAAATGGGACTTTGCAGATGAGAGTAAGTTAGGGATATTGAGACAGAGACATTGTCCCAGATGATCCAGGTGGGCCCGACGTAGTCACAGTTAAGAGAGGCTCAGAGTCAGAGAAGGTGATCTGACCCTGAGAGCAGAGGTCAGAGTGATGTGGTGAGGGACAAAGGAGGACAGGCGGCCTCTAGAAGATGGGAAAGGGAAGAAAACGGATTCTCCCCCAGAGCCACCAGGAAGAGGCAACCCTGCCAACACGTTGATTGTAGACTTTCCGCCTCCAGAAGCAGAAGAGAATAAAGGTGTGTCTCTTTTTTATTAGGAGACATAGCGCATCTTTTATTAAATGTACTTCTGGGCCTCCCTGGTGGCGCAAGTGGTTGAGAGTCCGCCTGCCGATGCAGGGGATACGGGTTCGTGCCCCGGTCTGGGAGGATCCCATATGCCGCGGAGCGGCTGGGCCCGTGAGCCATGGCCGCTGAGCCTGCGCGTCCGGAGCCTGCGCGTCCGGAGCCTGTGCTCCGCAACGGGGGAGGCCACAACAGTGAGAGGCCCGCATACCGCAAAAAAAAAAAAAAAAAAAAAAAAAAAAAAATGTACTTCTAAGTGTTTTACAGTATTATTATATTTGTTCAATTTCATTTGTTTTTGCTTTGATTTAGAAATGTAGTTGATTTAAATTTAAAAAATTTTTTTATAATTTCAAATTTACAGAAAAGTTGCAAGGATCCGACAAAGAATTCTTTATCCAGATTCACCAGTTCTTTACTTTCCCCCTGTATGTTTTATGATTTTTTTTCTAAATCATTTGAGAATAAACTGGAGATAACTTTGCCAAACGTGTGTCTTTTAAGCTGCTAAGTTTGCGGTAGGTAGTCTGTTACAGCAGCTGTCGGAAACTGTAATACACCTCCTCTCCCCTGCCTTTGCTACCAGCATGCCAGCCTCAGGAGAGGCCTTGAACCCCTTGTTTCCCTCAGGTGCTGCTAGGACAAAATCACCAGGAAGTAAGGGAGAAAACGGGAAAGAAACAGTATGACTTACATGGGCCAAAGATCTGCTTCCACCAGGACCACCTGGCTCCCTTTCCAACCATGGCCTCCAGGTCATGACATCCTAGTAAGTTCTGAACAACTTGATTGACACAAAGGCCAGTTCAGGAAAAATTTAAATATTTACAGGCTGTATTTCTTTTTTTATTCAAAATGCAAATAACTCTCCTGGGCCCCAGAGGATAATGTATGTTGGTACAGCCCAGATAGCTATTAGAACTGAACAATGCCCGTAGGGAAAATGGCACGTTTAGCTTCTGAATTAACATTTGGAATATTCAAGAAGTAGTAACAGAGATGCAGCTTTCTCATCTTCAGTTCTTTCCTTTTATCCTTTTCAAGTTTTTATCTTCAAAACACTCCAGGGTGAGTATTGAGATCCCCGCTTTACAGACGGGAGCAATGAGGCGTTCTCAAAATCACAGAGGGAGTCCATGGCGTGGAATTGACTAGACGCGTGTGTTCTGGGAGCTGTAGTGTTGTCTGAGCAACTGGTATATGCCAGGCAGGGCGCTGGTCCTGGTGGGGCACAGACATGAAGCCATGTGGTCTCACCGTGCACAGACGGGGCCTCTCCCAGGCCCGTGGGTCCCCTCCCTCTTCTGTGCTCTGGGTTAACTGAACCGTACAGCCCACAGCAGCTCCAAAGGGGACAGTTTCCCCCCAAAGTCAACTGCCTTCCAAAGCATCCATAGGGCCCCCCTCACCCACCTTGGGTCTTCCTTGGGGCACAGTGACTATAAGAAATGGGCATGTCTTCTCGAAGCCTGCGGGGATCGCCTTGAGAAATCCACTTCCGTCCATCCCATCCATCTACTCTGTGTAAAATCAAAAGTGATATTTTATTTAGATGAGGGGAGGGGGGTCCATTCACAATGGCGGGGGGGGGCACACGGAGTGATCCCTACATTACCCACTTTTTGTAATCGCAGACATCTTCCGATCCAAGAAAGGAAAGTCAAAACAGGGCAAGCCAATCCTTCCTCCCTGGGGAGCTCCTTCCTGAGGCCATCCTTTCTCCCAGTGACTGATAGGTGGCACCTGCCCTCTGCCCCCAGTTGGTGACCTGTTCCCTCACAAGCCTGAGAGAAAAGCTTCCCTGGTGTGACATCATCGCCAGAGCATTTGGAAAACAGGAATCACCAAAGCAAATGGGAGGGCTGCCCCGAGCCGTAATGGTAGAAACAGGATGTGAGACAGACAGAGAGCCTGAAATAGAAGCTTCTGTGGCCACAGGAAGAGGATGAATACATGGAGGGCAGCAATGGCTACTGGCCAGCCCTCAGTTATTGGGCAAGTTTATCTCAAGGTTCACAGAGGAAGGGGACCGCCTCCCTCAGACCCAGGCTTGGAGACCCGGAATTTGCTTGCCCTTCCTTTGATGTAATGACCAACCTACCATGAGCCACGGGTTTTCACGTGTCTGTGATATTAAGAAGGAGGGCGTGTAGGTGCCGTCCACGGTCTGAAACCACGGTCCAGAGGCTGGCCCAGGGCAGCCCTCTCCCTTCCCGTGAAGCCACCCACCCTCTCCCGTGACCTCAGCCGGGCTGATCTCTCCCTGTACCCCTCCCCAACCCCAGGCTCCACCCTGGACAGAAGCACAGGGTCTTTGAATCCCCCGACCCTGCAGCAAGCAGGGAGCTGGCTGCCAGCTGGATCTGTCCCCAGCCCCTCCACGCTCTGAGCCATCGGGCACTGCCTTCCAGGAAGGGTCGTGCTCTGAGCGTTCAAGTCACCTGGGATCATAAGACCTTCCCTTTCAAACCTCCTTGCTTTTCCTTATCCCCCCTCACAGATAAGGATAGAGTGCCTGGGGCTTCCCTGGTGGTGCAGTGGTTAGTGATCCACCTGCCAATGCAGGGGACACAGGTTCGAGCCCTGGTCCGGGAAGATCCCACATGCCGTGGAGCAACTAAGCCCGTGCGTCACAACTACTGAGTCCAAGTGCCACAACTACTGAAGCCCATGCGCCTAGAGCCCATGCTCCGCAACAAGAGAAGCCACTGCAATGAGAAGCCCACGCACCGCAATGAAGAGTAGCCCCCCTCTCGCCGCAACTAGAGAAAGCCTGCACGCAGCAACGAAGACCGAATGCAGCCATAAATAAATAAATAAATAAATTTATCTACAAAAAAAAAAAAAAAAGGGGGATAGAGTGCCTCGTCCTCCCTTCACTGCTCCCAAAGCATTGGTCCAAGTGTCCTTTAAAATGCTCCCTTGACACTACCAAAATTACCCGCTTCAACCTTTACTTGCAACAGTGCTTCTCCACTGGGGTGACTGCACCCCGCCAGTGGACATCGGGCATTGCCCGGGGGACATTTTTTTTTTTTTTTTTTTTGTGGTACGCGGGCCTCTCACCGTTGTGGCCCCTCCCATTGCGGAGCACAGGCTCCGGACGCGCAGGCTCAGCGGCCATGGCTCACGGGCCCAGCCGCTCCGCGGCATATGGAATCCTCCCAGACCGGGGCACGAACCCGTATCCCCTGCATCGGCAGGCGGACTCTCAACCACTGCGCCACCAGGGAGGCCCCCGGGGGACATTTTTGATTGTCGCAGCTAGGGGTAGGGGTGTTTCTACGAGCATCTTGTGGGTAGAGGCCAGGGATGCTGTGAAAACTCTGACAATGTTCAAGACAGCCAACAGAGAAGTAACTGGTCCAAAATGATTGTGTGGTGGTTGAGAAATCCTGCTCTTCACTGTATGTATTGCTTGAGGGTAGAAGTCTGAACTTCACTCATCTTTAAATACCCCAGTGCTAGCACAGACCTTGGCACAGAGTCAGAATGTAATATACCAGCTGTTGGTAAATAAATGTAGTGAATGAATTCTTGCCTTCCTGAAACCTCTGTGTTAGACAATCACCTTCATGCAAGCACATCCTCAGGCCCACAGGTGTCTATGTAAATATATCTGCACACACATGTATGGACACACAGATGAGCCCACATCCAAAGACAAGCATGCATATGCGTGCATGCAGAAACACCCATACAAACACACACACACACACACACACTCTCATCCCAGAGTCCAGGGACCTACCTGACTCCTGACCTGATCCCCCAGACCCCTGTTCATCTGAAGATTGGGAGCCTGTTTTCTCTGCTACAATCAGAACGACTTGGGTGCAGACACTCTGGCAGGGGCATTAAGTGCTCTCCGTAATTAATTTCACTGACTAGACGCATTTTCTTATCGTGGCTCCATTAGTAAAGAAGCAATGGACCCCAAAGGAAAAAGATCCTTTTTTGCAATTGCACGTGCAGAAGGCAACTCAACAACTGGAAAAGTGACATGTCAATCTGACAAGGGCATAATGGCCCAGACGCATTGCAGGCAGGCTTGATTTATTCAGTCTTGCAGTGTTAGCGGGCCTCGGAGGTGGAGTGTGTGGGGCTTGGGGAAATGCAGAGGGAGCGCCCACCAGTTCCACAGCAGCACCAGCTAGAACAGGTGCAGGAGGGCAGGCTCATGGGGTGCCCATGAGGCAAAGACACGAGCTCCTTTTTCCACGCTTCTTCCTCTCCTGGGGATGGAAGGAAGCTAAGGAAATAGACAGCAAAGAGGAGGAGAGAGCCACAGTGGAGGTGGCATGAAGATCTGGGCGCCGCTTCCTAGAAAGTTTGGAACAGGAAGAGGGTGAGATTTACCAACTCTTTGCTCTCTGAGCCAAATCAAGTTACAGCAAGCCTGTCCCACTTCTGCTCTGTCAGCGCTGCAAGGTCCTTAAGGTTTGCAGGCCCCGGGTCCCCAAGGATGGGGATGGTGGTCTCCTTTATCACAGCTTTTCCTACCCTCGGTATATTTCCTGGTGACATGTTCTCTTCCCCTGCGAGGCAATGAGCTCCCTGAGCAAAAACGAGGGGTCTTACTCATTTCTGTATTTCCAGTGCCTACCTTAGTAAATGTGTAATGAGTAAGTAAGTAAATGAATCAACGAGCAAACTTCAATCAAATGAATCTGCCGAGAGTTTCAGATGAAAGCTGGTCAAAAGGGCAAGGTCCAGCTGACCGAAGGCCACGTTTGCTGTGTCAAAGTGTTTGGCTCTTATTCAAGAGTCAACAAAGAATTAACCAGGGCAGTGGCTCGGTAAGTTTAGTGCGTTAAAGAGATCCCTTGAACCTAGGGGCAGGACAGGAATAAAGACACAGACGTAGAGAATGGACTCGAGGACACGGGGAGGGGGAAGGGTAAACTGGGACGAAGTGAGAGAGTGGCATGGACTTATATACACTACCAAATGTAAAATAGATAGCTAGTGGGAAGCAGCCGCATAGCACAGGGAGATCAGCTCGGTGCTTTGTGACCACCTAGAGGGGTGGGGTAGGGAGCGAGGAGGGAGACGCAAGAGGGAAGAGATACGGGGATATACGTATGCATATAGCTGATTCACTTTGTTATACAGCAGAAACTAACAACCATTGTAAAGCAATTATACTCCAATAAAGATGTTAAAAAAAAGAGAGAGAGAGATCCCTTTATATAAGATATGTACTGCAACATTTAAATTTATAAGCAATGTCCGGAAGTTTTGTGCTTTGCGCTGGGTTTGGATTTCAGTGAGAAAAACTGATGAACGCTTCGGTGCTGAATATCATCTGACAGTAAACCCTTCTTCATATCATCTTCCACCCAAGACCTAGAATTTGTCTGTTAACTGTACTTAACTTAGTATATGTGATATGGTCTGAACCATGTAGTAGAACGTGGATTCAGAAAATATAATAAAGAAGTGTACCAGAATGTTCCCGTTGGTTGCCTCTGGGAGGAAGGATCCTTTGTATTCTCTGCTTTTGTTCTTATTGGTCTTTGTTTTGTCCAAATATTCTCTGGGGCACAGAGTATTGATGCTTTATGGAATTGCCTGCCCTACTCTCAGCACTTCTTTTTTTTTTTTCTTTTGGAACCTTCTACCTCATGAACCCAGTAACACAACAGCTGCTGCACATGTGAAACAAGACCACGCCCCAGGCTACAGCTGAAGGTTTAGAGATAGACCCTTGAATAAAATGCACCAAATCAAAGTTCTTCCCCAGAGTTTTGGAAACAAAACTAGGCCGTATCTCTCCAAGTGGCTGTAACATAAGGTACGGGATCTGGAGAGTTGATGGCAGCTGGACAAGTCTGGGACAGAGAAGAAAGAACTGTTTTCCAACGAGAAGCAGAGCCAAGAGCAGACTAGGAAGAGCCCTGCTGGGTTTCAGGCTCTGCCTTCCCATAACCCTGGAGCCCCGCCATATTCCTATCCCCCCGCTCTGGGCACGACCCCAGCCTCTTCCCAACAATTCTTCCTGTTGCCTAAGCTGGTTCCAACTGGCTTCCTTCCACTTATTCTCCAACTAATTATAATTAATAGGATTTGTTTTACTTTTTCAACCAGAAAAAAAAATCTTGAAAATATGAGTGGGTATAATTTCAATCTCTGTACATTCTTACGTTGTCTCTAATTTCAGATCTATATTTTTGCAACTGTGACAAACCCACCAAACCTTCTAGGGGTTTCCTTCAAAATGAAAAAGGGAAGACCAGTGGTTTCTGGGGCTGCTTGTTGCTCTAATGAATCTTGCCACTATCACTTCTCTCCCTTCATTGCCTAGGCCAGGAGCTACCTTCTGATTGGCAACCCTGCAGGTAACCTGGCCAGGAATCCACTCTTAGGAGTTTGAGTGAGCGGATGCTGGCATGAGAGATGTGTATGAGCTATAGCCCTACTGTGTACGAGCTATGTGAGTGTATAAATTACTAACGTCCCTACCCTCAATGTCCTGATCTTTGAAATGCTGCTAATGACGGGCATCTGCCTTCTAGAACTTGAAGGAATCTCACTCAGCAGAATTACTGGTGCACAGGAAGCACTAGATAAATCGTGGCTCACACTGTCAATAGTGTATCTCATCTTCCTGGTTCCTCCCTTAGAGCAATTTCCACTTTAACAAGGACATGCTCTTTCCTAGCATGTTGTACACTTGCATCCTCACAACTACCATGTGTCCTTGAACTTCATGATTTAAATGTTTTATTGTGATTTTCCCAATCTTCGGCTTTTATTATCTGCCCAGGGTTAATGTGTCTATCTTGCCTGATGTAATAGAAGTGTATCAGTAAGCTTAGGCTTATGCTGCAGTAACAAATGAGTCCACTCCCCAAAAATCTTGGTGGATTACAACCACAAAGGTTCATTTCTTGCTCACAATCATGTTCATCTCGAGCTACATGTAGGGTGCATCTCTGCTCCATACCTATTCATTCCAAGACTAAGGAGCAGCCCCTACCGAGGACAGACCTGACTCATGACAGAGAGAAAAGGGAGATCAGGAAACACCTTAAAACATTCATTAGATTTGGTGCCTATCACTTCCACTTTTATTTTTTGGCCAAAGCAAATCACATGGCCAAACCTTCTAGCAGTAGGAAGAATAATTTTCTTGCATGGATGAATTCAAGAAAATATTTTGAACAAATTATAGTCTTTTCTTGGAAGGTTCTGCACCTGGTCTTAGGGACTCTCTGGCTGGACATGCAGGAAAATATTTAACTTAATGTTGTAGGTCCTGGTTCCCTTTGGGTAGGGAAGTGGAAAGGACAGCTTGGTCTCTCTATTTGGTTCTTTCCTTTGATGTTGTACCTCTTTGGGCTCCAGTGTCCCACCCACCTGAGTAACAACTGATATTTAATTCCAGCTATCATACAGATGTTCACATCAGAACAACTGGAAGGAAATAGTCCAAAAATCTAATTATGGTTTTTCTCTGGGGTGACTTCTTATGTGTGTCTTTCAAGATTTTCTAGAATGAATATGCATTTATTGAATAAGAAACTAAAAAATAAATTATTTTTTTTACATTAAAAGATTAGTCTGGCAGCAAAGTGGAGGACCAATTTCAGTGGAGACATCCTGCAGACAGAGATTCAGGGAGGAGAGAGATGGAACTGAAGCAAGGCTGTGGCCGTGGGGACTGAGGAGAATAGTCACGTTAACTTGGACTTGATAGGACTCGTGACTCTATGGGTGGGAAGGGAGGCTTCTGCTGAGCACCTACCTTGGGTCAGCACCAAGAGATGTGGAGGCCCTTCTAACCTGCAGAAGAAAAGGACACCTCCTTACGAGAAGGCTGCAGGTATCAATTTTGGGTACGCGAAAATCAGCAGGAGTTGCTTCCTTGAAATTTCACTCCCAACAGCAATATCTCACCCAGGTTCTGCCCTGGTAAGTGGGTCAACATCTAATCCTCATAATTTGTTTTATTTTTTGGAAACCGTCATGGGAATGCCACCATCATGTTTTTAGAAAACAAAGGCTTGATGGACAACTGATGGATTCATACCATACATCCTCCTGTCATCACGGGAGAAAAGTGCATATTCAGACCCTCCTGACATTACAAAGAACACACGTTCTCAGGGCAGACAGAGTTGTATTCAATTAGTGTGAACCTGAACAAGTCTCTTGTGTCTCTGAGATTCAGGCTTCTCATTATGTAAATGGAAATTATGATACTTACTCCAAAGAGTTTGTAGGACTAAAAGGAGGTCATCTTTGAAAACATGTCACATGACAATGCCCAGAAGATGACTGGTAATTATTATAATGATAGAGCTGTACTGGTACCACAATGTACAATACATAATGGTACAAACTGTTTTGCAAGGAAATCGCTCTAGCAAACCACAATAATCATAATCAAAATAATAAGTAAAAGCCATCTGTAATTTATCCATACATTCCACCATTTAATAATCAGGAAGTTCTTCCTTGCATCCAACCTAAATTTCTCCACTGCAGGTAAATCCATAAACCAACCACCTGCCATGTGGCATTGACCCTGGTCTAGTGCCCAATGGCATAAAAAGAGCACTTCCTCCAGATTCACAGCAGCTTGATGCTGGGCACATCACTAAAATCTCTTGAGCTTCAATTTCTCCCTCTTTAAAATGGGGTCAATCTTACCTAACTTAGCATCCTGTTTTGAGAAATATTTTCAGAGTGATATATGCAACGCATCTGGCCCATAAAAGATGTGCATTGAATGTGAGTTCCTTTCCATTTATTTCTAATGGATTTTACCATTTAAGGAAAAACATATTTTTTAAACTAAAGGGTTTTTTTTCAGCTCATTATTTTTATCCAGGACCATTATAGCTATTAAGTGTTTTGAGCTTCTCTCTCTCTAGAGACGTTTTATGATGCCAATTAGAAGTGTGAGTACACTGAGATTAAAAAGTAATGGCTAGCAAAATGAACAGTGGATTTCCCCTCCTGCCACCCAGCTTGCTGCTCCTGAGGCTTATTCCCAAATATCTAACTCTCTACGGGGAAAAAAACACATTTCTGGGGTCAAGGGAATATCGTTAAGATTTTACAATTCAGGATCATTTGAAGGCCATGGGGGAGAGGGATGATCTACATAAGCAGAGAAACACATTTACATTTAAACTGCACAGACCATATTGCTGCTCTTTATTAGGACAGAAATCTGACAACAAGAAATGAATAGATACATCTTAAGGAATTGGAAAGGTTGAGCCACCAATAAGAACAACCAAAGAAGGGGTTCAGTTTTACATGCATGGGTCTCCCCCATTTCATTATTACACACAAAGAAGGTTCTCAGCAGATGTGTGAATTCACTGATGAATCCATGCTCATCTTGATGAAATTACATTATAGTTTTCCTTTTAAGGCTATTCTTTTCTGACTCTTTGGTCCCTTTTCTCCACCTCCTCTGCTCTAAAGACCAGAGTCATAAGAATGAAATAAGCTTATTTAATTTGGAGACCACAGACAAGTTTCCTATTCTCTCTGAAGACCCCTTTCCCCTCTGCGAATGGGGTAAGTAATGCCTGCCTCTGAACCTCATCTGTTTAATGCCCATGACCCGCTCTTTGGCTCAGGCCCATTCTCCCTTCTGGATTAAGGCAGCTGCAGCCCACCTTGTTTCCCTGCCTCTAAAGCTAGCATCACTGCTCTGTCCCCTAGGCCACACCCTTCATTCTCCAAGCTGTTGCTAATGTGTTCCTTCAGCAACGCCATCTGACCACACCAAGGACCCTTATATTTCTGTCTATAGTAGAAGGGACTCACCTACCTTCAGAAGAAAGGAAGCTTGAGCCAGGCCTAAGGGAGGCAGGGCATCTCTCCACAGCTCATCATCCCTGCTCCTTCCTATTCCTTTCCCCTTCCAGCCACATGGTGCCCTTCTCCCCATCCTTCCTGCTCTTTACATCTCCAGTCTACACATGTGCTCTGCTCTCTTCCAGGATAATTCCCACCTGTTGAAGAGGAATCAGCTTGGAAATATACTCTTCCAGAAAGAATCTGAATATATATATATATATATATATATATACATACATACATATATACATGTATATTTACTTATGTATATATAAAACTGAAATAAAATAAAGGGAGGTAGCCTGACTGCTGCAAGGGGAAACGGAAAGGCAGTAAAGAAAAAAATACATGCATTTATAAAATCAGGCATTGTAGGTAATGCAATATATACCTATAAAATATGTAAATTTATAAACTCATTTTAAAAATAAAGGGCACAAAGATGAATGGGGGAAATAGAGGAGAACTAAATTAAGGCCCTTATGATACTCATAGAAGTTACTATTAACCATTCTTTATTTTTTTAAATAATGTACATAGAAGGAGATTTGAATGTCTTTTTTCAAGTACATTTTAAAGTGAAAAAAAAAAAAAAAAAGAAATCTACTCTTCCAGGAAGTCTCCCCCTGACCACACTAGGTTTCGCTCAGGGCCTGTCTTCTGTGACTCAAAAGCACTCTGCCCTTACAGGTGTCCAGGTGCTCCTGCTACCACTGGATTGTACGTCTTTCGAGCTGGCCTGAGCTCACTGGGACAGGCAAGGCCTCGTTCATATCCACATCCCAGTGTTTAATGCAGCACAGTGAGCCCCTAAGTCATGGTTCAGGAAGAAGTGAAAAATACATACCTTGCAAAATGATGCATGTTATAATAGAAATACCCTAAAAGATTGACTATCTCAGAGTCTAAAACTGGAAGCAAACAGCAGAAGCACTCTGGGAGGATGCTTTTATGATCATCACTTTTTTTTTTTTTTTGGTAATTACTCTACTGAACGGCTAAATTTGGTAGGGTACAATTACAAAATAGACTGCTTCAGACAGTCTGTCATCTCTCCCTTCCCCACCCCCAAATGATATCTCAGATAGAACCATGAGCTTTAAGGTCACTTTCAGGAATAATTATGGTCCCAGAGTAATATTTAAACTTCCATCCTACACCAATCCAATCAGTCAGGGCCACCCCCTGACTTGGGAACCAGAAGAAAGAAATGGAACCGGTGAGTTCTTGGACCCTCCAAGCTATGCGTCCACTCTCTCTGCTGCTTCTACTGACCCTCCAGGTCGGTAGCCAAGAGGAAGGAAGATGCACAGGGAAGCACAGGTCTTTGAACTTAGAGGATGCTGTGTGTGTCCCTCTGCCCTCCAGGCATCCAAATGCTGCCTCTGGAACTGGTTCTGTAGAGCCCCTCATGGGCACTCCCACACCCAGTCAAGCAAGCACCTCAGCTCCAGACAGACCCCCGCAGCCACTTTCTTCTGGGTTCCACACGCCTACAGGCGGCTCTCTTGAGTGGGCCCTTCAAGTCCTGCTAACTTCCCCCAGGGAAACCCATCTGTCCTTGCCTTCTGTGCTTCACCCAACACCTCCCCTCCCCTCCTTAATGCTTCAGTCTGTCTTCCACCTTCCAACTTCTCCAGGAGAGAAGCTGTGGCTACTTTGTCTCACATTGGCCCCAGCACCCTGGGATGTGTCAGGTCCTCTGGGTCTCCCTGCAGCTAGAGCATCACAAGCTTCTGTCCAGAGGGTCAGCTGCCTATCTCCTCTTCTGACACGCCCTCCTCCCTGGTCTCCACACAGCATTCTCTTGGAGCCCAACTCTCTGATCTCCCATCTCCAAAACCCCTCCCCCCATTGACCCTCCCCCGTGAATCTCTAGGTCACTGGACATGTCCTCCCGCCTTCCACCGATGGAGCTTGCATTTCTCTCTAGAACGTGAGGGTCCTGGTCATCCTTTGTCCTCAACTCTGGGGTTTCATCCAAATTCTGCGACAGCAGGGAAAAAGCATCTTTTGTTATTATAAATCACATCGCAATGATATCAGGAAAAAAAGAGATAGGAAATTTATTTTAATGACTGACAAATAATGATGGTGTATTCTGCTAAGCTAAAAACAGTGGTCCGTGATGTCCCAGAGGCCCAGTACCTGTGGTTCCTACAGAGAGAAGGATGGGAGCATCCCCACAGGAGTGATGCTGTGAGTGGTCTCATAAGCAGAGGTGGCCCACGTCTGCCGTTGCTAAGAACTGTTTGGGTACCAACGGCCTAAAAGGTTGAATTGCACTTGTGAGCACGCATGGGTGTGCACATATCAATTTAATGTGCTAAAGAATTTTTCAGTACCAGTGGGCTGCATTGCAGTTAAAAATGCCTAAACTCTAAAAATATTACTAATTCAGAAAATGCCAGGTGCTGGGCCACAGAGAAGGGAGTCACAATCCTGCCTGAGCTGGGCAGGTAGGAAGGCTTCATAAAGGGGATGGGACTTCTAGACTCAGCAAGAGTTCTCTGAGGGGAGACGGAAGAGCACGCAGGCCCCAAAGCAGCTTGAATCAAGGAAGAGAAAAAGATAAGAGCACCTGATGGATGGGGGTACATTTCAAAAGTCCTGGGAGATGAGAAAGAGACGGGAACAGCATGTTGTCTGAGCCCTCTCTCCATCGAGACCTGGGCTTCTGACATCTTTCCCCATCTGGTCCTTACCGCGGCCCCATGAGGGTATTAATGACTCTTTTTTTTTTTTTTTCCAGATGAGGAATAAGGTTCAGAGAGGCTGATTGCCTTCTAATGAAAGCCAAGCTGGGAACTGAATCCAGGTTTGGCGGACACTAAGGCAGGTGTGTTTCCTACAGGCAGGGAGGAAAGGCAATGGGAACTCAGCCGGGCCTCAGGACGACCTGACCTTCCACACAGCGCTTACCTTGCTCGCCA
Organism: Mesoplodon densirostris; assembly: GCF_025265405.1. Classification (NCBI taxonomy): domain Eukaryota; kingdom Metazoa; phylum Chordata; class Mammalia; order Artiodactyla; family Ziphiidae; genus Mesoplodon; species Mesoplodon densirostris. The sequence goes on along the minus strand of NC_082673.1, from coordinate 85,269,510 downwards.
GAGAACAAAACGGCCAATCCCCACTGCTGGGAAAGCACAGCAGGTGTCAGAATGGCCTCGCTGGAGAGTGGTCAAGGCTGGCCCCGCGTCCAGACGTGGAGAAACGTGGGTCCCCCAGCTCGGGAACAGGACGGGTGTGTGAGAAGCTTCTTCCTGATGGGATGTCAGGGGTGTGAGCCCCACTCCAGGTGTTCCTGTCAACCACGAATCACCATCAGATGCTTTGATCCCCAGAAAACCTCAGCAACTTCACAAAATCTTCCCCGCGGCCCTGCCTCTCCAACCCCGCAGTCATCCTCCCTCTGCCCTGAGAGTGGCCTGCAGCTGAGGGCTTTCTCTCAGGAAAAATCCCTGCTGATTATTGCTGGGACCTGCCTGCCCTTGCAGCCAAGTCAAAGTCAAGGTGAGAGCAGGGCTAGCAGGAAGGGGAGGGCGCCGGGGCCCAGAACCTTCAGGTGTTTGCTTGGTCTCATTCTGTGCCAGCTCCACTCTGGGCAGTCACGGTGCAAGGAGAACGAGATCCACTTCCTGCCCTTGAGGGGCCACTGTCAAGGAGGAGAGATGGACTTTCAAATAAGGAATGCGTCCCCTTGACTGCCCTGTAGGAGAAGGTTCACTCAGCCATTCAGTAATTCTAAGCTGCTCATGAAAAACAAACACACAGGGCTTCCCTGGTGGCGCAGTGGTTGAGGGTCCGCCTGCCGATGCAGGGGACACGGGTTCGTGCCCCGGTCCGGGAAGATCCCACATGCCGCGGAGCAGCTGGGCCCGTGAGCCATGGCCACTGAGCCTGCGCGTCCGGAGCCTGTGCTCTGCAGCGGGAGAGGCCACAACAATGAGAGGCCCGTGTACTGCAAAAGAAACAAACAAAAAACCACACACACACATTCTTTTCTACTCTCCCACCTCCCAGAATATGTCTAACAGCCCACTGTGACTAATCTACCCGAAGGACTCATCAACTCTGGTTTCTTTAGCCTCAGAGAAGTGGGAAGAAGGACTTCCCTGGTGGTCCAGTGGTTAAGACTTCACGCTTCCACTGCAGGGGGCACAGGTTCGATCCCTGGTCAGGGAGCTAAGATCCCACATGCAACATGGTGTGGCAAAAAAAAAAGTGGGAAAAATAATAATAACAGCAGTAAAAACAATGGCGAATCCCCAGTGAGATGTTACTCTGAGCCAAACGTTGCCTCAAGACTCGTGGTTTTAACACCATCTATTCCTTGATGACACCCCAAGCTCTACTGAAGAGAATTCTGATCTCTATCCTGAACACAGACATCTCCACTGGGCTGTCCAATAGGTCTCTCAGACTTGACCCAAATTCCCGATTCCCAGCCCCTCTCCCGACGTTTCCTCCCACAGTTGCCCCCATATCAGTTAGTGGTCGTTTTATTCTTTGGGAACCTCAGCCCAAAGCCCTGAAGTCACCTCCACGTCAGATGGATCAGCCGATGTCAGCTCCATCTCCTCCTCCAAATCCATCCCGAAGCTGATCACTTCTCACCAGCCTCCAGCACTCACACGCTGCCCACTGCATTATTTCAATAGCCACCAAGCTGGGCTCCCTGCCTCTGTCCTGTGCCCCTTCAGTACAGCAGCCAGAGAGACCCTTTTGAAATATAAATCAGATCGTGTTACACTTTAAAGCCTCTCCTGAAGACACAGACCTACTAGAGAATGGACTTGAGGATATGGGGAGGGGGAAGGGTAAGCTGGGACAAAGCGAGAGAGTGGCATGGACATATATACACTACCAAACGTAAGGTAGATAGCTAGTGGGAAGCAGCCGCATAGCACAGGGAGATCAGCTCAGTGCTTTGTGACCACCTAGAAGGGTGGGATAGGGAGGGTGGGAGGGAGGGAGACACAAGAGGGAGGGGATATGGGGACATATGTATATGTATAACTGATTCACTTTGTTATACAGCAGAAACTAACACACCATTGTAAGATAATTATACTCCAATAAAGATGTAAAAAAAAAAAAGTCTCCCCATAACTCCCTATTGGAGTTAAAGCCAAAGTCCTAACAGTCACGGACAGGAGCATAAATGATGTGCTCCTCCCAACGGTACCTGTCTGCCTTCAGCTTTCCTCCTCCCCCTGCACTCCATCTGGTCCCCACAGATGTCAAGACCATGTCTATTTTCCTCACCTGCAGAGAACCTCGCATCATGCCTGACATCGCAGAGACCTTCAGTAAACACTGGCCAACTAAAGCTCTCTCTCTCTCTCTCTCTCTCTCTCAATCTTTCTTTCCCACCAAACTGGGCACAACTCCAGAGCACAAGCTTTGCCTCGTTCCCCTTTGCAGCTTTGTTCACTACCCAGCACGAGCACGTGGCACATCATAGCAGAGGCTGTTATTACAGGATTCTTCCTGCCTTGGCTTGAATGCTGTTCCTGGACCACACGGGGTACTGAACCAGACACCAACGGAAGGGTGGGAAAGGCCCACACACAGACGCACAGAACTTAAAAGAGGGATGGAGAAAAGCCTGTCCTACACGCTTTGAATTCCTCAGTTGGAAGGTCAAGGTCAGAAAGAAGATAAAAGATTGGTGAAGAAACTTCTTTGACAAGAGCAATGTGAATCCATGAGAACCCATGTCCTTCTGACCTAGGCTGGGTGCTACCTACCTCCCACCCACAGCTCCAGAGAGAGGGGCTTCCAGGGGATTGAGAGGACCTGCTCCATGCTATCTGCAGTGGGCGCAGGATGAAAGAGGTCTGATTTCTGCCTAAGCCATTAAAGAAGATGCCCAACTGCTCTGGTTGGAGGCCAGGAGTGCGCTGTTCCATTGGAATAGGTCTGCTCGTGTAGGGCTAGAGGGCACCTTCATGCATCTTTGGCAGTGACTCTGCTAAACGTCAGCTGGAGTGGGCATCTTAGAACAGCTGTAATCCTTCTCAGTGGAGGGTGGGAAGGACCCAGTCAGTGGGGTACAGGAGAGGGCCAGGGAGGGCTTTCTGAAGAGCCCACAGGAGAAAGAGTCAGCTTAAAGCAACAGTCAAACCAGAAGGAACAAAGCCACCTTATGACTAGGACAGCTCTTGAGACTTGTATTTTCTATGACACACCAGAACCTGGCCATGGAGGTAGAAAGAAGCAAAGCCAGGCAGAGAAACGGAACAGAAGCCATCCATGCTTCCCTTTGCCGCTACAGGCTTCATCCTGAGACCCAGCCAAGGTATGAGAAGGGAGAAGATTGCACACTAAGGCAGTTGAGAGTTTTAATAATTAGGTGGGACTGAGACTACCTGGGGATTTCTAAATCAAGACGCAAAGTGAGGCAAATGTCTGCTTTTCTGTGAGCAGAAAATTTATGAGTCCAGCAGAGCTTGCAATGAGGGTCAGAAGGCAATAACTTCAGCTGCTTAATGTTTGAAAGTTGCATCTTGACCATCATTCACACACCTTGCTTATCCCATGTGTAGAAACACACACACACACACACACACACACACACACATGCTGAACTCAGCTAGGGATACAGAAATAAATAAGATCTGAACTCTACACCTAAGAAACTCACTTTTTGGAGGTATCAATCACATCCTTAAACTACCTTGTGCTAATTGCCAAGATAAACCTATGTGCAAGGTGCCATGGGAGCCCAAGGCAGAGAGAGGCGGGGGTCAGTACAGCTCCAACTGCAGAGATTCTGTCTCATAAAATGTCCTGAAAAACTCTGAAGCCAAATATTTCTATCTCCATGTAATGAGTGCAGAAAGACCCTGCATCTTAGAGAACACGAGAGCCTCATCCGCAGGCTTCTCAAGTCTCAGCAGCTGCAAAGGAAGAGGAAACGCAGGATCCTGGACTAGCCAGCTTGCCTCCCACCCCCCGCCCCCAGGATACCCAGGAACAAACTCAGGAAACCTAGAAGCTTCAGTCTGGAATTTTTCCAAGCTCCTGAGGCTGTTCACTCAGCTCTGGACAGTTCTGACGTGGAATGTTCTCCCTGAGGCGAAGCTGAAAGACGTGTCTCTCTGTGGTTTCCTGTCCTTTGTCCTGGTTTTCCCAGGTAGCCTCACAAAGTTTCACAAAGCACATTTGCTCTTGTCCCACGTGACAGCCAGGAAGAAGCTTGACGATTCCAATTTCAATCCTGTCCCATCACCCCCAGCTGCCTGTCCCTGGATTAAACTGCCCTTGCTCTTCAACTGCTATTTTAAACCATCATTTTGAATGTCCTGTCACCCTGTCCCCTCTTGGGAACACATTCAGTTGGCCTCTCTAGTGAAGTAAGCTTTCAAATGAGACCTGAAAGCGTCCAGGAGGAAAGGGAGGCAGGCCCTGAGGAAGCAGCAAGCTCATGAGTTCCCAGGTCACTGCAGAAGCATGAACCAAGCAGAGTGTAGTAAGAAAGGTGGGAGAGGTAGTCAGAGGCTAGTCCAAGTCGGTCTTATTGGTAGATGAGGACTTGGGATAAAAGTACAAGTAATGGTTGTGATGTCATTAGATTTAATTTTTAAAGACATCACAATGGCTGCAGGATGAGAATGGATTATAGAAGAAGCGAGAGGTGACACAGGAGACCCCGAGGAGGTGACCCCCGAGGCCTGGGAGCTTGGATCAGCGTGCCCTGGTGGGTAGTTGTAGCTTACAGTCTCTACAGGAAGTTTAATCAGAGATGAAATCACAGAAGTGGGAAAATCTTAACTCCAAGGGCTAACATTTCTTTTCGTGCTTACTATGTGCCAGGCACCCTTCTGAGTGTTTTATAGGTTTTTAATTATTTAGTCCTCACGACCAGCCTATGAGATAAGGTTGTTGTAGGGATTAATTTCCCGTTTTACAGCTAAGGAAACTGAGCTACAGAGAAGTAATCATAAACGCCAGGGGAAAAAACTGGGGTGTTGCTGGGAGATGTTTGGTTTCCCATCTGCCAACCCCATACTCTTGTGAAGTCCTCCATCTCTGGGCACAAAGCTTCCAGAATGTACATTTCCATCTGAGGTTAGTGCAGTAGGGTGGGAGGTCAATGATACTTCCTGGACTGGGACAGTGTCCACCACATATGGTGCCTCAGTGGTCCCAGAACTAACCCTACCATGTCAGAGTTGAACGTGGGAAAGCCCACTGGGCAGAGTCCCTTTGTGGAGGGCTTGGGCTTGACCTGCCAGGCCACAGGGAGCCGCTGACAATTCCACGGTCCCCTCTGGCCACTGGCAAGGCACTAATAATGCAGACGAAGAGATCTCCTAGACAGAGCTCATCACCGAGTTCCAAATGAGCACACAGCCCCTTGGAGAACTCGTGGGGCTAATTAGTATTAGGAATGGGTTTGGAGGACAAGCTTATGTGCACGTGTTCTTGAAACATTCCCATTGGACGCATCCTTGCTTCTGAGTGTTAATTAGAGCTTCTGCACCACAGCTTGGAATTTAGTGGGAAATAAGTTGACGTAGGTTAATTTGGTGGATAAAAGAAACTGTCCCTCCTTGAAGTCTCATTGGCTTCCAGGACTGGGCAGCTGGACAAGTTCCAGGGGCAGCACCTGGAGATCTCAGAGTGCACTCTCCAGATTGAGTAATATCCCCGAGGTCTCTTTCCAATTAGCCATGTTAGAGTTTCCCTCCCAGGTTAATTGAAGGACAGAGTGGTGAGATGAAGTTTGAAGGTCAGTTCTGGAAGACCTGTTCTGGCCTTGGGTTGCTCTGAGATCTCAGGGAAGTTACACAGTCTCTCTGAGCCTCAGGGTCTCCATGTGGAAAATGGGGATGGGAGGAGCAAGATGCCTCGTAGAGTTGGTGTGAGGATCAAAGGACCAAGGACCCAGGAGGAGATGGGCCCTCGGGAAGCTCTTGTCTCAATGCGCAAAGTGTGGCTCCATGACTGTCTTCTGGACACACCTGCTTTGGAAATATGCTCCCTCCTGGTTCAAATCTATAGCAGAGTGAGCAGGTGTGTCTCCGGTGACCTAGGGCTGGGTCTCTGTGCTGCAGGAAAACGAGGTCTTCCATCTCTATGCCAGCGGAGCCACTCCAAGAAGGAAGTACCAGACATCAAGGGGAGAGCCCATAGGATACTGGCTAGACTCTGCTCTTTGATTTGGTCCAGCAAAGGCACAGATGACAAATAAAGCCCACCTGTAAACTGTGCCAGGATATTTTTACAGATCATCACATATCGGGATTCTGTAGCAGCCACTGTCAGGGCTCTACCCACATCCCCCAGGAAAACGTAACCATCTCAAGGCCCCTGGCTCCTAGCATGTTTCCACTCCCAACAACACGTATGTCCCTCCATCACCTCCCTGGAGGGCTGCCCTGAGGCAGCTGGAGCCCACTTTGCTGGTCTGCATAGAGAGCAAAGTGCCTGAGAAGAGTTTGAAGTTGATGGGTGCTGGAGTATCAATACTGCAGCTCCTTGGCCCCTGGGCTGGACAGCTCTAAAGGATGACCTGCACTGTCCCCAGAGTTCTCCTGCAGAGCTGAACCGAAGTCACGCTCTGTGGGACTTTGCTTGGCATCACAGCTTGTCTGACCTCCTCCCTCCACAGATCCACTTCCCCACAACCACACCAATGTTTTTATGCAAACACCTCCTAATACGCCACTTTCACGTGACTTATTCCAAGGTCTGCTTCTGGGGAACACAAACTAAGATAGAATCAAATTCAGATCCTGAGTATTTAGCACTTATTCTGTGCTAGGCACTGAGTTAGGAAGGTTTGGGGGTTTGTTTTGTTTTTGGATACATTATCTCATTTAATTGTCACAATTAACTTTGGGGATATTAGAGGTAAAGAAACTGGGACTCAGAGATTTTAAGCCACTTACTCCCAACTGCACACCTGGCAGATGATGAGCTTCTGCACCTGGGAGTCCAGTGCTCTTACATCTGCCTCTTTTACATGATGGTGGGGGCTGGGAATGGGGAGATAGGAAGGATAAGAATGTCACCAGGTCTACTGAAACCACATGGCAAGACTTTCATCTGTTCTAGATATTGAAGGGTCCATAGAATATTTTATTTTCAATGAAGATTCTGTCTACAAAGAGCAAGTTGAAAACCATTGCCTTATATCTTCTCTGTGGGATAACTATAAAGATTAAATGAAATAACATATGTAAAGGGCTTAGCACAGAGCTTGGCACATGGCATATAGCCAACAAATGCCAGCAGACAGGATCACCTATTTATAACCTGCACTCCCAATTTATGTGTGCTTGTTATATATAAATATGCCACCTATAATTTAAGAAAACAAATAACTTATACCTTTGCAGTGGCTACAAATAGTACTCTCAATGTCTAGTTAGTAAAAATAAATTATAGAAACATACATATATGCATTATTTCTATGTATAGATTTAGAGTGCATGGATACAAATGATTTAACGCCAAGCTGTAGGCATATGGTTTCTGGGATACATCTCCTAAAATAAGTGTGAAAAAGAATGGCTATATGTATATGTATAAATGAATCACTTTTGCTGTACACCTGAAACTAACACAACATTGTAAATCAACTATACTCCAGTATAAAAAAATTAAATGTAAAAAATTTAAAACAATTAAAATCTTAGCACAGCAAAAAAAAAAAAAATTAGTTTGATACTCCCACCCCATCCCTACCTCAACCCTACCCCCAATTCCACCCCCATTGTCTGCTGTCTATGTATTTGTCAGGAAGTGAAGGGAATTCGGCTCTCCATGATCAGCTCATCCCAGCCCTTTGCTGCTGGGCATCAGCAGAGAGGACCCGTGGACAACTATCACTTCCCATGCAGAAGCCAGGTGCAGGCGACCCATGCACCAATCCCAGAGCTTCCCTTCCCATTCATTCACTGCAGAGCAAATACTTGGGAAGACCTAATCTTCATGCCAGGTTCTGTCATAAGCTCTGGGACAGACACAGTGGAGAAACAAAAACAACGATTAGGGCTTCCCTGGTGGCACAGTGGTTGAGAGTCCGCCTGCCGATGCAGGGGACACGGGTTCGTGCCCCGGTCCAGGAAGATCCCACATGCCGCGGAGCAGCTGGGCCCATGAGCCATGGCCGCTGAGCCTGCGTGTCTGAAGCCTGTACTCCGCAACGGGAGAGGCCACAACAGTGAGAGGTCCGTGTACCACAAAAAAAACCCAACCAAACAAACAAAAAAAACAACAACAATTAAACAGGCATGATCCCTGTCCCTATAGTGAGGAAGAGTCACACTAGTGTATAAGTATATACTTATTTGTATATTTCTACACAATTATACAAATAAGTGTATATGGCCAACTGTGATAATGCTACTAATGCTGTATAGAAAACTGCATCTGGAATCTGAAAACACAGAGAAGGTTTCTCTACAAAAGGGAGATGTGAGATGAAATCAACAGGTGTTAGTCAACTAAGTGAGAGAATAGTCAGGTGGGAAAAGTTCCCAAAGCTAAGACTCTAAGATGAACAGAGCACATAGACTTTTCTGGGCAGTGAAAATATTACAAGGGTGGATCCATGACATTATGCATGTTTCAAACTCATAGAATGTACAACACCAAGAGTGAACCCTGTGATAAACTATGGACTTTGGGTAATTCTGATGTGTCAATGTAAGTTCATCCTTGGTAAAAACCTCACCATTCTGAGTGAGTGACGTTGATAATGGTGGAGGCCGTGCATGTGTTGGGCAAGGGGTATGTGGGAAATCTCTGTACCCTCCTCTCAATTTTATTGTAAACCTAAAACAGCTTTAAAAAATAAGGTCTATATATTTAGAAAAATCAGTTATCTCTTGGAACTGGATTAGGAGGCCCGTACTTATTAAAAGACACCACTCCCTTTGATTGCCAGGGCTGCTCTGCGGGCTCTTAAACAACTTCAGCTTGAAGGGCCCAGAGTTTGAGTGTCCTCACCCGGCTAACAAGAGCTGGGGTGTTGAGATCATTAGTCAGACCTCTGCCCACAGGAGCCCATAGTCTAGTGAGGGGGACGGATCGCATTCAACCAGGTATTTGCCCACTGGGTGTGCTGGGCACTCTGGCCCCCCACTGCCCTTGATGATTTCCGACACCATAGCTCTGGTCACACTGCACTCTAACTGTCCTTATTTATTGTTCTTGGAGTGAGAATAGTCGTTCTCGACTATATCTCTATCTCGGTGTCAAGCTCTTTTCAATAAATATTTGTCAGGGAGATTAGGGGCCGTTTGGAGATGGGTAGAGGTTCAAAGGTGAGAGTGAGGATAGACAGATGGAGATGAGCACAATGCAGGTTGAGTATATTCAGTGTGCCTGGAGAGGTCAGAAAACACACCCTAGAGAAGGGGTTATTTGAAATGGCTCTTACAGATTGAGTAAGAGTTTGCTGACCAGAGAAGGAGAGAAATGGTGATGCAAGCCGAGAGACCAGCGTGCGTAACTGCAGAAGCCTGAATAACCATGACTTCTCTGGGCAAGGGATGTGGGGAATGGCTAGAAATGAAGCTAGGTGGGACGCAGGCCGCGGCCAGCTAGGGGACACATTGGTAACGTAAGTATGAAAGCTGGGACTCCAGCCTCCAGCAGCAGGGGCCAAGAAGGATTTGCAACAGGACACTGATGGCTGTCAGTGAGCTAATTAGGTTAGCAGGTCCGGGAGTTAATAGGGATAAGTCAGGCCATAATCCCTGAGGCTGAGGACAAACCCAGGCCAGTGTACACTGCCTTTACAGTTGAACAGCTCACAGGTGCTCCCAGAGACAGGCTGGACCAGCCAGCTTCTCTTGCTGTAGGTTTAACAGTTCTCTCTCCCTGCTGCTAGCAGACTAATCCCTACTGTTTATGTGAATCAATTACAATAGAGAGAAATCCCATGGGCCGAGAGGGGTCTTAGAAGTCACCTTCCAGGGCAGTGTTCTACCTGACCAGAGTCTAGAGGCTCATGACTTTGCCAAGAACACACAAAGCGGGTGGCAGAACGGAGGTTGAAACCGTCTCCAGATCTCTACTGCAAGGGTCCTAGGGCGCTTGCACCGTCCCCTGTCCCAGCCGTCTGTGCTGGGGCTCTTAGAAACAGCTCTTTGGACTTCCTAGGCACAGGGCAGGTGAGGGTGAAGGGCTGGGGCTGCCCGCTCCCCACGAGAGGAGGGACAGCTGATGGCGTTTTCTGCCTCTTTCCCCCAGAGGAGTCATTCTGCAAGGAGTACAGGATGCCCTCACCCTGAGACCTGCTACGTCTTGAATTAATTTCAAGTTCCTCTGGAGGCTGTGGATATTCTTGTGCCCCTGCTGCACTAGGCTGGGAACGGGAATGCTAGGGACTGAAAATGGGGTCATCTGCCCATCGAACCATGGGAAGATGGGAAGGATTCCAAGCCAGGAACTGCCCATTGTTCTGTTGCTCAAAACAAGACAGCCTCCCCCATCACTTTCTCATTGATCTACGATTTAGGAGACTGAAGCACCCCTGAAGCATTAAACAATACCCACTCTCCGACCTCCCCCCGTCCAAATATAATTCACTGATGGACACTTAGGCCATGTGGACAAGTATTAATAAATTATTCCCCCACTCCCAATTTTCCTTTCATTACGCTTTGAGAAATCAAATCAAATCCAGAATATGGAACAGCTTATTAAAAACATAAACTCACTCTTTGACTCTGTGTGTTTGAAATAAAAGGTATTTTTTAATCCAAAGGAATTTCTAATTCACTGCAGGGCTCAGTTTGCTGAGCTTAATGTTTGAAATGCCATTTCTCTAAACAATGTGGGCTGGGGTCTGGTAGAGAATAAAGCAGCCATCTCAGCCTGTTCTGCATTGGCTTTTCAAGAAGTCACACACACTTGGAAAGACATCAGGATTGGAGAAGTCTGCTGAGGCCCCCCAAAATATTTGAGTTAGATATGTTTAAAAATAGAAGAATATCTAAAGGAAACTTACCCAGGAGAATGAAATGGGCTAATTTCATTCATTCAGTTGTTCATGCAACAAATATTTATTGGGCACCAGCTATATACCTAACTTTGTTTTAGGTATGAGATGTCTAAATGTGCCTGACTTTGTTTTCGCTATGGAATGTCTAAAAATGACTCATATGTGGCCCTACCCTCAAGGAATGCCCCGACCGGTGAGGATTGGACAGGCCAGTAATACATGACAACACAACGATGAGAGCCACCAAGGAGAAATATGCAACGTGCAGAGCAAGAGAGGGGAAAGAATGAACACCTCGCCTTCCAGGAGGATCAACAGAGCATTTTAACTGAAACTAGTCACAGCTCTTTCTGTTGCAAGGGGCTTAACTCAACTTGGCTTAAACAAAAGAGAGATTTCATTGGTCCGAGTGAACACGTAGAGATTCAGGTAGAGGTAAAGATTCAGGTATGGATGAATCCAGGAGAGTTAACAGAAAGAAGAGCTACTGTAAAGGCCCTGAGGCAGGTTTCTCTCCATCTCTCAGCTTTGCTTTGCTCACCAAGCTTTCTCCTTGGGCCCGTTTCCCTAAGTAACAGTAAAATGGCCTCCTTTAGCTGGGAGCCCATATGTTGTCAGTTCAGCACCTCCACAGAAGAAAAGAGCTTCTTTCCCCGTAGCCCCTGGGCTGACTCTTACTGGCGTGACCAGGGCCTCGTGCCTCCCTGGGCTTATCCCTGCTTCCAATGGGTAGAAGATGCTGCCTGGGTAGGCAGGCTTGGGTTACCTGCCCATCCCTGGAGTCAGAGGGATGCATCAGGCCTTTCCAAACTACATTCATTCCAGAACATTCATTAAGGAACACTGTGAGCTAAGCACTGCTCTGACAGATGAGGATGCATCAGGACAAACAAACAAAAAAAAGAGAAGTCCCTGCCCTCAGTGAGCTTTCAAATAAGAACACATCTGGGCAGATGCATACGTGCAAATGCTGGAGAGCAAAATAAACCAAGGAATGGGGGTGTGGTGCCTGCGGGAGGGGGCAGCGGTTGCTACATTAAAAAGGTTGTCTGGGCTTCCCTGGTGGCGCAGTGGCTGAGAGTCCGCCTGCCAATGTCGGGGACACGGGTTCGTGCCCCGGCCCGGGAAGATCCCACATGCCGCGGAACGGCTGGGCCCGTGAGACATGGCCGCTGAGCCTGCGCGTCCGGAGCCTGTGCTCCGCAACAGGAGAGGCCACAACAGTGAGAGGCCCACGTACAGCAAAAAAAAAAAAAAAAAAAAAAAAAGGTTGTCTGGGGAGATCCCCCCCAAGAAAGAGACAACGTTGTACAGAAGCCGAAGTTGCTGAGGACTCAGGTCAGAGGGAATGCAGCAGTGGGAAGAGCCTCCCCAAGGCCCTGGGCAGGGATGGACTTGACAGCTCTGAAGGACAGCACATGTCCCCTGGCTTGACCCTACTGAGTAATGGGGAGGAGACCCCGTCAGAGGAGGGCGGGACGTGAGTGCTGGCGGGACCTGAGAAACCTCGGTTAGGACCTTGGCTTCTGTGTCGAGGGCAGTGGGAGCGGCAGAGGTAGAGCACGCGCACCAGGTGGTGCCGCAAAGGAAGGTGGGGATCCCATTGATCGGAGAGCGGAGGAGGGATCCCGGGCGAAGAGGACCAGAGACGCCCTACTCAGAGTCCAGGATGGAGTGTGAGTGGACCCGGGGGATGGGCCAACCCTGAGAGGCAGAATGGCACGGAACAAGGACAGACATAAAAGGCACCAGCCGCTGTGTAGGCTAGGATATTCAGAGAAAGAGACTACGTCCGGGTCAGAGCCACCATGAAGAAGACACAGGAGAGGGACCCAGGGTGGTCCAGGCTGTGTGCCAGGCCCCAAACTGGACAGTGTGGGTGCTCAAGAGCATCTCTATGGAGACAGTGGAAGCCTCACAGAATCAATCACTCCTCCTAATCTTCCTCCCGGGAAACTTGCAGATATTAAATTGACCACTCAAGGGGAACGGGATTTGATTTCAGGTTTAATTGAAGGGCATTGTGCAAATGTGGAGACTGAGAGAGGAAGAAGAAAATGTTTCCTGGAGATGGCTTAATTTCCATTTCTTCTTAAAAATACAGCAAACTGCCTATTAAAAATGTTAGATAAAGGATATTGCAAACAACCATTTCTTTTCCTTCCCGGGAAAGGAGAGATGACATTTGGGATGCCCTTAGCAGATGATAATATTAGCGAACACGGGTGAAGCTCGAAAACTGACAAAGCACTGTCCACATGTGCACATCAGGAGCACAGCAGCTGCAGCGAAAATGTAATGGAGTTTCACTCCACATCGAGTGTGGGGGCCTAGAGTCCTAGGAAATCAGTCCCACCTGGAAGACACTTACACAACTCAGCACACAGGGAACCCCATCAATGTGCCACATGCTGAACCAAGCTTGGGGGTGAGCTGGCTTCTCTTATGTGCCAGGATGGTCTTAGAAGCCAGAAGACATGGACCCAGACGACCATGACGATGAGTACAACCACGAGCTCTGATCTTACCTTTGTGTTCTTCTCACGTACTAATGTTTCTTGCACTCACAGCAATGCCGTGCAGCAGGAATTAAGCCAGATCTATATGACTTCGTGTGTTTTGGTGGCTAGGACTTAGTCCTTGTCTTAAAATTCTGGACCACCCCATAAAATACCTCCTTCTACCGGCTTTCTCAGCTTCTCCTCTTGGGCTAAGAGCTGTGTTTTGGGGCTTCCCTGGTGGCACAGTGGTTGAGAGTCCGCCCGCTGATGCAGGGGACACGGGTTCGTGCCCCGGTCCAGGAAGATCCCACATCCCACGGAGCGGCTGGGCCCGTGAGCCATGGCCACTGAGCCTGCGCGTCTGGAGCCTGTGCTCCGCAACAGGAGAGGCCACAGCAGTGAGAGACCCGCGTACCGCAAAAAAAAAAAAAAAAGCTGTGTTTTGCAAACACTTAATTCTCAGCATAGCCTACGACGTAAGTCCTGTTACTATCCTTATGTTCAGATTAGGACACTGAGACTTAGGTTAAATGAAGTGCTTCAAGGTCACTGCCTACCCTTGACCCCAGGCAGCCTGGTTCAGGAAGCCACACTTAAGCACCCAGCTCTGTGCCTGGCACCTGAGGTCAAGGGTTGAGTGTGAATACAGTTTTACAGCAGAAGATTATTTTTAATCCTCAGAGCAATCCCTGAAAGCTTTTGTCACAGCCCTACTCTCAGATGTGGAGATGGAGACTTGGAGACGTCAAGCCAACCCTGATGTCTGGGCTTCCTCACTTAGGAGGTGCCAGAAGTGGGATCTGAACCCAGCTCGACCCCAGTCAATCCACTGAACCTGTGTGCCTCCACAGGACTTGTCTCCTGCTAAAGGTTCATCATGGTACCTCCCGATTCATCCTGACTTTTCTTCTCTTCCCCTCCGGGAAAACCCAATGGGTACATTCCTGAAGGTTCCAGTGGGGCGGTGCAGGGGGAATTCCGGCCCCCGACTTCCACTGCTGCTCCTTGACTCCCACCAGGGCCCCCAGAACCTGCAAGATCCTGGGAGAAATGAGGTCATCAGGATTTCTACACCTGCACATGCACAACCAGTCTGACCACAGTGCAGCTAAATGGGTCCAGTGGTCAATCAAGGAAATGACAGCCAAAGGGCTGTGTGAACAGCTAAGTTAGGGTAAAATCAACAATGGTTTGAACAATCAGTCCGTTCTGTCAGGGCAGGGGAATTTACTGGGGTGAAAAGGACACCGGACACAGAGCTGGGGCATCTGGCTCCCTCCCTGGCCATGATACTTGTTCGCCCAAGTAACTGGACCCCTGCTTCCTCAGCTGTAACATGGCCATCACCCACCCGGACAGAGGTCATGAGGCCTCAGTGAGGGCAAATAGGGGAAAACGCCTAGCGTTCCATTTGCTCGTAGTGTATGTTCACTAAACACTCGTTAAATATACTGGTTGTGTCTGGATGTAATGTTAGCTCATGAGGGAACACGTATCAAAGTAGCCATTATCACTGGATAGATAAGAGAAGCAGTTAAACATATTTTTTTCTGTCCTTGACCATCCACATTTTCGGTGGGGCCTCGTAAAACCAAACTTTGCAGTGGCCTCCGCAGTCCCTGGGGCAGGGGGAACGTGTATGCTGTTGGCTTGTATCTCCTGCTTTGACATCCACAAAGAAGCTCCATGGCAGTAATCCCAGAAGCCACCTGAGGGTTTTCCACTTCCCAGTGCACGGCTGCTAGGAAGGAGACCCAAAGGCGCCCCAAGCTGAGCGTTGGGAGCTCGGGACCAGGGGAGACAGAAAACTCCCTCTTTCAGTAAGTGGCTGTTTGGCTTTCAAAAGCCACTTTCTCTTCCCTTTGGGTTTCCTCAGTGAGTGGAAGACAGGGGTTAGAAATCTCTCCGCCACTGTAATTAATTAGAAGGGGAAATACTTGCTGGGCTCACAGGAGCCTATCGTGGTCTTAAACATGTAGCATTCACCATCTCCTCTGATCTTTACGACCACCCAACAGATTTCGGGAGCTGCCCCATTTTACAGACAAAGAAACCAGCAGGGAGATGAAATAGCAAGCCCACCATCACAGGGAATGAAGTGGCAGAGACCACCTGGGGGGCCTGATCCGACGGGGTCCAATGTCTCATCACTTAAACACCTCCTTCTGGTTCTTTGATTAGGACCATCTCTGAGCGTCAACTCGGACAATATGAGCTGACGTTTCTCAGGCAAGCTTGAACCGCAGTCTCTGCAACGCTGAACACAATTTCTTCTGCCTTCCAAGACAAGCATCAAGCTGACCTTCTGGGAATTTAATTTCAGTATTTCCATCCAAGTCAAGAGGAGTTTGGGAGGCCAGGAGGACACGCCACCACGCCGCTGCTCCTACCTTCTCTCCCTCTCAGAGCACGGCGCCCCGATCCTCCACCTACCCAATCAGAGACCCGAGGTCTGCCCCACGCCTCCCTCATTCCCCCCAGATCCAATGAGCCCCCCAGTCTTTCCCACTGCCCCTGGGAGGACCCAGCTCCCCACCTCCACTCTCACGGGCTCTTACTGGTGTTCCCTCAGCAACTGCCCCGCCCCTGGTTTGCCCCTATAAACACATGCTCCGCCCCGTCTCCAAGTCTCCAAGGTATTCATTCAGAAATCTGCATTGGATATTACTGTGCCCCCGCGGAAGCCCTCTGACTGCTCCCCGAAGCCGCAGACTAGGGGCCAGCTCCCAGGAGAGCTTCCAGGACCCACCATGATCCGCTGCCCCCTCCATCTCCAGCCTCGTCCCACCAACCACCCCACGGGGGGCGATGCTGGGCTGCCCCTCTCTGCCACCCTGTTCCTCCTCTTCCCAGAACTCTCTCCACCCTGGTCACGTGCTCACATTCCTTCATCTGCCAGCTCCTCCTTGACCTTCAGACTCAGCTTGGCGTCACCCTCCCCAGGGAGCCTTCTCTGAGCCCTGGGTTGGGAGGCACCTCCGCTGTAGGTGGTGAGGACCTGAGGACCGCAGGTAAGGCACCTACCCCATGGTGATGCCCCTGTACCTGCCTGGCTCGCCCACCCGCAGTGACTTTGAATTCAGCATAGCCACGAAGGCTTCTGGGGTGAAGCCCCGGAGTCTGTGCTTTTAGCGAGTGATCCTTGTCGCCTCTGGAAAGCATTGTTCTAACCTCGCTTTGCCTTTCCTGGTTTAGACCAGGGTTTGGCTGAAAGTAGGTTCTCAGCGATGAGTGGTGAACAGGACTGAATCAAAGTGTTAAATCATCAGAGTCTCTTGGGGCCCCTACTACTTTGCACTTCTGCTGTACCAGTTCTTTGCCATTAAAAAAGAAGACTGTGGGGCTTCCCTGGTGGCGCAGTGGTTGAGAGTCCGCCTGCCGATGCAGGGGACGTGGGTTCGTGCCCCGGTCCAGGAAGATCCCACCTGCCGCAGAGTGGCTGGGCCCGTGAGCCATGGCCGCTGAGCCTGTGCTCCGCAACGGGAGAGGCCACAACAGTGAGAGGCCCGCGTACCACAAAAGAAAAAAAAAAAAAAAAAGAAGACTGTGTGTCATTCCTCAGGCCCAGTTTTTTCTTTCCGGTACACAGTTCCCACTGGAGGGGCAGAGAGTGTGTTGGGAGACTTTCTGCTGTTCGTTCCTGGTCTTTCTTGTTATTCTTGTTGTTCCAGGAGGTTTCAATATCCACAAACCCTCCCCTCGTAGAATCAAGAGGCAGACGGAAGGACAGAAGCCCTAGGGCCTTTGGGTAACCTTAAAAGGGTGACTCTTTTTAGGGAGTTGATGACTTGAGGAAGGAGAATGCTGCTCTGTGGCCCTAGAGATGCCTGTGACTAATTGTCTTTTGACAAGTGTGAAACGGCAAGGTCAAGTGGAAAATATCTCTAGCAAAACTTTTGGCGCCATGAGGAAAAAGAAACAAGCATTTATCAAAGACCCACTCTGTGCTGGCCGTGGGTTCTGTGCTTGACACACACTGTTTCTTTGAATCCTCTCAAATGCTCCCATTTCAGGCATGAGGAAACTGAGTCTCAGAGAGGAAAACACGTTGCCCAAGACGGTATAGTTGTTACCTAACAGCAGCAGGGTTAAAGTTTGATTGCTTAAGGCCTCACACCTGTGAGCTTTCCACCGCTCCTACTGAGCTGGGATGGGGGTCAGGGAACAAGGGTCTAGAGCAGGGTGCACCATCCTAACTGTGGAGCCAGGGCCCTCGGGCCACTTCTCTGGACCACAGTCTCTTCCCTTGCCGGTTGTGAGGCTGGATTTCCTAGAGCCTTGTTCTAGGGAACAGGAGCTTGGGGTCTTCTGCTCAGTTTATGGCAGGTCACTTGCCCTCACTTTCCACCTTCCAGGTGAAGTTTTCTGACGATGTTCCTAGGAAGTTCTGAAGCACCGTGGAGGCTGTACTGGGGCTCAAGGTAGTTGAAGGGGGTGGGGGGGTCCTGATCAAGAGGTGAGGGCCTGACTCCACTTTGGATGGTTTACATATGGCGATGACATGTAAGAGTCCTTATGAAGAAAGTTCCACGGCTACATATGAATGAGTGTAGAAGTGAGTAAAAGAATGAATACACACAAAGCCCGAAGATTACAAAGTCTCTATGGCCCCATCTCTCTCTAGTTCAACAGCCGGGTGTTTTATTGACTAGTGGCAAGCTCTACACATGACTGTGGTGTCAAGAGTGGTAATGTCTCCACCCAAAGCCAACACCTCCCACAGATTTGTAGAGCCCAAATGTACCAACATGCAAGTCACTATTACTCTGCTTAGTCATCTCATTGTCATTCACAGGGTGCTTCACAGTTTGTAAAGCACATTCATATGCATGGTCGTATCGTGATGTGTTGTCAGTTTTACCAAGATTGTGGTTTCAGGGTTTAGGAAGCTCCATTTTCATGGGCCCACCTTCTCACTGACACCCTCACACCAGCCCCTCTGAGGCTCTGGAAACTTCCATTTGCCCTTAAAGGCCAGCTTGAGTGCCACCATCTCTGGGAAGCCTCACACCATCCCGTTGCTGTTTGGCCCCTCTTCCTCTGAGGCCCATCTGACTCTAGCCCTGGTGAAGCATGTTCCAAGTTTTGTTGCTATCTAGCTGTTACTCATCTCCCCTCCAATCACAAAAGCAAATGGTTCACTTAACACCTAAATGGATAAAAAATGAAGGATGTATGAATGCATGAACAAATGAATGGACCAATGACTAAATGCATGAGAACCTGGTTTCTTGTATTACTCAACTTCCTCTTCCTCCCTGATTCCCTAAGTAAAGTCAGTCCCACCCTCATGCTCACCATACAGCAGGTTTATGAGGGCCTGCTATGTGCCTGGGACAACAACAGGTACAAATGACACGGTGGTGAACAGGAAAGTCAAGTGTCTCTGCCCTCGTGGAGTTTCTACTTTTCGTGTACACAGTCAGAGCACTTCTCAGAGGGAATGGTCTGTCCCTGTATTGATGTGTGTCTTTCCAAATCTCCGTGGAGATCAGGACTACGTCTTGTTAATCTTCATACCCCCAGCACCCAGCTCAACACCTAGTGAAGGTTAGGTGCTCAGTAAATGTTTGATGGATGAATGTTGACACCCATCACAAGCCAGGTTCTTTGCTCGATCTTATTTCTGGGTTATATCCAGGACCTAGGACTAAACTGTAAACACATCTCCTAACATTCAGGAATCTCAAGCAGCACCCTGAGCAATGAATATTTTTATTTTTCAATATTTACACTGTTTACCTTCAAGACAGGGGCATTAATAAATCCCATTCAGTGTGCCTGCATGAGTGTCTGTGTGTGTGTGAAGCTATAGTTTCTGTCACCTGGGACCATTGCGGAGCCCTTGTGTCATGACATGTGTGATGTGTCTGGTGTGTGGCAGGGGGTCAGGAAGTGCCAGCATCCTCCCCTCGGCCATTCTCAGTTATAACAGCAGCAAACAGCAACCCCTCAGTATCAGCCTCCTGGCTTGGGGCTTAGGGAGTAAGAGGTGATTTGGAGAAATTTAAAGCCAAGCTGGAACAACCTTATGGGTTAAAATCACCACCCATGCATTGGAACTGATATTGCTTCTACAAGGCAGAGCAGAAGATGAAAAAAAAAAAAAAACCACGAAAGAAGATAGTCAAAAATATTAGAACCTCAATGTTCACAGCAGCTCTATTTACAATAGCCAAGACGTGGAAGCAACCTAAGTGTCCACTGACAGAGGAATGGATAAAGAAGATGTGGTACATATATACAACGGAATATTACTCAGCCATAAAAAACAATGAAATAATGCCATTTGCAGCAACACGGGTGAACCTAGAGATTATCGTCATACTAAGTGAAGTAAGTCAGACAGAGAAAGACAAAGATGATATCTCTTATATGTGGAATCTAAAAATAAAATGTTACAAGTGAACTTATTTACGAAACAGAAATAGACTCACAGACAGAAAACAAATTTAAGGTTATCAAAGGGGAAAGTGGGGGAGGGATAAATTAGGAGTTGACTAACAGATACACGCCACTATATATAAAATAGATAACCAGCAAGGACCTACTGTATAGCACAGGGAACTCTATTCAATATCTTATAATAACCTACAATGGAAAAGATTCTGAAAAAGAATTTATACATATATATAAAATTCACATTTTATATATATTATATAATTATATAATTTATATTTATATATATAATATATATATATATCTGAGTCACTTTGCTGTACACCTGAAGCTAACACATTATAAATCAACTATACCTCAATAAACTATAGTTTTTGTTTTCTTCTTGCTTTGGTAGGATCGAGTCTGACTCTCCAGCCACTGCATAACCAACTCCACTTCTTCAGTTTAAAGTGCTGATCTGATTCTGGAAAAGAGTCTCTGTCATTCATCCTTTCATCCCTATTCCTTTATTTAAGTGAGCGTTGGTTGAACATTTACTATGTACTTGGGTAGTGTTGGCAAACTAGTTCCACCAAGGGCCGGAGAGTAAATATTTTAGGTTTTGTGGTTTACAGGGTCACTGTCACAATTACTGAGCTCTGCCACTGCAGCAGGGAAGGAGCTACACAATCTGTAAATAAATAAGTGAGGCCGCTGTGTGCAATGAAAGTTTATGTATAAAAACAGGTGGAGGGCCAGATTCGGCCCACGGGTCACCCCTGCACTGGGACCACTAGGTACTGGGGAAGCAGAGGTGATCAGTTCCCCTGGAGAATTTCACAGAGAATGAAATAGGCAAATGCAGCGCCCTGTGCTTAGGCTTCTAACAAAGAAGGTCCTTCGAATAAGAGAAAGGAAGCGAGGCAGGCACTTCCTGGGAGGCACAGAGAAGGATTGACAGAGGAGAGGACTTTGACTGGGTCTTGCGAGGTAAGTAGGAGTTCACCAGGCAAAGGGCAAAGAATATTACAGGTGGAAGGAACAGCATATGCAGAAGCAGGGCGGCTGGAGAGAGTGCTGCGAACTTGGCTCGAGGCCACCACCTCAGCATCCTGTTCCTGCCCTGCCTGCCTTCTGCTGTATTCTCTGTACTTTTGGTGTATTCGCTGATCGTTTTATTTTATTTTTTTTATTTTTTATTTTTTTTGCTGTACGCGGGCCTCTCACTGTTGTGGCCTCTCCCGTTGCGGAGCACAGGCTCCGGACGCACAGGCTCCGCGGCCATGGCTCGCGGGCCCAGCCGCTCCGCGGCATGTGGGATCTTCCGGGATCGGGGCACGAACCCGTGTCCCCTGCATCGGCAGGCGGACTCTCAACCACTGCGCCACCAGGGAAGCCCTGATCGTTTTATTTAACTCACTGGCTTATGGGTGGCCCTACCTCTGGAGTGTGAGCGCTACGAGGGCAGGAATGACCTGCACCATGGGGTGAAGTGTCACCTGTCTGTTTTCCCAGCGCCCATGGCTGCTCCCACCACGGCAGTCATCACACTGGGGACAGTCGTCTGTTCCTGGGTCTGCCTGTTCCCTTGCCGTGAGCCATTCAGAGCAAGACCCAGGGCTTCTTGATCCATGTGCGTCACCCCTGCACCTCGGTCCATGGCTGGGGCTCGGCACATACATGCTGTGGGGAGAATCAATGCAAGTGACTCAGCGTGGTGAACATGAGGCAGGAGAGGGTGCTGGAGGGGGTCAGGACTCAGGTCATGGTGGCTGTGTGTGTCACAGGCAGGTGCTGGGATGTTGACCCGGATGTGCCGAGACGCAGGTTACTCCCTTTGCAGAAGGAGTACACGCTCAGGGGACAGTCCCATAAACTGACAGTGTTAATGCAGGTGGCGGAGGCGAGGGCGTGAAGAGCGCCAAGGGCAGGGCTACTACACCCCCAAGGAGGGAGCTGGGCTGTTTGGGAGCAGTGGGGCGGGGCAGGTAGCCAGAGCGTTGCTGCAACGCCTGAGGGCCTGGAAGAAACTCGTTACTGAAGAACGAGGCTTTAGGAAAACACAGAACGGACATTTCGTCCCATGTGGTAGGTCATTCTTGTCCCCAGAGAACTCGCATCCATGTCCCCCTAAGCTACGGAGGCAGGCCTGCCCCTTGGGGACCGAGGACTTACAAGCTGTGACGTGCGGCAAGTCACACCACTACTTAGCCCCTGTTTCTCATCTGAAAAACAGAAATAACCATGACACCCCTGTCCTGGCTTGGGCTCCCTGGGAAGCAAACTCTGAGGAAGAGATTTAGGCGCCGGCGGGGCGTTAGGGAGTGGGCGCATCCATCCCGCGGGGAGGAAGAAAGTGGGAGGGGCCGCGGGAGGAGCTGGACTGTGATGGGGTCACAGTGAAGGCTTCCGGGCTCTGGGCTGCATAGTCCTGAGGGGAGGAGGACCTCATGGGAATGGGGCCATTTCTCAGATAGTGAAATGACTCTTTCTGGCTCCACCTTGGGGGAAAAAAAAAATGAAGATCTTCAAGAAAAACCAGGGAAGCTTGAAGTTCTCAGTCTTCAATAATGAGTCTGTCACAGGCACTCGTAGCATTACAGCAACCGGAGGACCAATCCAGCTCTCCCATTGAACAGATGAGAAGACTGAGGCCCAGGGAGAAAAATGGCAGAGCTGGGTCAAGGGTACAAGTCTCTGGACTGTCAGATGGGTGTCTTTTCGTGTCAGCCTGCCATGTCAACATGCCTTCTTTTTCTGCCAAGTTTCACTCAAAGGTGGAAACAAGTCAAACTCAATCCAGCAAGGCATCTAAAAGTCCTTAGGATGTGGTCTAGGGACTGAGCTCTCTAGTGTGGATTGGCATAAATCTGCCCACAGATTCCAGCTCTATCACTCACGTTGTGTGATCTTGGAGAAACCACTCACCTTCTGCACCTGTCCTCTCATCTGTAAAATGGGCATGGTGATACCAACCTACCTCAGAGAATTGTTGCAAGAATTTAATAAATACTCTGTGGATAAAGTGCTTGGCCTAGAGCCCCACTCACTGGAAGCACCCCAAAATAACAGCTGCTACCATTATTATATGTTTTTGGTGCGGGCCCGGCACTGAGAAGCTTGGGGCAGGTGAATGATCTCTCCCTTCGTGGGACTTATGATAAAGAGCTAAGATTTAGAGCTGGGGATGAATACTTAAAGGCAAAGATCAGGGAGGGTGTAATAAAGTGACTTTGTATGAGGCAGTGAGTAACACAGAGCTTATAAGAGAGGAGGAAATGCATAGGGTTGACTTCAGACTGACATAAAATGTACATTTGACATCATTTTATTTCTTATTAGAAATATCTCGTAATCATTTGATATTAGATGCATTTTCATCAAAATGTCAAAGTAGTTCAGCAAGGCAGGCAATCATCCCCCTTTTGCAGAATAGGGGACATGGGCTCGGAGAAACCAAGCGACTTGCCCAAAGTCACACAGTTAGACATACTCAGGACTGTTTTTAATGAAAAAAGAACGTTTATTGGTATTCTTTAGTTCTTCTGATAGTTTTTTTCCATTGTGGTGAAATTAACCATTTTATTTAAAGTGTACAATTCAGTGCCATTTGCTACATTCACTGTGTTGTACAAATTCCATGTCTAGGTAGTTCCAAAGCATCGTCATCACCTCAAAATAAAACCTCTTACCTATGAAGCATTTATTCCCTATTTCTTCCTCCCCTAGGCCCTGGCAACCACCATTCTGTGTTCTATTGGTCTGATTTACCAGTTCGAGATATTTTATATAAATGTAATCATACACTATTTGTCCTTCTGCGACTGGCTCGTTTCAGTTAGCTAATGTTGCCCAGTTTCATCCAACTTGTAGCATGTATCAGAACTTCATTCCTCTTTATGACTGACTAATATATCTCATTGCATGTATAGACCACAATTTGTTGATCCATTCATCCATTGATGGACATTAGGGTTGTTTCCACCTTTTGACTATTGTGAAGAATACTGCTATAAACATCTGTGTGCAAGAATTTGTTCAATTCTTTTGGGTATGTATCTAAGAGTAGAATTTCTGGGTGACATGCTAATTCCATGTTTGACTTTTTGAGGAACCCCCAAACTGTTTTCCACAGTGGCAGGACCATTTTACATTCTCATCAGCAGTATATGAGGGTTCCAATTTTTCCACATTCATGACAACTCTTGCTATTTTCCTTTTTTACAATCTTTACATTCATCCTAGCAGGTGTAAAGTGGTAGCTCATTGTGGTTTTGATTTGCATTTCCCTAATGCCTAACGACATGGAGCATATTTTCCTGTGCTTGTTTGCCATGTGTCTACCTTCTTTGGAGAAATATCTATTCCAATCCCTTGCCCATTTTCTAATTGAGTTGTTTGTCTTTGTGTGTGTGTGTGTGTGTGTGTGTGTGTGTGTGTTACATCATAAAAGTCCTTTCTATATTTTGGATACTAGACCCTTATCAGATATATGCTTTGCAAATATTTTCCCCCATTCTGGAGGTTGTACTTTCACTCTCTTGATAATGTCCTTCGATGCACAAAAGTTTTTCATTGTGATGAAGTCC
Source organism: Mesoplodon densirostris (assembly GCF_025265405.1). Lineage (NCBI taxonomy): Eukaryota > Metazoa > Chordata > Mammalia > Artiodactyla > Ziphiidae > Mesoplodon > Mesoplodon densirostris. The sequence continues at coordinate 85,245,180 of NC_082673.1, read as the reverse complement.
AAGTTCTCTGTTTTCTTCCATTGCTCATGCTTGTGGTATCATCAGGGCTGATATTTAGACCTGGGTCCTCTTGCAGAAAATTGAGGTCCCTTCTGACCAACACAGCAGCCTTTGGAGGGGCGGTGAGAGGAACCTACATTGGACGTGAAATGAGCCTGGTCCTGAGGGAGTAGGGGGCTGCCAGTGGGAAAAGCTGTGTGAACAGAAAGACCGAGGTGAGGGGAGGGCTCCCTGAGCAGCTTCTGCCCTCTCTGTTGGGCTGAGGAGGGGTCCCAGTTCCAGATGCTGGAGGGAGCTGTACAGCAGGAGGGCCTTGGAAGGGCCCTGCCCAGACAGGAGGGCAAATCTCTAAAGAGAACCTTGGGGGCAGGGAACTAGGGGCAGCCATGAGACCACGCGGGGAGGCGGCGACAGCAGAGGAGAGGGGAGAAAGGACAGGAGAGAGGAAGAAGAAGGGGAACATCAGTCTGGGGGAGGGACAAGAACAGGTGGGAAAAGAAAGTGCTTTGCCAAACTCTCAAGCACCAGGTCCGCATTCCACCTGGGAAAATTAGCAAAACAGGGGACCTCGGGCTTCAGTCTGTGGCCGCCAGGGGTGCCCTGAGGGGGCTTGGAGTGAGGGCTTGCCTTTGAGAATAAGTTCAGACCCAGATACATGTACAAACGTGTCGTGTCTTTACACACGTTAGCTCATTGAATCTTCCCGCTAGCTCTATGGAGTAAGTATTTATTTTCTCTACTTTACAAGTAAGGAAACTAAGATGCTGAGAGCCAAAATAACTTGCCAAACATCACATTACCGACAAGGGACAGACCAAGATTTGGATTCTGATATCCTGATCCCTAGCCTCGGGCTCTTTCTGCTATAACCCAGCTACAGTTAAATCCACAGTGATGCTAAGTAAATCCTAGAGGCCATTCGGATGCAGAGCGCTGTGAACACAGGTGTGGGGTGGAGATGCTTGCTACTCAAAGTGTGGTCCGTGGACCACCAGCGTCTGTATCCCCTGAGAGCTGGTTAGAAATGCAAAATCTCAGAACTGCTGAATCCGGATCTGCATTTTTTTTTAACAAGAACCCTGAGGGGGTTGTATAACAGTTTGGGAAACATTTGTCAATGCCATATCATTTCAGACTTTCAAGAAGAATTTTTACCATTAGAAACAAAGATAATAATAAAAGTCATCATCATACTTAAGCTTAGCATCCTGAGTCAACCGCAGACCTCCCAAACTTGGAAATATCATTTAACCAGAAAAGATTATAATCTGTTTTGCTTATCAGCCAACAGCTGACCTCGAAACCTTTGGCAAGACAAGATGTTCTCTCCCAGTGAGATCAATAGTACGCTTCTGGTGGTGTATTTATCTAGCTAGCATTTCTGACATATGTCTCTGCTTTATCTGAATTTCTGACTTAGCTTGACCCTAGAGCACATTGACACGTACACAACAGTCCAGTGTTTCTCTTTGGCAGTCCCCTGTGTTCCCACAGTGGCCTTGCCTCCTGCCCTTGCCCTGCAGATAAGACAGCTGTGTCCCACCTGCAATTCTCTGGGCGAATTGGGATCCAACATTGGCTGAGTCCTTACTGCCTTCAATTCTTTGAGAATCTTCTGGACTTGACTGAGGTCCTTTTCAGACCTTCTTTGCCAGCTCTGCTGGGAGTCAAGACTGATAGGTGAGTAGACCCACCTGTCTCAGCGTAAGTGTAGGTCATGCCAAGCAGACTTTTCCTCCGCTCTCCAGGATGGCAGGGGAGGAGTGTAGCTGGTGGGTTAGGACCCAGGATGGGATCCCAGGGGCCAGCTAGGGAAGGCAGAGGTCAGGAGAGAACACCCTTGAAAACCTAACGCTCTAAGGTCGTACAGAACTGAGACTGGATCCGGTTCTGCTTCTTATTTGCTGGGTGACGCTGGGTAAATGATTTATCCAGGCTGAGCCTCCCAGCTCTCATCTGTAAAATGGGATTATGATGTCCACCTCTGGGGGTTAAACTAGATAATATAAATGAAGTACTGGACACCAGGCCTGTCACATACAGACTCTCAATAAGAGGGAGTTTGTAATTTGATTATAGAGTAGGTCATTGAGGGACAGAGCTCACAAATGTCCTGAATCTTCCAATTCTTAAAACACACACTCACACAGAGAGAGACATGTTGTCCTGCACAAAATTCAATGAAGAATAACTGAAAAAATTAAAAGTTAGATGACTTCTTCAGATATTTAATGCAATAGTGGCCCACGGGCCAAATCCACCCATGTCATATATTTTTTGTGGTCCACAAACAAAAATAAATTTTATACTTTTAAAGAAAATTTTGCTGGTCCTTGATTAGAGAATAGTCCTAAGAACAGCCTCCTGTATCGAGTGCACACCATGTGCACAGTTACCTTCACGGATAGTCTTGGTCAGTCTTCCCAGGAAACCAGCAAGACACCCATCATTGTCTCATTTTGCCGATGAGAAAACCAAGGCTTAGAAAGCATAAATAATTTGACCAGAGCCACAAAGCTAATGAGTGGCCAAGCCTGGATGGAGTGTCACTGCTCTAAACAAATTACTTTATTGTGGACATTCTGAATTGATTTGATAAAGAGTCTAAACCAAGAAAGGGAAATCCATGAATGCCAAGAGTCCACTCAGCAGCCTGAAGGAGAGGACATGGCTAGTGGGGAGACTCACATCCAAGGCCCCATCAGGGAGACTAAGTCAGCTGAGTCAGGAGTGAAGAAGTTCTGGCTCATCACAGAAGCAAAGAGCAGGAGAGACCTGGGCGGCTGTTTCACACCTGGGCTGGGCAGTGGAATTGGGGTGTTAGGAGAAGACAGTGGGGCATGTGGAGTGGGCTTTGTGGATTATTTCCTCAACTTGATTTATTTCCACTCCATTATCAGCACCCCACCCAGGTGCTAGGCACATGCCAGGTGCCTTGAGAATGCAAAGGTGAGGAAGGCCTACTTCCTGCCTTGAGGTCACACTAGTGGGTAGAGGAGAACAGACTGCAGACATGAGGTCTGTGTCAACGAGCTGCAGTTCAGGTGCGATGGAGGAAGCATAGGTGAAGCCCTACTGGGCAAATAAGGAGGAGAGGGACCCACGGACTTGCTCGTTGGCATCTGTTTCCCTCCTCTTCCCTTCCTTCCTCCCTCACTAATATTTTCTGAGCCCAGTACAGTGATGGATGCCGAGGAAAACACAAAGAAGCAGCAGACCCATTCTCTGCCCTCATAAGCTCCTGAAATCCTGAGGGGAAGACATGGAGCAGGGCTCCAAAGCAGCGTGGTGGAGGTATGTGCAGGCACCGGGCAAGTTGGAGGAGCCTCCGGGTGGAGTGGTTTCTAAAAGCATGTCAGGCAGGGTTGAAAAGACTTTACTAACAAGATTCCATTTAATCTGCATCTCCAAGTAACACAGTCAGAGCAAGGACTCCAAAAAATGCAAATGCGGGCTTCCCTGGTGGCGCAGTGGTTGAGAGTCCACCTGCCGATGCAGGGGACACGGGTTCGTGCCCTGGTCCGGGAAGATCCCACATGCCGCGGAGCGGCTGGGCCCGTGAGCCATGGCCACTGAGCCTGCGTGTCCGGAGCCTGTGCTCTGTGGAGGGAGAGGCCACACAGTGAGAGGCCCACATACCGCAAAAAAAAAAAAAAAAATTGCAAATGCATTGTGGCAACAGCAGACTGCAGGGCCGCTGCGTACAGTTCTGCAGATTGTGCACTGCGTAAAGGGGATGAGTGTGAGCTGAAATCCAGCCCTCCTTCTTCTGGCCAATTTGTGTGTTATGGTGCAAGCCTACACCTGCCCAAAGCAACTGGGGCTTTTCTTCTCACGAAGGGGCCACCCACCCCCCAAGCTGTGGGACTGCACCCACCTACCAGGTGCATCTTTTTCAGATCACGTAGAGACTCCGTATAAGTTAGCAATGTCCCAACTCTGTGAGGATTTAGAAGGAGCCAGGCCTGGGTGGTCTTGGAGATTGAGACATTTTCACCTTTAAAGCGCAGAGAAAGACAAGACAAATATCCATCCTGAGGTTTTACAGATGGGGTGTCCCAGGCCCCAGGAGGAAGCCCAACTTGCCCAGGGGCCACATGATTTGTTAGCGGCACAATTCAGAGTAAAACTGACCCCTATGTTTGGCAGGCTTCCCTCTAAGCCCTGCAGTCTCTGAGAGTGTCTCTCAAAATGCAGGAAAGGACAAGGAAAGTAGCGCGTCGGGGGTCTTTCCCCAGCTTCACAAACCGTGACTGGGCTGCAGGATGGTGCCATGTCTTTATGACTTCTTGGAAACTCAAATTCCCTGTAGTCAGGAGTCTCTCAAATTCTTCATAAATGGCATCATATCATTGATAACTATATTGAGTACATGGCCAGTGAAAATAATAATAGCAGCAAGAGCAGCAATAAATTAGGGTAATTTTCTAGTCAACTTCTATTTTTCGAATATAGTGCTACATTTCAAAGGTCTTTTATATAGAAGCCAGGGGTAACACATATTGGGTGAAGAGGAATCAAAAGAGAGGTATTTCCATCAAGGATCCCTAGAATAGGGTGTGCTGGGATGCTGGGAATGTCACATAGTCTGATGGAGGTGGCATTTCTGTACATAGGTGCATCCTTATGTAAAATGCATTGAGCTTTACACTGAAGATTCACGTGCTCTATATAAAGGTATTTCCACCATAGGCAGTTGACATGTCTTGTCTGATTTCATCCTCCACAGGCACAGCTGCGTAGAATTGTTGATGGGTTTACAGAGGAGGAAGCTCAGCTCTGCCACTCACCAATGCAAGCTCAGACAGTCTCCCGGAAATGCCGCTTCCTTATCTGAAAGTGGTTCCTGCTAAATTAGATTATATGGGATTGTCTGTAAACCCTTGGTCACCCCTGCAGCCCTGCTTTGTCTGCACATCACCCTAATCGAGGTGGATGCCACTGTGCGCTGATGCACGGAACCACAGGAGGCTGTTGGGACATTAGGGTGGATCCCATCTGGACAGCGCTGCTCGTGTCCTGCAGTTAGCAAGTCAAAGCTCCTACTACTTGCCCCATGACAGGCCAATTAGTCAAGAGACCAGGCATTAGGGCAAGGAATAGCGACTTTATTTGGAAGGCCAGCAGCAGAGAAGATGGTGTCCCAAAGAACCGTCTTACCCGAGGTAGAATGCAGGCTTCTTTCACACTGAAAGAGGAGGGGCTGTGGTTGGTTGTTGCAACTTCTTGGTGCCAGAATCCTTTGCTCTTGCGGCTGTCCACCTAGGTCAGGTCACAATGTTCCTATAAACCTCCAAGAGGACAAATGTTATTCTCTGTTCTGCAACTTTTAATCTCTATATGAATGGAAAAGTGGTATACCTTTAAAGGTCAGAGCCTTGAGAATGGGTGATCCTGTATATTTCAGGCTGTAGGCAACATTCTTAACTTGCAGCCAAGGCAAGAGAATACAAAGGTTAAAGGAAAAGAAACAGATCCCATATGGAGTCGGATTTGTTCTTCCCTATTACACTGTCTTCTCCTTGTGCAGCTGCCTTTCCCTGAAAGCAACTTGAGCACTTAGAAGGGTGCGCAGGACATGTCCCTCCTGATTGTGTGAAGTGTTCCATGGCAAACCTCGATTAAGCAGTCATAAAACTATTTAAAAACCCCAGCTGGAAGGATAGGGCAGACCCACTATTTCCATGCTACTTGAAATGAGATTGCTTCCTCTTTTTTTTTCTTTTTCTTTCTTTCTTTCTTTTTTTTTTTTTTTTGCGGTAGGCGGGCCTCTCACTGCTGCGGCCTCTCCCGTTGCGGAGCACAGGCTTCCGTCGCGCAGGCTCAGCAGCCATGACTCACGGGCCCAGCCGCTCCGCGGCATGTGGAATCTTCCTGGACCGGGGCACGAACCTGTGTCCCTTGCATCGGCAGGCGGACTCTCAACCACTGCGCCATCAGGGAAGCCCGAGATTGCTTCCTCTTAATCCTGGAAAATATAGCGTGTATGTAAGTGAGTGTGTGTGAGGGAGAGAGAACAAGAACATGGTAGGCAAGCATCCCAAATGCCCTTTTATCTTGGAGCCTGTGCGCTTCCTTTTTCTGCTGAGCTGTTAGTCTGGGCAAAGGACATGGACAAACGTGTACTCATTCAAAATGCTTCTCACGTGGCTAATCTGTGCAGGGGTTTGGAAGAGCTGGCAGGATGAGCCCAGAAATTAGGACAAGGCTGTGCGTCCTCCAAGAGGGTCAGGCTCTCCCTCTTCCCACTTCAGGCTCACGGTGGATGTAAATGAAATGTTCGTTGAATTGAACTGAGCAGAGAGAAGCTGAAAAATAATCCCTCTCGACTATGTTCCCCTGGAGATCAATCCAGGCACGCACAGGTACAACCAAGTCAAATCTCAAGTCACCCAGTCATTATTACTCTCCTATGATGAACCAGAAGAGGTTGTATTCAGTTATTCGTTTGTTTATTCAACAGACATTTATCTGTTGAGCTCCTGCATTTGTCAGAAACTGTGCTGGGCGCTGGGGTAGTTACAAAGAGGTAAACCCTTCACCCTCAAATAACTCAGGAAGAGGACACATTCCCTGATAAATGTAACACAATGTGCTCACTCCCAAGGCTCCTGAAACCTGCAGGAGGGGCATTTTAGCTGGGGGCACGTGGGAGGCATGCACATAAGTTGCAAACTAATCTCTGTTTAAGTTCAGAAGAGCAAAGGGAAGAAAATGGGCATTGGTTAAATTCCATCGTGTTCCTGGCTTTGAACTAGGGGTTTTTACATAGTTTGTCTGGTTGCACTTCATAAGACTCTTGCAAAGGCAAGGGTTTTCCCCTCATTTTGCAGCTACGGACACAGAGTTTTAGAGAAGTGAAGATGACCTGTTCAAGGTCAGATAACTAGAATGTAGCCAATCAGGGTTTGAAGGGTAATTTTCCTGGCACCACTGCGGGGCGTAGAATGGAAAAGGTTGGTGGGTTGGGAGGCTGGCTGGGTAGCCCATCCCACAAAGAGTTTGCACTTTATCCTACAGACAGCTGTGTGGCTTGTCGGCTCAGGGGCCAGATTTGGGTTGTGGTAAGTGTCAAAAGCAGCGAATGGAAGTGTAGAGCATGAAGTCTAGAGCTAGATGCCTGGCGGGTAATGTCGATTCCACCTCATACCAGCTGTGCCATGTGGGGCAGGTGACTCAGCTACTCTGAGCCTCATTTTCCTCATCTGCAAAATAGAGATAGTCACACCACTTCTTCTCTCCCAGGGCTGCTGAGAGGAGTGAATAAGTGGCACATTATCCTGTGAGAAGCAGTGCCCAGAACAGAGAAGTGCATAATGTATGTTAACAATTCTAATGAATATACAGCACCTAGCACCGTCTCTGGTACCTAAGTGGTATTTAATAAATGATCATTTTTCTTATCTTGTGTTTTACCAAAATTATCAAGTATCTACAATGCTTAATTGAGCTACAGTGAGCACAGTGAGGTAAAGAAGGGAGTATTGGTCAGCTACTGGTGCCATCTGGAGACAGGGGCATCGTTTATTCGTTGAGAATACACCTTTTTGGACAACTCAGAAGTTAGGGACCTAACCTAGGAGAACGCACTTTCTTGACTCGAGATGAGCTTCTGTGTCCCGCTGTGTGGCCGTGATGTGAGGGGCTGCACAGCCATTCACAGATCGCTCATGTTTATAACAGGGGGGTCTTTTCCATGGCTGGCTGGCTTGGAGCTGGTTAAAGGTTTCTTATTCTAGAGTGCTGCTTGAGAAGTACCCCAATTTTACTGCAAAATCTAGATACTTTTCCTTTGGCTCTACCACCAACCCATTGTGTCATCCTGGAGGGGTCCCTTTCCTGTTCATTTGCTTATTTGATCTTCATAATATCCCACTTAGTAAATGGGAAAGTGAGAGAAATGAAGAGACCTGCCTCAAATTACAGAGACAATTAGACTAAGGATGAAATAGGAATGAGAACCAGAAACTGGGAACTCCTGGCTAGGTTTGGATGTCAGGAGAATCCAACAGCTCCACAAGGCAGGGGTATCAGACGCCTTCCACCCCCAGGATGCAGACCAGCTCCCCACGGACCCCTCTGTGCACCCTGGGCCAATTTCCCACCCCAACTCTGCAGGGCTGCAGCCCCTCCCTTCATGACAACCTTCTCCAGGGGACGCTGCTGCTGCAGAGGTGAAAGACACCTGGAGCCTGGCCAAGACCGAAGCAGTAGCCCAGGAATGTAGGAGAGTGAATGCCCCAGGGAGCAAACCTTTGACCTATGTAAAGTGGGAGCCAATGGACTGCATTCTTCCCCCTACCCCCTCCCCTCCCCTCCCCAACTGTCTGTTTCCTGGTACTTCATAGGCCTCTTAGAGATATAGCCCCTCATGAATAAACAATACCAAATGGAGGCCAGCTCGGTGATGCACCTTGGAATGCATCCCCTTTCTTCCCTGCCCCCCACCTCCCCCTTTCTCTCTCTCCAGCTTCTTTGGAATTCTCTCTAGTCAAGTAGTAACACATAGGCTTTTGCTCAGCCTCCACTCAGTGGGATTCTCAGAGGAAGTAATTTCACTCTCTTTATTATTAATTAGGATAGATAAAAGGCTGGAGGGAAGGAGGGAGAGAGAGGAGGGGGGAGAGATGGAGAGAAGAGGTGGCATTGACTGTAGATGAATATTGAAGAAGCATGATGAGTATTACAGGAGTTGAGACCAGTACAGTGGTTCAGGTTCAGTGCACAGACTCTACAGCCAACTGCCTGGGTTACATCCTTCTTTCGTTAATTACAAGCCTGTAATTGGCAAGTTACTGACCCTTCTGTTTCCTCATTTGTAAAGTGTAGGTGATAATAATTTCTGCCTCATAGGGTTTCTGTAAATATTAAATGTTCTGATATTTGTAAAACACCTAGAACAGTGTCTGATACAGTATAAGCACTATGTGTTTATTAAACATGGAAATCAACAAATGCCTCTCCCTTGAACTGGTATGGAGGACTCTAAGGAAGTTAGTGAGTTTCTCTGGGCCACAGTTTCTTTAGCAATAAAATAAAAGGCTTGAGTTACAGTCGAGTATCTGACCATTTCTGATCTGGATATTTTGAAGAGAACCCAGGTACTAATGCAAATCCAGCAGGGATGGTCTTCATGATCTTGTATAAATGGTCTTACGTTTTATGTAAATTTTGCCATAATTAATCCTCACAAGAGGTCTATGAGGTTGCAGTGAGTTCCCTGCATTTTACAGATGAGAAAGAGAAGGCTCAGAGAGGTTAAGTAACTTGTGCGTGGTTACACAGTGAGCTGTGGGGGGAGAATGCAAACTTGGATCCGGTTGACTCAAAAGCCCTACCAAGTGATATCCTGTTCTAGGGCTGACAAACTATGACTGTATAGATCTAAGTTCTGGTGTTAAAGATGTGAAGAGTGGGCTGGTGGCATCTTGGCAATTTGTAGATTACTGACTGGGTGTCCTTCTGCATACTTGATGGCTTATGAGAAAAAGGGGGACAATTGCCCAATGGTCTGGGGTCGGAGTGTGAGATGAGATGGATTGATCTGTGGGCTGGAATATAAGGGTCCAGATAAGGAATGAAGCACGCATTTTGAAGGGAAAATACCATTTGGGTTATTCACTTATTTCTCTGTCTGCCAGATCCCATGTTGAATCTGGCCCATGGTGGATGCCCAGCACAGGTTTCCGTGGGACTATTTCAGCTTTCCCAACAAATTTGGATAGATGAATGCTTGGTTTGGGTTTCTTAAAGTTTCTTTGTTTGTTTGTTTTTGGCAAGATCTCTCTATGTTACTGTGAAACACTTCATATTTTATTAAAGGAATGATTGCATAAAATAAATAAGACATGGTTTCTTTTGTCACCTTCTGAGAAGAATGGCAGTGGCAGAAATTCAGAGCCCCAGACTTTCTCTGTAGATCTGAAGCGGGACAAGGCTGAGGTCATCCTCCAATGACCATTGGAGGATGGAGGGGTCGGGGGAGTGAGGAAGAGAGACGTGCACCAGTAATAGCATCTCCCTGCTTTGGGTCTCATTTCTGCAGAAGCCCAACCACTTCCCTTCAGTCCAAGCTAATAGCATTTGCTGTGAGTTTATTTTGATATTGTCACCACTGTCCCCAGAGAGTGACATTGACAGGCTTTCTTTTCTTTTTGCCTTGGTAGCACAGCACCAGATTCATTGCTCACGGGTATCAGAATCATTTCATCTTGACACCAAACCCTGGCATCTACAGATTCCAAGAAACATGCCTCTGCTTCTTGAGGAAGCTCAGACAGGTCCTTGAGTTGGGGCGACCAGGACATGACAGACCATCTGTTTGGCAGAGATTATTTAAGTGCAGGGTGGGCTTGGACTCAGATATGCAGAATGAGCAGTGGATGGATTTATTATTCTATTTAATGCATGGTTATTTGAGCACCTTTTTAAGCACTGGAGACCCAGCAGGGAAAAAGGATGATAGTCTCTATTTTCAGAGAGCATCGTTTAAAAGGAGATTCAGAAACTGAACCAACTGCCGCCCCCAACAACCGATTTCCAGCAGGGGTGATGCCCTAAGAGCCAGGCACAAGGAAGGAAAGCGTATCAGAGAAGGACAGTGTGGTCTGGGGAAGACCCTGTCCAGTAAATATTCAGGACCACCAGCTCTGGGTCAGGGACTAGGCTGCAGTGGGTACAACATGATGGAGAGACACACACACCCCCGCCCACAAGGAGGTCACATCTGATGAGTGCAAAATGGGGTTACATATATAGTGCATAGAGCAGTAGGGACAGAGATTCAGCAGCATGCTTGGGGAAGTCAGGGACTGTTTCAGGGAAGACGGAGTGTGATATGAGGCTTGAAGATGTGTGGTCTGTGCCAGCTGGACAAGACAGCAAGGAAGGAAGGAAATACACAAAGATGTGGAGGCATGAGAGAGCATGGAATAAATAAGATGCAGCGGGAGTCTGGTACTTATGAAACACAAAATATGACTGGAAGAGGAGAGAAGGAGCAGAACTGGGAGTGGACAGGTAGCCAGAGGCAGTCCTGGACAGTCTGCATGCCATGCTGTGGAGTTGTCCCCTTTGTCCCGTAGATGAGGGGGGCTCATAGAAGAACACACTGAATGGTTCGGTGGAACATCCAGGTAGTCCTGAGACAGTGGTGGTGGTTCTCTTCTTCCCCGTCTCCATCTCATTCTTTTCCTCCTCCTCCTCTCCTTCTAAAGTTGACCCTTGTTGAATATATTGTACAATTACGAGTTTATTCCTCTGTCTTAACGAGACTCTTGTCATCATAGACCCTCCTTGGATATTTGTCCAGAAGTTGAGGTCACTATTCAGTACATGATCCTTATGGCCAGGGTGACAGGTGGGACTGGAGAAGGGAATCAGAGCACACAAACCAAGGAGGAGCCCTTAACACGACTGGATCCAATGGGTTTCAGGCCATGTCGCACAGAAGTGATCTTACGCAACTGTAGCAGATACAGGGGCCCAACGGGTCATCCCCCTCATCCATTGAGGATATCTATTTTTACACTGGGGTTTTTCCAGCCAGAAAATGTTGCTTGCAAGGAACAGAAATAGTGCATAGTTAAAAGGTAAGGAGGACAAAAGGAATCCAATGGAAAACCGTGGGTTCATTCATATAATTGAAAGGAAAGCTCAGCAACTAGGTCATAATAATAATAAACATGTATTGAGCACCTACTATATGTCAGTTGCCATTCAAGAGCTTTACATGTATTAATTCACTTAATCTTTACAACAATACTAAATACTAAAGAGGACATTAGTATGATGCTAATTTTATACATTAGGACACTGAGACTCGGAGAGGTTAAGTAATGAACCCAAAGGCACACAGCGAGGTAGCGTCAGAGCCATGATTTGAACCCACAAAACCTGGTTTCTGAATCAGGGCTTTTCACGCCTGTGCTGAAAAACAGGAAGTAGGAAGGTAAAATTGAGTGTTCGAGGTAGAAGGAAATAAAGAATGATTGATGTCTTTGGAGACGTGTCACATGTGACGGGCTTAGCTTGGGATGCCTGCCATCTTGTAACTGAGGAAGGAGAGGGTCCCTTATCTGAAAGCGTCCCCAGACTACTTGGAATAAGGGAGAGTCATTTCTCAAAACAAGCCCAACACTGGATTCCACATAAGATTTAATTTGAGGCAACAAACAAAGAAACAAGCACAAAAGAACTCCACGACTAAAAGAAAAAAGAAATTATCGCCAGAGATCTCTTATTTGTATGTGAATAAATAAAAAGTTTTAAAAGTTGAAGCTGTCAGTGTTTATCATTATTATAATTATTATTATCATTATTAGGCAGCTTTTGCACATAGAAAAATATTTAAGGTTGATTTTTTAAATGTATTAATATGAAAAAAATTTAGAAATCCATTTTGTTCCTTAGGCCTTTGAATTCAACTTACAATTCTCTTTTAGCATAGACTATATTTTAACAGTTACTATCACGGAGTTGCTTATTCAATGTTTAAAGAAACCTAAATAACTTTAAACAATGGACCCAGATAAAACAACTCAATTCATTAAATCTCCTCCAATACTTATACCGATATGATAAACAAAAGCCTTCCTTAAGTATTCAGGGACCTCCCTGGTGGCACAGTGGTTAAGAATCCACCTGCCAATGCAGGGGACACGGGTTCGAGCCCTGGTCCGGGAAGATCCCACATGATGCAGAGCAACTAAGCCCGTGTACCACATCTACTGAGCCTGCGCTCTAGAGCCTGCGAGCCACAACTACTGAGCCTGTGTGCCACAACTACTGAAGCCCACGTGCCTAGAGCCCGTGCTCCACAACAAGAGAAGCCACCGCAATGAGAAGCCCGCGCACCACAATGAAGAGTAACCTCTGCTCGCCGCACCTAAAGAAAGCCCACACAGCAATGAAGACCCAACACAGCCAAAAATAAATAAATTAATTAATTAAAAAAAAAACCTTCCTTAAGTATTCAAAACATCTAGTGAAACAATAAACTTAAAACCAAGTTTAAAGACTCTTAGATTCTTCTAAACAATCAAACATGGCAAATTTTCTTTCTTTAAATTTTCCAATAAAAATTTACAAGTCTAAATTAAGCTGCTGCTTGGTAACATTTTAAAGTGGCGTCATCAAGCTAATCTGTCTCGAATATGTCAAAAATATTTTTTATTACACCACATACTTCAAATACCAAACATGTGCTGATTTTCCCACAAGTATTATTTCTGTGATTTACTTCCCCATCACTCGGTGTATTTCTACGCTTTCCCAGGGTGAAAAAATGTTTAGCACTAGGAGAATAAACAAGTTGTTATAACATATAAGTAAGTACCATCCTAAACTTAGGAGCTTATCAGCCAGAGTTTTCTGGCCAGAACCCAGGATCTGAGATGCAAGGACAACTTTTTTCTTCATAACAATTGGCATGTTCAGTCTTTTCTGGTTACTATGGCAACAAGCAACTCCAAGTCCATGCTTTGCACATGGGATTAGGTTCTGCACTCCTGGCCCAGGTCAAAATTGAGTGATCTAACCCCTTTTAACCCTGCAGCACAGACTGCTCATTGTCCCCACACAGCCACTTCTTTCAGCATACATTCCCAGGATAAAGACTACATTACCAGCATCCCTTGTAGCTAGGCAGCTGGGAGTGGCCTGGGGGATGAGATGTAAGCAGATATTGGTGTGGGCAATCTGTTGGAGATGTCCTGAAAGGTAAAGGACATGCTCTTATCTCTTTCTAAATGCCTGGAATAAAGATTTGATGGCTGGAGCTGCAGCAGCCAATTTGAACTAGGAAGTAAGCTTATGGACGGATGGTAGGCATGCTTGAGGAACAAGATAGATGAAGCCTGCGTCCCTGAAACAATAGAATGCCATATCAGCCTTCCTACCAGGACTTGTAAAAGAGAATTAACTTCTATCAGATTCAGCTACTGTTATTTCAGGTTTTCTGCAGCCCAACCTCATCCTAACCACTACAGATACTATCATCTGATTTGCATAGATGAGATTCTGAATCTTTCCTCCATCAACAAGATTTTTTACCAGTTAGCTATTTTTCTGCCTGATGGAATTCCACCCTCTCCCAGGTCTGGCTATGGACCACAGTCCTAAGGCACCCTAATGACTTAAATAATTTTACCAAATTGGCAGCCCAAATTACTAGCAGATGTCACGTCTCTTAAAACTGATGCCATAGCTCCCAACACAATCTTAAGGTAGATATAGCTGCCTCCAGAATCATTAAGTGCAGATTATTAAGTGCAAGAAGCTAATATTAATTTATATTTTATGAGTTTGCAGTTCAAAATATATGTCAACATCAAAATAGTTAGTACATTGATACACATAAAAATAGCAATAGCTAAACTTACTATACTTACTATGTGCATGGTGTATTTAATAATTATCTTCTTCTTTAACCTTCCCAACAATCCGAGAGGGTTGATCCTATCATTATCCTTATTTTAGACACAAGCAAGCTGAAGCTAAATGTTTTGCCCAAGTTCATACATGCAGCTCCACCCTAAAAACCACTGAGTTATAGAGGTACTCCAGCCCTTGTGCATTCTCTGTATTGTTTTAATTACCAAAAGCGGGGGGAAATAAAGATGTTTGCAGATTTAGTCTCAAGGAAAGTTAACCTATTAAACTATCAAAAATACAGAGAAATAATTTCAGGGCCTCTTTTTTTATTTCTCAATAACATATATTGATGCCATCTTCATTCTTTTAAAACATGGAACACTTATATCCCAAATTTGAATATTTAGGCTTGGTTTCAACTGGGAAAAATCACTCACTCTCCTTTGGGGGAAAAAATAGGCAAACTCAAATTCTGAAGGCCACCACCACGGGCATATATTTTAAAAAAGGAAGAAGTACAAGGCTTTCCTCCCTCAGAGAGAAGCTGCTGGCCTGGCAGAGCCCAGATACTGGGCAACTCTTAAACTGTGTGACTTTCTGTTCTCATTTATAAAACATCTGCAAGAACATTGACAAGTATCATATGCATTTGAAAGATACTTAAATGAATAATGGTCATCATTTATTGAATACTTAGTAAGTATCTGGCAGTGAAACAGTAATTTTTTATATATAATCTTTCTCCTTAAAAGGTCTCTGAGAGGCACGTACCACATGCCCATTCTGCAGATGGAAACTAGAAGGCTCAGAAAGCGTGAATCATCTGACAAGCAGCTTCAGCACACATATCGGAGTCCAGAGCCCCGCCCTGCACCTCTATGCTCGGCTGCTTCCTTTAGCAAGCAGGGCTACATTTCACCCTTCTCGGTCTGTTCTTTCACTCAATTTCCCAGGGTAAGGTGCTGGTTTTTAAATGTCATAAAACCATGATATAGAACATTTTTGATCCCTAAAGAGCCCCACAATTTCTTTTCAAGAATGACGTGTTAACCTTGGGGTCTTGGACAGCCTTCAAATCCAGTAATTGCATTCTGCCTGTTTTGATTTTACTCCGAAGTAAAATCATTGAAAACTATCATAGAACAAAGGTTCGTGGTTGCACGGACCCTTAGAGATCGCCTAAGCCAGTGGTTTCAATCCTGGGAAGGGTTTGCCCAAACGGCAACCCAATGGGAAGCACAGGTACGACGGTTTAAACCACCTTTGTCGACTCCCTATCTTACCCCTTCTTGGGCTTCTCTTTTGAAGTACCTTTCATAATGGTAATCAGTCACTGATTGTGTCATATCCCCAGTATCCAGCCCAGGGTCCAGCCTACAGCAAACATTCGTGCAACGGATCAATGCAGAAGGAGACCCAATGTGGAACCCCTTAGGTCCCCTACAGCACAGTTTGAGAAACCCTCCCTACTGTCTGGACAGGCTTGTGACCGCTTCAAGGCTCAGAGAATAGAGCATGAAGAATGATGCTATGCTAGTTCAGAAGCTAGGTCATAAAAGGCATGCAGCTTCTACCTGGTTCTCCTGGGATGCTCCCTCTCACAACCCAGGGGGTAAAAAACTGAACTCTGTGGCAAAGACAACAAAAGAAAAAATACCCTTAGGATCTGGATACCAAAAAATACCCCTTAAATGTTAAAAGGGAACAGAAACCAGATATACCCCCTTAGAGTAACAGCTCCTAATAACATACACAACACTCCTCCAGAAACAGCATGCCATAAGCACGTCCCTTCTTATCAAGGGGTGGGTTGAAGATATGTTCCACTGATCCACCTCTGGTGAAGTGGCATCAGTGCATTTACAACAAAGGAACACCCTGCCCACAGGCACCGCTATCTCTAAATATGTGGGTGCTCCTAGGCCCTATAAAATATGTAGATCCTCCAAATGCTCCACGCCTATTACCATGGTGGCCCCTACATCCTAAAAAAAATTTTTTTAAATTCCCACTGATGCTAGCATGTATGGTATCCACAACCAGGTCGAGTTTCTAAAGCAGCCAACCTCCCCCTCCTCAAGGCCAGGTGGACACATTCTGTTCTCCACTTGTGCAATCAGTTGGCCTGGCCTCCATCTTTTTTCCCTCCACTGGTCTGGAAAACATTATCACACATACGAACCCTCTTACTAAATTCACCCAAAAGCCTTAAGTTATAGCCAACAAAGCCTGCCCTTACCAAACATTAACATCTCTCTGATAAAAAAAGCAGTCCTCCCAAATAAAATGGCCTTAAACATTATTATTGCCTCCCAAAGAGACACCTAGGCTATTATCCAACAAAATAATATATGTTCATACCTGATAAGTCTACCAATATATCATCTTTATTAAGTCACAGAGAAACACAAATAAATGCCCTCAATGATCCTATCCCCAGCCTAAAAAAAATGGCTCGGATCATGGGGCACTTCATTAAAAAAAAAAAAAAAAGTTACTTATTTTAAAAATCATTATCTTAACTGTGCTTTTTTTTTTTTTTACATGTACCTTTATTACTGCTGTAGTATCTGCTTCCAGTACAGCCAGGCAGCCACCAAACAGTCCACTTTCATGCCAGCAAAACTCATTGCTGACCACTCAGGGCATATTACAAAAAAAAAAAAAAAAAAAAAAGAAAGGAAACATATAAAATTGTAAAAACCGGTCACAGAAAAGAAAATGTTGGAGGAGGTCATCAAGAGGACATGAACTTGGGTTGACCCCTGAGCTGGACCCAGGCAGTTGGAGGCTCCTCCCCCTCCCCTGTCCTTGGGATGAACTCTGCCCGTCATGCCCACAGTGGGAGCTGTTTTCAAGGACGTAGCCTTGAGAGAGCATGTGTGGTTGAGGCCCTCTGGATGGTGTATGTCACTGAGCCCCTTTAAGGCCTCTCTGTAAACTCAAGATTCTGACTGGCAGGTGCAGAAATCTACTGGTCTTGTTGCCCAAAACAAACTTCGTAAGTTTCCATACTTATTAAACCTGCCACCTACCAATCTGGTGTGTCTGCTTCTCTCTTTCGTCTCTTCTTGCCTCCACCTATGGGGCTGGTTTCATATTTCACCCAAAAAGCTCCTGAGGTTGCAAACCAACAACCTGTTTGTGATCTCACTATACCCACTTGTTAGTTTATCACGGTGCTACCCAAATGTGGTGAATAACCAGCCACCATCAGTCTCCTGCAAATTGTGGGCTCCTTGGGGGCTGGAACTATGTCATGTCCACCTCCTTGTCCCTAGCACTTGGCACAGTATCTGACACTTAGTAGGTGCTCAATAAATTTGTGTTGGATGAATGAAGGATTGCACCTTTTCTCCAGGACTTTTCCATCTTATTGGAAACGTAGCTTAATATGCAAATAAACTACAAAGCTACAAGGAATAAAAGATTCTAAGAAAGACACAGGATTTCATAAAGGGAAGAGACAAAAGCTACACAGGGGATGACAGTAACGGTTTCATGTGGGGACAGTGAGACAGCTGGGGTCAGGCTAAGGGAGAGCCTTCAAGGGCACCGACTGTCCATATGCAGAGCCTGGTGGTGCGCTTTCTAGGACTGGTGATGTGTGAGACCACAGGTATGACAGGCATGGAGGGACACTCTATTTACCTATTAGTGGGTCTTGTCCCCTTTGTGTTCCTATTTTCCCCATTTCAAACCAGGCCTTGGATGTTTCTTTGCCTCAAAGACTTTTGCCAAAGGGAAAATTAGAAGTAGGAATTCTTTGAAATCCTGTTTCAATCCATGTACAAAGGAAAAGTAGAGAGGAGCGTACTTCTGAGAACACCAGGAGGGAAAGTGACAAAAAGGATCTCTGAGGCTGGAGGTCAGCTGGAGGTCTGCAGAGGGGAGCCACCACTCAAGGGCAGCACCCTGAAGAGGGGTGAGCAGGAAAGTCAAGTGTCCCTGGAATTGTGGGTTGAATAGTGTCCTCTAAAATTCATGTTCCCCTGGGAACCTCAGAATGTGACCTTATTTGGAAATAGGGTCTTTGCCCATGTAATTAATTAAATAAATTAAGATGTGGTTATACTGGATTAGGGTGGGCCCCTAAATCCTGGTGTCCCTACAAGAGGAGAAGATACATACAGACACACAGACACACACACACACAGACACACACAGACTCATACAGACACATACACATAGCTATATGAAGATAGACTCAGAGATCAAAGTGATGCTTCCACAAGCCAAGGAAGGCTAAGGACTGCCAGAAGCCACCAGAAGCTGAGAGAGAGACAGGAGACATTCTGTCAGAGCTTCCAAAAGGAACCAATCCTCCTGACACCTTGATTTCAGACTTCTGGCTTCCTGAACTGTGAGAAAATAAATTTCTGCTGTTTTTGGCCACCCGGTTTGTGGCAGTTTGTACTGGCAGCCCTAGGAAACTAACACATCCAGGAAGCCTGGACCACATGACAGGGGTGTTTAGGAGCCATGGTCCTTTATGGGTTGGGCAGCCTAGACCAGCAGGAGGATGTGCTGATATAGTGAATGCTGCTAAGAAGCAGAGTTCCCTCGTACCAGGCCCTGTGTTAGAACTCTGGACCTTTGTATACTTCAGGGGTTGAAGAGTCCTGTGATGGATATTAGGGAAATCTTTACCAGCCCAGCAACAGGGAGATCTATGCTGATTTCAAGGACACAGAAACGTGTAATTTAACCAGAGCTTTGGGGCTGAGTCATGTTTGCTATATAGGGATCACAAAGAGGAAGAGTGGAAGGAAACAAGTGAGAAACATACATTGGGACCATATCAAGGAAGACCTTAACTGTTAGGCTCAGAAATTTGGATTTACTTCCCAAGGCAATGGGAGCCATTGCAGTTTTAAGGGTTGAAAGCTTGGAAGTGACTTGGGGGAATGACTTTCTTGAAGGGGGACTTCAGGAAAATCACTCTGGCTGTAGTTTTATATAGGTTATCTAGTGTCTGGCTACAAGTAACAGAACCATGACCTAAAGTGGCTTAAACAAAATAACTGTATTGGCTCATACAAAAGAAAGGCTAGAATGTAGGCTTCAGGTACAGTGTGATCTGGGCTCTGGATCTACTTAGTTTCAATATGGCTTCCCGCAGGGGCATAAGATGTCTTCCAGAGAAACTGAAATAAAAATACTTCCTTGTTGATATCCAGCTGGAAATAAAGAGTAGTTTCCCAAGGCATACTTTTAAGAACTTCTTTCCTAGAAGTCCCAAGTATATTTCTATCTTGTTGATCCAAACAGGGGTTAATTCTACTTATTCCTGAGCCAATTTCTGGCAAAGAGATTAGAGGAGTCATGATTGGACAAGACTAATGAGCTGCCTTAGCTGTTGGATCTAATATATGTGAGCAGTGTAGTGTATGGCTCTGTTTACTACCGCTGACTCAAATGCCTAGAGATTTTCAGGGTTGGAAGGGGACTGAAGACTCATGGGTCCTACGTTCCCTGCAATGCAAAATCTCCTGTAAAGGTCTCCATCCACATATTTATTTTTGAGGTGGGTACGTGCTGCCTGAGCAGCCTATTCACAGTTGGATTGTTGACCTATAACAGAATGAGACCTGTCAGTCAGATTCCTCTCCTGGAAAAACTAAAACTTGGAGTGGATGAACAGTTGCCACGATGTAGAGAGGCTGGGGCCATAAGCATACAGAAAAGTTTTAGGGCAATGCCAGGACTTAAAACAGGGAATGCCTATAGGCGAGGAGAGAGCAGAGAGACAGGGAAGGGAGAGAAAGAGAAAGACAGAGAGGGCCACAGAGACAGGCTGTCATTCTCCTTCTGGGTCCCCACTTTTAGTCAGTCTGTACAGCCCTACATCACTTTTTTTTAATCTAAGGAAAGTTGGGCCAGGTCCTCACAGCCTCAAGAACCCAAAGTAAAACACTGCCCAAAACCAAACACCAAGTACCCAGCAGCTCTGAACTCACCTTTGACAAGCAAGGCAGCTCTTTTCTTTTCTGCACAATCACCCAGATGGCATCAAAACCCATTAGGATCTTTCCACTCTGATGCACCAAGAAAGGGGATGGGGAAAGGATGAAATCAATTTCCTTAACCATCATTACTAAGAGCTTTGCTGTTGCTCTGAAGACATTGTGGGGCTGGGTGGGGTGATGGTGAGCATTAAATCAACATCAGGGGCTCCCAGGGAACTCACTGTGCAGTCACTCCAGTCATGACTGTTACCAGCTGGCTGTGTTGGGAGACACACTGGGGGTGAGAAGGAGGAATGTTCACAGACACACAATCCTGACACATAGCCCCAGATCTGGGCTCCTGGAAACTGGCCAGGGTATCAGAAGTGCTTTCATAAAATGTCACAACTCTAGGAAAGAGGCCTTCTGTGCTACCTGGTAAGAAATACATTGTAAAAATAAAGGAAGTGGGGCTAGAAAAAGCCTTCTCAGGTTAACCCATCAGAGACTAGGAAAAGATGTTTCTGATGTACATCTTTTTATATCAATAAGCTGATGATTTATGCTTGTTTCACCAGAGTTGCTTAATAAGAAATTTCCATCTCACTGTACAGTCATCTAGGGGAACTGCCAAGAACCGAGGGGTGAAACTGAGAGCCGACTTTGATTCTTGGCTGCAAAGCAGAACAACAGCTGGATGATCTGGGGCCACTTACTTGCCCAATCTGACCTCTCTCCTGCTAGGATATAATAGGATAGTCTTAATGACGGAAGCATTTTCTATTTTGCAAAGTGTTTTCCTGTACATTATACTATTTGATCCTTGCAATAAACAACATTTCTTTATTAATTCATCCAGGAAGTCTTTATTGAGCATCTAGCGTGTAACTGGTATGAGATGGGGACTGCAGTCAGCAGGGAGCAAAACACAACGCATTTCCTGCCCCCAGCAAGCTGAATCAAATCAGAAGGCAAACGCCACCAATTATATAATCAGGAAAATCAACAGGGCACTGCAGGCAGTTGTCCCTGTGAAGACAGCAAGATGACCACTCTTACATTTTGGATACTTGGACCTGGTTGATGTTCCAAGCCAGGCCCCCAGGTGCTGAGTCTGAGAGGTCCATGTCAGAAGGTTCCCATGGCTGGAAGATGCTGCCGCTGCAGAGAACAGGAGTTGATGTTCCTAGGAACCCTCTCTGCTCCCCTCGTCCCATACACTGAAGCATTTTGGGGAATGCCAAGTGCAGTGGACGCCCTGACTCACATCTCAGAAAGTGCAAAGCCCACATGATGCTTCCAGGCAGGCCAGAAGGTTCACCTCCACCCCCCTCTAGAACTGAAACAAAAACCAGTAGGTTCAGGCAAGAGGTCTCAGATCACGAAATACCCAAAACTTTTCTCGCAAACTCATGGAAGGCAGGAAACTTAGCCAGGCAGCAGGGCCCGGGTGCAGCTTGGCAGGGCTACTGCTCCTTGGAGAACTCTTGCAGATCCGTATGCTTTCTGTTTCAGCTTCCCCGCCCCCCCCCCACCCTTGCCCTATTCTATTCCTCTTTTCCTTCCCCTTCTAGTAGGGAATTTTCTCACTCTCTCCTCTGCCCCTTTTAATTGTTATCTCTTCTACTGCTCTGAATATCTCTTTTTCTCCTTCAACTCCCAGAAATCTTCTGCATACCACCACCCCATTCTCTAGGGCAGGCCTCCCCCAGCTGTGGGCAGGGACCTGGTGGCGGAGAAATCCACCATTCACTCAACACACTTTTATTGAGCATTTACTATATGCTAAGTAGAGGTTTTAATGTTGGACATATATAAATTCACTTAATCATCACAGCAACTTTGTGAGATGGACAGTATGAAGCCCATTTGCACAGATGAAGAAACTGAGGCACAGAGCTAGTAGGCTTAGGGATTCTGAAACTAGCCTAATTTTGTTGCAGGAAGGGGGACCCCTTGCAGGACCCGAGAGTGGGCTCTTAGTCTAACACTTGGAAATGAACTGTCCGAGGAGACACACGTGCTGACAAGGGGCGCCCGGGTGGAGAGCAGGAGGGTCAGGGATCCCAGGAGGACGGCTCTGCCACGTGGCTCGCAGTCTCGGGTTTTATGGTGATCGGGTTAGTTTCCGGGTTGTCTCTGGCCAATCATTCTGATTCAGGGTCCTTCCTGGTGGTGCGGGCATCGCTCAGCCAAGATGGATTCCAGCGAGGAGGATTCTGGGAGGTTGGTAGGCCATGTGGACTGGCATCTCCTTTAGACCTTTCCTGGATTCCGGATGTTGGTGGCTTGTTAGTTCTGTGTTCCTTACCAGGATCTCCTGTGGTAGAACAACTCATGCAGACTGTTACTGTCTTTGCCTGGCCAGGGCTGGTGCTTTCAGTGTTTCCCCTAACGATTTCACACATCCAGGGAGTGTCAGGTTTGAACCAAGAAGTCGGGTCCAGCTGGTCCTGGTCTGAAGCACACACTACACATCCCTCTGATGAAGAGCTAAGGAGCTTTCTCCGACTCCACTGCAGAAAGCTGACCTCTCCGACTGGGGCAAGGGAAGCTGAACGAATTAACTGACCCCTAGGCCAAGCTGTGCCTTTTTCCTCTTAGCATTCCTCAGGAAAATTGTGAAAGAGGACAAATCCCAATAAGGGGATAAGAACTGTAAAACCAGATTTTTTGGTAACGCCTCTTAAATCGTGTGTCCTGCACGTAGCCTTAGGACTGGCAATCTGCCATTGAGCAAGACGCCTCCAGCGCCCACACTTCCCTGTAAAGAAGGAAGGGCAAAAACCGCTCAAACCTGACCCCGAAAGGGGGCCCGGTCCTCGGGGACCCGGTCCTCGAAGCCCCAGCCCCAGGTCGCTCTGGGGCTTGCTCCTGCCTGAGGTCCAGCTGCCGGCTGCCGAGAGCTTGACCTGTTCTGCATCACGCTGCAGCCTCCGCATTTGGGAGGAAAAAAACACCGGCGGGCAGGAGGGCCAGGGCGGGGGCCGGGCCGCGGTGGCGCCTCCGCGGCTCTTATCTGTGCCCCCGCCCGAGCCTCACCGGCTCCCTAGCCCCGCTCCTCCCCTCCCTCTCCCTAAATCCCACGGCGAGTCCCGCGCCCTTAGAGGAAGGGGGTGGCTTGGCACAGCCGCCAGCAGGGGGGATCGGCCTCTTCTCGCTACCAGGCACCCGACTCGGGCTCTTCTGAGCACCGCCACGTCCTCTCGCAGGGCGCCGTCACCTCCTCCGCGGGGATGATCCCCCGGCCGCCCTGGCCTCTCTTCCCCAGCCTTCCCACCCTGAAGGCGGCGGCCCCGGCGCGAAGTGTCGCCGAGCCGTCCCCGCAGAGCCCCTCTCGGGGCGGCGATCCGGTCCCCGCACCCGACCCGACAGCAGTCCACGTGGCTCGGAGCTCTATATTCGGCTCGCAGGCAGCCCAGAGCGAGTGGAAACCCGACCGCGTCCGGACGGAGGGAGTGACGCCGGGGAGAGCGCCGGGCCGCGAGGGGCGGGCGCTGGGCGGAGGAAGGGGAGGGCCGCGCGCAGGAGAGGCGCCCGCCCGGCTCCGGCGCGCGCCCCGGCTCCTGGCGGCGGCCGGCCCCTCCCCGGCCCGCCCGCCTCCCCCTTCCTTTACACCCGGGGGAAGGTGTTCCCGAGACCACTCCCATCCTCACCCCGCCTCCCCGCTTTCCCGGCTCCAGCCTCCGGCGGCGGAGCTCCACTATGCCAGACAGTTTCGACACTTTGCAAAGACAAAGACCTGAGGGAGGAAGACGAGGAGGACGAGGAAGAAGAGGAGGAGGAGAGAGAGGAGAAAGGGGCGATGTGAGCTGGGAAGGGGGCGAGTGTTCGGGACACCCCCTTATGATTCTCCTCTGAATCCCCTCATCCCCCGAAGCCCAGGAAACTTTCGCGTGTCTCCGGCCGCGGTGAGTGAGCGCGCGGAGCCGGGGGTGCGCGGGGGGCTGCATCCACCGGAGTTGGGGCTCCGGCAGTTTCGCTTGTGTTCTCCGAGTGGAGGGGCGATTGTCCGCACCCGGGGACAGAAGTGGTGGAGAAGGATCCAGGAGGGTGTGACAGGAGGGTGGAAGTGGGTTGAAGACCTCAGGTGCCGGGAGGGAGGAAGGCAAATGTAGGGAGATCCCTTCCTTAGCAGCGGTGTCGCCGGGGTCTTTGGGAGAGGAAGGAGGTCGCAGAAGAGGGTCGGGCTCAGGCAGGGGTTTACAGCCGTTTCAAAAGCAGCTGCTGGGTGCTCAACGGGGAGCCTACACCGGGTCTGGGGCAGCGGTCCCGGGGGTGGCCCCAGTGACATTGCACTCGGC
This sequence comes from Mesoplodon densirostris, assembly GCF_025265405.1. Classification (NCBI taxonomy): domain Eukaryota; kingdom Metazoa; phylum Chordata; class Mammalia; order Artiodactyla; family Ziphiidae; genus Mesoplodon; species Mesoplodon densirostris. The sequence goes on along the minus strand of NC_082673.1, from coordinate 85,220,555 downwards.
GCTGGGCTGGCATCTCCCCGGTGGGGGCCGCCGGAAGGCGGAGTGGCCAGCGGGGTCGCTCTCCGGCGCTTTAGAGCGGAACCAGGGGTGCTGGGGCGCGCGGAGGCCGCCCAGTGATCCGGTCGGGCGGCCGAGGGATGGTATCCGGATCGTGCTTCCAAATCCGCTGCGAGCAGGCGCAGATCGAGGAGGTGGCCATCGCCCCCGGGGACACCGCAGGCCCTCATTGCTCCGGATACGGTGGAGAGGTTGGCACCCGGGACAGGACGGCTGGACGTGGCGTGGTGGACAGGGTGGGCGAAGGGGAGCGTGGCGGGGGTGGTGCCCGTGGCGACTCGAAACTCTGGGTCCGCCCCAGTCCCGGTAGGCGCCGCAGCTGCCGCGAAATAATCTGACAAAAGTTAGCAACTTGTCTGCGTCTCGGGTGTGTGACCCGCGCGGCGCAGGGGCCGCTCCTTGGGAGAGCGCAGGAGCGGGAAGCGGTGCCACCGGGGCATAGCGCCCTGATGGGGGTACAACCTGATTCGGAATCGGGACAGGGGCTCAACTTCTAGCTCCTCCTTTCACTAAGCGAGAGTGTGTTTGAACTTGACCTTGCGGGAGGAAGCGCGACTGAACTTGACGTGGGGATTGAGGCTGCTCCCCAGCTGGGCGCCTTCGCTGTATCCCGCGGCCTGGTCTCCCGGGAAGGGTGTTGGGATTATCTGGGTTCTGCTTTTACGCCGGAGACCTGAGTCTTTGCTCCCTCCTACGCGAGGGTCCCAAACCGCACCTTCCACGCTCGGGGCTTGGTGGGGTCGCTGGGCTAGCGGACACGTGCCCGCTCAGAAGTCTGCGAGTGGTTGGGGGCTGGGCGGGTTCTGCGTGTCCCACAGAGGGAGACAGCCTTGACCCTGAGGGCAGTGACCTCCTCGCTGCGTCGTCGCCGCATCAGGCATCCGCCGGGCTTTCACGTGCCCACGTCCGGCTCATCCCCCTCCCGGGTCCCACGCCACGCGGATTTGTGCAGAGATGGTTCCCCAGGGAGACAGCGAGCACCCGCTCCCGCTCTGCGGCTGTGTGCCTGTGTGCGCGTGTGTGCGTGTGCGTGTGTGTGTGTTGAGGTGGAGGGGGGGCGGTACTCGCCAGCGGGGAAAATGAGGTCGGCGGGGAACAAGGTTGTACAGCCGTAGCGCCTGACACACAGTGGGTACGTACGAAGGCTGTCTGAAAAGGCCTCTTCGAGGGAAGGCGCTGGCAGAGGCCGGGACGTACCTTGCCTCTTTCTCCCCACGTTTACTATTCATTTCGCATCCATCTACCCAGCCCAGCGCTTTTGGCTTCTAGACGTACCTTGCGTACCCACTACGTGCTGGTCTCAAAGGTGGGTTCTTCTTAGACGCTGAGGCGAAGCCGCCAGGTTTTCTTTCCCAGGAGCTGCGGGAGAGCGTTCCCGGCGTTCGGAAAAGGCAAGGTGCACTGCCCCCTGCTGACTACTCTGGAGATTGCCTCTTGGTTCCGACTGGAAGGGGCGCGGCGGCAGGGTGCCTGGGGTCGCGCCCTGCACCTCTGGTTCCTACCCCCAAACACCATGGCCCGGCCTTTTTCTGAAATCCTGCGGTTAGCTGAAAAGACCGACCTGATTCACCATAACATGCCCCGATCTGGGTGCGGAGTGGGGGTAAAATGGGGTCATTGCTCTTACCTTACAAATATGTTACCCAAGATAAACATTACGTGTAATTGAGTGAGTGTGTGTGTATAAATAGATATACATACATACGTTCACATACTACATATGTGTATGTATATATTCACATGCCTTGATTTCAAGTCTGGGGGAAAGGAATTTCATCATAAGAAAAATTTATTTTGCTGAATACGTGACCGAATAAGTAGGGGGTCCTTTCCTGACCTTTGAACGATCCCACATGCGTGGGAATATGCTGCCCCTGTGTTGTGCTAGGCCTGCATTTGCTGTCCAGGTCTGCGCTGGGGCAAGGCCAGGGCCTGGGCCTCAGCAGAGTCTTACCTTCACTTCCCTCTGCTGGTGGGGGGTTAGCACCCACCTGGAGCACTGGGTTTAGAGAAAAAAACAGGAAATGTTGCCAGAAGTGATGGCAGAGGAATTTCTTTAAGGGCTGAAGATTATGCTCCTGCAAGCTCTATCAGCAGACGGAAGCTGGCTCTTAAGCTGCCTCCTGCTGACCTTAGGACGGTTTCCATTTTGGAGGTACAGGCCGGGCACTCCCCGGCTGGGCTCACCAGCACCTGAAGTCCTGAAGTCGGGGACCTGCCTAGTACTGGTCGTCGGAGCCTTCGGTGCCCCAGCTTTGGTGGGCTGGATCCATCGGTGGGCCGAGTGGAGAGGGTTCCTCGGAGGTCCTGGGGCCTCGCGGGTGCGTGGGACTCTGCGCCAGGTGGGTGTCCCTCTCCTCTCTCCACCACCAGCGCCAGGAACATCACCTGGAGACAAGCTGTCTGCAGCCCCGTAGGAAGGGGCCCCTTAATCTTCTGGTCAGTTAACTCTGTCTGAACCCGTTGCTGACTCAAAGGCATTATATTTGGACAGGGGTTTTGCCTTGCAGGATCTAAACCTTAACCCTCTTCTAGGCCCCCTCCCATACCACAAAAAGCAGCCAAGAAAGCAAAAAGTAAAATCGACCAGTTATCTTGTCCATACACGGCTTCCCAGTGAGTTCTCCGTATGCATCTGCACACACACAGCCACAGGCCGGTGGGAGAGCTGGCTTGGTCACAAAGAATTACTCTAGAATAAGGCTTCTCTACACTTTGGTCAGCTATGGAACCCTGTGGAACCTCCAGCACTGCCAACCCCCTTGCAGAGCGGAGGATCTGGGTGCTTTCTCCTGCTCAATTTGGTCCCAGGAGCCCAGCCTTGGGCCCCAGCAAGAGCCTGTGTTCTAGCCCCAGGGCCAGCTCTCAATTATGTGACCACTTGACACCCAGACTGTTTCAGGCTCTGGGTCTGTGTCACTCTGAGCAATGAGAGGTGTGGAGCTCTGCTGACATCACCTCGGGGCCATTAGAGCCTTTCTTTATGAAGACAGTGCCCCCCTCCTATGTGCTTTTGCCTCCAGCTCCATCCTCCGAATGCTCCAGGCATCACAGACAACCCTAGCCCACCCTATGCCAACTGTGTACCCCCTTTCACTCCTGGAGCCTTGAGAAGCCCACCCTCACTTGGCAAAGTTATTCTCCAGTCATTCTCAGCATTGGGTATGGAGAGAGGGCCCAGAAGTTTCCAGCTCTGCGGTGACATCTGTAAGGACTCTCCAATGATGCATATTGCAAATAGGGACCACAGGGACCTCTCCAGGACCTAGGTGATTCCCACTGTAAGAGCTGAGATGTTCTTAGAAATCATTTTGTTCAACTAACTCTTTCATTTCATGCAAAAATACTGAGGCCCCGTGGGGAGGTCACAGGGGCCTGCAGTGACAGCTGATCTAGACTGCTGGCTGGTCTCAGACTTTAAATAGATGAGCTGTCTGGGCTTCCCCTTCCCCAAGCCCACTCATTTCCAAACACTTATGTCTCTTTTTCATTGTTGGAGACAAATATATCCTTGGAGATGAAGCTAAATCCGGCCTCTGTACCCTGACACTGAATTAACTCTCGGAGACAGAGTTTTGGGTGAAGTAGAAAAGAATAGCTTTATTGCTTTGCCCGGCAAAGGGGGCCACAGTGGGCTAATGCCCTCAAAACTATGTGTCCCAACCTGGAGGGGGTAGTGAGAAGTTTTATGGTAATGGTTCACAGAGGGTGTGATCAGCTGGTGGCCATTCTTCTGACTGGCTGGTGGGGAGGTACGTAGGAGTCGGCATCATCAACCTTCCGGTTCCACCTGGTTGGATTGTTTGGGTTGAACCAACATTTATTAGGAACTTATTGTCTCCCAGGCACCATGCAAGGTGCTAGAACTATAGAGATGGAAGGACATGTGGTCAGTCCTTGTCCCCTCCATCCCCACCCCGCCAGAGGTCACGGTGTCATGGGGAGGTGCACGGGGACATGAAGAGTTACTCTACAGTGGGGTTTGCACTAGAGCAGAAATAGGCACTGGCCGAGGCAGGGTTTTGTCAGAGAAGAGAAGGGATTCCTCTACCTGGGGGACCCATGGAAGGATTCACTGAGGAGACAACCCACGGGTACCTTGGGGAATTCTTCCAGGCATAAGTCAGACTGCAGGAGAGCAAGAGTATTTTCTTGAATGCATAGAACTGGTATTGAGTCAAAGTGGCGTGCGCCCTGTGTGCGCAAGAAAAATAAAGTAAAATAACAGAATGGCCAGAGGTCTCTTGTGCATGGTTCAGCAGAGGGGAGGGAACTGGGGATTTTAGGGGTTCGGTGCTTTGGCCCCCGGTTCCCGCACTGATCTCCTGTTTGCTTCTGTGGGATTCATCCTTGCTACTCAGCCAGAGTGCAGGTCCGTGGACTCTGCGATCCTCCAAAGGCTCTGGGCTTCAGAGTGATGGCGTGTAAGAATGCCAGTGGCTGCTTTGGCTTTAAAGAGTAAAATTCGAGGGCTTCCCTGGTGGCGCAGTGGTTGAGAGTCTGCCTGCCGATGCAGGGGGACATGGGTTCGTGCCCCGGTCCGGGAAGATCCCACATGCCGCGGAGTGGCTGGGCCCGTGAGCCATGACCGCTGAGCCTGCGCGTCCGGAGCCTGTGCTCCGCAACGGGAGAGGCCACAGCAGTGAGAGGCCCGTGTACCGCAAAAAATAAATAAATAAATAAATAAATAAATAAATAAAATAAAATTCGATGCTTTCTCTCTAATGCTCATCCTTAGACGAGTATCAGGTTGGAGGAGCTGATTTGGGAGAGTGCAGTGAAATGGCACAGCAGGCAGCGTGGGGGAAAGCACCCAGGGTTTCAGGATCACACCACCCAGGTCGAGCTGGGTGAGCTCGGGCAAGCCCTGCCCCTCCGTTGGCCAAATCTGAGCTGCAGGTGGGCGATTATCCCCCCAGAAAGTGGGCCACTATGAGGATGGAGCGAGGTCATGCGTGAGAGGACATTGCCTGTGGGGCTGGGCTCCCAGGGCCTCCCGGGGCCCAGTTAACAGTCTGGTTCCAGAGGGTTCTAAGAGGAAGTGCTGCTGGCTGGAGATACTGCCTCGGGACAGAGCACGTGGGAATAGAAGAGGTGACTGGAGGTGGAAAGTTTTAGGAAGCTCGGGGAAGAACACTTGAAACCCGAGGCTGGCTTTAATGTTCAATGGTGGGTAAAAAACCCACCCTGGAAGCAGCAAGGCAGAATAGCTGGGTTGGGGTCGTAGCATTCTTTTCTCATTCCTGCAGGTTGCGTAAGCTTTTAAAGTTTTCTTTTTCCCTCAGGCACGACCCAGAGAGTTCCCCGGAGGGTGGTACCTGGGTTGGGGGGAGAGGGATGCTTTGCGCCCCGAGCCTGTCCTGGCTCAGGTGGCCTGGCTGGTCAGCAGGCTGTGTGGCGTGTGTCGAAGTTGAAGGCGCCTGGAGTGGGCTCTGTAGTGTCAACCCAGGGACAAGTGTTAGAGGGACGGCCCTGGTGTCAGGATATTTCCTCCCGTTAGGGGGACCGCTGGCCCAGGGTTCAGAAGGGCTCCACCCGAGTCCTGATCCTATTCTACCTGCTCCTGCCCATGACCTTGGGGACATTATCTGTCGATGGAAAAAAAAGGCACAACCTAAAAGTCGAGGTTGATCATTATGGTTTTTTTGGTGGACTTTCTGAGGACTTCAAGCCGGGGAGACAGCTTCTCAGATCGCTCAGAGGGACTGCCCGAAGTAGGTCAGGGAGGAACCAGGATGTAGAGGGGTTTTTGCCTCAAAGACCAGGTAGTTCGAACATCAAAAGATTACTGCTAATGAAAGAAAACCAGACATCTCAAGTGAATGAATTTGGCACTTTTCTGTGTATGGGAAGATGCATGTCTGGGCTCACTGAAGTCATTCCTTTGATGGGCATCTCAGCTCTCTAGGGCCAGTATCCTGTTCTTTCCCATCCTGAGTCCCCTCCGGATGTACCTTTAGGGGTGGCTGCAGGGTCTGAGGGTTTGTTGCCATCCTGGGCTCCCTCAGGGGTGACTGTAGTGTCTTGATGGCTGCAGCATCCTTTATTTGCTGATACGGCAGCAGCAGTTTTCATCCACACACTTAAGCTCTGAATCTCCATTTCCTCAACGAGTAGAGGGTAATGTAAATCCCCCAAGACAGGATGAGGCTGATGAACAGGGCTTCTTGATTATAAATTGAGTAACATCTACTTTTTATTCAATGTTTAGTGTGTGCCCAGCGCGGTGGCCAGTGTTCTAAACTTCAGGTCATCTTGTGTTCCCGTAGAAAAGACGTACCTCAAACTGAGTGGAGAGTTTTAGTAAGGAGTGTTTACAGAGCTGGGAGCAGTATTAGGGAAATCAGTAAGGGACGTAGCAGTACCTGGGCCCAGTGACCACACCCCACCATTCCCATCCCCCCCCAGAGGAGGCAAAGGGAGGGATGGGCGAGAGGAACCAGGAGAGCACGGCAGTAGGAGCTGATAGAAGCTTGTGGAAGAGCCTCCCCCTTCCCCCTGTCAGGGAGGAGACAGGAGGATACACTGCTGCCTGGCTCTGTCCTGCCTGCCCCCGCTCCCCACAATCCCTGTGTCACCAAGAGGCGAGCCCTCCCAGCAGCCAGAGGCCAAGGGCTTCCTTGGCACCTCTCAAGGACATGACAGGATGAAGACAGGTCACCTCCGCACTCATAGCCTTTGGCATCTGACCCTATTTGGACCTCCGTTCATCTCTTCTGTGTGCTCCACTGGGATCAGGGCCCTCCCCATTTTGTAGACGTACCCAAGGTCACATGGTCTTGCCCACACCTGGATCTTCCGTGTGCCTGGAATTACCCTCATGGGAAGTAGGTGACTCCTGGGGAAGGAATAAGCCCACATTTCCAGCTGCCTTGAAGCCCCATCACACATCTTCCTCCGCTCACCCTTTGGAGCTCCCACCACCCACCCTTCCCACCTTGAACTGTACAGGTGAGGAAGCTGGAGGTCAGTCAGGTGAGCAGGTCCACATGGGCTTAGGATATGGCCTCTGACCTTGGTGGAGCCACCTCCCTGCATCCTGGCCCCTCAGGGCCTTGCTGTCTCTACCTCGCCCCCTTCTCCCTCCATCCACTTGGCTAAGTCTGAGAACAGTGGTAAAAAAATCCCATAAACTAAGTCTCAGCATCCCCATTAGATCCTAGAGTCAACTTAGGGAACCAAAACTTTATCATCATAACAACACAATACAACACAGCACAACATAACACAACACAGCAGCACATAACAACCACAACTGCCATTTACAGTTCATGCAAAGTAAGTATGGATGAACCTGACCAGAAACAGACTTGGCCAAGAACCAGCCTTAGCATTATTAGGAAGCCAGAGAGTGCCACCCCCAGGGGAGGCTTAGACCATCAAGGTGGGGTTCTGCTGGTGAGACTCAGGGAGGCAGATAACAGTGGAACCTCCAGAAAGGAGCTGTCAACCAATAACTCAGACATTTTGCTAGATAATTTCCCTGCTATTTAATTATTTTGCCTGTAAATGATTTTCTCCCAGGGGAGGGAGTCAGCTAGTACATGGAGTTAAAGTCATAGAACAACTGCATGAATAGGGTTTTTAGGAGAAAGCAAAGAGGAGAGAAGAAACCTGCAGGCAGTCTGGGAACAGGGAAGCTTGCCTGCCCATTTCTGGGGGTAAAGTGGTGAACTGTCATTGAGCAAAGAGGTTACTGTGTGTGTTCTGTCCTTGAGTAAGATTTCAAAGACTACAGTTTCACTTGTTGGATTTTCTAGAAAACCCCGAGAGTTCAACCTTGGAGCCTAGTGATAGGTGGTCTCTGGGTTCCCCTGTGCTCAGGGCCTGCCGTCAGCACTTCTACCTCCACTGAGCTAAGATGTACACATTCCCTCCTCAGTTAGAGCTGATCATTTCTTTAATATTAGATTCCCTAGTCTTTATAACAGCCCTGTAAATCACTGTTTTGTACTTTCTTCCTAACCCATTTTACTGATGTGGAAACAGGCTCACAGAAGTGAAGCCACTTGCCCAAGGTCACATAGCTAGAAAGCGGCAGAGCCAGAATTCATGATTGTTCCATATCTGCCCGAAGCCCAAGATCTCAGGCAGCAGCATGCTGTGCGATTGCCAGGATCATCCTGTGTCTCTAGATCAGGGGAACCAGGAAAGGGGGCAGCTGTCCCAAGAGGTGCAGCTATGAAACACATCAGACCGGGTATCTGTTCCCAACCGTAGCCCAAGACATGTGCCATCCCACCCGACAGGCATGACACTTGGACCCAAGTCCTGTAACATCCTTCTTGGAAGGAGGTTCTAATTTTTCTCCACATGCTATTTGCCGAGGCCTGGGCCTCCAAGCCTTTTCCCCGATTCACCATTTGGGGCTGGTTGGATAGGTTTATTTAACCCTCGATAGTCTGGCTGGATTCTCAGATCTCCATGTGGATCCCTGCGTTGCTGACTGCAAGCACTCATCCTTTGACTTGTCCGCATAAATTGAATTCAGAGAGGCCCACAGTGCGGTGCCTGGGGACTGAGGAAGGACTGAGCAGGAAGGCTTGGTATAAAGTTTGTCATCAGGGGGTGGAAACCTACCCAGATCCCTAGACAGGTGTCACTCGGGCAAATCTGCTTCAAGAAAAATGAACAGTAAAAGTTGCTGTTGCAACACTGAAAACTTGCCTTTTGATAACATCTTCACAGTGGAGAGAAGTATTTGTTGTTCCTGTTACTTGAAAACGCTGTTAATCCTACCACCTGGTGGAGAGCTTGATGAATAAAAACTGTTGCTTGGGAAACATGTTAGTTGCCACCAACAAGAATGTCTTAGTGGGGGGTATTCCTGGGTGTTTCTGAAGCATATCCTTAAATTTTAAACTTCAGTCTTTTGACAAAAAAGGAAATTAAAACGAAAAGGAGAGATTAGAAGGTAGCGCGGCTGTGCACCACACCTGAGGGAAATTTCAAATGAAAAACACACCTTTCAGAAGGTTTTTTTCTTTTGTTTTGTTTTGTTTTGCGGTACGCGGGCCTCTCACTCTTGTGGCCTCTCCCGTTGCGGAGCACAGGCTCCGGACGCGCAGGCTCAGCGGCCATGGCTCACGGGCCCAGCCGCTCCGCGGCACGTGGGATCTTCCCGGACCGGGGCACAAACCCACGTCCCCTGCATCGGCAGAGGGACTGTCAACCACTGCGCCACCAGGGAAGCCCCAGGATGGTTTGAAGAATTGGTTCCAACATAAGGACCGCTTCTATTTTTCTGTCTGTAACCTATGAAAGGGAACAGACTGAGCTAAGTGAAAACCATTCGTGAACTACAGGATTATAGAAATTAGACTGATGTCTCTATAATGCCAAACATCCAAACAAGGAGAAAAAAAATGTACTGGCCCTGGGGACAGTTCGGAATATCAGAATACCCCTGCATCGTTGGGAACCTGCCCCTGGGATGGAGTATAGGGGTTTTCTCTTCTTCTCTGAACATAAGCTGTAACCGTTATAGGAGATGTTGGAAGGAAGTTGTGTGTGAGTCGATTAAAGGACAGCAAGTTACAAAGGTTGCACATTTAAAGAGCGTGAAATCAGAAGGAATTGTAACATCCAAGCATTTGTGAAGATCCTGAGCAGCGCCCTTGTTCAGCCTTCCTCTCCCAGACGTCAATTATTTATCCACTGAGTCATTCACTGATTCACTCCATAGAAGTACTGGCTCTGCCAGCTCCTTGCTGTGTGACCTTCAGTGTGTTCCGTAACCTCTCTGTGCCTCCATTGCCTCATCTATAAAATACGGATAATAATAGTACCTACCTCTTGGTGGGTAAATGAGTTAATACGTGGAGAGTGTTTAGAACAGGGCCCTGCAGCGTGCCTACTTTAAAGTGCCTGCTGAGTACATGCTGTGATCATCATCTTTTGAGTTAGGAAATCCCTTGCTCAGCTTCCCACTGAAGTTTCCTCACTTCAACTCTACTATGTGGTTATCCCTCCTTTGCTTGAATGCTGCCAGTGATGGCCAGATCTCTGCCCCACACAGTGGCCCTCTGACCTCTGGACACCTCTGTGGATTAGAAAGCTCTTCCTCATACAGAGCTTCCAACCATGGAGGACTTCCTGGAGGAGGTGGTAGAGTGGGGGTCTCCGGAGCTGTCTAAATTTAAGGCTGGGAAAGTTGGCTGGTCTTAAGAAGCTATGGTGTGGCCCCTGGACACTAGTGGTAGACGAGGTCCACCTGAGACTTTGGACATGACAGTTTAGCAATTCCCTGCCCTGTATTTCATTGCTAAGACAGCTCAGACGGAGGCCTGACCCGTGTGATTCCTCAGCCCGTTAGCAGGTAGAGCCAGGGTGAGAAGCCAGCCCTTCGTTCAAGGCTGCCACGACCGACTTTCACCGCTGGCTTTTCCGCCCGACTTGGGCACCTCAGGGTGTCCTAGAGCTTCTGGTGCCCATCTGCACGCCAGAGCAGGGGACACGGCAGCAGGCACGGACCTGGGTGCCAGGACTCCTAGATGACCCCACTGGGCGGGCCCCCTCCTCTAGGGACCCCCATCGTGTCTACACCTCAGCCTCCCAGACCACCCCCTGACCCCCAGTCTCCCCAAGACCTCCCTCTGAGCAAGTCAGGGTTGGCTTTTGTGAATTCTGCCATCTCTCTGCCCTTTTATCCTTCCCCAGTTTCTGCCCAGGAAATGCTGGACATTCTGGACTCGTTTAACCTTCTAAACAGGGCTTTTCGGTCCTTCTTGTTAACAGTATTTCGACAGTTGAGAACACTGAGGCTCATGGAAGTGGCCCCCCGAGTGGGGACCGGTCCCCTCCAGACACCCCCGCCCTGCCAGTGTCTGACCTCACGCCACCTACGTTCCTCCCACCCTCCCTTCACATTGTTCTGAGAATCAGATAAGAGGCCGAAAAGAACGCTATTTCGGGGGCTATAAATAGGACACTTAATGCTGGCACTCGGGTCACATCCACCAGGGACAGAATCTGTGTGATGCCAGCCTGTCCTCCAGCCCAGGGTTTTCACGGTCAGCACAGGAGTCTTCCCTCCCTCCCTCCCTCCCTCCCTTCCTTCTTCCCTCCCTCCCTCCCTCCCTGCCTTCCTTCCCTCCCTCTCACTCTCCCTTCTTTCTTTTTCTTCCTTCCTTCTTTCCCCTCATCCACAAAGTCTTGTCCCAAAGTACACAGTTAAGCCTCCTTAATGAGGCCGTGGTTGCCTAGAAGACAAACCCATGCGTATTTCACGATTCTTCTCAGTTCTGGCAGACACAGAACAGTGCCCATCAGGAGGCCCCGGGGGAGGCTGCCCAGCCTGTCAGCATATCCCTCCTCTGAAGACAAAGTCAGTGTAGCCCACAGGAAGGCCACGAGGGCACCTCTCACCCGGAGGTCAAGGGGGTCAGCAAGGACCAGGGAGAGGTCAGGTCCACTGTTTGTTAGGTCTGGGGCAAGTGCCTTCTCTGTCCAAGCCATGTCAGTTTCCCCACTAGTGCTCTGGGGACACCACCACCCATCTTTCCGGCTGAGAGTTGAGATAAATCAAGCAGGAGAGGGTTGGGGAAAGCCCCAGAGAACAGATGGTCTTCAAACTGGAAGATGGGTGGGAGCTGCTGATAGTAGCAGTGAGGGTGGGAGAGCCAGTGCACGGGGGACCCTGGGGAGCAGCCCACAGACGGAGTCGGGGCACCTCCCCAGTTGTGTGGTTGGTGGAAGGAGGTTGAGAGGAAAACAAGGCGCCCGCCTGGGGGGTCCTAACCGTCCTGCCTTCCTCCAGTCGTGAGGAGCGATCAAGGTGTCTTTTCCTACATGCAGAAGGAGATTTAGCCAGACGAGGCACACAGTGATGCTAGAACGTTCTTGAAATTCCTATCTGTCTAAGTGATGCTGAAGAGTCACCCTGCCCCCACTGTCAATTCCACCGCCCACCACATTTATTTAACCGTGGATCGGGTCCTATTCCAGACCCTTTCCTTGCTGTTACTGCTCACAAAATCCCACTGGCCCAAGTTCAGAGGAGGAAGCAAGATTCTGAAAAGCTCATTAACTGATACAAAGTGATGCAGCTAGTGAACAGGGCAAGCTTGCAGAGAGTGCCTGTCTGCGGGTTGACATTTGATCAGATGGCCGTGGAAGACAGTACTGTCCCAGAACAAAAAAAAAGAGCAAAAGGTGGGGGAGCGTTTGTCCCCACGGACCTGGACCTGGGGTCTCTGGCCCTCCAGCAGCAAGAAAGGCAAAATACGTGGGTGGACGGCTACCCCCTTCACACCCAGGGAGCTGTGCTTACGGTCTGCGTCACTGATGGAATCACATAACGTACAACAGGGTGTGCAGAGATGCGTGTGGTGGAAATGTGCATCTGTGTGCTATGGCTGGTGTGTGTGTGTGTGTGTGTTTCTGTAGGGGGTGGCATGTGACCGCTGTCCAATGCTTGCAGAGACCTTGATCAGGTTGAGGGTGTGATTACGGAACTGGGGAGAGGGCATTTCCTCTCTTGCAATGGGGTTTTCCCCGGCCGAGCGACTTAAGCACAGAGGAGTTAACGTGAACACGTTTGTACCCCCAGCACCCAGCAGAGTATATGCAGAATGTGCGGTGGGTAAATGCTAGTGTCATTTGTTCATCAACAAATATCTCTGAGATCTGTTATGTGCCAGGCACTGTTCTAGGCAGACAAAGACCCAGGGAGTTCACATCCTAGCAAACAGCGGGGAAGGGAAGGGATTGGCCGTGAGCAGGAAAAAATAGCAGGATGGGGGGCCAGCAGGGGGACCCTGGGGGAGATCACAGTGTAGGTGTGGTGGTCCAGGAAGGTCACTCTGAGGAGATGTTTATAGAACCACGTCCCACTGCTGATGGGAGAGAACAGACGGTGAGGCGGGGGGGAGAGCAGGGGCTGCTGATCAGAGGACAGGCAGGGGACTCATTTACTCTCCTCCAGGGGCTGTGGCCTGCCCCCTGCAGAGCCAGGCCTGTCTTCTCCAGTGCCTCCTTTCAGGCCTGAAGAGTCACATGCATGGGCTCTCTCCCTCAGAACTCAAGCATTTCCTCCCCCAAAATAAATGTTATCAGCTGGACCACAGACAGGCTGCAGGCCAAGGCATTCTGCGTAGATAAGAGCACAGCCTGGCAGTCTTTAGATATGAAAATGGACAGCAGTGGAAAGCCTGGTGGAATTTCTGTTGCTGATAACCTTTAAGAAAAGAGCACGAGTTACAGGAGGGTTGTTTTCCTGAAAGAGAGGACCCATCTTTGAATATCTGAGAGGCTGTCAGGTGGAAAAGGATTAACTTGTTCTGGGCGATTTTGAGGAGGGAATCCAAGTGGAATGAGTGAAATTAACAGATTTCAGTTCACGGAGTGTTTTCTTTCTCATCCCCTCATTCATTCATTCATTCATTCATTCAGCAAACACACCTAGGTGCCCGGCACTGTGCCAACACTGGAGGTGTGACAGAATAAAATAAGGGCTATGTCTTCAAGATGTTAATAATTTAGTGGGAGAAACAGATGGATTAACAAATCAGTGGTATGTCGAGATGCAGTTCCGAGTTCTGTGACGCCTGAAGCTAATACAATTTGGGAGTTCTCTTTAAGAAGAAGAATACAAGGTTAGGAATTTAAAATGCAAGCCCTAGATTAATGGGGAGCCACTGAGGGCCCCTGGTGCTTACCCTTCCTTGGCCTGGCCCAGGCCTCCTCTGGGAGAGGTGAGAGGGCACGAGGGTTTGTTTCCTGCAGGAGGCTGGATGAACACATGGCAGAAAGGCTGGCAGTGGGAATTCTGGAATTCTGGTGGTAGGGAAGCCTCATCTTCTGGGTCCCCCGAACCCTTGTTCTTGGGCTAAAGACCCTTTTTCTCTTAGCGCTGCTGAGATTTTCAAAGGTGCTTTCCTTAAAGTTCTGCAGGCTGACCTTGTGATCCCACTTCTGGGACGGTGTTCTGTGGAATCTCCTGGCCTTCAGGAGCGTAAGTGCTGGCGGAGTGGCTGTGAGCACTTTACAGAGGGCTCGCCGGGGCTCATACGCTCCCCTGACAGCCCCCAATATTGACACCTTTAACCCTATTGACACCTTTAACACTACAGCCACTCTGCATGCCAGCTGCTGACATTCTCCCTGTTTTACTAATGATGGAACCAAGGCACAGAGTGGTTAGGTACCTCACTCACAGATGCACAGCTAATAAGTGGAGGAGCTGGGCTTTCAAGCTACATAGCCTGCCTCCAGGGCTCCGTGCCCTTGCTGCACTGCCTCTCCAGAGTCCTCGCTGTTTAACTCTTTTCTAGCAACATTCTGGAAACATCCGGAGGGGCCAGCATGGGAGAGTGGCTATAGTACATCCGTAGAATGGGCTAGTAAGTATTTGATCCATACAAAGAGTTCTTACCAGCATGCTGAAATGCTTTGATTAGGTGTGAAGGTGGGATACATAAGAAATAACACTGTCAACAGTGTTAGCAGTGCTTGAACCCCCTCTCAGCCTTTGTACCCTCTCCTGGATGGCGGTTATAATGGCTCATTTCGTTCACGCATCCATTCAATAGGTTCTAACTGAGACCCTGTTATGCGCCTGGTACTGAGAATATGGTGGTGACAAACACAAGCATGGTTTCTGCTCTCCTGTTGATTACTTATGGTCCAGCTTCTGATTGCACAGTCTGTCTGTGCTTTCTCCCTCTTTGTTGCCCTATGCGTACCTTCCGGAGGCCCTGATTGGCTCCCGGCCCCAGATCCAGCCCCGCCCAACACCTGTTGCCTCATTTGTAAAATGAACCAGGGACCCACAGACCTCCCAGACTTCAGAGTGGCTCTTCACAGTTGTCAGCGGGAATACCTCACGTCATTACCATCTTCTAGAAAAGGTCAGGCTCCTGGCAGCTGCAGGGAGTGCCCTCCTCCCTGGATGTTCAAAGATCCAGCCTCGGTGGACAGTCGGGCTGGAAGGGAGAAAGCAAGGGCCCTAGAGTCCAAAGAAAAAGCTTCAGGACAGCTCTCCAATTGCCAGCTGTGCGTCCTTAGCCTGCTGAGCTTTGTTCTCTTGATAAATGGGGCCAGTCCCACCCACCAGGGGAGATGGACCCCACGGGGACATGCAAGCTGTAGCAAGTTCAAGGCCCTGGAGTGGGATCCCCCTGGCAGGCACCAGCGTCTGTCCCTCTCCAGCTCTTGGGCAGGCATTTTGCTTCTCTGTGGCTCAGATTCCTGGTCTGTAAGAGAGGAGACAATCCCAGTACCCCACCTACGAGGGGTCGTGAGAATTAAATGAGGCGATGATTCTAAGAGCTGGGCACAGTGCCTGGCCCATAGCCAATACTGGATAAGTTACAGCTGTGTTATTATTATTACTACATTAGAGCTGAGCCTCACTGGTGGGACGTGGGTGAGCTGTGAGGGTAGGAGGGAAGGGTGTCCAGCTACAGCAAAGACATCTCTTCCGTGAAAGGATGGACATCCCAGGGGTAGCTGCTGCGAACAGGCCTGGAGGCCTTGACAACACTAGGGTCACAGGAAGAGGGCATCCACCCAATGCATGGAAGTTTACTGCGTCCTTTTAGGAGCCAAACCCACAGACTGAGTCATCTTCAAAAGATTAATTTCTATTCTAATCAGGCCCAGTTGATAAGCATTTGAGCATTCACAATAGCCTCTGTTCCTGAAGTGTATCCAACTGTGCCTTTCCAGCTTGCAGTGACCATTTCCCTTATGGCCTCGGGACCTAGTCCAAATTCCATAGCAGGATGGACAAGGCCACTACCACCGGAGACCCCGCCCATGTCCCCTGGCCTTCTCACTGCTCTCTGGTTCTTGTGGTTCTTATTATGATTGCAAGATGCACCTCGGCAAAGGCCATCAGGGAACTTCGAAAGAAACCCAAGGTTAGTGGCGCAGTGGTTGAGAGTCTGCCTGCCGATGCAGGGGACACGGGTTCGTGCCCCGGTCCGGGGAGATCCCACATGCCACGGAGCGGCTGGACCCGTGAGCCATGGCCGCTGAGCCTGCGCGTCCAGAGCCTGTGCTCCGCAACGGGAGAGGCCACAACAGTGAGAGGCTCGCGTACCGCAAACAAACAAACAAAAAAACCCCCAAGGATTATTGGCCGGGGCCACGCAGGGAGGTGGAGGTGTGCACAGACCTGGGGTTCTGCCTTTACTGGGGCCAAGGTTGGGGGCCTGCTGTTTTGCAGGGTCACTCTTTACTGGCAGATTTAAAACAGAAGAGTGAGAATTAAAGCGTGGGAAGGGAGAAGCAAGGCCATTCAAAAGGTCAGTTATCTAGGCTACCCAGGGCTTTCTAGAAAGAGGAACTTCACGGGTAGGGCCAGCAGACCACTTATTTAGTTGTGTAGCTGTGGCAGTACGTTTATTCGAGATGGGTGCCTTTCAAATATTAGATGCCTCGGCAATTAAAAGCTTAATGTCAGGCACTGACATTACAATCAAAAAGCGAACTGCCAGGCATTTACACTACAGATGCATAGATAAAGGTGTGGCTATAGATACAGACTTAGATACAGACGCATCCTATGTTCTCATCACCCTAAATAACGTTCACTCTTTTTTTAAATTTTTTATTAATTTATTTATTTTTGCTGTGTTGGGTCTCCGTTTCTGTGCGAGGGCTTTCTCTAGTTGCGGCAAGCGTGGACCACACTTCATCGTGGTGCGCGGGCCTCTCACTGTTGTGGCCTCTCTTGTTGCGGAGCACAGGCTCCAGACACGCAGGCTCAGTAGTCGTGGCTCACGGGCCTTAGTTGCTCCGCGGCATGGGGGATCCTCCCAGACCAGGGCTCGAACCCGTGTCCCCTGCATTAGCAGGCAGATTCTCAACCACTGCGCCACCAGGGAAGCCCACGTTCGCTCTTAATGAAGTCACTTTCCTGTCTCCAGGACTTGGACTGTGTGGTCTGCATCTGGTCTGCTCCTCCACTAAGAATACCCTTCCTGGGCTTCCCTGGTGGCGCAGTGGTTGAGAGTCCGCCTGCCGATGCAGGGGACACGGGTTCGTGCCCCGGTCCGGGAAGATCCCACGTGCCGCGGAGAGGCTGGGCCCGTGAGCCATGGCCGCTGAGCCTGCGCGTCCGGAGCCTGTGCTCCGCAGCGGGAGAGGCCACGGCAGTGAGAGGCCCGCGTACCGCAAAAAAACAAGCAAACAAAAAAGAATACCCTTCTTTTACTTTCCTGCTTCAATCTTCTCTCCTTCAAAACTCAATTCCAGCATTGTCTCTTCCTGGAGTCCTTCCCTGCTCTGCCCTCTACGTGCCCCAAAACACCGTGTGTGTGTGTGTGGTGTGTGTGTGTGTGTGTGTGTGTGTGTGAGTGTGTGGCTGGCTTTCATCCCACTGACCCCACTGCTTGTGGTGCACGGCCCGTGTGCGTGTCTGTTTTCCCTGTTGGCCGGGGAGCTCCATGGGGAACAGGAATGTGTAATTCATCCTTCGTGGGGACTTGCTGAGAAGCCACCTGGGCCGGGTGCATCTCTGCATCTTGAGGGCCAAGAATGGGCATTTGAAAGTGGGCATGGTTTGTCCACTTGTCTCAGCCACAGAGAGCCAGCCCCGGCTGTTGGTTTGGTCAACGTGGTGTCCAGCTAGCTGACCTCTCTGCTGAGCTGGACACAGGCCTGCGCCTCCTTGGGGATCGTTTCTCTCTCCTTCGGCCCCCCTCGGGCCTCCCTCAGCCTGCCACACTTCCTCTGCCTCCAACTTTTGGAGAACTGG
This sequence comes from Mesoplodon densirostris, assembly GCF_025265405.1. NCBI lineage: Eukaryota > Metazoa > Chordata > Mammalia > Artiodactyla > Ziphiidae > Mesoplodon > Mesoplodon densirostris. Next base: position 85,202,794 of record NC_082673.1, on the reverse strand, counting down.
AGATGGAGGATCCCATGTCTGGAGGCTCATGGCTCTTTAACGTTGGGCCTGGCCACCATCTCTGTGTTGCTCACAGCTCGGCCTGCCTGCTTGCAGAACACCTGCTATTTATAGATCTGCCTGCCTCCGCCTAAGTTAAGCAAGCATGTCCTGCCAGGATAGCCCACTGCCTTTTTGGATCTGGACCATGAGAAAGAGGAAGAAGGACATGGGAGGGACCCAAAGCCAGCCAGTCTGAAATCCATTTGGCCAGCATGTCCTGTACACTGTGCAGGGAAGAGACACGTCACCATGTGGCTCAATGGCCTTCATGTAAACACTTTCTCACAGGCGCTAAAAATATCCTCATTGCTGGGGGCTTAGCCATCAGAAAAAGAGAAGGACGATCGGGAAGGCCTTTGGGGGCAGTGGAGATGGATTTCTTCCTTCTAGTGGTGGGATGTGTGGAATTGGCTCACTGTACCAACCACAGGGAGCCACAGCAGGTAGACAGTCGCTTAACTGGGACCTCCTTGAGGGCAGGGGCCATCTCCTTCCCCACTGAGTCCCCGGTACCCCAGCCAAGGAGGTGGCACTCAGTGAGTGTTTCTGGAGTTGTCCTGAACAACTGTCATACCGTGTGGCTGTGTAGTGATCCATCAAGTAGCAGTACCATATGACTTATCCGTCTCTGTGACTGCATATTTCTGTCTGATATGTGTCCGTGTAGATCATCATCATCATCGTTATTGTAAACAACGCTGCACTGAACATCTTCCTGCTTTTAGCATTTTCCTTCATTTGGACTATGTCCTTGGGATAAATTCCCAGGAAAGAGGTCCTTGCCACCTATTACCAATTGTGACTTTGTCATGGAACAAAGAGGGGAAGGCAGACGGGGGACAGGAGCTGGAAGAGACTTTCTGCTGGGACTGGGAGAAGAACCAGTGCAAAGGCCAGAGGCAGGAGCAGTGGGAATTTGTGAGGGCGAGCGCGTGTGCTCTCAGCTGGGTCCAGTGTTCACCCACCCCCAATACACGCACACACAGACACTCACACGCACTCACACACATAGGGAGAGGCACGTTGGCTGTCATAGCACCTGTGGAGTCTTCTGGCGTTAGGTAGATAGCAGTCAGGGATGCTATACATCTTGCAACGTGGCCAGTCCTTCCCTGGGCAGGAAGAATAGTCGTCTCCAAATTGCCAAGATGCCCTCTTCAAAAACCCCGAGGGAGGACTTCCCTGGCGGTCCAGTGGTTAGGGCTCTGTGCTTCCACTGCAAGGGGTGCAGGTTCAATCCCTGATTAGGGAACTAGGATCACGCCTGTGCGGCCCAGCCAAAAAAAAACCAAAAAAAAACCCAAGGGAGATTTGGTATCAAGTAGCATAGCAGCAGTTCTTAAACTTTTTTGTTTTCAAGGCCTCTTTACACTCTTAAACATTACTGATGGTCCCAAATAGCTTTTGTGTCTTATATCTTTTAACGTGTATTGTGTTAGTTATTAAAATTGAGAAATTCTTTACATATTTATTACTTTAAAAATAACGATAGGGACTTCCCTGCTGGTGCGGTGGTTAAGAATCTGCCTGCCAGTGCAGGGGACACGAGTTCGAGCCCCGGTCCGGGAAGATCCCACATGCCGTGGAGCAACTAAGCCCGTGAGCCACAACTACTGAGCCCGCGTGCCACAACTACTGAAGCCTGCGTGCCTAGAGCCCGTGCTCTGCAACAAGAGAAGCCACTGCAATGAGAAACCCGCGCACCGCAACGAAGAGTAGCCCCTGCTCGCCGCAACTAGAGAAAGCCTGCACACAGCAACAAAGACCCAACGCAGCCCCCCCCAAAAAAAAACCCCACAATAGAGAGGGTCGGTACATGATGAAAAAGGTTCAAATTATCCAGAAGTTGTAATAAATCTAAGTACATATAAAAAAACAACAAAAAATGATAATAAGTCCATCACATGGTAACATAAGTGTGATGAAAACCAGCTACTTTCCCAAACAAAAAAGAAAATTCGTGAGAACAGTAGTATTGTCTTCCAGATCTCCTCCATGTCTGTCTTAAAGGAGGTCAACTGGGTCCTCAGCCTGCTGTTGCCTCGGCCTGTGCTGAAATCCCACGCCACTTGCCTCTGGGAAACCCCTGAGACTGAAAAAGCAAATGATGTCTTATTATCACTATGAAAATCGATTTGATATCATGGACTCCCTGGAAGGGCTTATTGACCCCCTGGGGCCCCTGGAACATAATTTACAGTGCACAAGTACAAGAATATGGCTTTGCAAGCAGGCTGCTGTGGGAGGAGGGGAGGTCACATCTCAGGCAGAGCCATATCCATATCCTAGTAATAGAGTCACGTGTATTCACCCACATCCTGCTAAATAAACTTGGCGGTTCTCATACAACGGGTTAATGCAAAATTCCACAAACAATGTGAATATTCATTTATTGGACAGTGGTACCAACATCATTTTAAGATGTCAGTATTGTCCAGTACTGTTACCAAGGCAACAGCTCTAAGCCTTCTAATTTCTCATTATTTTGGGGAAAAACCCACAAAAAGAAGGCAGGTAAACTCAATAGTTAACTAATTTCTAAACAAAATGTTTGCCATTCCAGTGTCAGCAATCTTGTGCTCCGTTCCAATTTAATCATTAATCTCGACCACAGTTTTTCACCCTTTTAGTGGTTCGGTGCCCTTGAGCAAAAGCCCAAGAGAGTGAGACTGAAAAAGCTAATGATGTCTGATTATCACTATGAAAATGGTTTTGGTGTCATGGACTCCCTGGAAGGGCTTATTGACCCCCTGGGGTCCCTGGTACATAATTTACAAAGCACAAGTACAAGGTTAAAAGTATGGCTTTGCAAGCAGGCTGCTGTGGGGTGAGGAGAGGTCACATCTCAAGCTCATCTGCATCCAGCTGGGTGACCTTAGGCAAGATATGTAGCTTTTCTGTGCTTCACTTCCATCCTCTATAAAATGGGATAATAGTACCTATTTCTCAGGGTTATTATGCGAATTAAATGAGCTGATAGGTATGACGCTCTTAAGAGAACAGTGCCTGGTACTTATTAAATGCTATGTATCCATACATACATATGCGCATACATGCTATATGTGTATGCATATGTATACATATGTTCTATACGTATGCTATACGTATGTATATGTATACATGTCATACTATATATACACTATATATGTTCATATGTGTATGTATACATATCATACTCTATACATATACTATATATATACTGAAGCCAATAAAAAACAATTTTAAGTCACTACAGCAAAAGTTACCATTTCACTTCATTTCTAAGAATCTGAATCTTAAACAGAGCCACATCTTAAGGCAGCATTTCTGTCCCCTCACACCGGTGGGTGCACTGAGGGCACAGTCACATTGTGCTCAGGGTCTGCCTCGTGGAGCATGACCAGCAAGGCGGGACCCGGACGAGAGCTTAGCTGTGGGGCGCAGGGGCCACATGTCTGTCCCAGCTCGTGCTCCCTGGAGCCCCGATGAAGGGCTTGGTGACAGCTCCCAACTGCCCTCCTCATTTTCCCTTCCTCCCTTTGCTGGTGAAGTGACTGTCTTCATTTAGCCTCTGATTGAGGACATCTTGCCGCTGGGGCAGAAATCAAAGCAGGAGCCCCCGGTGCCTGGCCCCAGGGATTCCCCAGAAACCCCAGGCTGCTCCTGACAGCTCACAGGATGCTCTGTCAGCGGCATGGTGGCTCACACTGGGAGTGTTTTCCTGAAATGCTTTTAGTCTGGAAGCTCTCAGTGTGAGCTTTACAAAGGCATATGCATTCCCTTAGGCTTCGAAAATACACAGCGGTTCAAAAAGAAAAAAAAGATAAAAGGTCGGTGTGGATTATCCAGCCACATCTTTTGAGCGCGTGAAGAAGGAATTGGCTGGGGGAGGGAGGGGTCTCTTAATAAAACGCTGGCTCCTTCTCTTCTGCACGCTTTATTCATTGATTCTACTAACAAATATTGATTGGATGCCCCCTTGTGCCAGGCAGGGTGCAGAAAGCTGAGGCTGCCTCAGTCAACTGACGGACAGCAACCCCTTGTGAAATGTACATCTCGGTGGGGATGACTTCTGATAAATGACCCAGTGAGCACATAGATTCAGGGATCTCTAGGAAGATTGGCAGTGCTGTGAGAGAGAGCGAGAAGCTAGGAGAGGACTTGGGAGCGCTGTCGGTGGAGGTGATGGGCTGGCCACACTGAGAGCAGGAAGGTGAGCAGAGACCTAGAGGCAGTGAGGACCTGATCCAGGTGGGCAGCTGGGGGGAAAGCCACGGCCAGGCCCTAGACCGGGAGGAGTGTGCCTGGCGAATTTGACCAGCCCTGCAGAGTGAGTGAGGGACCGGTAGGTGGTCAGGGGGGAAAGGGGAGGGCCGATTGTAGGGGCCGCCTTGACCTTTGGGTGATACTTGTCTCCAAGGGTGACCCTGTGTGTCTTGATGGACTTCAGTGACTTCCTGTGGCTAATTCCCTATGCTCCTCCAATTATTCAGCCTCCCGTCCTCTGGGAAACCAGCCCCGAACCCCTGCCTGGGCCTGGAGCCCCTCCTCCGGGCTCCCGTGACAGCCCACGTTGGACCCTAGCCTTGCGTCTCCAGCCTCAGACGGAAATTAATCTGCCTGCCACATTAAGACCCATGAGCTGGGTCTTTCAATTTTCTATCTGCCAGGTGGGCTGCAGCTGGTCCTGGGTTTCATGACCTCTAACCCTTGTTCAGGAACACCACCCCCAGCCTGTAAGAGACCCTAGGGCCTTTCTCAAATTCCAGCTCTCCTGTAGGACCCTTTTCATCTTGTCCCCAAACAGACTGACCTCTGTCCTTCATCAGAACCCGCTCAAATTCTCTCGTGCCCCTCCCAGGCACTCAGCACATTCTGCGTGGCATTTGCCGGTCACATTCTCCCACTAGATGCTAAATTCCACACGGCAGGGAACGGCAGCCTGAACTCTGTGTGTGTCATCTTCGCTGTGTCCGGAGAGAGCTGGGGGTGAGTACCCACCGCTACAAGGTTTGCCCCCGAAGCCTTCAACGCCGGGCTGTGCGGTGCTTCTGCGCACCCTCACCCCACATGCGCCCATCCACCCGCTCAGTACCTACAGTGCCCACGCGTCCTTGCAAGGCCATCCCTCTGCCAGGAATGCCCTTGCCCTATTTCTCCACCCAGCAGGTCACCTGCCGGCCATTACTAACTCAACGAAAGGGCCACCTCCTCGGGAAACTGTCCCCGTTGACCCCTCCCCTTTAGCGCTGGCCCCTCCCCATCTTGGTGGCTGTTTTCATCTCCCACAAGGGACGAAGAGGCTCTGATGTGCCAGAAGGATTCGCGTGGCCCTGCCGTCGGAGCCCTTGCGGTCTAGAACAGGGGCAGTGAACTCTTCTTTCTGTAAACGGCCGGAGCTAGTAAATATTTGCGTTTTTGTGGGCCAGATCGTCTGTGTTGTGTCTGCTCAGATCTCCCATGGCAGCGCAAAAGCAGCCACAGGCAGTACATAAATGAACAGGCGTCGTTGTGTTCCAAGAAAACTGCATTTGCCCAAACAGGCGGCCGGCCAGATTGGGCCCACGGGTGGTCATTCGCTGAATCCTGGTCTTAGCCTTGGCTGTAGAGGAAAACAGCTTGACTAGCAGACGTATGCATTGTTTGCTAATGCCTTGGGTCCCCCTCGCTGGACAGGGGCTCTCCCTGAGCAGAGAGTGTTTGCACTCAGCATCGCACCCTCAGGGACTGGCGCGTGCCTGACACAGGGCTGGCCGCCGGGACGTGGGACCAGTCAGTGAGAGGGGGAATGACGTTCCTGCAGGTCCTGAGCCTAGCAATCCGGGCTGGTCCCTGCCAGCACCAAATGCTGAGGAGGGGCTGGGCGTGGGCTCTGGGGCCCCTGGGCAGGAAAACAAATCCCCTCCTCAAGGTGCACCATTTCTGCACTGATTTTAATGGGGTGAGGATGGGTGCCATCTGCTCGAGGTGACCCTGGGAGGATTCAGCTCAGCCCTCCAGACTCCCGACATCCTAGGAATGCCTCCTTCCTGGCCCTAGCCCACAGACTTCTAAGCCACCCGGCCTTAACCACAGAGCCGAGAGCAGGCTGGGGGCACCTGGAACTTCCTGTCTGCTGTCAGTCCCTGAAAAGGAGGCATTGAGGTACGAGACCCATCTGGAGGCAAGCTGTTCCCTTCCTGCATGGGGATGGTCCCGGGCTCTGCGTGGCCTTGGCTTGAGTCCTGACATGCACTCAGGCAGCGCCTTGTGTGCTCCAAGTACGATTCACACACGTTATTTAATTGTCATAACTCCCTATGCTGGGGATGTTATGATCCTGATGTGTCACAGGAGTTACACCACATGGGGGCAAAGCTGGGATTTGAACCCAGCAATCTGCCACAGAGCCTTAGCTCATAACCTCCATGCCAAGCTGACGGGCAGTAGGAAAGACAGAGAGCTTGAGGGAGCCAGAGTGGATCAGACTCACACACCACCCCAACCCCCTTTCTCCAGGTGGGACACCGTTGCACAGAGAACTGAAGTAATCTGCCCAAGATCACACAGCATTGGTAGTAGAGGCAAGATTTGAAGCAGGGTTTCGGTTTCCAATCCAGTGATTTTATCCACAAGCCCAAACCCCTCCTTTGGCCTGGGACCTGCAGAAAAACAGAGGCGAGCTCTCTCCTCCCACCCAGAGTAATATAGCCTCTCACCTTACCCTTTGTTAAAAAGCAGCCCCTTCTCCAGGAGGTGGCAATACATACGCACACCTTCGTTAACATGGACGGGTTTCTGGGCCCGGAATCAGCCAGATCTGGGCTCAAGAATCAGTACTCTGATGGGCTGGGGCAAATCTCTGACCCTCTGGTTTCCCATCTGGCAACTGGGGCTACAGGCCCCACTCAGCTGAGTTGTTCTGAGAACCAAGTACACTGATGTATCTGAGTGTCCAGCCATCACAGAGCCCTCAGCCTTCAGCAAGTATGGCCTCTGGTCCCCACTTCCTCATTCCCTCCCTGCAGCTCCCTCACCCCCTCTGCACCAGGGAACTGCGAGCACCCCTCCCATTGCACTCAGCTGTAGAACTTCGTCCCATGATTCCTCTTGTGACTGGACGCTCTGACCTCATCTTGGGCAGTATTGCAAATCCAGGAAACCACGCTGGGCTATTTCTACCCCAGGGGCCGTGGCAGCTCACTTTTTTGTTTTTGCCCTGTAATTGCAGGGTTTTACAGTGGTTTCTCTGTTGCCTGAAAGTCCCAGTATTTGCTCGGTTTCTCTCTGACATGTAATTGTATCTCAGGAACCCACAGGAATTAGGCCCCTGGCCCTTCAGTGGATGCCTTTTTTCTGTGGAGACAGATGTCTGGATGAAAAGAAAGAAGCAATGGTGATTAGACAACCCGTTATTGAAGCCTCTGCATGGATTTGCTGGCTCTGAATGCTTGGGGAGCCTTGAAGTCTTCATCAACTCTTTCTAGCTTCCTTCCTCTTGATCTAGAACAACCTGTAGGAACCCAGACCCTGGATACTGGCTGGGGAATGAGTGATGGAAGAGGGAATGGCAGAAGGTGAGGGTCTCTGGTGCCCAGGGCTGGGGAGTTGTCAGGTCTGCAAAGGTGGGAGAGTCTTCAGTTTAGGAGCTTGTCAAAATGCAGGCTGCCTAGGGTCCAGGCCTGCCTTCCAATGCAAGGCTACCTTTGGGAGAACTAAAGGAAGTGGCAGAGTCCACTTACCTGCAAAACGGTGATGTCAGCTGGAGGTGGCAGTGTCGCCTGGTGGTTAAAGCTCTGTCCTGGGAACACTTTCTGGGTTTGTGTCCTGGTTCTACCGCTTACAGGCTGGATGACCTTGGACAAGTTCTTAACCTCTCTGTGTTTCTGATTTTCATCTGAAAATTTAGGGTGATAATAACTTGCTCAACCTTCATTAAAAACAGGTATATAGGGGGCTTCCCTGGTGACACAGTGGTTGAGAGTCCGCCTGCCGATGCAGGGGACACGGGTTCGTTCCCCGGTCTGGGAAGATCCCACATGCCATGGAGCGGCTGGGCCCGTGAGCCATGGCCGCTGAGCCTGCGCGTCCGGAGCCTGTGCTCCGCAATGGGAGAGGCCACAGCAGTGAGAGGCCCACGTAGTGCAAAAAACAAACAAACAAACAAACAAACAGGTATATATATATTTTTAACGGTCATAAATATTACCCTGGAAGAGGACTGACCCCAGTGCAGACCTTAGGGAATTCCTGGGAATCCCATGAGGGTTGACTGTGCATTTGACACAGAGCGGGAAACATGGCTGGTCTCCGTCTATGGCATGATTCTTCTCAGTCTTTACATAAACTCCCGATCCATCCTTGCAGGGCCCCGTTGAGGCAGGTGCTAGTTTTAACATCACAATTCCTGCTTTACAGAGAAAGGAGAAAAAGGCACAGAGAGGTTAAGAGACTTGCCCAGGGGTGCCCAGCAAAGATTTGGTAGAGCCAGTTTCAGACTCAGGCCACTTGGCCCCAGAGTCTATGTGCTTAACCACTAGACTTTCCTGCCTCTCAGCGTGGAGGGAGCAACAGCTGCGCACAGGCGCGGTTGTTGCCGTGTGACATGTGCTGTGATAGAGGCACGCACAGGGACAGGGCGGGCCTGTCTGTCCTTTGGCTTATGTGGGCCTGGACCTCTCAGTCTCCGCCTCTGTGGTGTTCGGAGGACTGAGCAACACCCCCAGGAAGGGCTGCGCCCCACCCTCCCCAGGAGGCCGGGCAGCACCCCTCTGGTCTGGTCCGAAGGCGGGAGGCCCGTGGAGGAGGTGGGGAGAGACTGAGCCGGGTGAGGGTGGGGCCAGACCCATCTGTTTGGAATTAGACACGAGTTGAGCACAGTTGGCCAGAAAGCAGCCACATGAAGCCAAAAAGCAGAGTTTGGAAATGCTCCGCAAATGTCTCAGCAGAGCTGACCCTCCTTTTGTGATGCTGTCCTGGTCTCTTTACTCCATTGCTTGTTTGCCCAGCACGTTCTCCACGCTGGTCTGGGGATGGAGCTGGGGAGGCCCTTTTCTCGGCCTGGGAGGGTGGAAGGAGGGGGCCAGTGTGCTGGGGCACACCAGGAGGCCAGAGAGGGACCTAACTCCAGGAAGGACAAAAGTGACAAACAACAACAATAATAGTATTGATTATGTGCTTACAGGGTACCAGCGGCTTAGCATTTGACCCCTAGGGTCAGTATTAGGTTTGTCTCCCGTTCATGGATGGAACCTGGGCTCCTAGGGGTTAACTAGCGAGACTCCCACAGAGGCTGAGCGACTCTGCTGGGATTTGAACCCAGGCTTCCAGATGCCATTGCTGGGCTCCTGGGCCAGCTGTGGTGTGGGGTGAAGTCCTCCGGGGGTCAGAGCAGAAGCCTGAGTCCCATGCCTTGCTTTGTCTCTTACCAGCTGTGTGGCCTCGGGCAAGTCGGTTGACCTCTCTGAGCCTCAGACCTTCTGCTGTGGCGTATAATACATGACACTGTTAATACATTCCCACAAGGATAGTGCAAGGAGCTTCGCCCATATTGAGCCAGGGACAGTGCTTTGAAAGGCGAGGAAGGACCTCTCTGTGCTCCTGGGTGAAAGTGAAGCAGTCGCCACAGGCTTTTAGCTGGGGTTGGAGAGGGGAATGGGGGCTGGGCGGGGCCCCAGGGAGCCTCAGAATCCAGGGACAGTGTTCCCAAGCCCTCTTTCCTGGGAGCCAGGTCCACCCTGGCTGGGTCTGCATTCTGACACACCCTTGCTGACATCCTGTATTGCTTTCTATTTTTCCTTCTCTTCTTTGCGTCTGAGCTTCTGGAAATGAAATCCCAAATCCTAGGAGGCTTTCTCATTAAATACAGCCTTGAGAGATTGCTAGGTCAAGGTCCTAGAGCTGAGCGTTGGGTGGCTGGAGAGCGTTGGGTGGCTGGAGAACGTTTTGAAGGTGCCACCATTTTTTAGGGTTGGGGAGTGTTGGTAGTTTTATTTCACGATCATAAAAGTAGCCATGATCACTGAAGAAAATCCTGAGAAGAGAGAAGAGTGTGAAGATAAAAAACCCTACAGAACCACTTCTCCCAGAAAGTACCTATCTTAACATTTTAGAGAATTTCCTTTCACTGTATGTTTTTCGGTTCCTCTATTGTTAAAACTGTCATTCTGATTCTGATATTGTTTCCTTTGTCTTTTAACAATTTAACAGTATAGCAGATGTTTTCTCCTGTTTAAATTCTTCATGAGCATTATTAAAGATGCAGACTTTTCCATGGTATAACAGATATTCGCTCATACCATGATGCACTTAGTAATTTCCTTATGGTGGAGTGTGTTGGAGCTCTGTGGCATTTTGCTATTAAAAATAACATGATGATGGATAAAGAAGATGTGGTATATATAATATATACAATGGGATATTACTTGGCCATAAAAAAAGAATGAAATCTTGCCATTTACAATAATGTGGGTGGACCTAGAGGGTATTATTTAAGTGAAATGAGTCAGACAGAGAAAGACAAATACTGTGTGATTTCACTTATATGTGGAATCTAAAAAACAAAACAAACGAACAAATACAGCAAAACCAAAACAGAGTTATAGATACAGAGAACGAACACGTGGTTGCCAGAGGAGAAGGAGGGGAAGAGAGGAAAGAAATAGGTGAGGGAGAGTAAGAAGTACAAACTTCCAGCTGCAAAATAAATGAGTCACAGGTATGAAATATACAGTGTGGGGAATATAGTCAGTAACGATATAATATCTTTGCATGGTGACATATCATAACTAGACTTATCGTGGTGATCATTTGACATATATGGAAAAAAATCGCTAGGAACTAACAGGAACTAACATAGTGCAGTAGGTCAATTACACTTCAAAAATAATCAAACATACAAACAAACCCATAAAAAAGAGATGAGGGCTTCCCTGGTGGCGCAGCGGTTGAGAGTCCACCTGCCGATGCAGGGGACACGGGTTCGTGCCCCGGTCCGGGAAGATACCACATGCCGTGTAGCGACTGGGCCCGTGAGCCATGGCCGCTGAGCCTGCGCGTCTGGAGCCTGTGCTCCCCAACGGGAGAGGCCACAACAGTGAGAGGCCCGTGTACCGCAAAAAAAAAAAAAAAAAAAGGTGAGATTTGTGGTTACCAGGGGGGAAGGTGAGGGAGGGAGAATTGGATGTAGGTGGTCAAAAGGTACAAACTTCCGGTTATAAGATAAATAAGTACTAGGGATGTAACGTACAACACGGTAAATGTAATTAACACTGCTGTATGTTATATATAAAAATTGTTAAGAGACTAAATCCTGAGTTCTTATCACAAAATGTTTTCTATTTCTTTAATTTTGTATCTGCATGAGAGGATGGATGTTCACTAAACTTATCATTTCATGATGTATGCAAGTCAAACCATGATGTTGTACACCTTAAACTTATGCAGTGCTGTATGTCAATTCCATCTCAATAAGACTGGAAGAAAAAAAACTAACACGGTGATAAACCTCTTTGGGCACAAAACTCTGTCCACATGTTGAGCCATTTCCGGGAATAGATCCCTAGAAGGGGACTCCAGGGTGGAAGCTGAGTACTTGTTGAGGCTTTTGATGCCGAACATGAATGTCCTCTTGTTGGAGACTGTGGTGAGCAGAGCTGGCAGCGACAGTGCCTCTGCTGCAGGGGGCTCATGCTTCTGCTGAAAAAGAATCTGAAACCATGTGTTCCTGACTCAGAGGAAAGGTACCAGATGGACCAGACTCAGTGTCTCTTCTCGATGACTTCGAAGCAGCTCGAGTCCTCAGGAGCTAAATGAAGTTTCACCTGAAGCTGGTACGACTAGGAGCCCTAGGAGAGCAGACGTGGCAGGACGCAGAAGCTTTGGTGCTGCTGGCGTAGGGGGCTGCCTCTAGCGAGACGGGGTTCCCTGCAGGGTGTATCCACAACATCATCCAGCTGCGTGTGCACATTCCCACTCCCTGCACTCTCTGCCCATGCCCCGTCCTTTATTCTCCATCACTGGTCTCTGGACACCTGACGTGTTACGCGTTTACTTCTTTGTTGATTGTCTTTCGCGCCTAGAACTTAAGCTCCCTTCATCCATTGTGTTGCCTCTTGACACATTACCTGACATTTAACAGGTGTTCAGTAAATATATATTGAATGAATGAATGGATGAATGAATGAATGCGGGAAAATGTAAAGATCAGACCAAAGCTCCCCAGAACATGGTTGTCAGAGGTAACAGGACCTGAGCACATTGATTTATTGAATTAAATATGCCTGGCATGTAATCCCGGACACTTCCCGGGTTACCCTACAAGGTGGCTCTGTTCTCAGCTCATGTATTTCCTGCCTCCTGCCTCCTTGGCCTTACAACAGAAACATTTCCCCATGTTTTAATAAATTCTTTGTGAACCAGAATTTATCTTCCTTTAACATACGTAAGAACATTCCAAAATTTGCTGGATAGATTCCTTAACACTTTGGATAGGTGGGAGTGGCATTGCTGGGGCATAGAGGATGCCTATGTGTAACTTGCCCCGGTACTGCCAGGTGGTGTCCTAGGACAGCTGCCGAGTCCACCTTCCTATCAGCACGGCATGAGTTCTCACGTCTGCCGCCACCCACCGACAGTTGGCATCGTGGCGCCTGATGATTTTTTTGCCAAGCTAATAGGTGTCAAGCGATGTCTCATTCTGTTTTTATTGGCATTTCTCTGATTACTAATGAGGCCCCAGACCTCTGCACCGGCCCAGCCCTCAGCCTGGCTCTTCATCCACCTCGGGCTTACTCTGTCTTCTGCATGTCCTTCAGGATTCAGGACAGACTTTTGTCCCCTCAGCAGGCGCTGCTCCCCAGTCTCTCCTCTCTGCTCCCTGGGCTGTCCTTCAGAATAGCAGACTAAGGTTGTGTTTACAAACCCAGTTCTGGAGTCTCAAATTGCTGGGATCAAAGCCTGCTCCAACATCTATAGGCTGTGCAACCTTGACCAAGGGCCTTAACCTCTCTGAGCCTCAGAGTCCTCACCTGCAAATGAGAGGTTAAGGATAGCACCTCCTGAATAAATACTTGAAATTCATCACTTTGTTATTGCTTTAGTACATATGAGTAATATCTATGTTACTGGGTTACTTAGGTCTGTTTTACTGTCTGTGTAAGCGCTATATAACGTTGTCTACTGTATATCTCTTCCCAATTCCCTGTAGCTTGAAATTGGCCATAATGGGAATATTTTCATATGGAAACTGACAAATCTACACGAATCATAGTTTGATTTTTGTTTTGTTGATTGTCTAGGCTTAAGAACGTGATGGAGAAAATGTTAATGTGTGGTGTGTGTTGCAGTTATATTGTGAATAAAACAAAAAGTTGAGGAAATAACAAAAGAATAGCACCTCCTGGGAGAGTTTTCTTGAGAAGTAGCGGAGATCATTTATGCAGAGTGTTTGACAAATAGTATGGCCGAGTTCCTGGTAGCTGTTGGGTGTGAAAGCCCGTGCCATCCTGCATTCTCACTGTCTGTTTGCCAGACTGGCCTCCACAGCCTGGGAGGACTCGCAGTTGAGGCTGCATTTGCTGCTTTTTTATATTTTCAGCTTCTGACGGCGCTGGGCAAATAGTAAGACCTGGAATGAATCTTGTCAGCCTCTCTGGAGGAGATTTAAGCATCAGATGGTGGGTCTAGATGCTTTTTTAAAGTCCCTTCCAACCCTGAAATTCTGTGATCAGGAAGTTATCCAGGAAACAGCTCTCCTTGTGGGGTCCTTTCTAAGGTTTCTAAATGGGGCTTTATTACACACTGCAGGTAATTATAGGAGGCTGCAGTGGCCGCCGGGAGCTCCACACGGCCTGATGGCTGGTAGGTGTGTTCCAGAGGCTATCATCTTTCCGCTGACCAGGGGATCGGAATCCTGGCAGAGGCAGGGCCTCTCCCTTCAGCCAGGCAGTGGGAGGAAGCCCTGGAGGTCTCAGCCTCAAGCTGGGCGGCCCTCCACTCTCTACCCCAGGGTATGGCAGGGTAGCACTAGTGTGTATGAATAATATCAGGAGAGTCACAGAAAGCAGGAGCAGCGGAGACCTTTAGGACCTCCAGCCCAGGAGTCCTAGTCCCCTAGGTTCATAGGGACCAGGTGGGTGATATGAACAGATAAAGAGACCTAGTAAGACAATAGGGAATAGTGGGGCCTGCAACAAACTAGAAAATCGACCAGGTTCTGATCACAGGAGATGGCTGCTGCTCAGCCGTGGGGATTGGGGAATGTGAGCCCAGGGTTCCTGGATTTTCCCTTTCTTTATCAAAAGAAGCTTGAGGTCCAGATTTTTATGTAAAGCTTTCTGATTTTTGAAAATTATAGCTAATTCAAAGTTTTGTCAATGGCTGTATGGCACAGACAGAATCGGTTTGTAAAACAGCAGTTGCCGTAGCTTCTGATTTGGTACAACATTTGACTGATTGGGAAACTGAGGTTCAGAATTTGGGAACTTTTGCCAAAGGCTCCTGGGGAGGTAGTGACCCTGAGGGACGTAAAGCGTAGTCCAACATCCCAGTGGTCTCCTATCCCCACCTTTTGCCAAGGCAGGAACTGAAGCCCAGGGAAGGAAAGAGACCAGCTCTAAGTCACACAGCTGGTAATGGCAGAGTCTGGCTTAGAAACCTCAAGCCCCATGGGAGCCATTATCTCTTGAAACAGCCCTCTGGGCATGTGAGAGTCTGGGGTAGGGCCAGGCTTCTGGGCCCTCCTCCATGGGATTGTCCAGCAACCGTATTGCCAAAAACAGCCCTGGAATGGTTTCGGTGAAAGCCTGACTAAGAGTGTGGCACAGGGCAAATTCTGACTTGTCATTCAGCAGGAAACAGTTGGCACGCAGTGGGACAGGAATGCCAGGGCGCTCCTGCTGGCAGGAGAGCTGTTTGTGCATTTGCTGAACTAACACTTTCAGCAGCGAGGGTGCAGAGATCAGCTCTGGCCTCTTTGTAAAGGGTCTCTTCGACTGAATGCCTGGAGTCTGATTGCCCTTGAACTGGCATCCTTAGAGTCTGCCTGTGAAGTCTCAGGCGGAGTGGGGGTGTCTTCTCTCGTTTGTGGTCAGACACATGGCTTAGGGAAGTGAACCTGAGCTTGGAGTTGAGAGTGAATAGCAGTCCAGTTCACGATGTCCCAGCTCTGACACTGGGCTGCCCGTGTCCATTGCTGTGGCCCTGCCGCTATCGCAGAGCTATTATGAGAGTGTAATCAAGTGGATGGATCTAAACTGCCAACGAAAAGGCTAGAGAAACGTGAACTACTTTTGCCCTTCTATCCCTTCTCCCCAAAGGGTGGCATTTGAGCTGGGAAAGGAAGGAGGAGAAGGAGTCAGTACAGTCAGCAAGTGCAAAGGCCCTGAGGCAGAATGAACTTGGAGAGTTCAAGCACAGATATTGGGTTAGCAGGATGGGAACAGAGAGGGCAGGGGAGAACATGTGAGGGTGACGCAGAGAGAGGTGGCCGAGGATTCCAGGAGTGGGTGTGGGTCTCTGGAGGGAGGGCGAGCTGCCTGCCCTTTCTTGAGAGGTGCTCTCCCCCAAGATGGTGGCAAGGAGCTCACCCTCTGAGACAGGCCCTTCTAGTGAGGCCAGGACCGTGGGTCGGGGAACGAGAGGTCCAGAAAATGAAGAGGACGGTGGGGAGGAGGAGGCTGGATCACCCCAAAAAACGTTAAGGAAGGGAGGGTAGGTCATCTGGGCTGTGAGGTATGAGTAGGGTTGGCTGGACAGTGAGAGGGAGATGGATTTTGCCAGTAGGGCTTTGGATTGGCGGAGGGGCCAGTGTGGAAATGAGCAGCGTGGCCTCCCTCTCTCTATGAAACCGTGGGCGAGCTGCAGGATTGAAGAGAAGGCCCTGAGCCCTGGACTAGAAAGGCAGGGTCTTAGCAGGCAAACCCATGGGATGTCTGGACCCCATGTCTCCACCCAGTGCCCCAGGAATTCAGAACCTTGCCCCCCCATTCCTTCCAGCCTCGCTCGTGTGCTCAGAGGTCAAGGCCCCAGGAGCGAATCTCACTGTCCGAGAATGCAGAAGCCTGAGGAGTCTCCAGGGACCCCTGTGCTCACGTTGTGGTGTTTACCATCCCATGAGGGCCCGAGGAGGAGGAGAGGGACTCACCAGAAGGAGACTGGGCAGCAGTTGGAAGGCAGGAAAGCGACCAGGTGGCTCTTATACCTCCCGATGCCATCCCTTCATTCGTCTCCCACAGCTCGGAGGGCGCATCCACTCTGTGCATCGTGCTCCCAGGGTGACGCTGAGCCAGTGCAGGCAGCGCTGGTCCACTCTGAGCGTGTCTGTGAGCCCGAAACCACAGTGAGTCAACTGTGGGTTGTCTGGGAGTGTGCTGTGCAGGGCAGGAGGGGTCATGCAAAGAGGGAACTAGGGGTCAGGGGTCGACATCCTTGAGATTCTGATATGTAAGAAATGATGTCTCTTTGCTGTTTGAATGACGTCGGTTAGTAGTGAAGTTGAAGTGTTCTTGAGAGTTGATGGGTCACCTGCCTTCCTTTTGTGCTGATTTGCCTTTTATGTCCTTTCCCCTTAAAAAAAAAAAAAATTAGTTCAAGGCATTTGGTCCCATAGGTCAGGGATCAAAAAAAAAAAAGCCATCTTTTTATATAAAGGGACAGGTAGTAAACATTTTAGGCTTTGAGAGCCATACAGTCTCTGTTACAACTACTCAACTCTCTGCCCTTGGAGCACGAAAGCAGCCATCGACGATACGGAAATGAATGTGCACAATGGTGTTCCAATAAAAGTTTATTTATAGAAGCAGGTGACCAGCCTGCAGGCTGTAGTTGATCAACCCTTGCCTTAGAGAAGTTTACATTTCTTGTGTGTTCAGCCTTTTCCTTGATGTAAATATGGAGTTTTACACTAAGCGTGGACCTTCTCCATTCCAAGATAAAACGCAAAAACAAACAAAAAAAAAAGAAGAAAAAAGTACTCAAAAGTGGTATAAACGGGTGGTTCTGGATGAGGCGTCCTGAACGTGCTGGCATCGACCTGCATCTTGGTCAGTCTTAGGTCCCCAGCAGGAGAAGTGGGCGGGGCACTGATGCAGGCAGAGGCAAAGCCAGAGCCTGGGGGCCTGGTGGGACCTCCGAGCAGGGGTGGCTGAAGTGGGGACAGCGCTGTCGTTCTGTGCTTCTCCCTGACCTTGAAAACTGTGTTCTCAGGGGTTACTGGGCCCGTCATGTCCTGAGAGACCTGTCCAGTCCACCAGCCAGTCCTTGGCAATAGGACCCCAAGGGAGGACCCCCTACTTCCACAGAAGCCACCAGTCCCTTCCCCCCAGTCTGGACCCTTCCATGGACTGGGTTGCCAGCCTGATCTTAGAGAATCACGTGTGACTTTTATAGTAAGCGGAAGGAGACTCCTCCACCCTTTTCTTCTGGTCCTATTTTGAAGATGTCCTCATACCCAGTGCTGTGCCTAAGACACAGATTTCCTGTTAAGAATCTTAATTATTCACTTGAAAACCCGAACTCGTTTGGCAAAGGGCAAATAGGGAGATGCGTTTGGTTCTCTGAATTTGAAGAGGCCAAATGGCCTTGTCTTCCTTTCCTCCCAGCTCACTTCCCACCCACCCCTAACTTGCTTAGCCTCGGGACACACTGCAGAAATGAGGCTTGAGACCTGGACTGTCCCTGAGTTGACTCATATCTGGCCTGTGACCTGGGAAAAGCCCTTCTCCTTCTGCAACTTGATGGACTTTCCTTAAGAATGGAAATGATGATATGTCACTGTCAAGGTCTGTAGCTAAGAGGAGGGGAGATACCTTAGGATAGTTTGTCACTGTTGGAGTCAGCTCTGGAGCCCGGCAATCTGGATTCTGGTACTGACTCTACCATCTACTCACTGTGTGACCTTGGATGAGTGACTTCACCTCTCTGTGCTAGCCTAAATATGGGGTGACAATAAGGTACCTAATATTAGGCTGTTTGGAAGATTGAATGGCTTTATCCACATAAACTGTTTGAAACAGTGCACATCCAAGTAGTTAGTGAATGTTCTATTGTATGTAAAGTGCCGGGCAGATAGTAGGTGCTCATTAAAGACAGTCACCCTTATGTGTTATTAGATGCTCCAGAACAATTCCATACGTTAATCTTGCACAGGGACTGCAGATTTCATGCGTATCTACTTCCCCGTACACTGTTAATGAACATTCCAAGCCCAGAGAACCTTGCTTTTCCATCCTTAGCAAGCTTCGGCTTGATGAGAATTTTCAAAATGTGTTTGTCGATCTTTTAAAACCCCTGAGATGAGTATTTACTGCCAAAATGTACAAGTATATCAAAGAGATTTAATTCAGGCGTTGGATAATAAGGCTGGAGATTTAAAGAGGGAAATGACAAGGTTTTCCTTTCTTTGCCCTCTATCTGCTGTGGCAACAAGCACTTCCGTTTATCACTTAAAATCTTGTTTGAAAAGGTCAGCGGTTATTTGCGTGAATCACACAGTGTGAGGACTCAGGAAGGATGCACTGGAGACAGGCGTCCTCAGATTTCTGCTCCATGCCCTGTCCTTTCCCCATGATGGACTTTTCCCCGTGTCCCCGTGCTGCTCCCAGCTGGGGTGGGCGCCCTGGGCAGAGGAGGACCTGAGTCCAGTCACGTGACTCTGTCAGTGATGAAGCCCAGTCACCTGTCCTCAGCATGTACCCAGCATGTGAGCCGCCTTCAGTCTACTCTGTCACGGTTCCTAGCACTCTCATTTTCCAGAGGACACTGAGGCTCCAGATGCTTTCAGCACTGGCTGCAGGTTGCCCGGCAAGCGAGCCGCAGGACATGCAGCTGCCCCGCCTCCAAAGGCCCATCCGTGCTCTGCCTTGACTCATCTCTCCAGCAGGTCCTCCCCACGCCTTCCACCGCCCCTTCATTTGATGTGAGATGAAATGAAGGACGATGAAATATTTATCAGTCTCGTGTCTGCTGGGCGCCTTCACATGAAAGCCCAGGGAAACACTCTGGGAAGTGGAGGTGATGTTCCAAAGGCCGCTAATTGGTTTACTCACGAGTCTTAATCTCTGGTTTTGAAATATTCAACGTGAAAGATGGGCTTGGCCTGGGGAACCCCAGTGAGACTGGTGTGCCGCTGGTTTCTAAGGACAGAGCTCACCCAGAGGGGGTGACTAGGAAGGGGGTCGTGAAGAGTCTCTTGCCTTTGCTAATTTGCTGGATGACAAGCCACTGCCCTCCCGGGGCCACATGATCAGGCCCTGCTTCCCTCTCTGACCCCATCCTGTAAAATTATCCCTTAGCCAGTGTGCTTGCTCCGCGCTGGCCTTTGGGCTGAATATGCATAGCTCGTTTCTGCCTTACCATCTTGCAGGGACTCTCCCCTCCGCCTGAACTCTGGTCTCCTCGCCCCTGCCTTTGCACGGCCGACTCGTTCAGGAGCTCAACTTGGAGTTTACCCCAGTGGCACCTTCCTTGTCATCCACTGTCACGCCACCCCCTTGACTTTGCTGCTGAAGTGTTTCCCGTGATCTGCTCTGTTTGATTTGATGCCTAAGCTTCCAGAGGAGAATGCTGTTTCCTTGTTCACCGTGGTGTCACCAGCATCCAGAACAGAGCCCAGCACATTCTGGGCCCCAGTCAGTCTTTGCTAAGTGACTGATGGCTTCCGCTGCTTGGTATAAAGCCAAGAGTTAGGACCAGATGGTGGTCGGGGAGCCTCCCTACTCTGGAAGAAGCTCTCTGAACTTGAGAGCGAGCATTTCACTTTGAGGCTTTCTCTTCCTGATGGTCACTGCTCAGACCAGCCTCATGCAGGGGGCCCAGTTCCCTCCCAGCAGAGCCCGAGGCAGGGATTTGGTGCCTGTGGATTCCAGAAGGCGGTGAGAGAGGCTGGACAGGGCAGGGGGAGGAAAGAGGCTGGGTAAGGAGGTGTTTCAGCTGGAGCCAGCCCTCAGCCTGACCCCACAGGACCCTGGAGCATACAGGGCACCCACCACAGGGCTGGTTCCATGTGGAGGCAAAGGGGGTCAGCTTCGTGCAGCCCCGATTCCCTCAGTCATAGTCTGGGGGCAGCCCAGGGTGGCAGGGGCCAGAGGTGGTCACCTCCTGGGCAAGGCAGCTCCTGTCTGGCCAGGGCAGTCTTCTGGAGGAAAGGGCAGCTGCTAGCAGCCAAGAGACACAACAGCTGAGGGGTGTTAGCAGCCACTCTCCAGGGACCTGGCGGCCCCTTCCACGTAGCCTGACCCCAGCCGAGGGAATTCAAACCTGCGACCTGCCTTTCCAGGTGAGGTGCCTCTGAGGGTCACTGCGAGTAATCTGCTACCCGAGGAAAGGCCAGCAGCTCCTGGTTACCACCCCCTGCCCCTCCAGGCCACTCAGGTTTCCTGCCTGTCCTCTAGGCCAGCCCAGAGGAGAAAGTAATGGATTTTCCTTTCTTAGTGTGCCTACTATGTGCCAGGAACTGTTCTAGAAGCTTTAAGTGTATTATCTCATTTACCTCTCCCACCAACCCCACGAGGTGGGGCTTACAGTGCCAGCGTCTGCAAGGTGAAAGCCACGGCTCTTGAGATAAAATACTTACCCAGGACCTCACAGCTCGAGAGGGGCAGTGTCGGAATCCCAGCCATGTCTTCTAGACCAACGCCTGTGATCTTTCCCCTCCCACACTGCCTCCATGAGCTTGGGTGGGCAGAGAAGAGGCCACCCTCTGCCTACAGTCTTCTGAGGCTCCCACTTGCCCTCAGGCTAAACCTTTGGACTTGACTTCCTAGGCCTGTCTGTGTTTGTCACCTTGCTTCCTGTTCATTTGCACCACTCAATGTTGCCTGCCACCACCTGCCACTGTAGTGTGAAGGGGAACTGGCCTTTGCTAAATATCTAAAGTATTAGTTCCTATTTAGGGACCCCCTCAGCAGGCTGGGCTTCACACTTTGTATGTGTTGTCTTGCTGAATCCTCATAAGAACCCTTAGGTCAGCCCTGTTTTTCATGCCTTACAGACAAGAAAAGGGAACTCAGCTGAAATAACTTGCTGAAAGTCTCAGAGCCAGAAATTGTAGAAGCAAGGATTGAACCCAAGCTGGTCTGGCCCCATACCCTGTGCCCTTATGTATTAGATCAGTGCTCTTCATAGAGCTTTCCCAATGATGGGGATGGCTCCCATCTGTCCTGTCCAGTCACTGCTAACCATACGAGGCTATTAAGTGCTTGAAATATGGCTGTCGCAACTGAAGAACTGTATTTTACATTTTATTTCATTTTAATTAAAAATAGCCACATGTGGCCAGTGGCTGTGAAGAACTGAAAATCTTAAGATGTTATTATACTTGTAAGTTAAGTATCTGTTGGCAGATGCTGGCAGAAGACATGAGCTTCCTGGATCAGATACAAAGGACTGTATTACTCATAGCACACACAGAAGGCAGCCTGTGCTTTAGTTTGTATCATTTACTTGCTTCCCAAGTCCCATGGCTTTGCTTTGTAGATGAAGATCCATGATCTTTTATAATGGTCTGCAAGCAAACCTACACAAATTTATTGCTAATAAAAAATAATCTTTATTATAATACTGGATGGTAAGCAGACCTGGGCTCTGCTGCAGAGGGACACACCACCTCTAGCTTCCATTCCCTCTGCATCCCTGAAAAGATAGTCCAGAACAGAAGCTGTCGCTGCTTCTGCTCCAAAGACACGTAGACGTGCGGAAGACCCATGAAGAATTGCCTTTCAGCAGTGACTGCTGTGCTGGGCAGTGTAACTCTAGACTACTTGCAGGGCCTCCTCTGGGATGTCCCACATGGGTTTCATCCTTCACTACCCTCCAGAAGCCTATACAGTTGGCTGCAGTTTCCCCATTTTGCAGATGGATAAACTGAGGCACACTCCAGTGATGCTCCCTGAATGTTCAAATCATGGATTCTACCTATTACTCATTATCAGCTCTGCCCCCGACCCTGTGAACAAAAACAAAAACATCAAAGTGGGATGTTTGTCCTCCTTGCTCTCTTTCAAAACTTTACCCCACAAGACTCTGGAATTCTCTTTCTCCTCTGCCTTGTCTTATTCTCCCCGTCTTTCTAGAACCAGTGCCAGGCTCACCTCTTCCCTGAAGCCCTCCCTGTTTAGCACAGCCTGTGCTCACCTTTCCTGTCTCTTCTCTAACATACAGCATCCTGTCTCACATAGTCTGGACCAGCAGCTCTGAAGAACAGATTCTGTACCTTCCCACCCCACTCTCCCCCCATGCCAGTCGCAAGGCTTGGGGGAAAGCAGACCAAGAAACAAAGACCCCAAACCAAATCCAGTGCCCACCAACTCCTCCTTTATGCCCTGCGTTGAATTCACAGTTGACTACCCCACTTCCCATTCCAGGATCCATGGAGCATGTGAATGAGATCGACTCTCCCTGAAAGACAAGGGAGATATTTTGAAGTGACTCAAAGAAAAGCTTGTTAAATTATGTTGAGTTTTGGTAAATCCACCCAGGGAGATAGAGAAACTTGACATTTGCCTTCCAAGCCAGCAGAAGGAATGAGCCACATTTCCTCGTAAAAGAGCAAGAGGCGGAGGGAAGATGCTCATCTCAGGAGACCAAGGTTCTATTCCAAGTTCCGATGCTAAGTGGCTGTGTGACCCTGGGGAAGACACTCCCCCTTCCCAGGAAGTGGGACTGGACGGGGAGAAGAGAAGCCAGACCCTCAAAGTGCCTTCCCAGCCTTCCTTCCTGTCCAGGCTTTCTTGACTCTGGGCTGGGGAGAGCCCAGCTTTGCCTTTGCGAGAACCAAGTGCCTCGCACTTCCTCGCGCAGCCTACTTCTTGCTGCCTTCTTGAATGGGACCCACCCTGCCCCCTCCTGTAGGATGCAAACTTCCACCCGATCGACATGGAGGGAGCCCTTGCTGTAAGGATGTGCTGAAAGAGGACCACTTGATTCGAATCCAGTCCTGTCCACCTTCCGACTTAACACATCACACCACCATCCCACTTACCAACTGTACTGACACCTACCATGTCAGACACTGTGCTGAGAACTTTCTATCGTCTCTCACTGAGTCTCTGCAATAACCCCAGGATCGGGATGTGTGTGTGTGTGGGGGGGGTGCTGTTATTATGCCCATTTTGCAGATGAGAAAACAGAGGCTCGGAGAAGTGAAGTGGCTTATCCAAAGCCACAAAGC